>NC_052019.1:67154922-68394178 GCF_015832195.1 Motacilla alba alba
GTTAGAAGTTCACAGACGCTTTTGCTCTGGAGGCTCAGATGTGCCTTTGTGAAGATATCAGTTCATTTATGTATGTTCAGTTCCTTTTCTTCATTATCCTTACCCAAGAAAGGGGAATTCATTTCACTCCTGCTGGATTGTGGCAGGCATATACTTCTGGTGATGACTTTGGCAAATGTTGAAACAGGGAGCGCTGGAAGGATTTGGTCCTTCTTCAAATACTCTGACATACCATGAAGAAATGTTGGTCAGGGTTGGATGGAACATAATACGCCATGTAATGCTGAATGTTAAATATTTCAGGTTGGGTTTCTGTCTATCTGCCAGGATCATGTTTTCTTCATTGTTACATTAAAACCAAAGAGATCAGAAAATGGTCTTTCAGTGGAAGCCAATGTTTGTGTTTATTTATATGAGAAAATGAAATGAACTTACATTTCTACTGCTTAACTTGCATCACTTTTGCTGTGACAGTTGTTTTCAGTTAAATAAGCCTGCCTGAAAACTAGTGAAGGCAACAGAAAATCTGCTATTGGATGCAGCCAGCTTCAGATCAGAGCTGTGGTGTTTAGGATTGAGGAATAAGAAGTCAAGCACATTAAGCTTGGTGTGTTTTGGTGGCTTTCTTATTTTTTTTGTTTTTTTTCTTCTTTCTTTGATATCTTGCCTATAAAATGTGCTTCTGGCACAGGAAGGCTCTTACACACAAGACATTAAGTCAAATGATGTCCGTTGATTCATGATGAAATAAGTCTTAATTAGATGAATTCTGTGTTTGCTGTCAAGGTGAATATTATACTATAAATCTAATTCTGAACAATATAGTCTTTAATTTTTCTGTGTGTAGACTACCTTCCCAATAATTGTTCCTCAAATACTGTTTACATTGAAAATTCTTTACTTTTAAATTATTTTGGCTGAATCTTTGTTTAATTTTCGGAAATGCTCTTGTTTTTCTCATTTCTTAAATGATCTGGGCATTGACACAAATCAGAAATTGGTGTGCTGTCTCAGCTGCACGTCTACGTCCCAGATTTTCAATTTTAGTAAATTATTCTCAAATGGGGTAGATAGGTGTCCAGAGTAGTTATTTATGTTGTATAATCAACTTTGTTAGAACTTGCTGTAGTCATCTTTTTCCATGTTAAATGTGTGACTTTGTGTTAATTTTAGTGACTTTTGGAGCAGGCCCATTACTGATCTTTTGGTTCAGGTGACAAGAAGGATCTACTCCTGAAAGTAGCTGAGAGTCTCAACCTCCCATCTTCAGTTATGGGGTATATTTAAGAAGCTGGAAAGCACGTGCTGCTAGGCTGAGGTATTCGTATTGCAGTCTGAACTTGCTGTAGAAGATCACACACAGGAGAGGGGGAGATTTGGGTATCATTCCATGGAAAGGAAAGTTCAGCCCTGCTCCTGAGAGCTCCACAGTTTGCAGGAGTCTAGGAGTAAGCTTCCTGTACCCTTCTGTCCCTGGCAGGGTCAGATAATGTCATACACCAGAAGGAGCTTCATTACCATGGAAAACTTGTGTGTTTTGGCTGAAGGAAAATGTCACATGCTGTCTCTGCCCCAGACTTCTTACTGAGCAAGCACATCAGCAGTGCTGCCTCAGGTTTATTTTGCTGGAGTTATTTTAAATATCTCCAGCAATGTTAAAATGCCAGTTTCTACTCTGCAGTGAACTCTGTGATGGTCTCAACTCAGGATGCAGAAGTATTGCATCTAGCTGTTTTATGCTACAGCAATAAAGATCATATTTTCAGCTAATCCAAAAAGAAGCAATGCAGAAACCAGTACTTTTCTCTACATGATTGTTTGATGAACGTAGATTTTTCAATTTAGAGATGTTTAGGAAATTGTTTCCAGAAAGCAGCTTAGGTGTTATTTAGGCCTGTGTAGGGTTTCATATGGGGAGCATATACATTGACCAGGGATACATGTTTCCCTAAACTGTTCCGCTCCTGAATTCTTCTGGTGCTTGTGAATGTGGCATCATTCAAATTGTCCTGATTGGCTTTGAGGTGGAACCTCACCCTGTGTGGTGACAGTGAATTGTCACATGTTTCATCTTAACATTGAAGGCGTTTGACTGAATTTGTTCAGTGACACCTTTCATGTTGATTCTCAAGAAGATAGTTCTTAGGCACCTCAGCTTGAGGTACGTAATGTGGATATGTGTGTGCATTTTAGGTGTTGGTTTTAAGTGCTAGTTTTGGGATCCACTGCCATCATTTCATCCACTGCCATCATTTAGGAACCTTCTATTCATGCAACCAGGAAAGGACTGGTTCGTGAAACCAGTCTAGTCCCCACAAAGTGCAGTGGTTTTGCACTTTTTCTTGACTTCTCATGCTCACATCTGTATATTCAGTGCAGCATTATTTCTTTATGAAGTGAAAAATGCAGTGGAAAATACAGAATGTTTTAAGGGATTTATCGTATTCCTTTATCGATAGTTTCCTTATGTGTTAAAGCTCTGCTTCGTGTTTGGCATCTCTCTGTGGATTGGCAGAGACTCTGGAAGCGTAACTGAGATGACTTTGTATCACTGAAGCAAATATAAATTATATAATTTAAGGATCAAGCCAATGAAGAAAAATTGATGAAAAGTTAGATCGTGTAATGTAGAGTTTTTATAGTAGGACCTGGATTGCTTCTCATTCCAGCTCAAGATCTGATGGAAGCCTTTATAGGATCTACAGGGTGGGCTCGAGTAACTTGTGCTTTGGTAGCTAAAGCACAAAGCCTCTGTAGAACTGGGTGATTATTACAGTATCCCAGAATAGTTTGGGTTGGAAAGCACCCTAAAGACCATCCAGCTCCAGCCCCCCTGCCAGGGACAGGGATGCCACTCATTAGATCAGGTTGCTCAGGGCCCCATCCCATCTGGCCTTGAGCACTCCCAGGGTTGGGACATCCAGGGCCTCTCTGGGAAACCGTTAGTGCTTAGTGTCAATAATATTGTTTCCAGATGCGTTTCAATGCGTAGGTTTGACACTTTTCACTGTGGTTAATCCATGTGTTGGAAAGTAAGAGCTTTTAAAGTTCGAATGTTGGCACCTTTTCATGATGTGTTCTTTTTCCTTCAGAAGAGCAGTAATGAGTTTTGAAGATCCTTATTTGTTTGCAGAACTACAGTAATTCTTTTTTTGCTTAATCTGAGAACAACGTGCTGTCACCAGTTATTATTGTAATGGAATACAGTTTTTGTCTTTTTAATGATATCCTAAACGTTTAGGTAATTGAAGCAGTCATACTGAAGAAATATGATATTGCATTCTATTAGAAACAAATATAGCAAGAATGTGAGCAATTTATATACAAAGCCACGAAGACAATCTAATTTTGATCTTACATAGCCAAATTCCCTAGCTCTTAGGAAATACCTGCCCTGGGTACTTCTTGTTGACAGATGGAAAATAAAATCCATTCATTATATAAATAAATCACATGGAATAGTAGTGTGGCTGTATGACCTTTTTGCATGGCTCTCCGTTGTCGGCATCAGTGGAGATTCAAGTGATCTGTTATTTAAAATGAAACAAAAGGGGGTTTTTTGGCAGTGACAGATGTATTTTTACAGCAGTATGTCTTTGTGTTTTGAGGGGGAAGGACGACTTAGTAAATATTAAGTTTTTATTTCTATTATCTTCTTCACTGTAAGCTGGAATTCTGTCAAAATTGTAGAAATCATGTGAATGATACGGATCTGTAATGGTGGTCAAACGGTCTAGATATGGAGATGGTGGATGTATCTTGTGTGCTCAATTCTTTTTCTAAAGTGTTTTTTTCATGGAGTGGACAAAACCTGGACATAATTGGTTTTTAAATTTTAGTTCTGCTCAGGGATTTTGTTTTGAATGTTTCAGGTTCGTGGGAGCAAAGGCGAGGTCCTTTATATCCTGGATGCCAGCAACCCACGCCATTCGAACTGGCTGCGCTTTGTCCACGAGGCTCCATCCCAGGAACAGAAGAACCTGGCAGCCATCCAGGTAGATTTGGTGGATTCCTACCATTTGCTTCCTGTTACTGATTTACTAATTTGATTTCCTCTTTGGCCTTCATGTCTTGTAATAAAATTGCAAGATCTGAGGAAAGTTAGCGCACTGCTTTTCTTTTTCTGCCTTTGTTTTTAGAAGAGAGCTCTTCTGCTTAAGGTAATACCACAAATAGGAGTGGCAGGACGAAAGACTAGAAAAGTCCTTGGAATCTGATGCCATTTGAAAGGTTTAAGGACTAATTATTTAGAGACCTGTGTGTGTTTCACACCAAACTTGGGTATGGGCTTAGTTGTGTGTAAAGCAGAATCATGCATTTTACATTATTGTTTAATAAAATTAGTGATATTGTAGAATATAGATAACATGTTATATAATTAATTATGAAACTGTGACAAAGGAGGTACGGTGCTGAAAATATTTAAGTAGAAAACAGAAAATTGAGCAACCTAATTATCTGATAGGATGATCATATAGTGCCTGAGGATAAATTAATAAAAAAAGACAATTTTCTTGTCTTTGCTGTTGATCTGAATTTATCCAGCTTATTTTTTCATTTTTATAGTTGTCATTTGCAGCACTCTGTGGTAATGAGTTCCACTGCTTTAATTACGTTGAAATATGCTTCTGTTTTTCTTCTAGACACTCCTTAATTTCACTTGATTTCCTAGTTCTAGTATAACAGTGAATAGTTACTTTATTTTTCTGTGCCATTTTTGATTTTATGGAATTCTGTTATATCCTTTCACTCTTGTTTGACAACTCTTGTCAAGCTGAAGAGTCTTATTTTGTTTAATTGCTCATTTTTGGAAGCGTTCTGTGACTTTACAGGATATAACAGAGACGGGGATACCTTTCCAGTTCCAGCTGTTGTTCTTCTGGAGCTTATTAAAGAAATTAGCTATCTGTGCTTTTTTTTTTTTTTTTTTTCTTTTTTTTTTTAACAGCTCAGTTTTGCAGTAAATTAATTTCCACTCCCACATAAATAAGAATTACATGACTCTGTGAATTTTTTTTCTCAAAATGAATACTTTACAAAATGTTGTTTCAGGATAACTTAAGGTATTTGCTGATGTAATCCAAACTGGCAAACAATCAGGAAAACGAGAATTACTTATCTGCGTTTCTTAAAATGACTGTTCTGCTTTTTCATAATGAGATGACTTCCTTCACCAAGGATTAGCCTGTGTGTCCCTGACAAAAGAATTATAGTTTATTTTAAGGCCAGACAAAAAATTTTTGGTTTTTCTGGGCCAGGAAAACAGAAGTTCGTTTCTGATGAAATTTGTTGTCCTCCTTCTGGTAGCAGACATGAGCGGCTCTCGTACAGGAGGTGTGATTAGCACCTCATCAGTGCACAGTCATTGTTAGCAAAGGCAAAGTAAGGCTCACAAGAGAGAGCAGTGGGAACAATTAATGTTCATGATTATATTTCCAGTCAATGACCTGAACTTCTGAATAGAAGTTTTAATGGAATATTCAGTGCATATCAGTCGGGTTCTTTATAAGGAAAATTATAGAAACAAATAAAAATTTGCTAAATTATCTCACAGGTCTTTTAGGACCTTAAAGCCCATCCTAATACAGAGTATTCAGATGGAAAAATATTCTTGCCTTCATTGGGAGCTATTACTGAAAACTGGAGTATGGAGAAACGCCAGAGTTGCTGTAGTAGTTTAGCCTTGTGTTCTGTTCAGTGTCACATTTGTGTCTCAGAGGTTTTCTGCCTTGCCATGCAATGTAACACCGTAAGAAGACATCAGGATAGGGAGCTGAGGCTTCGGGATCTTGTGTGTGTGTGTGGTTCAGGTGCTGTATTTTAGATGAGGTATAGTCTGAATTCTGAGCTGTGTGTGGGCATGTGTGAAATCATCTCCATGGGTTTCCTGGATTGCATTTTCTGCCCTTAGACATTGCCTGTGTTGGTTTTACCTCTGCCAAACTTGACATCTGGAGCTGCAGGGAAAGACTGGGAAAGGCAGTGTGCTTGTTTAGAGAGGTAGCCAGGGAGAACTGGCAGAACAGGTAGGCTGAAGAGCTGGTTTGCTGGCTAGGAATCAGATACAGAAGGAAGTCAGGTGACACTCTGAGGGCACAGAGGCAAAGTGGGTAAGGATTAGGAAGGCTGGGTTGGAGCCAGCTGTTCAGGCTCTGGAGGGTGGAAAAGCCCTACACGCCCTCAGGTAACACAAGACTCTGCTGCTTCCTCCTCCTGTGTTCTAAACTTTCAGGAGTGATGACATAGGTGTTTTATGCTTTTGGATTCCAGTGTGATGGGCTGTCAGTGATCCTGTGTTCCTTCTTACAAAGCAGATATGAAGGTGTGTAACTGTATGGAAAAGCCAAGAGTCTGTGTGGAGGAGGTACCTGTAGTGGGCCAAAAAGGAGATAGCAAGGGCTGTTGGGAGGAAACTGTATTTGGTGAGCAGGTCTGTGTTGCTTGTAGGGTAAAAGATGACAGCAAAGGCAGAGGTGAGAAAAACAGAATTGAATAATAAACCAGGAATAACATGAAGGGAGGTTGTAGTGCCACCGTGATGAGCAAGCATTTGGAGTTTTCTCCCAAAGACCACTGTGATTTGCTGCAGGTGAGTGTTAGGAAAACAGCCAGCATGGTCTGAGCATATGGGCAGGTGGAATGGCTGCAGATGTGTTCTTAGAAACAGGGAGGGTATTAGAATAATTTTAAAGACTGTTTACTGTGTCTTCATGCACATAGACTAATGTGATTCATACAGGTGATGCTGGTGAGGGGAGAGAGATGTAAATTCTTTTGTGGTTTCTGGAAAACTTCCATTGCTTTCACTCAAAATGCTGCCTTGAGGAGCTGCTACAGCTAGTGGGTATATCTTGATTAATTAATTAATGCTCTGAATACCTGGCTATTAGCATCTGTTTGGATGGCAAAGCCAAACAAATTAACCTTGGAGGAGTAATGAGTTTAGACTGGGCTGGCACCAAAACTGATTTCTTTCTAATGCAAATGTAACCCGGAGCACTCAAACATTGACAGCTACTAGTACTTGGGGCTTTATTTTCTCCTGGGATACATGACTTTCTTTTTTCTTTTTATTTCAAAATCTTTAATGTTTTAAATTTCTTTCTATTATTATTTTTGGTAATCTAATAATAGATATGTGCTTCCTTTCATGAGGTTGTCTTGCTTTTAGAGCAAGGTTGTCCTAAACAGTGATGTATTAGAGATTTACCCCAATGGTTTTATCCTGTGTGTGTGGAGACTGAGTGCAGAAAGACCTACTTTTCCTCATGTCAAGAGGATTTGTTTTGACTTTAGACTATACTAAATTAAAGGTTTCTGCAACTTGACAGAGACATATGAAACCCAGCAACTTGTAGATGTGTACAGAGGTTAGGTTGGTGTGCTGATAGATATCTGGACTGCAGAATAGATCTTGAGAAAAAAAAAATCATAATTTTTTGTTTTCCAATGCTGCTGTTGAGATAAGGACAGAAAAGTGGTGCATCCTTGAAAGTAGCAGCTCTATCCAGTCTACTGAATTAAGTAGTTTCACTCCTGTGTGACAGTATCTTGTGTAAAATATAACAGACCTTCTGCAGCTCAGGGAATGCTACATCCCTGTTGACAGTTTCAATTAATCTTAGTGTATTACAAAAATTAAAAATCATTATCTTGTCCTTGCTCAAGGAAGCTTGTTACAAAATGTATGGCTAGATGCAGGGCAAAGAAGCTTCAGTTAACTTTTCTGGGTGTTACTCAGATAAGATTTAAGATTTATGATAGAACTGGGAGTCTTCATTGCATAGAAATGAGTCTCCTTCAGTGCTTTGGACAGTACCTAAAGCAGTTGGTTCACATATAGAAAGAAAAAAAGGTATCTCTATCTTACAGAATATCAGTTTAGGGGACAGATGTACAGATACATATCTGTACAGATACCCCGTACCCCATAGTGCTAGCTTTGGTAACTTTACTGAAGTACTGTCAAAGCCCAAAGTTGTTACCTTATGTAGATATTTGGAAGCTTGTCCAGGCATTATCAAGAAGCTTTTGGAGCTTATCATTACATACTTTGTGCTGTCGTGCAGAATGGGACTGGATCCTTTGGCCTTTTGTGGATCTACGCTGATTTAAACCAGCACAGGGTTTAAAGTGCATTTTCCAGATGTGCCTGCTAATTTGATAGTGAAGATAACTGACCAGGGGTGAAAGCCTGTTGGAGAAGGCTGGGAATCTTGAGGAGGGAGAGCAAGAGAAAATAACACTATGTAAACATGCTGCTGAAAGCTGTGTTAGAATTCCTGCAGTCAGCAGGGAGAGAGATAAAGCTGTGTTGGTTATCTAAATTTTGCTGTTTTTCTAATCCTCAAATATTTCATTTTCAAACCCTGAAGTTCTTGTCAAGTGGAGTGTGGCAGGAAAGGACTTTAATGCCATCTCCACCTTGGTCTAAGCTACAGGGAATAGTGGAAAAGCCTCACAAGTGAGGTAGAGGAATATTCCCAAAATAGCAGAATACAAGTGCACCCTATCCATGTAGCCACACTGGGAAAGAGGTCTTTAGCAAGGCTGTTGTAGCATTGTGCTTCCTGAGGAGTGGAGCCAACCCTTCCATGGTTGAGAGATAATATTAGTTTACGGTCTCATACTTGTCTAGCTTTTTGTTTTTCTGACATAATTATTTCTTGCCTGTACTTCCTGTTTGCAACAGGAGGGGGAAAATATTTTCTATCTGGCTGTGGAAGATATTGAAACAGACACAGAGCTTCTGATTGGGTACTTGGACAGTGATATGGAAGAAGAGGAGGAGGAGGAGGAAGAAGTAACTGTTATCCAGGAAGATGAAGACAGTGGCAGCAATAAAGAAGTACAACCAGCTGGTGAAAAAATTGCAGGTGAGCAATATGTAAAATATAAGGTAACTTCAGAGCTTGAAAGTGGTGGTGAAGAAAGAACACTAACTGTATAGGACTGGGGATCTGGAAGGTCCCTGGGTTTGAATCTGAGTTTGTGCATTATTTTTATCTCTTTTTTGGGGGGGGTTGGGTTGAACTTCTTTGCCTTATAAGGAGCAGCAGGTCTTGTGAATTACTGAGTGAATGAGTGAGCCTGGATTTCTTAAATAGTAACCATTAATTTTTGAACTAAAGACAGAGTTTGTCTCACCTGACACACAGGCTTATGAATGCTGAGCTTTTGCTCTAGGAGGGGTAATTTCCTTCTTACTTAGGTGGGAGAGAAATAAACCTTCCCATAGAGCTATTCAGCCAATCCTAAGGTATGTAGGAAAAGGAAGGTGAGCTGAGCTGTGCGGGTAATTCTCAGCATCTTTATCAAAGATAAAGATGAATTTGTGAACGACTAATTGCATTGAGGTTCTGATTGAGTTGAATGGCTAATTTGGGCCAACTGTCTAAGTCACAACCATCTTAACACTTTCCATCCATTTTCAGTAATGCTGATGGTAATCCACTTAAGATAGGCTGTCTATAATCCCTTCAGAGACGCTGTTTTTTGTGAGTTTCATGCCACCCTTTTGCATAGTCTGTTTCTGGTAGAGAGTCTTTCTTAATGTAACCAAAAAACCTGGGACCTACTTCTTTACATTGGTTTTGCTTCCAATCCTGCAGATCCCCTGACCTGTAAACAGGACCATGCGTGCCCAAACTGTGAATCCAGTTTTGCCAGCCAGGAGATCCTAGCTGAGCATCTGCAGACTTTGCACCAAAAACCCAGTGAGGAAAAGGAATTTAAGTGCCGAAATTGTGGAAAGAAATTCCCTGTTAAACAAGCTCTGCAAAGACAGTGAGTAGAAACAGGAGTATTTTCCAGGGATCATTTAAATTAATTTCGTTCAATCCTTTGTTTCTCTTGACCTAATCACAAGCTAAGCTTGAATTTTTTTTCATCTGTATTTATACCCTTACCCTCTGCTTTCATCTTTTAATGTCTTAATTTCTCATATTTGTTGTAGAATTCAATGGGAATTGGAAAAATACTGACAATTTCTTGTGTGTTAAAGTCATATACTAGAGACCAGACCAGAGCAGCAGTTTGGTGCAGCATTACTGGTCTCCATCAGTGGAATATTTAGTAGTTTAGGAGGTGTAATTTTCAAGCTGTGGATGCTGGTACAGAATTAAAGTAAGATTTAAGGGGAAAAAAAAAAAAAAGGAAAACCAGTGGTTTATGTTCACTTAATTAAATATTTGGGTGATGGAAAAACAAAATAGAAACTACTGCAAGCATGTATGAGTTGTAGAATGTTGCCCTTACTTTGTTTTTTTTTCCTTTTTTTTGTCTTTTAGTGTCCTTCAGTGCACAGAGAATATCAGCCCAGGAGACTCCTCAAGAAGTTTCCAGTGCTCTGTTTGCAATACTGCCTTCAGCTCGGAATCGAGGTTTTGTGTCCGAGTTACAGGACTGCTGTCATGTCCTTGCTGGCCTCCCTTTGCATGTTAGCTTTCCAAAAGCTTGGTAGTGTTTGGGAATCCTAACGGGGCAAGGACTCAAATGCTTTCATTCCTCTCTGCTGTAAGTAATGCATGAGGTGGCCTTGGAACTCTGCAGTGCAGCATGTGTTCAGCTCTGAGTACTTGCTACAGCTCTGGTTTCTGGAGACACTGCCTGATGTGGGGTTTTTTTGTCTCTCTTTGTTATCCCATGTAGTTATGAGCAGCACAAGGAGGCGTGCAGAGGAGATGCCAGGTTCATATGCAAGGCAGATAGCTGTGGGAAGAGGTTCAAGAGCAAGGATGCCCTGAAAAAACACAAAGAAAATGTTCACAGTGGTAAGAAAGACTTTAATGTTCTTTCAGAAAAATCCCCTCTGACATGTTCGGAGCCTTGAATTTGCAATTCAGAGTAAACATTGTCTTTGATTTCTTTTTTAATGGATTCATTTGTATCAAATAGAAAATTAAAAAGTAAGTTAATTGCAAGAGTTGCTATTCCTCCTCCCCCCCAGGAGAAATTACTGTAGGCCACATGAATCATTAGTCTCCTGCAGAAAATGTAATAGGAATCTTGAGAAGTTTAAACTAGTCAAAGAGTAGATGAAGCAAAATGTTTCAGGAGTGAGGAAAATCAGCCACTGGCACAAACTGTTACACGAAATGGTGAGTTACTGATTTTTTGTATTTTCAGGACACAATAGGATGTCTTTTTTTTGCCTAATCAAATGATTAAGCTTGATGAGGATTGCATAAAATACTGTAGCATCTGTTGTGCAGGAAGCCAGACCAGACCATCCACTGGCCTTCTTAGGCCCTGGTGTTTTCATATCTGTGTGCTGTGAGTAGTTTTCACTCAAATATCACTCTGTTCTCATGAAAGGGCAAAATACTCTCAGGTCCACAACACAGATCACAATTCTGGTATTCTGCACTCTCTCTGTGTGTCCCCTGTCTGTGTCAAAGGATTGCCATTATGTGTGGAGACAACAGAATTCCAGAGTGCAGAGAAAACAGTCTTCAGTTGATCGTGACAGCACTGAGATGCTTTTTAAGATTTTCAGTCTCTTTCTGCTGCCAAACTCTTGCAGTGTAGAGAAGCCTTTCTGTAATATCCTTACAGAAATTATCTCCTTTTTTTGGTATCAGTAATAATTCTTTTCATCTATGAGCACTGTTATGTTAGGCTTAGTTTTTTGTCAGTTATGTAGTGGTATATGAATTCCACATTGAGGGACTAAGTGTATTCCAGTACTATGTGTCTATTTGTGTATATAAATACTTGTCATAAGTTTTATAAGTTTTTACTTTTATAATGTTTCTGCTGTTCAATGTAGTATGGATGTCTGGTAGCTGGTGTTTTACCTAAGCTAGGAACTATCTTGCATGGGCATCTTAAATTATAAACAAAGAATTAGGTTTATGGTGGCTTTATGGGGTACTAAAAGAATCACTAGAGGTAAGTAATAGATAAACTCAATTAAGTGGTCTGTGACTTTGTAAAGCAGCTGTGAAAAGGGAAGGAAAATGTCTGGTAGCTGATCTATAGCTTGTTTCATAATTTGCATTTTAGACAAGATTTGAATTTATGATCTGATGCTAATAAGATTTTCCTGTTTTGTTTAGTTAAAGACTATTAATGATGTTTTATACAGTAGTATGCTTAATACTTTCTTAATAAACAAAAATGGGAAATGGTTTTGACTTAAGTTAGACTTTTTTGTCTTTGCTGCACTAACTCCTGTATTGATTTCTGGATGAAATGAACTGTTCAGTTGCCAAGTGAGCTGTTCTCAGTTGTGAACTGTGCTCTTTATGTGGGATTGGTGGTGTATGGTAACATCTATTTGAAGGGTTTTTTTCTTTATTGTTCTGGTTTTCTTAATTTACATTCCACCAGTGACTGGTTTGTTGGACACCCAGAGAGAACTCCTGATACGGAGCACTTTGAAGATGGGATACAAATGTAAAAATCTTATGTCAGTCAAATGACCTGTGAAATGTCACGGGCTCAGTGGAAATATTTAGGTTCTTTCTTAGCACTTCCTCTTTAAGATGTTGGTGGTATTTTGTTTCTGTTTCAGGAAATTCTAGGAAGAAGCTGATGTGTTCAGTGTGCAATAAGAAATGTTCCTCGGCAGCAAATCTCCAGGAGCATCGAAAGGTCAGTGAGATGAAGGCTGACTCACAGCAGGAACTGACTTCCCTGAGATGTGAGGCTGTGCTGCTCACGTCACTTGAAAGCTGCTGTAATGCAAGCCTTTGGGGGATCTCTTTCATGGTTACAAAGCCAGCCTGGTTTAGTGTGGGTATTTACTTTTGTAGTCACACTTGCTCAAGCCAAATATCTTCCTGAAGTTTTCATGTATCTCTTCCCAAATGTTACTCCAGCATTAAGTCAGCGTTGCCTGTTGTTCTTCAGCGTTCTTAAACACTAAGTGTGTTATGTAACCGTGGCATACATACAGACCATAAAATAGGTTCATGAGCCTTCAGTTTTTCTACAAAACACAATAATTTTCTTACTGCTTTTTGACATTCCACTTAGGGGAGTTACTTCTATTGTAGTTATGCAGTAGTAAAAAAAAATCTTCCTCAAACCCAAATTTGAATGTCTTTTTTTTTAAAATGCACATAATCATTTATAACCAGAACAGGAGGGGTTAACAGTTGGAAAAGCATCTATTGGAAATAAGGGTGTTAATGTAGAAATACAGATGGACCATGAATATGAGATTCTGAATCCATTATACTCAAAGGAAGTCCCTGCAAGATTAATTTGATAAATCACTAAAACCCAGGAGAATCTGTTTTTGCAAAAAGCTGCATTGTACTGTTTATCAGATTAACTGTAAGTCTTTAATAATACCCTGGTTATAACCTGAATCCATTGAGGATATAAATGATATCAATTAAAATATGTTGTTGCAAAGGAAATGGTGGGGCCCCTCCTTTTTAATATGTTTTTCTCCTTGCTTGTGTTAGTATGCCCTGCACTTCTTGTCTAATAGGGCTATATTTTATTATCGTGGCGTTCCTTGCCACATGCTATTACAAGTTTTACACATTGGCACAGGTCTTGCACATCAGGCCTTTAAAGGGCAAAATGTTCTGGTTAGAGTGTCCATTTTATTAAATGTTTGTTCTGTTTCAGTAATTGTAATTCTGGGCAGACATTGTGACACACAAGTTTCTCAAATATGATTGATCGTGTCAGTTGAGCACTTACCTAAAGAATCATCATGAAGATTTTGTGCATAAAACTGTTTTTGCTCTTCCTGATTGGCTTTTCTTTTAGAACATCCAGAAAACTGGTATTCCAAGTGTACACACTTATATCAGATGGTGAAGGAGATTGCACGTGTTTGTTTGCTTGAATTGATTTCCTTTTGTAGGAAGTGGGGCAGGATCAGCAGCATTGCCAAAAACATTTGTACAGGCAATAAAATCAGTATGACAATAATAGGGAAAACTAGGAGAAAGAGATTTTTTTTTCCCTCACTCATTTCAATGTGAAGAAATAAAAGTGGAGAATAAAAGGGTAAAATAAAACAGAAAACAAGCCCAAGCAACAGAAAAAAATATGACAAAGACAGAGAAAGGAAGTAAAGGTGGTGGCTCTAGGGGATTGATGCATGTTTACTTTCTGAAGACATGGTCATTCACATCTGTAGCCTTCATGTCATATTTAAACTAATTTTTAGCTTCATGTGCACTGCTTGTGCCTTAACTGTCCAACTGTATTCTGATACTGAGTTCTGAAGTTTGAGTAAAATGCAAAGTTCAGTCACTCAACAATGATAATAATGAGGAGGAAAGTGAGGGGACTATTAATCTTCACTGATGCAGATTCCTGCTAAATTATTCTTTTCAATATAAGGATCTCATGTTTTGGATTTGAATTGTTCACAAGAAGTCAAATTTCAGTGAGCAGGTACGTGTGAGTAGCACAGGCTTCCAGACCTCTCCACTGATGCTCCACTGTTTTGTAATAGAAAGGGAAGAAACATTCCAACAAATCCTAAGTTTGCTGGCTTCTTTTCCCAGTCAGAGTTTTTCCTGTTGCACTTCCAGTGTTTGTAGGTGAGCTGGGGGAGTCTCTCTCTTCCTGGCTGTACAGCTGTGGACTGAGCTTCTGACTCTTACTGTAAGCACATGTTCTCATGGTACAGCAGCTCATTTTTTTAAGAAAGAAGATGAAGGACCTTGGAGTGTAGGGAAATCAGGCTTTTTTTGGATTTGAGATTGCAAGTTTTGTGTGTTACTAGTAAGACTGGTTTGTGCTGGTGCCTTTCTGGATTTTTCAGCAGGTTTCTTACATGGACCTGTACAGTTCCATTCAGCTGTAGTGCTGTCTGCCAAGGCACCAAACCAAGGTAGATCCTGTAGGCGCACGGTTTGTGGTGACTGGGAGTGGGGCTGCAGCCGAGCCTCATCCCCAATGGGCTACAGCTGTGCAGGACAGGTGAACAGCATTGACAGCAATGAGCCATGGAGTGCCCAGGTGCACTGACCAACCACCAAAGGGAGCAGAGGGCACACAGGTGCAGTGCATCAACATGAGGAGTATAAAAGGTTGTACTGGAGAACAATAAAGTGCTGGTGCTTGAAGCCTTCTTTGGTGTCAGTTGTGCCTTCACCACCAAGATCTTATTTTGGTCAGAGTTTGAGAGTGTGTATGAAGAACCCTTGAGTCTCTCGACTTTTTAAACTTTGTAGAGCTGGACTTCCTGCAAAATTGCTGTGTATAGAGTCACACTTAAAAATCTTCTCTGCTTCCCAACCCCTGACCCCCTTTTTTTTTACCTGCCAGTTCCAAGCATCTCTTTTGGGTTAGGTTCTGACCTTTTTGTTTAACACTGAACAGTGTTTTAGTCTACTGCACAATCTTTATTTTTTATTTACCAGAAGTTGCTCTCAACTGCTTCCTGTTTTTCCAGCATTTAGTCCTACATGCTGTAACGTGCTGTGATGTTGAAAATACTGCATTTGTAGTTTGAGACAATGCTGCCCCTCCACTGTCTGCCTCTAAAAGCTTTTAAGAGAAACAGTCCTGCAAGGGTGTGATAGTACTTGTTTTTTAAAATTCTGACAGAAGCTGTGCAGTGGTTTCTGTGTTACTTTCATGTGTATCTTGACTAAAAGAAAATGTCCTGGCAAGTTTGTCTGCATTTGGTTTTTTAATGCTTTCCTAATAATGATATTTTAAATGCATCTGGTAGATAGAAACACAGGTTATAGAAACTTGCAGTACAGTCATAATGATGATTTTTTGTTGGCAGTTATGAATTTTTACTTTTTGGGAGATGATGTTTTTCAGCAAGGGACTAGCAGGGGTGAAATCACAGAATATTCTGGAGTATTAGTATAGCTGCTGGCTAATAGGTAGCTGCATTCTGTTCGAGAATTTATGCCAGTGTAAGAGGTATGGTCTTGTTTTAGACACACATTTAATTATCATAAAACATTTTGCAGGTCCATGAGATCTTTGAGTGTCAAGAATGTGACAAGAAATTCATTTCGGCGAACCAGCTGAAGCGCCATATGATAACTCATTCAGGTAATGTACAGAAAGGACACAGTGCTCTGTGTGTGTGGATATGTATTTCGTGTGTGTGGGGTTGTACCTGAATTAGTTTCTTATGGAAGGCTTGATGAAATCTGTGTAATCTGAGTTGGGCAACCTAATCTCAAGTTCTGAGGAAACTGAGCTAGCTTTTCCAAGCCTTCCAAAATTCCAAGTGAAGTGGTGGAGTCTTCTTCCTACTGCTGCTTTGTGTCAAGCTGTTTTGTCCTGCTAGCTGGGCCAGATGAGTTCAGTGAGCTGGAGTGGGGCAAAAGGCTGCTACATGGCTTGGAGAGGAGGTGAAAAACCAGTGCCTGGGGTTTTCTGTTGAGGAGAAGAGGCTGGGAGCTGGGTGTGCTGTCAGTGATCTGTGCTACACGCTGTGTTTTCTGTTTATCTGTGTATGTGTTAGTGGGCTCATAGCTTCTGGCCAGAGGAGAGCAGCTCATGGGCCACACCATCCACAGACCTCCCACAAAGGTTCCCTTGTGCCAGCACCAGTCCACTGTGAGCAGGGATTGTCCCATCTTTGGGTTTGGCAGTGTGGCACGAGGTGGCTCTGCCAGGATTTCTGGTCACTGAAAATCCAGCATTTTCTGTGTCCCTCACCAGTGATTAGAAACATCAAGCAACACAATGGAAACACAAACATTGTTCTGTCAAATGCATTAGCATTTAAACAAATGCAGATTTTTACAGCTGCACAGGCTTAGAGTTGAACTGTTTTCTTGGTATCAGTCCACAGCAAAAGCTCATTTCTTGTAACATAATCTGTATCTCAGAGGCTCCTGGCTTTCTTTTGACACTTTTGGATGAGTATTAGTGCAGTTGAGTTGCAGTCACCAGTTGAAGCATAAAGGCTTTTTGCATAGGAACTTTTGGGTTTGGAAGCTAATATGTATATTGTTAATTAAGTTTTAAAACATTTAAACTGTCATGGCCTCTTTCACATTTGTAATCTGGAAACACAGTTTTCCTCTTTGAAGTCATTCTCTTTTGATTTAAGCTAATTAATCAGAGTTTAGTTTTAGCAACGAGTATTGCAAAGAATGTGCCAATTTCTTGAGATACACCATGGCTCATCTTTTGTGAAGTGACTTAACTGTCTAACATAAAGGGCATTAGGTGTCTTTCTAATTGGTTTAATCTTAATTGGGTTGACTTAATTGCAGAAATCTCTGAGGAGATGACTGTCTCTGCCTTTCATCTTCTCCCCCTGTATAAACAGGAGATTAAATGTCCCCCACTCATTTTCTGCAGAAAAACGCCCCTACACCTGCGAGGTTTGCAATAAGTCCTTCAAACGACTTGATCAAGTGACTGCACACAAAATAATACACAGTGAAGATAAACCTTATAAATGCAAGCTTTGTGGAAAGGGATTTGCCCACAGAAATGTTTACAAGAATCACAAGAAGGTAAAACACTCTGCTGTTGTTGTTTACAGGTCTGCCAGCCTCAGATTTGCAGATTTTTTTTTTCTTTTAAGTGGTTCATCGTTAAGCTCTGCCATGCTTATAAACATGGGATTAAAGTATTGGAGAATGTAGTTTTAGTGTTCTTTGTTATATCCAAAATTTCAAAAGGCTGAAGCAATTCTAGTAAACAGAAAAGTTAAATAAGGAGAGGTTAAGCTCAGTTGCTTGGTTAAAAGCATCAAATAAATCCCATTTTGACTTTTTTGTTTTGTTTTTATTTTTTTGCTTTGCTTTGGTTGTGGTTTTTTGGTTGTTTTTTAAAAGTACTAGGTTACCAAGTTAATGTCACTGACTTAAAGATGTCTTCAAATACTTTTTTTAAAATAGCATAATTTAATAAAACTATGTGTAGTCCTCTTGCAGTCATTGTTGGACTTAGCAGCAGATGCTTTCAAACTGCACTAAATTTGAACTTGGTGCAGTGTTCACATATTAAAACAACATCAGAAGAAACATTACCTGAAAAATAGACTCACAAAGGGATGTTCTGCCTGTGTTGAAGCTCAAATCTGCTTGGCCTAACTTCTGTAATGCCTGTCATTAGTTTTAACCTGGGCTTACATTTCTAATGCCAAGGCTCTATCCAGGACTCCTGTTTAAGAATTACAAGACTGTAAAAAAAAAAAAAAAAAAAAAGAAAAAAAAACCCCAACCCTGATATAGCCATACCTTCAAGTCTTTTGCAGTGTGGCTCATGTTATATTCCATCTGGGAATTTGGCACAGGATCTTTGCACCATCTCTTGCACTTGCAGCCATAAATCATGTAAGAGCAATAATAATGCCTCTCACAGGATGAAATGGTGATGACTGTCTAAAACAAGAAAGCATGCAGCAGCCTGCTGAAGGACAAGATTGTCTCCCATACATTATATTTTATGGTCTAGACCTTAAGGAAATTGGACAGAACCTTGCAGATTGGATATATTCTAAGAAAAATGTATAAAATTCATAAAGATAGCTCTATATTTTAAATTAATACTTTCTACGTGTTTCCTGATGTCAGCTAGCCATTGATGACTGGTTGGGAGTTTGGGTTGAAAATGGACTTCCGGATTAAGTATGAAGGAGGTAAACACTTTGACCCAATTCTGTGTTTAAAGCAGCAGCACCACCAGCATAAACAAGGATTAGAGGTTCCACTTAATGGGAAAAATATTAAAATTTGGACAGCTTTAGTGGATACCAAATTTTGATGGAATTCATTAAAGCATTTTGGAATGCTGGTTTCCTGCACCTGTTTGCACCTAGTACTCGCTGTAAATCAACTCTGCTCAATATTGAGAGAAATTTGTTCCTGTGTTTGCATAAAGATTACCCAAACAGCTGTGACTGTTCACCCATCCACATGTAGGTCTCTAAATTCACTTGCTGAGTGAAGAGGTGAACTGGAGAGACAGGAAGACAGGAGACTGACATGGATGGCCTGAGTTGCTTTTTTAGACACACCTCTGTCCACTGAGGAAACAAGGAGGAGAGGTGGCAGGCAGCAGAGGGGAGTCTGGATGTGTGTGCACAAAAGCCATTGTACCATACAACTCAAGGATGTGATGGTTTGGGAGGCCACAATAGTTTAGAGTGCAATGATTTTGGGAAGGCTATGCTTAGGGAAAGAGGACAGTGGTTCTCTTGCTTGTTCACAGGAATGCTGATCCAGGAACAGTGTAAATGTAAAGCTTTATTGTGTATTATACTTCTATGTATTTCTTCAGCTTAGATTTTTAATGATTTTTAGATGTGTGTTTCCTGTAAGATGCCTTCCTAGGTTTATTTTCTTTTAGAGGAAGCAAATTGAATTCTAAATAATTTCAGTGTACTTAGGAAAGTTTCAGGATTAGGTTATTGGGCTAGTAGCAGGGAGCATAGATACCTGTAGTAGGAATGATGGGTATAGCAGTTGAAACTACCTAAATCAACAGCATTTAATAGAAAACGTACCTTTAAATTTGTTAGCAACATGCTTAAAAAACCTTTGAGTTTTACAGCAGGCTTGCTTACATCCTTTTTATATATAAGAGAGTACGGATACATTTTGTGCCTTTGAATTCTTGATTTGTGTTTTAGATGGAAACTTGTTGCCTTTGTTTCTGTAATTCCTGTGTGTGGGGGGGGTGTTAACTTGATTTCATGTTGGAAGTCTCCGAATAAAAATGGCTCCCACAACATGTGTTTTTAAACATCTTTCAGATGTGGATGTCTGTTGGGTCATTTCAAAAGTGCAGAAGGCGATTAGTTCCTCTCATTTCACAGGATTTCACTGGGAGATCCAGTGGAGTTGCCAAGAGCCTATCTGCTCTGTTCAGTGGAGCACTGGGATGTGAACCTTAACGTAGCACTTGTTATGCTCTTAGAGCTGCACATGTGAGGCAGGAGCTGTGGTACCTCTGTGATCTGCTGCTCCTGCAAACAGGTGCTGCACTGCTCTGCATAGGTGCATGTGCAAGCTGGCTTTGCCACTTCCTTGGAGTTGTCCAGGCTGGGAAGTGTTCTGGGATATGGAACCAGCTCAGATGTCCTCTGTGAGAGCTGAGGCTGTGACTTGAATGATCTTAAATGATGTGACTTAAATACAGTTCCATTTCTGTGACAAGGCAAGAGAGCAGTATCTGAAATGAGGAGGCAAAAAGGGATTGTGCTACAGACAAAAGTAGTCACCTTTCTAACCATTATGCAGGTTAGACTAGATGAGGGTACATGTTCTGAGCCATGTAATGCAGATTACGTCCATACAGGAGGTGTTTTTGCTCCATCTGCTCCTTTGTTGGTATACACAGAGGGATGAGTTCAGAGAACAAATATAAAGACATAACAATCAGCAGAAATAGGTCATCAGACGCAGGATTTTAAAGGGTTTATGGCTAATCCAGGGCTGTTTGGTCCTGGGGAGCATAATGATTTGAAACAACTGTATTCCATCAGTTTATCTGTTGGGAATAAGTAGCCTTGGGCTGGGCTTAAGCCTCCACAGATGCTCTGGTAGGAAAGGCTGCCATGAAATGCTGCATAAGAGCCCATCCTCAGTTGCTGGGATGATCTGTGTACCCTTACATGTGGGTATGCCTAGTTAGGTGATTTTCTTTGTAGGGAGGTGAAGATGTGCAGATCAATCTGTGTATTTTGATCAAAAGGTGAGGAGAGTATAAAGGAGATGCTGAGGAGGAGTTCTGTACAAATCACTGTGCTCTTCAGAACTGTCACTCTTGTGGTGAGTGTTCCAAACCAGGGCATTCTTAAAAAAAGCAGCATGACTTTTGCGCTCGTGAAAGGTGCCAGATTGACAGCTCTGGAGACTGAACCCTTCTATTTATCCACAGAACAGGTACAGCACAGGCAGCAGCACTGCGAGCTTCCCCACAGTGTCTCGTCCATGTGTCCCAAGCCTGTTCTGGAGGAACCCCCTGTTGAGGTGAGAAGGCAGTTCAGTCTCTTCATGTCCTGTCAATCCTTGGCCTGACTGCCAGGGGGGCTGAGCAGGGTGTCAGCTAATGCCAGCTGTGGTGGGAACCTGCTGTAGAGGCTGGGCTGGAACATGCAGCAGATTTCAAGGAACATGAGATATATTCCACACCTGTGATGGTCTTCCAGCAGCCTTTTTGCTTTTAGTGACTTAGGCTGAGGTCAAGGAATTGATTTTGAACCCAAGGCCTCCCTATACCATTGCAGGACATTCAGGTTTTGGTGCTGTGTGTGAGAGGACATTGGTGTTAAAATCAAACTAGGCTCAAGGCCATCAGCCAGCCTCTCAAGAATTTTACTGTCTCCCCACAGCCCCCTTTTCCCCCCCCCCAGCTGAAGGGGTAGAATAACAGTTGCATGGGTTCTGGATAGCAGAAATAGATTATATAAATATGTACTATGCTAATATTTGCCCTTAGTCTACCAGATTAACTCATTTGCCTAATTTTCTGCATATTATAAAACCCTTACTGTCCATCCCCTTTTCCTCTGGGCACTTCTGCTTGTAATAAGGCCTTTGTGAGCTAATAAAGTGTTTGGATGCTGATGCTTTAAGAACCTGCTTTCCTTTGCAAAAATTAGTAGGAAATTGGGTAGATAGTAAATTAATCAGTACAACTTATTATCTACAGTGGGACAGCTGTTAAAAACACTAGGAAACAGGGAAAGTGCTTTGGAATTTATAAAAGTAAAATAAAGCTGGATGTTTCCCAAGATTTTCTTTTCTTCAGAAAAGAGATTTCCTTCATCAACTCTGTGGTCCAGGAGATTCATCCAAGCTTAGCCTTTTATTTTATTCATAGCTTTGAGGCTGTTTTTCAGCTACAATAAATTTTTGTACAGCCAACAAAAATCTTGGTACTGTTGCTTCTGTGTCTTTGGTTTTTTTTTCTGGTGTTTTTTGTTGTTTGGTATTTTTTTAAATAAAAGAAGCTATATCTATATATAAAAGTAGTTTCACAATTTGAGGAATTTTCTTTGCCAAATTTTAGGTGTCATCTTGAAAATCAGATTGGTTTTCCCTTAAAACTTTAATGAAAAGAAAGGGGTTTGTGTGCAGTCAACTTCAAAGGATTTATTCATATTAATAAGTATTCCAGGCCCGTGTTAGTGCAGCTGAAGCAATGCAGCTGAGCTTGTAGTTTTTTCCTCTGGTAATTCTGTATTTTTGTTTCTGTTTATGTGCACACCTCATGTGGCACTTGTGAGGACCGGGACGGCACAGTTACTGAGTAGTTGCTGTGCTGCCTTTCGGGATCCTGAATAAAGGCAGAATGATTATTTTAAATCTTCATCCTCTGGTGCTTCCAATTGTGATATCCCCTCCTGAGTCCCACTCAGAAAATGGACTGTAGTTAACTGCAGTGACATCTGATAGATTTCCATGAGCCTTTCCTCTGACATGTTGTCTTTGATCCACAGACCCATTCTGAAGAGAGACCGTTCCAGTGTGAGGAATGCAAAGCCTTGTTCCGAACCCCCTTCTCTCTACAAAGACATCTGTTAATCCATAACAGTAAGTGCAAAGTGAGAGGAAAAACGGCTTTCTCCATTCTCATATGTGACTGACAAAAGCAATCATGTGGAACCTTGCTCCAATATACAATTTACTGAGTTAAATTGGAACTAGGATTCAACTCTGTAGCCAGGGAGTTAAAAATTCAGAGCCAAATTCAAACCTTGCCTTCAGATGCACTTAAATGCAAATCCAAATACGCTGTAGAAAATCCAGCAATGATTTGAGATCTGATGGCAAGAAATTTATTTCTGCATTAATTGTGATAGTGTTACCTCCATTTAAAAAAGGACAAATGGAAACAGAGATAAGTTGGTGACTTGCTCAGCTTTTTTAGGTAATCCAGTTTAGAGCTTGACACTGAGATTGTCCCTCCTGTGCCAGCCCAGGCTCATGTTTGCTGCCTCTGGCATAGCACTGGAGCAGCTCAGAAAAATGCTGTGACCACTTTTACCCATGAGTAACTTTTCTTGGCATTCTGTCCTTTTTTTTTTAGTTGGCTGTGTTATTTATTTTTGGTGGAATTTTCTCCATCTTTAATACTTGCAGAGCCCTAGACTATCATTCAACCCATTGAAAATCAACAGTTTAAATTTTAGAAAATGCTCATGATCTAAAATCCTTGTAGCTTAGAAGACAGTACTTTGTTTTGGGGAATATTCACACTGGCATAACTAATCTTTCCTTTTTTAGTCCTGCATAACAGTGTTTTTGTTAGATGAATTATTGGATTGGCATGTTCAGTTTGTTCTTTTACAGTTATCTTTCAAAGCTTCTGCAATTTTTTAAAGCATTGGATGTCATAAACATTTTTCCCAATGTTAAATGTTAAAAATGATGGAGGAAAATGTTAAAAACTTGTTTAGGAATGTGTATTCTAATGAACAAGCATTTCCAGAATATCCAAAATATGTAATTCATGGTGTGCAGAATTGTAGATTTTCCTGAAGGTTTCTCTAAGAACATACGCTGTGACTTTTTTTAAGAGAGTGGTAGCTCAGGAAGATCTGTTTTTCTCTTTGTTAGGTGAGAGGACCTTCAAGTGTGATCACTGTGATGCCACTTTTAAAAGAAAGGATACATTAAATGTTCATATTCAAGTTGTACATGATGGACATAAGAAATACAAGTGTGACCTGTGTGACAAAGCTTTTGTGACACCCTCAGTCCTGAAGAGCCATAAGAAAGTGAGTAGAATCAACTGATCATTTCTTGTGTGTCCATAAGGTTGTTGTTCAGTGTAGAATCCTCAAAGCTGCTTCTGCCTTTCTGGCTTATCAGTAGATTGTCCTTGCCCTAAAATGCTGATTGCAGTAGTGGGGTTATTGGTGCCTGGCTGAATCTACAGCAGGTGCTTGTGTATAAATTCAGTGTAGGTGCTTCAGCATCATGTGTGTGGCAGGATGGGCCTGGCTGCACTGTTCTTACCACCCTCCTTTCCACCAAATTCTGCCATGGAATTGGGGTAAACTTTAGGAGGAGGCTTGTTGACTAGTTTAGCCTGGGGTAAGATTGTTGTTATGGGGAAGAAATGCAAAGAAAATAATTGAATCAAGAAAATCAGCTGAGAAAAGTTAGTTAAGGTGTTGCCACCTAATTCAGATTGTGAGAATTTGTTTTAAAAAAAATAATGCATATGTTGCTTGCCATATAGTATGTACTTCATACGTTAGTGTAAAATCAGAATTGCTTTTGCTTTGTGCTCCTGTCAGACTAGGACTGGCTGTGTTTGTGAGCCTTGTAGTTGTACTGCATTGCTCCCAGAAATCCTTTTGGTATTTGGGTGTTTCGAATGAATTAGTAGCTGTCTGTCTGGTATATCCCAATGTTGCTGGTAGACATACAAATGATTTCCAAATAACTGTATCCTAATCAAGAGGAGTTCAGCATTCATATCATTCATATCTTTAATGTCAGGGAATGAAAACAGTGCAAGTCCATCCAGTATTGAAATGAGATCTCATTTACTCTCGCTTCAGCTGCAGCATAAAATGTACTATGTGAGAAAGGTTTTTTATGATGTAATGAAGAATTTTGTGTCATTACGGCATCTTTTCATAAACATAAGAGTTCATTTCCCTATCTGAAGAGGGTCATGTGCTAGCTGGAAACCAAAGTAGTCAGCTGCTCATGCAATTGAATGTGTTATCTTTGCTATCTCATTTAAATGATCGCTTCTAAATGAAGTCATCAGAAATTCTCTACTAAAAGAACAGGCACAGTTATAAGGAAAACTTATCAGTCTATTGAATTATTTTTCCTTGTAACTGTTCAATAACAGTTCCGAATTGTGTGTTGAAAGTACAGTGTGAAAAATGACGGTGACCTTGTGTGTAATTGATTTCAGGGTGATCTTGCCGTTGACCACACAGGTTGGATGAGAGAGTTTGTAATACATTTTTTTTCTATTTTGAAGTAATTCTTCTTATATCAGTGAGGCTCTCCAGCCCTAAAAGCTTGATTTCAAAAGACAAACTCAGTGATTTAGTGCTCGTGATAGTTACAATGTTCTTTTTCTGATCAGTTCTTTAACAGCTTGAGCTAATTATAATCTTTGCCTGGTGTGATGGTAAAATACGTAATAGAGGTAATAGCAGTCAATGCCAATACAATTAAATATTCCATATTTCACTTATTTATTTAATGCTGAACAGTAATTCTTGTCTTTCCCTTCCCGTGTAGACTCACACAGGAGAAAAAGAGAAAATTTGCCCATATTGTGGACAGAAGTTTGCAAGCAATGGAACACTGAGAGTTCATATTCGAAGCCATACAGGTATTTATTATGATGAACAGAGAAGATTTTCTCAATCTGTAAAAAGGTATCTCTGTGTCCACAATTTATCTATCTGCAAACAGGCAAATTTACGGGTAGGCTTAACACAGCATCCTTGTCAGGCATTTTTCCTGCGTAATGTGTAAAAGCTGTTGTCAGGTTTCATTTTGCAAGTTTACACTTTCATTCAAGTAAGTGGCATCAGGTGGCTGAAAAGAGGTTTCTTTGTGATAATTTGTTTACAACATAAAATGGTGTAGATTTGCCTTTGGCATGACATTTTCCTTCCTCTGCATCACCCAGTTTGGCTTGCAGGGAGCTGGCAGTTATTTCTGTGTGCTGCTGATGCTACCCCTCAGTTTGCATGGAGCCGAAGGTCCCAGTTTTTCAAGCTCACAGTGCAGATGGCTCTTGGGATAATGCCCTGGAGATGTCCACGTAAAAATGCTTTTCACATATGTGCTGCTGCCAGTTAGATTTCAGCTCTCTCAAGCTGGCTTTCCTAAATTTCAGAGTTGGACTAATGTGAGTTTTGTGAAACCACACACCAGGGACCTCTAACCCTGAGTATAGAGCCCTGCAAAATTTGTAACCTCTCCTATAGGAGGCTGTGACGTTTTGACTTACTTGGAGCAGAAAGGCACAGAAGATTTCTAGTACCTTTGTAAATTAAGTGCTGGGGGAGAAACTGCCTTGCCAGGTCATGATACATGTTGGAATTACAGCAACGTGGACTGAGGAAACAATTTATGAATGAATAATGGTGCAGGAGGGAAACTTTCAAGGCCTCTTTTTTTTTTTTTACCTAAGAAGCTAGAAGCAGTCATTGTGCCCTTACTAATTCAGGAAAAATGCCTTGCTAAATTAATTTATAATGACCTGAAAAATAAACTCTGATTTGTTCCTCTCCCAGTCTTGCTGCTAGTGCAGTATCAATAACATTTTTGGTGGTTTGCATCCTTTACTGCGAGAATTACCCAAAATAGATGTTTATGGTTATTTTTGTCACTCTATTATTATTCCTGGCCAATTTTTGATTATCCTGATGAATATTGGGGGTGGAAGTTGCTCCTAAGTTGTGACTTCAGGTTTAAGAAGAATATTTTTATTACATGGCAAAATGCCTCATGTAGGGATGAGTGAGAAAATGCCGTAGTTGGATTCTTGTTGCAAATCTGGAGAGATGGTTTTGTTTGGTGCTGTACCTGAAGGCTTCAGCCATGTTGTTCTTGGTCATAACACAAGCACACTGGTCATGAGAGGAAATAGTTGTCCAGTGTTCAGTGAGCCTGAGGGAACATGGCTTTCTGAGGAATGCTTTGCGTTGTTCCCAAAGAACATAAGGGGAGCTGCTGAAGGAAATCCAGGTCATCTGCAAACAGGGAAAAAAAAAGTTGAGCACTCTTAAGTTCACTACAATGTGAAATTCCTTGACAACTTTTCAGGGAATTTGTGAGTAGTAAGAAATTTTAAGTTCATCAAATAGAGGAGCCACGAACTTAGTTTATTCAGGGATGAATGTTTGGTTTCTAAATGTTGCTGTGATTAATACTTCATGGTATTGATATCTCTTACATTCTTTAAATTTGAATTAATAATTTCAGAACGATGCCGTTCTTTTTCTCGTCAGTTAGACTTCAAAGCATCACTTTTCATTCTAAGCTAGAAATGAAACAAGCAGCCATTGTTTTTTTTCAGGAGATGATTCATCCTTCTGAATTGGCCTTGAGTGTTTGGTGCAATTAAGCAGTCCAACATAAATGTAAATATTGCAAAGTTACCTCTTGTCTTAGTGATTACGGGTGATGAGGTTTGAGATCTGTGTCCAGACATTTGCATTATCCCATTATCTTTCTGTGGTCAGCTAGACTTTGTTTTATTGTCTACTTTGTGTGAGAGGTTTTGTTCAGTATTTACAAAACAAATTCAGATACAGGTTATTTTAAAGAGAGTTGTACATCACTTTTTCTCCTTCTTATATCTGTGAAATTATTCTTTGCAAAAGTTGAGATTCTAGGGTACCTCTCTGGTTCTGCTTTGGAATGGTATTTTTGATATGCTTAATAATCCATATACAGAAAGAGAAGCCCACTGGGGTTTTGTCTTTTATTTAGTATGCAGCATGTGCTCTTAAATGTTGTTCCACACAGACATGCATGCTTCCTGGATAAGCAATTTTCTTCCCTCTTCCATGTTGGAATAAGACTCTGTAAATGAGCCCAAACAGCACTTGGCCTTTTGCAGCAACTGAGCTGGTTTGGGGTGAGTGAACATGTCTGCATGTGCATGTACAGAGGGAAGGGGGTGATCTTTGCCTCTGAACCAGGAGTGTTGCTCTGTAATTCATCATCTGGGTTTCAGCCTTGGCATGACACAGACAGCGCACTGCAGGTCAGCTGAAACACTAGAGCACATTCTCCCTCTCCTGTATCCTGTTGGTTTATGACTTCTTAGGGTCACAGGGAGCTGGGGTTAATTCAGCAAAATAATCCTTTGACTGTGATATAAATTCCTTGGCTTGTTCATAAATTGTAAAAGAAATCCTATGGTCTGCTCCGTGGGCTGGAAACCCCGGGGCTGGGGGGTTAATTGCTTCCCTGAAGTTTTAAGCAACTTTCAGTTGTTATCAGTTTCTGGCTGCAGTTTGTGCAGCTTCTCAGTTGCCTTATGCATATCTGTTTAAAGGTATTAATTGTTGGGGGTATGTGTGTATAGATTTGTTTGTGCCTGTGTAATCTGGGTATAAACACTAACTTATTTTATCTGTCTGCTGTTTATACTGTCACCTTCTTAGTTAGTTGTGTCCCTTCCCTCCTTGGGATGTAGCACAGCAAGCTGTGCAACAGTGAATGTTGTTCTGAAGTGGTTTATATTTGCAGGTAAATTTCTTTTAGAGTTAGGAGAATTAAGGGATTTAACTGTAATTCTGTCCTTTCTATGCTGTCCTTTCCCTACTGATACTTAAAGACTGATGAGGAACAACTAATGACCACAAACGTCTTACATAAAATTAAGTGCAAATATAGGTTAAAATATAACCTTATTTTGCTTTTACCATCACAGTTAGTCCAAGTCCTAATAATAAGCCAGTAAGATAACTTAGATCTGTCCTAAATATTCTCTGAAAAGATAAAATTTTCAATTCTATGTCATTTGAAAGCCATGACTTACTGTGTCTTTCTTTCATGTTACATTCTCTGCTAGGTGCTAAAAGCAGCTTTGTTTTTTAAGCATGAGTTGAGAAGGTGCTTTGCAAATTTACTTCCATGTGGATGAGTAAAAGATAATACCAAGAGATGACATTAAAACAGCAAAAAGCGTTTGGCCCACAGACTTCTATATCCTTTGTGCAAACACAATATTTTTCAGTTTATGTATGAAGAGATTGTTTTACAAGCTTTCAAAAATATGTAACTTGAGGTGCTCATTGCCTTCTTGAAATACCTCCTGCACTGAGAGCCTAATGTTACGCACCTAATTTTGCCATTGTTGTCCCATTTCTACAATTTAACTCAGCTTTTGAGTATATTTACAATCCTACTTAGTCCCAACTACATAAATGTCTAAGTTCAAATTTTTCACTTCCAAGACAAAATTCCTGGGCAAGAAAAATATTAGTAGTGGTGTTGTAATAACCAAGATCTTTGGTTTTTAACAGTAGTTCAGTCATCTCTGAACACAGAAGACTTCAAAATAGTTGAAGGAAGTAACGAGTTCAAGTACAGGATGACTTTTATTTATTATGGTGTGAAATATATCACCAAAGGTTTAATAGCTAAACAAGCAACTGTTCATGTACATAATAATGTACAGCCAGGATCCTCATTCCAGCAGATCTTCTGCTAAATTACCTTACAGATAATTTATATTTTCTTACATAGGAAAAAAGATAAAAGGCAAACTTGAAGGAACTTCCTCTCATATGCCAATGAAGTATGTGAAAGAATGTATCTGTATCTAGTCAATGAACAGCTTGCAAATGTCTACAGATAGGTTCTTTCTATTAATAACTTATAAATGATCCCTCTTTTATCTACCCAGTTTAAAAATGAGCTTGCAGAAGGCCTCAAAGGTAAGGATTCTGCATTTCTAAACTTTTCAGTTTATACATCATTGTCTTGTTCGTCTCCAGACAACAGCTGAATCTTGAAAAATACCTGTAAAGTTTCATGCAGCTGTCAGCTTCTTGTTGTCTGTACCCATGAATGAGGAAATGTTCTTTTGAGAGGTAGATTATTTGAATGAGACATCTTTAGATCAAATGAGTTACTGATGGATTAATACATTTCTTTAAGAGATTCAGTTGACCATTGGGTTCACTGAAGTAATAGATGTTACATTTTCCATTCATAGAGAAATCAGATGGTTTAATTCCACTGATAGCTGCAAAGAATGGAACTGGTTTGTTCTTTAAAGTTGTGTCTGTTTTTTATTTATTACTTAAGATTACTTAAAATCTTGATACCACTGTAGAACTGAGGAGAGGCTTTAAGTAAGTAATAATGGTAGTTCATGCTTTACTGCATGGATTCACATAGTCCTCTTATTCTGTAGGGTTTTTTACTAGTCTTTGTGATTCATTTAGTGGCAAATAGCCAATATCTCAATTATATAATGATAATTTTGATGGGCAGACATTTTATTGGTTTTAACTAGAAATAATCAGAGTTCTTGGAATAAACCCTAAACTTTGCAGAAAACAAACCACCTCAACTGTGGAAATACCACTTCTATACCTCAAAAATCAAAACATGGCAAAATACTTAGAAAAAGACAAGTAATTGAAAAAAAAAAAGTTTCAAGCCTTCTGGTTTTCCCTTATTTTGAAAGAATAGGATTTAAGGTTTTTTCTTATTAAATATGTGACTGTTTTTAGCGGATGGGAAATACATGTAGTTGATTTAGATGAAACCAATTCTAGTTCTCCCTGGTGCCTGGAAAATGAGTGTTGGAGCTTGGTTAGAAAGCATTCACAGATACACAAACTTAGAGTTATTCATCATCAGTGAGGAAACAAACCACCTGAAAAAACAGAGGCATTTAATCTCTTGTCTTCAGAGTCTGCCAGATTTGAATGTTGGTTAAAATGAAGTAAGAAATGTCTCTAATAGCCCCGTACCTGAGGAGTGTTTCTCAGAGCACAGGGCTGTTCTCAGAGCAGTCAGACCTATCCCATTCCTTATCTGGCCCACAATGAGTATAAAATTACCTGTGCTTTTGGTGTTTCTGGGTCTTGTCTCAGCTGATGTCCTCAAGTATTTTATCTTTCAGATCACAAAGTTCTCTTGGCATGAGAAAGCTGTTCCTGTGTGGGGACCTCTGTACCTTCTCAAGTGCTAAATTTTGAGTGTTTAGTGGCTAAAAAGGAGGCAGGCCAGGACTTTGCACAGGCCAGATCACTTTTTATTGTCTAGTCTGGATTAAGACTAGTCCAGATGTCATAAGGAAATCAGCTCACTGTTGCAGTTGGCCAAATTTCTTGATTAGTCTTCCGTTCTTTTCCCTTCCTGGAATCCCTGGTCAAAATTACAGAAATGCCTGAGAGATGCAGGGTATTAAATGCTTTTGAAGATGCTACTCAGGATGTAGAAAATTGCCACCTCTACACGAGAGGAAGTTCATTATTTTAAAGAAGTGTTGGTTTTCTCACAGGACTGCAACACCAAAGTTGTGAAATGTATGGAGTATTTTCTTGACTTGTGAATTTTTCATCTTTCCTCAGTGATCGGTTTCCTGGCGTTTTCTAATTGAAGTTCTGTTGGAATCACTGGGTTCACTGAATTCCTGTTTAATTTAATTTTGATTCCTAATGAAGTCCCCTTCCATGTGGGTGAAATTCAGATCTGTGTATTTTAGGTTTATTTGTGTTTGTGTGTACGTATTTGCGTAGTGCATTAACTGAATAATGTTCAGTTAAGGACGCAAAGTTTTTAATTGAATGGGAGCACTGTTTAAGGGCAAGAGGATAAATGTGTGAAGCTGTCAGGTGCCCTCTCTGAGCAGTGTTCTAAAGCAGATGTCACAGATTATAATTTTGTTACATCCGTTAACCTTTTGCCCATCCCTACTTGCTGTTGAATGCTGTCATCACCCCAGATTGTCTCTGACTAAAAAAGCCCCCTTGAATTCCCATTCTGGGCTGCCCTGTGGATCATCTGGTAAGGAGTGTTAAATGTGTGATCCAGATGGCCTCCAAATTCCTCCCCAGGTGAACTGTGCTCATTCCACTGCAGTTGGGCAATGGTAGAGGCTCCCTTCTAACCCTCTCCCCTACCCCAGGCTTGAGTTAGGACTTTAAAAAGGATTATAGTTTGCTATAACTGTTCTGAAAGCTGGTATTTTGAAATGATGCATAAATATATACTTATACAGAAAAATACAACAATTTTTTATCTAAGAAACAATCTTCTAATCCCAAAAAATTAGTAGTTCACCATCTGAAATGGAGCTATATCTAGAACACGGGAAATGGTCTGTGGAACAGCCTGAGGGACCATATTGCTGTAATTATATTTATTCATTTTTATAAAGAAAACTGAAGAGAGGAATTCCTTGAGGCTGCACATGCTGCACATGATCTGATGTTCAGTGCAGTTTTTTGTAGGTCTTTTTCTGATGTTCGTGAGTGCTGACCAAAACCATTGATGCTGAATTCCCCAGCTGAGCAGAAACGTAATAAAAAACATATAAAAAACCCCACCTTGATTATTTCACTGCATAATTGAAATTCTTCATTCCTTAAGTGAGCAGTTGAGTTCCAGTAAAGACAGCAAGCAAGGGAATCCTGCTTGCAGGCCAACATGAATACCTGAGAATTGTATTTGGGTGTCTAAGCAAGCTGCAGGGGAGCAGGGACAGTAAACAGGACTGCAAATTTCACGGATGAAATAGAATTCGTGCCTGGTATGGTTTGAAAGAACAGTGAGACTGTTTCTTTGGTTTGCTGGGCTCTTCAAAATAGGACTATTTCTCAGCTGGATGTTTCCTTGTTAGTTTTTTTCATTGGATGGGAATGTGTTTCTCACCTGTAAAGTACATATTTGCTTAATCTTATTTCGTTGGGTCATTGTTCTGAAGTAATCACTGACATTGGTGGTTCTAATCAGGTTTCCACCTAACTTGAGAAACAACTTTATTTTTGTGGCTCAGCTGACTACAGGGAATGCAAAATACAGTGTGAAAATAGCAATGCATATGACTGGTTTGATTAACTGTCTCAAAGTCCTTCTTAAATGTCTAGCTGTAGCCTCTGAAATCTTGAAATCTTCAAAAGCTAATGTATCTATGGATTTGCTTCGTAATTGTTTTGTATCTGAGTTTGGGAGATCTGTGTGCTAAATTCAGTGTAAATGCTGCCTTAGGACACTTCTGATTGCAGATGTCTCATGGGAAGCTGTTCTGAGTCCGACTGGAAAGGGAGAATCTGGTATTTAAATTCTTAAGCTACATTAAGGTCTACTAGATACTGTGATCTCTAGCTAAAGATGGAGGGGAGAAAAAATATGTCCATTCTGTCATGACATGGTTTCAGATCAAAATGCCATATGTTTTTCAATCATGGAATTGTTTTTCATAATCCTTGTATTAAGGTTAAATTTATTTTTATTATGTTGAAAGCTCTGATTTTTTGTTCATACAAAATCTGGAAGTAGAATGTCTAGACTTTGAATTATGCTAAATCCACTGCCATTTATCCCAGGATTATTTATTTGGGGTTATTTGTACAGAAGTGCCATTAATGTGTTGAGCAGTTCATTCTGGAACAGCTGGGACATGACAGTCAGCTGTAACTCAGGGGTGAACTTAACATTTGTTACATTTGACTTGCTAGACTGTTCTGTTATTTTAATGAAAGCAATAGTTTTGTTTAGAAAACAGATTTTTAAAACACCCAAACATAAAAATATTTCTACATTTTATGTATATAAGTATATATAAAAATGTGTTGATATAGAAATGCAGAGTACAAATGGCATAATTGTTAATTGGCATTGACTTTGTCTAAAGTGCACCCCCCTCTTAGTGTGGTGTTACCACAAATAGACTCCATCTCAAAAATGTTCTTCTTGCAGCAAATCCAAGAAGAAATTGTAGTTTATCTAGAGGAAATCTCTTTCTTTCACTTTGATTCCTAGTAACTCCTTCTTGTGAAGACAAAAGAAATAAAGTTTCGTGACTTGCCAGGTATTTAGTTCGCTTTTCTTAGTAAATTTTGCTATTAATATCCTTCTTAGGGATCCATTCATTTTCTGATTGGAGGAGTTTTGCATCTGGAAATCTCCACAATTTCTTGTGCACAACCTGAAGTTTATTACTGCAATATTTGTAATGGGCTTTTGATAGTCCTTGTCTGTCTGTAGATGTGAGAGCCCCGATGGATAATAGCACTTTGCCAGGAGCTTGTATCACATGGCCCTTGCTCTCCAGTTTGTTTCAGGGACAATTCTAAACTTTGTGCAAGCACGAGCCCCTCCCCTTTGTGGACACTGGCAGTACTTTTCTATGAAATGTTGCACTTCAGCAAGCCTTCATGTGTGGGAGGAATATTTTTAGCATTCATTCTTTCAAATCTGTCTTTTCCTTTGTTGCCATCTTATTCCATTTGCTTATCACAGGATAAGAGAAAGTTGAACTGTGCCTGTTTATCTTACAGGACGTAGAGTGGGACAGAGTGTAAGACTTCCCCTGGGGAACACCTGCTTCCCAATAGTCACCTTGAATGTGGAATCATTGTGATGAGAAACTGACTGGTAGCATGAATAATGTTTTCCTAGGCTGGCTCAGAAGCAAGGAAGGAGATAGAGCAGGTAATATGTAGAGTTGTAATAATCTTGCCAGATCTGCTGTCCGCAAGATTAGATATTTAATCTAAGTTAGTTACCTGAGCTCCTGACAGTAAATAGCAAAAAAGATGCATTGTCAGAGGGCAGTTAATTCACTTCTGAGACAGACAACAGAGGCCCTTTCCAGAGAGCAGTTAGTAAGAAATTTATACTTAGAAACTTGGTCGTTGCTAGCACAGATGTATTGCAAGTGGCCTATTGTTAATTTTGTAAAATCCTAAAACCTTTTGAGGTAGAAGATAAGTTACAAGTTTAAAAGATGTTTATGCTCAGGGTAGATGCTTGTGTAAGCACCAGGGCACTTGAATAAATTCTAAGCATGCAGGCTCCAAAGGTGAAAGAAAATAAAAAGTAAGAGCAATAAGAGTAAAATTACTTAGGAACATCTTTTAAGTAGTTTTACTGGAAATTATTGACACAAAGTGCATGAGAAATTTTTATAATTTAGAAAAACAAGATGGTTCCTAGTTTGAATGTCAAGTCGGAGCTGGCAGTCTGTGTTAGGCAGTAAACTTGATTTTTGGAGCAGTGAAGATTTTTGACAGTGGATAGTTTATAGCAGCAGCTCCAAGCCTGACTTTTTCAGGTGTCACACATTGGTGTGGAGTCATTGTTGCCCTCTGCTGGCATCTGCTGAAAGCTCCTAAGGCTTTTCTCATCAAGCACCGTGGTGTCCGTGGTTGATTTCAGAGGGACACTGTTAATCTGTTTCAGACAAACGCAAGCCCATCCTTTGAAGGCACAAGTCTTTCTCTTTAAAGAGACATGGGGGTGGGGGAGAGAGGGAGGAGGGTACAACTCCTACCTGTCATCGCTCATCTGCTTACAAACTGCTGAAAGCTTTAAATTCTCCATTCAAAAGCCCCCAGACATAAAAATGTCAGCTGAATTAATTCAATATTTGAGTACTGACAACTGTTGGAGTGTTTGAATTTCAGGGGCATGAATTAAAGGCATCGAGGGTCAGGAGAGAGAGGATCATATATCAAACTGCTCAGTGAAAACACAGCTCTAACACAGAGGTTGTTGTCATCGTCCTAAAAAGAACCCCAAAACCCCAATTGATGCAGTTGAGCTTTCTGAGAGATGACAGAACACAAGAGAGAAAAATATTTGCATTTACAAGTGCCTTGCTGGCCAGTCTTGTGCTTCTGTCATTCACAGTTGCCTATACAGAAGTAAAAGACAAAAGAACAAAACAATCTGTCTACAAAATAGGGGAGGGTGGCCATCCTCTTCCCTAAATAATCATCTCACCTCAGGTGCCCTTGAATCTCTACACAACGTGTCGAAATGGAGATTTCATGTCCAGCAGTGGCTCTTTGTCAATATCTTTGGGATATCAGAGAAGTAGTCTGGTTTGGGTTTTTTTGAACTGTGAAATGGAGTTCATCTTGCTTGCCTATTTTAGAAGATTGAGTGTGAGTGTTAATAAGTGCTTGACATTTGGTCTGTGTTAAATCTATGCATGTAGAAATACCTTTGTGAGCAGAAAGCTGTGCACTGACTTTATAAAACAGGCTTTGCTTAACTTGTGACAAACCTTTACTTGAAAAGACACCTTCAGTATTATGGTTATGTAGAGCAAGATCCATTTTGCTAACAGAAAAATTTCTATCATTATTTTTTCTACTGTGTTTTGTAATGGGAACAGCCTGATCTTTGCTTTTAAGGTGTTGTATACAGGAACAGGGGGCAGTACGCTCAGATTCTGGTGCATTGCTTGAAGAGTTAAAAATTCAAGTACATTTCTTCCAAATGATGGTGCTCAGAAACTCTTTGCTGTTTTTCTCTGAACAGCTCAGTATCCACATTACACTAATGTGAGTTTGTTAAAATTGATGCCAAATGACACCGGTGTAATGGAGCATAAACAAACATCTTTCAGATACGGGATGCTGCAAGGGACATGCTAAGATTGTTCTGCTTCTACTTCAGTCATAAATTGTGACACAAATATTGCAGAAACTTTTGACTAACCAGTTTCTAACACAGATCCAGCTTTATAAAAGAGTGGGTTTTATATTCTGTTGGGATTCTGACACCCAGAGGCCTCTAATAACGACCAGATGTGAAATAGAAAAAATATTTGGGAGCAGTTAATGCCTAACCATAAAAGTGACCATGTGTAAATCACTGTAGAATGTGGTTTGAGCAGGGGCACTAGGTGTTTTCTTTTTTGTTTTTACTTCCCCCAAGAATGTCTGTGTGTATTCACATATTGTAGTGCAGAATCAGTCAGCAAAGAGGAATATTTTGATCCAGCACTCCATCCCACTCAGGCAGGATTATTTGTAATTTTTCTAAAGTTTAAATCTGCTCCTTGAAGAGAAAAGCAGTTCAGTTTGACAAAGAGCTATGTTGCAAGGCCTTCATTCTCTGAGGGCACATTTCTGGGTGTTGATGCTTCTCTTGTTCTCAGGTGAGCGTCCATACCAGTGTCCCTACTGTGACAAAGCTTTCAGCAAGAACGATGGCTTGAAGATGCACATTCGCACCCACACCCGGGTAAGTCCCACACAAGGAGGAGTTTTTATGCTTGCTTGAGGATTGCCTGTGACTCGTGTGGTGAAAAGTAATTAATTGCTGTTTGTGTAGAGATTAGGCTCTGCCAACCAAGGTATTTGATGCTTATCAAAATAAGAGGCAAAGATTCAAGTCATTAACTTACAAATTCTAATTAGAACTCCATTACTTTCTATTTTTTCTGTGTTTGATTTCTTATATGTTGAAATAATAGCTCTACTAACCTCTTCATTTAACCCGTGGTTATTTATAGATAAAAGTTAATGTTGTTTGTTGAGTAAACAGTTCTGTAAAGGCTTCACTGTGACTGAAACTTCAATATCCACTGCTTTGATTCTTACTGTGCCCGTAAAGTCCAGTCGCTGTGAGCTTTTCTAGAGGCTGTACTTTATTAACTGATGGCAATTTTTATATCACTTTTATTTAGCCTGGAGCTGTTAGAGCTCACAGAGATCAGTGCAGCCTTGAGGCCAAACCAAGAAAATTCTGCATCTACTGGGAAATAGGAAAGGGGACATTTAACGTAGTAGTCTCCATATGCAAGTGGGAACACAGAATTGCTTTCTAAATAAGTAAAATTAAAAACTGTTTAAATTTCTGCTGTTCTTTGTGGGTCTTGAGCATATTAACTCTGGGGTCCGAGATAAAGTTGTAGCTTTTGTACCCCAAACTATACAAGTAATGAGGAGTTTGTGCAATACTCTTGGTAGTTCATTGAGAACAGGCTAGTCTCATGTTGTTAGTTATTTCTCATTCTTTTCTGTTGTTACTGTCCCCTCTTAACTGTGTTTGCACCAAGAGAAATTTCATGACCCATCTAAATTCTGCATGACTGTGAGGGGTAAACAAGCTCTGAAACAGTGCCAAATTCAATTTTTTTCCCCTGATTTTTCATACAGTTTGGGTAAAAACAACAAACACTCCCCAGCCTCTGTAGAAGAAAAATAGAGGAAAAATAATATTATTAAGCTTTTAGTGTCTACAGTGATTTACACCAAGTGACGTTTTCTTCTAAGCATTTTTTAGCTGATAGGAAAGGGAGGAGTTAGGAAAATAAATTTTAAGGAGGGGATATTTCTTTTTAATATATGTAGACCCTGTAATTAAACAGGCTTTAGACATTTAAAATTTGTTTTAAAATGTCTCAGGAAATGCTATACTGTACCATGGAGGCCAAATACCATCCTTAGAGGTACAAAGAACTCCATTCACACCAAATGTGATCTAAATGCTTCCATATACTTGAGATGTGTTGATCATCTACATTTGAATGGTCACATTTCAGGTTTTTTACTTTGGTGTGTGAAGGTGCTTAGACTGCTGGTCATCCCCGCAGCTATGCTGTAGGATTAAAATGTGCAGGCCAAACATGGTTTTATAGACTTGATTAGATTTTGGTTCTTTTTGTGGTGATGCTGTTCCTATCCCAAAATCCCAAAACTTGACAGTGAGGCTAATTCATATTGGATTGCCATGACATGTTCATTTGTCTCCATGTAAATATTTTTTTTTTTTATTTTAAGTAACAAGAATCAATACTGATAACATTTACATTATTAGTAATTTCTAAATTGAAGCCTGTTGCTATGATCTTGCATGTCCCAGCTTCCCCTTTTCCTCACAGTTCACCTTATTTAATATTTAAGTAGAACTAGACAGCTAAAAAATCAAAGGTCATCTTAGGAGGAGGAGGAAAAAAAAGGGCTAAAATTATTAATAAATACAAGAGACGAGAACACAAACTTTATTATTGACTTCCATGGACTTTCAAGCCAGAAGGAGGAATTATGCCTGAATCTGTTCTGCAGAGCATTATCCGTGAAGTACTGCAGGATAATAAGCTATTGTTATTTTATTGTTCAAGTGAGTAAATATTAGTGCAGGTACAAGGGAATGAATATGTATTTTAGCTGATGTGGAAGAACAGAGTGGTGAAGGGAATTGAAAAGGGAAGAAAAGGAAATGTGGGAGCAACAATAATGAGAGGTAAATGGGGAAGACACCATTTGTGCCTTGGCAAGAATGTGAAGATGTATTTAATCTTAGTAGTAGGTTGATGCTTGTCAGGAATACAGGGTACAGTAACCAAACCAACCCCCATTCAGCAGAGAAAACAGCTGCTGAGCTCTTCAGGTGTGTCTTTCCTGAAGTGAGGGCTTGTGATCTGAATTCTGACTCTGAAGGAGTTGTGTTCTAACTGCGCTGTGTAAGGACTTCTCCAGGGAAGAAATAAACTTGTGCAGAAAGAGTTTGAGACCCCTGAGCACGATGCTAATGCACTAGGACTTGTTCTGTGTTCCTAGGCTGTTTAAACAAAGATGAACTAAAGATTAGGAAATAAAAAATGTGCTGTGTTTGCCAAAGGTTTGGGTCCTTCTGTCAGTTCTAAGAACAAGAAAAACCAGGAAGTCACACTTGAAATTTCTCTTTTCAGTCATCCCATGTTTTGACTTTTCAAAATGGTGTAAGGTTGCTGGCTCTTTCTTCTTTTACCCTTTCCTGTGCATACATTTTATTTGAAGCTTATTCTTGCATGCAAAATCATTGTTGAAAGAGTGAATAGCTAGATGTATAAATCCTGAAAGTATTTTTTTATCAGCTGAGTCTAGCAATGTGGAAATAGGCACAACCATAGCAGCCTTCTAGAATGATAAATTATTTTTTATTTCTAAATATGTTGGAAAAAAGAACCTGGGTTTTTGGACAGGAAGTTTGTCAAGTGGCTTAAAAGTAATACTGTGGCATTTACCAAAGACAGTAGAGATTAAATCTCAGTGTATTTTACCAGTGGGCTTAAATGCCAGACCTGGTGCTGGGGATCAGGGAAGGCTGCTGGAAAAATCATTGTGGAAAGTTGATTAAGGTCTGGCAGCTGCTAAAGTGAGCACAGCTTGGGTGGCCACAGGTGTCAGCTCCAGCTCTGGAGTAAACAGAGAAGGTAAGGCCAAACCCCTGTTGGCCAGGGCAGGGGAGAAAACACCACCCACCTGATATTAAAATGTCACCTGGGTACTGATTTGTTTCTATGAAAGTAAATGTGTTTGCTTTATGGTTTGATGGGTTTGGGTTTTTTTTCCTTAAGGAGAAATATAACGGCCTAGGAAAACAAAAATGAGGAACTTACTGAAGTTGTTGATGAAATGAGTTTACGGACCATATCAGCTTTGAGGGAATTACATGCACATTTCCAGCCCTCTCACTGCAGGAAACTTCAGCTCTTTCCTAAGTCTTTATTCAGTGCCTGGCTTAACATTGCAATGTTTAAGTTTAAACATGTGGAAAAATTATTCTAAGTTGTAGCAATAGAATTGCTAATGCTTGGAAATATGGCCATTGATAGGTGCCCAGAGTTGTTGTCATGTTGAATTGATGTTTTCATTACTTCTGTGAATGGTGATTTTATTGCAGTTGGATTCAGTGATGGAAAACAGAAAGAGTTGAAGCTATTTGAAAATGGCTTTTCATCGCTTGATTTGAATATTTCATATTTACATATAACAGATATATTTAATTTTTATAACTGCTTTAAAAATCTGAGTTCCAGTGGGTGGAAGCTGCCAGCCTGTGCTTAAATGAGGTACATTTCTGAGGTAATTTAAAAATTAGAGACATTTCAGTGTATAATTTTTGTTTCATGCGTAAGTGCCTACTATTTTAAAACACATTAATATTTAAATAGGTTTAAACCACAATATATGTGGAAATTAACCAACCTTGAAATAATTTCGAGTTTTATTTATGGATTTCATGGGAATAGGGATAAATCATGGTGAGTATGGAAGTGAGGCAGTCTCCTGTAGAGGACTCTTGCAGACAGTGTTTTTGTTCCCTGAACAAGAAGAGGTCCTGAGTTAAACAGGCATTCCAAGGTACTAATTTGGAATCTTACACTGCCCCCTCTTTTTTAATCCAGAGGAGTATTAAAATACTAGTAAATGAGAAATAATGCAAGGACAATATTGACATAATTTCACTTCTCCTGTGATTCCCAGGAAATATTTGAGCTTAACATTTGAGAAAGTGTTGAGTGTTTTAGAAGCACCATAGAATGCTATTGTCAAAAAAAGATTTCTTTGTGTACTAAATACAGACTTCTGGGCACATGACAGTGAGTAATGAAACAATATGCTGTGTTGATTGAATTTGGAGGGGGTTTTTCCATCTTGGATTTTATCTGTATTTCACTGTTGGTGAGATAGGGGTCAGTTCTCAAACATCTGCCTGAGGATGATGACTTTGCCAGCGCTGTGGTTTCCTTGCTTCTGGAATCTCTGCACACAGAATGTGTAAGGTTTGAATCCCACTGCACCTATATTTTCACACTTTTTTGTATAATGTTGACTGATGATCATTTATCTCTTCCTCGTAGAGTGAAAATGTCCTTTTTCTATATTGATACTGTTGCTTTTCAGGAGCAGGTGAACATCTATTGAATTTTCATCAATGCTGATTAAGTAAACCCTTCTTCACTAAATTTTAGGGCCAGAAATTACCTCAGCAGTTCAAAAAATTGCAAAGAAATGAGAACTTTTCAGTTTATGGGCAGCAAATAGGCAGGACTGCCATGGAAAATGGGAACTTAATGATATAGTAAAGCCCAATGAATTGCATATAGTGGATCTTTTTAAGAAATGCACTTTTTTCTGGCAGGCATTTCAGAGAAGATTCATGCTTTTGTTTTAATTATAAGTTTTATTGCAAAAAAGATTATTTTTGAAATACTCCTAAAACTGAATTAATTGAGATCTGTTCTTAAAAAACATTAGTCATTTTGAATAAAAGCCACATCTTGTTTAAATCTGCCAGAATTATTTCACAGTTGTTTTAACAGGAAAATTTTTTGGCCCGCTCTAATTGTTGGAAATATTTTTTTAAAGGATTTTACTTTTCAGCATGTGCTTGTAAAGTGATTTTTAATTGAGGCTTAATAATATAAGTTTCAAATCCCTACTATTTTTGTAGAGTTGTAAATTCTCATCACCCTTTGTCTTCAGTGTCAATGTTATGTTAGTAATTTAAGTAGGCCTCTGTCTCTGGGTCAGCCACTTGCTGTAACCTGCAGAAACTTTCTAGTTCCAACAGAGCATCTTGTTAGTTCTTGAATTTTTTTCACACTTAGATACAAAACTGGAGTCTGTTAACTTGCGTCGTTGGTGATTTTAAGTGTAAACAGATTGCCTGCATTTTCAGGTTGGCAAAGCTGAAGGATTTCCAGATTTCTCTTTGAGAGTAACAAGCTCCTGGTAGCTGCAGACATGACTGGTATATTTTAATGTTATCTGGCTGGTCATGTTTGTTCATTCTAGGCCATGGTTTTCCATTTTCCTGATGTTTTTTAAAAACAGGTTTTTTTATTAACCCTCTATTCAGCTGATAATGCAAGCATATGAATCATATTTAGTAGTGGTAATACTACTAGATATTTTCAAAACTTTCACATGAAATGCCTTGTGAAAGCAGATAGTGTTACTGTATCAGTATCTCATGAATAGACATTTTAAGATTTTTCTGTGAGCAAAGGAAGGCTTTGTTTTAGAATAATGGAAAGAAAAGGATTATTTATTTTAGTTTTTTTTTGTTTCCTGTAGCATCACCATTATTCCTGTCTGTCAGTTTTCACGTTCATGTCACAAGTGTAAATATTTACATGTAATACAAGACCTGATAAGCTTTTCCTTTTTTTTCTCTGACTTCTCTCAAGCTTCACGTTTCAGCATGTTGAAAATACAGGCCCATCAAGTTGGTAGTTTTGTTCTTAACTCTTATTTTAATTTTGAGATACGTTTATTTGGTAATAATAATAATCATGTTTAAATTATGTTTATCTTGCTGTAACTGTTGAGCTGATAAAATAGTTTTAAATTCAGATTTAGAAAGCAAGTTGGAGAGACTCCTACCAAAGTCATTCACATTTCGCCTGTGTGACCAATGTTACCAGGTTTGCAGTGCACAAGTGCTAACTTAGTGTACATAATGTATTTATATTTCTTAAGGGACACACAGGCAACTGCAGCAGCAGCTAGCAGTTCAGATATTCTGCATTTGAGTAATTCCAACTGATGTGCTTGCAGGACACTCTGTGCACTCTTTGTGTCAGGCTGTTGAAAGTGCATCAAATGTCCTTGAGATTTGTCACATTTTGAGTGAGGTCTTTCTAGTGCAAAGCACAACTTAGAATTCAAGGTGTGTCTTGTGATTGAGCCATCCACAGACACAGGAGTGTGTACTGCAGGCCCTGTTTTATTTGATGTGGTTTTTGAAATGTTTGATTTCTCTCTTTTTTAATGGTGAAACCCACCAGAGATGGGAGCTTTTAGGTCAGCATGTGTCAGTCTTACAGCAAAGCACCTTACAGAGTACCATTGGGCTCTGCTTGGCCTTTCCTTGCTCAGAGGCAGGAAGGTTGTAAATCCTGATCTACATATTTCTCTTCATAGCTGGCATGCTTAAAACTGAGATATTAAATCACTGCAGTATCAGCCGTGTCCTGTCTCTCGCTCTCCCTGCTCCCTTCCTCGTTTAAGGGGTCAATAAAAGAAAACACATGTAACCCTTCAGCTTGGCTGCCACCATAGCCATGGCCTGGCAGATGCTTCTTCAGCAGAGGGCAGATTTATAGTATCAGCACTTGATAACTTTTGTCAAGTCAGATTTGGATCATCTTCCCAATGAGCTCCTGTTTTGTTGATAGTTAGCAGGTTTTTCCCTTTTCTTCATGTTTCAAAATTGTCCAGTTTTTTTCTTACCTCAGTGTTGGCCCCTTCTGTCCTTTGGTGGTGGCATTAGCTTTTTCAGACCTGTTGCCATGGTTTTTTATCTTTTTTTCCTCTGCTCACATTTAAAGAAATGATGATTATGCCAAGCAAATATCACATGTTCCATGTTGCAAGTGTTGCTTTCTCCAACCATTGTGCAATGGAAATTTGACAAGAGGGGGAGAAGGAGCAGAGAGAAAAGGAAAAGCACTGAATGTTTTGTTTTGAAGAAATTGATCTATGAGGATGATGTTTTCTTCAAAATCAACAACAAAAAATGTCTTTTTCTCTGGAAATAAACTGAGGGCCAGGTTTTGCTCTAGACAGCACTACTGCTTTTCCTGAAACAGACACAGATGTGAATGGAGGGCAGCTTCACTCAGGAGAGAGAGGAGGCTGGTGTGAATCAGTCATGTCTGCTGAAGTCACTGGAATATACAGATGGAAGGGATCTAAAATTAGATGAAAGACAGCTTTGGATGTGTTTCATGCACTACAGATGTGAATTTCAGTACAGATGCCGAGGGGATGTTAGATACACCCTTTTTTGCCACAGAGAATAATACAAATATAAAATATAGAATAGCCAAACATAACCTGGGGGAAGATAATACAGCTCAGGTTTGTGACTCCAGCTTTCCAGAGTTGACAATGGCTCTTTGTCCAAATTGGAATCCTGAAATCCATTTAGCACTGAAATGATTGACCTGGTCATTATCAAGTCAGTTCTTCAGATAGCTGAAGACCGAGATAATAAAAAAGGAGCCAGTCCACCTGGTGCAGTTTGCAGTAGTGAATGCTTTCATAGGTGTTTAAGATGTGCACATCGTATACTTCACTTTGCACTTTCTGGGGAACAGCCTCCACACAGAAAGGCTGCTTTTGGAGAAGTCACAGAAATGTGGTTTGTGTTAACCACAATGCAAAACCAATTAGGGGGTTGTTGCAGAAACCTGCTTTTCACATGGCTTATTCGTACATTTCCCTTAAAAATGCAGACCCTGCTCTGTGAAGTATTTAGTCAGGTCAGCAAAGCTCCTAGATGATAATTTTTTTTTCACAGATTGATTCAGGTATTTTTTAGGTAATTTGTTATGTTTTGCTGTCTACTGAAGAATCATGGCAATAAGACTGCTTTTTCTAGGAAACTTGGTGGGAGGAGACTGCAAAATGAAAGAACTCCATCTTTGCCCCACTGAGGTCTCTGGACCTGCCCTATAAAGAGAGAGACTGGGACATACCCAGTACTAACTGACTGTGCACTGTTTTAGGTGTATGGTGAATGCTGGTGAATCCTGGCAGGATTCAGCAACGTATGGAGACCTGATGGATTCCAGAGACTGAGAGCAGGAATTCAATAACCAGACAGCTTCTTCTTTGTTGCTTTAATGCCCGAGTTGTTCTACCTCACTCATCCTTGGATCCCACATCATCTCCCCAAAGAATTTGATTACTGCCTATTATTTGTTAATTCATAGATCTAGCTGGGGGTTTTTTTTTGCCTATTGATTTATAGTCATTGCTTTCAATTTAATTTAGTAAAAAGCATTTGCTTTTGTTAAAATACCTTTCTTCAGAGCTTTAGCAGTACAGAATTAGAGACCACAGAGACCATAGAAAAATGTAGAAATGTAGAATGAGAGTGAGGAAAGTCTAGTTGGTGCAAAAATAAGGGTGCCTCTAGAACATGAAAATTTTAATGAGGCCATGTGCAGTGCCATAATGCTAGTTCTTGCATTTAATTGACTTATTGTTGATTTCTATACACTTTTTCTGTAACTTCAGTGGAAGCAAGGAGAAAAAAATTGCTATATGAAGGAAGACCATCAAAGAAAAAATATCTTTGCATAAGTGGGTTTCCTTTTTTATCTCTAATTATTTGTTTCAGGTCAGTGAGATTGCAACTTTTCTAACACGGTGTTTTACAGTAGCTCCTAACCAATAGTTCTAATAAATATACAGATGGTTTGGTTGCCATCTGCACTTCTTTTGAGATTCTGCAATGAGTATGTGATTAACCTTCTGTCACCACTTTTCAAAGTAAGTTTTTCTGCTACCACAAGCTTTCCTTGTACATGCTCTTCCTCCCCTTACCTCTTCCCCTGCTTGGAAGCCTCTAAACAAACTTGAAGTTTTTGTGCATAATCTTACTTGTCTGTGTGTTTTAAGCATTTTTGGGGGATAAAGGAAAGAACATTGGAATTTTATGTTTCTGTACCTTTCACGTGACAAAAAGCAGGCTCCCCAAATGGCCGGGTCTGAAAGACTGGAACGGATAATTAATTCATAAGTGGGTGCTGAAGTGGAAACTGTCAGGCCACAGCTTTCCCAGCTTTCACTTAATAATTTGAAAATCGTTTTTTGTTGTTTTCACTGACTGTAATACCTTGGAGAGAAAATAAAACTTGCACCATCCAGCATGGAATTCCACTCCTTTAATGACCTGGGCTCTGTGTTGACTCACTTTCACTCGCTGTTGTCATTGCGTGCAGGAAAAGCCGTACCAGTGCTCGGAGTGTAACAAGGCTTTCAGTCAGAAGCGAGGCCTGGACGAGCACATGAGGACCCACACCGGGGAGAAGCCCTTCCAGTGTGATGTGAGTTCCTCTCCTCCTTTCCCTTTGTCTTCTCAGTGCAGCAGCAGGATTTAATTGCGGGGATTTTGTGGCCTCGCGCTTATTGCTTGTGGCATAGTTGCACTTCACATGGGCTTGGATTGCCCAAGGAATGCAAGGCCGTTCAGGGAAATTCACGTACCCTCTTGGCTTGCCAAGAGCCACGCACACCCGTTCATTTTATGGTTTTGGATCCCATAAGAATTATTTTCACCATTAGTAATGCAACCTGGATGTTACCATTTACAAGTTCATGCTGCTTGGGTTCCTGTATGAATTGTATGACAGGTTAATAGTTGGGGATTAGCTTGTGTAGGAAAAGGGATTTAATTTATTACATGGAATCTCAGTGCTTCTGAAGTTGAATGACATGAATATGAATTCAGAATTGCCTGGTTCTGGTGAAATCTGGTCTGATATTTTCAACATCTGCTCACAGCCTCTTGTTGCTCAGTGAGGGAATCTGGCATGCTGTGCACGCTTGCAGGGCTGAAATGCAGTGTATCCTGTGACAGTTCGTAGATCACTTGTCAGGTACCCTTCATGCAGCCTGTCCCCCTTGTCTGCAACATCTCTCAGCTTTTGGGAGGGAAGGCTGAATGCGCAGAAACTGCTGGGGAGTCATGTATTTTAGAACTATTAAATGCCAAAATTGTTGCTTGAGGATTTAGAGGAAGGCATCAGAATAGATGTAGAATTAGTGTAGGTGTTTCGTTTTGTGATACTGGCTCTTCATGAAGCAGTCACAGGGGAGTGCCAGGTCTCAATTATATCCTAGATGGCTCAGTCTGAGCAGCTGTAAATTTGCTCAGAAATTTATATAATTAGATGCAAAATTAGAATAACAGCTTGGCAGGAAAGTTTCAAGGGTCTGTTAACTGTACTGGTTTTTAATGAATGATCTGATGTCATTTCATTGATAATAAAATATATTAATTTCATGAAAAAGTTCAACTAAGATATTTTGCTGATGTCTACAAGTTACAAGATTTGCTGTATTCTGTTGGGATAATCTCAGCCTGGCTCTGGAGAATACATTGAGGATTTCTCTGACTCCAATTCATTGTCAATAACTTTTTCAGCTTTCAGATTGTTATACTGTTTATCAGCTCTTGGCCAGCTTGCAGTGTAAAGGCAGTTTTTCCCACACTGTGGATCCAAGATTCACTGCTCTTGGATTCCGTGCGTGCTTTTACAGACTGACTTGGTATGGTGGTTGTATTTTATTCTTTTTCCTTGCTTTAATTAGAAATAGGAGCTGTATGAAAGCATACTTCCCCATTTCAGCTTTTCCTTCAGTTTTTCTCATGAATCAAATAGAGCTGTACTTTCCTAAACCATAGCATTTCTAGAAACAGCTGTAATCTGTGTCTAGTCCTAGTCCTTCACTTGAGAATTCTTCAGAGTGTACCTTCACTTACTGGTGATATTTTTTGTACTTCAGGTTTCTACCTGGTTCCACCAAAATTGCTCTTCAGAAGGAGCCTTTTGCTGGCTGCACACTGCCAGAGGCTGCTGATATTTTGGGGTTTGGACATAACAGCAGTTGCCTCCACTGTTCATTCCTGCATCCTCCAGTCATCCAGGTGCCCCACCATGGGTGGGCACCTGCTTAATGCACGCTTGGAGAGGATGATAATTGATGTTTTCAATCATTTCTCCTTATTTCACCTGGGCTCCTGTTCTGGACATGCTGGAGACACAGTAAATGTCACCCAGAGCAGCCCATTCCTCCAGAGCTGTCTTGCACATTGTATGATTCCAGATGTTTATGTAGAAGTTACAGGAAAAGCAGTAGTGGACAATTACAGAAGAATGTCCCTATGGGGGACACTTATTGTGGGCTACCTGATACTAAATTTCCTTTTTACACTCAAGTATTTTCACCTAAAATGTTTTATTCTGCTCAAAATAGCTGTAGATGCTCTAATTATTTTTCATATAATGACTTGAGTGGTAATTTATGACTACAACTTCCACAAGTTCTTACCTTTGGAATACCACATACCAATTCTTCTAGTATTCTTTTAGCATATATTTTTGCTTTAAATAGAGGTTTTTTTTCAGTGTCAGAAATAAAAATCATGTCTTCTCTTCCTATCTCACTCTCCTCTCTCTCAGGCACATGGAACAGTCATTACAGTGCAGGATTGAGTTACATTTGAAACTAATCCTTGTACTGTGTTTGAGGAAGGTGCTACAGTTTATTTATGTGTCTATTCCTGTGTCTTATCAGTCAGCAAAAGCTTTTTCGGACCTTAATGTCTCAAAGCTTTCTCATCCCACGCATCATAGTGGAAATTGAATATTCCCATTTTAAGATGGCAATTCTAATACATGTCACCTAGAAAAGTGAAAATAACTGAAATATAGAAATGCAATTTTTCATGGAAAATTAGGTGTCTGTCCTCTCCAGACCAGCCTGTTTTTTACTGGAAGGCCAATTGAACTTCACTTTCTCAGAGACAATAGATTATTTTGCAGGGGCAGAAAGGTCGAGTACTGCCTGTCCTGGTTTCTTTCCAATACAGTATTTCCTTCTACTCTGCCTCTGGTTGACCTTACACTTTATTTCAAATGTCAGTCTTTCCATCCTCCCTACCTGACCAAAACTTTGATCATTTTGAAGAGACTGATTAGAGCTCAAGTGCACATTAGCAAGAGTGATTGTAAATCTGTAAAATACCAGTCTTGCTTACGAAATTGATATATGAAGCAAACTCTTCAAAAAATCGCCGAAACTTTTCTGCATAAGAACAGCACAGGATGTGCCATACCTTTAGTAATTCTGTGCATTCCATGTGTTTTTTTGAAGAAGGAAGGTAGCACAACATGTTAGAGCCTTGGAGGAACAGAAGGACCTATTACATTGGTCACATGAGCAGAATAAATTGAAGAAATGTACTTTGAGTCTGTGTTATAAGCTGTTTGTTTTAGAAATGGAGAGATGTGTGTGAGATACACAGAGCACACATACATCTTGTATGTGTGTATATTCCTGATTGGCCTCCTGGCTCTCAAGGAACATGGAGTATTTACAAGTGTGTGACGCTTCCAGCACACTGGTATTTGTGGCTGTGGTTAGATAAATGCCATGGGTTCCCCTTGTGTGCTCTGTGAAGGGGAAACAGAAACCTGGGTTTGGCAAAAGCAGTGCTCAGAGCTGACCAGTGAGTGCTGTAACTGAGGTTCACTGTCAGTAACGAAGTGGTGGCTGTTGCTTGGGTCTCAAAGAGGTTTATTCAGAGATTATTCACTGGGGGAAAAGCTGGATAGCTGCAGTTGTAGTATGAAGGTCTTCAGCATTGCGTCATGTCATAAAGTCAAAAATGTTCTAGTGCAGCAGCACACGCAGTGTGGGGAGAAATTATTTTGGGTACAAAACTTGCCTCTGGCCATTGCCGTTTTATGGTCATTTAATGGTTTAGCCTTAATTGGCATAAAATCCATATGCTGGAGGTCAAGATGATCTACTTGCATAGTCAGCTCTGGTTGTTGTGGTTTCAAAAGGAATCAGTCATCATTCAGCATTTGCAGTAGTTGGGTGCCAGTATAAATTTAAAGCTTCGTTTTTCTCCAGAGGGATTGTCCTGAGTTCCTTGAGGTTTTTCTGCATGAAAGAGGTATTGTCTGGAATGAACATGGAATTTTAAGAGTGCAAGCCTGGAATGAACATGGAATTTTAAGACTGCAAGCCTTCATTCTTGTTTAATTATATGACTCTTGTCTATTTCATTTGTCAGATCAGCTGCTGCTTTTTTTTTTTTTTTCTTCATTTCCCTGTCAAATTCATGCTCGAGTATTTCCTTGCACCGTAGGTGAGTGTGACAGTATAACTGCACAGTTTAAGTAGAGTTGGTGTCTTGCCTTAACTTTTAATTCTAACTTTTCTTTGCTGAACTTGTTCTTTTAACCTTTTTTGGTTTTAATTTTAACTTCAATACATGGGTTTTTATAAAGGAATGGCTTTAGTATGGGCAGAGTCCCTCATGCCTCTGTCCATCTCTTCAAATGGCAGAATGAACTGGGCTGCTTGGAGTACAGTGGAGGAAGGAAAGCATGACACTGGATAATAATGCAAAGGAATTGCATCTTCATTTACCAGATGTCTGCCATTTTCTGGGCCAGGCAGAGAAAGGCTGGAACAAGGAGGTTTCCTTTACATTAATAATTAACCTTTCTTGCGGTCTTCAGAACTTGTTCATTCTCACTCCTCCCCCCTTGCAACTGAGCAATTGGAACTGATTCTTTTGGAAGTTGCAGGTGTCATTCTGGAGGTCAGGAATGAAATATTTCATTTGAACTGGTGGATGCTCGTGATGTTTTGTCACAATTTTTGCTGCATCCGAGATAGAACAGTAGCTTAAAAAAAACCCAACAAACTGAACAAAGCACCACAGTATTACCAGGCCACCTCAATGTGTTGGTATTTTGAAGATTGAGTCTTTTTTAGACAGACAGCATCCTGTGCCTGTGGTACCACTCCTAATATACAGCATAAAGAGATGCCAGGCAGAGTGACAATCTTTCAGGTGCTCTCTGAAGGAATTTTTCTTCCAAAGACCAGCTCATTTATTAAGTACTGCAGGTATGCGTGGCTGTGGCCTCAGTGACGTAACCTTAGGAGTGTTAACACATGCTTGAAATTTTAATACTTGGTTTGTCTTTACTGCCTCAGGTTTGTGACCTGTCCTTCAGCCTGAAGAAGATGCTGATCCGACACAAGCTGACTCACAACCCCAACCGTCCCATGGCAGAGTGCCAGCTCTGCCACAAGAAGTTTACAAGGAATGACTACCTCAAAGTGCACATGGAAAATGTCCATGGAGAAACTGACAGCTAAATACAGCCTCAGTGAGAAGGGTGGATCCAAAGTGGTGCATTTGTACGTGTACAGACTCCAGACTTTACACCTGGCCAGTAAGCACAGTCAGGAGAAACAAATGTAATGCCTTCACATGTTATTTTTCCCAATTTTGTTGTAAATATGTTAGTAGGAAAAAAAACAAACTCAAAAGACATTCTGATGTAAAACAGCTTGAAAATAAAAAAAATGAAGATAAAAGAGCTTTGGAAAAATTTATCCTCATTTAAACAAAGAAACTTTAAGCAAACTTTTCTTTGTTAATGACATCCTTAGAAACTTAGATATTAGTAGCAGTGCCTGGAAATCCTGGACACTTGCAACCAAACTCTTGGCTGTCTGCAACTGTATTTCTGTATCTAACCTACAAGGCTCCATTAAAATTATTTAATTTGAAACCACACAGAATTTGTCATTCTAACTGACTGCTGATTGTATCCAGGCTTGCTTTATTCATATCATAATTCTGCATTTTGTTGTAACACAATTTTGTCTCATTTTATTTGCAGCTTTCTCATTACTGTATGAAACTCATTAACTTGAATTGATTCTTGAGATGCCAAAATGTGTGGGTAGAGAACTGTGGAAATCTGTCAGCGTTCAGTATTCCTGTATGAGATTGAGGAGGATTTATTTCATCTGGTTACACGAAACAAGACTGAAGTGACAATTTTGAGCAATTTAGTTTTAAGTACTGTATTCATAATCGCTGTGGCTGGCAAGGCAAGTGAAAACACATCTGAACAGGATGGCTTGAGCAGCTAGAATTGTTGAGTTTACATGTGTTTGCTTTCTTGGTGAATAGCTGGTTCCCGCAGTGTTTCTTCCTGATGAATCAGATGCCCTGGATTTCTTCATATCACTTAAATACCTTTTTCTTTTTTTTTTTTTTTTTCTTAATACTGTTCATGGGAAAAATACTGCTTTAAAACCAAGTAACAATCAAATTCTTCATGTTATCAGAGTGAGTTGTTTGCTGCAGAAGACTCTTCAAAAGAGTTCCCACAGGCCCTCCTGTACAGCTAGATAACCAATGAATTCTTATCTACAAGGACAGTAAAACTGTAACTTCAGAGGGTGCTTGCATGTGGAATTCCTGAGTTATCAGCAGTTAATACTAAGGCTCTGGCATTAGCAAACTGTTCAGATTCATTTTGGACCTGTCAGTATTTTGCAAAATGAACTGGGACATCTATAAAGAGTTCAGATTTTGGAGAAATATAATTATGAATAATTCTCTCGTTTCGGGCAACCTCCTATGTGTAAAAGCATCCTAAGCCTTCCTGCACTATTTGCTTCCTGAGAGGCAGGAGAAACTTGGAGACTTTGCCAGTTCCATTCCACAAATCATTTGTTCGTATAAATTAAATATATTCTAAGTGTCCAAGACAAATGTAGTTGAAACAAGCATTACAAAGTTGAGTAAAGAATATTTCCTTGTATGTAGAGATTTTGTTAAAATTTGTCAAAACAGTTTATTTCTAGGTCAAGAAAACTTGAATTTACTGGTAGCTGCTATAAGAAAGAATATAATTTTAATTGTTAGATAGCAAAACCAACCAGTATCATATACTGAGTTGTGTGATAGTTTTTTAGCAATATGTTCTTAAGTATCTCCAAGGGGAATTAGATTGGTCACTTGTTTGACATGTGCACGGTGGGTTTTTTTGTTGTTGTTGTTTGCTTTTTTGATGTCAGGGAAAAGAATTGAGTCATAGGAAAACCAAGATTTCAATTGTTTGTTTTTCAGCCTTTTATATTTTTCCTTCTTCAGTTTGGTCAGTACAAACTCAGGCAAAAAGAACAGTAGAAGGGAAATAAAACACTGAAAAAAAGCCAAAACAAAAAACCAAAAGTGAAGGTTTTCTAAGGTGTTCTTGAGGGACGAGTCTGTTAAAATACAAAGAAGAAAATCCTTTTGGGGAAAAAAGAAGATAATTTAAAATGTTTACATGTTTTGCATATTTTTTTTGCCAGAAATCTGTACTGCAAAGTTGTTCCATGTTTAGGGTTAATACCTGCTTTTGAGAAGAATACGTAGTTGTGGGAGTCATGAAGTAGAGAGGACAATGTCCTGGTTTTTAATAATTATTTCTAGGTAAGCTACAATATATGAGGATTAATCTTGCTGTATGTAATCAGCAACAGCAGTTAAGCAGCTGAGGCTTTGATCTTGTTAATGGTGTCAACAGAACAAGGGATTGACAGGATCAGTGAGGGAATTCAAACCTTCCTGGCAAACACAAGAAGCAAGTGCTGGAGGTTGAAGCCCAGGTCAAGGTGAGCATCTTTTCTGTCTTGTCCTCCAGGAACTTTTCCTTTGGGCTAAAATGGCTGCAGACCTGAGCTGCTACAGAGCCAGCACCTGGCTTGGCAGCTCCAGATCTTGCCACAGCAAGAGCTGCCCTCTTCTTTCTGTGGGGGTCTGAATTTTTCCCAGCCCAAGGTAATGTGTCTCCTATTACTGGGTTTATGAACTGTGTAATTGATTTTATATGCAAGGCAGACTTACCAGTATGCTACATATTTTTATTTGATTGTAGCTTTCTTAAAGAAAAAAAAAAGAGCAAATAAAAACCAAGAGAAAGGGAAAAAAAAAAAGAGCAAACCAGCAAACCCTTCTTCTTTGAGTAAAAATTTCCATTGACAGTGTCCCACTTGGTATTACCTGGAAAAAATACAGAATGTTTCCTTCACCTGATTTTGAGAAGTGATAAAGTGAAACCTGTTGCCCTAAATTTTTAGTGTTGTGTTTGTATGTTTGTTCATTAATCATCATTTATTAAAATGCTGACTTTTCCTTATTAAGTGGTGCTTTGCAGAATAATATGAAAATCTAGAGATATTCCTGTAAGAGTGTGTAGTCACTGCAATTTTAGAAGGTTGTGCTTTTTTCCCTGTGTTCTGTAATTTTCTACAGATACTATCCATATGCTTGTCAATTTTTCCACTACCATTGGCCCCTCTTGGAGAGAGTTCCATTTCTCATATGTTAGGAACAGCAGCACTCTCACTAGTTCCTTTTGCTTTTCATTCTGATCAGCTGTGTGGCCTAAGGGTGATACAAACCATGAAGATGATAAATATATTTTCATTTTCTAATATTAGATTTTTTGTCTGTCTGTATGACTGTGAAGGATTTCATGCATTCTTCAATTTAAACTATCAAGTCCCAAGCAGAAATCAGATAAAGGAGGAGATAGTCTAAGTTAGCCTCTGCTGGGCATTTTGTGTTGCTTTAGGTTGCAGCCTTTAGTACTCTGCATTTGTGTCAGTAATAAGTACCAGTGCTTTTATTCTTCCTAGACACCTGACTCTGTGTTTATTTTAATTTTTCAGTTTGACAGGTAGCATAACAGTCCCTCTAAAGCACCACTTGGAGCAGAGGAGCTCAGTGTGCTGCTGTCAGGGTGTGGTCAGGGTACAGTAAAATGTTTTCAGTTCAATTACATACTTACTGCACTGAAGTGTTGGTATTTTCTTCACAGTGAGATTTGAAATCTGCTTATTTGGGCTTTTTAGGCAAGTGTGAGCTCAGAGTAAAACAGCAGTTACAGCTGTAAAGTTGTGTTCTTCATCACAAATTCTGACAGCTGTATGTTCTGTGGTACATCAAGAAGATGGGAGAAATTTAAGTAATTTAAGTCACAGGGTGAAGAGTTGTCACAGATCAAGTTTCCTTGATCTGGAAAATTATTAATTGAACATTTCAACCTGGGATAGCCAGTCTTTTATTTAAGAGTTATTGCCTATTTAGTCCCTTTTATCTCCTGTCCCCTTTTTTTTGTAAGCTGTTCCTGACTCTGTGCAGTGCTGTGGGCAGGGGCAGTGAACTGGCAGAGCTCAGTGTTTGCAAAGTGTCTGCTGCTTACTCTCCCTGAGCCCTGTTTGTTATGCTCAAGTAGCAGCAACGTCTTGGAGTTTGCTAACATCAGCTGCCTCTCACGTTACAGCAGCAGAGGGATCAGAGCTTGCCATGATATCCAAGCTGTCATCACCCTCCAGTGATGAGGGAAATGAGGGGGAAACACCCACCTGTGTCACAAGTGCAGGAGAGACTTGATGGTCCATTTGTCTCCATGGATTCCAGCTGAGGTAGGCAGGAAAATTTTCCTGGATCTCCATCACTGCACTGTACCTGGTACATCAGAAAAATTTAGGTAGTGAGATTGAGAAAGAAAAACCAAGCCACTTAATGTTTGGCTCCTGGTGTTACTGTGTAAAACCATGAGGTATTTCCAACAACTATCCCAAGGAAACCTGGATTTAAGAATTATTGTTCAATTTAAGAAAGAGAAAACTAGTAAGAGTTGCCACCTAGGTTTTTGAAATGGTGTGATCCTGCAAGGCTTTCACCCAGAAGCGTTATATGGGTCAGATATATAAAAGGCTAGAATGGGAAGGTGAGATCACAGTTTTACAGGGCTCTGGAATTCTGATTGTGTGTGTGCTCCTAGATATTAGTAGAGTCTAACTAAATTTTGGCATTTAACTCCATTGTCTAGGTTTTCACTAGCAGGATGTCCTGACAAGCCGGAACTTGGTTCTGTATAAATACAGCCAGAAAATGTCCCAGTTTAATTTTGATACTTTGTTCAAAAAAATTTAGAGCAACAATGAGACAAAATTGCAACCTTTTATTATTAAGTTATGTTTGTTGTATATAAATTTCCCATAAGACATCTTGCATCACAAACAGGTATCGTCAGCTGTACTTGAAATGTCATTGGTCATGTGTTCATAGCCTTCTTTATCTTTCAGATCTCTGAAGCAATGGAAGTGTCTCAGCATGTTTGTACAGCAGCAGCATTGGGTAGATGTAGCACATAGTGAACTGGGAATACCTAATTCCATTTGTTGCATGGTGAAAAGCAGCATGTTCTTGGCTGAACAATAACTGAAGAGAGGTTGTTTTCATTTCTGTTTTTCTCTGAGAAGGGCATTCAGCAAAAAGGAACCAATAATAAAAGTTGTTTTGGGTTTCAGGGATGTGTGGATTCAGGGGGTTATTTGGTTATCCTTCTACAGGGAAAAGACTATAAGCCCTTAAATCCACAAGTTCATTTCCAGTTTACCAGCTGTTCAAACAAAACTGGAAGGAAGTGCTACAACAGGTAAGGTTGTTGCTGGAGGAGAAACCTCCACTGCAGCATTTGCCAGGTTTACTCTTTGCTACTAATGTTATGGTCGTTCTCTGTGCCATGCCTCAGACTTTAAAATATTCTTTAACAAACTTGATCTGCCAAATTCAAGGTAGATCATAAATCCACTTAGCAGGACAAGAAGCACCAAAGTCGTTTCACAAAATGACATCTTATTCTAAATGTTTTAAAGCGTTTGAGTCCTTTTGTCTGGCATGTTCTGACTTTTTAACATTGGTCAGTTATACTGTGATAAAACTTAGAGGGTTGGTCACTACGTAACCTTCTGCATCTGTGTGCAATTTATTCAGTTTCAAAGTAGGTAAAGGGGGGGATTAGATCTGCTGAGACGAAATAATAGAAGCCCTTTTGGGCATGGAAGAAAAAAAATTGTGATTACAGATCTCACTTTGTTTTCTTCCTTTATCACTTAGAACAAAATTATTAAAAATTTAGAATAATAAAACCGTGGATTAAAATAGGTATTTAATCTGATTCTGCCTAGAAAATGCAGGAGGAGGATGAATTATTAAGTTAAGAGTACACTAATTTTTACAAGATGGACACTTTGTTTATGGGAATTTGCTGTTTCAACCAGGGCAGGTTGCTGCCTTCCCTTCTGGTATTGAGCACAGAGTTTAGCTTGTAACTCAGTCTTGCCAGGTGGCACTGACAGCTTAATGCAGAGGACATTTTCTGCTGTTTGGCTTTTGCAGAAGGAGAAGGTTGTTGTATTACGGGTTATTCTGGGCAGAGGGTGCCAAGGCCTGAACTTTCCTATCCTTGCTTGTGATTTGAACAGCCTTGAGCCATATAAAGACACATTCTTAAAATCTCATATATCTCTTGCTATATTTTTGTTTGCTAAACTCACTGTATGTCTGAGAGAAAATCCTGCAGTTTTGAGTAACTTCACCGAAAAGTTTTCCTCAAATGAGTGCAGTGGAAAGTTTCTTCGGCAGTAAGTAATGTCCAAAATACTTGCATGGGATGACAGGGCTGGGCTTAGCTCTTCAATATAGAAAAAGACTCTGAGATTAGTTCTGCTGGAGCTACAAATGAGGCCAGGTGTACTAAACTAAACCTTCTGTAAATTCTTCTGCCCCCACCTTTACAGTGCAGCAAAGGTGGCTGCAATCAGTGGTTCTTCTCTTTGCTTTGATACTTTCCATTAGCCTGGCAATTATATTAAGGGTTGAATGTGGCTGTAGAATTCAGATAAGAATTGGGGTAGAAAAAACTGTGAAATCAATGATTTGAGCTTTGTTTGCTTGTTTGTTTGTTTTCCTTGTTCTAAATATCAGTCTGTAGAAAGGCGCCACAAAACTGGACATGACTCAGCCAATCACTGTAGGGGTGGCAAATGGGGTTAAAATTTAGCTGTTCTCAGTCAGAGAGACAAATTGCTGACTGGTATGCAAGTTTAATGATGTCTTTTTAAACTTAAACAATTAATAGCCTTTTAGAAGTAAAAGGAAAAAAAGAGATTGTTTTCCCTGGTATAAATTAGTGCATTTGCTTTGCACCGGCCATGTGATTGCTCGGTGTGGATGGTGGACAGAGTTATGTTTTCTGAGTTGTATTAAATGTTACAAGGCAAGATTTTTCCAGAAACAGAAAATCAGTAGACAGTTTTGGAGTCCTTAGTTGTGATTGTAAATTGCTACTCTTGAGCACAGTACTGATCAAGTGTCAAGTTTTTAGTCAAGTGAATAAATTTATTAAACCTAAGAAACCCCAACCACGTGTGTTCCCTAGCAGACTTATTTCATAATTGCTGGTAACTTCCCTTGTGAATATAAAAACCCAGTCAGTAGCTAATCCTGTAATTACAAATTTCCTATGATTAGCTGTGCTGTTTCCTAAATTAGAGTCTGGCAAGGTCTGCTCAGGATATGGGCTACTGTCATGTTGTCCACATTAGCCACAGTTCACCTCTCCGTCAGTAGAGGATAAACATGTAAATGTTTTGCTTCTAAAGATATTTTCAGAAATATAAAAACAACTTCTGAATGCGCTTACTCTGAAAGAATCTGGAGCTGCATATTTGCTGTGTACTCAGAGTGGCTGTGGCATTTGCATTTGCTTTTTCTGAAAGCAGATTGTGGCTGGATAAACTGCTTTCACCATCTCTTTTTCTGCTTGGTGTTCCTCATGCCATGTTTTGAGAAGCCCCAGACAGAAAGAACAGTATTTTCTGGAAACCAAGCAAAATAGGTCACCGATGAATCCTTGGGTCTGTATTTCATTTCAGACTTACCTTAGGTGAATCCACAGCTGCTGTAGATTTTGGCAATACATCCTCTGAGAAAATGAAGAATGTTTTCTTGTTCTCATCTTGTACTTGCTTAACTTTGCTTTGGGCAGTTGATTTATGCTCGCGTAGGAAGAAGAAATTACTACAGTAAATACATCTGCCTGAGTGTGGTTATGGAGTTCACTGTTTACAGTAAGGCACAAGCAGTGTATTAAAGTTAAAAAGTTTACACGTGTAGCATGCATGCATATACACAGATCAAACCATGTACACTGTGGGGAAGAGTTGCTATGAATGGGAATTAACTTTTAATAATGACTGAACAAGGCAAATCATGTGGTCATTATAATTATCTGTGGAGCTAAAGCCAGTTTCAGAACAAATGAAGAATTGCCTGAACCTGGTTAATAGGATTCATATTTTCAGCATATGGCAAGGTTATGTTTTTAAGTAAAAGCAATCAGGAGTCTAAATGCATTATTAATAAAATTCCCCCTATCAAATGGTCAGATTCTTCTTAAACCACAGAACCAAGACAAACCCAACCACACATATTTCAGAACACTGGGCCGGGTTTTGAGGCTTCTTTTGATCTGCTGTCTTTGTGTGTCTTCAGTTTACCTCTGTGCCTGCCCTCTTGTGGATTTTAAATGCATTAGATACTGTAGATTTAAATTATCCAGGTTTTAAGACAACAGGTCTTTGTGATGATCTGGTGACTAGTTTGCATTATCTAGAATAGTAAGGGATGTATGTGTTCTAAGATTCCTCTGCATTTCTTCTGAATGCATTATTTGACTGAAAGAATTGCTCTGCCTACTCCCTGATTTGGGAAGTTCTTTTGTTCTGTTTTTGAACCATATTTGTCAAGCATTTGTTGTTATTTCTCACTCCCTACTGTTACACAATTGCTCTTCAAATCTGTCTCAGGGAGCCATGAATGGAAAGATAATGACTAGGCGTACGAAATACCACTGATACTGTCAAAGCTTTGGGAATTTTTTCTAATGTCATAAGGTAGACAGGCAAGAGCCTTCTACAACATAACCCTTTTCCAATCCCACCTATAATTTCTATCTAAAATATTGCTGTGTTTGCAGTAGTAGTAAATTGCTTAAAAGTTGAAGGCCGAGGATCACTCCTGTTCTGAATGCATCCAAGAGGATTAGGGTAGGTGAGCCTGCAAGGTAGAATATGATAAATAATGCAGAATGTTGTTAATGTTTTTAAGCCAATGCAGTTTTGAATTTTGCTACAGAAATAGAAGGAGGTGGTGTTTGATGTTCATGGTGTGCAACAGAGCAACTCAGCTAATGTAAAATGAGTGACCTATCAGGCAGTATCATTGTGTCAACAGAAAATATTTTAGTGAGCCTCTTAGATTATATCTTATACAGGATAACAGCCAAAGGACAAGAAAGGAGAAATGTACACTATGGGGCCAAAGTCAGGAATTGAAAAATAAGTGTGAAAAGAGAGTTCTTGAGCAGAAATTGGAAATAGTTGCTGGTTTCTCACTGTCCAAGGTGCTGATGGCACCTGAGAGACAGAGACAAAATCTGCACTGCAAAGGTGGGGACCTGCCTTCTGAGACCAGTAAATCCCAGATCGAGGGCAGATCTCACAAGCAGTTTTTGTTCTGTTCTGCACAATGGATGGGATGAGGAGCTGTCAGAGCCTGTCCTACTGATGGTGCTGATACTCTGATAGCCACCATGGAGTCACGGTAAGAGCCATCACAGAAGCATGGCCAGCTGTATTTTGGCATGAATGTTCCCCTATATTAACTTTTTTCCTCTGTGCTTACATTTGAATACTTAGCGTGATGTTCCAGAATTTTTTTTTCCATTTAATTTTGAGAAAGTAATAAAAATATTCAAAGTGTGTGAAAATTCATTTCTGGGTGGTTACTGAGCTTTAATGTGCCGTATGCTACCTCACATAGACCTGGTGTGTAATCTCTGATTTTGTTATATTCTCTGTTCACTTTGGTGTTGCAGAATTGCAGTAGAGGCTTTAGAGGTCACTTTGGTGAAAGTGGTGCTGTTACAAACAGTGCAACAACAGATAGAAACTGAGAGAGATAAAGGCATTGAAGTAAATTTATGCCATTTCTTTGGCAGAGATCACATAGACCACAGCTCCTGGACCCAGGAAGATGCTGTTGTCATGCTGTGACACGCATTTAAATAAAATTTCAAAGCACATCCATCTCTACACATGAAAATGCTCACATAAATGATAAGTGGTATTTTGATAATTAATCCTTTGTTATAGTTATAACCATAAGTTTGTGTGTTACCCAGTGCTGTCCTGCTGTGCTGTGCTCTAGTATGTGTGTGGAATTATTTATTCCCTACCTAACACATACTTGTGTGTATGTGTTTGCTAAGACTCCAAGGAAATATTTAAATGCATGTTAGACTTCTGTGAAAGTCCATAGCATGCTCAAGTTTTTTTAGAAAATAAGGCAGAGGCATTCAAATGCCTTGATAAATAGGAAAATAAGGATGTTAGAAGTTTAAGGCTGTTTTTGATGTCCTTGCTAAGTAACAACTTAATTTGTAAATATCTTGTGGGTTTTTGTAAAGTGCTATTTATTCTGAATTAGTGATAAAAACTTTTACACATATTTTAATACTGACAACAAATTCCCTTTTTCTGCCAACATGACATTCTCATTTTGCTGAAGAAATGTAGCCTGTTGCTGTTTTTTTGCATCTCAGCTTTCAGTTCTACTAAATCTTTCAGTCACTTCTCTTTACATCTCTGTTTTCAGCACATTTTGGTAATCTGTAGGGTTTTAAGTTGTTTTAGCTTGGGTCCATTGTGAGACATTAATACAGCCTTGACAAGGTCCGTGGTGTGGAACGTTCTGGTCTCTAGCACCAGTAAGAACAGATGGGGGAGCAGAGCCGTGTCTGACGTAAGTCACGCAAAAATGTGGAGCTCGCCAATTAATCACTGTACACTGCTGACAAATAAGTGACAGTAATTGATGCAGCCCTTTGAGAGACAATCTGGAACTACTGCAGCCTGGGAAAGCTCATTCATTTCTTTTCCTCTCCTGAGCTAGTGCTGAATAACTGCCCTTCCTTAATTGCTGCCCAGTGTTGCTTTATAGGGTGACAGTGTCAGTGACGAGCCAGGAAGTCAGAGTCTCGTTGGAGCATTATCTGGCTAAGTCTTGTCTGTGCTCTGCTTCTGCAACTATTGATGTTTTCTTTTCATTGTATTGGCTGCCAGAGGGCTTATGCACATACACCTGAAGTGCATAAAGTGCACTTAGAGGTGTTCTGTTAGGTTTTCTGCTTGGCAGTCTCAGTGTCAAAATGTTTTCATTATTTATGTTACACTCCTAGACTGGAGTGTCAAAGTCTGTAAGATGCCCAGTAGATTCCAGTAATAAAATCTGTGTGCTCTGACTAGATCTGATGTGCCCTCTGTGCTTTGTTTTAGGTGAATTTATCTGACTTAGAGGAAAGCCAGAAAGTCTTATGGCTGTAAGAAAATGCGTAACTGTTTTAACAGGCAGTGTGCCAGACCAAGGCAACATCTATTCAAACCACTGTCTGCTGCTAAGGTCCTGCTTGCAGAGTATTCCTGTTCTTGACAGCAGGGCGGGAAGTCCAGGCTCAGTCCAGAATAGCAGAACAAAGAGAGATTTCTGCTGAATTTTCTCTCCAGTAAGCAGTGGCTGCTTCCATCACATTGAGCAAACTTTTCTTCCAGAACAATTGCCTGCCTCCGTTATTATTGGAGTGAGGCCAAAATATTTCACTTTGGTGCAATAATATTGTTACAGCAAAAAGAGCTGCTGGGCAGAACCTGCTAGGACGGTCACGTTTGTGGGTAGAGCCACCTCCCACCTGGTCGTGATTTAGATTTGCTGCCATTTCCTTTTAATTATCGGGCTGGCTCAGATAGTTTCACATCCCTGTTACTCCTGAAGAAGTCCTCTGACTGTTTCCTTGTCTTGTTTTCTCACCTCTCCACTGCTGCAGAGGAACAGGTGTCCCCATCTGAGAAGAGGAGGAGGTAAATTGCCCCCACTTTCTGGACTGGGGAACTAAAGCACAAGGCAGTTAATTGCCCTGTTTGCCAGTAACCCAAACTTTGGCTTTTTGCATGGAGTGAAATGGGAGCTGCAGAAACTTAGTGTCTCTGTGTTTCAAGCTGGTTACATCTGATTTGTCCCAGCCTCTGTAGTCATTCAGTGTCAGAACAGAATAGCTAAGTGTAGACCTGAGGGAGGGGAACAGAGGAGAGCTGCTAATGGATCATGTGTTTCCTTTCACTAGAATCTCTTGCAGTAGCTCTGGCAATTTAAATCTTCCTAGCCAAGAACTGCACCTCGTCTGTGGCCACAAATGACAGACTTTTTTCATACTTTTGTTTAGCCATATTTGTTTTCTGAACACAAATTTGCCTCTTTTGAGGAGGCCGAATTGTTTCCTCACAGCATTCTTGTTGCAGTGGTGTTGCTGGAATAACTGGTGAGGGTGTGCTGGCAGCAGACTGCAAGAATGTTATTGTTCTCTAGCAGAAATAGTTAAAATGTGGGGCTTTGCAAGGTAGGTTGTGTGAACTGAGGAGAGGATATCTCAGAGTCTAGGTGTGTGGCAAATGAGATGCAGAATGAGCTATACTTTTATCTAAGTTGAGGTATTTTTTTCATGTGAAATACAGAAAAAAGGAATTTTAGCCATTGCAAAAGTCCTGGCAAATGTCAGAAGGGCTTCCTTAGAATATTTTACCATTGTGTTCTCAATTCCACTTAATCTTTTATTTTAGTAGAATTCTTGGAGTACATTAAGTCTGATATGAAATCTGTTTTCCCTCTTTGCCTTTTCCCTGCAGGTTATTGTTGCTGTTCCATGTCACCTTCTCAACCCTTCCTTTCCTGTTCATCTTTGTCTGTGTTTAGATCTTTCTCCAAGAAATCTGGAAAGATGCATCCATCTACTTGCAGAACAACAAATGTGCAAAATGAGTGGTGCATTCCCTGCTGATTTCACAACTTGAACCAATATTTTTCCCAGTGTTTCAACAGCCTTTCTCCATAGGCACCTCCCAGATCTTGATCCCTGCTCAAACTCTCCCTGCAGTGGCTGTGCACTGCTGTGGATTTCTAGGATAAAATGGGACCTAGTAAAATGCGTCTGCAAGTGGTAGAAGCAGGAATGTTTTTTTTTTTTTTTTTCCTAACATAAGTAATTATGCAGAGTTCAGGATCCTTAGAAAAGCTGTGTTCTGGTATGTTTGACACAGCCTGCAATGTGTTTTTAACTTTGATGCAATGTAGCTGTTACTATCACCTGCAGTAAAATACACCTATTTTACTGAGCTGCTCAAATAGGGGGTGTTTTAGTCACTTTTTTTCTCATCTTTTCAGAGCTGCCTGAATAGAGGTCAGCCAGCATTGTTAGGTTCATTCAGAAGAGCACTTGAGATTGGCTGCTTGTGATTATGTCTCCAAGAGGAACTGGGGAGATAAATAGCAGGATACTTGGCTCCTTACTACACTTGTAGTTATCCAATATTTCAGGATTTCCAAAAGGAGGAGCCAAATGAGACCCACAGGTGTTGGTGAGAGAAGAAGGCATTGTGTTGAATGAGAAGGTGCCATATCCCTCTGCAATTTCTTCCCTGCTGCCCACTTTACCCAGCCAAGAGGAGCCCACTATGTGACAATCTCTGTGGAAAATTTATTGAAGGTTAGTAAGGTTGTGTTTTATTTGTGGTTGTTTTTCCTCAAAAAAACCAAAACAAAAAAACCCAAAACAAAACAAAAACCACAAACAACCCAAAAAGCCAAACCCAAACCTAAACCTAATTGTCTATTACTGCTATTTTTAATTGCTTATTACTGGTAGTTTACCCTGTCTTGTGCTGGATTTTCCCTAAATCATCTCCAGTATGCATTAATGGTGCTTGTCTGAGTGTCGGAGTCTGCATGTAAGGGGGGGCATTGGGTGGATTTTTGTGCATGTTTTTCTGTTTGGTAAAGTTAGTACATAAGCTTTAATAAAGAAATTTGGTCTGAAACCCCTGTTTTCAGCTTGGAATAGTGTTTGGGTGTTACATGTGTTGTCAGCATTTTCTTGCTAGATTACAGTTTTATTTGATGTGTGCACTGTGGTTTTCTGCTTGTTCTTTCTCACAGTCTAGGATGCTGTGTCACTTTCTAGTGTAACTAGTTAGTTATTCCTAACCAGTGAGCCTACAGTTTAGATAAATAGTTAAGAAAAATGACTATTTCTGGTTTGTGATTGATAGATGATGAATGAAATAATGAATTGGCCTGGCCATGCTCTGAAGTCTGTGGCAAAGTTAGAATTTGAAACTCTTCTGACTCAGCTGTTAGATCAGACTCTTTGACTGGGAAGAGTTTCAGCTGCACAGAATGGGCTTTTTTATGGAGTAGTTTGAATGTCACCTAACAAACCAAGTTCTCTTCTTGTTTTGACATGAACAACTGAGATTTCCTCTTTTGCTGGCAGACTTCATTAACTATGTGGCTTTTTTAATCACCAGGCACTCACCCAAAATAGCCTGTACATTGTTGGCGTGTCCTTAGTGGTAGGAAGCATGACCTGCTCTCTGATACTGGGCCATCCAAAAGAATGTAGTAAATTTTAATGTGATTGTAACTTGGCCAGCATTTACATAAAAGACAACAATGATCTTCTTGTTATGGAGATCATTAATGAAACATCAGCGCTGGTCTGCAAATGTGCTACCATGTTGTGATCCAGCTGAAAAAACAGCCTTGTGTAACTTGAGTAGGTTGCATAACACAGGAAGAGGAAAAACAAACTAAATTTCCAATGGTTGTTTACATTTTAACTAGATTCCTGTGAAAAGTCTACAGTGAGTAGCTTTTTGAGTAATTTGACTTCTGTGTCCTCTGAAGGAATATCCGGGAGGCTGAACGTATTCTGTTCAGGGCTGGTATTTGTGGTTGTATTTTTCAGTGTGTTAGTGTGTTAATCTGATGTTAGAAATCCAAAGACTGAGTTCCACAAAAAGTCATGTGATGCCATTTCGGTTTCCGAGTGGAGAAGGCGATGAGTGCTCTGCTCTGGGGCCTGTGGGTGATTCAGAATCCATCTTCCTTGTGCAGTCAGGCATGTAAGTTGGAAATTTGCTCGCCAGTTGGTATCTGGAAAGATCAAAGCAGTAAGTCTCATCTTGTGATAGGCAAACTCATTCCGGTAAACAAATGGGAACATAATCATTTACAGAGCTTGCTTGATGTGTTTTATCTATCTATGGTTTCAATGCCAGTATATTCAAGACAGACTCGTTTCCCTTCAATGGTGTTCTTCGGTTTTATCTCACTGTAGAAAGGCAAAAGTTGCAAAACTCAGCAAGATTCCAAGAGCATGCAGCCAGTGAGGAAACTCTGCGGCTATTTCTTGTAAATTCTGCCATTTTCAAGTGTTAAATTCCCCTGAGGATTGTGAGTGATTTTATCAAAATCTGAAATGGTGGCTAACGGTTTTAAAAGTCCTCTGCTCTTTTTAAACTGAGATTTCTTGAGGAAATTTATCTTGTTAGAAAGTTTTTGGAGGAAATTGCATCCAGGTAAAAATTGAGTTTAGAAAACTGAACGGCAAAATGAAACTCTCAGCTCTTGCTGTGGATGGTGTGCAAACTACCATATGCATGGAGTTCAAGAGACTTATGTTGACTTTTTATTAGTCGGAGATCTGTTTCTGTGACCCAGCAGAAGGGCCACAGACATTGCTGTCCCAAAAAAGATTGCTCGGCATCACTCGGCAGATTGATGTTGCCCTACATGTGAATTATTGATGGATGGAACAGCCACACTATGATTTGTATTTCGTGTTGTTAGCTGAAGAGGAAGGGAGGATGCTGTGCTGGCTGTTTCAGTAAATAGTGTGCAGATGGAAACTTTAAATTTCTTATGAGCTGAACAGAATTGCAGGGCATACACTCATTACAGTTTCTTGTGCTATCATTAAAATTAATGGCTCTATCATCTTCAGTGGACATCTTCTTTAGTTTGGTGACACTTCAGTGGCTGAGTGAGAGGTGCAGAGGATCTGAATCCTGGCTTGGCCTGGGGTATTTTGTGCCAGCAGGACCTCAGGGTAGATGGTGAGAAAGCACTTGACAATGGATATAACTGCTGTATACCACAAGGCTAAAGCAACACTCTCAGCCTGTAATATCTGCTCAAATAAACTATGTAGTATTAAATTTGCAGTAAGTATTGTGGCTTATTTGATCAGTAGAGCTCTCCCATCTCTCCCATCCCTGTTCCCCAAGCCACAGATGCAGCAGTGGCTTTTCAGTTGACTGAGGACACCACATAATTAATGGTTGCCTGGAGATTATTATTTGGATTTGGTTTAACTTGAGATCTGGCGATGTTTTTGTAATTATTTTTTCCTTTATTTTATTTTCCCCATATGAGAATAATCTGCTTTTGATATATATTGTTACCCTTAGATTTAAAATATGTGACAATATGGAAACTGTATTTCAAATGGTGCAATACTGGCCAGTTTCCAGCCTGGGTTAGATTTATAGGATAGCAGTATATTGTGTTCTTTTGTGTCAGATTCTTGGAGTGACACGACACTTAGTTAATTTTCACACCACCACCACCCATCTTTCTATATATAAAACAAATGTTTTATGCATACTAAACTCAGCAAATAGGTGAAAGCTGCATCTTCTTTTAAAGGGCTGATTGTTTCAGGGAAGATGCTTGATCTAGAAATTTGCTGAGATTGCCCCTGAGTGAGTGTGTTCCATTATCTTATTTGTCTTCTACATTTCAGTAAAAGCCTGGAGGTCCTTGGCAGCTGAGCTAAGGGCTCTACACACGTAATAAGACAAGTGGTCTTCTCTGCAGTTCAAGAAGAGAGAAACAAGAGCTGGAAACCGAGAACAATTGTATAAAGCACAGCTTGTGCTTGGTGAAGGTACATTTTCTGGTGGGTTTTTTCTTTATAGCTTACCCATTATGTGGACTGAGCTTTGCCCACTGGTTGTCCTATGTTGCAGAGCAATGGCCTGGAATGAAAAAGTTGGTTACAGTTTGGGATGTCCCACTCTGAGCAGAGAGAAAGGGAGGCAGGTGCATCACTTCCTTTAAAGTGTGTTTTGTGGTTGCCTATCCCTGGAAAAGCTGATTTTTATAACCCAAGGTTCGGAATCCCAAAGTGGCAAAGGAAGGACCCCTGGGTTTCTTTATGAACCTCTGTTTCTGACATTACAGCAAAGACTGTCTTAACGATCAGATAGGACAATTTTCAGGTTAAAATGAGACCTTGGTTTTGTGCTGCACTTTCTGTTTTGCTTGGTTTTTGTCTGCTCCTCAGTTCATTCTCTTAGAGTTTTCTGTTTCCAAATCCGAACAATAAAACAAAATATTAAATGATTGCTACAGTGGGAAGTAACACATCAGAAATGTAAAACAAAAAAGGCAGCATGGTTTGTTTATCCTCTAATTAAGGGTAGGTTTTTCTTTAAAATACAAAAGAATCTTGTTTGTAGGCCGCTAAATACCCTAAATCCTGAAGTTCAGTGGGAATACTTTGGAAACAGTTATGATCTAGAACTCTGAACAAGTTACTGTGGCTACTTGATCCTGTGATCTGTCAAAGCCACGCTGCAGTAATTGAAGCTGAAACTGCTCAGCCACTGGAACTGCATAAGACAATAGGGGTCAATGTATTTCAGCAGAGAAAAAGGGTTTGATCAAAGTTCTGTGCGTTATCAGGAGTAATTCCCTCTTGTAACAGGAGGCTTCCTGCTGATACACATGTTTTTAACAGATACCAAAGCCTATTTTCTATTATTTTTGCAGGAGGATGTACTTCTGTTCAACAGCCCATCCTTTAGTAGAAGTAGGTTCAAAGAAATGTCGAGCAAGTGTCGCTAATCCTTTTGAATTAGCGGTGCAAGTTCATGAGGTCACTTGTTACAGTGAGGTAATACACAGAAAACCTCTAACAACTGAACATGTGTTGCATGTAAAGCCAGAAGCAAAGAAAACTGGAACCCTGACATGAGACTGAGCAGCGTGTAGTCTGCATCCACATCAAAGCTCTCACATGCCTTCCGCCCAGACAAGGACGTGGAGCTGGTAATGTCTCTCTTTTTCTGGCTGTAGCCTCAAACATCAGCCTCTTGGAATCAACATACTCAGCTTGAGCCTCTGAAAGTGGGTCCAGACTTGAGGAGATTTAGCATTAATGGCACTGTTGTAAATAACTGGACGTAGTTTACTTTCTGGTTAACTTCCTTTATCAGATTTATTACATTTGTGCACATGGTGGTAGGCATTTAATGAAATCATGTTTGGAATACCATTCAGAATTTTTCTGTTATTTTCCTCCTGAATGGTATCAGGGTTGAATGCAAGAATTCTGATGCCATTTGCAGTTATGTTAAAATGCACAAAGTCATTCTACAATAGTTAAAGCTACTAGACATCAGCATGCTCTGAATTTGTCATCTCTTCTCTTGAAGAAAGCAGATTGCCTACCCATTGAGTCTTGCTGCTTGATGACATTCACCCGTCTACATTTGCTGCTTAGGTTTCTTTATAGGCCGGCACTCAAAAGTTAGGACAAAAGTAACTGGAAAAGGAGTGCAAAGATCTCTAAGTTTGCTCTGGCTTGGATCAGCCATCATGTGCAACTCAGTACTGTGTAGATAAACTAGCACTGATCCCTGGAGCATCAGAGCCCAGCTCTTGGCTGCGTTAGCAATCCCACTGCTCAGACCTTAAACTTGGAAAGGGCTGTGCACTTTAAACGGCTGTGGTTTTCAGGTTTGAAGGTAATTCAGTGCATCATCACTTTGGGTGTTTGCTTTGGAGTCCATTCTGGAACATACATCCCTCTGGGATTTCCTTGGAGGGGGGACAAATCATTATCCTCTCCCCGAAATGAAATGAGATTCCATTGACTCTCGGATAGCTCCTGTTGTCCGAGTGCCAGTGCAGCACGGAACGACTGATTCATTGCTCGCCTGTGCTGGATGGAACTGTTTTATACTGCTGCAAAATGAGTGTAAAACTCGTGGCTTAAACTGGGAGGTGTTTAATTGCACCTCACTGCTGTATTTCTGGCTCTGTCTAGGTTCCTGAGTTTAGTGGAGCTTCCACTGCAAAGCAGCAGTGGAAAACTGTTGGGAATTTATGGCATATAGATGTGTAATGCCCGTTTTCTTAGATGCAACTGGCAGTTTAACTGAGGACCTTTGTACAAAATTTTTGCAATTTGATTTATTTTGACTATCAGCAGTGGTGAGCTCTTAGAAAATCATTCTGAACTAACTCAGGAACTAAGTCTTTTGATATCTTCAAGACGTCAGTGTTGTTCTCTGTCCTTGGGAGGAGCAAAGAGAGAGATTCTTTGTGTTCACTGAAATAACTTTTTTCCAAGTGCAAGAAGAGCACAATGCCTCCAAAATGGCTGAGTGTTGATGTAATAGAACATGTGTTAGGAGAGCAGAGCATCAGCTGCCCCTAAGTACATCAGCTGGAATTAGGTGGCTGTGGAGTCAGTAAGATTAAAATTCAGAGGCAGATGCCAGCATTGGCACAGGATGATTTCTGGTCTTGGAGCCTTCATGCAAAGTAGGCAATATTCCTCCCCTTTAATCAGAAGCAGATCTTCTCCACCCAGCTGTCCTCCTTACTCTTGCACATTCTTGCATGAGTAGTGTGGGCCAGGCAGTAAAAACTTCATTTCCCATAATATCTGGAAGGAAATCTGTAGGATTATCACCACCTGTTACCACTGTGCAGCACTCAGATGCTGCTCCATGCTGCAAGGTGATGTATAAAGTAAATGCAAATGTGAATGACAATAGGAGGAGCAGATGCCTGGGAAGGAGAGCCTTGCCAGCAGGATTGATTTTGCTTCAGGATCCCTGTCTAGATATTTCAGGACTCTACACTTCAGTCCACATTCTCTATCTGTTTTTCTCCTTCATCTCTTTGTACCTGCTCTGGTCAGATTGTTCCCATAACAAAAACCAGCCAGCAAAGAAGATTAATTTCTTGTAACAGACCCGATGCTGCAGGCCCTGATACTGGTGAGTCATGCTCTGTGGGTGGGATTTGGTTTCCTGAGCATTTATCCCTGCTGTGCTCTGGAAGATGCCCCAGGACAACTCACTTGGGCCTGCATTTGCCCAGAAGGGCACGAGGTCCTGGCTCATTTGTCAGCCTCATGGAGACAAGTAGACATGGCCCGGGGTGGCCGAAATGCCACCGCACCCCTCTGTTTACACAACTGAGTGCTGCCCACAGTGAGCCCTTGCACTCTGTGCAAAGGTTGAGAGAAAGTTTCCTGATGAGGTTGGTTTTGGAGAGAAAATCGAAGTTTTATTTATTCCTTTGTGTGATACGTGCCTTTGCTGTGGGCACAATTCCCAATTCAAACTTGGTTGTTCAGCTCACAGCACGAACGCAGCCTGCCAGAGGGAAAGAAAGTTGTTTTCCAAACAACTCTACAGCAGCAGCAGCTTACATCAGTGACTCCTGTGCTCTGTTGTACATTATCACCACTTAGGAAGCGTTGCTTTTCTAATGGAATATTGTGCTATTTGGAGGATGGTTTCCACTATTTATGTGACTCCTATTTTTTTTTGCCAGAAAAAAAAATGAAAATAGGAACAATTAGCAGAAAAACAGGCAATAGCAGGAATGTTTGTCTTTCTGTCATAACACTAAATTCTTATAATACGAGTTCATCTGCAGATTTAATAATTGTGTCTTCCTTGATGATCTGAGAGCAAGTAATGAGAAGGTAAAGAAGACTTGAATGTTTTCAAACCAAAGAGAATATATTCCTGGAAGAATATGGAACAAAGTACTGTAATGGCTCCTTTTCTGTGCACTGCCTTGTGCAGTCTTTGTGGAGGGTTCATAAGGATTTATTTAGAGATGCTGCCCTCTCTCCTGTGATCATCTCCACATGGGGCAGAGGTTGGTCTCTATAATTTTTGTTGGGTGGGGGTCTTAATTTGGGAAAGACCTGGGTAACAGACTACTTACATATTTCTGATCTTTCTTAATGTGATTATGGGGGCTTGTGCTTCCCTCCTGTTGCTGAGGAGGGGATTTTCAAAAGTGCTCTGTTGGCCAGAGCCTGTTCCTGTAAGAGACATCAGGGAGACTCTCCTGGGTGTAATGGAGGTTGAGGTTGGGCAATAATGATAATAATAATTGGGTCTTTTTAAAATTGTTGCTGTTGGTAATTTTGTAGACAGCAGGTGGAACAGTTGAAATTAAATACTTGGTGCACAGGCAGCCTGTCAGGAGCTGCTAAGGAAATGTGTGTGCCGGAATTCCACACGGAGAAATGTAGTTGCTGGTGTGTGCTGACCAAAAGCATTGCTTGACAATGGGTGTTGCAAGAATAGAGAGAAAAGGGAAAACAAGGGTAAAATATAAACTATATGGTGAGAACATAGATGCTCATGTCCAAAAAACAGATGAAGATTGCTCTGTTTTGTTACCTGTTTACAGGTATTCTTGATTTCTCTTGTCATTATCCTATTATAACCCCACATCTTTTGCTATTATTTAGTCCACCATATGCTTAATCAGCATCGTGCATGATTGAAAAATATTGGTGTAGTTTATATAATATATGAATGAACAATGTCCACCAAAGTGAACTAGAACAGATAAAGTACAGAAAAGCTCTGAAAGCATATTTATGATTCCTCTCAGTCACGTCATGTTAGCTATGACACTGATTGTAGCTGTTCTGCTTACGTGATGATCACATTAGCAGTATTTTATCTGTAGCATAAAACAGAATATGGACGTAATATGCCTAAGTAGTGCCTGTCTCCATGGAGAAGTTAAAAGGAGAGGAAGCAGACATCCTTGAGGCACTCATGGTTTTGCTGAAAGGGACAGGATTTATGTCCACCTCTTCTACCAGGGCACTGTATTTCAAGCCTTATGGATGCTGTCAGTCCCAGGCAGCATTTGTTGGAGAACTGCTACAAGATGTTGTAAGGACTGTTCAGTGGTTTTCTGCAAACCTGTGAGAAGACTCTGAAGAGCATTCAGATGATCAGAGCTCAGGCATTAACTGCATTATTCCTTGAACGATGCTTTTAGCACCCGACTGACTTATGAAACCCATTTGACCTTCCTGTACATAGATGCAGATTTGCAGTCTGACAGCCCTGAGCTTTTGCTACCTTTTCAGTTTCAGCTAGGAAAGCTATTAGCTGCAAATCCCTGATATGGTGTCCCATTCTGGGGATTAGTGTAATCAGATGAGTTTTCTAATTGGCTTGGACAGTGCTAGTGTTGAAATATTTCTCCTTCAGCTTTCCAGTATCATTAGTATTTATCAGTCACAGTTCCTCATTAACACAATATTTCATTTCTAGATTATCTGAGTTTTTTACTAGGTTTTCTGCATACATAACAATGCATATCTCAACTGTTTCCTTCATGTTACTTTTTTAGAAAAATGGGGCATTTATCGGTCTATAGTGATACAGTTCCTAGTAAAAGGATCAAAGGAGGAGTTTTCATTTTTTCAGCATTGAGCCTGCAGATGTTTTTATTAATCAAGTTAATCTTCCAGGAACATTTTTTGTCTTTATCTGCTGTCTTGAAAGGAAAGAAAAAGTGATACTGAGTTTGAGATTTGCTCAGTCACATCTATCTTGTATAACGTTTCTGTGCTTGATTGGAAGTTGCTGTGACAAATGTGAATAAAAGAGGGAGAGATAATAACTACTTTGCCATACTGAAAAATGTAATTGCAGAGTCAGTGCTACTGTCTAAATAAGCTGAAAGAGAGCCAAAAACTCTGCTAGTGTTGCAGAGTTTGGCTCTGGATGCCAAAATTGAATTTGATCTTCTCTTTTGGTATTCTAGTGTAATTTTCTAATCCTCTCTTATTCCAGAGGGAACTGTGGCATTTTGATTTATTTTTCCTCTACAATCTACATTGCCCTAAGCTAAGCAGAGGGTTTCTGGAGAAGAATGCAAGACCCTTGTCACAGGGCAGTGTTCCAAAGTCCCAAGCTGGTGCTCTGCCTGCTAAAGTGAACAAGGCGTGCTCTGGCACCTGGGTCTTTTTACATTAGCCTCTATGGCAGTGAAATACTATCTTTTTCAGGAACAAGAAATGAAATAAATCCAAAATCCACCTCTAGTCCCAGCTATAAGTCCTTGATGAGACTTACTAAGCCAGTTGTATGTGTCTGAAGCTTGGAGCTGTTTGATGCAAAAACTGTCAGGATTATCTTCCCCACAGTGTTGCTAAGCTGGCAAGTGGGGAGCTAGTTCATCATCTGTCTCTTGGATGAGGGAGTTTGGGGAATTCCTGGGCTCCCAGCTGGGATTTAAGTCTCACTTGCTTTGGTGACAGTTCTGCTCTGTCTGTTAATAGTGGTGACAGTCTCAGGGAATCATTTCTTCATGCTCACATGGGCTGTCTCTTCCCTGTGCTTAATTGTGTTCAAGTACTGAAGCAGAGTTCAGCAGGGAAACACACATCTTTTAAAAACGGGCAGAACATTCACTCATTATCTGCACTGATCTATGGTGAAAATAAGTTAAAGACCTAATATCTTAGATGCTTCTGGCTCTCGTGATGAGGTGTGGGCATGGACTGTGTTTGGGATGAGACTGTGAGAGCTGTGACTTGCAAGGCCACATTGTGGCCAAGATTTGGGAAATGAGATTTTTGTGTTCTTTGACCCTGAGCTAATTTACATGCTTCCAGGGACTCAGGCCTGCTGGTGCTGACAGCAGATGGCTCAGAATATTCTCACAGGAGAGTGTGAAGTAAGTGGAGAGATGGGATAATTGCATTCGTGCTGTTGGCCCTGAAGTCCAGAGCTGTTACTGGCTGCGAAGGAGCACAAGGAAAAGAGTTGACCATGGTGGATGTGCAGCAGTAACAAGGTGAAATTGCACTGCCCTTTCCACAGAACTGATAGCCTGTTAAATATTCCACTGTAAACAGGAGTAAATGAACAGGCAGAGATTCCTCAAATGTCTGGCAAAAATGTTGTTAATTCAGTCGTGTAGCTGGGGTTTAACAAGTGGCGCAAAGCTGAGAACCGTCTTGCACTCCATTTGTTTATTTTTAAAAGTTCGTGCTTCCTCCCATTTGTCTTGGCCATTCTGTTGAATATATTCAACAAGGAAATAGAAACTGTGTACAACTGGAAGCATTTCCAGATGGGTTCCGTGCTACAAGAGGGAATACAATCTGTGGGACATACATAACAATCTATGGAAACAAAGGCTATACACCTATGGCTTGGAAGTACATTTACCGTAGTAAATCATCAGAGTATACCTGAAGGAGTGGAATGTGCTCATCATCAGCACATATGGCTGTTAGTGCCTTCCTCAAATAAAATTTTCAAGGAGGCAGGATATAGGAGTGACAGTAAACTATTGAATGCCTTGCTATCTCTTGAGCCAAGTAGCAAAATTTCTGCTGGAGAATTGAGCTGTTTTGCTTCTTATCTTACATATGTAGAGCTGGAAACACATACAGGAACACAGCATCAGAACCAAACCCCAGACTTCAACGTGTTGGCTCTGTAAGCTTCCTCCAGGGGATTTTACAGAAACCATGGCTTCATGTCTCATCACACGTGTCTAAATAAATAGTAAAGACAAGCATTTTGCATTAGAGATGGTACAGTACAACAGCAAGGTTATTAATTTATTTGCCCCTGGCAAAAGCATTTCATGGCTGTAGCCATCAGCTCAAATTATTTGTTACAGTGTCTAGACTTCTTTGAGTATTGTTTATCTGACAGTATTTACACAGAAGCTCATTTGTGAGAGGTTTAAACATTTTTACAGGGTGAAGTTGGTATGTGTTTAACATAAATACAAATTATTTTAGAAAATGAGGGCAAGACACAGACCAAAACTGCCTTTAAACTGCTGCTGAATTCACAACAGGGAGCTGGACTTACATGGGTTTTAATACTTCAGATTCCTCCCCAATCCTTTTATTTTCTCTAAAGCAATTTCCAACAAAACCACATCTTATTTCCCCTTGCCTAGACAGACCTAAGCATTCCCCATTTGAGAACATCCAAATTCCCTTAGGCAGACACTCAGGAATGTGTAATTTAAAAACAACAACAAAAAAAGGAAATAAATGAGAAGGAAAATATGATAGCTGCAAGGGTATTACTGCACTCATAACCAATTAAAAAATAGACAAATATAAGATGTCCTTTTGAGTGTAAAACCTTAGCAGGTAGGTATTAGCACTTGATTTATATTCGTACATATTTGATAGGTAAAAATTTAATTTGCATCTCATATGCATACTACTGCTATTTTTGCATCTCATCTTACAACAGATACTGCTCTGTAGAGATGACAGGTGGATAAATCTCGGATTCTTTCATCAGAATGAGAATGTCTGGAAGTTTATCTCCTTCTTCAAGAAAAAATGAAGCATTCTCATTCCTGCCTTGGTGATCACAGGAAAGGAAAAAGTGATGTTTCTCAGGTGTTTAAGTTGTCATTTTGTTGTAGGAAATGTTGGGGGTCTTGTTCTATCCTGAGCTGCCTCTATTCTGCCAGCAGATTCCAGAAACTCCCTGCGATGTTTTCAGAAATTAACTTCATGGCTAAGTTATATATGAACAAGAGAGTGTGCAGAAAGGCAAAAAATAGGGAAAACTTTAAAACAGCAAGATTCCCATTTTGTGGTTTTTTTTCAGAAAGAACTAAGGCGACTCTTTCTCCAAGTTCTTTCCCTGCTCATGTTTTTAGGGAGGGTTGCTTTTTCCATCAATTCATCTGTGACCTGGAGGAGCCATGGTGACAGATTATCAGATTGTCCCCAGAGTCATTCAAGCCCTGGGGTGATGTTTGTTCTGCCTCTAATAAAGGCCAAGATATTTGATTGTAGCATAGTCTCTGCCATAAATTTAGTATTTCCTCTATTTAAAACCATCAATTTAGGTCGTACTGTCATTATGTTCCTTCAAAAGTCTTTGCAACTGAAACCTTTCCAGAAGGTGAAAAATTAAATTTCCTGTCTGAGAAGGAGAGAGATAAAATCTGCCTGGGTTCCTGTTTCTCTACAGAAGTCCTACCATTGGATAAAATATGCCAATTTAACTTCTTTTGGTATTATTGGCATCATGAATTGTTACATGGAACTTTTGGTTCCACAGCCTTTGGTGAATTCTTACGGTGATATGTCCATTATTTTAGAACTTATGCTGTGTATGACACAAAAAAAGAGAAGTTGCTGTGCTGATGCATTTGTCATCAGCAATATCCCTGTAAGCTGTTCAGACATTATAACTCAAGATTTATTCCTGATGCTTGGTCATTCCCTGCATTATACTGTTCTTTTTATGATGTGAAGAACAAACTTTGAGAGAAAGGAAGCTGTCTCCTGTTTTTTGAAGCCTTGTCCAAGCTAAAAGCCACTGCTATGACTTTGTGGGTAGTCTCACACCTTGGTTTTTGGTTGTTCAATGCTGCTGGAATTGTAGTTCCTGGATGTGTGTCTAACTTCTCCATTATGTAAGATACATATCATGAAAGTGATGTTCTCCTTCCAGAAGTTCTCAGCTTGAAATGATACAGCAGGACTAAAGGTGGGAAGTAGTGTCACAAAAACAGTTGAAAATGATGAAAAGATCCAGTTACTCAGCCTGCTGTGGACTTGCAGACAAAGTGAAAAGTGGGGTTTTTTTCCCCCAAAGCAGAAAGATTTGCAGGGTTTTCTAAAAATAGCCCTTCAGCTGTGATTTTTTGAAGCAGACAAGTAAAGCAGATTAAATTAATACTCAAAACAATCAGCAAACATGATGCTTCTTTGGGCACAACTATGAGACAAAGAGACTATTTTTCTGTGTCAGTGATATTCCTGAAATATGGTTGGCGCAGTTAATTTCAGATTTGATGGTTATTAACTTTTTTGAAGTGTCTGAAACACTGGCTTGGCTCTACTGTCATGTTTTTTTTTTGAACTGATAGTGTTTTGTAATCCGGTTGTTTGGTGATGAATATTTGCACATTTTCTTGGGCTTGTGCCCATAATTTACAAGGAGATGCTTTATAGACTGCAGAAAACCCCAGAAAATTTCTTGTCGGGGTATACTCAGACAAACTGAAATAAACCTTCAATTCCAAGATATGATACATGCTATTCCTGCTTTGAACACTGTACCTTCATCACATGTGACCTTGGTGTTTGATGATTTGGCACAGTGCCACAGCAGAATTCGATGATCCACTGGAAATCGTGATTCTTTCATGTGGAAAACAATAAAAAGCATATGGTATCAATTATACTTCACTATTTCTTTGAGAATTCAAGCACCAGAAATAAAAAACACTGTCTGAAGACTTTGAATTTCCATTAACTGGGAACAGTTGGTATAAATTATTTTTACTGAAACTGCTCTACTGGCCCTGGGTAATAAAAGCAAAAATAACATTGGCATTTGATTGACTTCATAGGTGCAAGATATGTCATGCTCAGAGGGAGCATAAAATTCCAGGTTGGGCAGTGAAATCATTTTATTAAATACCCTATTTGTCATAGAGAAGCTCTTGGAAAAATCAGTGTCCTGTTACCTTAATTTCTACTGCATCTCTGCTGAGCGTGGCAATTTGCTGATCAAATACACTGCGTAGTGAACATGGTGGTAGCTGCCCTCAGTGCAGGGAGGTAAGAAGAGAGACTTCTAGAGTAATAATAATTTTGGTGAAAATCAAAGCTGAATTCTTCAAAGGAACAGTTTTGCTGGCAGTGTATTTCTAAAGCATGGCTTGGATCTGGCTTTTGGAAATTTCAGAGCTGTGTGTATTGTGGGGCTTTACTCTCCCAGGGAGCACATTCATTAGAACTGACCCCACAGAAGCCAGTAACTACTATGCAAAGAGTTTCTTTTGTTTCTTTGCTCTTTTGGTCAAGATTGAATTACTCTGCTGAATTTTGAGTAATTCTGAGTGGTAGCATCTCCAGTCAATTTCAATCAAACTTATATTACACTGTGTTTATCTTAACGCCCAAGATTTATCTTCGGTGCTTATTACCACACTTGGTAAGCAGCCTTTTTTCTGTGGTTTCTGTAATAGAAGCAACTCTATAGAAATAGTAGCTTGTACTAAAATAGAAACTTAGACTCAGCAGCTCTGAGATAGAAAATTGAACAGAATACATCTGCATTTGTTGTGGGAAGGCAATTAACAAATCAATGAAATGTTTGGTAACCAGGAACTAAAATAGGAAAGCAAGTTAACTTCCAGATTTCTGAATTTTGTCTGTGAGGAATGGACTCTCAGCTCTGTTAAATATGACTAAAATGAGTGGGGTTGCTTGTGTAGTTAAATACCACATGGTATTCAGAGGTTCTGCTTATAGAGTTACACTGTAGGTTTATTAGGCAATAAAAAGGGGCATGGGTAACTCACCTGAGAGCAGCCCTTGTCCATGCTGTTCCTTATGTGGGTGTGCTGGTGATAGGGAAATGTCACAGAATTCACTGTAACTTACTCCTATTTTCTCCAAATAGTTTTAGCTCCAGTCCTGTTGGCTCCATATACAAAGGCTTTCACCAACAGATCCCAAGCTTAATAATATTAAGAACATCATATGTACTTGGAAAACATTAGCATTTATTTTTATGAAATGGTATCTGATAGTTTAACTGCCATATTTTTTCCAGACTTCTTTCATTAGAGAGACTGATGACTATTACTACAAATATCCCATGGAGTATTCAATTATGCTGGAAGGAGGGTGAAAATGATATGCCAGAAGCTATGCAAGAGAGATGATGCACATTATTCTAATTTTATGAGGTTGTAGATCTTGGGAAAAGCAGAGATTTATAATGCCACTCCCTGAAATAATTAAGAAAGTGTGTGTCTGATTTATGTATATATGGTGGGAAGCTGGAGAAATTGAAAATACCACGGAAAACAGAATGTGTGTCAATGATCTGCCCAAAACTCTAAGTTTATTCTTAAAACTGAAAAAAGTCTTTCTGTGCTTTCATTGTCAGCCATTGTTTTCTCTTGTGCTCACAGTAGTTTGAAGTTAGCAAAAAAGAAGTGTAGTCAATGAAAAGCACCTTGATATGCCAACAGCATGATGTTTTGTAAATCTTGCCTCTGAATGAGAACAGAAATCACGTCATATTTCCTTACTTCAGACTAAGAATTGGCATGATTGAGCAGGTAAGCTAAGTGTATGCTTGCAGTTGAAATAACTTTTTTGAGAAATAAGTCATCTTTGTCTTTTCAGGAATTCCTATTTTTATGGCTCAGGGGCAGAGAACAGTGGCAGGTTTATGTACAGCATTGACTTGAGGTCAGGAACAGCTGTGTGTTTGCAGATCTTGAGGTAGAGTTTGCTAAGGCCAAGTTACTTTGCAAGATCTTTCTTTTTCCTTCCTTCAAGTGCAGCTCAGGATTCAGTCCTCAAATGACTGTAGACAGTGAAATTGTTCAAGTCACTTGAATGGAGTATATTTTTTGTATTTGTTGAGTTGCTTTTTTTGATAATTTGCTTTGCACATGTTCCAAGAGCACAAAAAGAAAGCAGACTCAGTTTTTAGGGGAAATTACAGATAAAATTTTTGTTTGCCACTGAAAATGCAGGGACAGTAAATGAATACTTCTTATCCTCATAAGTGTTAATTAACATGTCAGGTTGTGTTGCAGGATTGATGAGACTGTTTAATCTGGCAGTGTTTTCAAGAGAAAAACAAGTCTAAAGACTGGGTTTTCCCCTCCAGTCTTCTCCATTTTCTCCAGCAAATTCTGGATTTGACTCTGATTTCACTTCCAGTTGTTTTAGATGTTGAATAATAATTTTTTTTCCTAATACAGGCTTCAGTTGGCAAATTAAAAGTGGAACTATTGCGTATCTCATATTTCCCATTGTTTTTGTTCAGTGTAAGTATTAGGATCTGGTTTGAGCATCTTTCTATGCAGTATTAATCAGCTTTTTATTAATTCAAACTTTATAGCAAATGTGAAAACTGGCTTCATTGCCTGATTCATAGTTCATTGATACCAGTGGTGGGATTCCCATTAATGGCAGTAGTAATTAGATAATAATTACTGTTAATTTAATAGCCTGAGCTTGAAGTGTGGAAATAACATAACAATTTGGAGTGTTTGCTGGCTTTTGTTGTTGTGCTTTTTTGTTTTTCCCCCAACAAGAAGAAAGAAAAGAAACATTAGAAAGTTTTTGTTTGTTTACTAGCTACAGGAAAGCGGAGGAATAAAAACTGTATGTATTGGTATCTATATATAAAAATGAAAACACAGCATCTTTAGAGCCAGTTCTTTCTAAAAGTAATTTAGTTGGTATGCTAATAGCATTTAAATGTGCCATTTACATTCTATAGCAAAAATCTGTAGCTGGTAGATACTGATAGATAGATACTTAGCTAAGTATTTTAAACCCAAAAAGGGTAATCTAATTATAGTGAAGCAAGAGAAAATAAGTGTTGTTTTGCAAGTTCATTTTCTTATATGCTTCTTTCTTTAAAGAGAAAGACCAGTAAATACCTCTTGGGTATGTGATCTATGATTTCTCTGCTTGGTAGCACAGAGAAAACATTACCAGGTGCTCAACCCAGCACTAAGACTCTTGTGTTGAGATTACAACTCAAGACAGACTTATTCTTAGTCACCTTTTTTTGTTTCTGTGTTGACAAAATGACAGAAGTAGCACCTTATTCTGAAAAAATTTGTACGTATGTATCAAATGCATGAATACTCTGTTTTGGGCATGGCAGAGAAGGAGCTTATCTTCTCCATCTTCAGCAGTCCGGCTCTTCTCACAGTCTTGTAAGAGAAGTCAGCAGTCAGAAATGTGTTTCAGGTTGACAGAAGCTTTTGTTACAGGATTCCAGAAGGCAAGGAAGAATGAGACCTCCCATATGACTTGGAAGTAGAATTCATGTGCACCTGCACACTGCTCTGCCTGTGAAACAAGGACACTGAGCGCTGGTAAGGACCCATTTTGCTTCTTACGCCAAATTCCCTACAAGGTTTTCAATTCCTGCTGGGTTTTTTCCCATCTCTCTGAGTAAGTTCATTTTAAAGGTCAAGGTGACAGACCTCTTTCCTAAGCTGGTGTTCTTGTGTGTCCTGAGGCATCAAAAGGAAATATTTGAGGTGAGGGAGTGATCTGAACAGAGATAGGAATGCTCTGCAAGTAGGAGGAGGTTATTCCATGTTACTCCTTTCCAAGAAAGGTGGGACGTGGAGGGTTGTCAGTGCTGTACAAATGTGCATTTGTGTGAAAGGAGGAGGCACCTCTTTTTGATTAGTCTCATCAAAACATGTCTGTCTCTTTTCCTCTTTCTTGTGAGGCAAAAGTGTATTTGGACAGCTTAAATAAAATTTAGTTTTTTAGCTGGAAGAGTACAGCTAAATCCTTGTACATTATGAATTGGCACCACTGCGCTGAAATCAAGGAAACTTTGTTGATTTATATCAGCTGTTGCATATTCTTAACTAAAAGAGAGTGCAATGTAATGTGTGTAGTAGATGTCCAGATCCAAATGTTTTCAAGCCAGTTCTTTAGCTAGCTTGTTTAGGTAACTGAAGTATCCTGAAAATATATTAAAGAAAAAATTAGGAGTTTAAAAGAATGTCGTACTCCATGTGTGTCTAATTGGGCTATATGCTGTATCACAGTAATCCTAAGGCATACTTCCTTCATATTTATGTTCTAAATAATGTAATATTTAGTGCAGCTCCTGTTTTGAGGAAGGATTATATGTGCCTAATTTTACCTGGAGAAGCTACAGGATGTGTATAAACAAGTGGTGTTTAAACCAAGGCTGTGACACTGAATCTGACCGTGGCGCTGGTGCAAAAAGAAGATGCAAACTGCCAAAAGTGAGGCTCACAGCCTTATAGGGTTTGCCCACCAGGACAAAGGCATCGCACTGGATGGATGGATTGATTGATTGATTGATTGATTGATGGGTGGATTGCATGCCAAAACCCACTCAGGGTCAGACTTGGAATTGCCTGCCACAGTGCTCTTCTGGCCAGGAACTTGGATGAGCAGTCTGTGAGGAAAAGTGTTTGTAAGAGGCAGTGACCTCCCCAACCCTGGGGGAAACCAGAAGCTGTTGGCCTGGAACAAAGTGAGTGTGATTGGTCTCATCTTGGGAGGAAGAACTATTTTTGCTGGCATGTTTCCTCCTCCATTTGGCAAAGACTAGTGTATTATGGTAAAATCTTGGAAGTCCATACACTGTCTGTGGGCTGTTGCCCATCTTTCATATGATCCATCTTCCATACCACAGCAGTTTTCTTGACAAGATAGCAGTGTTGCAAAAATGATTCTTTTTCTGACATTAAAATAGTTCCATGTTGTCTTCCCAGGACTGATTATCTCCTGGGCCAAGAAAGCTTCAGTTTGGGTGCTTTGAGCCAGGCACACACTGCTTTTGGCTCTATTTGCCAGGGTTTGGCACTTAAATTTCTTTCTGACTCTTTGCCTCCAGCTGTAGCTTTTCCTATTCTTACATTTGCATGTGAAAGGTACTCTGGGTCTTTTTCTGGTCTCCTGCACCTTAGGCAGTTTCATAATGGCCTTTAAAAGGTATAAAAGAGGCTTCTTGGCATAGCAGCTCATCCAAACTGTGCTGCCAGAGCTGCCCCACCAGTGACAGCAGCACAGGAGGTCTTTGTGTCCTTGCATGTTGAGCCCTAACTCCAGAGCATCATTGTTTCTCTGCTCCTGAGAGAAAGGGATGTGGGTTACAATGTTTTGGCACCCATTCTGTCTCCTGAAAGATTCCCGGGGTAAATGAAGTCAGGATAAGTGTGGACTCGCGTGGAGAGGAATGGTGTGAAAAGGTGGAAGTAAACTGTTGGAGAGGGCTTATTTTTAACGTGGCAGTGAATTAAGAATTTGCAATTTCAACCTCCCCTTTTTCCCCAGAGTGAAAGATTGGAAAGGAAAGGTTTAACTTTTCATTAAAGCAGTTACACTGCTTTAATGTTATCTGAGAGCAGGCATTGGTTGGAGAGCAGGATTCTCAGCCTTCCAGGCCACGAAGAGCCTGCTGTGCCCACAGAGTGTGGGTGGATGCATGACCAAATCCCTTTATTGATAGGCAAAGGTTGTCTGCTCTTAGGAATACAAAGCAGAGGTGAATATAGAAGAGGTGGAGTTGAAAAAAAAAGCAATCAAAAAATTAACATTGGGACCTTGTGAAATGAAAGTTAATCTTGTTGTTGAACAGAAGTCCTTCTGGCAGGCTATCTAGCTGCCGCTTTCATCTGCAAGTAGAACTGGCAGAGGAGGACAGTTTAGGGGAATTTTGGGACAGGCCTCCATGCAAAGTCACTGCAGAGCTTCATCCAGCTGACTCACAGCTGTTCTCTCTCTTTTTCTCTGGAAAGGAGAAGTAGACCCATCTACCTAGAAGCTTGGAAAATACCTCACATTTACTAGTCCTGCAAGAAAGGGGGAATCAGAATGAGCATAGAAATTGTTGCTCAACTGGATTGAAGAATTCAGGAAAAAGTTAGGCATGCATTTTGAGTAAGGATTCTTATTTTAACTCAACAGTATCCTTGATCCCTGTTTATTTTGGTCAGTTGCTAATTAGTAATGTGACTCTTGTCTGTGATGGTTTTCGTAAGTATCCTTCATTCTTGAGCACCCAGAGCTCTCACTGGCTTTAATGCTGGTTTGTGTTACACTTGCAATTCATGACTAGGTTTCATTTTAGACATCTATATTTAGATTTCTAAGGCACTGCTGAGGGAAAAGAGTCTGCCCCAATAATAGATCTCCACAGAGGACTGGTTGTGTGGAACACTGTATTCATTGAACAACTTAGCAGAGTGGCAGAGTAAATCAAGGTTGGGTATAATTGCAGCTCTTGTAAAGTACATGTTACACTAAATACTAAGATGATACGTTGCATCTCTACACCCTCTTTTTATCTTGAATGTTACAATCATCTCTTGTTGTTGTTGAATTTAGAAACTGGAGGGAGGGGAGTTTAAGACGGCCATAAAAATGAAGGTATGTATGGGTTAGAAGTCAGAGAAGACTGCTCTTAAGGTATGTTGGCACTGTCTCAGTTCAAAATGCACTTGTATTCAGAAGTGGCAGAGTGAGCCATGCTCATCATTGAATGACAGCAGGATGGGTGTGAGCTCCTGAAATGTACACCACAGTGTGACAAAATGCCCCTGCACCACTGTTGGATGAAAACAGATAAGCTTTCTAAAAACTGGGTGATTAAATTTTAATTTTGAAAATAAATATGGCAACAGTAATAAAAACACCATTATCATTTGAGTCAAGTCAGTCCTACACCAAAAGTGATCTCTTTAAAATACCAAGTTTTTTAGTGCTTATCTCCATAAAGTGATTACATTCTGGAAAATGGCAAATGCAATTCAGTGTTAATTGTTAAGAGATAGGGTAAGATGAAAAAACTAATTGAAAATTATACCTATGTTGGAATATATCCTTTTTATGTTATCTGCCATACTACCAAAAAAAAACCCAAACAAACAACAAAAAACCAAAAAAAAACAAACCCAAAAGAGAATTAAATTTATACTTTTACAGCCAAGCGGCTCCTACAAATAAAAATGTACTCATAGAATAACAGGACATGATTTATTCTTTTGCAGAACTGCTAGTGTAGATATCAGCACAATTAGTCAAGTATCTGAACTACCTGAACAAGTAGTTAATGTGTCTGTATTTACACCTCCTCTCTGAATTTCAGCTGTAGACCCAAGAGTGCTGGCTCATGCTGGTGCGAAATACAGGCGTAAATTATTCTGCAAAAGAGACTGCTGAGCTGAATGCAAATTTAGATAATTGAAGAATCTGCCTCCATCTTTTTTATTCTTGTATGTGGCTTATTTTAGACTCCCATCTCTTCAGAGTAGGAAGAGATTAGTACAAATTAATACACTTTATTATTCTGTACTTCAGTGCATTCCTCAAAAGACCAGTAGTAAAGCTTCAAGGATCTAGACAATAATATGTTACAAACAACTGTTTTAGTTCCCCAGCTACTTTATTTTCTAACATATAGCCTGTGATTGGCCCCATAAAGATAAGATCTGGGTTTAATTATGCCCTAGGACAGCCCAGCAAAGGAAGAAGTGTCAGGAAGGGGGATACTTCAGGGAGCAAAACATTTGGGTGAACTTCCTCTTGTATATTTGGAGAAGCATAGGACTTAATTTCTCTGAAACATAAGCAGACTTTTCTTCCTCTCCCTGGAAAACCTGTGAGTAATTGCTTTGTAGAAGTAGTAAATAATATATTCAGGAGTTTGATCCACAGCATTTCATGGCACTTTACTTGTGCTCCTGTCTCATCTTTGAAAAGCTGTGTGAGAAATGAATTGAAGTCATTAGAGTTCTTGAACATCCCTGTATCTCTCTAAAAATGTCTTTTCCAAAATGACAGAGGACAGTGACTGCAGACAGGCTGCATAATCACCCCAGCAATGGCTCCCCTCCAAGCCACCCAGGACAGACAAACACAGGAATAAATCTTCCCGTCTCCTCAGACCCACAGAAGAGATCTCTGCCATGGCCAGAAGTCTCTGTTGCTCAGAGCAAACAGAGCCTTTCCTCTGTCAGCCTGCATCCTGCCAGGTCTTGTCTTCAGCCCTTTCTTGTGTCAGAGGTTTGCCAGGAAAAATGATCCTTCCAGCCAGGGAACCATGTGTTCTATGCAAATGAAAGCAAATAGTTCTGCTGTTAATCATCTCACTTGTCATTGAGCAAAACAAAGCTTTTGAAGCTAATTCAGAAATTATTATCACATCAACATGCAAGCATTGCTGGCTCCACTTACCTGTGCCAGGTTGTTCCCATGATACACATACACAGGACTGCCTTGACTCAAGATCTTACAAATATATCCCAGTTTAGTGAAAGTCACTTGGAAGATGATGTTGAATCTGGACTTTTTTTACTTGTTTTGAAATAACTTGCTGGATGAGCATGCCAAAATTTGGGAAACATTAGTGGGCATTACTGGAAAACTGCTCTGACTGTGTCTTAACAGAGGGCTGTGCTCTGGTACAGCATGACAGTCCACTACTTTACCAATCTTTAGTCCCTTTGCAATACAGGTGTTGCTTTCTTTTTGAAATAGAAACCAAGCACAATTTAAAAAGCAAAATATGTTTTTCCTGAAGATTGCAGAGATTGACATCTAGGTTGCTCTTTCTCTTGGGGAAGCTCAAAGCCTTTTACTCTCTTTAAATAGCAGTGCTTTGTGTCTGTCACCGTACCTGTCATTATCTCATTGTCGGGGTTTGTATGTTTGGTTGGCAACACATGCTCGTTCTCCTGATTAGCACCATGCTTTAATTTCATTTAATAAGTGTATTTCAGAGCCAGAATGATCCTCATTAACCAGAGTAATTTCACTTTGCCATGTAGAATTAATTAGGATGAAGACTGTCAAATGGAACGTAAAAAATAATCAGTGGTTCTCATTAAGAGATAATAACAAGATTTTTTTTGTGCTGTTTAGCAGTTTGGTTTTGGTCCCAGCATCAAATGTTAAGAACTTTTACATGTTGTGAACATTAATTTTAATACATTTGATCTGGCACCATGCAAATAATTAAATCCTTAAACTTCATTTGACAACCAATAATTTAGACTTCTAGCTAAATACAGAAAAAGAGCTTTAAGAATAGGTAGCTAATTTAGGCATACATCAGAGTTTGATGACGTGTAATGCTTGAAAGAGGAGCTGAAGCCATCAGGTAATGATTGTATGCAACAACTGAGTCGGGCCTGATATACACTTTTGGAAGATTTGAGGCAAACAAATAGAGAAGTTCTCAGAGAAGTGTGACAGGGCAGTAAGGGGTTTAGAAAAACTGGAGGATTTTGAGTTGTTTTATAAAGGCTACTCTGACATTTCTCTTTTGATAAAGCTGGATGTAGTAAGGATGGTGCAGATTGATTCTCCATATTCCCTAGGGATAGGGCAAGAACTAGTTTGCAGGAAAAAGACATTTGGATGTCAGAAAGAGCTGATCTCCCAAAACAGCCACCTGTTTGAAAGTGGTGGTGTATCTCCCTTCTCAAGATTCTTGTTCTCAAGATCAAGGCAGACAGACATCTCCCAGGAGTGGTGGGATATACTTCCCCTGACTGGAGAAACTACTTGGCACCTTCTCTCTGCCTTTATGCCCTTGTTCTTCCAAGGGTGAGCCAAGTATGGAGAAAGGCAGTAGGCATTCATAAGGAGTACACTTGCTTAATGGTATTGCCTCAGCCAAGGAGTCCAAGTGTGGTCTAAACACCCAAATTCATTAAAACCTAAATAACAGTCATGAGATGAAAGGGGTACGTAGCTTAAAACACAGATGCCTGTTGAACCAGGACAAACATTGTGGACTGGAAAATAATTTTAGCAATAAAAAGTGTTGGCTATGTTTGAAGTTAGGGAAATTTTTTCTGTTTAAATGTGTAGGTTCTATATGATGGCAACATCATTTGTTTTCTGGATTTCCTATGTTGTGACATTTTCAGGATTACAGTAAACAAAAAAGTCATCATGAACTGTTCAAGGAATATCAGCTTTATGGCATTAGAGATGTCAGCCTGATTGCCTTCAATTAAATCCAAGAAATAAAGTCTCACCCTTTCCAGCTTGTTACTGGGCTGTGAGCCCAATGAAGTAATTTTCCTTTGATTATGCAGCCAGTCCTGAACATATGAATAGATTTGATGACTGCATGCTGTGGTTTGTTGTGGTTTTTTTCATTTTATGGATTTTATTCTGCCTGGAGGCTATGCAGTCTGTTATGCTACCCATCAGCCCTGGCTACAGAGTCCAGCTTGGAAAACACTGTTCTTTTCCTGCCAACTTGTTCAGCCTACAGTCACTCAGCCTACAACAGCTTGTCAGCTCGACTGAAAAGAGCCAAGTAAGTCTTTACAATCATGTTTCTTTCCCTCTCCTTTGCAAAAGACAGTATGTTTCTTGATTCAGATTGGGCAGAAGTTCTTGTGCTGCATGGCCAAGAGCTCTGGTAATATCTCCTCTGTTCAGAAGAGGCAGCCTAGCCCTGTTAACCACTGAGCTGTGAAGAGGAGCCAGGAAGAAAACAATTCTTTCTGGTGAAGTTACAGGAATGTTCTATTCGTAATGCAGCCATGTTTTTATGAGCTTCAGCAACCTAAAGACAAGAGGGAAATGTAATTGCCACCATTTTGCTGTGGCAGGGAGAAACAGAGTGTCCTGAGATCATGGAAGGACAGGCTACTGAACTACACGGGAGTCAAATCCTCCCAAGCATCCACACAACATGTGGCATCACTGTCTGAGCCACAGAGCAAAACGCCCTCAGCACAGCCCATAAAACTGTGCAGGAAAAGCCCATTTTAAAGCGATGTTGCTTTGAGCACACTGTCAGCAGCGGAACAGACACGCCAGCGAGAGGAGGGAGGGGTAACAGGAAAAAACCTGGCATCTGTGTTTAGGGAAGACTGGCTGCCTGCAGCTCTGTACACCTTAGATAGCTCAGCATACCTGTGCAGGACCATATGAAGCTAGCTAGTACCACAATCCCACAGATTTATCCCTGGCCATTCAGCTTCATCACTCTTAGGTGCTTTACGAGCTGTTGGGGTTTGAATGTTTGAATTTTCTGGTAAAGGAACCCAAATCCCAGCTCTGCTCACCTTTTCCCTTGCCACTTCTGAGAACCCATTGCATACTAATTTGTTGAGCATTTTGGCATGTCAAAGTACCCACTAGTTCACTCAGTGTAGGCAAGCATCTTCAGTTCCAGTGTACAGTGCCAGCGCCAAATGTGTTAGTGGCACAAGTGGAAACTGCATCTGCCTGGCCATGCCAGTGATGCACACAGGAGCAAGAAGTGGTGAGACAGCACAACAGCAATTGCAGCAGAAAAGAGCATCAAAAATACCTAGACCATTGCTCCAGTTCTAAAATTAGATATATGATCAGAATTAAAGCTTCCTAACTTAATTTAGGTTCTTCTGTAAGAACTGCAGATGCTTTCATGCCGCAAACTGGGAGCTATATTTATCTTCATTGCCTGCTAGCCGTGACAACACATGTGGCTGGTAAGGTTGTTAGGGAAGGTCTTTGTTTTGTGGCCAGCCAACACTACAGCTCATCTCTCCCTCTCTCTTTGCCTTTCCTCCCAGTCTCAGTCCCACTGGGACTTTTGTTTCAAGTTCTGGTGCCAAATATTCTACATCTCTCCTGGAAGTTATTCTGTTTGTAAACTGCCAGAGTTCTCTTTTCTTCTAAGTGTTTACTCCTTTCTTCTCCTTTCTGTAGTCTTTCCTCTTTCATTTCCCATTAAATCCTTTTTCTGTGTCTCACTCACTCCCCCATTTTCATCTTGTGTAGCTTTCACAGCCTACAAGTTTTTGTAATTGCAATTTCTTGGGGGGGCTGTGTGGTTTCCTTTTCTTCTCACTGATGTCAAATGCCTTTTGGATCAAATGTTGACACAGCTCGTGCTTCCAGGTAACACATATAATACCTCATGGAAAAGAGGGGTTCATATCCTATAAAAGCACCAAAGTGTGAGTTGATTTGAATATTTTCAAACTATGGTTGCTTATAATTAAATTATTTTTCCTAAACTTCACAAGTTATTATGAAGGAAAATTGATAGAGGAAAAAAAGTACTTTAAAAGTAAGGTTTTCTGCAGTATCATGTTTTCATCTGCTTTTCACAACTGAATGACTTTGAAATGCCCTGTTAAGCTGAGAGTAAATAAGGCATAGAATCACAGAATTTCTAGGTTGGAAGAGATTGGAAGAGACTTTTAAGATCATCGAGTCCAACCCGTGTTCTAACACCTCAACTAGATCATGGCACCAAGTGCCACATCCAGTCTTTTTTTAAACACATCCGGGGATGGTGACTCCACCACCTCCCTGGGCAGATGATTCCAGTATTTGACCACTCTTTCTGTGAAAAACTTCCTCCTTAATTCTAGCCTGTATCTCCCTTGGCGCAGCTTGAGACTGTGTCCTCTTGTTCTGTCTGTTGTTGCCTGGAGAAAGAGACCGACCCCAGCTCACCACAGCCACCCTTGAGGAAGTTGAAGGGAGTGATAAGGTCACCTCTGAGTCTCCTTTTCTCCAGGCTTAACAACCCCAGCTCCCTCAGTTGTTCCTCATACGGCTTGTGTTCCAAGCCCCTCACCAGCCTCGTTGCTCTCCTTTGGACATGCTCAAGCATCTATACATCTCTCCTAAACCGAGGGGCCCAGAACTAGACACAATACTCAAGGTGTGGCCTCACCAGTGTCAAGTACAGGGGAAGAATGACCTCCCTGCTCCTGCTGGCCACACTGTTCCTTATACTGGCCAGGAGAAATAGTGCTCTTTCTGTAAATGCTGATATGTGTATTTTTAAAATCGAGTACACTATTATCAAAACACATCCTATCAGTTGCTGAAAAGAACTTTCTCCATGTTTGAGTAATGTTTTGTATTCATTATTTATCTAGGATGAGGAATAGCAGGAACACGAGGGGCTTTCCTGGGAATGCATCCAAGGAGTGCTTGTGGAGGCTGTCTAGTTAATCACTTTGTCAAAAGGAGTCCTTTTTCCAGTGTGCAACATAATTCACTTAACTTTTCATTAGGCCTTTTCATGTAAGTACTATCAAAGCAAGCAGCTGTGATATGGAAACCTTCATTTATGCCAGATCACTTGAACCTCCTGCCTTTTCATCTGTGCATCAACAAATACCGAATTTGAGTGAATATAGAGCTTGTGCATTGCTAACCCACAGCAGGCTGAGCTCCCCTAAATCCCAACACTTAACTGCAGTCTTGCTCAAAGCTTGCTCTCTGTTCCTGTATCATAAATGAGTGTTACTCAGAAAGGATGTGAAGTCCCCAAGCATATGTGTTCACTTCCACCATTAAAGTGGATTCAGCTTGGCATGGCTGTCTCCAGGCAGATTTTCCTTAAATAATTGATCGCTGCACTCACACTGCCCATGCTTCTCTGGCTGGCTAGACTCATGTTGTGCTTATAGGGCTTTACAGAGCACAATGGTAAGCATCTCACTTTCTTGTTGATGTGACCTATTTTCGTGTTTTCAGGTGAAAAATTATGCCAAATGACCCTTCTTAACACATCATGATATGATGAGCAGTTTCTATTTTCCCAACCGCAGCTGTCCTGAAATGTTGTAAAACTTGTAGTCTTATGAGGCCCTTTGATTTCCAGAAGGTACTGAATGAAGAAAGAAGAGAGACATCTTAGAAATTAACCTGAATGGTGTCACATTAAAATCTTCTTAGGGCAAAAGGAAACACATCAAATGAGTTGAACCAGGGATTTACCATTAGTTAAGTTGATATCTTGTTACTCTAGTCAAACATATATGATTAATTAAAAAAAGCCTTGCAAATTATGTGGTAGAAATGGTACAGAAGAAAGTCTTTCCATTATCCACCTCTTTTCTCTGGCATTATCTCTGGGCCCTCAGGGCTTTGATTTTGGTCACCCTCAAAAAGAAAGGGGTGTTTATAAAGTTGTGTCAGCATACCAAGGACAGGAAGGGTTATTGTTTGTTAAGGAGTGAGTAGCAAATTCTTTTCTGGATTCTTTATTATGCTTTATAAACAGATACAAAATTTATTGTTTGCTTTGGGCACAGACTCATGGAGCTTGTAAGATGAGGCTTAGAGCAGATTTGCAGACATGGTGTGGGCAAACAAAGCAGAGCATTGCACTGGCTGGACTGGGTTCAGCTTTAAACAAGGTCTTGATGATATAATTCTCTGCAATTAATAATGGGTGTTTAGTGGCTCTTGCAGTGGAATGGCTGGTTTCTTGATAAAATTCATTTTGTTTGTAAACCAAAGTACCTCATGACTTGCAGATGGAATTAACCCTTCTGATTATAGCTGTGCCACATCCTGTGTTGTGCTTTTCAGGTGTAATTGCTGTAGAGGAGCTGCAGGTGAAACTTTATACCACAAAAGGATAGTTACTCTGTGTATTTGGGCTTCCTCTAGATGAAAGGTAATGTCTATTTCTTAAGCATTTCTAAGCATAGAAAGGTAATTTCTATTTCTTAACATTTTTCAGAATTGCTTTGAAATTCTCTGCAGTACTGCAATTTTGAGGACAAAACCAAAAATTATGTAAAGACTGAGCAAACTGATTTATGAAAACAGTTTGTTTCTAGCAACTATTTCCCATACCGTTGTATATGAGTATAATCTGCATGTATTTGAAAGATATGAGCACTTGAGTCAAAAGAGATGACCAGTGTTATATCAGCCTTGGGGAAAGCTGATTGTGCTGGTTTTAGTCATGTAGCAGACTGTGGATCTCCCCATAGAAAGCTCTTAGAAGGGATGCCCAAGAGTCTCTTGTTTTAAATACAAGTTTTCCTGCAGAGTAAAACATGCATGACACGGTTTGCTTTTATGTGCTTGTTACTATTGGGATGCTTTGGAATCTTCCTTGTGCTTGATGGTGTGAAAAACACTGTTTTTGTCAGGATGCTGCACACCGTAACCTCCTCTGATTTCTGGGTTTTGCAGTCTTGGTCTCAGCCTGTAGCAGCTGTTCATCTGGCTCAGTGTCACCTCCTTAACCACAGGCAGCACTTGTTGCATAATACAAAGGAACTTTTTCCACCTTTGCTGCCTCAGTCCTCACAATGAGCTGAAGAACTACATTTTTTGTTTGACCCCACAGTTAAGGACAACTTGAACGACAAGGTTGGTTTTGTAGACGGGCCACTGACTTGTGTATTCCTCTGGCACTACAACACAGATGTTTTGTGCCAGTGGTGTTTACATTAGAAAAAAGTTCTTTTGTGTATTATGAAAGCAAAAGCTTCTGTACAGTAGCTTGTTCTGCATTTTCTGTTTTGTTTGCTGGCTGTTACTAACTCCACATCATTTATTCGTTTAAAAGCTGACTTAGAATTTTCAGTTGTATAATTCTCAGTGTGCTAAAGGCTACATTTGAAATATGTGCATTCAAAAATGTTTCAGTAGGGGTAGTTTACTCCCACTGGTTATTATTTCAGGCATGTTTGCAACAAGGAGAAAAAATGTTTTACTGTTGTTTCAGATCTGCTGTGTTCTAGCAAATTCAAGCACGTGCTTTGAAAGGGTGAAAACCTGGCGAGGTCACAGAGCAAAATCTTTCTAGTCTTGGACGCCAGAGAGCTAGAAAGCCCATTCTCCAATCTTCACATTTTATATCTTGGGGTAAGAGAGGTTATAATTGTCTTGTTGCTTTATTTTGCATGAGGAACTAAATGTGGTCACCTTTTAGAACAGTGATTGTGTGCATGACCAGCAGGAATGAATTTCTTTCTACCAGAATGACAGCCTGCTGCAGCAAGCACACCATGATCTGCATGAGGAGGGGCTTTGGAGGGGCAGCACAGTTTGTAGCTCAGGAAACCCTGATCAAGAACAAAAGAGTGTCTTATAGCAGATATTTTAATATCAGTTAATGCAGTGTTGGGGGTTTCGTTTGGTTTAGATTTTTTTCTTCAGAAGGTATGAGAGGCTACTCCTATCTAAGAAGTACAATATTGACATTTATTGAATGGAAAATAAACTGGTTTTTTGTCTATTCTGGAGCTTTCCCTCTGCCTTGTCCATCCTTTTGGTGACTTAGGCACCTCTTTGCTGCCTGGAAGAGCTGCAGAGCATCTGGGCTTCAGTGCTTTCCTGCCGGGAGGGTGGTGTCTAAAGGAATAGCTTCCACATGGAGAGCAGTTGCCCACCCTGAAGGGTATTCTGTCCCTTAATTAATAAAAAAAGCCTTGTAGGATGGGTGCAAGCCCATTTGAGTCATTGCTTGTCACAGGGCTTCAGAATTGTCTTTAAAAACACTCGTGTGTGTGTGTCTGGCATGATCTCTGCGTGGGGAAAGACACATGGGGTGGTTGTTGAGCAGTGTGACAAACAGATGGACAGGGTGATGGATTGGGAGGGATAGGCCAGTGCAAAGCTTGACAGTTGGGATAAATGGGAGAGAAAAAAAGTTTTGACAAGGGACAAATTTTATGTGGTAGCAGATGAGCATCTGGCAGGTGGATTTGAGTGGGGAAGGGACACAATCAAATGCTGAGCAAGGAGAGCAGCTTGTTCTTGTTACATCTCACGTGTTTTTGTGGGACTGCAAGAAAGGAAAGCATTTTGGAAAGCTGGGAAAAGCAGTGACACAGTAGCTAGGACTGAGTAAGGGTACGAAGAAGAGATTAGGGAGGGAGGTGGAATGCAAGCAACCACCCCCAGAAGTTTTATCGAAGTGCAGCCAATAAATAGAGTTTGTAGGTAGAGGCCCTGGGTTTTCTATTCCAGGTGAGAAATCTCCTGGTGGATCTGCAGAATCCCTGAGGGTGCAGGGCTAAGGAGGAGGAAATGAAGGCATGTCAAATATGAAGAATCATAACTTGGTGTTTGGCTGCATCGCTGTGTGAGTCTGTCCATCACTGTAGAAAACCTCTGTGACAGGCACAGATTTGTCAGGAGTAGAGCCTGGTGTATGAAATCATCCTCTGCTGCTCAGTCTGAGAGAAAGAGAGCACCTCTGACATAAAGCCCCACTTCTAATTACAAATATTTTATAACCCACAGCCCTAATGGAACTTGGGAGGAATTATTACAGCAATGTATTCTTAACAATGTATAGCGAGACGGAATTGGAATAATGCTTGTAAATTTTAAGCATTCTGCATCTGATCTAATATTACAGCTAATCCATCAGAAACTGATCCTGAAGTCTCTCAAAAAATGGCTGTTGCTGGTGTAAATGGATATAATGAATGCTAGCGTTGTCTTGCCAAATAGGAAGTAATACTCTAAGTCCTCATAGTGGCAAAGACAGATCGATAGGTTTGTGGAAAGATATCCACAGCAGCATCTGATAGGCACCAGTCTTCATCTCTGGATATCAGTGCTGCAGTCCCCATGTAAAAAAAAGATAAATGTTGTTAAAGAAGTATAATGGAATCATTAAAATAGAACCAGAGGTGATCCCACTTGAGACAGGACCAACTGTACCTAAACCTCTGCACAGGCACTAAAACTGGGGATGTGCAGTTGTTCTTGTTCCCCGTGTTTTTACAGTAATAAATTACATTCCTATGTCTGTGCTCTGGGGAGTCTTTCCTTCATAACAAAATTACTCCTTACTTTGTTTTTCATGAGCAAAGCAAGAAATACCATAGACAAAAATGAACAACAACTCAGTAGAACATTTTTGCTCTTACAACCAAGTAAAGAGAAAATTTCTTTCAGAAAGCACCAAACCCAGGTGTATGCTGTGTTTAAAGAGTGAAAATAAATATAACAATTTATGGGCTAGCCAACCTACAGGCTTGCTGATCAACAAAACAGGAGCTTTAAAGCCTACAGATGTTGTAGATATGTTTGAGTCACACTGTTTTTATGAGAGAATATTGAAGGTTTTGGTCCTGGTTATGGGTTGAGTATAGGAGTTGTGATGAATTATTTCTGTCCAGTGCTTTTGGTTGACACATTCTATTAAATGTTAGTGAAGTAGCTTCTCTCAGCTCAGCTGTTGGAGCTCCTGTCTCTCCTCTGCAGTTGTTTTTGTCACTGTATTTACTCAAAAATGAACTGCTGGCCTGTCATTTCACATAGGAACACCCAGAAAAAGAGAAGTTATATGGCAGGAAAGTTTTGCTGGAACAATCAGATCTTGGGAAAAAAATTGAAGCTAGTTAAGCAAAGTGGACACTGTGAGCCATTTGGGAGCTAGTTAAACATCACTGAAAATTATACAGGAAGGGAGTAATTCTACAAAATGAAATGTAAAAACTGGATAATCCAAGTGATGATTTTTATGGGCTCCTTACTGTCTCTTATTTGGAGAGAGACAAGTAATGGTCTCGTTAGGAATCCCATGGAAAAAGAGAATTGAGACACCAGCATTTGCACAATCTCAGTAAGGAATAATTGCAATTTTTAAGCTGTTACTTTGCTATTCAGGATTGTACTTGAAATGGAGAAAAATGCTTTTTTTTTCTTGAAGCTCAGACAGGAAGAGTGATAGAGAAGGAAGTGAGTTAAACCCAAGGCAAATGTGCAAATGATTATTAGTACTTTCTTTAGTCTGAATTTTTCGTCACAGTTTTCAAAAATATTTTAGAACAGAAGTAGTTGTTACAATATTCTGGTCATTAGTTATCTGGGAGTTTTGTGTTCAAATATTTATTTTAATATGACAATAGTGGTTATTTTACAGTATTTTCATAATTTAAGATATCTGAGGACCATGCCTCTTTTTCACAACCCCATATGTTTTCCTTTTCCAAATTTAAAGGAATGTAACGTGATATTTGCTTCATTTAACCTCTGAGCTGGCAAACAGATAAGGATGAAATGGATGATAGGAGAATAAGCTTTTAAATTGCAGAGCACTAATTTAGAAACAATGTAGACCAATCTCGTACAAGCTGATGTTTGATTTTTTCCATGCCTAGATGATAATTCTGTGGCTATTAAAGAGAGGAGAGCTATCTGGCAGTTATGGATGTCATCAGCTTTTGTCCAACAGCTATCAAGGACTGTATCCAACTGAAAAGAACAATGGTTTAAATCAGACAGGAATAAGAGAAGGTTTGGGATCAAGCTATGTTACATAGAAGAACAAATTCTGCCACCTGCCCTGGCTTTAAAAAATCTGGTTTTGAGTTACAGGTTTCTCTTCTCACTAACTGGAAGTCCTGTAATATTTTGAAATCAAAAAAGTAGCAGCCCGTAATGTGAAGTGGTTATGCTGGGAAATACAGCTGAAGGACAAGTTGCTGTGTTGCCATGGGGTGGGGGAGAAAAGGCAGAACTGTTGACAGTAGCATACAGAAAATTTGGTTACTAAACTTTTACTGTGTAGAAGTGAAGCAAGGCCTCCATGGCTCACCTTGCTCTGGAGGATAATCAGTGTGTGAGTAGTTAGGGTGATACTCCATGGTGGATTGCTCCAGTGCTCTGTAGAGTCTAAACCCAAGTAACATTTGTTTGCCTTAAAAAGGCGTGAGAAACTCCACATCTAAATGAAGTTTTGGCTTTTTTTGTTCCAAGAAATGGAAATTACTCCACCTCTCACACCTGGTTTTCTGTCTGAGTGTGAGGTCTATTCCAGCAAGTACTCAGAAGAAATCATAGTTGTGACTGCAGGTTCGGGGCTGTAGCAGGAGCTAATTTTCATTAATTTAGGACTGTGTTTTGTGCTTTTAAGATAAAAAGGTTTTGAAGAATTGCAAAACTCTCAGCTCCCATCCTGGCAGGTAGATCATGAAGAAATAATCCCTGAACTATTTTAAACTCTTCTGAATAATTAAGTGTAGTGACAAAGATTTTTCCAAATGAACTGTCAATGCAAGATATTCCATTGCATTGTTCTTCTGTAGAGACTGCCAGTTTATTTCTTGCACTCTGTATCTCACATTGTTCTAAACACATGCTGTTACCTTTCTTTGTGCTGCTTCATATTCCCATTATTGCTCCTACACTCAGTCAGGCCATTCCAACATACACATTGCACCTGCTTGGATATCTTTGAAACTACCTCTACAAATCCCTAAATCCATTACAGATGCAAACGAGAGCCTCGCAGTGAGACAGTCTGTCTTTTGGACACCAGGTTGTCATCAGAAATCTCACCATCACTTCTTCACCTGCTCATGTGGTACCCAGCTGTGCCTTTCTGGCCCTTTTTTTGCCTGCTGTGTGAGAGTTGCTGTTCAGAGGGGAGATTCCCATTTCTGAAAGACTGTGTGTCAATCTCTCGTTGGCTTCTCTGTGTTCTTCCAGAGAACACACAGAATTAGGTTTTGATGGGGGAGAGGGGAATGCTTTAGTTCTTCTTCCATGTGCATTAAAATATAAGTGCATATTGTAAAGAAAATAGAGCTGCTTAAGGAAGCAGAGTGGTTAGAGTGAAAACTTCCAATAACTCTGGAAGCCAGGATCTTTACATGTTTTACATTACAGTTCACTGTGTTAACACTTGGCCACAGTGCTGTGCAGCTCCTAATGCATCAGAATTATGGAAACATCTGGGCTAAATAGCTTCATGCCGATCCACTGAGAAAATTCACCAAGGATTCAATACTTTTTAAGATATTTCATTTTCTATCTAGGATAGTAGGTTGCATTATGCTTATATACCGATTTATGGAACACACAGGAACATTTTGTTTCTTTTTTTTTTCTTTTAGTCTTTTAAGTGTCTACAGGGCACATCTGTGCTTTTTTATTAAGAAGCTACGTTATGGCTGGACCTTGCGTGGCTGCAGTGTGGGAGAGGGAGCAGAGAAGTTCCTTTTCCCTTTGCACAGCCCATCCTGAGACTGCCAAAAATTACAAACCTCTCCAGAGCCAGGAGTAATCCTTTGAAAGGAAGATCTTTCTGCTGCATCTCTGTCCTGCTGGCCCGGAGAGCTGGCTGGCCATGTGGGAAAGTACCAAATGACTCTGTTGCAGCACAGCCAAGGTGCTCTGGTTGGAAGCCCCTTTGGTACAGGAATTGCTTCCCTCACACTCTCTGTCCCTGGCACACCCTTCTGCTGGGACTGCAGGAGCAGCACGTCCACTGGCATCCTCTGATCTTGCCCAGGTGCGTTCTGGGGACACCCAGCTCTGCTGTGGTGTGTTTGTGTTGTGCTGGTATGGAGAGGATGGTCTGTAGCAAGCGCTGAAATCTGCATTAAGCTCTCTTGTAGGGCACGCACAGCTCCTGCTGACTGTGAGGTCTGTAGTGTTGTAAGCTGATCCCATTTAGTGCCCTAAGGGGAAGGGGCTTTTGGGTTGCAAAGCTTCCCTGCCTCCCTGAAAAGCATGCATGCTATGCATTGCTCTGCTGCATAGCCCTCATAAAAACCCAATAGCAAGGTGTTGTTCCAGGTATGACTTTGGTCTGTGTCTTGCAGGTCAGTGGTGAGCATCTAAATGTCTTGAATTTCAGTCCAGCAGATGATCAGTGTGTGGCTCACTCTAACACCGTGTAAAATAACTGCCATTAAACTTTTATTGTTGGGCAAACCCTACATTCTTGTTCTTAAAGAGGTGAGGGACTGCTACAGAGCGTTCTTTTTTTTTCCTGCAAGCATTCATGTGCTGGATGCATCTTTTAATTGCTTCCTCCTGGCTCTGAAAGCTCAGCCTTCATATGGTGTTCAGGTTGGACTTCAAAGGAGGCAAGGAGCTGGAGAAAAGACAGTTTGTGTGTAAGGGACTGGACTGTGCTATGGCCCTGCCTTCCAAGGTGACAAGTTTGCTTAAGTTAACTGCTTGATGAGGACTGAGTCCTAGTCATGGACTAGAGATCTTCAAGTGTGAGGAGACAGAGTTAGTCTGCTATGAAGATGACATCTTTCTGTATGGAGAAGAGAGTGTTATCATCCTTTCTGTAAGTGTCAGATAAAGCAAATTCAGCCACGCTTGTACAGCGTGAAGAATACATAAACTTTTTTTTTCAAGTCAGGTCCTTCGATTTTACTCACATTTGAGAGCAGTAAATTAAACTGCTTCTCATGGTGTGAATTTCTAAATAGTCTGATATAAAATTTTTCTTTTGTCTCCTTAACTAATTTGGATGTCTTCTTTTTATTCTAGTGAAGGGGATGATTTTCACCGACTGTAATGTTTTAAGCTGACGTGATGAAGTCTTGCTCTAAAGGAAAACCAGTTAAAAAGCAGACCTCGGAGCAGCAATACCAGCTTGTCACCCAACACTGCTCTCCTTGAGTAGGTATGTGAACTTTAGTATCCTTCTCCCAGAGAGACACGTTTTGTGGGGTATAAATAAGGACCTTTTTATGTTGTGCTGACTTTCTCTTCACCAGGCCAAAGAAATGTAAATATAGATCAGGAAATGTTCAAGGCGACCCTAGGTTTGGGGAGTTAATCTATTTTATATGCATATAAAAAGCTTTCATAGGGATCATCATCAACACAAGCTCTTGTCTGATGTGCGCTGTAAATAAAGTTGTGTCCCAGGCCTGTAAGTCTCAGCAGCCTGGACTGCTCTGAGCATTGAGAGACAGCCCAGCTGAGCACTGAGAGCAGAATGCTGGCACCTAACACTTCAGGTCATTGTGTATTTCCAGCTTTAAACCGAGCCCTAAACATGACTGCAAAACTCTGCAATGAGTTCTCTGCGAGCTGAGCTTCCCTGGGTGCACTGGGATTTCTGAGATGAGAATAAAGCGCCTCTGTCTGAGGGCTCAGCATTCTTGGTGACTAATCTGGAGCTGGAGACTCAGCCCCAACAGGAACTGGTTCCTCTGCTCTGGGTTCCAGCTGCTGGGCCCAGTTTGTTGACTTTACCCTCTGCAAACCTTGTCATGTGTATACTTAAAGGGAAAAAATTCTACAAACTTCAGAAGATGAAAGACACCACTTCATAATCTTGCACCTCTGAGTACAGGAAGTAAGAGCCAACATGCAGCCATGATTATATTTAATGCATTGCTGCCAAGTATTCTGAAAATATATTGAGGAGTGCTCTGTGATTTTTGTATGCAGTGGAATATAGATGTGCTGAACAGAGCTTCGTTTCCTTCCTGTGATTGGTGTTTGCAATGACTTAGAATCTCTTAAAATGTTTTGCCAAAGTGAAGCACATCTCCCTATTCAAAAAGGATCAATGATGGTGAGTATCTGCTGGAGAGGTAGTATTTTAAGGTTCTTCTTTTTTGTTTTCTTTTTGTTTTTTAAAATTCTGATATGAAAAATAAAGAAAAAAAAAATCTCTTGCCTGGAGTAACTGCCAGGGAAGAGACATAGCACAGTGTGTTTCTTTGCATTAAATACCAGGTAAGTGATGCAGCTGGACTTGTTCAGTTGGCATTACAGAAGCTTTCAAGTCCCCAAATGTACTGGTGACTGGTGTGTGTTCTGACATTCAGGAATACCCATGTGTCGGTGAGAACAAATTTCATGTCATTCCTGCTTTATTGAAGATGCATTTTTCTCCGCTATTCACAGTACTGAAAGAGTCAAGTATCATATTCACGCTGGTTAAGGAAATAATTCATGAAATGAAAATATATTTTCCAGGACATTTATTGACTGTGTGTCCAAGGGAATCCCATCAGCAGCCCAAGAGGGAAATGCTGTTCAGAAAAATCACGGGATGATGCCTTGCAGCTCTCACGTGCTCTGAGGATGCCCATGATCTCCATCAGTTTTCTCAGGTATTTTCAGGTGGAGAGAGATAAACTGCCACAAGCTGTTGTATGGAAGAGTTCATATTCACTTTTTACTGTTCTGTGTGGTCTTTACTGAAATTGGTGCAGTGTTTATTTGCAGCATTTTGGAAAATACTACATGTTTATTTACCTTTTAAGCCTTTTTAATGGGAAGAAATAAGGTAGGGTTTTTCTGCATGTTCTGCATTCTCTGCTTTCCTAATGGCAAGATCTTCTGTGGAAAGTTGGAGGAAGAAGTTGATCCCTCAGTACAACAAGTTTGGCACATCCCCATGGCCTTGAAGATGGTGTTTTCCCTGGAATGTCCAAAGGCACCTAAAGGTAGGTGATGACTGTTTCTTGTGTTTTACAGTTGGTAAAATTAGACCACTAGGGATTTAAGTGGTTCACCTAAAGATCAGATAATAAATCCAGAGTGTGTTAAGCACCAAACTCCCCAGTTCTCAGCCTCTGGCAGCATAGCTCCCCTTAGAAAAGGAAAAAAATCCCCAAACTCTCTAATTAGTCACGGAAGGAGTGAATGTGCGGCAATCTCATACACTTTCAATCACACAGTTCTTTTTCATTGATGCAAAGCATTTCTGGGGTGTGAGTTCACAGGGAGAAAGGGTGACTGAGGTGAGAAGTGTTCAAACAGCTGAACAAACCACACATGCCCTTGAAATTACTGCAGGGTTTGTAAGTTCATAAAAGCCTCATAACTGTAAGGTTTATTAGCCAGCATAATAATTTTCCAAGGGAAATAGGGAGAGTTGTGACTTAATTATCCCTCTGCTATGCTGCATGCCATAACACTGGAGAAAAAGATGATTTTTTTTTTTTCCCTGCGTGTGATTGACCAATATTGTGGTGATACAGAGAGGTTATGTGGCTATAAAAACAAAGCAAAAATCCCCAGGGAGCCAAAGGATGACACTGGAGTATGTCATATGGAAATGCCACCAGTGGAGATAACTCATTATTAATGCTCCTACACACAACAAGGGAGCCTTTGGGGAACCTTTTTCTGTATGACTATGCCATTTTTCTCTGAATTGCAAAAAAGCTGCGTTCACACTGAAGCTCATTCAGAGAAATGAACGTGGCAGATCAGGGGAATAGATTTCAAAGCAAAATCCACGACTTTTAGGTGGATTGGTTTATTTTTCTGATGTGAGATTTGTTAGGATATTGATCTTCAAAAGTGTGATTTCTGTGGTTAGAGTAATATCCTTGGTGGGCTTTCATACAGCTGGCAAGTATGATTCAGTAAAAGTTTGTGTTTTAGAGATTATTTTTTTGCAGGAAAAGTAATTTTTTCCAGAAGACTCTGAAAGAAATTTATAATGTATATGAATGGAGTTTATTAAGGCTTTGGCAGATCATGGCCTAATCTGGGGCTGATAATTTGTAAAACTTAGCGTCTCATAGCAAGTAGTCAAGTTCAGTGTTCTTGGGTTCAGGTAATGATTCCTGGATACAATTCTGTGATCCCGACCTCAAGCAGCTTCTTTTCTTGGACAAGAACATGTTTTCTCCAGTAGATGTGGGACAAAAGCTTGTATATTGATCAGACCCGCTGCTTCCTGATTGAAGTATGAGAATAACTCACGTGTCTGAAGTGGGTAGCAAATATTAAAATATCTCAAAAGCTGCATGAGCTAAACAGACATTTGCAAATAATGCCATTTATACATTCCTAAAGCCTCCAAAGAGTAAGGATTATTGGTCAGCCTACTAATTTTCCAAGAGAGTATGTGATGTGAGTTAACCCTTCAGTACACTGCACATATTTTGGCACTGAAGAGAGTACCACATGGAGCAGTGTTTAATCTTTTTATTTGCTGATGAGAAATCAAAATCACTGGGGGAAAGCACTGAGAAGTCAAAAGCATCAGGAAATCCCTGCAGTTGTTTTTGTTTTTTTTTTTCCCAACTGCAGGCTATTATGCCACTTTAAATAAACATGGTAATCTAGCAGACTACTATTAAGATAAATGTTTTGTAGCCTCAGCTAAGTCCATTTCTGGCACTCATTTCTCAGTATGCAGTTGAGAATGGCAATAGCTGGAGCACTTGGGAGCGATCTGGACAGACACTGATAAAATACTTGGTAAAAAGAAGTAGCTGATCACACCCATGGGTGGTCCTTTGCAATGTTTTGTTTACAGAAATCTCTGACATTATTTGCAACAAAAGCACTCTTGTGACAGGAGACTGTTCTGGTTGTTCTGAAGTGTTCTGTATCAGTTAATGGCTTGATGTCCTAAAGAGGGAGATTGAGAGGGCTGGGGTTAAAATCCACTGATGGAAGAGATTATGCACTTTTCCTGTCTGTAGCACAGGATATTTATCATTTAGAAAGGTGACTGATTGCTAACCTGGTTATGTTTCCTGAACAAAGGAGTTAAAAATGGACCGCTCAGCTGAGTGGGTTTATTCCTGAGTGGATCCACTTGCTAGTTTGGGAGACTAAGGGATAATGCATGGTAGGGCTTTGGACACTGGGGATATCCATGAGATTGAAGGGCCAGGTATTCAGTAAGTTTTCCTTGGGACAGGAAGAAACAAGGCAGGTCTGACTGTACAGTGCTGTTTGCAGGCTGAGGAGAGTTCGAGTTTAGCACAAGGTGTTAGATCACTCTAATGATTCTAAAAAGTTTCCAGCTAGTGACAGGAGACTTGACAGCAGAATACCAGAAACAGCAATCCAGATGAAAGAGCCCTGGAGTGCCCTTTTTTTTTTTGGGTTTTTTTTTTTTTTGTTTTGTTTTGTTTTTAACTTTCTCTTCAACATCTGTGTTTTTTCCAATTAAACTTTTGTAATGGTGAGGTACAGTAGACAATGATCCCTCTGTGGCAATATTTCTCCTAGATCTTCAAGGAATACTGATTTGGCTTCCATAGTTTATTTACTGGCATTGCCTTGTGCTGGCTGTAGGAAGACCATAACAGTGTAGTACTGTGAGTAATGATGCACATGGGGGACTGATGAGCTCCCAGCAGATCATCTGAAGGCTGATGCCATGTTGCAGGAAACTTAAGAGAAACCCTTCAAATCATCAGGTACTTTTTTCCTCTCAGTACTTGCTGCTGCAGAGTTTCAAGGCTCCCTTTGAATGGCTTAATCATTCCTCTTCGTGTCCTGTGGGAGACAGAGAGCTGCTGTATATAGCTGGTCATTATAGGAATCCTCACAGTTGTCTCACTAGAATAACATAAGAGATGCCATTGCAAAAAGATGGATTTCAGAATTACATGTATACAGTGGATGATAAATGCAGGTGACAAGAAGAAAACATCAGTAAGAACTCAGTATAGGAAAGCTACTACACTGACTCAGTCTCCTTCAGTAAAAATGAGTGTGGTCCATAGATTTTGGTTACTCCAGCAAAGCACAGAGTCTAGCTTATCACATTTTCAGTTTCATTTAAACTTGCAGAAAGGTTTATTGGAGCCTTGAACTCCACATCAAAACAAAACCTTTGACAACTTCAAAACTTTATGAGGACTTCCCCCCCCCCCCCCCCCACTCATTCCTGTTTAAATCCATTTCTTCCATCAGCTGAGGACATTGGCAGATGAACTGGTATCCCTGAGCTAATATTCATTCTGGTGGGACCCCAAACTAAGAGAGACCTTGATGGGTGTTCCCCTCCAGCAGCGACCTGTGGTTCTTGGCAGCCCTGGGAAGGAAAGGGGCAACACCAGCCAGAGGAAGGGTTTCTGTTTTCAATGCACCAGCCAGATTTTGGGTGCTGCTGCCAAGAGTGCAGATTTTATTAGTGCTGCAAAAAGAAACTCTGTTCAGGGGTCTTTATTTTCAATTCCAGTTTAATTCATGTTAATACTGCAAAGCATATTCTCCGCTACCCTGATGCCATTTCACAGCGCCGGGGGAAGTTGCCCTCGTGTTACAGAGTGGAAATGGGTTCAGGGTCTTTAGGGAGTTGGAGTTATTATACCAGATCTAAAGCATAAATGGGCAAATTATGTTGGTGGAGAAGGGGTAGGGAGAGGAAAGGCCTGGGATATGTGAATTGGTTTCAGTAAGAACCAGTGTGAAATTTCATCCACTTCTCAAGAAGACACCAGCCTTTTCAAAGTCTCCCTCATTTTTCCAGGCTTAAAGTAAATAAGTAAATAGCTCATGCTCCCGCTTGCTCTCTTCCAATGGAAGCCAGAACCAAGGGGTACAAAAGAGACACAGAAAGTTATTTAATGGCTTGAAAGGGAGTAGTTTACAAATGGATGAGGATGAGGTAGGATTGGTTCTTAAGAATCGCCCCATTTGGTTTCTGTAGCAGAGGATTGCAGCAGAAGAATTTTGTTCACCTATGTTCACTATATACACCAAACAGGCTATGCCAGGTGCTTGAGTGAAGAAATACTTAATTACTGAAACTTTCATTTACATTAGCTCTAAACCCTCATTTTGTTACTTCCTTTAATTACCCAAGCCAAATAAACACTGAGGAGTGTGTCTCGCTTTAATTCAGGCCCAGGCTCAGCAAGGTAATTTAATTAAGCTCCAGTGTAATTCACAGCACATTAGAAGTCCCACTGAAACCCACTTCTGCCGTTTTGCAGTTGTTTCTAAGCTGGTTTTACTTCTTGATGCTCCAAGACAAGCTGAGCTTTTTTTTTTTTTTTTTTTTTTTGATTTCAGCTCAAGTTATGAGCAGGGGAGAAAGGCAATTTGAGGTTAAGTGGAGAAAAATTTTACAGACTACTTGGGGAAAAGCTGAATTTTAAGTAGAAATGAATGTAGAGGATCTGGAGCACGTGTGGGCTGGGTGTTTGTCAAGCTGCAGGTGGAGGGTCCTTGCTGTGTACCCAGTTCCCAAGGAGCTGCTGGGATGGGTCTGCCCAGGAGGGGACAGGAGGCCACTCTTTATTAGATACCCTGGGACTGGGCTCTGTTGTGCCAATGACGAGGAGTGCTATGATAAAAACTTTGTTGGATGCTGACAGAAACCAGATTGCTCACCTTGCTTGCCTGGGTAGCTCAGAGTGTGCTGGCGGAGCTCTTTGCTGCTGCTGCTGAAACTGTGGCAGAGGAATTGCCTGGATGAATTTCTGTTCAAGAGTTCTAAAGAAACCCTCACCTTGGCATTAGCTGGGTTGAAATACTTTTAAGATCCAGCTTGCTCAGAGTGTGGTCCTGTTCATGTTGGTATGAATAACTCCATTATGTAAGAAAAAATTACGACTGCATAAATTAGATGAAACTTGGATCCTGTGCCATTCTTTCAAGAAATTGTGAATGCAGTTGGGGAACTGACAAATATCTGGAATATTAATTGAAAACAGCAGACAAAATTTTGTATTTCTTGTTATGGCTACCACAGTGTTGCAACTCACTTAGCTTTAAATCATTATCTAGATAATTATGCATTTTGTTTTAAACCTATTAAAACCATGCTATAAAAATTAGTGCCAGTTTTATATAAAATGTAGAGAAACTTAGCCCATGCAAGTTTTAGTTGAGGAAAATACCTTAAACAAATTTGTGGAAGTTTTGAAACATTTTGACAGCCTTCTGATATAATGATAGAGAAAACGCTGAACGATTAGCATTTTAAACCAAATGTTTTTTGTGTAAAACAAGAAGAATTAATCATCATGTTGAAGGGGAGTTTTTATAACAATGAAGCAATTTATCAAATGCAAATGCAGGGTTATGAATAGACTCCAAAAAGCTCTTAGCATCTTGTCCAGAGCTGCTTTCCCACAAAGTTACCATTAAGTCACCAACAGAGTTGCTGGGAAACTGAGATACTTGCACGTAGAAAATTTGTTTGGAAAATGTTTCTATTTTTGGATTTATCAACACATAATTCTGGAAAAGACTTGTCTCTTTCTTTCCATACCCACTCCCTGCTTAAAATTTCTAATGGGAATGCTGCTGCCTCAAACGAATAGTGGTGCTTAGAAGCATTTTAACTTTGCATTTCACTGTTACTGTACAAAGTTGTTATTAAAGAAATTAAATAATTATTTTAAAATAGCACTGCTGTCCTTTCAAGCACTTTCAGTTATTACCACTTATTTTGACTGACTTGTTTGTTTAATTTGCAGCTTCTGTGCATCTTCTGTGCAGTCTGGTCAGTCTGTGGAAACTGCCAGGTTACTTCTGTTTCTTCATCTGCTCCAAGGGAGGTGTTTCTGAGTCAGCAAAGGGAACCCAGCACATTTTCCAGCTTCTAGGAGGGAAGGCTCAGGAGAAAGACAGGCAACCACTGATGAGCCAGTAACAGCAAACAGAAAGGGGGAAGAGCCAAGTGGAGCAGCTTGGAGGGAAGGCCCAGGTGGACACCAGGGGGAAGAGCTGAGCGCTCTCACTCTGGCAGTGGGGTAAGAAAACTTAGAGCAAGCACACACAGTAAGATCATGATGAACGTCTCAGAAATTAGCCAAATTGTATTGAACAAATTTATAATCCCTGCTACACGGAAAGTCACAGCAGGGGTGCTTGTTTCAGTCTTGTCTCTGACACTCCTGCTCTTCAGAGAGCTTAATGCTGTCCAGGGGCTGAGGGTGTGAAGGAAACCCTTCCTTCCTCCCAGCTGTTCCTCACATGTCCCAGGACTGCCACAAAGGGGATTTGGGTTAGGGTTCTGCTCCTCAACACATGCAGCCCTAAGTCTTATCTAATAGGCCCTTCATTGTCCTTGTCCCTGTTCTCCAGGATTTTTGTGTTCTGCCCACATCCTCTTGGGATGGTGGTGCCCACAGCTGAGCCCTCCGCTTCCCCGCAGCGAGCCGAGTGCGAGTGCTGCTCCATGTGTTCTACAGATGACACTTGGTTATTCTTCTCACAATGGTTTTCCATTTTTCCCAGCAGCATGATGTTGTTGACTCGTATCTGTGATTTAATGCATTATAGCTCAGTAGTGAAATGGTAGAACATTTGTGGGTTTGATTTTTTTTTTGCCTTTCTGACTGCTTTAATAAAAAGAAAAAGAAGGTGCTATAGGATCACTGGCAGACTTTATTTATTCGTGTTCTCAATGCCCAGGTTGAAAAGCCACATTCACAAAAGTACCTGCTGACATCATGAATGTCACTAAGACTGGGTATCAGAAGAGCTGTACAGCCCCTTTTAATCAGTATCAGCTGAGAGGGTTGTGCTTGACTTCAGGTTTGAAGGTTTGGTTGTCTTCACAAAATAATTTTAATCATTTTTAATTGGTTCTGAAGTCAGAGTTTTAAAGTGAAGCTAAAAATCTAGTCCTTGTTTCTCTTTTGTTTCTGCAAAGCCAAAATATTGCTGTCCCCTTGCTGTCAGTGTTGCAGCAATCTGAACTTGTTTTCAGCTCAAATATTATCTCTGTGTCCAAGCCTTTTTCCTCCTGTCAACAAATCCATGTTGATGGAAGGCTCAGTTTTGTTATTCATGCTTAAAACTGTGTTTTACCTTGCAGGTCTACGCTGGAGGCATTATGTCATGAGAAATATCAGAGATAAGAAGTCCTGAAAAACCATAATTTATGTGCAAGCTGACATGTTTCAACAGCATGGACAGAGATGAAAAGGGTGTGGGGTTTTTTGGGGTTTTTTTGTTGTTGTTGTTGTGTTGGCATTTAGGGTTATTATTTTTTAAAATTTTAAACAGAATTTGGAAACAGATGAGTGCTTAACCTCTTGAGACCAAACATGTTAATGTGAAGGAGCAAACTTGTGTGTTTGTTGCCCATTTCCTGACTGCAAGCCAAAAATATTTTGACATCACTAGTTAAAGTTTGATAAAAGGTAATTGTTGGCATAGAAACACCCAAGATGTTTGCCATATTGGCTGCCTTTCAGTCCATCCCTCTGAATATTGCAGTGCTTTCCATTCAGACATTTGAGACCATTTCAAGACTGCTTAAAGCAACCTGTCAAAGTTTCCTGCCGCTGTATGGGCACTGGCTCCATCAATCCCAGAATATTTATTGCTGGGGCTGTCATTTTCTTCTTAGAAAAATAATTCAATACTCAGACTGTATCTTCTGCACACATTCAAGTGAGAAAAGAAATAAAAAAGGGGGAAAAACGAAAGAAAGTCTTGCAATAGTTCATTTTCAGCTGGTGTTTTGTGTTTGTGCATGTTGCAGCAGCTGTAGACTCTGAACAGTGGAGTGACTCTTGATTTAGTCTGGGACAGGATTTTCCTCATTCTCCCACTGCTTCCTGAGCTCAGCATGTCCCAATGTTGTTTGGGAGAGATACAGAGTCAGCTGGCTGCTTTTCCAGGCACCATTACTCTCCCCATGCCTCTCCCTGCAGACAGCAACTTCTGTGTGATAAGGCTAAGTTTTCAGCTCTGAACATTCATCAAAACACACCATTCCTCTAGTAAGAGCATTAAACTGAGATCTCTGATGCATGGCCAATTTGTCTCCTGCACAATGTTCCTCTCAGTTTGCAGCTTTAATGCAGCAGGGTTGGAAATAATCAGGCTTTGAACCTGGACTGTGTGGCTGAGTGCACAGAGCAGGAAGCAGAAGGTTTGACAATTGCATCATTATCTGTGCCATGCAGGCAGAGCAGCCCACCAGAGAGCTCTGTGTCACAAATGTAGTGGTGGAAACAGGAGTCAGTCCTCTCTCTCCCCATCGAGAATTCAGGGCAGTGGACTGGACAACAGCATGTTCAGGGCTGCATTGTTCAGCTTCTGAGTTTTTTTGGGGTTTTTTTTTGGTTTTCTTTTTTATTTTTTTCTGCCTTTGTAACTTATCCCTCCCTCTTCTCTACAGCATCCTCGAGGCTGATGTGCTGCTGGTAGAACCAGACACTCATATTCATCCCAAATCTATTTTGCTTTTTTTGCCAGCTCTGTTTCCCAGTTCAAACTGGCCAGAGGAGCAGTGATTCTAACCAGGCCAAGGTGCATGTTAGGAAGTGAGAACAGGAGACTGTGAGCTCTTACCAGCAACAAGAAAATGCTGCAGACAGCTTAGCAGCCATCAGGACTGGAGATGGATAGGGGCAGAATGCTGTGAGTGCTGCTGGTTCCTTCAGAATTCCACTGGAATGGGTATTTCTGACTTAAGGGGAAAAAACCCTCCCCATAAAGAATAGGGTGGGTTTAGTTCTTAGGACATTTAATGATGTACTGGCACATAGTAACTGCACTATAAATATAGTCTGAAAAAATATGAGCTTAGTTTGGAAGCTGTTCTCAACTAAATTATGGGGTTTTGATCCTGACCTAAACTGATCCCACATGTTCCTGTATTCTCCCAATGTTTGACTGCACAGTAAATCAACTGTATTTTTTTCTTTTTATTGCAAAGAATGAACAGAAGAGATTGGAAATTATATGACTTTGGCATATGTTTATCACGTGGTTCAGAATTGTTTGATATCTTTTTGGATTTAAGATTTAAATAGTTTAAAACAGGTACAGAGGATAAAAACCTGTTAACTGGTATTAGCTCAGAGAAAGCAGCCTGAGGTTCACCAAAATGCTCATTTCACAAACATTCAGGTCTTCTAAAGAGAAGAATGAATTGATTTTACAAGTATTGATGTGCTCTGCTCACAGGTACTAACTGTGTGAAGAAATAGTGCAGCAGCAGGGAACAGTCAAAGAGGAGGAAATACCAAGTGACTTCTTTGGTAATGATACCCACTGCTTTAAAGCAACAGCCATTGTACCCCTGGATTGTGGTGCTGCTTCTTTGAAAAATGAGCATGTTCAGTATTTATTCTTTTTTACCTCTCCTAAAGCCTTCTCTTCCTTCTTCTTCACTCCTCCTTGTACTCACTTCAGGGGTGGTGCCAAAAACAAGTGTCTGCTCTGCAGCATGGAGCTTAGTTTGCTCACTTCAGCTTTAAAACTCTTTGCTTTTCTGTTCACAAACACTTCTTTGTCATCTGATCCCTGCCCGCCAGCCTTTTTTATTTTTAATATATTTCATACTTTTTGTTGTTGTACCTTGTAACTTCTTCCTATTCTTCATCTGCCTTTTCCAATTTCTTCCTTTTTTGTTTTAACTCAAGAGTTTGTATTTATAATTTTTTCATGGTACTATTGAAATATGGCTAAACGTGTCTTCTTGAACTTGGCTTTCCTAATGGACTGACTTTCCCCTCTGAAACATTAGTCTTGCAGGATGATTTTTGTGAGCTGGCTGCCCACACAAGTCTGCTGCCATGTGGGCTGTAGAGTCAGCTTGTCTGAAGCCTTTCTCAGTAATTACCAGTTAATAAAAGTTAACTGCCCCATAAAACCACATGGATGAACCATGCTATTGCTGGCTTGCCCTACTCAGCCATCCTCTTCCTGTATGCTAGATCTTTTGGACAGGAGAAAGGACTACCCAGGGTCCCTTGTGGCTCTCTTCTCTGTGTTTCTGATAACTGGTGACCTGGCTACGGGCTGCCAAGCCCGTAGAGAGAAGCACATCTCAAACTAGGAGCCTGAAGCAGTGAATCTAAGAAGTTCCTATTTTATATGTCAGGAGGGGGAAGAAAAGAAGTTAAGGCACTCCAAAGTTATTCTCCAATGCTTAACTGTTTTCTAGACACCTTGAGAAATGTTTCAGAGTAATTCTTCAAAGCTTATCTATTTCAGCACTAAATTAGCTGCTGCAGAGTGAAGGTGTCTCACATGGACTCGAAAAGAGGTCAGCTTTGCAGCTTGCCTGAGTTGGCCATGACTCAAACTGGCAGAACTAGTCTTAATTTTGTAGTTCAGTAGATGTGTATAACAGCTTTATGGAGAATTGGAAATGTCAGGTTTCTGCCAACCTGCTAACAGGATTTATATCGCTCTTGTAACTCATAATTTTTACTGCTGGGGCTCTGGTATCTTCTTTTATCATGTGTGTCTTCTGCCTCAATTTTTACTTCTTGATGAGATAACAATCCCATTTGGGGTTTGGGGGTTTTATTTTCTTCTTGCTTTTGTTATAACTAAGTAACTGAGTTTTCAGTCTTCAGGGCTTGCAAGTATGCCTGTACAGAGCTCCTGAGAGAATTGTAAAGGAATTTAAAAATTATACAGAGGGCTATTAAAATACAGGGTGGCAGCTTGGAAGGGGGGTGCTTCTGAGTTGTAGAGCATTCAGAAACAGCCAGAATATCTTAGGGATATAGTTTAATCTATGCTTCTGCCTCAAAGAAGAATATTTACAATGATATTCCTTACAGAAGCTTGTCTGAATTGTCCTTACATAATGACAACCCTTCAGTTTCATTAGGCACCCTTAACCTTAATTCTTGGAAAGCTTTTCCTAATCTTGAGTCTAAGTATTCCAGGATCCCAGGAATAACCTGTCTGGGACAGTGCCAAAAGAATTCAGCTTCTCTTCTGCTTGCTGCACTGATTTTCCAGAAGTGGAGGAGGGAAGTAAAGTATGAAAGGTACTTTGAGAACAAAGTGGGTATTTTCAATTCTTTTTGTTGGATTGATGCTTTTTGTCATTAACATTGCTAGGAATGCCTGCAAACACATCATGGCCTCCCCTTTGCAAGAGGGATCACAGCTGAGTGTTTTCTGCACTGAAATCAAAATCGTGAGCTTTCTGCAAGGGCTGCACATGGCCACACTGCTTTTAGTTAAAAACCACTGGGCTGAGAGCTAGGCAAGGGAGCTGAGAAGGGGAAGCACTCGAGAAGGCTTTGAGTAATAGCATCCCTAAATGACAATGGCTGTTTTATGCTTTTTATAAGGACTGTAGTGTTTCTCATACATAAAAATAGACAAGATGTGGTTGCAGTTAATGGAGAGCTCTTTGTTGGAGCTGATGACTGTAGGAAAGAACCCAAGGGTTTGTTACACTCCTCAGTTGTAAAACTAACTAAATACATCTAGGGCTGCCTTGTGTCACTCCATGGCATCTTTCAAAGCCATAATTAGCAGATATCTAATGAGTTGTGGCTAGAGCATGTGGATCAGATGACTCAAATATTTACTTTAGGCCTCTGATTGTCTGTCTCTACGCAAGGGAGAATAACTTGGGTGTGATGTCTACAGACTCATTTTTCTTGGGTTGTCTTGCCTAGAAACTTCATTTCTTCCCCATGGTTTGTCAAACAGAGTCCTCTCCAGTTTGCTCAGTGGCAAGGTATATCTAAAATGTTTACTGGTGAGTCCTTGATTCATGAATACTTTTTTTTCGTGAAGACTTCATGAAAAGCATATTTTCACTTGCATTTTTTAGCAAGATTGTTCTGTTCTTTTCCAGTGCCGCTTTTGAGCATCGGAAACAAATCAAGCCGGGGTACTTTTTTAACCAGGGAAGGTAAGGGGCAGCTATGGCCATTCTTCCACTGTTACCTGCTTGAGCAAAGGTTGTTAACACCTCATACTGTCCAGGAAGAAGTTGTTTTCAGGACAAGAGTTTGTGTGTCAGTTCAAACTACCTTGTTTAAGCCTTCTCATTTTTTTCAGCCCACAGGCATTTCTTCTGTGTTCTTTCCTTAGCCCATTTGAAAACTTTGAATGTAAACTTTGACAGTAATTTCATATCGACTGTTCTTGAGCTGACCTTGGTTCAGAAATTTCCCAATTGCTCCCTCTGCTCAGCCATTCCACCATAAAGGATAAAGATCCAGATGAACCAAATATTGAGTTAAATCAAAGATCTATCTCTTTGTTGGCTGTTTTTCTAACAGCTGGTTGTTCCTGAAGACTGTTCAAAATCATTCTTTAAGAAATAACTGCCTGAGTGCAGCAGTGAGAACAGCACTACACCTAGACCCATAGCTGCAAATAGTGTGTTGTGGGCAGCTCCTGAAATGGGTTTGTTCCTGCAGTCAGCACTTTTCTAGGCATCTGTCCCAGGAGAGCTGAACTGAATGTTCAACAAGTTTTTAATAAAGAAAGAAAAAGCATGGGGTAGGTTAGCATGTGCTGTAGGAGTGTCTGTTTTATAGCGGTCATGGTTGTCACAATAAACATGATTGATGTGCTCTTCGTCACCAGCCACTCTTTTAATTCTTTAGATGGTGGCGAAGATGAATAGGGAGCGAGCTTCATCCTTCTGGAAAGCTGTGAATTTAAGCAGTGCCAATCTCATGGTTACAGGCAGTTGACTGAATCCCATGGGAGGTGCAGTCAGGCCAGTAGCGCTTTTCCTAACAGGGATTTTTCATGTGCCAGTCTAGCTTGCCACCTCAGCCCAGCTGTATTTCTCTCAGTGATGAAAACAGAACTTTTTTCTTTACCAAACTGGCTGTAATCTGTGGGCACCAAATAATTTGTATGAGTTACGCAATTTATGGAAGATAGGCATTACTTTGGCTCCAAAATACGTAAGTTTGTAGTTGCATCACGGTCTATGACAATGGTTTGTCACATAGTCTAAAGATATGGGGTTCTTTGGGTTTTATTAACCACACATAAAGCTATAAAACTAACTCCTCTGACTGGTAGGAGCACAAGTTTCCATGAGCCATTAAGTAGGTAAATAATTTTTGGTAACGGGATAGCCTGCCTTGTCTGTCTGTCAGGCAGATCTCATTCCTCTACTTTCAGACAGACATATTTAATGGGCTGAACTAAAGGAAAATGCCTCCTAGCAAGGATCTTCTTGCTTGAAAGCTGTTTGTAATTCTCACTATAAAAGCTTCCCCAAATTGATCTTTTTAGGATCTGTTTAATGAGAAAATCCAGAATTAAAACAGGTAATGAGAGTCAACTAATTACTTCAAGCTATAAGGAAAGTAATTCCTGACTTAGTGATTTAGTCTATCAGCCCACCATCTAGAGCTGAGGGTCTGAACTGCACAGTGTGGTCTGCATCTGGGAACACCAAGATACAAATTGCCTGGGCATCCCTACTCCACCAGAGCTCACAGTTTCCAAAATAAATGGGTATGGTCAGGCAAAGGCTGGAAGTAGTGAGCCTGGGAGAGGCAAGGCTTGGCCATGCAGACACTTTTCATTCGAGTCACCCACCTCTTGGTGAAGCCCCTTGGCAAAACTATTTGTAATATTCCGTCCTTTTCTTCCATAGAGGTGACTCGTGTCTGGGATCCTGCAGCTTTTCCTAAAAGGGAAAGAGTGAAGCTGCTGTTGTAGAAGAACTGAATTCAGTGTTTTCCCTGCCTTCAGACCAACATTTTTAACTGAACAAGGAGAAAACTGGCAGAGCCTATCAGTTTTCTGTCTTGAAATTCCAAACCACTGAGAACAACAAAGCCTGTTCCTGACTTTTCACTCAGAGGAGGGACAGGGATAAATAACCCAATTGCATTTGGAGATGAATGTATGAGTTGGCCCTCAGGTCTTTTCAACTTGCTTGCAGTGATATGAAATTATTATACCAAAAAAACCCCTAATTATCTTATAATTTAAAAAGCAGCTGCAGAACTGTTTGTGAAACACAGGCAAAAGCTGTTTTACTTCTTTCTTATTGTGAGGGTTTGGGTATTCGTGCTGAATGAGAGGAACGGGCTGCTTGTAACCTACCAGGGCAGTCTGCTGTGGTCTGACCTCACTCTGCCAGGCAGTCTCCCCTTCATAACCTTGGAAAGGGCTCAGCAATTTCAACTGAGATAGATTTAATCACTTTAATTGCCTGTGATGGCTAGGAGCCCTTGGAGCTGGATGGAAGGAAAGGATTCCTCTTGGTGCCCACGCTGACACACCAGCAGAACCCATCAGTTACCTCGTGGGTGTGACAGCAGCTGCTGGGCCCGCCCATGGCTCCAACTCCACACTGACCACTGCAGGTATCCACTCATTCCCATGGAGAGCAGATGGCTTAGGGCACTGGAAGGAGACTTAGGGGACAAAAATTAGCAGGAAGTCAAGTTCTACTGATTTCGCTCCTCATGGAATAAACTTTGATTGTTGGAGTGGCAGAGCAGGCCCACAGGTCACTTTTTGTGAGGGTGGGTCCCTGTAATCCAATTACAAATCAGGTATGAGCTTGTCATGTGCACCTATTTTAGTTCTTCTTTTCTCTCCTGTAGAAGGCTTGTTATAGATACAGTCAGGAATTTTTTTCATTTTGAACACATTTACTAAATATATGTATATATAAAATTAGTGGAGCAAAGACATAACCGTACTTGTGGATCACTTGTGGCCGTCAAAGCATAACCAGATCTGCTTTTTACAGGCAATGTATATTTTAATGTCCTTAAAAATTGTCTTCACTTGATTTTGAAGGTGGTCAGAGGTTGAAATACTAAGTAACTGTTTTGGGAACGTTATTCCAAGATACGTAGCTGGCAAAGATAATACAGTAGTTTCATAACCTGGGGGATGTCTCTGCAGAGAGGATATAATATAAAAAATAATAGATGGTTCACAATGCTTGGATGTTATGGTCAGATGAGTGACTGTAGAACCAAGCTGCAGCCACTAAACTCTGTCTTTCATGTCTTCAAATAAGCTTGTTTGAAGTCTAATAGCTACTTTTAATTGTTGTTCACTAACCTTTGAATTTTAGCCCCTGAATAACAGGTGGAGGCTACTGTGACTCATGTTTTGTTGAGCTAGAGGAGAGTGTAGTGTGCTGATGTGGGAATAAGGTACTGTAAGACACAACAGCCTCGGCCGATGACTGAACTGCAGCTTTTAGCCTGGCTGGGTTTTTTTGTTTATTTGTCCAGGAGAAGGGGGAATACTGAAGAAATTGTGCATTATTACAACAGTGAACAGTTGGCTGCAGTTCATATCAAGAGACGAAGAAAGTCATGCCTAATGACTAAAACAGACAGCAGGTTGCAAATTTGGACTTCGTGATGCATTCCAGCCAGTAACATGAAAGACAGGAAATATCTTACATGTGCTGCCTTTGGGAAACAAGAGAAGATATGGAGGTCAAGCATGGCTCTGCTACGTTTGCTGATAAATCTTTTTCTAATAGTGGGCTTTTTCTTTTCTTTTCCCCCCGAGCAGTGGGAAGATGAAGCAGCCTTGCTGCCAGCTGCTCAGCGTTGGTCGCTGCCTGCGAGAAGGATGGGCCCATCAGCACGGCTGAGCGCGGCCGTTCATCACCCAGCACGTGCAGAGGTGGGCTTGGGAGTGACCTTGAGCACTACACCAGCAGCACTTGGCCAAGCCACTGATAATGTCCATCCCTTATCTCCAGGTACAATCCAACAGGCTGCTGCAGGCAGGGATGGCTCTGGAGCAGTTTGTAAGTGATGGCGTTTGAGAATGTGTCTAAATTCAATTTAGTGAGATCACTGCAATGTTGGAAACTCCTGGTGTTGTTAGGGCTGACACAGCCCCCTGTCTGTGTTCCTTTGCACTCCTGGAAAAATAAGATGGCAGACTTCAGGGAGTCTTGTTATTTCTGTTAGCAAATCTGGGCAAGTCACTAGAAAAATGGTGTGGTAATGAAAACAGTAAAATTGTGGGGCTTTTCTTCATAAATCCTGAAAAGCTGTGAAAAATGGCAACTTTGCAGTTCCTATCCAAACACACTGTAATAGAGCAAATGACATTATGTGGTTCCTAATATGTTGGCTGTAACTGTTCCTGCTAGAATGACAAGTTAACACTGGCTGCTTTTAGCTTACTGAGGAGCAGGATCCTGGTTCCAAACAGTTGTCATTTTAAAAAGGAAAGAATAGAAGTGAAGGAATGAATTTCATGTCATCAATGGATTTTTCTTTCTCATCTCTTTAATTAATTTATTGTGGTGAGAATGATGAAGACTTTGTATGTAATCATAGTATAAAACCAGCCATTCTTTGTCAGGAAAAATACATAAATACATGCTGAAGTTCAGTCCTGTTTCAGCAGAAACCAATAACCAAATTCAGAATAACTTCAGCATTATAGGTTAAGGGATGCAATCCCTGGGTTAGAATGCAATAAAAATCTACCGGAAGCCCAGAGAATCAGCCAAGAAACGCTTTCAGAAGTCTGGATTTCCTGTGCACAATGAATTCTCAGAACATCTTGTGGCCTAACAAGGTAGGAATTAAGCTGTTGGTTTCCAGCTGCAAGTTATCGGTGTGGGGAATGACATGGATCAGCAAATGCTTGCGCACTTCCATATTTCTGGACTTTAAAGAGCTAGTGACAAGGTAATTGTTTGATAGATGCAGTATGTTATGGGACCGCTATCCAAATAACACCAATATCAATGTTTAGCCATGTTGTCAGCATATGAGTGATCCTTCCTCAAATTGTGTCTGAAAGCAACAAAACCACATTTTCTCAGAAAAAAAGTTGCATTTGCATGTTCAGTGGAGAAAAATCTCTGCTGGTGATAACACATTGTGGTCAAGTTGCTCAAAATGGCTGAGTAACTTCTGCCAGATAAATGTACACTGAATTTATTCTGTGAAAACCAAGCATGAGCTTGGCTGGCAGAGCACAGCCCTACTCAGACATGCTTATTCTCCAAAGGAACTCCAGGAACCACTCTTGAAATTCCAGCTCAGTTGGAATTCAAACTCGCCTTGCTCTGAGCGACACCACAAGTTTACTGAGTTAGTGAATAGGATTGGTTGCTTTCATTGAGCCTTCCTGAAAGCAAATTAGAAGAAAAAAAACCCCCATATCAATAGCATTGAAAATGTCCATTTATATATTATTATACTCGGGTCTGCTTGCATTTTTCTCCATAATCATATTGTCATAAACATTTTCCACTGAAAATATTAAGTGAACAACCCTTTTATTTTTCCAGGCCAGTGAATTTTTAGGAAGATGAACTGAATAACATTTACATAAATCAGAAGGTGTTGATGGTTGTGTTTCTATGCATTGGGGCCATCTATGAAGGAAGCTATAAGGCAGCTTTCATGAATGAGGTAAGAAAATGGCCAATAACAGATCTTAAAGCATTTTAGGAGACTTTGACCTTAGCAGTGTATGTCACATTAAACCAATAAATTAGAAGTGACTCAGCTCCTATTATTAACAAATCTAAGTAGGCTTGAAATTTCTGTGAAGTGCCCTTAGAATAAATTTAACCTCTCCAGGTTTTCTCTGGTCTTTGTCAGCTATGGATGCATGTAAAATATTATGTATTATCCTTTGTTTAGTGTCACTAGTTCCACACCATCCAGAAAGTGCATTTGGCTTGTCCTGGGGCAAAAATGAGCCTAAATTGTACTTGACACTTTTCCTGTTACAGGGTCTTGCATGCACACTTTTCTCTTTGGAAATGGTTCCATGTTATTTGTCTGTCTTTCCATTATTGCCATTTTTCTATTTTAAACATGTTTTTTATTAGCATGCCATAATTCATGTAGAAATGCAGTGTGTCCTGTGTCCTTGACTCTAGGTATGCTCCTTGAAGATGCAGATTTGCTGAAAAACAATACTATTTAGAAAGTCAGTCTCCTAGACTAGCAGGAAAAACAGTCTCTCAAAACAAATAGATTCAAAGTTCTCTAAGGAACGTGTTTAAAAATAAATGGGAAGACATTTGTCTTTGTAATGGATAGTGTATTTTTAGGTAGTATAAATTTTATAGCAGTCATAAAGTTTTATGAATTTTAACAAATGTCCTTCTCAGAATAACTTGGATCTTACTGTCAGTGTGTTATCTGGGAAAAGGTCACCAGATCTGCTCCTAAAAGTGAGGAATTTGCAATTGGGAGGTTACATAAGCTTGGGAAGAGAGTTAAAAATCCATCCCTGCTTGCTGGTCTTGTGAGCTGCAAGTTGCCAAACCTGAGCTGCAGGAAGAAATGTCCCTGGAATTGCTGTGTGTCTGTGTCCTATGTGCTGGCTGGCACCCAGCCCACAGGTGTGCCTGCACTGAGCTCAAAATCCTCCAGTCACCTTGAGGTGCCTTGCTGAATTTAATTCCACCTACAGCCAGGGATACAAACCTTATTATAATTACTGCTTCAAACCCCATTACGCTTATGGATCCGGCTTGCAGTAGGATCCTGCACAATGACACAAGGTCTGCTCCAGCAGAAACTGGGAAGCAATGAGTTTTACAAATTTTTTTCCCTGTTCACTTTAAACTGTTGACATGGTGCTAAATTCAGTACGCTGAAGGTGTTTCCATGTGTCACTTCTAATAGGATACAGGTGTCAGACAATTTGAGATTATTTCAAACCTAATTTTCTTAGAGTGAAGATACAAACAGTTACACCAGAAGCAGATGTTGAGCCTTTCTCACCCCTCCAAAATGTGGTTTGGCATCCATCCAGACTGAGTCTATGGGGAAAAAGAGAAAATTATATTTAATTTTGGCTTGCTTGGTTTCCTCCTTTCAAAATCTACATGAGTGTGTAATAAAAAAACAAACCCATCCCTTTTCCCTCTGCTTTACACAGGGACTGAGTATCTTGTTGCAAACAGATGGAGTACAGGCAGGTTGGGACGTGAGCACTTTTCCATCTCTGCACTATCACTCTGTGGTCCAAAATCGGACATAAATGCTGTCTTTTCCTTTTTGCCCTCTTACCCATGTCTCTGCCACTTGCTTTTCTGGGGCACTGATGCTGAACTAACAGCCAGGAAGCAGAGGGGTGGCAAGGACTGCTCCTAAACCACTGACTCAGGGTCCTGCTCCTGGCCCACCTCCATTGAACAGCCTGGGGCTGGTCACTGAGATTCAGGAAAGAAGCCCTAAAAGAATCTTCTGTCCCTCTGCCTTCCAGCTGCTTCCATTTTCCCTAGCTTGAAGTAAAGTCTCAGCTGTACACATGGATACAGGAACTACATCACTTGCTGGCACTAGCCTGTCCTGAGGACAGCAGGAATTCTCCATCAGGAGCTTCAGTGAGGTTAGTTACACTTCATCAGAACTCATGTGGGGGGCAGAAAAATGGAGCTCATAACCTTGATATTACAACCTTGTAGAAAAAGACTCTACTCTGAGGTTTTCCGTGTGAATTTTGGATTCTGCTGCTCAAATACCTGTTTCTGCAACTGCTTTTAGTGAATGAGTCGTGTGACTGTAAATGCTGTGTGTGCAATGATGGTATTAAAGCCAAATTACCAAAAAATGCTCCACTTGAACAGGGGATTTTAATCAGTGTTTGTTGGTCACTCAAATGCTGCTGAACAAGAAATTCTGTAAGAGTTAAGAGCTACATATGTACACTCGGAAGTGAAGGATATTTATATCCTCCAGCCCTAGGTGCCAGAGGAAGAAGGGCACAAAGTCCTTCCACACATGGAGAGGACTCCGCGGACGGACAGACACAAGGGGAGAAATGAGCAGATGGTGGACAGGAGGCATTAAAGCCACAGCTCATCTGCATGGGGCCAGTCCAGGTTGCACCAGGAGGGTTCCTGGGGTGGCTCCCTGCCAAGGCTTCTGGCAGAGGTGGGGGAATGTGATCAATAGGAGGCATCAAGTGTTGGCTTGGCAGTCAAAGGCTAAACTGTGGAAATGCCACTCTGCAAATGGGGTTTCACTGTGCTGCCAGGAAGTTCTCTAGAGGCTTTGGAAGACCAACCCGGTAACAGGAAATTAATCAGAAGCATTTTTGAGCAGCTCCTTGGCTGGTGAGTGCTGCTGGGGCTATTTATACCTCTGAACTGCAGCAATTTACCCTGCTAAGGAGCTCCTCAGATGTCACACATTAGCCACTGCCAGAACAAGTGACCTTTCTGCACTGTACGTTAAGAGCAAAGAGATGAAAATTCCCATTTTCCAAGCATGGTCCCAAAAAACCTCTGTGCTCTTGTTAAACCAGCTGCACTGAAGAGGAGTGATGAGAACAAGCCTTTTTTTTTTTTTTTTTAGCCTGCACCTGTCTCTCGTTCCACAGCTGAGGATGCACTGAAATCTACTTCCCTCCAGACCTGATCCTGTAAGAGCTTCAGGTGGTAATTAAATCCATCATTATCTACATCTATTTCTACTTAAACACTTGAGGGGAAAATCCACCTGAAGGCCAGCAGTCACTGGAGCTTGCAGCAATGAGTTACCCACAGGGGAAAAAAAAAGCTCCCCCATTTCTCCATCCCCCGATGGGTGAGATTTTTCTTGGTTTTCATTGTTACGGAAGTCGAGGCCTTGCAGAGGAGGGAGGATAATTTTGAGCAGCCTTGTGTCAGTCTCTTGAGAAGGTGACAGCTTCACTCGGAAGAGAGGTTCCCTGGCTGTTCTATCAAGAAATACACAGGAAAGAACTGTGTATTTCTTGATAGAACAGTCAGGGAACTGCAAAAAAAGACGTTAAGCTTTTTTTTTTTTTTTTTTTTTTTTTTGAGGAATTTAAGGTATTTTTAGGGAGAAACCTTGGTTCAGCATTTTCCCTGGAGAAATGGGACCAGTCATTTTCTCTCCAGGCATATCCCTTTATTGTAAATATTTTTAAAGTGCACAGAGTGCTATGAGGTATTCTACTTATTCCATGAAAATGAGCAGTAGCATTTTTAAGGAGTGTGTTTCATTTAAGTGTCTTCCCTCTTTCATAGGAAAAACTTTTTTATTCTCTATTATTTTGCTCAGGTAATTCTTAACACATTGATCTCACCTGCCTTCAGAGCTGAAGTTTCTCCATATTCCCTCAGTTTCTCTTGCCCTGTGAACATGCTCACTGAATCAGACACAGCAGTCTGTTGTCTGGTAGTGATACAGACCGAATGGCTTCAAAATTGTCACTATTGGCACTTTTAAAATCCAAAACCATTGAATATTTCTGCCTTTAAAACGAGATGGGTGCTTGGAAATTACTGGCTCTGTACAAGCAAATTATTCTTTGTACAGTCAGTCAGACATCCCAAATAATCTGTATTTCTGGGGAAGCAAAAAAGTCCAAGTACAAATTGAATGTTCTGTGTCAAATTGCTGTATGGGACTGAGGCAAGAGAGCATGATGCTTACTGAAAATAACTAACAAAAAACATGCATAGCACTAAAATATGTCAAAACAAGGGAATAGTAATTCATTATTGTCATTTAAAATGCTGTTTCACCTTGACCCAAAGTGTCACACCAGCTGTTAGCAGATGGCAATTAGATGTGATGTTGTAAAAAAGATGAATTTTCTAGAGGAATTGTAACTATTTCTTTTGTAGATTAATTCTATTTTTGTCACTGCCTGAAACAGGAATAAAATTAGGTTTTTTAAGGAAAATGCATTCAAGGTGAGCAATATCTCCCAGAATATCTTGCTACAGAATTAAAACCAAATTAAACAAGAAATCTAGGAAACTGTCTTAAATAATTTTTAGAAATTTTGGAAAGATGCCAGATTTAGTGAGGATTTTTTTTGCCTCCTAAAAATTGTTATTGTTGTATTTATCTTCTATCAAAGTAAATAGATTGTAAGATTTTTTTGATTTCAAGGCTGTACTGGAATTTTGCATACTTAGATTATGATTGCATGATAGAAAATGACCATTTTTGGCATTCTAATCAGCTAGTGAATAAATTCCCTAAAAACTAGGGCTATGAACCAGAAAATGTTATTCATTAATTTTGTTTATGGTGATTTAATTTTAATTATAATACTTTAAAGCTATTTAAATCTACATTTCCATCATGTGTAAGTTGATGCAGCATGTTTTGCAGAAATAATCAAGGCCTGGTAATACAGATCACTACAGAGCCCGTAATTAAATCTTTGATGAGTGTTTCAAAGTGATTTTTAAATGTGGCTTATAATGTGCTTTACAAAAGCTTTGCTTCTGTCATTGTGACTTCCCAAATGTTCCTCTGGCATTGTCCAAGTTTAATTTCCATTCAAATTCAAAATGGAAGTGTTTGTAATAGAGTAATTGCCTTGTAAATAAGTGTTGTCTGTAGGTAAGGAAAACAATTAATTTTCACAGCAGCTTTCCTGTGGAAGTGTAAATAAGGATCCATCTTCCTGATGTCTACGAGCCCCCAGCCCACCTGCCCCTCTGACAGCAGAAAAATGAGGTGGAAAGGTGTGTTCTTGTTGGGTTTTTTCCTGGAATAATTTCCTTGTAATTGAATTCCATGTTCAAGACAGGCTTTCAGTGCCTCATGTTACAAGATGGGAGCTCCAGGTTTGCCGTGATAAGCAGACTGCCTGCAGGCAATTAGAGACCTCAGGGCTTGCAGAGTCTAGTCACTAAAATATGTTACAGCTCGAGTCATTGTTTAACAATCCGAGCCTCTTACCAGCTGTGAAACACTCCCATCATCAAGTGGGTCTCTGGGACTCCCTCAGGAATGGCAGGCTCTAGATATCCAGCTGCTAGGAACAAAAATAAATCTCTTTGAAGACTTATTTGCCATCACATTGTGTGAGGACTTAGAAAGGCTGAAACATTTTAATCATTAATCTCCATTCATCAAATTTTGTCATTCTTAACAAAACTCCAAAATAGTTTCAGCTGTGAGCTCGGTGTTGATGACACCAGTCTCTGTCCGTAGGTATCAATTTTGTGGTTAAAAGGTGTCACACACACGCAAGAAGTGCCTGTTGCACTCTGAACAGCTCCTGCCCATGCAGAGACACCAGGGAGCTTTTCAGAATTCATTATTATTTATGCACAGGGAGAGCAACAGAACTTGCATAGCTATTGATCTTCAGCCTCTATTGAGCAGTATTGGGATCTCTTTCATTGATGGTCAGTCAGCCTTTGCTGCTGACAGATGGTGCTGGTTATCTCTGCTGTGCTGTGATACCAGCAGCAGCAGTTAGAAGTGATCACCTCACAGAAATATTTACTGCACAAGTTGGGTCGAAAAGATCTCTTAATGCCTCTCAAACTCAGCAAACCCTGCTCATCTTGACTTCACTGGGATGCAAAGAAATCCCATTTTTCCTCCCTTCTGAGCTGCATGTTTTAAAGTAGGGACTGTTTCTCTTTCTCTTCCCTCAAGATATTTAAATTTTATTGCTGACCTAAAAAGGAAGGAAATTAAAAAAATGTCTAGGAAAATCCATGTGTAGTTCAAACATTCTTGACCTCTTCCTTGCTAGTACTTAAAAACATTAGATAAATTAATAGCAAACTTACGACTTAAATGTGAGCTCTTAACGGCTTAAAAGCTTTTAAGCTGGTAATTATTTCTAGTATATTTCATTAGACTGGTTTTCCTTATCATGTTCCTTCTTTTTTTATAAGTCATGTATTGCTTTTCCCTTCTGGAGCAACCCAGAGAGCATCGATGCCACACTTGTGACATTGGGCTGGGCTGTGCAGTCAGCAAAAGGAAAGGTTGCTACATGTGGGAAAACACACCCTGTCTCCATATGCACAAATATCCACAAATATCCAAAGTGAGTACTTCAAAGAAAAAGCTGCTCCTTGCTGGCCAAGCACATGGATATTGCAGGAACACCCTTGGTGTTCCCTGCTCTTCTAGGAGACAAACTCCCCCAGACTTCAGCAAAACTGTGCTTCAGCACTTCTCTGTCAGAGACACAAAAAGTCCTCAAATTATTTAGGGACAAGAACCGTATCCCACTTCAGACACAAGACAGCTTTTGGAGGTACAGAGGTTAGATTGTCTTCCCAAATCAATACAGCATGGGAATGAGGAATAAAACAACCTAGCCCAAAAGTTATTTTGGAGGGACTTTAGTTCTTTTGAAGCATAAGCCAAAGCCCCTTGCAGGCTCCTGTGGAAATGTTCACATTAACATCAGTTTTTAATTTTTCTGAGGTTTGGGTCTATTCGATGAAGGAGAGAGAATAATGTTGAAATTGCTGGAAAATGGTAAAAATATTTTGACCTGCTCCTGAATTTTAATATATTTTTTTAAGCTGTGTGGTTTTGACTATGGATTTATTTGAGCCCAATGCTGCAAGAAGGGAGAGCCCAGGCAGTGCTTATGCAGAGTCAGGAGGAGACTCCTGCAGTAGCCCTGCTGACCTCACCTTCTTTCCCAGTACAATTTCTCATCAAATTTCCCTTAGCTTCTGATATTTTTGTTTAATTATTCCCTCCCAGAGAAGATTTTTCCTCTTATCCTTAGTTCCGAAGGCTTTCTGTCTGATTTATCTTCTATTTTCAGGACTCAATGAAGCAGAAAAACAATGTTAGTCTTTGGTGGCCGGGGAAAAGGAGGAAAGCTCGTGGTGGTCTCCAGATGATCTGGCCCTAACTAAAGCAATCTCCTTCCACAAGGAGGGAGCAAAGGGCTGGCAAGTGCAGGTAAAGCTGCCTGCGCTCCATGTGCTTAGAAATCACCCACACAAACACATTCCAGCTTTGGCAGTGCTCAAGTAATGGCTATTACTGCTCCAGGGAGGAAATAATTAAAGCCATTTCTTGACTCTGACAGTTTGATACTGGTGGTTTTCAATAGCAAATTACCAACATCTGTACAGCAAAATTCAGCTACTGCAGCAATTATTCAGCAGGGCTAACCACAGAGGTGCTAGGAATTTTTCATTTTCTAGATATCCCCTCGTTAGGTGTGACCTGCAATTGAGACCCAAGCTCCACACGATGGCAAACTTAGAAATGTAAATGAAACCATCTGGAAAGCTGAATATTCTGTGAAAACCCCAGTGGCAAATGCATCAAAGCCAGAAAATGAAAGACTGGAAAGACATCTGAATGGCTTTCTTAATTATGTGACAATTTCAAGTTTCCAGAGCAATTCAGAAGTAAAATTTATACAAATCGTTTGATTCCACGAAAATTAGAGCTTTTCGTTCCCGCATACTGTAACAACTGTTTTGCATAGTAAACACGAGTGTGACTGTACAAGCTGCAAACTCACATTTACAACCTGTAGCAAGCAGCACAGCACTGCAGATTTTCATTGCTGGTGAAAGAATGGGGTAGCAAAAAAAACTAAATAAGCTCTATACATCCCTAAGTTAAATATTTCTTTTAAAGCATTAGCTAGAAAAGGTAATACTAATACAATCAGAGGCTGTGAGATTAAATATGTTTCCTAGGAGAGACCTGATTTGGGGCTGATAATAAAAACGCCTTATTTCACTGCTTGTGTTGTAAATACTTGTTTGTCAGGGTTTTATGTTATAATCCACTTTGGTCATGGGTTTACTGACATATAAAACTTGAGTTTAGTTTGTCCATTGGCGCTCTGTCTTCAGCTCTGTTTCACTGTTACGAAGCTGCAGGTCCCCATCAAGGTGTGGTATAATTTGCTGTAAAAGTGTGCAGTAATTTTAAAATAGAACTTCAGACTTTAGCAATCTTTGGGGTGGCCTGGTGGGAAATTAAAATAGATTGCGCACCTATCAGGTGATAACTGAGAGGCTTTAAAATAGATTATAGTCTTCATGGCCCATGTCAGCAGGTTAGGCTGTGGAAAAAAAAAAAATCATCTTTACACATGGGAAAATTAAACCCTTGCTTCCCTTTGGAGAAGAGAGGAACTTGCTTGAAGTGCTAGGAAATCAGAGCAAGTTCCTCAGAGTTAGATCAATTTAATTTAGATATTGATATGCAAGTGTCAGTCAATGATGCCTTTAATTGATTGCTACACAGTTATATTTTGAGGAGGGTAAGGAAGATCTTATTGTGATGATATTTTATCATAACTATCATAGAGCAATTTCCAGGCCTCATTGCAAGCTGTGCATTGTGCAGGTTGTGGTCAGATTTAATCAGTGTCTATCAGCTTCAAATCCAAACTTCAGGAAATGCAGGTCATGACATTTTTTGTGGCAGTACAAAATTCAAGTTCTGTGCAGAGGAATTAAATGCAAAGTAAATAGGCTGGGAAATATTTGTAGGGTTTTGAAAAGGAAGGAATTCTGCTCTGTATTCAGTCAGATGCACATTATGGAGGAGAAAATAGCTCAGGGAGTGTTTTCTTTTCACTCTTAATTTTCATGTGACGTGAATGTGGACAGGCCAAGCCAGGATATTATATTCACATCAGCAATGCCTTCAGAGATTGTGATGGCTTAGTGCAGTGAGACCCACATGAATCAATATTGATTGGCCACTTACTTTAAGGCTACTTAATTAAACCTAACAGGATGGCACAGCTTCCAGACAAACCCACAGCTCTGTGATTTATGGGTGTGCTGGGGAGAAAGTGAGAAGGACACAGCATAACAGCTCTCTTTACTCTGCAATTGAGATCTTTTTGTGTAAGGTGAAATTAAAGAGTTTAAAGAGAAGAACTGAATGAGTGCAATAAATAAACTGAAAGGGCTGTTTTGTCATTACCTAGCCTGTTGGAGAGGACTTCTGGCTTTTTTACAGGGTACCTGACTGTCTTATTGCATATTGGTATCATCCAGGGCATCCAGCATGAAGCTCTCTAATGTTAATGATAAAAGACAATTGCTTTCCTGTGGCTGGGGTTGGAGTGAGCACATGTGGCATCACTGCTCTGTCAGGTTAGTCTTTTGTATTTCTACTAAATGTATTTAGTTCCACAAATAAATCAAATTATAGTGTTTGTTTACAGTATCTATATCTGGGGGAATCCACTGAGATAATCTGAAATGTGGGTATTTTTCTAGAAATCTCCATCTCTTGATGCTTGGGGAGCAGTCATTTAATTTTTTTTATCCAGCTGATTTAGGCAACAAGTTGTTCTTTATGTGGCAGCCTCAGGGATTGTGTGTGTTTGTTTGACCAGAGATGCAGAGAATACAACTCCCTGTGTCAATGACAAAACCCCAGGGCTTTGCACCTCCAGATATTTCTGTTTCTCAATGGCCAGTGAGGAGGAAAAGTAAGAGAAGTCTCCCAGATTGAAATGCCATAAGGAATTGTTTCTCATCTGCTCGTATTTACACAAAAATAAATAGAGGGAATGATGCCTTTAAAAGTTCAAACCTTTGAGTTGTGCTTAGCAGGCATAAGTCAAGAAGTCACTTGCAACACAACTGGGTTTGTTTTTTATCAGCACTTTCAATATCCTGAATCTCTGCTTGCTATTGCAAACAGTTTGGTGAGGGAGCAGCTGAGATGCCAGAGGACAATGTATTGCTCTCTGAGGGGAAAGTCTTGGAAATCGTTAAGATAAAGGCAAGAATAGTTTAGAGAAGCGTGATTAAGGCAGTGAATTGAGTTGTTTTAATATTTCTCCCACAGTAGAGAAACAAGCTATAGAAAAAGGGTTTTTTTTTACATCTGATGCTAGAAGAAACCAAACTTTTTGTCTCCTTACTCTACTAAATAATAGTTTGTGTTTTCTGAGCATTCTAAATAAAGCCAGAAAACTCCATTGTTCCTGGAGAACTTTACTGATAAACTCTTGATTGAAGTAATGCACTTAGCTGAGATCATCCACTCTATTTTAGTTCTTTACTTTTGTCCAGGTATATCAATTTCCAAAGACATCAGTTCTCTGTATTGAAAAGATTGAATTTTTGAAGGTTTTGAACCTTAGAAGTTACAGAACTTGCAGCTTTGAAGTTTTGTCAGTCTGCTTTGAAGTCTGAAAAATTATGCTTTGTTTCCTGAGTTACCTGTAAGAGACCATAGAGTTCTCCCAAGAAACATGTATTTGTAAGGATTTCTTGTGAATGAAAAGGATTTTATTGAATGCAGAGTAGTCCTCACAAAGCTCCTTGAACCATTTGCTTTCTCATTCTTCACTTATTTTCTTCATCATGTTTATGGCATGAGTGTTAAGATTCTGTGAAGGACGATGTCTCTGACTTCTCAGGAGAGTTTTCTTTTGGGAACTTTTTCTTCTTGGAAATTGTCTTTTCCTGAGATTTCAGGAAAGACCACGGTACAGTTGAGCTTATTAGAAAAACCCTTCAAAGAGGAGTGCGTGTTGCTCCTTGCCTCTCTGCATTAGTGCTGGAAGAGTGTCCGTGCTTTCCCAAACATGTACACGGAGATTTAGCTGGGCAGGAGCCCCTGGACTTTTGTGTGGGTGAGAGAATTTCTGTCTTGTGATGTAGTGTTAACACAGACAGCGCTAATAAACTGCAGGACTTGCTGGGATGTGTCCCACTCCTATTAAAAATATATAGATATGAAGTAATATTTCTCTCCACTGCCATCTAGTGAAGTTACTGTGCTCTGTAAAGGCTTTGAGACTCAGCTGAGCATTCTGGTAGTGAACTGTGTCTTGGTAGCACAGAAAGTCCAGTTCCCTGCAGAGAGTCTGGTATTCATCCCTGGGGTAACAGCAAACACTGCAAAATAAAGGAGGTGCAATCAATTTGATAATAGAATTCTGTCAATGATTATGTTGATAAAGACAGTGAAAGGATTTGTGCATGTTACCAGCATTGCAGAAGTGATTAGCAGCACCTAGATTGGAGTTGTAAAGAAAGCAAGCACCAAAACCACTGCAGGCTGGTGGAATGGTGTAAAATCAGACATTTTTGGTAGAAAGCACGCAGGTTCCCTGGGGGTCCAGATCTGCTGCCTCCAGTCTGTATCTTCAGGCTTGCAGAGTGATGCCCACCAAAATCCTCTGTGGATTTTCAACCTAGAACTCAAATGTCACTTTAAAAAAAAAAAAAGTTTGAGTTTTTGAGCAATGCCCAGGTTGTTTTGGGCCATGCATGGAGGGTGTTCTCTGACAGCAGTGCTGGGATGGGCACCAAAGGGCTCATGCTGTGAGCACACTGCACCTCTCCATTTCTGTTCAGCTCAGCAGCATTGATTTTGCTTAAAGATTCTTGGCTATTTTTGTAACACACAAGTAGGTCAGCCCATCACTTTCTGGTAGTGGAAATAGCTAAAATAGGACATAGAGATCTGAAATCATTATCCTCTTCATGTATCATTTAGTGAGCAAAAGCTCTGTCCTAATACTCATGTGAAGTCATCTTAAAATCACAAGCTGTTCCCAAATGCAAGAGGCTGAAATAAAGTTGAGAAAAAACATAATATTAGTATGATTTAGAGGAAGAAAAAAATCAAGAGAAGTGTAATGTGATGTGATGGCTGAAATGTGTATTTCCACTGCCATAGCTGAGCAGTATCTCTGCACTCTGATTCGTTTGCCATCTTTTCACTTCAGTTTCACAGGCGCGATGGAACAGCCCAAATTCCATCTGATCTGTAAACCTGTGCACTTCCCTCTGTAGCTGTAGTAGCAGTGTGGTGGTTTGCTTGTCTGTTTTTCACTTTCCTTCTTACCACAGAACCTATTGGGCAACATTTAAAGGCAAATTATGTGAGTATCCCTCAGCTCTAGCTGAATTATACATTACCTTTGAAGAGAAATGAAAGATGAGTTTATGTTTTAACTTGGGGTTGGCTGCTAAAGTTTGTGCTTCCAGGTGGGAACTGTACATGTGCAGACTTGCTGTGTTTTCTAAAGTTGTGTTAAGGAAGTAAAACAAACTGGTCATCTGGCAAATAAAAGACAAATGCAGGGTGGAGTAAGTTTATTATTTTTTATTTATTTTGTAGTTACGCCTTTTTAACGTCTTTCATTGAATTGTGTAATAAATTGTAAATTACAGAACAAAATTTCTTAACTTTGTTTGCTAAAATGTGTGAGAGATTCAGGAACTTTTGAAAAATCTGAAGCTTGTAATTCTGAGTGAGTTTGCTCTATTCAGTAATTGGAGCCATGTTTAAAGAAAATCCTTTATTTTACTGAAGAAAGGATAAATAGGATTGAATTGTAGCCACTACCCCCCAAGCAAGCTGAGTGACTGAGAGAGTTGTTGTTTTACCTGTCTCTTGAGGCAATGATTAAATCTTAAATAATAAATAAATCTTCTAAATAATCTTAAATGACAATCTGCCCAGGCTTATTTACAGCGTGCCAGGGCAATCAGACAATGACCATGCTGGTAATTATAAGTAAGCAAACAGTTGGGTTCATTGGCCACTTCAGCTCTGATTTTTTCTTTTTTTTTCATTTCATTTCCAGCCAATTTACATTTAATCTTCTTTGTTCAAGGAATTCTCTTCCTAAGTTAGAAGCAATGACATTTGAACACTTAATTGCATAGTGCCATGATACTTACACTTCATATTTATTGAAAAAAAAACCCCATTTCTAAGTAGAAAAATTCAACCAGGGAATTTTTCTTTACTTAGGTTTTCATTCCAGGGGTTGCAAGGGGATGTCATGGAGAGAATATGGTTCTTAAGCAGCCCTGTTATCAATAAGCAGCTAAGAAGATACGTTAGGAACTTAGAGACATTAAATGCATCAGGAAGAAGAAAAAAATTGAATGACTATGGTCTTCTCAACCAGAATTTCAATTCCTGGTTTTGACATTGCCAGATAAAGTTGTAGTATTTAAAAGTTCTCTTTTGTTCTTTCCGTGATCGTTTGTGTTGGACCTCACAGACTCCAATCTTTTTTGTATTTCCCCAAAAACCATCAGAGCTTGTGGATATCCCCGTGGGATGTAAATTGCCTTGATGTCCCAGGGTCAAAAGCAGCATGGCAGATGTAATGGCACATCCCCTTTGGAAAAGCAACAAGAAAGAAAAGGAGTGCCCAGCCACTCAGAGCAAGTTGGTGATGGATTGGGAGCAATAGAGGAGGGATAATCCAGGGCAGTTTGTTGAGACACAGGAAGCTTGAAGATGGATGACATCCCTAGTTTTTCACTGTGCTCCTTCCATAGATACTATTAAATCCAGACTGGAAAATGAAGGTAAAACACTGTATGATGTGCTGAATGTGGCTTTGCACTGACTTCCAATGCTGTCATCATTTCATTGCAGTATTGTTTTTAATTCCATCCTGTAAAAATGTTATGTTGGAAAGATAAATCAAGTTAATCAGGTATATGGATATGCAGGACTGCTGCAGTTGGTTTTGGTAAAGCAATACCAGAGTTTCTCATTGTGCCAGCAAGTTGAAGACTGTCCTATTTCCAGAAGAGAAAAAAAGGTTATAAAGAATAGGATATCAAGAGTAGTCTTTAAATAGTTTTCCAGTAAAAAATACATGGATTTAACCTCTAGTCCAGAGTAACATGTAGTATCTGCAGAAATGGCTTGTTTTGTCAAACAAAGATATCAAAAGAGGGTTTTTTTTTGTTGAGTTGTAGATTTGATTTTTCTTAGAAGTTATCCTGGCTGTTATATCCTCTCTTCCTGCTTTCCAGTCAGGTAGTAATTGCATTCCACTTTCTACGCAGGGTTTCCATTTCACGTCAAAATGGTGCACATTAAAATAAAAACACTGGGGGAAGGGAGAAAGGTATGAGTTACAAACGCTGAAGGTGATGCTGTCACAGAGTCAGGCCCAATATCCACCTCAGCCCTAAGCTCATGTCCTAAAACCACTAAGAGTTAATGCTTGGGAAGAGTCTTAAGTATTCCAAAGCAAATAGTGGTAAAAGGAAAGACCCCTAGGGAAACTTATTTGCAGTCTACCTGTCTTAGCCTCTCTTGGTGGATATTACTTAAAAGTCATTAACAGTCACTTCATATTTATAGAGAAGAGCCGAACTCATCAGCCATATATTATTTTGCAAATTTATTTGCAGTTGGAATTTTCTTTCCATTTGCTGAAAGAGTAGAATGGTTAAGTAAAATCTTTTGAAAAAACAAATGAGTATTTTTTTTCCAAGGAGAAGGCATAGAAATATTGCTAATAAGGCTGCATTCCTTTGATGTCAGGCCTCACGCTGCATAAACTTCATGAACCGGTCATTAGTCCTTGTCAACTCTTAGGGTCTTTTGGCTTGGGGCCAAACAATTGATATAGTGAAGAGCTTCCAGCTAAAATAACAGCCTCTGCATCTTTATCTTCCCATCCATCAGATTGTTGGTGGAAGATAGGGCTAATTTGTCACTCTACCCACTTGGAAAAGTTTGATAAATGGCTTAATTAGATTTTTTGTCTTTTCTTTTTTTTTTCTTTTTTTTTTTTTAAGAAATCACATTTCTTGAGAACTAGAGGTTGGGAAAACAAGGGCTAAGGATTGAATTAGAAAAGGAAAATATTTTTTCTTCAGTACAGACCAGAGGAAACACAACCATTACACAATCAGGAGAAGTGGAAAGAATAGGGTTGTTTGGAAGGACTTTCAAGGACAAGAAAACCTAAACCACCCTAACACAGAAATAATCTGTGGGCTGTGCAGCTCCCTGAAGACTGTGGCAGACCAATCTCTATAGAAATATTCACCTGCAGAGTACCTTTTTAAATATGCTGCCCCCCAAATTGCAGTGCTTTTCTATCATTTCTCTAGAAATGATAGCCAGGTAGCCTTGTAGCTAGATGAACATCTAAATAGAGAATTAACTAACTCTGTGTGATGCTTTTCCTGTCTTCCAGCAGGCTACTGACTCCAAAGGGAGCTGTGCTTTCCAGGAGGATCCTGGGGTTAGTGCCTACACCACTGAAAGCCAGGACTTTGCTTCAAATCTCATCCATAACTTTTGGGATAAAAAGAGAAAAAGAGGGCTGCTCCAAGGCCATGGATCAAGGACTGAGCAAGTCCAGGTCACAGTTTTGAATGTTCCTGCTCAGGATATGCTAAAAGTCAAAGGATATTTGCATCATCTTCTTTTCTTGAGGTAATTTTGTGGCTTACGAGTCAAACAACCTACATGGATTAAAAATCATTGGTTTTGAAGTTTTTCGAACTTGAGGCCAGAAAAAGGGAGAGAGAAGCTGAGTAAAATTCTTCTCTTGACTGTTGTTTCCATATCTGTGTTTGGATAATTATCCTTCAACTTTGCATAATTATGACATGTATTCCATCATGAGGATGTGTTGGTGACAGCTGCCAATCTTAACATGTTAGAGATGTCTGGGCTTTGTATTTCTAAGGATCTCTTCATGCAACTATTTCATTTGGGTCACCAGAGGAATGTATTTCTCCTTTCTCTGGTCTGACATAAATTAATAAAGCAAGAGACAAACTGCATCCTCCGTTTTTTGATAAACTGTCCAAAAATTGGACGTAATTCAGAAATAATTTTAAAGCTTTTTAACCTCTGGGCAGAAATTTATAATAGTAAGGAAAATAGAAGCATTTTTCAATTAAAAAGATTTAGAATCCTTTTCTCTGCAGAACACTAATCTGCAATGACACCGAGGGGTAATAGGCCTGGTGTTAGTGCTTCCCCAAGGAAATGTCTTATCTTTTGCACTAAATTAATTGTGTCTTTCTCACTCATCCTAAAGCTGTCAGTTTGGACGTTCTGTGTAAGGAAGCTCATGATTTAAAGTGTCTGAGAAGAAAGGCAAAACAAAAGTGTTTAAACAATAATGACCTCTTATGCCCCACTCTCCACGACCCGTTCTGAGGAGGGATAGCCATTAACATTAAATCATTCCTATTCCTGGGAAAGTCACAGGGGCAAGCTGTGGGAGCAGCCTCTGTGTGGGTCAGGTTGTGGAGGTGTGATGTGCAAGAGCACTGCAGCAAAAGCCAGGATAAAGTGGGGATGGGTTGGGGTAACATGGAGGTCTGGCAAGGGCACCATTGCGGAGTTCTGCTGTCCAGCCTCCCAGCACAGTCACAATCAGAAATGATCCCTCTTGACTCCTTGGTGGCCTCTCCAACACCAAATCATGTCAGTGCAAATGTCATGTGGGAAGGGTGCTGTTCCCCCATGCCAAGGTGACAGAAATGGGACCTTGGTGACCCAGTGCCAGCTGGCATGCTCCTGGCATGGCCTGCCAGGTGGGATAGAACAGGGGCTCGTGAAAGGGCAGAGGGTGCTGGAGCTGCTTCATCCCACCTGGCAGGCCATGCCAGGAGCAGGGCTTCTTGGGAGTGTGGGTGCAGACGCCTCACAAGCACTGGGACCTGGGCTTTGGTACCTTTCCTGCAGCAGTTTCTGTGAGAGGCTGATGAGTCCCCAGAAGCCTTGTGTGGGCTGTCTTGGCTTGTCCTCCATCGCTGCCTTCACCCAGGCAGGAGGGCTGCCCTGTCCTCCAGCTCAGCAGATGTTGTTCGCAGAGCCACTGTTGCAGAAAGTGCCCCCTGTGCTGTTCTGCATCATCACTTGCCAGGTGCCCTCTGTTGATGTTGGGAGATCAGAGCTCTAAGGCTGCGCTTGTCACTGTGGGACATCTTTAATATAACAGGGGAAAAACAAGGAGGTACAAAGGCTTCTCGTGCTCCCACAAGCTGTGTAGTGGTGATGGCTGGACCAGCTGCTCTGGTGAAGCTGTTCATGGATGGGATCTGCTCCCAAGACAGGAATTGCCCAGATCCCTAATGAAGTGAAAACAAATTGTATTTACAGCTTTAGATCTTCACTAGAAAATCTGATTTATCTAATTGTAGAATCTAAAAGCTCAGCGAAGTGGCTGCACATTGGGACATGAAAAGTGCATTTACAGGATTATTTTCTTGCATTGAAGAGAAATCAAGCATTTTCTTCTGTATAAAGAAATGTCTTGGACACGAGGAAGAAAAGGAATATGTTAATCCCTGTGTTACTGATTTGCTATTTTAAAGTAAGTGAATATATCCAATATGTTTTACTTTATTTTAAAAGTAAGAACTGTCAGAAATAAAACTCTCTAAGTCTAGAGTAATTCTTTTTGATTTAGAGCCAGTTGTGGTTATTAATGTATTAAATGAATTCAGTATGTTTTGAATTGCTTTGCCACTTGGTTTACTTGGAAACTAAAACCATTTGTAACAAAACAGTTAGACTGGTTCTAAGTCAGACCAGTGTATAAGAGCATGTAAAACTAATGGTGCACTTCAGACCATCGAAAAACAGTCTTCTGGACTAGATAAAGGACAATTATTAGAAACAAAACCTAAAACTCTTCAGATACTTGGAAAACAAAAGTAATTCTCTACACTTTCGTCTTATGATTTGCAATTTTAAAAACCCCCAACTCAATTGAAAGGAAACTCAAGAGTCAGGATGAGATTGCTGCACACACTGAGCAGCCAGGAGAGCTGGCAAGAGTGGACCGGAACTAACTTGAAGTTTTGTAAGAAGCCTGCTGTAAATCCAGACATAGATAGAGTCTGCAGCCTGCATAAATGTGTGTGGTGGGTGATCTCAGAAGCTGTAGCTTCGTTTATGGATTAGATGGTTCCCAAGAACTGAGGGAGATGAACTTGGTTTCTTCAAGCTGTCAGGTATCCTTTTTTTTCCCCAGTGGTTTACTACACATAGAACAGGCTCAGATACTTTTTTACAAGCACACTTTTAATACCTTTTGCAAAATGATTGTAAATCTGCCATCAATTTGCTTGATTATACATGTGGCTTTAGAAGAACCTGTTACATGTAATAAATAGAATAGAGATTAATAAATAGCTCCTAACCTGTGCAAATCACTGTGTAGAAATCATCTCTGGCAGTTTCTCCTAAGACATGAAATGAAGCATGCTTTCAGTACTTCACCTTACGGTAGACTTGAGTTTTATTCAAACCAAAGTCTTGAGAGTTTTGTTTAGAGCCTGAGCTGAAATCTGTTCTCGTAAATTCTTCATAAAATGCTCAGAAAAACTGAGTTTTCAATACAGGTTTTCAAAATGATGCCTTCATTTTTATCCAGTGGAAAAGGGTAGACATAACAGAAGTATAAGGTCAGATTTATTGCAGTGTAAAAACCTGTACAAATGGATCCCAGGTGGAGTTCAGTCATGAGCAAGGGTTTCAGAATTTGGTCACAGGGATGACCTGTGGATTGCTTAGCGTGGAGCAGGCTCACTTCTGGGAAGAGTAGGTGGAATCTACCCTGAAATGGAAAAATTGCCAACCCTCCATCCTCTTACGGCACAATGATCTTTAAATATCAGTTTTAGTTATGGGTAGCTTTAGCATTGGGATTTGTCAGATAAATGGGAATTTTGTCTAAGTACATGTGTATTGTTAATGGTTTGATCATCTGTTGTCAGAGGGGCGAAAAACAACACAGTGAGTATTCAAAAACTTCAGTGCTTCTTTGTCCCTCCAGTGAGTGTGACAGTAACACATCTTGTAGTTCCTCTGGCCTCGTTTACTGACCAATAGATACAATTTCTGCCTGAAATATCTAGCCCACTACATATTATTGTAAATTAGATTAACTTAATTTCTTTTCAGTACAGATTCCAGTTGTCCCTGGACCCACTAAGAATGTGAGAGGGAAACACAGTGATGAGGGGCTATAAACCCAAGGGCCAGGACATAAAGCAGAGAGATATGTATGTACTCGAAATGGTTTATGTACATTTGCTTTGATCTTTAAATGTAAACCTAATGCTTATCACAAGTTAGTGATTGCTTGCCAGAACCAGATTTGCCTCGCACTGTAGCATCAAACTTGAGGCAATGAGAGCAGCATGAAAAACAGCTTGGCAGAATGAAAAATAGCTTCCAAGCTGTTAATGCCTTGGACTTTCTTGGCTTTTCTTTGCCTGTAGAACCAGAGGTGAACATATCATCCTTTTAAATTTTCTTGATAAATCTCATTCCCTCTAGGATTAAACATTCCTGAACATTTTTATGCCTCATTGAGCTCTTTCAGAGAAACAAAAATTAATTCTTTAACTCGACATTTATACCTATAAGACCTAATTCCCCTTGCCTGTAGTTGTTGTAGCCATGGCCGTTTGTGCAGAGTGACCACCCTGTTACTCTCCTGTCTGCTTTGTGCACTTATATTTTATGTACAGAGGTTTGGTGTGGCTCTGACCAGTGGGAAATGACTCAGCAGTGTCCTGCAGGGGTGAGTTGGATGGGTAGATGTCAAACGTGGATTTTGGATGCAAAGCCAGGACACTTCTGTGCGTTCTGTGCATGTGAAATCAGGCTTAACCACTAAGTACTTGGCTTTGGGTATCACAGCTGAATCCAGGCTAAGCTGAGCACATAGAGACAAGAGTTAGCACCTCATAAATACTCAAATATTTGCAAAGTCATTATTGGCACAATGTGACTCAGATCTTCTGAAGTAATTGGGCCACCTGATTTATACCTTTGGAGGAGACCTGGCAAAGGTGAACAGCAACACAGCAGATGGGGTTTTGAATGGCTACCCTGTGGCTCCTTGGAAGGATCTTTACTAGCCTAGTCTTTTTGGTTATCTGGCCCTCAGTTCTTGCAAAGCAAATTCCTAAGGGACCTGAGGTAAAAAAGTAAGAATTTTGTGAACAGCTCAGGTTTTATATGACGAAAGTTTGCTGTGAGATGGCTGAAAATGTTTTCCATTATTCCTGTTTGCCTTTCTAAAGCTAAATCAAACCTGTATATTTACACAAGGAGCATCCCAATAAACAGGTCATGTGCAGTATTCGGTATCTGTGTAGCAGCTTAGAGCAGGGAAACAGTGTGTGAAGGTGATACAGACTTGGTAGAAGGTGAATTTTTGTCCCAGCAAACCTTTGTTAAAGAAATCACTGCTCAGGAGGAGGGAAGGAATGATCCATCGCAGCTCAGACAAAGCCTGCAGCACCTCTAAATTAGTTTAATATTTTATCTTTTCCTGTGTAATCTTAATTTACATATCTTGGTAATGTTACAGTTTGAAAGAATGAGAACACCAGGAAATATGGCCAAAAAAACCCCATGTGAACAAGAAGATGAGCACGTTGTCTACTTCAGATGATGACTGGATTTCAGAATTAATGATGACTGAGTTTTAGAATTAATAAAACTTAAAAAAAGGCTATCTATCTCTTTTTTTCTTTTCTATGTCACATAAACAAATTAGGAATTCTCTGCTTGAGGAACACAAGGCTTTCTATGTGATAGAGTACTGAAGTGCTGAGGTGCAACAAAACCAGTCCACTGATGTCAGATACATCTGATTTGCTTGTTACATTGGACCTGCTGCTTGGCTGCTGAGCAGCCCTCCTGCAATCGGACGTGTGAAATTACAGCCTCATTTCCTATAGTGACAGGGACACTGCTAAAGGAGGGCCCTGCCACACTCAGGTTCAATTAGATGGTCATCCAAATGCACAGATGTTTGTTCCAGTCTCCTCTAGTAAAGGAAGTGGGACTCTGTGGTTGTGCTACTGTGACATTTCCAGTACTCTGGACAGGGCAGGATCTGCAAAAATGCTCTTCCTTGCACTGCAGAATTAGCTTTGGCTAGGAGTGCAAAAGAGGCAGAAAATATATTAACATATAGTCTGAATTTTTTTTTTCCAAGTGGCATGATTTGGGGACTCAAATAAGAAGTTTACGTTATCTGCTATTTTGTTCAAATTAATACATACATTTCTAACTTGTATGTTATCTTTTTGCATAGTATGGATCTAATTACATTTGTGAGCGGATAAATAATTCCAAATGAAGTTAGAAAGAGGTGACCCATAATACTCAACTTGACTGCTTTCATATACTGGCTTCCTATTAGATTTCATGTAGTAATTTTAGAATTTAACAATGCCAGCAACTTTATGTTCATACTTAAGAGTTACTCCTTCAAACTTAAGAGTTATTTGTTTTGACTAAAATAAATAACTTTTTTTTCCATCTATTATCAAGTCAGTGTATTATATGGTAAAATTGAACCTTCTAAGCCTTCTCAGGTAAAAATCAACTAACCAAAACAAACTGAGAGCAACTAAATGTGATTTCAGTGGCAGAGTTTTCTGGCAATTTATTTTGTTGCTTTCAGAATTATATCTTTGGTATTGTTGTCCTTAAAAAAAAATTGAACAAAATACTAACCAAGTTGAAAAAGTTCAGCAAAAGCTAAGGCTGTTAAAAGCTCCATATCTAAAATAGTTCAAGTGTCCTTTAAGAAACTTTGTTCTGGTGTTCATGTACATTAGCCCCCCTATTATAACTGTATTTTGGGGAGGAAAAAAAAAAATCACCGTTTGGGATCTGTATTTCCTCAGGTAACATTTGTAAGGCCCATAAAATTCCTCCTGCTTAAGCCAACATAATCTTGTGAAATCTGCAGGCTACCATGAAGCATTTATGAAAATGTGGTGCCTGCACAGGCCTTTGTGTGGTGAATTCCAGAAGTACCACCATGTACAGGACATATTTTTAATATTGATGAAAATGGAAAAAAAAACAAGGTCAGCCAGATTTGTGCCCCAGGCTTGGAATGTGAACACTGACCACCCCTCTTGGCTACATCCAGCAGTGGAGGATGGGGAGGTCAAGAAATGCACAGGCTGTCAGTGTCTCCTGTGTGCCCCTGGCTGCCCTCATGTCTGGCAGTCATCTTCCTGCCTCTTCTGTGTGGTAAGAAAGGATAAAGTTTCAGTTTAACAGAGAAAACTGAGTTTCAGGTAGACCAGTACTTCTCTCCCCAGTGGTGGAGGAGGCACCACCAAGAAGTGAGTGATTCCACCCACAGACCAGCCTTGTCTGTTCCTCTCCCTCCCTGCTGAAGGCTGAGGGAGGTGGGATGGGAGGTTAAACCAGGTGCTTCTTTTTTATATGCTTAAATTAGCAAAAATGGATCTACCTTAGCTGACTTCCCCAGCAACACACATAATGCTTAGCTGGGGCATGATTACCTATTCCATCTGCTGGTATACTGATTGCAGATACTGTAACCATGGCTTTTGTCCTGCTGTATGACTAGGGAAGGAAAAGACAAAGAAAATTAGGCTCAGCAGACAAACAATAAGGGGGTGAGTTTTTTGTGCTTGCTTAGTTTTTTTTAACCTGTTAAAAAAGCAATGTGTTCCTCTTGTCCTGGAATGTTATTCTCAACCAAAGTCTGTGTTTTGAAAATTATTAGTTGTTTAGCTCTTTCTGTCTTCTACTTGCTTAATTTAGTTCAGTTGCTGCTCTAGAGTTCTGTATGAATTATATAAGGAAAAAGAAATCTTTCAGCCCTGAATTGAAACACTCTCCCTCAGTGCTGCTTCTCTTGTGGGCAGTGGTACCATTTGTGCAAGAGAAGTGGTGAATGAAAATGTGATCCAGACTTCAGGACTAGTGACATTTCACACTGCCACATTGCCTTCAGAGAACAATAGGATAGGCTGGCACATCTCCTGTAACACAGTAAATTAAAATAACCAGAATAAATACCTAAAAATGCCACCACATATTAATGAGGTATCACCAATTAATGGCTGCAATTCCCACCTCCTTGAAAAGGAGAGGTTTTGTGGTTGAGACACAATTAAATCATAACTATCTTTTACACAGAATGAACTTTCACTGTTGAAATGACTGCCTGGGCTCCGGGCACACTGCCACCAAGAAGCAGGCATTCCTTAGTTCTCTGCTGCTGCTTCAGCTCTATCTGGCCTAACAGACAGGGTGGAGTCTGGCCTGCAAAGTTACCATTATAATGTCAACATAAATATAATTACATATTCTCCAGCAGTGGAATTAGTGCCACCAGGAAACAAAATCATTTCAGGTTTCTCCTGCTGTGTTTGTATGAGCTTGGGGTCTAACTGCCAACCAGGGAAATTCGGCCTTTGTGCTCAAATAATGCAATGCTGTGCTTTCCATTTCGAGATGAAATTACTACTAGTGGGATTTGTGCCTTAGGAAAAGAATTTGTGTTGCTAAATCTTTTGGTAGTTGAGGCTGCTTTGTCTCACCACATAAAGACAGTTATTTACATGGCCACGCATGCACAGATGCACAGCTAGAGGTTATGTGCGTGTGTGTGTGTTGGTTTGGGAAGTCTTTTTAGGAACATTAGTGTGATGTGAATCATTGTAAGTGCAATTTTTATGGAGAAGAATATGAGCCTCCAGGTACCCATTCCCTGTCTCTCTGAGTGCACTCATTTTTTAAGGTTCTGAAGGTGGATGAGGGATCTCAGCAGTAAGCCCTGGGATGCTGCTCCCTGCATCTCCTTATTACAGACCCAGACAGGCCATGCTAAGGATTTTCTGGCAGGCCATGTGCCCACATTTTTCCTGGTGAAAGCAAGGATTGGATATAGGGAAGGGGAGGGACTTGGTTAACCATAGACTTTTATTCTGTGCTTTAATGTGCCAGTCAGTAGGGAGATAAATGAATCACTAGAGAGTCCTGGAGCATTTCTTGTGCATCGGGAGGTTGGCTTTTCCCTCAGCATCACAGAACACACAGAATTAGCTTAGAGTGATGGTGAAGAGCTAATTCTCTCTACAATTGTGCCTCCTGTGCCAATATTGTAGTGTTCCCAAAAATGGTCTCAAATGAGATTAAAATCAACAAAATGAAGCAGATTTCTCTTACACATAGCCTTAAGCCTTTTTTTCAAAGTAATCTGAAATTATACTGCAGGATAAGTATTCCAGCTGCTGCTTCAGCAGTGTCCAACTGCAGCTATTTAGAGCAAAAGGGTGATGAAAGCAAAGGGAAATTGGTGCTCAGCCTTGCCTGGCCAGCTGGATTCAAAGTGCAAATCAAGCCCTTGTGCTGCCCTTATTCAGGGATAACAGTACAAAGCAGTGAGGGTAGGCTGGCATTTTAGGTCAAATCTGAATGGCACTTCTGAAGCAAATTTCCTGATTTGTCCCACTTACCATGCTTTCCCTTGCACCTCAGGTCAGAGCATAGGAACTGGGCTATTGGATGAAACCAACATCAGAAAGGTACTCCAGGAGCACACTTCCTAAGCTCCAGCCAGTCCAGACAAAGGGCTAGATTGGAAAATTCAGCCACATGCAAAGTGTGGATGTGGGGTCCCCACTACCAGCTGTGGATCTGCTCCTGTTTGGCTTTCCAGTGTAGGTAGAGCCATCTGACACCTAGGTAAAACACTAGTGCATTACAGACTCTCATTCTGAGTAAATTGGAAATTTAAATAAGTAGTAGAAATCTTAAAATAATACAGTGCTCATCCCAAGTGGTTTAAACTCAAGGCTTTCAACTCCCTAGCACAATTTCTTTCTTCCCCTCCTCAGCTGAAGAAGCAACTCTGCTTTTAAGACTTTCCATTACCATATGCATATTAAAAAAAAAAAACAACCCAACTCTTTTTCTATGATTTGGGTTCTATGAACCCAACTATGATTTACATGCCAAATTTGCTTATTTACTCCTAGGTAGATTAATCTTGTCTTTAATTACGTTTATAGCAATTACATGCTTTTAATCTGTGGTTTAGCGATCTATTACTTACAGCTGCAGTGAACAAAATACACATAGGCTGAGGGAAGCACATCCCTTGTGTAGGTGGCCACTGTGGGCCTCTTTTAAATTATACCAAGCCTCATGAGTTAAGGCCTAAGTAGTTTTCAGGATTTGAACAAATAAGGACATTTCAGTCAAGAATGAAATTGCCAACTCTTTATTGAAAGTGTAAAGAGTGTAAAGCCCAAAAAAGTTGTCCCAGAAAGCTTAAGATCACAAACTTACAGGATTGTGTTCAAACATTCTGTACTGGTTCTAATCTTCCTCTTGTTTTTCTCTAATTGCAAGTGTGTCAAATTACTCCAGTTGGGATAGGAGAAATTAATTCACAAACTTCTTAGGTATCTGGATTTAAATTTCTAGTTGGACTGACCTCTAGTATGCAAAAAGTATACACTTGTATTGCTCTTCCCTCCTGAACATCTGAAGATGACAGCATTAAAGAATTAGTCCCCAGAGTGTTATTATCCACTTCCAACTGATGGGGCACAAAGAGGTTTGATGGCTTCTTCAATACACTGTGGTAAAGCTAGGAAAGGAATCCAGATGTCCTGGTTCCTCATCCTGTCCCTGAACCACAAACCACACATCCCTGCCTTATTAGCGACAATCACAGCACATGAAAACAGACTATTTATATCTGAATATTTCATCTGTTCTCACTCATTATTCCCTAACTCACCAGTGTAATTATGCTGGCAGGGCGACAATCTCTTTTTTCCCAGTAAGAGCAAACAGATTGTTGTTAGGTTTTCTGCTGAGATACAAGCTGCACAAGAAGAACTCCCAAATAAATCAGATCAAAAGGACCATGTTTCCATTGAAACATCCTTGGTCAGGCAGCAATGGGAGAGAAGATTTCATAACATCTTCCTTGGCTGACTCGAACAGCTGCATTAAAAGCACTGATCAAGAAAGGTTAACTTTGAAAAGGATATTAACCCAGAATAGGTTTAGCCAAAGAGAGGGAAAAAAAGAATAGAAAGGGGCTTTGGAAAGTTCTGGTTTTTGAATGTGATGCGATATTCAACAGTCCTCAGAGTTTGCATAACAAGCAGGTTGGATAGAAGAATAAGATGGTCTGTGCAAAATAAATCCAAGATTCACATTTCGTAAATATCACTGTAAGTCGCTTCAGTGATTACATATTCTCTGATTAGCACAAATGATGCTTGTTCTGGTAAAACACTTCCATGTATGGGGAATATCAGTGCATCTTGGCCAGAACACAAGGCTCCTTGAGAATTTCGCTGCTGGAGTCAGTGACACCACATTTCACTCTGTATAAGGCAAGCACCTCGCAGGTCTTGGCAGTGCTTGGGCTGCCTCATCCTGAAGTGGCAGCTATACTCTGTGTCTCAGATGCAGGCATTATAGACACATAATGTGCATAATCACAATCCTTTTAATTTCCCAGTGACATGCAGGTGTCAGGTTGTGTTTGTTAGCCTGTACACAATATGTACACTAGTCCTGCTCAGTAGGATGCCACAGTTCATTGCCACAAAGCTTCAAGTATCCAAGCAGACTTAGAGCAAAGGCTGAGAGCATCACATGGATTCATAACATTCAGGTTTCAAAAAACAATCACCAATTAACAGGAATGTTTTGGCTGGGATTTTTTCTCAGTTGACCACGTGCATCCAAATGTAACCCTGAGGAATCTCCCCCATAGTGGAACACAACCAGTGGTAATTGAGATCACTGGAGGGAGAAGGCAGCTAAAGAGCACCGTGTTTTCATCCCTTGCTAAGTCAGAAACACTCCACTATGCACATGCTCTTCTGTTTTCTGTTGGCCAGGGTTTGATGACTTGGTACAGCCCCATTACAGTTCTGAAACCCTCTGTTGTTTAACACCACAAGTGAAATGGGCACCATAACCTCTGTGTGGCCCTGGAGCTGCACAGGAATGATTTCCTGCTCTCTGCAAAGGAAGATGCCTTCAGATTCTGTTAAATGATAACAAATAAGGAAATGGAGGCCTCCCCTAGTTCTAGCAATCCTATCCCTCCCACTGGGCTTTCCTAGAGGTGGCAGAGTTGAAACTCGCAGGTTTTATTTTCAGAACATGGTCATTTCTCATTTTGGTATTTTAAAGTAAACAATCCTTGGTTCCCATGTATTATTCAAGTAGAGAGAAGTGGGTATCCAGTGCACAGATAATCAAACATCCAGCCTGCACCAGACAACCTTCTCAAATCGCTTGAGAAATTTCCCTGTTGCTGTTGTTATCATTCTCTATCCACTTCCTCCAATTATCCAGCACTTCAAACATTGTATCCCATGTTTTCCCCACAGCTGTGGGGTGAAGCAAGCAAGAGCTGTGTTCCTTCCAGCTTCCCTAAAAGTGCTTGCCCACAGGAGGAGAGAGGGAGCTGCACAGATGTTGCTGGTATCACATTAATACAGAAATAACCTGTTGAAAGTAGATTTGTTTTCAAACCTTTCAGTGAGAAAATATCAGTTTCAGATGGAGGAATTAACGATTTTAACCTGCCTATCAAGCTCTTTCATTGCCAGCATGTAAAATAGTTATTGATGTTTCAAGTTGCAAGTAGTAATGTTGAGGGTATTTTCACTGCTGCCAAAACATTTACATGAAGCTGCTATTCAGATCAAATTATCTTGAAACTGCAAAGCGTGCATGCATTCCAAATTATTCAATTGGAGAGATCGTTGCATATTGAAATTACACGGTAGAAACTCGCAAAACACCACGATTGCCTCAGATTCACAGGGATGGCAAAAATAGCTCTTGAAAGAACTCTTCTCCTTAAAAGCAGTAATGAAACAGACACAGGCTTTGGCTGTGTTTAAACCAGTATTCCACCAGCCCTTCTTTGTGGTTCTGGCTTTGGTTCCACCACCCTTCAGACACAGACAGCTCAAAGAGAGGGGTGCTGGGGAAGTGAGGGAGAATCAGGAAGCTAAAGTACAGAGGCTAAAGAGCTGTGACCTTTTGGGGAATGACAAACCAAAAATGTAAATTCTAAAAGTGCAGTAGACTCTCAGAGGCTCTCAGTGCTAGCAGGATCCTATTAACTATCTCACATTTACCTTTCAGGAACACACCAGTTGTGGAAAAGACTCCAGAATATCGCCAAAAAGAGGTTCGGGCAGTTTCAAGTCTTTGATGAACCATCATTCCAGGTATTTTGATGTGCTTTCCTTTGCATAATGTTCTAAATAAACTGCTGCTTTTTAGTAAGGATTCTGTGTTGCACTGAAAGAACAATCTGGCCACATCAAATACATCCCCAAGAAAGAAGTGCTTCCCTCAAAGAACCATAAAGGTAATTTTCCAAGAATCACAGAAAGGACTGTCTAATTTAGCACCAGGGGTAAGGAGTCATTTCTCTCTGGCAGAGAGGGGATGGACAGATGAAAACACTCAATGAGGAAGAATCTTAGAGCTAAAACTAAGAACTCCTAACTGCTGTCAGAAAAGAGCTAACAAAGAAAAGTGAGGGCTGTAGAAAGAGCTCACCTGTGAGGAATATTGAGTGTGGCACTGGAGCAGGGTCCTTTGCCCTTTCAGTCACTGCTAATTGGAGATTGACATCTAAAATTTGTGTGCTTTTCCCCTGCAAGTTTGTAGTTGATTTGTTCTCATTCCTTCAGTGAAATATCCTGAAAAGCAACAAAAAAAGCAATAGGGTAAGACAGGTTCCCCAGATGTGGTGGGCAGTGCTCAATGGGTGTTTGTCTGCAACAGGAAATAAGTGCCTGTGTGCTCTGCCACTGTGGTGTGTTTTATCATGGCATGAAATCACAGTGATTTCAGCATTAGCCTGATCAGCAGATACTCTGCACTGGTGGGTGTTCTGTGCATAGGTCACAGCTGAGGCATCCTGTTCAGAACAGTCTGATGCACTTCTCTGGGAAAGGGAAAAGGAATTAAAGAAAGAGACAGATCAGGAGGAAAGAAATACTGATGATCTCTTCAGGGGCTGTGCTTTTTCTGCTTCTACTTTTAATGTGCATGCAGTGACAGCTCTGTGAGTAAAATACCAGAAGAATGTCCATGAGCTGCCACAGTGTACACATTTCAAAACAATCTAATACCTGTTCTCTGTTGCAGATCAAATGGGTTTTTTTACTGAAAAGACCTAAGGATTGAGGGTTGCATGTCTTAGGAAAAAAACCCTTCTGCAGTACTTCTGACATGGTACATCTGGCAGTGCTCTTCAGGTCACCTGGGAGAAAAGGGGCATGAGGTTTTCCACATCATCTCCTTTCTTGCCAAACCTTGAGGCTTCCAAGAGTGAGATATCTCTTTGTTCTCCACCTTAAAAGAAAAAAAAAATCTGAATTAGTGGCTTTGGTTCAGTAGGGCATTTCAACACCTACCTTAAAGCATTAGATGGGCTCCAGTGAGTACAGGAAGTGTGGGGGCAGTCAGAATGACACAAGCACATATGTAAATATTTCCCTGGGTGAGGCTTCAAGTTGCATTTGGGAAAATGTGAAGTTACATAAAGAATAGAACACATTAATACTTTTTTTTTTTTTTAACAGTATTTAACTGCATTTTTCTTGAAGTAGGGATGTGTGAAAAGCTGCACTATTGTAGATAAAAATACATAAAATGGGGCAGATTAAAGATTTGGAAATTAATTTCTCAGGAGACCTTTTCCAGTCTAGACTCTATTGACATATCCTGCCAATTTGTTTGTCTGGTCTCCCTGTGAACATAACATTTGATACTGTAGGCAATGCAAAGATCTCTGATAAGCCTGCTGCTTCCTGCAGCACTCTGTGTTCACAATGAACTTCTTAAGTACAACTTTCAGCTTCTCTGCATCACCCCCATTCTGCATCTTTTTACCACGTGCTTTCTCCTTTTTTGCACCCTGTGCCTTCATCCCATGGGGGACCATTCTCAGCTTCCAAGTCTCCTGTGAGGACAAGGATCCCCAGCTCCTCAAGCTCCCACCTCCTCATCCAGTTCACCCTCTGCCTGCTGGATGCTCACTGCTGAACTGGTAGGATTCGATTGTGATCTTGCTTGTTACCTGTCCTCACCCTTTGCTAGTTTGTACTTGGATAGGAGCTGCTGGAGGGAAAGGTGAACCTAAGGAATTAAAGGAGTTTCCAGCAGAAAAATTCCAGAAACAAAGCTGATCTTCAGGGGGTGATGCCGACTCATTAATGGTACTTCTTGCAGTGCCTTCACTGCTTTTTAGTTAAGCACACAATGCAGCTCTGTAATAAAGCTACAGGCAGAATATGGGACAAAAGTCACATAAGGCTTTTTTTCCTGTTTTTAATTTTCTTTATTGTAGTTATTACTGGGCCCACTAGACATGAAGAACAGTTGTGCTTGAATTTTGCCATTTTAGATTAATCTGTAAAACTCATGGTGTTTCCTGAAAATTTTATCTTTATTGCAAGTTAGATAAACAGCATTTTTTTTTAATTCCTTCTATAGTCCAGATATTTTGGATTGAAAAAGAAAGACAGGAATATTTGGAATTCAAATTTAAAAATGACACAGGAATAGGAGAAATCTGCAAGCCTTGAAATTTAGGGAGAGCAGGCCAGTCATCTACAAGGCAAGCCATCTCTGTTTGGAAGAGTGTCTTGACACCTTCACCTGTACGTAATGAATGAAGCTGAGTTCCAAGTCAATATCCAGGCCTGCTTAGGTTGACTTTCTGTGAAGAACCCATTACAGGATACCAGTAAACATCCATAGGGCTGCTTTAATTTTCATCATTGGAATAGGCCAGCAATAAGAAGCACCCTGCACATGCTATCTCATCTCTGCCCCTCAACATGCCTGAAACGCTGTGTTCAGTCATGGTGTTCAATCACCTGAGTATCCAAGAAAGGAAGGGCAGCTGGAATGAGCTGGAATAAGCTCTGTATCTTGCTGCAGAATCAACTGGCTGTTTAAAATTTATTAGGATTCCATTTTTTTGCCACAGAGGCAATAAAGCATGATTCTAGCCTGTCTCTTACAGAAGCTGGCACTGGTCTCAAAACAAGACCCCAAAGCCCTGGAGAAAGACATTCTTTTAGGAATATGTGTTTCTGTACCTTGATCTCACCAAGGGGTAGAAATGTTCACATTTTCTGTAGCAAGGATGCAGTGTGGCTTGCTAGAATAACCTTTATGTATCCTTGTGTGCGTTCTAGCATTAACAAATGCTTCCCACCTTACAGATTTCCTCTAGGAAGCTTGCTTCCTCTGGCTGACAGCAAGTTCCTAGTAAAATCAGTTTGTACCACAGATGCAGAGGAGTCTTTGTCAGAAAGAAATTCCTCCCAAACCATGGATAATCATTATCCCCTCTGAATTACCTAATTATCTTTTGGGAGTTTTGTTTATTGTGTGGAAAAAGAAACAAGGAGTTTTCTTGCCAGCTCCCTCAGAAGTGGCCTAAATGCCCACTATCTGAGGGAGATCACAGGCTCAGGCCGCTGTCCCATTGTCCAGCTGGGTGCCTGCAATAGCCTGGCCCCATAAAACAGACATTTAGCTGAACAGAAGCAATTAGCCCTCCATCGTGGCCCCTGCTCACAATAGCAAAACCAGCTGATGTTCCCTTAACTTGAAACAATGGGAGGACAGGCATGGGCTGTGGAACTCTTACAAGCACAGTAACTCCTTCCAGAGAGGGACCGTGAGAAAGTGGAGCCTGTAAAAAGCCTTTCAGTGGATGAACTCCTGAACAGTCTTTTATCCAGTGAACTCATCAGTCAGCTGTCTGTGGGTGCAGCTCTCTTTAGAAAACCCCAGCTCAACTGCACCATGCCAGTTTGTGGTGATAAACCTTCGTGCTGAATGATATTCTGTCTCAGTGCTGTGTTCACCCCAGTGTGGATTTATTCAGCAGCATCTTTTCCCTCCAGCCCTCTTTCACCTTCCTTGCTGTGCTTGTTCCTCTTCCTAATGATCTGGGAATACCAGTGGCCACCAATGAGAGCACGGCAAGAACTGAATGTTGCTCCTAACAATGGCAGTGAGGCTTCACTCAAGATTCAGATGGTGAGAGAATTCCAGCAAATAAGCTGGTGAGTTCAGAAATTCAGCCCTTCCAAATGAGTACAGTAATTCACTTCCTTTTGACGACTTTCTCCTCCACTTTTGCCACCACCCCGTGGATACCCAGAACTCAACTGCTAGCAATACGGCTGTGTTCAATAAATGATAGCCCTTTAAAGCTGTGAGCAGCACTGTGCCCCTTCCCACCTGGAATGTCTTCCAAGCACCTTCAGGCAATAGTTCATCACTGGCAAGTATGAAACTCTTTGAAAACACAAGGCCTTTGCTAGTGGCAAGGCAAAGATACCATTAACTTTGGGAAAACAGTCCACAGTAAATAGAACCATCTATTAAATTCAGCATATTTGGCAACAGTCCAATGATTTGGTTTCCAGCTGATGCCATGAGTTTTCTGTAGGCACAGATTCCTTGTGAGCATAGCTTCTCCTTGCCCTTGTGCTAAATTTCCTTGTTTCCTTGTTTAGCAGTTTGGGTACCACAGCCCCAGAGTTCTGATTTCTGCCTGGGCAGGCCTGTTGCCAGCCAGCTGGAAATGGATATTCTGTTGCTTTTGGAATCTCCTTCCTAAAACCTAGTCTAAAATAAAATTAATTATTTAGTGATTGAATAAGAATTTTCAGTGAATATCACAGAATGGTTTGGGTTGGAAGTTCAGCCTCCAAGATATCTCACTTCTGATGCTGTTACCATGGTTTGCATTAAAAAAAGCCCTTTCCTTTGTTTAGCCCCGTCGTGGATCTGCTTCCCCATCATGTCTACTCATTAAATCTCCAGCAAGAACTAACAGAGTTAGTTCTAACATCCCAGTATAGGATACTGAGAAGACTGGAAGGTCTTTGTGGTCACTGAAATGTAACTATGACATCTCCCCAAAAGTGCCACTGGAAGAACGGAGTAAAACAAAAGAAAAACCACTAAATTTATGAACAAGCAAATGGTAGCAGAAAGCCCCTACCCCTGGATTATCTGTCCATCCAGGGACCTGGGTAAAACAGCCAAACAGATTTACTGGTTTTATGGGCATTCTTCTCTTGCTCACCGATAGATGGGAGCAGAGATTTCTCTACTCAGGAAATTTTCAGGCTACAGCGCTTGCAGTTTTTTGTATACTGTGAGGGGCAAAAAATAAAACCAAACAATGTCAATATAGCTCATTCATGTGTCCACAGGGAGAAGGGTATTGTTTTGTTTAGTAGCATACAGATGAGGTTTGTAATGGGAGTCAAATAGAAACCAGGAGTCAGCACTCTTGTATTCTTTAACATTGGAATTCTCTGGTTTGGTATCTAGAACTGGTCAGGGGGTATTGAATAAGTTTATAACCCCTCATTGTTATTTCCCAGATTATGAGTGTGTTTTGCTTGGATCCAAGCCTTTACAAAAGCAATTGAATGTGTCCTAAACTTCCATTCCTTTTTTTTTTTTACAAGATGAAAGAGGAGAAGCTGTTCAGATGTAAATAGCTAAGCCTCTAATGAGATGATCAGTGAATTGTTTGTCTCTTGTATTAGAAGCATTTAAATTACACTATTGCACTTAGGGCACTCTGCACTTCTGACTTGTATAGCAGGATCCCAGCACCTAACACAAGCCAGACAAAGAACTTCAGCAATTAGCTTTGAGCATAGGTCCCTGCCCTCTGACCTCTGCTGTTCATCAGAGGGGAGCCAAATGCTTTGTTAAAAAAATATTAATTGGGCCTGGCACGTCACAGTTTCTAACAGCAAGGAGCTGTTTGCAAGAAGCAAAATCTCATGTATTTTCTGCTCAACAAGAGCCTGACTTAGCTATACTGGAGGTGAAGCAAAGCCTGATCTGTGGAAACCTGGGAATGGCAGTGCAGCACCTGCTCAGGTGGCACCTGTGTGACACTGTCAGGACTCCTCCCAACTGCCAGCGGGGGAGAGGAGGAGCAGTATGCAGAGCCTGAGGTTGGTTGGTTTGTTTGGGGGATTTTTGTTAATTCCCTCTAATTCCTGCGTAAATATTTTGTGCAAGCATAGTAGGAATATAAACCTAAGTGCACTGGAGCTACCTATAAAGACAATGGTTGGTGGGACAGAGAGTAAAGCAAACTCTCTCCTGCCCAGCTTTGGGACATGGGCTGGTGTTTACAGCAAGTCAGTACAAAGTGGAGGTGAGCTCAGTGTGAGGTGCTGCCAAGGAATACCAGGGATGTCTGCAGAGGTAGAACAGGGTGCTGAGGCAGGAAGAGAGGATTTCTTCTCTGCTGCCCCTCCTCTGCACCTCACCCCAGACAGGGACCATTGTTGGGCAGCAGTGGGATGTAACCAGGGAGGTGCTTTGCCTGAGCTTCTGCCTGGTTCCCAGTCAAGCCTTTTATTCCCTATTTGTTTTTCTTTCACTGATGTTCGCTACCATGTTCATAATTTAGAGCTGAAACTTCCAGAGACAAGCAGGAGATAGGAGCATCTGGAGCTTTTGTGAGAGAGGCATCCAAGCTCCTGAACAGAGCCTGAAGAAAATGTACTTACCTAAACTCATTCAGTCTTCCTTTTTAAGAGATTTCTTCTTTATATCAAAAGTGAGTTTACCAGCCTTCCTACGAACCCAGCCTTCCAAGACATAGAAAACTTCCAGAGTCTTGATCTTGTCTGTGATTTGAACGGCATTTCTCAGCTTTTTTCATGTCATTTGCTTTACTCAAGAAGAAAGATCTCTCCAGGTCCCTTTTATGACAGGGCTTCTCTGATGCAAAAGTCTAAAGTGATGATTTTTTTTAATTCTGGCAGTAATCCTGCAGATAACACTACTCTTAACTTGCACAGCTAGAGTAGAAGTTGCCAAAGCCCTGGGGGTGGGGGGGGAAGAGAAAAACAAAGGCAGCTGACTGCACGCTAACTTTGGAAGGCTAACTTTGGAAGTTAAAAATTCTGACTTGTAGTTTGGGTGTGTTCCAAAATCATCAAAGCCATGCCTTCATTCTGGTAATAAGCTCTACTAAGAAACAATCTCTTCTATGTAAAGCTGACTTTTGACTTCCTAATTTAAAAGTAACAGCAGCCTTTCTGAAAAGATAATTTCTGTTAGTGATGAGTTAAAAATTAAAATTCAAACCTTATCCTGCAAGAGGGGCTGTTTCATACATTTTTAGACTGTTTATGGTAACATGGAGGAGGAGTTCTGCAGAATCACCCAACAAAACATCAGATTAAGATGCCCTAGTGATTAAAAATTTAAGGATGCCAGTGCTCCATACCTTGTGTGCCCCCTCTGATCTGGAAGCCAGCAAAATCCCTTGTAAAACTTGAGTGCAGAGGCTCCAGGCCCAGCCTGGGCTTTGCACTCAGGTTATTGGGCTTTGACAGCTCTATGGCATTTTGGTTTTACATAATCAGTTCTTTTTGTTATAAGCTGTGGGCCTCAGATAACAGCTGTGAAAAACAATTTCAAGTAGATGCAGCACCCTGGGTACAGATCAAGACAGAAAACATTCAGAAAAATCAAATATTTCTTAGTTTTTGTAATCACCTGTCTTACAGGTGGTTACGGCAGGCAATCGAGTGTTGTCTGCTGTTTGCTGACAACTTGCTTTGCGGGAAAAACAAAGTGCAAGAGACAGGAACAGAGGGCTTTTCTGCATTTCTGATAAACCTGTAGTTATGGCCTTCAATGACAGATTGGCCAACAGCAAAGGGTAAGACAAATATGTGCAATCTGAAATGTCTGGGAGCAAACTCACACATGCCTTCACTGTACTGCTTTTGTTTGCAGAATGTTTCCATCTGGATGAGTAGCAGGAGCAGGAAAGCATTTGAAGCTAGGAAAACCACCATACTGCTGTCTATAAAGCACTGATAGGATTTTTATGTGGAGCCCTAAAGAGAATGACATGCAGTGCTTTTTTGGTTCGTTTTCTTTTTGCCAAATCGGAGAGTTCAGATGTTTGCAAGCAAAACAAAATAAACTCAGGCATTGAAAAGCCTTCCTGAAATGTGGCTGATGCCATGGCACGTCCCCCAGCACATGCATTGTGCACCCCTGGGCACTGCTGGGATGCTGTTTATGGCGCCCATGGCACAAAAGTGAAGGTAATTAGCAGAGAATAATTATTGCTGCAGCTAGAAAGTAGACAAGTAATCTTTTGGGTTTCAGTTCATTTCCTCAGTGTTTTCAAACCAGCACCTAATCTTCCCAGACCCCACTCCGTGGCTGTTCCTTTCTTCCTTTCTTTTCTCCCCTCCCCTTTTTGCAGGGACTGTGGCTTATTCTGATTCACTCCATTTCTTTCTCCTCAAACAGCCACAGGGCAGGCTCGCTGTTGCCAGGGATATGGTCAATGCATGTGACATTGTGCCACCAAAAACAATCCCGTTTATTTCTGGAGTGATGCTGCTGAAATCGTGCTGGGAGCAGGACATCTCAGTCAGCCACGAAATTTTGTGAGAAGAATTTTCCTTAAAGGAAGCGTTCTTAAAAAATAGCTCTCAGGGAGAAATGTGCCGGTTTTGCTCATAAAGTGGTTGTTGGCAAAGGTTTCCTTGCCAAAGTCCAGTCAGAGTATCAGTGAGGGATGGTAAACACATGCCATTTTGACAAGAAATTAGTAGGTTACATAGCACTGTGGAAAATATTAGACTTTCTTCTTCCCCTGACCTCAAAGAGCCTGTTAGGAGATGAACAATCTCTCAAAGGTATAGCTGGTTTACCAAAATTCAGTTAATGAAGAATAATATTTTGGGAACGAGAGAAAACACCTCTGTTGCACATGGAGTGCTAGGAATAGATGGAAAGTTGCCTGTACAAACAGTTCAGCAACTCTGGGATGAATTATAGGAGCATTTGTATGCATGATTGCCCATCTGTGTAAAACAAGACATGCAGTCACACACAGGAATGATGTGCAGGGCAGACCTGTGGGGCTGTTATTAACTTCCTTCAGGACAAGTCCTGTCCCATCACATCCGAGTGTGACCCAAGGAAGTTGAGATAAATCTGTGTAAGTAAATAAATAGAGGAGGAGGCCTCACTGGGAGGAAACTCAAGGTATGCTATCTACATCTGTGTTTCTGTGTTTGGGCTTTATTTAGACTTGAGTCAGATTTTGGACTGTTACTTCTCCACTTGAAGTTTTTTTGGCAGTTCCAGGAGGGCTGAAGGCTCAGATCCAGCGGGTTCCTTCCAGCTGCGCAGCCCAGCGCGGGCCACGGGCACTGGCAGGGTGTGGGGAGCTGCAGGATTTCAAACCAGGGATGCTGTCAGGAACTCTGCCTTGCACAGCTCCCCTCTCAAGTACCAGCTGCAAAATGTCAACAACACCTTCCTCAGAGAACACAATTAATTAAACGAGGTCTAATTAATTAGTGTCAGGAAAGCAGATGTAGCGATTATGGCAGAAGTAAACAAATGTACATATTGTAAATTGTTCTGCAAAGGATTTGTTCTGGAATCCCTGTAGCCCTTTCACTCCTCCCCAGGATGCCATTGGGAAGGCCATCAGGGAAAATGTAGAGATAAACTGCAAATTGATGAGGAACTAATGTACTTTTATAAGTTTATATCTCAGGAAAACAATCAGCAAACAGAATCCTTTATTAACCCCTTGGGACTTGGGGGTGAAATACAATCCTGATATTTAATTTCCAGATCATGCAACATCACATACCACAAATAAGTCAACAACTGTTTAAAGTCTGTTTAATGTGAGTGTGAAAAAGCAAATGTGGAGCCACCCCAGTCTGGTGTTAAACTTAATGAAGGATCTGCTCTGAATGAAGTCTCTCATACCTTGTAGATTTGAGGATGCTCCAAGCTCAATATAACAGACACTGGAATAGTGAAACACACTTGGAAAACTCAGATAGAAAAATTTCTGAACTGTCTTTCAAAATTTCTTCAAGATGATAAAGAGGACAAATTAGGCTGGTTAGGGATGTAGCTGTAGAAGCAAATGGGACTAATGTACTGGAAGAACCAGTCGAGATATTAAGAAACCAAGAGTACTGTGTGTGAAAGAAAATGCATTGCACAGCCAGTGCCATGCTGAGGGGAACAGCCCCTTAGGCAGCCAAGAGTAGTCACTTTCTAGAACAGAGATTTTTACCCTTCACTCTGTGCTATTGTTTTCTCTGCAGGTAATGATGGCTTTGGTGTAGAGAGGATGGGAGCTCGGATATACTTTAAGGCAGATTCAGCTCACTAATTCATGCCATGAAGAAGCTGTGAAGGTGGAAAATATCCACTGGCCTTGGTGAAGAATTAAAGGATTAAGGTAGGAGGCAGCAGCCTGTGACGAGGGTGCCGCAGGAGGGAAGTTGCAGTCAGAGGCCACTGCTCTTCCCACCTCTTTGTGGTTCCCTTTTCCCCCAGATGATGCTGATACAAGTTAAAAAGAGAGGCTTCCATGGCCCATGCCAGGATATCTCCTTTATTTGTTCAGGTGGCAGCATTTCCTGTGCTAAGGACTGCCGAGTGCCAGGCTGCTCATGAATGCTGCTCCAGAGCTATAGGCTGCTCCCCACCACGGTGAGTGCATTGCCCTGCTCGCAGGAGATATTTGTGGATTTGGGGTTTGTATTATGGGCTTTGTGCTTATGTGAGTTTCTCCTTGCTTTCAAAAGCCAGGATTTAAAGGTGAATACCTCTGTTTTATCATGGTGCAGTGAGCTGCCAACTTCCTGAAGGGAATGAGTTTGGTTTCTGTTCACAGACATTCACTTCTTTAGTGCTTGTCTCAAACAATTTTTGTTCCAGTGAGTAAATGAGCAGTGAAACAAGTAATGAGAGGAGTGAAGGTGCAAGCAGAATAGCTAGAACAAAGTTTAAAAATCATTGCAAACAAACCTACCCATGGTAAGATGTGTGAGAAGAGGAAAGGCAGCCTGTTCCTGTGCCCAGCCACAGGATGGAGAATCTGTTCAGGCAGCTGACAAGGCAGATGGATAATTAGTGCCATGGGTTAGGACCTGGGCAGGCGCTGCTGGTGACCTGGTAGTTGCTTTTGGCACTTGATTTGGAAATCTCTTCCTCCTGCTTTAGGTATTGGCAGAGTAGCATGAGACCATCTTGCATGAGGGACTGGGGCAGCAGCAAGAGTGCTTGACTTTTTTGAATCTTAAAAGGAAAACAAAACCTTTAAAAGAATGTTTGAAATCCCCCTTCTTAGTTCTCTCTCAAAGTCTGAATTCTTCCATTTTAAATGGGACAAAGGGTTCTTTTTCTTCCTCTTTTCTCTCATTTAAAAAATTACTTTTTTTTGGTGTGCATTCTAATGCATTTTGAAGTTTTTGCAAGATAGCTCTGCCAGCTGTCAGCATCCAGCTACAGCTTCTATGATCTAAGCACCTATTCAGGCAATGGTAACTTCACATTTAATAGTCAATTATAGGTTTTACACAAACAGAAAATATAAATAATATCCAGGGACTTAATGCACTAAAAGCCAACCAGTTCTCTGTAACATCCCATCCTATTATTGTACCTTGTTTTGTATTTTAGATAACACTTAAGAGGCAGGGGAGTCATTAAGGTAGTTCAATGAAATGCTCTGATAACAAAGAACATTGTCTTGTTTGTAAGAAGTCATTGGCCAAATCATAGAACGTCTGCCTATGCAGGGATTCTGAGAGTGAGTCCAGCATCATTACTGCATTTCAGAGCCCAACTCATTTGCGGACCTTGTACCAGTATATGTCCACAGGCATCACCTTTCCTGCCTCTTCCATTTGCCTGTCCTCGTGCTGCATCCACACAATGCTGCCGGTGCCTTTCCAAATCCCTGTTCTTTTTCAGCAGTCAGTGAATGACAAGCCAAAAGCGAATGGTATCAAATTTGGCCAGGCAGGGCAATGTCAAAATGAGGCCCAGCAGGATGGTGTGGCCGCAGTCTTTGCTACCTGCCTGCAGCTGAACAGGTTCCATCCTCATATCCTGTACATTCAGCTTAATTGGCCCGGCCCTTCCAAAGAGAGGCAGCAGCACTGATTTACTGCACTGTATAAATGTGTTTATAGCTTGGCACCAGCACACTTACGCTCACTATTTTCCAACATGGATTTCCAATAAGCCCTTTGCTCAAATGAGTCTATTAACTTTAAAGTGCCTGAAGGTGAAACTGAATTATGAGAGGCAAGCTTTGGGGATTGAAGCCCAAAGCAGCTGGGAAAGGCTCCCAGAGTCTTCCGTTAGTACCTGTTGTGGTTGATATTTATATTAAGGAAAAATAATGTAGAAATTAAAAGCAAGCCTGGGACGCACATGGCCTCAGCCTGAGCTGCCTTTCACTTCAGCTGGCGCTCAGACCCATCCCATTCCACAGATTATTAGAGCAGCTCCCAATTTAAGCCAATGTGCAATCAGAGCATAACCCATTCCTTCCTCTCCTTAGGAATTTAACTTCCAAGAGTCACATTGCCCTGTTTCTGCAGTGAGGCACCACAGCCTGCGGAGAAACTCATCTGACCGTGGTCCCTTGGGCAGTGAATTTCACGGCTCTGATTGGTCTCTGGTGTTCTGCAGAGCTGGGACACATTTCCCTCTCCTCTCCCAGCCTGGGGGGGCTGCACAGAGCTGCTCTTGGAGCCTCTCAGTGCTGCCCTGCTCTCTGCCAGAGGGGCTGGGATACTTCCATGTGGAACACCAATTATCATCCCTGCAGGGATGGGAAATCAGGCAGAAAGTTTTCGCGGACCCCTAAGTACAGTCCATAATTACCTACCTGTACTTGCTCAAGGTTACACCTCCCCAGCTAAGGAGTGAAGTCAAGTTGCTAATACCTTGACTTTATCTGGAATAAGAAAGGAACTCCTTAATATCCATGAAGGAAAAAACAAATTGTAGAGAATGGAATTAAATTAGGAAAAGTAGAATTTTGGATGAATGTCAGGGGTAAAACTGCTGTAGTGATGTCTACTAAACTGTGGAATGATCTCCCAGGGTGAGTGAGTGATGGAGCCCCTCAGTGTGAAGAATTAAAACAGCATCAGGCAAAGCCTCAGGAAATCAGTGTCTGAGGAGGCAGCGTGGCCCGGCCGTGGCAGTGCAGGGACTGTGCCTGTGTGGCAATGCCCATTGTCCGTACACAGAACCTGTTCTTGTCCTGTAAAATCTGTTATATTGCTCAGGTAGCTGTGATCTGCAGAGCTTTAAATCCTGCCTGCAGTTAAACTATTGGGGATCTTGCAGGCTGATCCAGCAGCAAGCCCTAAGAGGACACCAGTGACTCTGGCTGATGCTCCCCTGTATCATCCTCAGCATGCGATGCCTTAAAAATTCTTCAAACTTACATGAGGTAGAACATGGGTATTACTGGGCATTTCTGCTTTAAGAAAAAGAGGTCTCCTTTCGCTTTTACAATTTTTTTAAATCCCAAGTTATGGGCTGATCCAAGGAAGTATGGCTACTCTGTCGGTTGGGAACTGCTCCCTTTCCACTCCAGTGCCAGTAAAATGTTTGTGTGACAAGTGAAAAAAATCCCTGTGCACCAAGGTCAGGGTGCAGTGTCTCTCTGTCTCTGTGGAGATCAGCTTGCATTGCCTTGTTTCTGGAGGACATCCATATGAAAGACCTGCAGACGTAATGAGAGGACACAGTTTTTAATTTAAAATTATGATGTGCTGTTATCACATTATTAAACAAATTGAATTTGTGAATTTTTGCAGAGTACCCAAATTTAGGAAATAGTATTTCTTGGTGCAGTATTTCTTGGACCTGCTGTGATGACTAAATACTGGATTGCATAGACAGTCATTCAGAGTGAAGACAGTGGGATAAGATGAGGGAAAATTGACAAACTTGCTTTGTGTGACACTCAGACACCTCACACGGTGTGAGAGATTTTACTGTCCAAAACAAAGGTGTGGACACGTGCTACTCATGAGCCTTTTAGCTCTTCTCTGGAAATTCTTGTTCCTGCATAAAAGAAGAAACGGGAGCAGAGAAGCAGCGAGTGAGGAAATGCTCCCTCTCCAGTCTGTTTGGACTAAGTGTGGGAAGCTGAGGGGGGAGCAAGGCTGGCTGAACCTGACCTAGGGTGTGCAAACAAATCCATCTCCTGTGGCTTGCCTCCCCATGAACCTGGGGAACAGAACCTCTGCAGGTAAGCAGGATTGCTTCAAAGATATGTGGTGGCAATTCCAGTTTTCCTTTGTAACACAGAATATGTGGAGCCCCTGGATTTTTTCCAGCCGCTCAGACCAAGGCATTCAGTCGCCTGTCTGTGGCTCCCAGTGTGGCACCAGTCATGAGGCAGTGCTGACAGACTCTTGAAAGTCTCGTGGTTTGGGTCTGTTCAGGGGAAAAAAAGTGCCTCTTGCCACTCACCAGATATGCTGGAGTGCTCAGAAAATAGACATGGAAAAGCAATGGCCATGGCTACTGTCCTGGCTCTTCACAGATGTTGGCTTTCCCATTCCTCAGGTTAAACTGCTGCTACTTCACAGTGCGCTTCATCTCCTGCAATGAGGTTGGTGCCATTCATTTATCATCTGTATTTTTTTCTATATTTGGGATTTTTTACAGTCTGGAAAGCTTATCCTCTATAAGTTTTGGTTTTACTTGACTGGCTCCACTTGCATGGTAACTCCCTTTCAATATTTCCCATCGTGGCTCAGAATGGCTGGGGGCTGCACCACGTGAGAGAGCCAGGATCTCGGTGGAGCTCTGCAGCACAGGTCCACCAGAGATGTCTGATCCAGCAAAACTCTACATCAGCCTGGGACACAAAATAGATCATTGCAATGGAAACTGAATCTTTCATTTGCTCTTTGTACTTTCTGCCCTTGTTTTGGGTTTGTTTTCTTCTCTTTTCTTCCCTTGCAATTGTCAAGGCAGCATCTGGGAGTTTTATGAAACAAATGTTACCCATTAAAAGCCCATCACTGCCTGCCAGAAAGGAAAATGGCATCTTATTGAAAACAAAATGTAATGGTTATTGCTGTCTTGTTGCAAGTTATGCCCTTGAAAAATATTAGGGACTTATTTAGTAGTAACTGATGGTGAGGAAAAGCCCAACTAAACCGAAAATTAACCTTTGCATTATCTTTCACACAGCTTCAAACACCATCATACAAATGCCTGCTTTGTTGTGTCCATAGCTGTGTTTACAGTTGCTTCAAGGACAAGGAACAACACTTCTCCATTATGCTTTTGTTGCCTCAGTGTTGGAGTCACAAATAATTCCTGTCTGGTTTCACATACCAGCTCTGGAGCAGCAATGGAGACTGGTCCTGACCAGGAGAGCATAACTTCAGCCAAGTGAGTAAGAGCCCCACTGCACACACAGCATCCCTTGGGCACTGTCTGGGGGACCCTCCAAGGAAACTTTTTCCCTTAAGTTGGCACCCTCAGCACCTGTATTGCCAGGCCAAGCTGCTGATTGACTCACAGGCTGTTAATCTTCCCTAATGTTTCCATCTTAATCTATTTTGGATTGCCTTTTTTAATTTTACCTTGTATTAAAATTAGGATTAATAAATTAAAATTAACAGATTTTTACAAATCAAATTGGGAAACAGACCTTTTCTCTTGAAAACACAGCATTAATTGCTGCACACTGCTAAGCCCCTCTCTCAGCACAGCCTGGAACCAAGACTGGTGGCAGAACTTCTCCTTCCTAAGACTGAGTTTCCATGCATAGGGTAAATATGACTGAGGGTAATGGCCAAAATCCCTGACAGCCTCAGGTGTGGCAGCAGTGGATTTCCACGTGCCTCCAGCCGGGGACTGGGAACCTTGGCTGAGCACAGAGCGCTGAACGTGCCGCAGACGGTGCCTGGAGACCTCTGGTGTCAGGCACGGGTGCCATAAAGGCACCTCATCACCCCTGCCCTAACACTTCACAGCCCCTTGATAACCCCTCTCTTTTAGAGTAGGCAGGTAAAGGAGTTATTCCTACTGAAAGATCCCCTAGATGCCATAACTTCTCCTGAGAAGGGCCAGAGGCAGTTCAGGAGCTGTGGGCTCCACACTGGAGCAGCACTTTCCTCCTCTCCTCTGCTCCCTCCGAGCCACAGCAGCGCCGCTGTCGGTGCTGGCGGGCAGAGGGGCAGGGCTGCCGTGGCCGGTGATGGGCAAAGAAATGCTGCTTTTCCCCTTCCAGGAGGGAACATTTCCCAGACAGGAACAGGAATTCTGCCCTGCTCCCCAGGGGCTGTTGGAGGCTGGAGATGCAATGGCCACGTGCCGTGGCTTGGGCCTGCAGGAATATTCACCACTCTGGGCAGGATCACTGTTCAGCAGGCACGGCTGGGCTCAGTGAGGTGCGGGTGTTTTAAAAGGGGCCCTTTCAGTTCCAGGAGAAACAGATTGTGTCCACAGGAACCTGAGGGTGTGTGGAACTCGGTGATACCTGAGCAAGCAGAGCTTTTCCCTGTCAGTTCCTGTAACTCACCTTGCAAACTGCCCAAGGCACACAGCAGTCCTCAGGGCCAAGGCTGCAATCTTCCAGGGCTGAGGTGACAGAGCTGCAGGAGGTCAGGTCCCTTTGCCAGGGGAGAGCTTTGTCTGCAGCACTTATTGTTTTATTGTCCCCCTCCTCGCAAGCACAGTGAAGTTCACCAAGATCCATTTGAGTAAAGCAGGGATTTCTCGGTGTTTGCCACTGCTGGGTCTAGAGAACGGGGTCCTCTGGGGGCATGGGAGTGATCTCTCTCCAGTCTTGGAAATGCTGTCTCACAGCTGGTTGGAGTTTCTGACTCATTTTGACAGCACCTGACACATTCCTGCCTTAAAGGTCAGAGCTGCTCCTTGCCAGCCCCATGTGACAATTGAGAATATCCGTGATGGGTTGATCTGCTCTTCATCAGCTGAGCCTGAGAGGCTGCTCTTGGACAGGGACTGGGGACATTCACCACAGGCCCTTGTGAGACTGTCAAAAGCTGGGCCTGAGCTTTGCTGAGAGAGACCAGAACTGATCGATGCCATGGCTGAGAAACAGTGGGGGATCAAGGCGGATGCCAAGTTTTCCCTGTCACTTAGGATTCTCTGTCAGTGAACCTGACTGCATAACTAGATCTGCACAGGTGCCCTCCGGACAGAGCAGGTTTTGCAGGACCTCACTGGCAAAAGAGTCCAAAAAATATACTTTGTGTTGTTCTAATCTGTGTTTCTGGAGCTGAAAAACAGAAAAAGGAATTTTAATTTTTTTTGAAAAAACCCTGAACCAACTCAGTTTATTCCATGTATGTCCACAGTGGCACTGCAGGTTTGGCTGGAATGTTTGGCATAGTAAAATTAATATGGATGTTTGGGCTTCTCAGAGTTTGGGAATATGGAATCGTAGAATCATTTAGGTTGGAAAAAAACCCCTTATGATCACTGGGTCCAGTGGTGAAATACTAAATGGGCTTTGGGCTGCCTCCAAAGAAACGATTGCCTCGGGTCTGGCAGCGCCGTGCGCTTGAGGCTGCTCAAAGTTGAGCCCAGCTCAGGAGTGATGTCACACATCATCCTGTACAAAAAAGGAATCGAACTCTGTCAAGGTTCAATCTAAAGCTGAGACACGGAAGAACCTAACTGGGCCGCCTGATAGATAATGCTGAAGCAAACGAGCCATCCATGGAACTCCTTCCTGTACAAGAGCGTTCCGAAGGAGTTCGGTCAGAGCCGTGCCCCGGTGCCAAAAGCCCTCAGGCAGAGGCTCTGGCAGTGCTGGATGGGCTCCACAGAGTCCCTCTGCTGACGAGGTGACACCCACACAGTCCCGTGACAATGAATTCCAGCAGCGTCAGAGCCGCCTGGGGCCGGGCTCCTGTCCCCTGGCAGCAGAGCTGTGCTGGAGCTGCAGGGACACCCGAGCGGGTCATTCCCCCCGTGCCACTCCCGCCCCGCCCCTGGGATGCGACATTCCAGCGGGGGAACGGGGGCTCCAGGGGGAGCGAGGCCTCGGCTCTGTTGGCTCACAGCAACAGGCAGGGCCCTGGGGAGCAGCAGGGGCTTCTCTGGGAGAGGAGACGCATGGAAAATAGGGAAGGGCATCTTCTCAGCAACGCCACAAAGCTTCCCTTCAAAGGAGCGAGCTCAGTGAGGCCCAGCAGCCCCTCGGCCATGCCCACTGAGCGCCAGAGGCGCCAGGGGTGGCAGTGCAAGCCACCCTCCAGTACCTGGGCAGCACTGACACTCCAGAGGGAATTCCTTTCCTTGTCCAAGTCAGTGCAGTTGATTTGGATGGGGGAATGAATTCCTCCTCCGAGTCCTGCTCTGTGCAGTCTGTCACAGTTGCCCACAGTCTGTTTCGTGTTGCTCACACAAGTGCCAAAGGTAAAACCTTGAGGAACACAAAGAGCAGACCCTAATCATTCTATTGAAATAACTTCAATATCTCCTCACTGAATTTCTTTTTTGGAGGAACTCCTAATTGACTTTGGTTTTATACAGCCAGAGTTAATCCGAAATCTGTCTGTTCAGGCCACTTTCTGGCCTTGCATAGATCATAACACAGTTTTTTAATGTTTCTGCTTGCTGGTAAGGAAGTGAAAGGGGTGGTAGATGATGTGAGAGGAGCTCAGTGAAGGGCAATGGCAAAGTTCCTCGCTCTCACTTTGACATGAGGAGGGGAGCATTGCCCAGCAGGCAGACGATGGAACTGGTGGAGATGCCTTGTGAGGAAGGCATAAGGAATTCATGTCTGTGGAAGCCAAGCGAGTGCTGAGGGTGTAACTGGGAGATGCACAGCAGGCATTGCATTCTCCCAGCAAAGGGAAGAGGCAGTTTCTCGTGTTCCTGGGGAATACCGGGGTGGCTGCTGCTGCTGCTACCATTGCAACTCTCAGCATTGCATTTGCGTTCTCCTGAAGGCGCTGGAGTTCCTGCTGTGCCCAGAGCAGGTATTTGTGTGCCAGCCTTAGCAGGCTGAAGTGTTGGAGCTCTCTCGGTGGGCAGGAAATGAGCTGCCTTGGCTGCACCTGCTCCTATCAGCTGGATCCAACATCCACGGGTGACTTTGCAGTCACTGCGTGTGTCAGTCCCAATCCTTAGGACAGGCTCCCGGCTTCCAGCTCTGCCCTGGGAGCGATTTGGGAGCTCTGGGACACCGAGGGTTTGCAGCAGCCCCCTGACCCTTGGCAATGTGTGCAGGGGTGGAGGCTTCCCTGGGCCAGGGTAGGGAATCCCGGCCTGTTCACAGGTGGGAATTCCTGGGCTGGAGCAGTTGGGAGGCGTGGTCGGTGGAAAGGGACACGAGGTGAAGGCAAACAGCTCAGGTGAAAGCAGCAGCTGCCGAGGGAGCTGAGCCAGAGGCAGCCCGGGCAGGGCAGAGGATGGGAATCCTGGAAGGTGAACGTGCCGAGACTGGCAAAGGGCAGAGAGCAAAAGCCCGAGCAAGCAAAGGACAACACGAACCATGAAGATAAAAAGACTTTGATTTGCCTTTCAGCAATGAAACTGCTTTGCCTTCCAAGAGGCCTTTGTTTATCACTGGGCTTCTCTGTCTTCATCCTGGAATATTTGAAAGGTCTTGGGCCAAAGCAGAGCAGTGTGTCAGCTGCCAGGAGCAGCACCTCAGGTTAGATGAGCTGATGGGGCCGGGGAAGTGTCCACAGCCCTCACTCTGGAGGGGCCGCAGCGGGTGAGGCAAGAGTGGCCAGGGATGCTGGGATTCAGGCAGCTCTTCTTGTCACACTAAAAATCTGCCCTTAAATCAGAACTGTTTGTTCTCGTGAGATGAGATTGTTACACTTGGTGAAACGGTGTCCGAACAGTATTTCCATCCTCAAATCCTCCAGTTCATTCTTCCTGCTCGCTGTAATGGTTGGGATGTAGGTAATTCCTTAGAGATGGAGGTAATCTGCCTGCCACACCCACACAGGCTGGAACATCCCTCACTGTACAATCTGCATTGCTCTAAACACAGCCCAGTCATCAACACTGGGTGTCAAATACAGGGAGAATGTTGCAGGTCCCGGTGGAGGTTTGGGAGCCACACCTGGACTGCCAGAGGAGCTGTTCTTCAGTGCCACAGGAATCAGCTGGAGCTGCACAGCCAGGCAGGAGCAGACTCCTGATCCCAAGCAGGCACAACCAGAGCCTTCCACTGACTTCACAAGGCTTGGGGCAGGTGCTTAGCTGGTTTTTCTTAGGACTGAGGGAAGTGTTCAGGCCTGAAAGTACTTTCCAGTGCTGCTGGATAATCAGAACCTGGCACAGCTGAGCCACAGCAAGGCTGAAACCACTGGTCAGGATCAGTATGAACACTGGAGAAACTCTGGGGCTTTTCAGCTTCTGGAATTCCTAAGAGTGACCCTGCTGGGATTGTGCAGAATATCATATCCCATGTGAGTGTTACCAGTCATCTGTGGATGGAGGAAGCTCTAGAAATTGAAAAAAAATACTTAATATCAACTGATCTTTACGTGGACAAAGGTTGTTTTTCTCCTTATTCCCCTGCTATAATGGGACTTTGCCTTAACAAGAGCAGACTCCATCAAATGAATATCACAGAAAGCACATCAGACACGAGGCTTATTTTTTTGATGCTCACTAGCTATAATGTTGGCTCACAAAAACAGAAGTACTGACAAAATAAATGTTTTTAGACAAGACAGCCATTTAGTGACCATGAATTCTGAAAACTCATGAGTTAGGAGCCACAGGAAACCTGAGTCAGTATTCATGATGTTGAGAGATACTCTTGAGTTGTATCACCCTGTTTCACAGCTCCAGCTCCCCAAAAGCTGAACTATTTATTGCAGAAAGAACGAGATGCAATTTGTTTTGCCATTTTCTGTGTGAGAACAACGTGTGCCATGCAAATGTCACAAGCAGAGATGGCAGCAGGCTTTGGTCTGAGAAGCAGAACAGGTTGGATTTGGATTTAGGGCATCCTGATGGGATGAGAGTGAGACAAAATCTAAGATAATAGGAGCAGAGGAGCACGTGGATCCATCCAGGGATTTCTGTAATGGAAAGTTAAATATGTAAAGGTCAGGCATGGGGTTTAATTTATGGCTGTCATCTTTCTGCTTTGGAAACCTAGTCGGTGGCATGGTATTGGCCAGAGTTTTAAACAGACAATGGCATCAGGTGTTCTTGATCTTACCTACGCGTAATTGCGTGAAGAAGGAAAGGAGAACAGCGTTGTTTATCTTTGCTCTGAAGCCTGCAGATGTAGTGGCTGTTGTGCGTGATGCACATTGGTATCGGTCGGTGTGTGAGAGTCTATAAAATGAATGTTAAAGCTTCTGGCCATCCCTTAATCCCGCTCCAGGAACCCAGAGCAGGTTCTCCCCTCGGGACCAGCCCTGTCGGCTGCCGGTGCCGGGCTCCACCCGGGCGCTCCCATCCGCCTGCTCCTCCCGGCGGAGCCCGAGCAGAGGCCCCGCGTCCCTGAGTCCCCGTGCGGGACGCGAGTCCCGGGCTCGGGCACGTCCCTCTGCTCCCGCTCGGTGCCGGGGCTCGCCGGCTGCTGCCGGGCCCCGCTGCTGGGGCTGCAGCTCCTCTTGCGAAGCGCACGGAGCTGTCCCTGAGAGAGGCGGGGCGGCTGCCGCGGCACAGGAGCGCGGCCATCCCTGGGGAGCTGCTCCTTCCCGGCAGCGGCAGGTGGGAGCTCCCTCAGCCTGGGCTCAGGACTCGGGGAGGAGCACCCGGATCATCACCCGCTGCTGCCGCCCCGGCCCGGGCACCCGGCACCCCTTCAGTGCCTCGGGCCGAGCGGATCCGTGGCTGTTCCCTGCGCCGCGGGAGCGCCTGGAGCCACGAGCGGCATCGCCCAGCGAGCTGGAGGCGGCGCATGAACCCGGTGTGGGGAGTATAGGATATCCCATTGCCGGGATAACAGGGTCTGGCAGATAGGCTGCAGTGTATGGCTGCACTTCAGGGGAGGCTTCCTACCTTCTTATCCCTCGTGTGGTTTTTGCTACTCTGAAGCAGTTCTCCCAACAGAATCAAACGTGGGAGAGGTCCCTTGCCTGTCACCACCTGTGGGGATGGCCGCAGTCAATTCCACGACCCTGTGAACTGAGACTCATAAACTGGGCATTTTTCTGGTCTCAGAATCAGAGTCGTAAGTCCCGTGGTTCTGGGGTGGTTTTTTTTTTCGTTTTTTTTTGGTTTTTTTTTTTTTCTTTTTTTTTGTTCTTTTTTTTTTTTTTTTTTTTTTTGCGTTTTGTTTGTTTGTTTGTTTTTTGGTGGGAGTGAAGGTGAGGAGGGCTCAGGGACAAAGTCCTCTGCTGTTTTGGCGCTTGGACCCAGTCCCATCTGGCCAGGCCCGGGGCTGTGAAACAGGGACTGGAGCCTTTGGGAGTGCAGAGCGAGGCTCGCCCAGGCCTCGAGCCCAGAGGCCAAGTCCTGCATTTTGGGGCCCAGGGACAGACCCCAAATGCTGCGTGCGAGCGCTCGGAACACGGAGCCCCGGCCCGGCGCTGTCCGGGCTCGGCCCCGGCCTCACGGGGGCGGCTTCGGGGCGGAGAGCAGCGCTCAGGCGCTCGCTCGTGGCGCTCCGCAGCGGAGCCCGAGCTCCGGCCGAGGCTCTTCCCAGGCCGGGACACTCGTGGGGCCTCTCCTCGCTGCTGCTGGGGCGGTGGGTGACGAGCCGGGAGCGCGGCGTTGCGGGGCTCGTGGGGCCGGCGTTTGGGGGCTCAGTCCCGGCCCCGCCGTGGTTTCGGACGCCGGAGGCGCCGGGGCCGATCCCGGGGCGGGCGGGGAGGAGCCGGGGGCAGGAGGCGCTGCGGGAGCCGCGGTGTCTCCGTGCTCGGGCACCGCAGTGCGGGCACGGCGGGCCGGGGCGCACGGTGCGGGGGCGACCCCGGCCGGGGCTCTCCAGCCTTGCCGCGGTGCAGCGCGGAGCCGCCGCGCCCGTTCGGCGGCCCCGGGCCCGACGGAGCGGGACGGGAACGCGGGGCCGGGACACGGAGGGTGACGGGGCTCCGCGGGCTCAGAAGAGGCCGGGACGGGGCACGACAGAGCCCCGGGACCCGCGGGGAGAAGCGGCCCTGGCCGCGGCCCCGGGCCGGGAGCGGCCCCGCCTCAGGGCCGGGCGGGCGGGGCCGGCTCAGGTGCGCAGGGCGGGGTCGGGCAGGTGCGCGGGGCCCCAGGGCGGCTGCGCGGGGCGGGCCCGAGGCGATTTAAACCCCGGAAGTCGCTCCCGGCGCCATTTGCTCTGCGGTGCGCGGCGGGGCTGGCAGCGGCCGGTCCGGGCTCCCCGGCGGGGCCCAGGTGAGGTGTCGCCCACTTATCCCTCTTGTCTCCCCCTCCTATACCTCACCCCGCTCCTTCTCCGCTCCTGCACACCCCTGCCGTCCTGTCCTTGCCCCCCTACACACCCTGACCCCCACTCTACCTCTTCTTCCCCCTACGACTTACCCGGCTCCCTCTCCCCTCCTGAATCTCTCCTTCCCTCCCTTCACTGCTCCCTTCCGTCCTCTCCTTGCACACCCCGACCCTCCACCCTACCCCCCTTCCTCCTCCTCCTTACCCCGCTCCCTCTCCCCTCCTGACCTCCCCTTCCCTCCTCTCCCTGCCCCATCCTACGCACCCCGACCCGGCCCGACCGCCCCCCATTCCCCCTCTGCCCTTCCTACCTGCACCTCCCTCCTCCGCTCCCCTGCAAACGCCGACCCCGCTTCTGTTCCTCTTTCTCATTGCCCTTGCACCTCCTCTGCCTCTCCTGACCCGGCCTCCTGACCTCTGCTCTTGCTGTCTTCTGCCTCCCTCTGCCCTCTCTATTTCCCCATGGCCTGTGTGTCCCTGTGTCCCCTCCTGACCTCCACTCTTGCTGCCCTCTGCCTCCCTGTCTTCTCTCTCTCTGTCCCCTTTCCGCCCTCGCTGTTTCCCCGCAGCCGCGGGGTTCGGGGCGCCGCACAATAAAGCCCAGAGGGCCGGAGCCGGCGCCCCTTGGTTCAAAAGGGTCGGGGCCTGCTCTTGCGGGTGCCCCCTTGCAGATGCCAACACCGCCCCACACTGCCGGGCTGCCGGCTGTGCCTGCATCACACTGGGGCCAGGGCGGGCTCTCCTCAGGAGGGGTCCGGGGCTGGGGCGGGTTAGCGAGGGTTGGGGGTCCCGGGGGGTTGAGGATGGGCCCCCTCATTAGGAGGGGGTCCTGGGGGGGGTTTAGGATGGGGGGGGGGGAGGGAGGGAGGCCCCCCTCCGGAGGAGGGGGTCCTGGGGAGGGGGTTGGGGAAGCAGAGGGGGTCACGTCGCTCTGAACCGTAATTACACATTTGTGTCAAACAGCAACAGCCTACCTCCTTCCTAACCACCCCCCCCACCCCCCCCCGGGGCTGACCCCGTCCGGAGGAGAGGGCCCGAGGTGGGAGGGGCTAAAGGGGGCCGACCCCCGCAGCCCCTCCCACCCCGGACCCCCTCCTCCGGAGGGGGCCCGCCCCAACCCCCTCCCCATGACCCCCTCCTAATGAGGGGGCCCATCCTCAACCCCGCCCGCCCGGCCCAATTCCCGCCCCGCCCCTGCCCCGCTGGAACCTTCGCTCTGCGCTGTGCGGGCTCCGGCCAGAGGAGAACGCTGTCGGCAAGGCCGGGCCGGGAGCCGGACACTCGCGCCCGGGTCCTACCGGTGTCCTGCACTGGCTGCGGCCGGCGCGGGGCTCGGGGCCCCGGGCGCTGTCCCGCTGCGGCCGCGGGGAGCCGGGGCTCTGCCGGTGCCGCCCCCAGGGTCCCGTGCCGAGCCCGAGGCGCGGGGCTGGGCTCTGCCCGCGGCCCCGAACGCGGGGTTCGGGCTCGGCTCTGAGCCCTGAAACCGTCCCGGGCCGAGCCCCAGAACGCGGCACCGGGGCCCCGCCGCCAGCCCCAGAGGCAGGGCCGGGTCGCCGGTTCCGAGCTCTGCACGGGGCCGGGTGAGCCCGGCGCTGGGCTGTGCCCAAGGCACGCCCCCAAAATGCAGGACTTTGTCTCCCGGCCGAGTGACCCTCAAGCCCGGCTGAGAGTGGTTTCAAGGTCTCAAAACACAGGACTTGGTCTCTGTTTTCGAGGCCCTCAAATATACATTTAGTCTCTCACTTCAACCCTGAAAAAGTACAAGGCTCAGTCACTGTTCTTGACCTCCAAATCCAGCCATATGACTCTGGTTTCAGGGTCCAAGATGCAGGATTTAGTCAGTTTTAAGCGCTGAACCTGAATTTTGAGACCCCTAAACGTAGCCTTTGGTCTCTCTTTGAGAGCCCAAAAATGAATCAAGTTGGTCTGGTTCTCAGCCCCAGAAACATAGCAGTGATTTGGGTCTGTGAAAGCCCAGAACTGCTTGATTAGGTCTCAATTCTGAGGCCCCCAAACCCAGCACTGAGTCCTGTTCTTAACCCCTCAAACCCATTGCCTGAATTACAATTCATTATTTCTATATAAGCATTTCTATATAAACATTTCTATATAAACATTCCCTCCTGCTGAATCAGGAGGGAAGATCTAACATGTTTTCCTTCAACAGATTTTTTTACTTAAAAATCTACAGAGAAATTGCAGCTTATATGTCCATTTGTCTTTTGAAGTATTTAGTAATTCTTCTAAATATATTTCTTTTTACACATTACTGATTTGAACAGAGCAAACTCAGTATTCCATTTGACCTCCAGAAATACTGAAATATGCTTTAGTGTAGAAATCTTTTCTGAGTAATTTTAAGAAGGAGGCAGAGGCAGAATGGCGTTTGCTCGCCTCCTCCCGCCATTTCCTCGTGGGGAGCAGTGCTGGTGCTGCCGGATCTTTCTCCCGGAGGTGCCAAACGGGAGCTGTGACTAGAGCCTGGAGCGGGGCTGGGTGATGATGAAAGAGCCAATCAGCACCGGTGCTGCTCCCCGGGAGTTGGGTGCTGCATGGTTTGGGCAAGATAAATTCCAGGAGTCTGGAAGCCGAGTTCCTAAGAACCCTTTGGCAAGAAGAGAGGCCAGTACATCCACCTGTTACAAAAGGTGGCTGTGAGGAATTTGTCCGTGCCCTCCCACTGATGAGACATTTCTTGGGCACTGTGGGTTGTTACATCACAGCCTGGAACCAAGACTGGTGGCAGAACTTCTCCTTCCTAAGACTGAGTTTCCATGCATAGGGTAAATATGACTGAGGGTAATGGCCAAAATCCCTGACAGCCTCAGGTGTGGCAGCAGTGGATTTCCACGTGCCTCCAGCCGGGGACTGGGAACCTTGGCTGAGCACAGAGCGCTGAACGTGCCGCAGACGGTGCCTGGAGACCTCTGGTGTCAGGCACGGGTGCCATAAAGGCACCTCATCACCCCTGCCCTAACACTTCACAGCCCCTTGATAACCCCTCTCTTTTAGAGTAGGCAGAGGAGTAGGTAAAGGAGTTGAGCCTACTGAAAGATCCCTGAAGCTGCCAGAGGGGAGCTGTAGAGCTGCTTGAACACCAGTCCAGATGCACACCGTTTCTGTGGGGATCAGTGTGCTCTGACAGGGCTGAAGCTGCTCCAGCCCCATGGGACAGTGACACAGAGCAGCCCCAGCACAGCCAGAAGGCTCTGAGCTGACACCAGGCTGATGGGGAACAGCGTTTGTGCCAGGATTAGCATCAGGACCCTCACAATCACATTTACACTCATTCTACGTGGATGGGGGCTGGCTGACAATTCCCTGCATTCCAGTTTGGAAGAAAGAATTTTTGACCTTTTATTTTCAGTGCTGTGAGTCTGCCCGCCCTGCTGACACACCTTCGATCCACCATCCCATTTCCTTCCATTTCAGTTACAGATGAGGAAAACTAAAGCAGCAACACCGCTCTTTTTCCTGTTAGGCTTCTGGCTTCGTGTTATCAAGCTGGGTTTAGTTTCTGTATTCATTTCACTGCTTTCCTAAAACCAACTTGGCAAGTTTGGATGACTGATAAGGAATGAACTTTTCTCACCCACAGCTGCTCTGATATGATTTTTTTAAAATCCCTTTGGACTGAACAAATGCAGAAGATATTACTGACAATTTTAAAATGAGATAATAAATCTCAAGAAGGTTTTTCATACATATGTACTCATGAAGTCAGAGTTTTATCAGAACATAATCTGAATGCTCTGAAAACTTCCAGAGGCCTCACAAATATGAAAATACTTTTCTCAAAGTCACAGGAGGATTCGAAGTGAGAGACAAAAAGACATTACCAAGGGGGAAAAAAGAAAAAAAAAGCAACAAGTTATTTCAGTGTAAGCACCTTAAATAACTGGCATCTGTTCTGAAGTCTTGTGAAACAAATTGTAGCTCTCTGCAATTAAATCCGATGGGTTACAGTATCCTGCGAGATTAGACATCTCTAAGGAATGTTGACAAGACCTTTGGTGTAGCAATGCAGTGCTGCCCCCTCAAAGAACGAAGGAAAGCTCCTGGGAAATAACTAAAGAACATTCTGGGCAGCTTGGGATGCAAATACAGACATTTCAGGTTATGCAGAAATAAGCTGGAAAACCATAGAACATCACCAAAATAGACTAAAGGAGACTGACTGATGTTTGTCCAAAGGGGCCTGAAAGGAAAAGTCTGCGAAAGAGAGAGGATGGGAAGGTTTCTGAGTAGCTGTGGTTCCTGAAAACCTCTCCTCTCTGTTCTAAGTTTTTATCTTTGTAGCTTGATGATGGAGACAAAACTAACCAATCTTTTAATTAATCCTGAATCCTTCTCCTTCATCTGGAAAACTAACACTAATTATGACTTTACTTCATCCTTTACTTATTCAGAATTTTGTTAGAGAACAGTACTTGCATATACAAATTTGTTATTTTCACTGGTCTGTGCCTATACTCTGTGTCAAGCAAAGGTTTTGTCATGTTACCTTTTAATGGAAGTAGTGTTACAAATAGCAGGGTCTCCTAGTTATGTTGAGCATGCTTGGTTAGCTCAATACTTCCACCTGTTCTTCATCTCTTGCTACTTTTTGATTCAAGAAGAAAATTTACTGAAAAGAATAACAAGGAAAGGCAAGTATTTTAAAAATTTATCACTGAATTGCTGACGTCTATCTAAGAAAGCCATCTTTGGGTTATTTTGGCACCATGGTAAATTTAGGAGGTAGCTGACCTTTAGTGGGCCATTTCTGGATAAAAAACCAGTCGAACTTAAATCAAGACTTGAAAAATTAGGACACAAACTACAGGGAGGAGCCAAGTCACGAAGTCTCTTTCTCATACAGCCATAATTCACTAAGGGAGTGTTTGAACATTTCCACAACTCCAAGAGTTTGGACAGAAGCAATGGGGAAGGAAATGCATTTTACCATTTAGCCTATACATTGCGGTCTCCTCCTATTCAAAGATGGAAGCCTGAAAAATTAAGAGGTGTGAAGTACATACAGTCCAAGGCATAAACAAGAGACAGACATTTAAATCACTTCTATCACTTTTTGCATGTACTGATGTTTAAAACAGTATTGTTTAATGACACTGTATTTTTTTCTAAGGTACCCGAGTCCTTCACTACTGCTGAAGCCATTTAAAGGGGTTATTCAATTTTTAAATAATTTCTGCAGCACAATGAGGAAATCCCACAATGGCTGCATGAGCATTCTTGCCAGTGCTTGTGGTATGAGGTGCAGTGGGTTTCCTGGGCCACTGTGAGAGAAAATCATGTGCTGAAGGTGTAAGCCCGCAATGAATCAGTAAACAGCCGCTCCTCTGGAGATCAGCTCATTAAGAAGCAGAATTAAGTAAGGTTCCTGGGGAGTCTGGAGCACCACACGTGCCAGAAAGAGAGGCATGAAACCTTGTTATGTGCTATGACCAAGCAAAAGGAATTTCTACCTAGGCAGGATCTGTGGTTAATATTCTGCTCTTGTGCTTTGCCCACTAAAGTCCCAGCGTGCTTTTGTTTATGGTGTAGTTCTTGTTCAGCACATTTCCATGTGAGCAACTGTGAGTGGCTCCGTCACCCCAGGCACAAAACAGAGCCCAGCTGAAATGCCAGAGGCTGCAGCTTTCTTTTTGACATGAAGAAACCAAAGAAAAATATCACAACTTTTTTTTTTCCTTCTCTTTTTTTTTTTTTGCTGCGACAAAAGCCTCAAGAATAGCTTCCTTATTCGATAGAATGGTTTTGTATAGATATATTACAGCTGGTCAAAAGACTCCAAAATTATTTAGCTTTTAATTAGTTTTCTTGTACTGTTAGTTTTGTTAGTCATAAATAGCTAAATGACACAGTATTTGTGTAACTTAGCAATACCCAGCAATATTCACAGCTTAATTAAATAATTCACATGCCAGTCTCTAGTCACGATGCAAAAAGACCAACAGACAAATTAAATTTCTTGGCCAATTTCTTGAAAAAGAGAAGCAGGCTCTGTTGAGACATATGGCAAACATTGTTTTCTGCAAAACAGCAAACTAAAACACATCACTTCTCCCACGTGGTAGGAGGCACGATGCATTTCCAAAGCACACTCTCACCATGAGCAGCAGGCGTGTAACTGAGCAGCTGCACCAGTGGAACAAGGGATTCGACTACCAGGGACTGAAACGAAAGGGAGGAAGGCAGGAGAGGGGATGAAATACCACAAATTCAAATCGCAATTTCCCAAGCAATTTTTTTTATGGTTTGGAAATTTGTGAAATGTGACAAATGAAGAAGTGATTGAGAATGCCCACTGCACTGAGATCTGTCTCTGCCAACATGTGCATGAGTAGGAATCAGCACTGGAATTAGCTTCAGTTAAATTAGGCACCCATGCCAGCGGGAGTGAGGAATGAAGACACAGATTTAGTTGCTATAAATCTGCCAGGATTTGGGTTTTTTTTCCTTACATCATGGCTTCATTACCTAATCATCCTGTTGGGATACACGCATACTGTATGCAAAAAAATAAGTACAGCACAAAAATCCAGAAAGTCACTATATATTGCTTTACACTGTGTTTAGCAGACATTATCCCACATGTGAACAAATTCAAATAATAATAGTTTTCTCTTGACCAGGTTCTCTGCTACAATGATGTTATTTATCCTGGTGTCACACAAGCAGCATTGTGCAGGGCAATCTACTGGTGGCAGCACAGTGATAAGTGTGCCACCAGTGTGTGCCATTTGTTCATATTTTTCTATATTTGAAAAAGTGAACTCCAAACATAACTGCCAAGGTACAATATTCCTTGAGAGGAAGAACATGGTTTATGTGTCTCAGCTTTGCCAAAAAACTCTGGAAACCAGTGCTTCAGTTTGTGAATAAAGATGTAGGCACAAACACTGCCTCAAGCAGGGTGAAGACCACCCTTGGGCAGAAGTGTTTTGGAGCTGCAGTGGTGAAAGGATGGGGGTGTGCTTTGTTTTGCAGAACATTTGGGTGTGTATAACAGGCCTGTCTAAACAGAATTGGTGTGTCTGATGGCTGATCCAATGTTCCAAGGAGGTCCTCTATTCAGAACTTGTTTTCCTTCCCACTTACCCTACTTTGTGTATTGTGCTAGATTATACTGGTTTCATAAGTGGCACTCACAGTTACTGTCCATCTGGATATGTTTTGAGGCTCTGCAAAGTTTTAACAACTGTGAAGGGGGAAAATAGTGAAGTATGCAGCCAGTCTGAAGTGGTTATCTTGGGCTTTAACCTACTGTCACCAGCAAGGCACAAAACACCCTTCACAGGCCATGTAAAACGTACTTCATTTATACCTCAATAACACAGGAAAAAGCATTCCCTCATGAGATAAGAGATCATCTCTTTGTATCTACAATATCTTTATGAATGAAAAATGTTATAATATTAAAGTCATACTAATGTGTCTCTACCTATTGAATCTTGATTCAGGACACGTATAACTGAATAAGATACTTGTTTAACTCTTGCACTTGTCCTATTGCTTGCTTTTAAAGTAGAAGATTTTATACCTTTCAATATTTTTGAGTAAAAAAATTTATTCTCATGCTACTCATTATGGGATGCCAATCAGTTTTCAAAACACTTGTGCATGCTTGTCATGTTTTTTCCATGTTTATTTTCCATGTTATCCCATACTAAATTACCCTGTCAATCTCTACCTCTTAGCTCTGTGATGACAGATGATGATAAACATCTGGCTAGGCACGAGCATGGTTCTGCACATGAACTGCTCAGGTGCACACCCTGAGTCTGTGCAGGCCTTTTAAGGTCAGTGAGTTTTGGACTGGTCATCTTAAGTGTTAACATAGGCAGGTACTTGTGTCAGGTTCGAAGGGCTCAGGGGTTTTGGGACCCCGTCTCTCTAAGCTGTCACCTGCACATCACAGCACGGGGCACAGCTGACTTCCCTCAGAGCCTGGGCTGGGTTTGTTCCCAGCCGGGGCTGGCCTCGTGTCAAGCCGGGCCACGGCGCACGAGCGAGCGCAGCCCAGCGCAGGCACTCACCAGCTCTTTGTTCCTTCCCTGCAGCCCTCGGGCACTGGCACGGCTCCCTCTGCTCAGCTCCTGCCCCAGGAGTGGGGCGGGCAGGCTGCCCCTGGATGGTGCTGGCCGCAGCTCCCTGGGCCATGAATGGGGAACGAGAGCACGGCTCCAGTGCCAGATCTATGCTGGGCTTGCCTCTGCAGGAGATTTATCGGCACGGCGAGTCCAGCTGGAGCAGGGAGCTGAGCCTTGCTGCTCTGTGAAGGGGTACAAAAGGATGTGGCACACAGCCAGTCCTGGTCCCCAGCATGCCACTGCACCGCCCCGCTGCTCCAGCCTTCAGCTCCAAATCACACTGCTGTCCAGGTGTGCCTTCTGATCTACAGATGAACACACAGCAGAGAAGCCAAATCACACCAAACTGTCTTGTTCTGATCTATGGGGCAGTTAGCTACCAGCAGCCCTCACAGAAAAATAATACCTGGGCTGAGAACAGGGCTCTTCACAGAGCACCTGAAGCTGTGCCTGCAATTCCAAGTGTGATTTAAGTCTCTCTTGTTCATGCACAGCCTTCTTGTACTTCATCCCTTGGCTGCCCCAAATAGGCTGATAAATTCTTTACAGTGTCATTTGTAAGAGAGGACTGAACCATGTTGGACAGGAGAAAACCTCTTCTGCTGGGGGAGGGGGGAGAAAGTTACTGCGAGACCATCATAAGGCAGAGATGCTGTTGAAACAGCAAAGGATTTTCCTGAAGGTTCTTAGTACCCATCAGCAATAAATTTTTATTTATTGGATTTGGATGAAATAGAGGCCTGGGCTAACCAGCAGGTTAGTGGTTTGGAATGCTGCACAGCACAGTTATTGGCAAATCCTTGCTTTATCCATCCTGACAGGTCCTACCATACTATTTATTTTTCTAATGCAATAATATAAATCACTGTCAGGTCATCAGCATTCCTACAGTTTTCCGAAGTATTTTTGTGTCTGCCAAAGGCTCCCGCTGGACCTCTAGGCCGATAAGATGCTATATAAGCTCCTTTAATGGAGCATGTAGTGCTGAGTGAGCTGTGCTCTGCTCTAACATTTCTGCTCAGAGGAAGAGGTACAAGGAATGAGGTGATCCCAAGAGTTACAGCTTTGGGAGCATATTAAAGACCACCTCTAGTGATAAAATGTCTTAAAACATGAAAGTAAAGCAAAGCAGTATTTTACTTAAACAAACACTTTTTCCTTTCACTGTCTACTTAAGAGAATTCTATATGAGAATCCCAAAGTCAAGCAAGACACTGCCAGGACACCAGAATGTATGCCACACACCTGAGGCCCATGCTCCAGCTGAAAACAGCTCAAGTGCAAGGGGTGCTGGCCATGTGTCCCCCAGTGCCTTGTTGCTCAGCTTTTCTTCTGGGTAACTTTCCCTTTTCCTTTTCCTAAACTGTGGTGGAGCACTTCCAAAAGATGTTAAAAAAGGAAACAGAATTCAGTTCACTGATTATTTTGTGAGAATCCTATGTCTCTGGGAGTTGAAGTTCTGCCTTTACCAGCCAATACCATGACAGAAGTCCTGACAGTAAGAGGTGGAGTCTCAGATCCCAGGGCTGCCCATGCCATCCCACAGCCATGCCTCAGTGCTCTTGGGCTGCCCTACTTTGCTGAATTTCAGGAGATCAAAGCTCCAGACCTGCTGAAGGATTTGAAGCACAACAGGCCCTTTTCAGATCATCTCAAGGGCTTCTGAGAGCAGCAAGAAACCAAATGACAGCTAACGGATCGATGAGGGCCTGACCTGGGGATAAGGTGAAGGGGTGCAACAATCCCCATCCTGACCTTGGTGCTGTGCAGCAGCTTCCCTGATGTGCTTGGTCACCAGGTGAACCACTCCGAGCAAACCCCACAGATATTTTGCCTACACCACTTACAGCGAAGCTTGGGGCACTGTTAAACACCTGAATCCTCCCCTAAACCCCTTGCTTTTCATTAATTAATGACTACTTTCATCCACACTACAGTCACTGATAAACTTGCCATATTTCTGTGCACTGTCCTTTCTTTGGTGCTCTGATTTGCTCCTTCCAAAAGCAAAAAGTATCCAATTTTCTAGATCTAAAACATTTCTTACTTAAATTACAGGCTTTCTTCTTTGAAAAAAATTAATGCATGACTTCTCTTTGTTTGGCTTTGTTGTGAGGGAAGGAATGGTCTGGCTGCAGAGCTGTTTTTTTTCAGAGAGCATTGGATGGGTATATCAGTCAGATTTTTGCTTTTCCTTCTTTGAAGGAAAGATAAAACTAGCTAATGAGTTGCAGAGTTTCTCTAGGCAATGGCCTCTTTATGCTTGTTGTAAAAACCAGCATATGCAGTATTATCCACAAACCTTATTATGGAAAAATGTTTTAATGTCCTTTCCTCAGAGACGTTACACATATCTTTCCAGTAGAGGAAAAACAGCTGAGCTAAATCTGGAATTTTTCTAAAATAAGAAAGAGACTATCAGAGTCTCTTCTCAAGAGAACTCATGAGGATTTATTCCCAATATATAATGTCCCAACTGAACGCAGCCATACTCTTGGTAAACCATTGGGCTGGAGAAGATCTTGAACTTACAAAGACTTAACACCAATACACCAATGGTATTTCAGTGTGGAGAGAAGAAACAGCCATCTGATTTAAAGTAAACCAAACAGTGAACTGAGGTAGGAATGCTCATCATGATGAAGACAGTAACTGAAGGAAACTCTACTCACCATTTCAGGATTGTGTACGAAGTCCTGAACACTAATCAAAGGAGCTGCACTGAAATACAGTACGTCACCTGAATATTCTACCTGAAATTAAAAAATACCAGGCTATGAGCTGGTAACAGAATCAGTCGAAAGAAACACTGGGGTAGGAGACCAACTCTTGTTATGCAGACAAGGAATAACTTGCATCTGAGCTCTGAAAAGCAGAGGGAGCTGAGCAGCAGGCTGTGCAGTCAAGTAGATGGCCAAGAAAAATGGAAAGGAACTGAAAAACAGAAAGGATAAAAATAATCCTTCTAAGAAAGTTACTCATCTCCTAGTCAGGATGGATAGGCTACTAAGGAATGGGTTTGGAAACAGTGGCAGTAGAAATCAAAAAGTCTGGTGTATTTGTAACAAAGGTACCAGATATTCTACTGTGACTTGGCCATGAATCAAACAGGTAAGAAAAGTGCAATCAGAATATTTTGAGAGATTTACAAAGTAGCTCTCTGTTTGAAGTGTTCATATGGGTGAAGAAAAGGTGGAGGGTATTTGGAAATGGATGCAAGTTGTTTATATCAACAGCATTAAAGATAGTATGCTTTTGTTTTGTTGGTATTCAGAAAAGACATCTGAATAACCTGTCATCTCCACCAGTTGTTCCAGAAAACTTACTCCTCTTTCCCAAGGAAGCTGTATGTGATTGGTCTCTGAAGCAACTGCTGAGTTACAGTGCCACAAGTAACACGGAATTGCTGTCTGTTCTTGTTCTCTGGAACAGTCAGCATTTTCACCTAATTTAGATAGTAGTTGACATGGCTCCTACTTTCAGCTCTAGGAATCCTCTGTTTGGCCATTTGAATAGGCCAAGGGACTCCCTGAATAAATACACTTACAGGATTTTGTGTCAAGGGATCTTCTAGTTCAATCTCAAAAGGTCAGCACATCTTCAGTTTGGTTGATTTCTCTGAACAGAGAAGGAACACAACAGTGAAGAAAAATCCCACTTCTCCCAGCCCACAGGCTGGTTAATATCTGAGGTGCTAATGCATGGTCATTAGGCTTCTAGACTGACACAGCAGCTTGGCAGGAGAGAAGGGACTTTGTGTCTTTGATGTGTCTATTTTATGGTACCACCAGACCCAGCAGAGCTCACCACTCTGAACACGCTGTCAGTGTTCATTCCCACAGGCACATTTAAGAACCTTGATTTTAAGTTCTAAAGCCACATATATCCCTAGCAGGAAAGAGAAAAAAAAATCCAAAGTGAAAGAAATAAATTCAGAGTCTTAGTAAAACAATCAGAAGTATAACAGAAAGAATAATGAAACATTGGAGATTATTTATGGCTGCAATTGATCAATCTCTATGTCTTTACAGAAAGAAAATACCCAAATTACTTCAGCTTTCATAGTCATATTCCCAGCGACTGCAGATGAGGAACTTTTAAACGTACGTTTAAGACTGGAAATGGTTATAAAAGATCAGAGGCTTTCAAAACTCACTGTGTACCAGGTCTAGGGAGTGCATTGCCAAGAGCAATATATGAAATCTGATCTGACAGTTTCATAATTTTCCTTTGTTTGAGGAGATCCCCATGCAATGAAAATGTACAGCAATGTGCCAGGACTAAGAATTAGTGGAAAGGACTCTGAGGTGAAGACCACTAGGCAGTTTCTCACTGGCACAATATTAAAAAAAAATAAAAAAGAAGAATTAACTACATTAAGAAATCCCAAGGAGTATGGTTTAGATTAAAGGACAGTCTTTTCAACCAGGCTGCTGGAAGGTTGATGTAGCACTGTTCCTGCAGATGTTTGGAAAGTATTTCACAAACTCTACTTTTGGAAAGGGCTTTTAAAGGCTGTTGTTCTTTCACTGCTCTGTGCCACCTTTAATTTATCTTTAGCCTAAAACAGAGAAAAAAAAAATAAATTGAAACAATAGCTTCTTGTTAAATAGGAGGGATTTTATAAAGAAACACAGTAAAACATGAGATAGTATAGTCCAAATCCTGTAGATCCTGTATCTATAATAGGCTGGCACCTCTCCTTTTACCTATATACAATAAAAATGAAGCAAAAGCAAATCTGTCAGACCTCAGCAGGTTTAATGCAGTCCCTTGGTTTATATTGGCTGCAGGTGAACAGTGCACAGAGCAATAAATTGCTATACTGAAATCTTGGGAGTTCAGACCTGGTTGTGTGGTTTATCTTTAAAAGTCTGATTCAATATTATGCTCTGGCTATTGATTTTTAGCAGATAGTGCACCTGGCAGCTTTTCTTCAGCCCTTCTCAGATATATTCCAACCTGGACCATGTTCCCTTGAATATTAAGCACACAAAAGGTTACTTCAGTAAGATCTCAAGTAAGGGAGCTTGTGTTTGGGCCAAATTCTCGGCCAATGCTCTGAAGTTCTGTTAATTAGTTTCACAACTTTTTGTTCAATTCTGACTTTCAATTGATGAGGAGCTTTGAGTGTTTTTCAAGCCAAAGAGCAAGAGCTCCATCTTCTCTCAAACAAAAACAAACCTGCTGAGTGACGCCAGATCAGCTCTGAAAATGCTCAATGTTGCTGCTTCCCTGCCTGCTCCCCATTTCGAACTTCCTGCATCCTTTTGTGTGTCTTTTTTGATCATCTCTCAAAGACTCTCTCATTGTCTGGAAAAGGTGTTACCTCATGGCAATACCCAAGGAAACAGTTTCTCCTTTCCTTTCCACATTTCACAGTTTCAAGTGCAAGATGTGATGAGGGATGGCTCTTGTCTTAATGAAAGAGAGTGAAGGTTCCCTTGACTTCACCAGGGTCAAAACTTCACCCTTGGGGACCTGTTGGAGAAATGGGAAGGAATTTCCATTTTCACAGAGAATTTGCAACCCTTAATTGTGTTGAAACCTCAAATATTTTCTTCACGGGGCAAAGTTCGTCTCTTATTTCAGATGAATGTAGTGGCTGAGCATCATCTGCTGCTGGAAATTCTTTGGAAGTTACTTACAACTAAAACAGGCATAAAAGAGAAGCAGGGTGGGAAAGGGTTGTTTGCTATTAAACACCAACACAAACCAAGCTGGGCTCTTTGTCTGTGCCTTTCCCCCTTTTTGTTCACACACTCCTCTTCACCCTCCAGACAGCCTTAGAATGCTAATTTTTCAAATCACTTGGAGAATGAAAACTATTTTAGAAATCAACCAAAATATTATTTTAAACCTTGTTTAATGAGACTGGATCCACACTACAAATAAAGTCCTGATCCTTCCCTTCTTAACATTCAAAAATGTTATTTCCCACACCCTACACAACCTGTCACTTTCAAATTCAAAGCCAATACTTGTAACCATTTTGAAAAAAGGATGTTTATACAAACTGGTAGGAGGGATTTATGTAGACATGGTTTTAAATAAAAGTCTGTTTGTCTGTTTTCACAGATACTTAGGATTTCTCTTCACATAGCAGCAGATGATATGTATGCCCAGAAAGAATTAGTGCAATGATACTGTACTGATAAAGATCTGATTGTGTTATTCTTTGTTGGGGTTTCCACCACTTTCTGAACTTTAAGGTCTTCAATTATTTTGTTTTTCTCAAGGGTAAAATATGCATGTAACCCTCAGTTAGCACTAAGAACAATGTGCAAACCTTCACACATCAAAGACACAACTATGTGCTTTTGTCTATCCTAATGGTCTGAGAGAAAATCTTAATAAATCAACAGGAGATTACTTTTTATTTTCCTTTTTTTTTTTCTTTTTCTCCTTCTTACATTTTGTTGTCTTGATTAGATAAAAAATAATAGGGGGCTGTCAATCTGTTTTCTTTTCAGGACTTCTCTGTCTCTTTCTAAATTAGTTACAGCCTGCTTTTTGTAGCTTTACAGCCAGCCTGACCTAATTTAATTACCATGACTTCTGTGGCTTAAAGATAAATAGTTTTATTCAGCCTGCCTACTTTTGTAAAAGTTTTCCCTTTCACACATCTCTCTATATTTTGGCATTCAGAATCCTTGTCCTCTGTTCTTCAGTAGGTTAACACAAGGTTGGTTTATAGCATTGTCCTTATTCTGACAAAAAGGCCTTTGATGCCTTTAGTCTCTGCTTTGCTCTGAGTCTGGGGGCCTTTGTGGGACACGAATGAACATTCACTGGGGCTCAGGAGCATGGGATGGAAAATACAGCCCTGTGTCCATCACCAGGGAGAAATCCTCAGAGCTTGTTCCTATATTGCTACCATCCAAGATTTTTTCTTTTTTCCAAGATTTTAGGAAAATACTTCAGAAATCAAAGCTTGAGACTTCTCTACAGATTATGATGCACTGATGTAAGTGGCTAGAAGATCTCCAGTAACATAACTCTGTAGCATGAAAATGCTTTCAAGCTGTCTGAGAACACAAATGCTTTACCCAGAGATGTCCCTGATCCACAGATCCCTGAGGCTCCTGCCAAGATCACTGACAAATCCTTCTACCACCCTGTTGGACACCATTAAATACAGAAAGCAAGCAACCAGCTTATAAATTCCAAAATCCTACTTAAAAGAAGGGATCATCATGTTCCTTCCTCTCTGTCAAAATGGAGAAAGATTGACCAGAAAACCCTGAGTGATACTAAATAGTTTTTAAATCATCTGATTCAAGTTCTGTTACATTCCTGTAATCACAGGTTTTTCTTCTTTTTTTTTTTTTAATCTTACATATAAGACTGAGGAGGATGTACAAGGACTACCTCCATATAAATATGTCATGTTTTGGCTATGAACACTAAATACATTTTGAAGTAGTTTAAAAATAAGTCTTTTGAGGCTTATTGCAGTTCTTCATAAAAATGTAGATACAGAATTTGAGGTGTCATTTCTCAGGTCATCTGTGTGTCGTCTTAATGCTGCTTAGAAGAGCCTCAAACCCCTTTTTAAAAAGGCCTCTACTTGGGTTTAAAAAGAGTATACTTGAGGTCCTTAGCAGAGGAAATTGCCAGCACTAATTATGACCTACCACAGGTTTTAACAAGAAGAACAAACTGAAACTTAAAAGGAAACCAAACAAATGTGTTTTATGAATACACGTGCAAAACTTTTGTTACAATCAAATAAAACGCTAATATGTGCCAGACACCTTGAAGTTGCTCTCCTGTGTCTAATTCTCCTGAGCTGGATTTAAATTAATCTCCCAGTACTTTGCCTCTTCCCACTCTTGTTAATAAACCAACAAAAGCAATTTATACCAACCACACCGTAAGCAAACAGTTAAATAAAAACACTTTCAAGCCTTTGCTTCACCCTATTGGACACCTTTACCTATAATCACAATAATGTTCTAGTAAATAAAATTACATGCATACAATTTTATTTCAATATACAAAATGTTTTGTTTTCACGTGCAATATTCAAATGCCTTGTTCAGTACTGTTGGTCCTATTTATCTGATGGCACTATTCCACAGAACTTACAGGAAACTAACCTGAATAGTTGTAAAGTTCCCAGGAAGCTGATTTGCTTTAGAACAGATTATGACATTTCTGTGGTGCAGAAAAAAACCAAATCCAAACCTTTCATATAAACTTTTCAAGAAATATTGCAATCCTCAACAGTTAACACATTTTGAGAAAATTCAGAACTGGAGGGCCTGAGGATGTATTTGTCATACAAATAGGTTCACCTGCAAAGCAGTAATTCCGAGACTTCCAGCTGGAGACATCTGAGTGATTCAACAAGGCTTTCCCATTATCCTTTTAATGATACTTACTTGGAACTTTTCCTTGACTGAACTGGTGTATAACTCATGAATAGAAAGAGACCAGTGCTAGACAGTTGAGGCAGCTGCTATCCATGCCTTTAACCCTACCTGCTTCCTGTGTGCCATTGCCTAGATGGAAGGAAGACATGAGACAGAAGAGACAGGGAAGCACTTCCTGAATGGTTCAGGCTCAGTTTACTATGGTAACTTACACCCACAGTCTGATTATTAAAGAAAATTAGCACACTGTGTAATGAAGAAGTCACGAGCAGTGGATAAGAATGGCAGAAACAGACACACCTGAAATAGGATAGGAAATTTGTGTGGGACATGGAATCTGTGCTGAAGGACTCAAATGAGAGTACCTGGGCTCCTTGAGAAGTTCTTCTGAAAAAGGCAGAATGTTCCTGGCAACAGTGACTGGTCACTTCTGCTCTTCTTTCTAGGAAGATGCAAATTTGCTTCCTTTATGTGTCCAGAGTATTTTGATTTTAAATGCTTCACAAAAGGACACCAGTATGACAGTACAATGGTCCTTGACCTCATTTGATGTCTATAGGTAGTTTCAAGTTGCCTGAAAGTAATAAAAGAGCAACCACAGATGAATTTTAGAAAATATAATTCCTTATTTACGTATTTATCTTTGTTACACCCTGTACAAAAATTATGTCATAATGAGATATGCCACGAGGAAAAAAAAAAAGCACAGATCAATTCACTAGTCTGAACGTGGATCAAACACCAACTGCACTTGGCAGAAGCACACATCTGATCATTACTGCAGCCAGATTCCAGAAAACAAAGGACAGAACATGGCACAGATTCCACTGCTCTCATCATGCACAGAAAACAGCTGATATTTTGAGGTTCTGAGGTTACAACATGTGGCTCTTCTAAAGAGCAGACTGCGACCTTGAGGGGCTTGTTTTGTTTTCCAACTGAAATCTGACATGCATTACATGTGAACATTTGGAAGTCATATTGTTCATCGTGCATTACATATAATTGCTTGAACTTTTACAGTGTGCAGTCATTAAACTGCCTTCCACAATAATGGAGCACTTAAGAGAACCCTCATCCACATGCAAACCAATAAAGAGGAGTAAGGATCTAACTCTGCAAGCACTTTGTCCTTCAGCAGAGATGTACAAGCACCCTCTTTAAATCAGGGTAATGCTGGCAGTGGATAGGAAGCAGGCCACCCCGTGATCTACACAAGGATGAATTATTTCTGGCACAGATTTACTTCACTCAAGATTCTCTGAGCAGCAGGGAGACATCTGACATGTAAAACAGCAGGCCCCAGCCAATTAGGCTGTGACAGATAAGAACCTTTCCTTAATTTGTGTTGTAGGGTTTCTATGTGGTCTGTTCCTTCAAGGATTTCACGTTCCCCTCTGACTGCACTGAAATCCAGTTTGTATCAGCTGGGATTCTGGCATTCTTTCCAGGTGCAACAAAGGAACAGCCTGTTTGGAAGGAAGGAGGGAAGGATGTTATGTGTGCCTTGTTTCTATCTTACGGGAAGCAATGCTTTTGTAGTTCTGTTCCTCAAAAAAAACAATCTGTGAACAAGCAAAGTAACTTTTTTATTATCCATACAAGTGTACCCTTTCAAAGCATCACAGGGGAATCAACCATTAATATCTAACAGCAGCAAGACTCAAGCATGCTGCTTTGGAATCTGCCTCGCCATAGTTGTGCAGAAAAAATTCATATTAAAACAGTCAAGAAAAGTTTAGAAAATCTCCCCCATCATGAATATCTTGCATTGCTTTTTATATCTGGGCATTATTACCTTCCCAAAGTTAAGAAAAGTAAAATTCTTCTAAGCCAACATCTCCAAGGTGCATAGAGACCTGTGGGGAGTGCTAGATTGTTGAGATGGCAATGTTTTAGTTCCTGTTCCAGCTAGAGGAACTTGTAAAATTTTAAACTGGTACTTGCATTATTCCACTACATCAGCAAAAGCAGCACCTCACGCTTCTCTCAGTAATAATTTCACAACATGAACCTCAAATTTCATTTACACCCCTAAAAAAATTCCCATTTCCTCCAATCTCATGGCTCTGCATTAAAAGAAAAGGCTAGAAAGGCTTCATTCTACTGATGGGAGTGGAATATTCTGAGTGGCAGATGGAACAGCTCCTGAAACAACTTGGTCCATTGTAAAGGCAGTAATTCAACAAAGGTTATAGAAAATATTACAACAAATGTTATAGGAAGCAAGAACTACCTTCTCATATACTTCTACCTTAAATTAAAAATTGAAAGGCCTGGCAAAAAAACCCAGCAAAAATTTACAGTTCTTTTAAGTATAGGGTAGAAATCAGTTTCTGAGGCCTTATAGGAGGGATTTTTATTTTCTTCTTCTTGTTAACTTGATTTATTTTTATGTATCCTCAGAAGCTGCAGTCAAATTTCACACAAAAATTACCTCCAACAAAAGAGGGTCATACTTCTGGATAGAAAACAAGAAAAACTCAGATCCAAATTCCTCCTTTACTTCCATGACCTAGGGCAACTACTGCTGCCTTTTAAAGTCTGCATGCTTCTCCTGTCCCTGGTGATTGTTATTAATACAGGTTAGGGAAAGTGGCGATAAAGATCAATTCCCAACCCAGAAAAGAAACATTAACTGCTTCTTTCATGTCTTCCATAGTGAGTGAGCAGCTACAGTTTCAAATGATCCCCAGATGTTTACTGCTCCTGGTGCTCAAAAGCAGTGTAGGTTTTCTCCAGAGCCATGTTGGGTACTTCTGGTTATCCTGCAGACTTCAACCCCTCGTCCTCAGAAGAAAATGCAGAGGTCAAATAGAAAGCTTGTGTAGTGTAGAAGTCCCCAAGGAAAAATAAACCAAGGATGGTCTCTTTCTATTGGCCAGCTTAAGCTGTGCCTCTGCATACTAATGCCAGGAATTCCTACAGAGATGGGTATGGGAACACTATGAGCTTGTCACTTAATTATAGAGAGATTTCATGATTCCAGTAAAAGTGAAATGGCTGAGATTTCTCACAAAAACTATGCTGTTTTTCTGGTTCTCCACAGCAGTGTTTTCCTATTTCTTCTCACTCAGAGCTTGGACACAGGATAGTCCACCTACATTTGGAAACATAATAGCTAACAAAAAAAATTTTAAAAATATTTCCTCCTTAGATAATACAGGATTAAGAATAATAATAACTATTTTCATTCTAACTCTCTTTCCTTTGCACTTTGTCCTAATTAATCCCTGATGATGTGAAGACTTACCTTTACTAAAGCTTAGTCCCACTGGAAGCAATTAATAGTGATAAAAACAGGCACTTTCCAAGAGCTTGGTACAGATTACAGATTTTTATCTGAAGAGCCCAACAATTTTGTTATTATTAAAACCAGGTAAGTAAAGACAGAAGAAGAATATGCCATACAGGACATTCAAGTACTTCACTCTCTTGAATGTGAACTTCTGCCCCGTTCCTCTCTCCTCTCATCTTCTGAGGAACGTTGGCCAAAAAATTTAGTGCTGCATGAACAGCAGAGATGGAGAAAAAATACTCCAAACCCAATTTCTTACAGCTGCTACAGCGTGTATGACTTAGAGAATGAAAAACAAAATGAAATGAAATAATGAAAAACAAAAGCCTCTGATCCTAATTTCAGGACAATTATTCTGATTGAGCACTCAGGTAACTGAGCCAGGCTCCTCTTTTTGATGAATGAGAAGATTCCAATATGACCTAACTGGATTAGTCCACAGGGAAATGAAACATTTACATGTATTGTTACTCTTCATGCCAAATAGGCAGGCCTCAAATTGACTTCTGTGCTCACATGTAATGGTCAGAATTAACCAAGTTGTTCAGTCTCTGCAGGATCAGAATCTAAAGGTATCTCTGGATCTCTGAAAGGTATTTTGAACAGAGGATGGAAATATTTTACCCTATTTCCTTTGCTGATAACTGAGAAGGTGGTAGGATGGCCTTGTACACAAAAACGTGTTCCCAGTGGGAACAGCAGCTTTTGAGAAAGACCATGTTATAACACAGCACAGTTCTCCCAGTCAGTGCCCTGGCTCAACATGAAGCTACTCTTTATTTTACTGCAAAAATACTAAACATCTATTTCTGAACAGAACAGCACCTATTTCACATATGAAACATTTTCATCTGCTAGCATATAAATGCTGGTGAATGTTGAGCTAATAGTCTGTTAATTCTGGGTACTATTAGCCATAGATTTGTTCAAATTGAACAGAAAATTCACTTACTCAATAACTCCTGACTATCAAAGTCATGTTACTTACTGATCAATTTCACCCAGCTTATCAAAAACAGGTGGAAAGGCTCTGAAATGCAAACACCACAGCCAGAGGTCTTCCAATGTAAAGAGGCCAATCTTCCTGCTGGGAAAGCTGAAAAAGACAATAAAGTGCATCACTGAATCTCTGTTTACCAGAGAAAGGCACATCTGTAAGCCTTAAGAAGCAAATACAAATTGGAATCTCTCTTCCACAGCCCTGAAATGCAAAAGAGACATGAGAACTATGCTGACAATTTGGTATTGTGGTTTGCTGAGAGAAAATGGCAGAACAGCTTGAAAGCAACTTAGTAATTTCCGCACTGTTTCTCTCACTTGCAATTCAATTTATTTCAAGTTTTCTTTCCCCATTCCCAAGTCTTTCACCTTTTTGTTTTAGCACTTAAAGAAATCTTTAATTTAAAGATTTCCCTTTCTTTCTCCCTTGTTTTGCAATCCAGCAAATGTTTCCCTCCCATTTCACCTTGCGGAAGTCAATTTTCATAGTTGGCTATATGGTTCTGGAGGAGAAACATGAAAACACATGGAAAAAGTACACATAACAATTTTAAAAGTAATTTTTTTTTAACTTTAAAAACTGCAGAACTATCTTCATCTGAAAATCAATTTCTTTTATAGGGATCCTACTTCCAAGAGAAATTCTATTGTTAGTTAATAAAATTTTGCTCCAAAATACCAATCATTTATAATTAAACGTGGCACCACTTGGTTACTTGTAACATCAAGGATTTCCCAAGTCCTCCTGAGCTAAGTTGTCTTAAAAGCAAGATGGATTTCAGAGTTTAAAGAGCTCCTGTGTAGCCACCCAGTGAGGACATCCAGGGAAGCACAACAGAAACAAGCTTCCAGCTGCACACCTCCTCGGGATTATGTGGCCAGTAAAAGCCAAAGGCAGGAATGCACAGTCACTTCCTGCCCTGAGAGCATTACACATACTGCTTCTTTGTAGGGATTAAGATACAAGGTCTTCATTCACTCTTCAGAAGTAGGTAAAAGCACACCTTAACTGGCCATGACAAGAATGAGACTTAACTGCATGCACAGAATTAAAAGGGGATTTATAGACTTCACAGAAAAGGATCAGTTGCCAAAAGAGCATCCTACTGTTTGCCCATCACTAGGAAAGGTGGTTACAACTCTAAGATACCAACCTGTGGAGACCGTGGGGCTTTTAAAATATTCTTTAATGTCCAAGATTATTTGTGTATCATTCTTAGATGCTATTTTTGTATAGATTAGCTCGTGTTTTCCATCTGGATTCTCAATGAGACTGCAGCAGCAGTGTGACCTCAAACTTTTCTTCTTCTTCCTTTTTAAATTTTTTATTACTTAGAACAGATTTCAAGATAGGAAATAATAGCAAGCTTATTGGGCTTGAAGACAATCCCTAGTGGCATACACTTTAGCTGGGGTGTAGCTGTTAATAAGTCTGTGCTCTAATTCCCCTAAAGTCAGCCAGAGAGCCCACTTACTCAAAGCAAAATAATCATTAGGGTAATTATCATGGGATCTGTAAAATCCATGGTTTCTAAAATTAATCTCCTTTACTCCATGAAAGAAGGCTGTGAGGATTTTGCATCTGGGAAGTTGCAAAGAGCACTTTACTACAGGTAGTTCTACAGACCAAACTCTTCCCTCTTGCAGATTACAAAAGCAGTAGGTTTCACCTGCAGCATCTGCTGGGCAACTGAGGAGCACTTCCTGGGCACACTTCATGCAGCAGGATATAATTTAGTATAGTTTTTAGCAGTGAAATGACACCTTGCACCTTTCAAACACTGGGGTTTGCTGGCATAGCCTGACTGCTTCCATTTGGGCACACACAGTGGCAGAGGAACTGGGCCCACATATCACTCCATTGTGTGAACCAACCACACAACTGCCCCTAAAATACAAACAGGGGACAACTGTCCTGAGACAAACTGAAACCAGCTCAAACAGATGGACAAAAGTACAGATGAAAGACACTCTCCCTCCACCTTTCCCACATTTCCTATTCTTGAGCATCCATTGAAGTCTTAAGGATGAAGGACACAATGTAAGAGCGAAGAATTATGTTTTGTGTCCTTTAGATGAGATGCATAGTAGCAAATGGGAGAGCTGCTTGTTTGGAATCCATTTTTATTTCATCTGTGAAAACTGCATCTCATCAAACCACACCTGATTTAAATATTTGCTTAAAATGTACAGATTTTTGAAACAGAGATCAGGAAGACTTGAAGGAACACATTATTGTTTCTGTTTCATCCTTCCTGCAGTGTCCTGAATGCAAAGCCACCTCCTTGCATTTCAGCATGCTCTCTTACAAGGTAAAGATTTGACTTGAAATATTGTTCACCTCTGAAGCAGACCAGGAATGAAGGAACAAAGCCCTGGCTGGTGAAAGGCTGCAGATAAAGTGAGTGTGACCAAGAGCCACCAGGACACAACCTGTGTACTGAGCAAGTGAAGTCAGCCACAACAGCAAGCAAACAGAAAAATGTGGTGCAGATGGGCAAGACGACTGCAAAACAAAATAAACAGGCTTTTACAGGAAGGAGAAAAGCAGAATGCTTAGCTTGTCCTTACACAATTCAAGCTACATTTGCCAGTGAACATGCTTTCAACTAATAAAGATCTCCACTGACCACATTTTATATGAAAATGGAGAATAATTAGTTTCTTATGATAGAAATGAGTACATGAAGCGCTTTTCAGGAGCTCACACAATCTACTGCAACACCCTTGGCTTACTGAACACTTTGAAACAGACACTGAGCATTTCAGCAGAAGTTAACCCAGCTCAAGAGTCCTTGAAATCAGCTTTTATTCATCACCCATAGATTATCTACTCTCCTGACTACTCCTCCTTTTCTGCACTATTATTATTATTCACGATTTGGCAGCAGCCAAGAAATTCCTCTGGGTTTCAGTGATGAAGTGCCTCATTTGTACTAATTGTTTCATTTACTTTAAAAGAACAAAGAAATATGTCAAAGCACATTTACTCTTTTGAGGCCACTTTTGGATATCTGTTGCCAGTCGTTAAGATTTTTGGAACTGAACACTAAAGAGAGAACTTCCAAAAATATTTTAAGTCAGAGCAGCACATGGGAGACAAGGTGAAAAGAGCATCTAAGCTGCTGCATCTGTGCCGCTGCACATTTCACCTGGATGTCACTAATTTTCCCAGGTTGCCTTAGCAGATCTCAGGTATGACATGGGTCGTAAATCATGGGTTACAAGAATGTGGTTCAGGTTATACTCTGTTTGGCCCCCCAAAAAATCCAAAATCATTATTTCAATGTGTGCTTTTCCTTGGGCTATGCCTGGACTGGTATCCATTTACACACTGCTCTCCAGTCTCCCATCCCAGGGCCTGTGTGGCTAACAAATTAAAGCTTTAGTACCCAGAGAATATAATGGACCTTTTTATTGTAATTTTTATGGCATTATTTCCTTACTATATCAGTACTCAAGAAGAATGTTAAGCACCATTTGAATTCAACTATTTGAATCTTTCTGGAGACTATACAGTTGTTAAGGGAATACTTAATAGACCTCTGTCATTCTTTAAGCTGAGCTTCTTGTCTCACTGACAAGCCACCTGTGATGCTAATTCTGTGATATATTATAAGCTTTTGTGCAAGAATTAAAGGAGTTTGTTAGGTGCTACAGATGATTAACCATGAGACAAGTAGAAAAAATAATTTTTCACTCCTTTAGTATTTACAAAATTTAAGACTAATTTGCTGTCTGTCAAACTGATATTTAAAACCAGAGGCCACTTGGATTTTAAATGCCATTACTCTGAGAATTAGCCTGTTACAATACAGAGTAGACTAGTTCATTTGATATTTTTCTTTCTGCAGACCACAAAATAAATAGCATTTTGTGTCATGTCCACAGGCTTAGTAGTATAAATATTGCTCTTTACCTTGAAGCCAAACAGACTGCAGTTTTTTCCTTAATACTTGAAGAAAGCTGAGAAAAAGCTCTCATACTGTCAGTTCTGTTTTCTCCTGGGAATTCACAGTGAAAGTGTCTTTCACAAACCACTCGGGCTGTAAAAAAGTCTTGAGCTCCTGCCCATAGCTTAAGGAGCAAAGAGGATTTTGACACTCATAAGATAACTAGAATGGAGCTGTCCAGGCTCTCTCCAGTGTCCACAGGAAGATGTGAAATAATGGCCAAGAGAAGGTGAGGCGAGTCCCTATCTTGCATGGGTCAAGAAACAACAACAACAACAACAAGCTGATATTGATGATGACAGGACCAAAAAGAAACTCAAGTACTTCAGTATAAAGTCATTACTCCAGCAGCAGCCTAGCACCCTCCCTGATTCTAGGCCTGCTGGCCAGTCTAAAGATTTCTCTACAAGGCAGCAAAAATATTATTGAGCACATAAATCATCCTCTGCCCCCAGAGTACGCCCCATAAAGTCTATTTATTGCAAAGGGAGCTCTGTGAAGGCAGATCCTATAACACCATGTTTTCAAAAGGTATTTACCAAAAGCCTGTGGCTGAAGTCCAGGGGTGCAGTTCAAGACCACATGCACAGGCATCTGACAGGCACTGCATTCCCCATGCCAAACAACCCCTCCAGAGGAGTGAGCACTTGCTCCAAAAGAGCAAGATCTTTACAATCTAGTAACCTCCTTCCCCACATCCCTCCATCTGTCCACCCTTCTCTTATTTCACATTGCTAGAGGCAAGGAAATACTCCACTTTTCACTTTAACTTCTCTAGGTTCATGACTTCCTCCAGTTTCCTATCATCAGGTTTACTCAAGGCAAAGTTTACTCAGGCTTACCTCAGATCAACCACCATTCTCTGACAGGGCAGAACCAAGAAAGAGCCTGAGGCTCTAGTAAAATATGCTTGTCCTATCTCAAAACCTTGCCGAGCAAAGGTTTCTGCCTTTATTTACTATTCACATTTCTCTAAGCGTTTCAAGCAAGTAATTTTCAGTACTCTGGTACATGATACCTGTTGTGCAACTTTTGCTCCAAGTCATCGGGTTTTGTTTCTTTACCAATTTTAGACCCTCTTTACACATCTCTGGTATTTGTCTTTCCAGGCAAATTAATAGATCCCCTTCCCCAGAGTTTGTCAATGTTTTTGTGTTCCTTCTTCTGTGTCTTTTGCACAGCCTAACTCTTCAAGTGGTGTCTTGACCCTTGACTTGATTCCACACTGTAGCTTCCTTCACATAGCATTTGCGATGCTTTGATCATTCTCTGCCCTCGTCATTTTGTTCCTCCACTGGGAAACATATATTAACACCAGAAACTTTCCACTCTAGGCAAAGGGGCAACTTTTCCTTGGAGACAGACACTGCCTGTCATGTTCAGTCTTACATTTTGCCCCGTTATTGACATTGACAATGAATGTTGGCTGCTTGTGGAAACTGGGGACATAATTCTCACCATAAAACATTTATCGGAGTAAACTCAACCCCACAGACAAATTGATGCATACAAGGGGAACAGTATAAAAGCTACCAGCAGGGCACAGGTTTATTTTATGCAGATGTACAGTTTCCATGTTATGGGACTCAACAGCACTCAAGTTTCCAATAACGTCTCTTTTTTGCTTGACCAATTTTGTTCATTACTTATAGGTCCCTGCAGAATTCTGAGCTGTTATTACAAACATATACATTACAGAAGGAACACGGCCTGACATGCATAGCTGTTTAATAAGGTTTTCATCAGCTGCTTTTACTGACATTTTTCATTTCTCTTAAGTCCTGCTTTTAATGTCTCAGTCTTCATTTGATACCATGAAACAAAAGGAGTGGAATATTACACAGACTGTTTTCGTGGCTGAAAATCAAAAGAATCACACAATGCACTTGAAGCATGAAGCCTCTGCAGGCAATTTCCGTTCCTGTTTGCATATGCAACCTAGACTGGAAATGCTTTCCTCTTTTCCTGATCAGATCAACCCCGTTAAAAAAATCTCAAAGAATTGAAAATAATACTGAGTTGTAAGTCAAACATTCAAAAATAAGCATGCCTGTTTGCATCAAGAATTTGGTGAAATTTTCCAAGAAGTGCACTTGTGAAACAATCCACCTCAAGCTGATGTTCAAAAATCACCCATCTCAAAGAACATGAGCTAAAACAAACTGTCCCTTTATCACTGAGGAGTGATTGTGAGGTTCTAAACTTTAATTGTTTGAGCTAGTAAGGTTGGCAAAAAGAGAAAGCAGTTCTCTATCTTACCTGTCAATCAAGTGAGGGTATGATGGCTAATTAAGGTCCACTAAGACCTGAGGCAAGCTTCTTCTGACTTAAGGGCACAGCTCTGGCTCATATCGAAAAAGCACATTTTAGGTGGAGCTACATTTACAAAAGAGGGGTCTGTACTCAAAATCAAATTGTTTGCTATGATCCAACCATTAAAAAAAAACAATAAAACAACAAGAAAGAAAAAAAAAAAAAACCCTGCTAATTTTCTCAACTCACAGGTCAATACTAGTGGTGTCTCTACATCCCTGTCAGCCAAGCTTTCCCAGCAGAAAAGAGGCTGAAGGAAGATCTAGCACATTTTTTCTAGACAATTTTCTACTTTGGTGGGGTGTAACTCTTCCTGAGATGTTTCATGATATGAAGGGGAGAAAGAGAGTGAAGCTTCACAGCCTGTGGTCAAAGGACGTGAAAAGAAAGTTTTCCTATGGATGCAATCCTGCTGCAAATACACTTGTGTTCACTCCAGTGGATTTCTATCAATGGCCATTCTTACTACACCTCTCTTTTCCTCAGCTCACAGCTTAGCTCTGCTGCATGGGGCTGGCTTTGTCCCAGCTACACTCTACCTCCAGCAGCTGCGATGGATGAAGGACTCAGACACACAACCCCCTTTCCTGCATTTGGGATATGCCACAACATTCTGGGCAAATTTGGTTTCTTTTTTGGATCTCCCTAAGTATCAGCAGGCACCATGAAACCTGAAGTGCTCTTGCTCAGATCTGATACCCAGCACTGCCAGAAGAGGGTTATGCTGAAGTGTCCTGGACAGCTTTACAGATTGAAAATGCCAGTGCCAGCACGCCTCAAAAGAATCTCAGAAGTTGACTGTTGATAAAAATAAAGCTTTCTTACCTTTATTAATTCTACATTATCCAATAAGAGCATAAAACAAAAAATAAAGCTGTGAAGGGCAGGAAGGAAGCTGGGAGAGAAAGACCAGACAGGTTAAAAAGTTTGGAGTTGGTGTTCAGTATTAGAAATGTTGCCTAATAGCTCTGCCAAGACCTCTGCATTCATAGGTCATGCAGGATGCCACAGAGAGTCTGTCAGCTAAAACAATTCCTACATGCCCTGATACCTCCAACCTGGCAAGTAACCCTGCTGCCTACAGATACTCCTTTTAATATCTGTGGGGTGATGATGATGCTGGCCATACAAATACCTACTGGACTTTTTAAGTCCCACCCAGTAGCAGGTCATTGCTTTGGGGTCCCGTACCAGTGTGTTATCAGAAATAAATGCAGCTGATAGAACACCCATCATTCAACAATCCAACTAGATTGTCACAAAGAGATGGTTAAAACGAGCCCCAGATTCTGCTTTGATGGTCACTTAGGAAAGGAACAATTCTGAGCCTCTTTAGCCTTCATTAATATAGGCATTAACAGTTAGAGCTCAGATTTTATCTGCCTAGAATGGAGCTCATGTAGTTTCTAGGAGTATTCAGTGATGTTATTTGATGTGACTTTGTTCATTTATCAGAAAGAGAGGTATTTTTGTTATTAAATTTTAGTTTGCCATGGCATCTGTGTAAGACCCTGCCAACTGCCAGGTTTTGTATATGTGCTAAAACAATTCTGCTCCTACAGTCAGATCCAAGTCTTATTAAAATTAAATGGGTACTTTGAGTATGTTTTGAGTCACCTCTGATTATTTTAAGCCTTGGTTTGTATCACCAGACAAAAACACCTTCTTAACCTAAAAGTAGTCAAGAAATATTCAATAATTACTTTTTTTAAAACCTGCGATTTACAGTGACATTTAACCAATTTTCCAGAGTTGCAATTTGACAAGTATGTAATTACATCTGACCAGTGATAACCACAGACACAAAGAAAATAAGGCACATTGAGGCTGACCTTTCTTAATTGAACTTCGCAATCAATTATCCATTGTCTGTATCTTATTTACAATCAAGAAACAATTTATAATAATCTTCTCTGATTACATCCTATCTTTCTAAGTGAAAATGATATAATTGGTGGTTTAGTTTCTTAGTTGTTTAGTCTAAAGGGACTGCTCACTTCTCATCACCTTCACTCCTGCTGGGAAGCACAGTCCATGGGCCAGGTGGGAAACCTGGGAGACCTGAGACGGCTTTAGCCCCCTGTACTTCAGACCATGGGCCCCATCTCTTGTGATGAGAATGACAACACTAAGCTTTCCTCTTTAACTCAAGTAGAAACAATGCATGTGCTTTATGCCTGATAACAGCTAAGTATATACAAATATATAGCTAAATATAACAAATATAAAGCTAAATATATACAAAGTGCTACTTACAAATACATGAGAACAGTTAAGGCAACCTATGATGGAACACCTCCTAATCTCCAAGAACTTCCACTTCTAGTGGAGAAGTATAATCTGCATCCCTAATTTTTTTCCCCACAGACCTTTGTCTTCCACCCCCAGCTTTATTTTAGCAATTAATGAAGTCATTATAAGTCTTCCTATTGATTTCAGTAGCCCCCAGTAGAAGACTTCAGCCCTGCCTCTGGGAGCTGCTTTCAGTTCTCTTGGCTAAAAGGAATTTGTTAGCTGTGCAGCATTACATATTAATTTATACCACCAGCTCTGACAGTCTGCCTGGGAGGCAGAAAGGCTGTAATTTAATATTTGAAGGTATATTATGTTCATTAAGTGATATGTGTACATTACCTGACTGTAGACATTAACAGAAATTAATTTTCATATAAGAGAGTGCAGTATAAACTAATGAGAAGTACAAGAATGCTGGTAACCACACAGTAACAAAATATTCCCACATCCACATGTGCCCCCTGAGAACTGTTACCTCATGCCCTGCCTGACAGAAGTCTACCAACAGTGGGTTTTGTTGTCTGAGGCGACTCACCTGGAATTAGTTAATGCTTCCAAGCAAAGCCAAGGAACATTTTAAAGAGCTCAGTGATACACTAAATCCTTACACTGCATTTACAGTATTGGCATCACATCTAACTTTAATATCTGTGACGTTTTTCCACATTAGGTATGAAAAATGACTGAGAGGTTACAATTGTACTCTAGGACATGCCTATACTGCAACTAAAACCTCTTCTTCCTCCTCTAATCCCAAAATTAAAATGACTTTGTCTTCTGTACTGATCCACCAATACCTCAGGATAAACATGTATATTTAAAATTATATTCTGTGATATGCAAATTGGGACACAACATTAAAAAAAAACCTACTGAAATGACACGAAAGTAAATGAAAGAACAAAAGATTCTTACAAAGCAGATTGCCATTGCTATTGGATGTCAAAGACCTGACTTTTTCATGACATGTTTATTCTTTCTTTAGTGTATGCTCCTTAGGACAGATGACTTCTTATGGCAGCAAGTTCTGTAAAAATTTGCATGCCATGAGTTTAGGCAAAAAGCACTGGAAAAGATGCCTGGGCCTAGAATGAATTGAAACACAAAGGAATATTTAGATTCAAGATGCTTTGGATCAGTACATGAGTGCAAACCACCTTTTGTAAATAAACATTGTAGAAAAATAATGTAATGAAAAAGAAAATAGGAATATCCTGTGACTCACTTCCTTCCTTATATTATTCAACTGCAAAATTATGTACCTATATAGACATATATATCCAAAACCTTTTGTGCTAGAAGGACTTCATATTGAGACATCACATTCTTAGTATCCTTCATACTCTTCTCTGTTTTGCTATTGCCTCCTACGACCTATTTCTATCCATTTTTTAAGACACCAACTAATCCAGCTGCTCCTCTTCCTAACACCAGATCTTTACAAATGCATTATTGAGACTCTGAAATTCCTGACTCTTCTCACCTTTGACTGAGATCCAGGGTTTCCAATGGCAAGTTCACATTCTCACATCAGGAACACAGACTGCTCCTTGGATGTACTCAGGCTTTGTGCATCAAAAGCAAACATCTGGCAGTGCCTTGGAAATTGTACTTCACCTTACAAATGTGAAATGGATTTTTCTACAACGTCAGAGGGAATTCACATTTTTAACAGCTTTGTGCTCCACTGGCCCTCAAGAAGAAAATGTCCAGGTTTTAGCAATAAGCACAATCAATGTATATTCCCTAATTATAATTTCCATAATACCTGAAGTAATGCACCTTAGTGTAGGCTTAAAAGCATGTGCCATAGAAAGCATTTGACTTCCACCCACACTTGTGTATCTCTCATCCACATGACTGAATGTGTGGAACAGAAGAGCACCAATGAAAAACTACCATACAAATAACCCTCTAACCCCCTACATGTATAATCATTTAATTTATAACAATTTTATGCAAACTTAAGCACAGCCAATCTTACATAAGCCTTCAAATCTCTGCATGTGGGATCTGAAGATTCTCTGACCCTCATAGGTAATTTTATCAAGCAGTGAGAATTTTCAGAACTTCTCTTCAAAACAAAACTACAAAATCAAACTGAATAACAGAAGCAAAAGTCAGTAAAACACTATGAATAGAGTCTAAATATTACAGAATTATTTCCATTTTTCCCTTGCTGTTTTCGTTTGGTTTTTTTTTATTATTATTTGAAGATATTTCACTTGGTGTAAAGTAGAATTTATTCTTTTCAGTCTGGAGCAGAACAAGACATTCCAACAACAAGAAGTAAGAAGCCTCTCTGATGTCAGGGTTTATCGGCCGGTTATCATGGAGGGCTGTGATGCTGATGGAATGTGAGCACAGGTCCTGCCACTTTGACCACACTGCCTTTCCAAACCTCATCCCAAATGGAAACAAAAACCAGTTGTGACATCAGAAACCTGATTAATTGAGAGTGGCATTCCGAGCCTGCTGCTGGTGACCTAATGACTGGGAATTGCCCTGGAGGTTTAAAGTCCCGTGTCCTTCCCAGGGTGGCAGTCACAGATATAACAAACCTGTCCAGTTAAATTACATTAGCCAACCACTGTTTACAAATGTGGGCATCACACAGGGCCTGCCATTGTTTGGCACAGACAAGCACACTCAGCCCTGGCATCTGAAGCTGCTGACAGATTGCCAGCCCCTGGTACAGATGGTGGCAGCTCGAGAGCGCTAATTACCGATGACATTAATGATGAGGTAACCTGTCTCTCTTCAGCTAATAAACACATGGAATATGTTCCCTATTAATTCTTTTCCCAGATAACAAATTGTTTCTTAGATAACAAATTGCAGCTTTAATGATGGAGAGCAACAAAACCAAATTATCTGTTCTTTGGAAAAATTTGTTTTCCGCTAATTGCTCTAAACAATCAATAAGAGAATTACAACTGGCAACCCCCACTGTGAACAGAAGCAGAGGAGTCAAAGTCAATTAGCTTCCTGCAGTACGATGCACTCAGATGGAAAGAGTCATTACAACAAAGTGTAAAAGTCAAACTATAAAGTGTGCAGCTTCAGGCTCGGATAGAAAGTCTAACAGAGGCTTTTACGTACCTGTGAATTGTTCATGTATCACTGCAGTTTCCAGTTTTCCTTTAGATGCTTCCATGAGAGGATAAAAGACAAGGTAAGAGGCCATCCTTGGATCTTGGGAGCCCAGGAAAGCCGTAAGTCTTCAGAAGTCATGACCGGGAAACATCTCATCTACAAAATAAAAGGAGCAGATAATCAGCTGTGTTTTCTGCCTCAGTATAAAAAGGATAGATGTGGAAAAGCCAAGAACTCCATGGGGGCTAGTGAAAATATGCTACAGGTGGCAGTGTTAGGTTTACAAGTGGACTCAGTGATGTTAGGGGTCTTTTCCAACCCAAATGATTCTATGGTCATCCGTACCAGAAAAAAATTCAAGCACATAAGACTGACCTATTCTGCAGGAATGACTTCTCACTGCTGTTTTATTTAATTTTCCTCAAAAGCATGGAGTTTTAGATGCGCTTTTATTTTTTAGTCATTATTCACACATTACTTGGTAGTTCCAGTGCATTCAATTAGAAAGTAACATTTTAACATGCTTTGTGCTGGACATAACTCACTTTGTGTGTTGGAAGACTCAAGTTCCCAGTATTTTACATTAATTCCTTGTACCCTAAAGTGAAAAAACATATATTTTGCCCTTGAAAACTGAAATCACAAAGCTCTACATGACCCCCATGACTGATTGAACTTCTCTTCTGGGCCAAGTTCCTCACTATTAGTAAGGACTGGCTCTGGGAAAAGCTACTTGAACGACAGCACTTGCCTCCCCAGGCCTCTCCATCAGGACATTTTCCTGCACAATTTCCCTACAGCAATGTCCCTAATTTTATACAGGGTAAAAATTGCTGGCCACCCAAGAGCTTAATTAACTGAGCAATGTTTTCAGCAGTGATGTAATGTTGTTTTGCAAACACATTATCTCCCCACTTTCTACTTTATGCTGTGGCACACAAAGGAGTCTGCTCACTTTTGCATGCAAAGGCATCCAAAACTTCTATTTAAGGCCACCTACCACTGCTTTTCCATGAGTTATCAGAAACAGCACAGCCAGCCTATTGAGAAGTGAATAACAGAGAATGGCCATTGAGGGCTGGGAAAGGTTTACACACATCCTCACAGCTCTCTTTATTCAGAGCTTGTAAATAACAACATTGCACAAGCCCTACAGCCACTCTTTCAGCACCATGTTGTGACTCCCTCTGTTTCTTTCCACTTGCCTCAAGCAAAGTCAAGTTCTAGTGACCTTTTTAGGCCACTTTATATAAAACTGGCGTGTGTGACCCCAGTACAAAGCATTACATACCTTGTACAAAGTGGATAGCACAGTCTGTTGACCATCAAATTCCTGTGACTGGGCTTATGGTGGTTTGTCTACACACAGATGACTAATTAGGTTTTGTTGAAAGGAAAAACAAACATTTTATTTTGTTGCAAAACACTACTAATTCAGAGACTATTCTGTTGCAAAGCAGAAAAGGGAATGAAAAAAAATTACCATATTTAACAGTTCTCAGCTCTTCTCCTTGGCCAGGATTCTTGTGGAATGAAGGCAACATTCCTCCACAGCTGTATGCATAACAACAGTAAGTTAAGCCACCTGTACAACACGGTCCATTTTCCTCTGCAAAAGAGAGCATGTGGTGCTTGGAACAGAAACTTGATACAGGAGGAAATATCTCTCATACAGATTCTTGTTTACAAAGCCACTGACAAAATTTTAAATATTGCTCCAAATGCCTTGCTTACTTTTCCAGCAGAAATGTTTTTTTTCCTGTGCTAACACAAGACAGATTTCCATGGAATGCCAGCTGAGTGCTAACATTTGCTCTTTACAACATGTCCCTCTACAGATGAGACCAAATTCTGCTTTTCTTCTCATTTTGGCAACTACTGTATAAGTAATAGTTGCACCGTGTCATTCTAAATCACAAGTTTTGCTTAGAATTTTTAGCATCTATCTCATGTTAGACAGCTTTTCTTCCTTAACACAGGAATCTTCATAATTTATTTACACATACACAAGGTGAGTTTCCAACAAAACTTAGGCTAGTTCTCAACTATTCAACTTTTGTTCTTCCTTCACACACGTGAAGTGTTTACACAAATGAAAGGAAATCTCTCCTCATCCTTTTTGCTCATCTGGGTTGCCTGAAATGTGCTATGCAAAATGAAATTCCTACAAACTGAACTCCAGTTCATCCCTCTTCCTGCACTCAGCTTCACACTTTGCTATGCACACAATGTGGTAATTGCTTTTGCTTGACTTGTTCAAACAGCCATTTTCATGATGTGACAGCCAGGGCACTAACATATTTATGCCCTTTGTAATTGGCCAGCACTGCTTGTAATTAGGTGCAAAGTTAATTAAGTGCAATACATCTAATAACTGCCTGCCAGTAACTGTAAAGTCTGATTTAGCACATGAACTGTCAAGGTGTCAGAATGGTGTGCTAAAAAATAAGTTGCTAACAGAGAAAAATCCTGGTACAAGCCAGAGAAAAGCACAGTGACAGTGAGTGAGCTGAGGAAAGGAAAAGCTAAGTCAAAACTTACTATTTCCAACAATGGGACATGACCCACCTGCATGCTGATAAGTCGTATCTTGTACTTGTTAAGTAATATCTAGTATTAATGGAACAATAAATTGAAGTATTCTTTTCTTTACCAGCCACTGTCTTCTCCTATAGACAACCCTTCCCTTCAAGAGCTATACACATGGCATAGAACTTTTTAAAGTCTGGGAATAATAGTAAAAGAACAGATTCTATTTTTAATAATGCACAAAAATAGTTATAAGCCAGAGGATCTCATTTCATGTTCACAGACCTAGTTTTGTTTGTTTCTTTTATTGCACAAAACACAGCTTTTCTTCTACTGAACCTAAGAGAATATTCCATATTTTTCTTCTTCCTTTAACTTGGATTTGCTCAAAAGTTCCCTACACCTCCATCACTATCTGGTATGAGATGCAAAATGTTCCTTTCCTCACATTAAGCATTCAGGGCAGCTGCAGAATGAAAGTGTAGCTAGTCAGCAGGGGTAGAAATAAAAACCCAACAAGCAAATGACACAAATTCTCGACAGAGAATAATGCAGGATGAGCTGTACATCAGGTTAGAAGTTCCAAGGAGCACTACTGATGAGTTGTACAAGGTAACTGCAGAGTTCAATAATAATTTGATTATTAACACACACACAGGTGAACGAAGCTCACAGAATTTCCTGTAAGATAGGAAGAAGGACAGCATGGGCAATGTTCTGAAGCTTTTTTAGGCCAGCAAATAGAAAAAAATGATGGAATTTGTATATTCAGGGAATAGTTCAAAAACCTTCATAGATCACCTAAGTTCAAGGCCAACATTTCTACCTCCAAAGCAATCCCCAGTTAAGCTCTCTTTTTAAAATACTTGACAGAAATCCATGTCAGAGAAGTCAATCTTGGTGGTTTGTTATTATGAACTGATATCTGATCAGGGAAATTATGCTCTGGATTGACATGAAATTAATAACGCTTGTTGTGTGGTGCCCAATGACAAAGGTAAATGCTAATAGCTCTGAAATCCTAACGAATGCCAAAGTACTCTCCCGAGCTTTAATTAGTGCTTGTGTTCTGCAATTATGTTTTTCTATAATTACTGTGAATTACCATCATGATATTATTATTCTCATATTTTCTATTCCTCTGGAATTCTCAAAATTTCCTGCAGCTAAAAATGGATTTCATTTGCATTATCACAAGCTTTGATTGTTTAATGAAAAATAATTCCATGCAGACTCTCATGTTAAATTGTCCATTTAAAATTTTCCTGTTATCTAGATTATGTTGAAGTGTCCTTTCTTTCATTTATCATTTCCCTCTATTATCACAGTCACTGCCCTCACTTCATGCTACATTTTAGAGAGAAAGAAAAAATGAAAGACATTTTTACTCATAGCCTCATCTTTTGCCTGGAAGCCCTTTTCTCTGCATGTTCTCCCTTTTCCATAAAATTCTTTATTTGGAAAGCTTAAAATGAAAGAGAAAAGAAAAAAAAAAGCTTACTTGTCAGGAAAATGTGGTAGCTATGCTAAAAACCCATTTTTTTTGCGTTTTGATTGCAGTAGGGTTTGCAGAAGGATATCTTGGACCTGTAGGTTTGTAAGAGTATGATGGAGCCTCAGAGGTGTTGAGTTGAATAATTTTTAAAAACCACCAGACAGACATGACCTTCAAAATTTAAAAGTATGAAAGCATCCCACAATATAAAGAAGTCACCTGATATTTGAAATATTTCTTCCTACATCTATCACTGCTGCATGAAGTGTGGGTATGTTTAAATAGGTGAACCAAAGGAGATAGAAACAGCATCTATACTTCAACATTTAGGGGAAGTCTGTTAAGTTTCTCTTGGTTTGCATTGAAAGTTTTCATTTCTATTACAACCAAAGTGGAAAAATCTTTGACCTTTGTACAGTTTTGATAGCTTCACGAACTGATATTTATGTTTTTCTGTCTCTCACCATCATTTTGCTGCCTGCAAATTAAAATCATTTATTGCAGTATTTATCTCAAGTATGAATCAGTTATTTTTCAAGTAGATTATGAGCAATTTTCTGATGTATTCAGAAATGATGGACTAGAAAAAAGCCTAGATAACTGAATTTATATTATGTGTTTTGCTACATACACTCAAAATATTATTTTCTTTTTTTTGTCTCCCTTATTTCTTTCCAACCTTTTCCAACTGCTTCCATTTTCACCTCATATATGCATCTGATTTTCCTCTCACATATACAACTCTCCTATGCAAAGTGTTAATAGAACACGTGTGGTCACGATTTCACACTTGCAATATTCAAATAGCTTCCAAGTTAGTCAGAGGAAGTTTGACCATGTCCGTATGTACACTTAAGGAGATGAAAGCCTGGATCAGATGAAGGAAAACAACCTCTTTTAAAAAAAACCCAAAAATCTTAAATGAGGTTATTTATTCTTTAATGATTTTTTTTTTAATTTTCACCATGGATAAAACCAAATGGAAATACTTCATCTCTAATTTTATCACGATGTGGGGGAAATTGAGCCCACATTGAGCATCTGCACATTGCATCTTTCAAGGCAGTGCTGCGCCAGGATTTCATAAGGACAGCTAAAGAGTGTTGGGTGTCGAAGCAGAGATGTGCACTCATGAAACCACGGCCTCCTTTCCTCTGTTTGTCAGCATCACCAACCTGTTCCCATTGCTTCCTACATGGATCACCATCCCAGTGGGCTGTGTAGATGTCCTGATGGTGACACACAATCCTCTGTGACCCTGCAATAAATCCCAGTTCTGTGTCCAAGACAATAGGCATGGCCGTGACACTGATCACAAGATTGGCATCTTGCACGCTTGAAATCACACTGAATTATGCAGGGCTGTTATTTTTAAGTACCCAAAACAAGGACTCATAAACAAGATGGAACAAGACAGGGATCAGGGATGGGACACTACCCTTGCCAGTGATCCAACCTTCTGCAACTGGAACCACTATAAATGCAAATTATTAGAGAAGCTCTCACCCATACTTCATGGAAATTTCTACTCTGCCACCCACATGGTCACTGCCTAGTCTTACCCCTCATATGGGAAGGTCAGCAGAGATTCTGCTTGTTTCAAAATTTTTCTTTCATATTACAGATCAGCTTCAAGGGCCTAGGAGAGGAGCTAATCCTACACACATGTGCCTCTGGTGAGATGGCAACTGTCCCTGGCCAAGGAATTAACACCCCTTTTAAAGTTATCCTCTTTATTCTGAGCTTCCAACAAACAAATCAAATCCAGCATTTAGCAATGCATGTTTCACATCACCAAAAGCCCTTTCAGATCTTGAAGCTGTACACACTGTCTGCTGGAATGACCCCAGGCACTCTGTGGCAATTGAATTATAAGCAGTGACACCCTCTTTCCCACCCCATTGCACTGAGTTACCTCCACTGGCTACAGAGAGGACTCCACATGCTTTCATGCAGCCAGCAAAGTGCTGGACAACAGCAGGAACATATTATTAAATATTTCTTTTATCTTCACTTACAATAGCCACAGATTTTACCAGCCCACAAATATTTTCCATTAGAGTATTGCAGCCATGAGGTTCCAAGCCTTAGAGACCAAAGGGGTTTTAGGTGGTTATAACTCTCCAGTTACTTTTATCTAGCCCAATTCATTTTATCCACAAAAGCTTGAAGAACAAACCCAGTCACAAAGCACAGGACAAGATCAAATGCAAACAGTCATCTGGGCTGCTCTGCTCCCTGCTAGACCTCTAAGATATCACATGTTGACCTTTCACTACAGTTAAGATTTTGTTTGAGGATGTCAGAAACACTCCCTGTGATTGGAGAGACTGCAGCCAGTGAGATGGGTGGCTCTTTGCAGTCTGGGGCTTTCTGGCCTCTCAGGAAGTGATTGAGCTAATCCATCACTTAACTCAGTGGCCTGAGCAGCCATACTACTTCACTGTCACTGCAGTGCGGAGGTGTTTCCTTTCTGGATGACCTGGACTGGCATTGAGACTGGATCCTGCCAGTAAATAAATATTTGTCTGGCTTTTAAAATTATCTTTGTATTACTTTGAGCAATGCTTTACCTGTATGCAGGAAGCACTTTACTTCCTTCCCTCTGGATGGTCTGCAGAGAAGGGAAGAGCAGCCTGAATGCAGAGATGTGAAGAAATTACACAGACTGCTGTGTCAAAATCCCTTCAAACATGGAAATGGTCTGATGAGTTCATATCCATTAGCATATTGTTATTCCATTTATAAATTCCTTTATATCTACCCAGCTATGGCTAATGCAGTGACTCTGAACTGCTTTGTGGATAACTCATGGGGATTTGGGAGAGTTCTAGTTCAGGATCTGCTGCTTAGCTCCTGCTCAGTCTCAGACTAATCACTCTCCTCCCTTGGTTACTATTTTTGATTGCAAAGTACAAAGTTATTTAAGCATAGGAAGCTGTACAAAAAAAAAAAAAGTTATTATTATTAATGCATACCTTTCTCTTCAAACTCCTCTAAACTGCAGGAAGGTTTAAAAACTGTGCTGCTATAATCAGTCAAAACCACAATTTGTTTACACTAGGATGGTTCTTCCTGTCACCACCTAAACCATACTATGAAACTGGCATAAAAAGCTTTTTTTTTTTTTTCCCAGGCAGCTGCATTCAAGCCTGGAGGGATGCATGAATTGTCACCAAGTCTGACTAGAAAGCTACCAAAACACTTTGTAGTTGCATACAACTCTCTAAAATCTTTACTTGAACAACCAGGGACTATAAGGAGTAATGCACACAGCTTCAATTCCCTGCATCAAACAGCTATGAAGTCAGGAGGAAGCTCCTGACTGGTTATTTGAATAATCTTTCCAGTGGGAGCGAGACACACAGCACATACAACCATGGCTGAATCAGGTTATCAGGGGATAAGATCTTCCAGACAACCCAAGCTATTCTGGAGATGGTGGCCCCAGCTGCCTGCTGACAGAATGGCACCACAGTCACACATTTTGTTAGTCAGCTCCCAGGCTGCAGTGTCAATCACAGGGCATTATAAACTAGGCCAGCCACTTAATTGCATTTCAAAGTGGATAACTAAAGAATGTCATCTGTCCCAGATAAAATCTGGACTGTAGCCAGCAATCCATAAATCCCTCTGTCCTATCCTGAAGGCAGTATGCAGCAATATTTCGGAGTCTCTGAAATGATCTTTACCACAGAGATGACAGATGAGATCCTGTTAGGCAAACACCACTGGCCACGTGGCCACGACACTGAAAGAATACTGTGCCAGGATGCGTGAGCAGGACTGAAGATGCTGCAAGCTTGAAGGTGTTTGTTTGCTTGTCCTGCATCACATTAACCCAGCCCAAATATTGGAAAGCACAAGTTTGCAGCCTTACACACAACCCAAGGTTACACAAATAAACAATCAGTAATCACAAGCACAGCACACAGCTGACCAAGCCACAACACTGGCTGTCTCCCTCCAAGAAATACCTGCAAGCAAATGAGCACGAAAAACACTTACAGTCCTCCACAAAATTAGTAATGATCTTCCCATGTAGAGAAATCCTAGGTAGTTATTTGATATCACCTTCAAATAGTTTCATATTTTATGAAAAAAAAAGCCTTTTGCCCTAATGTAGTTATCAAACAGAACCAATGTGAAACTTGCTCTGTACTACTGCATCCAAACCTGCATTCCAGTTGGGATCTTCACATACATAACACAGAGCGAGCTGGAATGTGTGAGGGTTTGTTCCATCAGTTTGATTTTTTTCAATTTGTATTTCCCTCTGTTTTCTGCAGCAAATGCTCTCCTGTGTAAAATGTGCAAATACCACATAAGGCAGATTCAGGACCAGTTTATTCCTAGATTGTGACATCCCAGCTCTTGGGATGTCACAATCTAGCTTAGCTAAACTAATTTCTAGCTTAGCTAATTTCTAAACTTAGCTTCTATTAATCATTTAAAGATGAAACTAAGTATCCTGAAATTCAGAAAAAAGAGCTTTCTAACACAAAACCTCTTTCTCGCATATCTACCCACACTAACAGCATCTTTACAGTATTTCGAAATGCCATTTTAACACCAACAGCAAAGACAGCAAGTGCCTTTCAGAGCCAGGAAAGGTTACTTTGACTCTGGCACCACCTACCGACCTGGGAATAAAAGCGCCTGGACTACGACAGCAAGAAAAGCCACATTAATCAAGGAAATACACCCCCATTTCTTCTTGCAGTGTGAATATTTCTATTTTTTCATCAGCGAGATAGCTTTAACTTCCACCCTCGAAAAATATTTTCTTAGCTTCTCATTACTGTTGACATTCATCAGAGTGCAATGATATAATGTAATAGGATCTTTCCAGTCTGTGAGATAACCAGTACAAATAAACAAAAAGCTGCTTGCACTGACTTTGCAAGCAATTCTTCACCACACAGACACTGAGGAGGAACGAGCTGTTTAGTGTAACTGTCAGGAATGTACTTAGCTGTGCAAAATACATTAAAATATGAATGCAAAAATAAAACCTCACACAAAGGTTTAGTTTAGAAAGCAGTTTCCTTATTCTTGCCTTCCTAAATATTTAGTTTTCCCTTTCTAGACAGAAAATACTCTCCATGTATTAACAAGGAAACCAAAATTGATATGAGAACTTTTTTTATTAATATTTAGGCTGAAAATATTTATTTGTAAGGATAAATGGCAACTTCTTATCTGTATTTTAAGGTTTCTGAAAAGCATCAAAGTTGAGTTTCATAAATTTTTGCCACTATTAAAAGTCAACTATTCAAACAGAGAATATTTGTACTTAATAAATTTTTTAAATTACTGAAAATTACTCCTAAATGTTGTATAATTTTCAGAGTTATGTGGAAATTATTTTGCCTTTGCCTGTATGAATGTACTGACCTCACTTAGCAGGGAAATAGAATTTAAACTTCAATCAAAATGCACAAGGACAAGCAGGGGTTTCAGCAAATTCCGAAGATGAAGACAGAGGCTGGTAAGTAAAAACTGCTGCAGAATAATAAGAATTGATCACCTGTAGCTCTGGGGAATGAAATGAAGACAATGAATACTGTCTTAAGCTTGCTGGACATTCAGAAGAAGAGAGCTGTCATGCTTGCAGGGCCCGCTGATTAATGCTTGGCTTTAGTGTAACATAAGATTTATTGCATTTTGCCTTAAGTGGGTAATTGAGTAATCCCTCTAAAAAGCAATAATTTTCCCATGAAGTTCATAAAGTTAATAAACTTCAAATCTCCAAAGAGCAGAAAAGAAACAGCTCCACATCTACCTGTGAAAATCACTGGACATAAATCATCGTGCACAAATGTGACTTCATAGAAGTTTGTTATTACGGCGTTTTACAGGAAAAAGTAAATTATTTTAATATAATGTCTATATACACCAAGCATGTCTGGCTGAATAAACATTGATTCCTGATCCCCTATCTTTTCATATCATAGTAACTTCACTGGATCACTGAATATAATTCTCACTTTATATGTAGTAAAATAAAATTGAAACTCAGATGATCCTGACTCAAAATCTAGTTGTTAGTCTTATGGGAGAACAACTTCAAGCTTAGACTCTTGAAATCAATGGGAAAGTGGGGAAAAGGAAAGAAAATTCATATTGACTGGTAGTGTGTTTGGGGTTTATAGACAATACCCTATGAAATGCATGTAAGGCTCAGACATGAGCCAAGGAAGCAGCACTGTACTGTTCAGAGTCACCGCACAGATGGAGGATGAAATCTTTGTGCTCCCCAGTGCAGATCCCCTGTTGGACCAGAGGAAAAGCAAGGTGTCCTTTTCTAGTTTGTCCCACTCAAACCAGGTTGAAGGGGCTCCAAGAATGACTATATTCCATAGGGATGGATGTGTAAGTGTACAAAGCTATAGGTTAGACCAGCACAACAAAGATATGTCACTTATTTTACGCAAAAAAAGAAACTGATTTAAAAAGAAAGAAAATTAAAAGCAGCATTTGAAAAGAATGTGGTGATCAGAAATTCTGCCTTGGATGATTATAACAATAGAGGAATTTGAACTCATAGTGTCTTTCAAAACCACACAAAGTGAACTGAAACACCCTCAAATCTACTAACACCAAAGCTACCCAAATCCTCAAGATTATGTACTTAGAAAGTATCACCTTTAGAGCATTTAGAGCTTACCCCACTCTAGACAGTCTTCCCTTGAGAAAGCACTGAACAGATACTGGGTTTGGAGAAGAAGAAACTATCAAACACTTACACTGCCACACTTGAGGATACCTGCTACAACATTCTTAATATTAACATTGAACACTACAACAAAGGCAGTGAAATATTTCAAGCTTCAGTTTCAACTGAAATTTTGACCTCTGAAACTTCATTTACTCTGCAGGCCCTAGGTAATACTAGAGTTCAGAGGTGCACAATTATCCACTCCAACCCAATCATGGCCACAACCATTCCAACTCAGCTCCTCAGTGAATGCAAACCAGTAAGTTCTGGAGCCATGTCGATGGCTCCATGCACAGCCACAACAGATCAGAACCTGGACTCCAGGTTTTCATATCACTTTTCAACCTCTGGGTTCCACCTGGCCGTGACAACACAATGGCCTTCTTGCTTCGGCATGCTCCTCACACTTCCATATTACCCTCAGAGGGTTACAGATGAGAAAACTGTGATTTCTTTTGCAATAATGAAAGGATTCTCAGGCTGGATTGCAGGGATACAATGCATTTCAGACATTTTTCTTCTCTGAATTAATGCACATGGGGCTACTAATGCAGTACTTTTGACATCAGGGATCTTTTTTGATGGTGCACTTCATGTAACATGCCTTCACTAGGAACAGCATTGAAAACATTGGAATTCTCTATATGTAGTTGTTTCACTTTGAACCATCTGGCAATCTCAGCCAGGTATGAAGTAAATTATGGGCCTCCAATAAATTTTCAGGACATTCTCTACTACTTAAGACTAGATAAAAAGCACATTTAAAAATATGATATAGACATTTTGAATTTGAAAGCAACGTTATCACAACATATAAAGTAAGACAATGAAAGAGGGAGGGCACATTTTGATACTGATGTGTACTTAGAAAGAATTATGCTTTCATCCTTCAACCAGTTTTAGCATTGTACTGCCTCGGGAATTCACTGCTAAGAAAAAGGCCAGATGGGATAACATATTGGCCCAACAGCTCTTAGGGAGTAAAGGGATTTGGGGTTGCTCCTATTAGAGTAGATTAATAGCATATCAGAATGGCTATGAGAAACAAGGGAATTGCTGGCTGAAGAAAAGTTACTCAATCTTGAAAGCAAGCAACCAGCATGGGCTGCCAGTGAAGCAATCCTGAGTATAAGGCCTTACACAAGTGATTTCCTTTGCTATGGTTTAGGAATTCACAGCTCTTACCCATGCTGGGTACATGATAAACATTGATTTGTGTTTCCATAAAAAGTCATTTCAGTGTTTCCTAACTGAGTAGGAGAATTGCTTGGATAAAGTGTTATGCCATATTCTTCAAGGCTGCCAGTGAGATGGGCCTGATTGGATGTGAAGTATTTAGGATGCCAAATTTGCATCGTTCATTAACTGAAACACATCCTTTGGTGTCAAATTTAGGAATTGTGTTAACACAGCACAACGCAGGAAGTTCTGTTCCAGACAGCAGAGCAGATACTAACAGGGAAACCTGGAAAGGGGAAGTCCACGACCTCTAAGCAAATTACAGTGGGGCCCAGTGGATGGAAGTTTGGAATGGCTCAAATATTTTGAGGGGTGAGGAAGGGGATTGAAAACTGGGAGTAATGCAAGATAGCATATCTTGCCAAAATATTTATGTCTCTGACCTAGCAGGTTAGATCTTCAGATGAGAATCTGTTTGCAACCAGGGGCAGCCAATAAAAAGTAAAATTTATGGCTTTCTCATCGTAAACGCTGCCCCAGATGTTCAAACACAAAGTACATAGGTTCACCACCAAACCAAATGCAAGGAAGAAGATCAATAAACAACATCAGAGTATCCTTTTACTGGTAAAGGCAGAGTATTTGTCTAAGGAGCAAACAGTGTATGGTATCTCAAGTGGCTCCTTAAAACTCTTGCCATAAAGTTATTGATGATGTTAATAAGAGAATTCCAATACGAAGACCAAAGACTACATTTTTTACTCTTCTTCTTTACAAGGGGAGAAAACAGAGCAAGTCTCGAAACCTGGACAGGACTGATATGTTCCTGAAAGGTTATGAGAAGTTCATTTAATAAGAGGAAACCCCCAAAACATGAAACATAGACTCATGATGTCCTTTTATATGAACTGACACAGTGTGATGTGGACTTTGATGTACACTCTAGCAACAAGCTATTTTCTGAATTTCTGCACAAAGAGTGACACTGCAATTATTGTACCTGTGACCTCAGTGCTGCACACCACACAGTCCTTGGCTTCACCCTAAAAGCTGATTTTGAGGCAGACATTGCTGTATCACATTTTATTTTCACACAGACATTGCTATATATTATGCACAAATATGATTAATCACGGTGCAGTCTTCATATTCTACAGCCAAAAGCATCCAGCACTGTTAACTGCTGAAATGCAAGATTTCCCTTGCTGTTTGCCGAGCAAGTCCAAAAAGCCTCAGTCTTAGCTGAAAATGCCTGTTTTCAGTCGCAAATAAGCTTTCTGCTATTATTCATAAAGTTTAGGGCTCAATGCATGTTCATGCTAATCCTCATGATAAAACAGCAATAAACTTGCAACCAGTAAAAAGGTCAGTGGTCCCTGAAAACAGTGAAACCTCTTTTCTAGGTTGGTGAATGTTTTAGTGGTCCAAACTTTCAATTTTTTTAAAAAATATTTTCCAGCAGAGTTTTCTGTCTTTTTCAGTTCTGAGGTTTAGGAACACTTCATTACATTCTACACAAAACTCAGCCCTCCCTGGTACTGTTTATTAGCTACATTAGAGAATTTTTGCTACCAAATAGTCAGAGATCATGGATAATATACAGATTAAACACATCTTGCCTCTAGTAAGTTTCTGAGGACACCATATGCCTGGTTCTCCTGGATGGCTTTAGCTGACAATCTAATAAGAAAGAAAGATGACTTCTTATTCCTTGTGAGAGACTTTAAGATTGTATCTATGGGGAAACAGCTTTGGATGCACATAAAAGTTGCAAATTTTGGTTCTGCTTTGCAAAGGAAATAAACAGAAGTACTTGCCAAAAGCCACAAATAAGCAGACTGAAAAGAATTAGAAGACTTCTCTAAGATTTTTCAAAGCCATGTTAGAGGACCAAAGGATGTAGAAGGCTGAGCAAGCTATGCAGGGATGAACAGCACTCCATGGCATCAGTGTGAGGCCCCAACTTTTGTACTATTTCTGACATTTAGCATTACAGGATTATATTAACAACGTTTCAATTGCTAACAATCTGTCCTATGAGTGCTCATGTGCATGATGTATCCATTGTTTATGTCTCACAGTGCTCTCATTATCCATAAAGAGGAATGCCAAAAATCTAGGATTAATTGTTTTATCCCTGCTGCTTTCCTCTATCTACTGGTATTCAACACATGAGAAAATCATCTCTGGTCAGACCAAAGGTCCACAGCTAGCTGAGTAGCAGATGCTTAGGAAAACAAGGTATTTAGGGATTTACCCTTCCCTTGAGATGCCCTCTCAGTCACTCAAGAACTGCCTGCTAGCATCTACTCAGGTGCCTCTCTTCTCTTATTGGAACAAGTATATTCAAAGTGGAGTTCATTTCTCTGCAACACACAAAAAAAATGACGTGACAAAGGGGATTTAAAGACAGCTGAAGCCTACAAAGAAGCTGAGCTACAGCTCTTGTGCTAAGGGTTACATAGCAGCCCACCACACTGGATTTACTGGTACAATGCTTTCTTTGAGTTCCAGCCTCTCCTTTAAACAGCAGTGCAGTGCTTCACTTTAACAGCCCACCTTTCTGGATCAAAATTTACTGCTCTTCCTTGAAGAACACTGTTCTTTGTAATGTCACTTGTAACAACTGCACTGTTCAGCTAATTAAAATGTAGTCCAAATTTCACTTCCTTTCACATTCCATTTTTGCTGAAATGAAGTAGATGAGACAAATACAGAAACTTCAACGGGAATAGTCTTGTGCAGATGGAGGAAACCCAAATGTGCTTACTAGAGCAGGTCTTGGTCAGAGTCAAAAGAGTCCAAAGGACAGATGTGTTGTCTGTTAATCCTTCAGGAAACCCTTGTGATTAGAACTCCTAGATCTCCAAAAGGCCAGCCAACTAAAAACCATACACCCTGCTCCAGCACTCAGAGTACTCCATTTGGGAGAATAAGAGGATTGCTTGGCCAGAAATAAGAAAGAACAATGTAAATAAGGTTATTATACTTAAAATCAGAGTGCAACCCCCAGAGGATGGGAAGATCTCAGTTCAATAAATCAACTATGAAGATCTGGCAAAGTTCATTGTCCAACTGGCTTAGAAATTCAACAAGATTACTAGGGCAGCCATTTCTTAAAGAAGTTTAAGGAAAAACAGAGGTAGATTCAAGCCAATGTATTAAAACGCTATGAAAGGCAAGTGAAAGCCATTAGGAAAGAACCTGAAAGCAATTCACTGTGACCCCCAGAGAATATCAGCACAAGGGTGGAGGAAAACCAGAGAGTATCCAATGAGAGCTAACAAATGAAAGCACAAAGTCATGTGGAATACAGAAAGCATTCAGATTTTACTAGAATTTTGCATGGCTGAAAATAAATGTCTCCATTTTCCATAATTCTATCATTGTAATTTCTGTAACATATGTGATACCCTACACTGCATTTAATCTACAACATTATTTCAAAACTTTTCTCTTAATAATCATTATTTGTATTACTGAGGAGACTCCAGTTCACAAATACGAGGAACACAGCTGCTGTCTCTAAATATGGAGAAATACATCACAGTACCAAAAAAAAAAAAGAAAAAGAAACTAAATAAGTCAACAGTACAGTCAATCATTTCAGCACAACACCAACATACTTGCTTTCAGTATTTCTGTAGACCTCGTGACAAAGCAGAAACATCAGAGGGTGAAGCCTCTCAAGTGCCTTTGCTAACTCATGGGGAGCACCTTCTCAGCATGAAGGACATCTCAGAAAAAACTACAAGATGTTTGTATGCAAACCTCTGGGTGAATCAGTTCAGTGGAAGCAGCAAAGCAGCAACTGCAGCAGAGGAGGGGAGCTGAGCTGCCGAGCCGAGCTGAGGGTTCATTCAAGAACAGAAGCTGATGGACAACAACAAAGATTTCAATCTGGACTAAAGGAGACACTGAATCCCCTTGTTGAGAGATTATCCAAGGCGAAGTCATAAAAGTAAAAGAGGAGGAAAACGGGGGCACAAAATCCTGCAGAAAAGGAGCAGGGACTGGAGAGGATCTGCTTATGATGTGCTGAAGGAACAAATAGGAAAGTAGCAGACAAATCGGGATAAGACAGAGGCAGGGCAGGCAGACCAGACATGGTCTCATGCAGACAAGTGCAGTTGGATGGGCCAAAGGGAATGAGCAAGGACATTGACCACAGAGGTCAGGAATGCTAGACGGAGCTTCAGTCACGCTGAGTTATGAGGCAGCTGCAACAGCCACCAACAAATATCTGTCTCAAATAAGCACCATATTTAAGTACTGGAACTCAGTAGAACAGAATGGCACAGTATAGCAAAATCATCTCTTGTTATTCCTAGGTATAAGGACTGATTACTGAACAGCTTTATGGCCCATCTGAGAGAAAACACAGCAACTGAAATTATATGTGGACAGTAGGACTCATTTCCAAAACAACAACAACAAAAAAAGTAATACTAATGCTCTCTCATTATGCATACTCACCATCCTGAATGATTATATATTCATCACATCATTTTCTTGTTTTGATTCTTCAGGACAAGCAAGATTAAAATATTACTGTCTAGGATGTTCCACTCTTCTATAGCTACAATCTTCCTACCTCAGTTGACTCAAGAGTTACAAGGAGTAGAGAGATAAAGAAATTCAAATTCTTTTTGTTTTCTACTCATAGAGGAAACAATTCATAACTCTGCTTCCACGTTCACCCACGCTCGGTCCAAGGGCAGTTCTGTCACTCCAGCAGCAGGGGCAGCTCACTCCTGCACACTTATGAAAGATGTACCCTTTTTATGTGGGCTATTTTTTTTTCAAACACCAGTGAGGGTTTTGGACAGAATAGTCCAAATAGTCCAGCAGTGTAAGACAATAAAAAACATCCTTGTACTGATAATTATAAAATGACATCAGCTAACACATCACTTGGTAACTCTTTATTAGTTTTGAAGATCCAGAAGAGATTTGAAGAGTCACAAGCTATGTAACAGACTCAACTTTGTATCTGACATTTAGCAAACCTGAGACTCAGTTTTGACCCAAGGGAAATTGGAATTTCACACAGAAATGGCTGCCCAGAACAAATAATCAACTTGCCCACAGTTAGATCTGATGTGGGAGGCCTCTCCAGATAAAATCATGAATAATCCCAAAATTAACAGAAATATATTTTCATTTACTTATCCACATTCTGACACTCCATTTTTTATAACATAAATAAGTGCAGAAGTTATTTTAAGAAAGGAATTAAAGATTACTAGGGGTCTATCAAGAATTACAGAAAAATGTAAGATATTTTAATCACAGGATTAATTTCTGGTTAATTCATTTCAACATTTAGGTCTTTATCATTTCAGGTGCAGCCTGAATTAATATTTCATTTTTAAGAAAGAAACTCATGTCAGATAAGTACTAACCGCCAAGAAAGCGCACTCTTAATATTCTTTAGTGTGCAAAAGAAATATTAGATTTCCATGAAATCATTCTTATGTTCTTAAAAACAACTGTGGTGGACAGCAAGTAATAACAGAGTCAGGCCAGCACAGCAGTAAAATATGTGAACACATCAATTTATAAAAACCAGCATTTGGTTACTATTGTTGGTTTTGAGGAGCAGTCTTGCCAGCTGTCACAAAATGCATAAACAGTTCATAATCTGTAAAAGTTCCTCAGACAGCTGCAAGACCATAAGGAACCAACTTTTATTCCTCAAATGAAACATGTTATTTCGGTCCAAAAGGGACAGATATTTTAGAAAACATATTCCAAAAATACCGCAGAAAATCAAGACATTTTAAAAGACTCATGGGTTCCAACCAGATAAAATTCAAGTTAAAATACTTATTATCACTCATTACTTTCCAGAACCCCTCCAGCTTCCTGTCTTCTTATAACTGTGTTATGCAGCACATGAAGGCCCCTAACAGCCATGGCATGAAAAAAGAAAATAACAAACACAGGAAAATCACATAAATATTCAGACTATGCAACATAGCTGTTCAGAGTTGGTGTTTTCTTTTGCAAGAGCTTGTGCAAACATTCTGCTCAATTTCATATCTGTGGGAGTTTGCATCCCCCACATTCAATTTTCAAAAACAAACTCTCACAAAGCCTTATTCTCATAATAAACATCCCCAGCTACATCTCACCTAAATTTTCCACGGTGCTGAGTTTAATAAAAGTTGGATTTAGCACCATTATTTAGACAAGAATTGTTAAACAGTTTCTTGTAAAGAATCCCTCTTTTCCATCTGCACTAAGAGGGTTACAGGATTGGGTGTCTTATGATTCTTTGCACGACAATAGACAATAAGATATTTTCTAACACAAGGCAACTTAAAGATCGGTTTAGTGATTCCAGCATATGAACTAGTTCTTTTGCAAGGGAAAACCTCCATTGTTTGTAATAATGCCTTCTATGCAAAGTATCAAATGAAACAGTTAGGGGAAAAATGTAACACAACATTCAGAAACATTCAGAAATATTTTGTTTCTGTGAACAAGTTCTAGGATTGAAAGTTTTCTAGCATTATGATGAAACTGAAGTAACAAGTGCTTTAGAAGCTTATTTATGATAGTAAGCACATCGCAGAAAACAGTTTCATGCCAAGTATCACTGCTCAAACATTTGTATTCATGTTTGAACAACCCTACGGCTCCAGGTTTTCCAGCCTTTTAGTACAGTAGAAAATACTAGATTGTGTTTCTTTTACCAGAAACTTGGACAACAGAGCCCTCTGATGCTTCTTTGCTGAAGTTTGCATTGCCTTAGGCTGATCTGGAAGGCCATCTGGAAATTAGCAGTGATTAATTAGCTGTGAGTCTATGATGTAAAGAGGGCAGATGAAGAACACAGCGCTTCATTGCTCCCAGCCCTGCAAGCCCTACCAGTCCAATGCCTGATCCATGTCAAGGTCCCAGTCTCTTTCCAGGAAGACTGAGAAAGATTCAGATGCAGGAATTCCCTACAGTAATTGTCTTTCCTCAGCTGCTTTTTCCCCTAGCTCTGTTCACAACGTTCTCAATGGTAACAAACAATGTCTAACAACCACAATGGAAGGGAGCAGCAACTGAGTGTTTTCATCAGAAGTCCTGCCTTCCTATCCACAGAACTTAGACAAAACTGTCTTGGTCTTGCATTTATCACTTCTAGATGTACTCCCAAATGAAAAAACTGCACAACACTGCAGCATTATAAAATTTTTTTTCCCCCTCTAATGGAACAATAGCATTTATCCATCTGGGCTCCTGTGCTTACACACCAGATTCACTTGTCCATGTCACAAACACACACACATATTTACTGCCCGTGACTTTCTGGCCAAGACACAGAAGTAATTTACCAATATTCTGGTCTTACAAGCATCGCAAGTACAAAGAAGCAGTTTTAGTCTGAGAAGGGGGGAAAGCAATTCAGCTTTACCTCCCCACGGAGCCTTCCACTCGCCATCTCTCCATACACTCTAAGTGGGAAGGACAAGATGAAATTAATATCACTATCATTCTGTAAAAAGCAAATTATTCTGTCATTTTCTCCTTATTATTGTAAGCTACTTTTACTTAAAAATTAAGACAGATAAGCAAAGAGGGATCAGCTCTGATATATAGCTTTGATTGCACATACAGCATCACAGCACAACAGCTTGAATTTAGGTCTCACTTCTTTCAGATTTATGTATTTAATCCATATCCATGAGCATCACTGAAAACTGCACTTCCACAGGTTTTCCAAAAAACCTGTGGTCATAAGTAATGTGGTCATAAGTAATGACTTATGATTAACTTAAGATCAACGATGTCAAAGTCTGGCCAGAAGATGGCTGGCTAAGAGAGGGATGAATAATTATAGTACATTTACTATTAATGTTGAGACAGAATTTAAGTCAGAAGTTCTTCAATAAATGTTTACAAATATTTCATTGTACTTGGATTAAAATGATATTTTGGTCCATATTAGAATATAACACTCAGTACATGTTCATCAAATTGTTTTTCTCTCTTTAAATTACTTAAGAGCCCCTGTTTTGAAACACCAAACTCCTGACTAGGAACACAAAAAAAGCTATCTGATGTCTGCTCAAAGAAATCCTTCCTTCCACAATGAGACCTGAAAACAGAGTTAACCACCAGCTATTTCACTCTGTCACATTTGCTGCTATCGGCTGTGCAATTTTCAGCCTCTCAAACAGGCCACTGACTAGCTGTTTCAAACTGAATTTTAAATATTCCAGGATGAGCCCAAACATAGATCAAACCATTATCTATTTTGTAAAATACCTAATTTGTAAAACCTTTCCAGCTCACCACTATTTTCCAAGTGGATGAGCATAAAGATCTTTTTTTCACAACAGGATAAATGACATACAGACCCAAATCTGAGTCCATACATTAAAATACTTAAGCTTGTAACTTTTCCATTACTAGGTGAGAAGTTCAAGGCTTTTGCTATTAGCTAACAGTAATATATGTGTATGCAAAATGCTGTTTACTTTTCCCTCCTATTCTTCTTTCCTCTTCTTTCTTCTCCAAACCCTCTGAGTGCCCATGTCTTGACACACTGAACTCCCCAGGTTAGGCTGCTTTTGATTTGTGAGGAGAGCTACAATGGTTAATAACAGAGCATGGTCTTCTGTGCCTCAAACATTTTGCATTTATAGGCTCCTGACACAGTCCAGAGCAAGAGGCTAACCCACATTTAATTTGTCCAACACGTTTCTGGTTAAAGTTCCATCAAATGGGTGACTGGAATCCCTCCGATTCAGCTGGAAAAGTCACTTTGAAGGAGGCGTTTATTAGCAACATTTGCCTCAGCCACAACAGGAGGCCCTGAGGGCCTGGGTAAAATCAGTGCTTGCCTGTAACAGCCAGACTCGGCCATTCCCCACGGGCTAAAGTGTCAATAATAGGTTAGATATTAGTCGGAATTGATTTTACAGCGGGTATAAAATTAAAGCAGCGAGGCCCTTTCAGAAGGCAGCAGAGGCCTACGCTCCGCAGTGCCCTCGGGGGCGGCCCCACAGCCCCGGGCCCCAGGGCAGCTCCAGCCCAGCCCGCAGCTCCTGCCTGCGGCGCGACAGGGACAGGGCACACGGCACACAGGTCTTGGCCTCCTCCTGTCCCCACGGCTGCTACAGCGATTCTGGCGAGTGTCTAATCCTCTCTGCCGCCCAAGGTTCCCGTGAAAACTTAATGCGTGTGCGGTTTAGACTGCAAAATCCCAAACCAGAATATCATTAGCTCACAGTTCTTTCAAGTGAAATATTCAGTAGTTCATTCTGAAAGGCTCCCACATTAAAATATTTTCAGCAGTAGTGTGAGGGAGGTAGCCTGTAACTACAAATATTTATTTCTCTCTTCCTGCAAAAGTCCCTCTTGTTCAAGACAACCATTATTATCCTTTCCTGATTACTTCATTGTCCCTGGAAAATTCAATGGATATTGTTCTCAAAAGCTTTCTTCTTCAAATGTTTCAGAAAACTAAAGCTCCTCGTTGGCAAACACCTCTAAAATTTAGCCTAAGTCTTGAAATGCTACAGGAACTTGGGAGCTGAAGTCTCGGTGAAACTCTGATACAGATGCTTTCTGAAAACAGACTAGCTCATAAATCACAGAACACTGTCAAAAAAAGCGAAACATTTCTACATTTTCCCTGTTGTAATCAGGTACAAATCTACTAGTCCAACTGCACTTACACCCAGCAATATCAGGTGTAAATTTCATCCACCCTATGGAAAACATTGAATGTCTGAAACTTACTTTCAATTCTTTTTCTTTGGAGGGAATTGTCTGGATTCTCTTATTTTAGTTTTATTTTCCATCTTTACTCCCTTCTGTCCTTGCTTCCTTTACAGCCTCCTTCTACATTCTTTGCTTTTATCAGTGTTTCCATCTCCATTTAATACTTCTTCATGGTTCCTTTTGCACAAGGCTTCAAAAAGTATTTTTAAGCATGTTAAAAACAGGAAACTATGACTTTAATCTCATGGTGAACACTTTATTTGAAAAAAGAAAAAAAAAAGGCAGACTTCATCTAGAAAAGATGGTACATGAATTTTTTTTCCTGCCTTACTGTTCTCTCTGGGTGTGAGAGTGGAAAGCACAGTGCTCAAAGGAGGATCATGGACTGTGTGCATGACAGGATGTGCATGGACTGATGGACCCTGGAGCTGCCCACTCCTCTTTTCAGGCAGCCCAGGCCAGAGTTGACATTCTGGGCTGTGAATGCACACTGCTGGCTCATGTTCTGCTTTTCACCCATTCTTTCCAAGAGTGAAGGAAGAGCTGGGCACTCTCTTCATGCATATTTGGAAGTCCCAGGGATAAGAACACAAACACCAAATCTCCGTCATCCAGCACTATTCCACACACTTTGATGTGGCCTTTCTTCTCAGGCTATGCTTGTGTAAGGAAAAGGTGTCCTGTAGTTTTTCTGCTTGTGAGTTGCAAACTAGTTTTTAAATCTTTGTGTCAAATGTGCCCTTACTCAGTAGCAGAGACCATTCTCAGTCTGTTGACATCTTACCTACATTTTATATTCACCCTCATTGTCTTCCCTAAGCTGTCATCAAACTATGAATTGCTGGGGGAGACCTTGATACATTTTCATCACTGTCAGGATTAGGCAAATTTTGAGGAAACAGTGCTGGTGCAAATACATGCCTGACTTTAGTGCTACAGTGCTCAGCTGGCTTGAGAGTTGGAAGCAAAAAAAGGCTAATTTCAGTTTCACTGTTATGATACAAGTAACCTCCTTCTACCATACACTGGAAGCAAAATAAAGATGTCCCAACCTTCCCCCTCACTGCCCAGTGCCTGTCCTCTACATTAAAGAAACAGCCCTGATGGGACCACGATTTGATTTACATCATCACAGAACCAATACATTCAATAGTTATTGGAGATGATTTTTGCTGTGTCCTTGGTGCACTGCTTTCTGATGAAGTGTGCACAACACATACATCTGGTCTAACAATCTATGGAAATGCTATGTGAGCCATGTGGTAAGAGCTGATGGAAAAAAGAGACCAGGGAAATCTTCTGATTCTGGTCATAGCCAGCACCAGGCTGGAGTAATGCAGTTAAAATATGTGATCTTACATGAGTCCAGACACAGCAGTGTGAAATTTAATGTGCCACAAGAAATGCTGAACTTCAGTAGGTGAAGCTTTTAACAATCATGTAACATTTCTAAGAAGATAATTTACCAATATAGCCCATGATATGGTGAAACTGCTTAGGTTTCCATGTCTGTTTTTTAAAAAATGTACCCATTTAAACAGACTTTCCCACTCTTACGAGATGAAGATGATAGGTTGCTCCCTGAGATGAGGATGTCTAATTAACAAATATCCAAAGACATGTTTCATTTCCAAAACTATCCCTGAAGTATAGCTTTGTAGCCCATTTTACACTCGAGTATCTCTAAATATGATATGAGCTGTTTTTCAAGCTACCTAGGTATATTAAAGCAGTTTGGAGTATTTTAGCTGAAGGAGATAAACCAATAACAATTTTGAATTATGTAAAACTAGTGTATTCAGATGGGTTCTAAACTAGTACTTTAAATTATTAATGCCAAGACTCAGGTACAGCTTTTCAAGCTTTCAATTTGATTTCAAATATGTGGGGGTTTTTTCCCTTTTTTTTTTTTTTTTATTTTAATAGGAGCAGGTAGCAGTGTTGGGTTCTGGTATTAATTACACATGGAAACAGAAAACCTGAAGTAGACCTGGTAGCATTTTAAGAATCCAGCTATTGTGAATTCATCTGGAATTCATTGGGCTACCCCAGGCCATAATAAATTCATGCTGTATTAGCAGTAACATCATATGTACACTAATAGATGTTCTACTGAGATCAGTATTATTTAATTGACTCAAAGGATTACTTTAAGATCAGTTTTCTTCTAACTGTATTTTTAACATGGCTTTCTCCTGAAGCACAGCTTCCCACAAGACAAAATGATGACTTCAGAAGAAAAACATGCATAAGAAAATAGACAAAATCAGACTATTTTTTTCTCCTTAGGAAAGATACAAAGAGCATTAGAATAATAGAGTGTATCCCCCATGTAAACAAATCCATGTGTTTATTTATAATTTTCTCTGTGGGAAACAAGACATTTAACTCTCCAAAAGTGAACATACGCAGATTCAAGAGCGGTATTAAGATGCAACTTAGTGAAAGTGGTGTATCTTACTTAAACTGAAAAAACGATGCAAACAATCTGTCTGTAAAGAAGCACTGAGCAGTATCACCTTCACATTTCTGCTTTGTCATGCACACTAAATAAGAGAACACAAACAACATGCAGAAAACTTCACTGGTAATAGTTGCATGACTGGGAAATGGTAATTGATGGAAAAACAATACCTTGGGTACTTTGGGTGTTGGAAAGATGTTCTTAAGTGTTTTCTGTGTCCTGTGAACTGTACAGAAACACTGATGTGATTGGTGCTACCCCTCAGCAGCCTATGTCCAGTTCACAAATCAGTCTGTATTTCCTTCCTGAGTCAGCTGCTAAAATGGACAGGCTGCTCAGCCCTCAAGGCTCAGATCCATTTAACAGAATTATTTCTCATCACTTGATGAGAAAGAACCCCAGGTCTTCCTGGGTGTACTGGTTGGGCGTCACTGAATAAGGCAGAAAAAGTAAAAAATAAAGTTGTTATGCCAACTTCAGTGATATCCTGAGCCAATGCTAGGCCAGAGCAACACTGAAATGCAACCACAGACAAGGACACATGGCTAAAAGGAGACCTCGTCTCCTGACACTGTGTGTGGGCACACAATTAAAAGCACATGACTTTATTGACACAAATCTTGCTATTCCAACTCATATTTTTACTTATTCTCCTCTGGATATCTTGAAGAAAATAAGGCATTTCTGTTTTCCCCCTATTTGAAAATAGCTCAGCTTTTCTAATTTTTTCCTCTAAAGAAAGAAACCACTGCAGAGAAGTGGAAAAAAAGACCCGAAAGAGATAAATAGAGAATACCAGGATTTGGCAATTTTGCTTTTCTCAGACAAAATATTCCACCCATGGACAGCAAGCCTTGGAAGCCACCAACATTCCTTAAGTCAAACAGCTGCACTTTCTTATCCTTTTATTTCAGATTATCATCCCCCCTGATTCTATCAATCAGCTGCAGAAACAGCTCTTAGCAGAGTTCAGGGCTGTGGTCACAAAATAAATAGTCTGAAGACCTAAATCAGGATTCACAAAAGCTGCTCTCTTAGGAAGCAGGAGTTACACACTCATGTGTCATGTATATCTATATCCATTACTGAGCCATCCCTAAGAAGAACTTTAAAGCTCTGCCAGACCCCTTCAAACATTTTTATCAAAACAGCAGAGGTCAAAAAGATGTTAGATTTCTACAGTTTTCATGAACAGGGAGAAAACTTACAAATGTCCATGTGGAAAAGGAATGGTGTCTCCCAGTCCTCGGTAGACATCAGGTAATTTACACAGGGGTTATTATGAATGTCCTAAACAGAGGAAAAGGTTGAAGGAGGCTTGCAGCTTAGCAGACCTCACTTAATCAATTTCTAAGTCATTTTAATTGTCCTGTGGATTTTTTAGAATCAATTTCCAACTGTCTCATTCCTCATTCCTTTTCTCTGTCCAGATTACCTGGCAACACTTCCAAGAATGCAGTTCTTACTACTTCAGTATCATCTCTTTCGCAGCGACTTTAAATAATCAGAAGGCACAGCAACATACATGCATTTAAGGGAATTGTAACAACAATGAATGCTGTGGCTTTACACTAATCACCCACGAATTTTCTACATACAGGAATCTGCAAAAAAAAAAGCTCAAGTGTCCCCTGGGATAGCCTTCATGTAAAAATGACTATGTTAGAAGTTAATTAGAGACAATCTGATTTTTATACTGAGTTTTTTAAAAGCCAATTTGAGTTAATGGGAATGAGAGTGATTGTCATTGAGACTTGCTTAATATGGTTACTACTGTAATTCAGTTTTTCATAGCAAAAGAGCAAAATGGACATTAATAGGGAGTGAACAGTGAAAGAATCCCAACTTGCTGGAATTCAATTTTCTTCCAGCAAACTCAGCCCTTGTGTAAGAGTTGTGAAGGCACTGGGGATTCATTAAACAGCATAAAAAAAGATCTATTGAACATATGGACACCACAGAGCTACAGAACTTGCTAGTATTTACTAAAAAATCATTCACACAGGAAAAGGAGACCTCCATTGTGGAGGAAAGGAAACATGTGGAAAAGACCCTTGTTCCAGTGCCCTCCCAAGGCACATCAACAGACAGGGAACAGCACAGCTCACCTTTGAAGGCAAATATACACAGGAGATTCACTGTACTGGAGGGAGCAGAAACAACGTAGCAGCCACCAATCCAATGCTCTGAGGAGATTTTCACATCTCTGCAGAGCAGAGAGCAGCGAAGAGATCCCTGAACCATCTAATGCATTGCCATGCACAAAGGGGTCCATGCAGCGCTGTTGGCTGTGGATTCCAGCTGCAACGATCCTGTACAGACCCCCAAGGCTGTTTTGGGACATGCATCTGCTTTTGTTTGTAAGCCAGCTATTGGCATGCAAGGAAAAGAGACTGCATTTTGTGGGCAGCTAGAGTGGGGCTGTTGCAATTGTATGTATAAGAACACCTGAGTAATTTAGTGTACAATACATACATTCATTCAAGCATCCATTTTGGATAAGTTACTTAAAAGAGAAATCTCAAGTTACAAACATCCTCTATTCTTGTTGCTTCTGGTGAGTTACTGACAGACATCTGGCTCCACAGGTATTGTGCCAAAGCGTGTTCCCAGTTTTATGAATGTATCCCAGTTTCACTGTTAAACTAAGTGAGCTTGCCTTGCTGACCATTCCCATAGGGGAAGCACCATTCCTGAAGATATTCTGATGTGGGTTTTGTTGATGAAGTAGGGCTGAAGGCTTTCCCTGCTTCATAAGCACATGCAATATTGTGTTGGCTGTGTTAACTCACCCAGCTGTACAGAAGAGAGACTAAGACAGACAATGGTCAAGCCCCAAACCTCACTGACACCCAGTTTCACACACCATTATAAAACCAGTTAGGATTCTTGCCACTCCTGAGGCACCAGAAAGGTCAGTTATGTTCAGGGCTTGGCTTTCTTAGACAGAAGCAACCAAAGGTGTCTTCACTTTACCAAGATGCCAAACTCTGCTGCCAAACTTTGCTGCCAACCTTGTCATCACCAGGTACTGAAAGCAGCAGAACCACTGCGCTGTCACTGACAGTGAAAAGGTCTATCTCTGAGCCTACCTCTAAAAAAAAAATAAAGCAGATGCATCTGGCAGGTTTTAGTCTTCTACAGATCCCTGAGGTTTCCCATTCTGCCAAATTTCATTAGAAAATGAAGGGACTTGGAGGCTTTGTGTGGTGTGTAGGAGACAGCTGGGGCTGTGAATGCTTTAATGCTGCCAAGACAACAAGATTGCTCAGTGCCAGAAGCTTCCTGCCCAAAGCCAAAGTCTGTAAGGTGCCCATGGTATAGAAAGCCCAAAGAAAAAAATTGCAATGCTTGTAGAAAAGTGAAGACAGGAAATAAAAACTACCAAATTGACTAGCTAGGATTTTGAGATTTCCTCCTCAGAGAAAAAAAACCAAAAACAAACTATTCAGTAAAGCTCTTTATCCCAAGCTTTCCTGTCACATTTTTACTAATGGTCTGGATGATGGGGCAGGGTTACCCTCAGCAAGTTTGGTAATAGAAAACAGGGAGGAGCAGTTGATGCACCAGAGAGCCATGCTGCCATCCAGAGGGAGCTCAGCCACCTGGAGAAACAGATTGACAGGAACTTCAACAGCTTCCACAAGGGAATGTGCAAAATCCTGCACTTGTGGAAGAATAAAAAGCCTCCATGCAGCAGGACATGCTGGAAGCCAACTAGCTGGAAAGCAGCTTTCCAGAAAAGGATCTGGACACCAGGTTGGACATGAGGCAACAATCATTCTCCTACGAAGGAAGGCTGAGAGAGCTGGGACAGTTTAACCTGAACATCTCCACCCCTGAAGATACCCAAAAGCCATGTGGACCCAGTCCTGGGAAATCTGCTCTATATGATCCTGCTTGAGCAGGAGGGGTTGGACAAGAAAACCTCCTGAGGTGCCTTCAAACCTCAACCATTCTTTGTTTCTGTATCTCCTTCAAAGTGCAGGAAATAACGTGTGTTATGAATAAGCCCATGTTGAATACATGTAACCTTCTATTACCTGGAAAAGGCATCAGGGAAAAAGGAAACCACCAGAGTAAGTGTGTCTGCGTGTGTGTAGATACACATATAGATATAAATATAAAACCTTGTGTGAGATAGAATAATGGAAGAGCATGTAACACAGTAAATACAAATGAGGAACATTTAAAACTTGACTTGCTTGTGACTATTTCACTTCACACAGCATGTAAACTTACATGTTTCCACTTCCTAACATTATCCAGAGCCTTGGTTTTCATTTTCCTCAGATATGGACAGATTTTGATAATTTATAAAAACTGCCAGCAAGCCAATGCCAATTTTAGTATATACATGATTTAGACCTGCTTTTAGTTTAATTGACATTTTGCTTATTTAAAACACAAAAACTGGCCACTGAGGAAAAAGCACTCACTTTTAACAGGGTCATGGAAATATTAGCAACAGAAGTCCATAAATCACTAAAAATCATTTTTAGATTCTCAGAGAATGAACAGCTAGTGTGTCAAACAGAATGGAGGTTTGATGGAGAAGGAATGTGTTTTTCTGGGAACAATTATTTTGCTTCGCAAAAACGAGTCCTCCTATAAAGGGCAGTCCTATTCCAACAAAAGCATGGTTTTTAGTGTTCCAGTTAATAATACAGTAAGCCAAATATAAGAAAATTCATTCTCAGGCATATAAGCAAGTAACAGCACCTTTACCAAAATAAAAAAAAAAGACTGACCCCACAAAATTTCACCTTAGTGCTGGTAAAGGTACTGATAGCTTCATGCTACAAATCTCAAGGGGAAATAAGGGAGATATGCAGTTCTAATGTCACACTCCCAGACCATGTCCTTCTCTTCCACCAAAGACTGAGAAAAGAAAGAGGGAAAAGGACCATGACAGGGCTGAGTGGGGACTGAAACTGCCTACTCTAGCAACACCAAGAGTGATTTAACACAGCAGAAGTACTCTGTATAAAGAAAAACTAAGGTAGCACTACATAGGTCAGTATTGTTTCAGACTAGCTTTTATCCAAATCAGGCCATAGTAACTTGCAGTCACTGTTACTTAATAGAGAATAGTGACTGAAAAATGGTTCAGGAGCCCTTTGCAAATTAGAATTAAGCCAAGTGTTCTAAAACTCTTCTAAAGCCACCACGTCAAGAGTTGGATCATGAAGGTGAAAGGTGTGCACACAAGTTACTGCCTTGTCACAACAGCTCAGACACCAGCTGCTCTGTATCTAGCAAAGAAGGTACAGCTGGTTTATTTGAGCCTTTGACATATTCAAAGTTGGCTAAATCATCCTTAACCACAATCTTAAGAGATGAGGCCTTTTTCCAGGTAACTTAAATTTTTCTGAGGGCATCAAAATCCTACACAGCCAGTAGTTTCCCATTTGTGATATCTCCATGTCACTCTCAAGTCACTAATTTTCCTGTTCTAGTTGTGCTCAGCAGCTGTAAAATTCAAATTTATACTGACTACACCCTGAACAACTATCCCTGAGCAACTCTCTCAAGCAGGGGTGGCTGATGAACATTGCCCAAACAGTACAATCTTTTACGCACCTGTGTCATTTGTGGTACCATGACTACTTGTGGTACCATGGCAACCCCACCTTGAAGTACATGAAACTGAAGAATTGAATTTGTTACTGCACGTTTTGGTGTGTTATACAAAACTTTTGTTTACAACACTTACCCACCTTTGGCTTTACAGCATCTTGTTTAATGTTGGAGAATATCTATGTAAAGTGTCCACTACTGCTCTTTGCTACAGGTTTTTGTTTCAGTCTAGGTTCCATTTTGCTACTATCAGCATTTTTTAAAAATATTTTTCATATTTTTTATGAAACTGCAGGAAACGGTTTATGAAACAGGAGATGGAAGTGATCACGTGCATGTCCTCTGCCATCTGCAGGGAATTTAGTTGGATTCTTTTTCCCTCTTTATGAATAACAGTGCAATTTGTTTGGTAAATATAATGCAGAATCACCAAGGGTAACGTGTAAAAACCTGCAGGTCAGCACAGATTTTTACAACTTCTAAATTCGTGCACAGCCTGGTTGGCCAAAACGTGCCCAAGGACAGAGCAAAGTTAAGGCTGCCATGGAGAGGCAATCTGAAACATCATCAGAGTAATGCAAACCTCGTGCGTGGCAGTAACTGGAGACAGCCAGGCACAGTGAGATGGAGCATTTGGCAGGGAGAGATCAGCAATGGGGCCACGCTGCTGAGGGAAAGAGCTGCACAGGAGGATGCAAGGCATTCCACCCAACAAACCAGCACAGGCAACAAGCAGACAAGGTATGTCATCCTGCAGCATTTGAGGAGATTACTGAGGTAATAATAACAGGAGAAAAATACCCCTCATTTCTTATAACCATCCAGGGCAACACATCTTTGTTACCATTTCCCACTAATATTATTTTGTGGGTTTTTAACATAGTGTACAAGGACAATGTTACAGAAAGAAATGTGACTATCAATAAAAAGAAATACTAGAAAAGGTTCTCTGTCACAAGCTTCATTCAGAGAAAGAGACCCCACTGTTTAAGTTTTATGGGTACTGAAAATCTCATACAAAGTGAAAATATATGGAAAGTAAAGTAAAAGAAACACAAAGTAATTTGACAGCTGGGCTGTGGTTCTGCACTCTCTTTGCCAGGTTTGACCATTAAAGCTCAATCTCTTCCTCTTCCCTGCTGTCTCCAAAGAGATTTTCAACTCCCTTCTGTTCTGTGGCACAGTTTCAACACAGGGAATAAGGAATGTTGCCCAACCAAACCAGCTTAAAGCCTGGTGATGACGACACTTCCCTGGGCATGGGAGATAAGGGTTTGGATTTCCTCAGGTTGTAAATGTTACTGAACCTCAATTTTCTCAGTGCTAGATGACTGTTCTCATATCATAGTGTTAAATGACTGTGGGCTCTGTCATCACTGTCAAACCTCAACAAAAAAACCCAAAACCAGTAGAGACTGTTCTTGAAAATAAAAGAATGTCAGTGCACAAGGCATCTCCACGGTATAAGCTGCAGAAACTCAATGTGTATGAGCTTAGCAGGACCATTAAATCCTTTTGTGGAAATTTGAAATCTACATCCAAACTGATTAAGGCAAGTTCATACAAAGTTCCAGGTAAGCAAGGATGGAAAAGGAGAGCACTGACTCCCAGCTACCACAAAGGAATTTCCTCAGAAGCCAGAGTGACCTGACCCTTCAGGTAAGTATCTACCCATGGTCTACCTTCCACTGACTATCAGATTACAACCAAGGAGTAGCTTACCTTGAGCAATAATGCCATGTTTTCACTCAAATCAGACTTCAAGGAAAGAAGACTGTAAGGAACAATTAACATCAAAGTGCTATTCACATTACCAAGCCATCTGCTTTCCATTTTTACACTCCTAGCAACATCACATCATGAGGTTTGGATGAGACCATCCACTGTGCACGAGGCAAATGGTTTTGCATTTGAATTTTGTAATTGGACTTTCAAATAGTGTTATAACCTTCTCTAGATTTTCTCCTAAAAATTCTGCTGGTGTTGACTAATTCTGCTGGTTGTCTTCTGGGCTCATGAATGACTTAGAAAACCAAGTGCATTTGCTCAGATAGAACCAGCAAATACTTTCTTCACTTGTCACATGTGATGCAGAATTGTATAAGCTTTGGTTTGTACCTGATACTTCCCACACTTACCTCAATGCTGCTCTTGTGCAAAGAAAGCTTCTTTAGTGGGTGTTAAGCCATCAGTGCTAGTAATCAGATATTGCCCTGATCTCCAGATAAAGGCATTTTTAACAGTTCATGTTACTTCTGGACTGCTCATGTTTGTTTGTGAACCAGCAGAGCAGATGAGTCCTGATTAAGGCATACACAAAGTTTAGGAGTTAGGAATTTGTCTCCATACTCTGGGATGAGACTTCCCAAGGAAGCAGCGTGCACTGAGAGGTGCGGGTATGGGGTGGAGAGGAACTGTTCAGGGTACAGTCCCAGCCCACGTGGCCTGTGTGCCTCATAAAAAAATTTAACTCTTTTCACTATTATGACTCATTGGTGACAATTTGGTTTTGGTTTGTTTGGTTTTTTTTTAAGAATGGTATGCATAAATTTCTCAAAACACATGGAAACTAAACTTAGTATTGAAAAAAATTATCTTCATTGAAGAATTCCTCCTACCACATAGGAATAAATACTTTTAGAAAGTCATTCTTTGCCATTTTCCGTCCAGTATTTTGGAGAAAGATTTTGAGTATTTTTATGCCTGTTCTCAGTAATGATCATCATTCTGCCCACAGGACATGTAACCTGCCTGGAGACCTAACTGTAGGAAAAATGAATAAAGACTCTAATTTTCACGCAGAAATAAAGGAATTATTCACATTTTTTCCTCAAATATTTCCAATGCTGGTAACATGCTTTTCACTATGTATTTCCCTCTTCAGTCATCACAATTCTCAGGCATTATGTAAGCTGCACTGTATTCCCTGCTGCACCATCAACTGAACAAGCCCATCATGGTTATACATCAGAAGAGACACGATTAGAAAGCAATCACAAAGCAGCAACTCCCATCTAACATGTTGCAACCACACAACAGAACCCTATCAAAATTCCCTGTGGTACTACTAAGGCATATTTACTGTGCGACCAATCTTTAGGATTTTTTTCTCCTCAGTTTCTGAAGACTCAGCAAAAGTCTCTGTTGATAAACCTATAAATGATAAATCAATGTTCCAGGGTACTTAAGAAGGCTCATTTTGAATTTAAAGCTAAATTTCCAGTAATACTGGCTTAGTAAATTTAAACTACCTGAGAACTCCCTAGTTTTCCATTGATTTATTAATATGAAAACTTTAGATGTGACATGAGCTAAATTGAAGTGGATTAACATTCACCTTTCAAACTATCAACCTTGAGGTTGGGGATTAAATAATGAAGGGGATTAAGTTGTAAAAAGCAGGATTCAGTGGATTTCAAATACCTGTTACAAGTGCAACAGGACATCATCCAGCACTAAGAAGTTCTCAAGGCACAAAAAAGCTCAATAAAGTCCTGTTCTTCCCAATTCTGAAGCAGGATTCCTATCCTCACATTAAATGTTTAAAGACAATAATTCTTTTGTTAAATTGTCTTTAATGCAACAGCAGCCAAAGGTAAACACTAAAACTGGGCATTAAGTATCCCCTTGATTCTGGAACAATGATTTTCAAGGTAGAAAAAGGTGTAAAACTAGTGAAGTACCTAACAGTGAAACCAACTCGCTGTACTTCCAGCCAAAACTGCAGGGGTGCAGATAACACGTGTGCCTGCTGCCATCTCCCGGTAGTTCAGAGGTAACACTGTCACAAACATTAACTTTTTTTCCTTTAGAAAAGTGTCAGATCTTCGAAGGAAGACCTTCCCCGAAGATGGAAAAAGATACTACTTTATGTTCTGCAGAAGGAGCTTTCAAAAGCCTCAAAATCAACAAGAATTTATTTCACTGTACAAGGTAGCCACTACCTGGACATAGCTATTTCAAGCTAAATGGAGTTCTAACATTGGCTTAAGTAAAGAAACATCAAAGCTCTTTCATTTTATAAAAGAAATAAGTACTCATCCGACTTATTCTAATTTCAAAATACATTCAGAAAATTAACTGTAAAAATTTCCATATGGCACTCGGAACCAAAGGAAGTCCCTTTGGAAAGTCTACTTATCACATTAAAAGTTACAGTGCAGATTCTTGGCCCATACTGACTCATTTTAATATCCATTTCTTTTCATGAATACTTAAAGTTCAATCTTTCACTGCTGCACTACTCCCATTGCCTTTGGTGAAGGGCACAGCATTGATATTTGTAATAATATTCCATGTTTTATGTTTTAAAGATAGGATTAGCCAACTTGAAAAGAGATTTTATTTTCACAGCTGACATGAGGCACCTGTACTTACCCTGCAAACTTGAGTGCTACAAAGACTGTTGAAACTTTGATTTCGTAAGCTGTTTTGCCATTCTGGAGAGAAGAGACCCGTCCACATCCTCCTGACGGTTACAAGATAAATAAATAATGGGAATAAACTCTACAAGTGAATTATGTCTCTAGTGTGCTCAATGACTATGGGAATGTGACCTGGCTTGCCTTAAAAAAAGTAATGAAGGCCTACCAATGGTTTGGATTGCCCATGGTTCAGTGACAATTGCCATGGGGAAACAATCACTGAATGTTGCAGAAAAGCCAAGCTAAACACAGAACATTTCCTTTCACAGAACGAGAATCAAAAAACCTGTGTCGCAACATCAAGCTGTAATTGAGAAACTGAACAGCGACTGAAGAGTTGTAAGAGACCTAAATTAAATCCAAGTGGGATTTCACATTCCTTATGAAAATGAAGGTTTTATCAGAAGATAATTAAAGCAAGGATAGCCAACTCCTGCTGTGCCAGGAGTACAACTTAGCCTGTCCTAGTTCGTGAGAGTCCCTCGGAGCTGGTCAGGAAGCAGCCTGTCACAAATAAGCCACTCACCCCCAGCAGCATCCCTGGCAGAGCTGCAGAACCCTCCTCCTGCTGGACATTCCCTAACCACAAAATGCAGGCACTGGCTACAGAGCGAGATCAGGAACACGAAGAAGGACTTTGTGTGCATGTCCCCATCACACCTGGCTGTGCCATGTCAGACGGCAGCTGCAGCTTACTCACAGCACAGACAAAATGCAAAGGCGTTGGGGATTTGTTGTGGGGGAGAAGGGAGCACACCAGGGCAGAAACTGCTGCTAATCGCGGCACAGAACCAGGGGGAAACAAGTGACCCAAAACTCTGCAATGGCAGGTGCAGGAAGCTCAGAGTTCTAACAGAGGTCACCAACCACTCTCAGTGCCTGCCAGGTGAATCTTGTCAGCAGTAACCAGGAAGCAATTTAGTCTGTTGCTGATGAGCACGTGCACCTGTGTGTTTGTGTATGCAAACCATCCAAACTGAAACACAGGGACATCAACTTGGTAAACCAAGAAACGCCGGGATTCCTTTCTTCTGTCTGATTTTAATAGTAAGACAGCTAGAGGAGAAATATGTTAAATATTAATCAAAAGCTCTACTATTCTTGCCTGGTCTCAAGCTTTCAAGTTATTCTATTTATCACAAAAATGAGCAGCTCTCCAAAAGCAAAATGGACAAGAAGCCAAGTGTAGAAAAAAACCCAAGAGGACTGAAACCAATTTTGGATAGATAAATAAAAGCACCATAACACATAAGTTTTTAAACAAAACAGCTGGTATTCACAGCAATCCAACTTCTAAAAGTTAGGCTTTGGATGAAAATGCTTCCATTATCACAGCCTTGGAAATAGACCACTCTTACTCAGAAAATATTTTATTCAGAAGACTTATGTATAACACAATCACTAGTGAACAAGATCCAGAATAAATTTCCCGTGGTTAAATTAAATTATTCAGACCCTTTCAGAACTTCAGCACGTGTTTTCAGGACTATACCATTTGTTTTAATCACAGCAGCCTGAACCCTGAGGAAAACCTTGCTTCCTCTTGGATCAAAACTGGAACCAAGAGAAAGACTAAGCTTTTGTGAAAAGGTGTTTTGTTACAATAAAATAAGCAATCACACCATCAATTCACTCTCTTAGCATCTGGCCCACTGCACTGTGTAGTGACCACATGGTTTTTATCCTCAGTATAAATATTTCTGTTTTGAATGCAACTTCATTTTTAGACTGTTCATTTTGTTTCTTTCAAGAGCAATATGGGTATCTAACACAAGTATATCTTAAATGATGATACCAGATGATGCTTTGGAAAAATCACATCCAGGGAATAATTCCATTTGCAGCTATGCTGTGCCCAGCAAACCCATTAATTTTCATTTACTTGCCTATAACTGATTTTATAATCTAATTAACTGGCCACCTTGTTACTATCCCAGCAGACCATAACTTCTCCTGTTCATATTATTAACATACTTCAACATTTCCTTGTTTTGCTCAGTCTCTCTTACCTGTTAACCTCTGCCACAGCTTCCTCCAGGTGATGGCCACTGCTGGATGCAACATCTTCCTTGGTCTCCCTGTAGTAACAGGACTGAAGTTGTTCGACCAAGTAGCAAATGCTTTTCACCAGGGCAGCCCAAAAAGCCAAATGCTGCTTAACCCTTTTTAAAAATTATTTCTAGAGTTAGTATGGATTGAAAGAAAAATTGTTTATCCTGCTTTCCCACGTTCTCCCCACCTGCTTCTCCACAGTGCTTGCAGAATAGTATATTTTATTTTGAAACAGCTACTACATGACTTACACCATGAAAGCCACCAATAAATCATAAACTAAGTATTTGTTCAATTCATACCTGGAAAATACCATTTTTAGGCTCCTAAGGTCGGATACACCTTGGCAAGCGCTGAAACGCAGCTCCGCACAGCATTCCCACGGCAGAGCTCCTCACCCGCCCCACCCCCGCTCCGCGCTCCCTCAGCCCCGCCCACAGACGCAACGGCACCGGGAGCGGCCGGGCAGTTTAACATGGAGAAAAAACCCCTTCCTTTCCCGCCAGGCAGCCACGGAACCCCGCAGGCTGCAGCCCGGTTTCCACGGGTAAGGGGCCCAGGGAAGGCGATTCCCGGAGGAAAAGCCGGCGGGGTCGCCTGAGGCGGCGCGCGCCCCTCCCCTCAGCGCGGCGGCGCGCGCGGGAAGGGGCGGGGCCGGGCGGGGGCGGGGCCGGATTCGAACCGGGCGGCGGGGAAGCGGCGGCCATGGCGGCGCAGCAGCAGCTCGGCCGGGAGCACCAGGGCATCACCCTGCGCGGCAGCGCGGAGCTCGTCGCCGAGTTCTTCTGTGAGGGGGCCGCGGGGGACCTCGGGAACCGCGCTGCGAGAGAGGGAGGGAGAGAAGGAGGGTGGGAGGGGAGGTGAGGGGGTGGGAGGCCGCGTCTTGTGGAGCGACATGGCCGCCGGCTGGGGCGTGGGGAGGGGGGGGGGGGTGTGGTACACATCCCTTTCCCTCTCCGTCTAAATCGTGCAGCCTATGGAATCAACAGCATCCTGTACCAGCGGGGCATCTACCCCCCCGAGACCTTCACCCGCGTGCAGAAGTACGGGCTCACCCTGCTGGTCACCACGGACCCCGAGCTGGCCAACTACCTCAACAACGTGACCGAGCAGGTGAAAGGTGCGGGCCGGCGGCGGGGCCCTCCCTGCGGTGTCCCTGTCCCTGCCTTCTCGCGCTCTCAGCGACTGCCCTGGCTTTTTGCAGAGTGGCTGTACAAGTGCATCGTGCAGCGCCTGGTAGTGGTCATCTCCAGCATCGAGAGCGGCGAGGTCCTGGAGCGGTGGCAGTTTGACATCGAGTGTGACAAAACTGCAAAGGATGACAAGTGAGTACCGTGGTCCCTCTACTCCCACGCTTCCCTATCCCGAGTACTGGGGGAGGCACAGGATCGATGCCGTGGACTTGTTCCTTCAAACCTTTCTCAGTGCCCTACCGTCTGTCTGCAAACCAGATTGAACATAAAAACAACAATAAAGAGAGAGCAGCTATCACTTAACTTTTCTAAGGACTTAAAATTGTCACTACTACTCTAAAAATACTGTAGCAAACAGATTACCAGAGCTTAACGAAGAGAACTGTATTTAGAGGAAACTGCCAGCACAGTAGAAGTTTCTTCTCTTACCAGAGTTTTCTTATTTTTCCAGTGGACCACGGGAGAAATCTCAGAAGGCAGTTCAGGATGAAATTCGCTCTGTCATCAGACAAATAACTGCCACAGTAACCTTCCTGCCACTCTTGGAATCTGCCTGTGAGTATCCCAAACCACACTAAAGAAATAAAATGCTTTTGAAAAACCTCAGTAACTTTCCAACTTTGGAAAATATTTTCTGGTTTTCTGAGGCTTTTTAATTATTACGCATCGTGTACCATCAAGGTTTGTGAGACAGCACGTTGTTAAACTGAGATCAGGACAGAACTTGGGATGGCTTAACGAACTTGAGGAAATGAAGTATGTATGCCCTGAGGAATGCAAGTTTTCGTGAATAATTTGTTCCTATGAAGTGTTATACAGAGCTCAGCTCCACGGCATTGTAACATGCTTTAAAAAAATTTACAACACAATTTAGTTCTTGAGAAAACTAAAATGGCCTCACATGAATATCTTATTTTAACTATTGTTTTTTTCACGTAACTAGTGTCAGTGTAACTTCTGCAAACCTTGGTCCTTGTCTCAAGTTCCACAAGATGCACTTCAAACCTGCCATCTCTTTTTGATGAATTTGCTCTCCCTTGCTCCCAGGTGCCTTTGACTTGCTGATCTACACGGATAAAGATTTGGCAGTGCCAGAAAAGTGGGAAGAGTCAGGACCACAGTTCATTGCCAATTCCGAGCAGGTTCAGTTGCGTTCCTTCACCACCACAATCCACAAAGTCAACACCACGGTGGCTTACAAGAAGGATTCTGTTCCCTAAGATGCAGGGGCGAGTTTTGTGTGTGTAAATATCCTGTCATCTTGTCTAGTTTCTGTTGATCATGCAGCTAAGCTATGAGCACATCATTACTGTCCTCTTGATAAAGCATGACACAAAGGCAACATGCCTGTCTGTGAAAATGTGACACTAGACTAACCTGGCACCATTTTTAAACAGATTTTAAAAAGGTATTCATGGTCATAGTTCAATTCTTACTTCACTGTAAGAGCTAAACTTATGGTGTGTTAAACCACTGCCTCTGCTAGAAAAACTGCCTCAATCTGGGATTTAGCTGCTAGAATTGTGTTCAGATCTTGTAACTTTATATTTTAAAATTATTTTCAAACTACATTCTGTTAGCAGACTCAAATTCTCTGTAGCAACTAAAATAATCTCATTCCTAGTGTGCCAGTTTTCATGTTAGAAGCCTGGGCTGTTTTATTACCAGGAATAACCCAAAACCGAATCATCCAAACAAATCTTGTACTGCTCTACTATGGAGGCAGCTGTTTATCAAGCAAACTTTAAATAATGAAACCTTGTATTTTAATGACCACTGGGCTCTAGTTTGGGGGACAAAGTTGTTCTGTGTATGTCTGTAGTGTCTGTCCAGCATTTTCTATGTTTCTATTCTTGTTTTACAGAATAAAGCTTCTAGTGTTCTCTAATTCAGAATCTGCAGTTCTTCGTATTTCAGATGCTTTTATGAATGCTACATCATAAAAGTTTATAACTGTCACACAACATCCAAAAGGCATCCTCCTTGTCCTGTTAATTAACTATTTCCTTCCCGAGTCTCCAAGTGGTCTGGAGTCTGTAGAAAATCCATTGATGGATTAACACTTTGCCCCCAACTAATTCTTCAAATGACAGTTTAAATAGTTGCAGTGAACTCACGACAGTGCCTTCCATATTTGTTAAACAGCACTGAACTCTTCATGTGTTCTTACCTAGTTCTGTAGTGGAAGAAATTAGGGATTTATATCCCTGGAACTTTCAGACTCTTCCATGGTTTTGTTCACTTCCTTCACTAAATTCATTCCAGACAGAATGTTTAACTGTTCTTTCCACTTTTTTACAGTGATGTAGGACTTTCTGTTATAATAATATAATTTCAGAAGTTTATTTAAAAAAACATAATTACATATACCCCATCCCATGACTGTATTACAACTTTGTTGGGCTTTCCGATCTCCAGGAAATAATTCTCCCCAGCAGTCCCAATCTCACAGAAGTTAAAAAAAAAAAAAAAGAAAAAAAGAAGGCTTGCCAAAAAAAAGAAAAAAAGAAGGCTTGCCAAAAAAAAAAAAAAAAAAAGGCTCTTTGAATCGGGAGCAAAAAACCCTTAATTTTTAAAAATAAATACCATCTAGGTACTTAAAAAGTGACATTATTCACTGCCAGGGCTTGTGCTGCAGTAACAGAGGAATACCTTGGTGTTTTCCTGTTAGGACAATTGTGACTCCACTAACCCTTCACCCCCAGAAGCACGTGCACGTCAAAGAGTGAAGTCTGTAGTAGTGAGCATAACAAACACTTATTTTACAGAGATGCAAAAGTGAAATTGCTCCAAGAAGCTCATTCTTGTACCAAATAGAATTTATCTTCTTTAAGAAGGGCCAGCCCAAAGTCCATCTCCATCATCATCTCTGTATTTCTTCTTTTATAGAGGCACCAGCAGTCAAGAGAAGTTGCATACAGATCACTGCATGTAGATAATTGTCCATGAAAGATACATGTGAAAAGGAACAGGTCATAGATCCTGAAGTTTTCACAAAAACCCTGCAGAATAGGGAAGAAAATAAACAAGAAAGTCATGATATCTCCCAGGAACCAAGGCTTCATGGAGGTGTCCAACAGCATGTGCTGATTCCTAACAGGACCCACACTCTTGATTAGTTTCCTCTGAGGTAACTTTTGCAGAGTGACCATCAAAACCAAGGGAGCACCTTCACCTTCAATGGCAGTCTGATTGCCCTTAGGACAGGGAATGAAGCAGGCACTGCTCACCTGACTAGTTGAGCTGACGGATGAGCTGGTTGATTGCATCACCTCTGTAGCCAGGCTTGCCCATCTCCTTGAGGAAGCCCACTTTGTTCCGCGACGCGTGGCGAGCCACCGACAAATGGAAAGGCCACAGGAAGCTGGTTACTCTCTTGAAATACTTCCCAGTTGAGTAGATTTCATGAATAAGGTCTTCCAGACAAATGATACCACAGCCCCCTGCATGAGAAAAGAAAAAGAAGAGATGTCCAACCGTATCATCTTTCCCCACACTGCTCCAGAATTGCCAGTCGTCCAGTTGGGCAAGATTTTGTCTCTCCCCTCCCTTTCAGGTCAGACTGTAAACTCTCAACACCTAACTCTTTCCTCAGTTTTCTCACCCTCTTCCTCACCTAAATGTTCCTCTATCAGCATGTTGTCTGTCAGAGGCACCTTCTTTTTCTTGATCTTGGCTTGGCCCCGTTTCAGGATGAGCTCTCGTACAGATTTCAGGTTAGGCTGGCTGTGCAGAAACAAAAATCAGAGAGACATGATGCAGAGGGAAGCTCATCCCACTTCCTTGTGCAGAGGTGGGAAAGTAACCAAGTTATGTCAAGAACAATGAGAACAGAGACAATAACAAGTTTTAGATATAAAGTTGATTAAGTTTTGACCATTACTGGAGAAGTAATGGATCAGTGATAGCAGCTGGAGAATCCAATGACCTCCAAGTCACGGGAGGGGTACGTACCCCCACGCCACGTAGGGCTCCACGATGCGCAGCATCTTCAGCGACAGCGGGCTCAGCTTCACAAACACCCCGGTGTAATTCTTCCTCAGCCGCAGCAACTCAATCACTCTTTTCACCCTCTTAGTCACTCCCTTAATACTGTGGAAAACCATTTATTAGTAACCACATTTCTCTAATACAGCAACTAAAGGCCTCAGATCACCTGCAAGGTGATGTCTGGGTTGATCCCACTGCCTTGGCATGGAAATGACACAACAAAGGGCAGCAACAACAAGGGAAGGAGGAGGGGAAGGCACTCACTCCACAATCCTGACCACGAAGGCCAGTTTGCTCTCCTGAGGTGCCGCTGCCTGCCCAGGCCTCTGCTCCATGCGCCTCAGGCGGGTGTCATCCCGGCGTTTGCGCCACGAATCCCGAACGAAGGTCTCCAGGCGCCTGAACTGGATCTGCTTCCCCTTCTGCTGCTGCAGACAAAAGGAAAACGCAGTGAGGTTTACATCTGAAAGGCCAAATGAAATGAAGAAGTAGTGAACAATGTCCTTACAGCTTTGGAAGCAGTAAGAAAATAAATTTGATTATCTAAGCCCAAGGGAGGCAGAACTGAGGGACAACACATGACTTTACACACAACTATTATTTTTTATGAACAGTGAACAAAGAGCTTTTCCCCAGGAAAAATATAAATTAGAGAAAAGACCTGGGATACTTCTAGGCATAGCTATACACACAGCTCAGCAATGGCTGGGAAAGCCAGAAACAACATGTGGGCAAAACAGATGCTACAGCAATACCCTAGAGTAACTCAAAATTACCCTCCAAGAAAAGGAACTGCATTTAAAGTCAGTTTCTATATTGGCACACGTGCAAGAAAAATTTTAAATATTCAAGTAATTATTAAATATTGCTAATTTAAACAGAACATCTGGCTCACCTGATAAAAAGTCTTCTTCATTATTACTAGAAAACTTAAAGCTCCTTTTTAGATAGGAAGAGATGTTTAGATAGGAAGAGATGTTTTCCTTTAGCTTAGGAATGGATGTAAACTTAGGAGTACATCCACCAACATTCATAGTGTTTTCTCGTACAAATAGGACTTGAAAGTGCACAGCATTACACAATTATATTTAAGATACTCTACTGGCTAAATAAGCAGGCCAGTTTAAATTAAAGAATCTAACGTTGTGTGTCTTCTGTTCTATTTCACCTTGTAAATCATCCATGAAATTCATTTGAATTTTCAAAGCAAGCACACCTAATCAAAGTCTTATCACTAAGATCCTTTTTGCAATGAGAATTTTAAGGAGTGGCTATTTATTATTATCGCTTATGCCCCCACCTTGGAAATACAACAAGCCACTGATGCTTCTAAAACTGTAAACATGGTATCAAACAAAAATGGCAAGAGTTTTGCACATAATCCCACAAGATTCACTGGGAAAGCTTTAAGACAGACACCTACTGTATTAGCTGGGGTACAGCAGAACAAGTCTCAGATTGGGAATTAGGAAAGTTTGCCGTGCTCTGCCAGTCTGGAAATGGCACAGTGTGCAAAGGCTGTGTCTGCACCAGGACATCTGCCACCCCACACGCAGAAAGGGCTTCACCATGACCTGTGCTGCTCTAACAGAGAAATAACTCTAAATGTACCCTCAGAAAAGCACGGCTTCCATGCAGAGTTTCAACACAAAGGTGGTTTCAGACAGTGAAATCCCAGGGCAGCAAAGACAACTCAGCAGCGCTGCAGTTTCCCACGTGTGGCTGCAAACACCTGACCACCACTGATCCAACAGGAACAACTTCCATTTATTTATTACAGGTGTAATAACCTGTGCAATTCTGTCCTCTTTACAAGGCTCCGAGACACACGGAGATGTTGAGGGACTCAAGCCCCGCTCGGAACCCCGATGATCCCTGCCCACCCGCGGTGCTCGGGCACACCCTCTCTGAGGGGCCCGACCGCTCGGATCCTTTCCCAGGTATTTCAAGGAACTGTGATTCCCTCCTCCGGAGAACGAGCTGGGGCTGCAGGCCCAGGCTCTGCCGGGACCCGCCGTACCTTGCGTTTGTTGAGCAGCGCCTGCTTGGCCTGGGTGGCCTTGATGGCCAGGTACGCCTTCCTCTTCTTCAGCAAGTTCTCCGGCACCAGCGGGATCCGCCGCCTCGGCCTGCGGGCGGGACAACCCCGTCACATCCCGCTCACATCCCGACCCCATCCCACATCCCGACCCCTCTGGGGCAGCCCCCGTGGCCGCCCCCAGCCCGCGGATGGCGGGGGATCCCGCACGCCCTCCACTCTCCTCTGCGCGGCACTTACTCCTCCAGCTCCGCCATGTTGCCGGGCCGGCGCCGCGCATGCGCGGGGCTGAGGCGGGGCCGTGGCCGCTCTCCCTCAGGCGCCGCCTCGGCCTGCGCAGGGATCGCGGAGCGCCGGGAAGCGCCCGGCCCGGGACCGGAGGGACTCGCTGGTGGCGGCCCTGCGCTCGCCCCGGGGCCTCCACACGCGCCGAGCCCGGGACAGGAGCGGCCGCGGGGACACGCGGTGTGACAGCCGCGTCACCCGCAGGGGGTGGCAGAGCCTCACGCTCAGCTGGATGGTGTTGGGGTTGTGCTCCTGGCGTGCCGTGCGGGATGGAGGAGGGATGTGTGGTTTTACGCTCTGAAATAATTTTCATTTCCCCTGACCGCGGTGTCCTCCAACCGGCGGGGAGCTCCAGCCTTGTTGGAGGTTCCGTGGTGCCAGGGTTTCGCTGCTCACCTCGGCGGTGCTGCAAACCTTTACAACACTCTAGATGAGCCCACTTCTGTTTTGACCCCTAAAACATGAAACTCTGCATTTAGGAACTCGATCCCAAATGCCAGGAAGAACAAGCCATCGGTGAGCAAACCCAGCTCTCATATCCATATGAGACACAAAGCAACACGCTTATAAATAAATAATCTGAAACTTTTCCCGTAACTACACAAATTTCACCTTGACTTACAAAAAGAGCTGGAATCCCTGGTATCTCACAACAGAGAAAGTGGCCCATTTAAATGCACAGATGAACGTGCATTGTTTTACAGGAGGAAAATGCGGACAGGCTCTCGGGTATTCCATCATTAATGGCCAGGAAACAATAAGTCAAAATAAGTAAAATAAGTACTTTACAATAGTAAAATAAGTACATTTACAAAAATAAGTAAATGTTTGAAGCACTGTTGCTGTGAAATATCTTCCAGCTCAGGAGCATTCCGAGGCTGACTCATTAAACTTTAACTAGTAGTTATATTGTTTTAATGAATGGAAATTCAAATGCCCTTCTCTGCAGGGATACCCAAGAAAAGTGTTCCCACTTTCCTAGACAGCAACTTGTTGTACACTGGCCTTCAGCACTCTGAACTTCTGCACGCAAAATTTTAGGCTCCGATCCCAAAAACCAAGTCAGGAGATGAGGTGGGATGTCAGAGGTCCATGAAACTTCTTGACTTACTTTCTCATTCCATGGGTATAAAACCCCATTAAATTAATTTCAAATCCCACAAAATCTTAATTGATGCTGTGTGCAGTCTCAAAACAGCAAAAGGGCTTGAAGTCCATCACTCTCTTCATTGAACTATGCCCCAGTCTGAAATCTATCTGTAATAAATTCTTTACAAAAAGAGCCAAAGAAATTAAAATTTGTTTATTTCACCAATGATCTACTCTTGGGAATATTTTGATAAGGAAAGTACCATGTGATCTTAAATTATGCCTATTTTCAGATCTTATAAGGAAAAAGTTTATACAATTTGTCAAGATGCCCAAGAACTACTCCATACACACCATCAAACCAATAATTAATAGAGAGAAAAGTTGGGTGATCCAAGACTTTTTTTCATGAAAATAGCAATCATATGGAGATAGATTAATATTCATAACATTTTTGAAAATCACCATGGATAGATGAATGGGATTATCCTTTTCAAAATAAGCTTCCTTAAGATGGGCATTTTTGTCAGAAATCCTGCAAATTCACTGCAAAAGGAGCAATGTGGGTATAATGAAGAATGAGACTGACATAGATGTGCACCCTCAGTTTGTGGCACCTAATATGTCAAATTGAAAGGGCTAAAACATAAAACTTGTCTTTGTGTCACCGTAGAAAAAAAATTGAGTGGGGCAAAACAATTCATTCTTTAGTGCCACTAATTTATCAGCATTAATGGAAAATATTCCAGTTTCAAAAGCTCGATTTTACAATAATTATTGTGAATTCCCTGGAAGAAAAGCAGACTACTAATAAAGCCCTGGCGCTATACACAATTATTGTCCCTGGAAATTATATCTGGAGTTTGAAGTTACAAATATTAAATTACAGATTTATATCTGCCAGAATGTTCTGACATATTCTAAAAGAGTGGCGGTACCTATTTACAAGTTTCCAAAGTGAAACATTTGTAAGAATTAAAATGTAAATTGATTTTGTTTTACTTCTAATGCACTTGTAAAAGCTGGCTAATGAATCTGAAATAGAAAAACTGTTTTTCAATTACAATAAACAGCAATGAAAATAATTTATTTTTTCTGTCTCGTCTATAAGAGAGTGCACACATAGTGGCTGCAATTTGAGTGTACAACAAATTTAATTGTATCTTTAAAGAAAAGTGGAGGTAAAAATAGACATCATTATATGTGGTCTCCACAGGTCTCCATGACCTCTCTCCTTCTTCCACAGGGATGAAAAGCTGCATTTTATTTGGGAGAAAGACCAATTCAATTATGTCTGAGATGAAAGACAGTGAGAACAGGATAGGAGTCTTTCCCACACTCAGTAATTGGGAATCCTACCTCCTACCTAGATTACTTTTTAATTGAACCTTTGAGATAATTATGCCATTTAGGTTGTGGAAGCACATTAATAAGTACACCACAGGATAAACTATTCATAAAAATACTACAGACTGGGGAGCCATAAAAAGAGATGGAATGGAATAACCTAATTAGGAATTTTATCATGTCGGTGTAGACAAGTCAATAGGAGATGCTTTGTATAGACAGATAATGTTCTCTGTCCTAAACCTCAGTGAATCTGATACAATGGTGGTGGGTGGTGGATGATAATCTTTACTCTCTTAAAAAAATAAAAATAAAGCATTTAATTATTTTTATTTTATGGCTCTGGTTACTGACAGAACTACGTAATACCCTTTGGCAAGTTCAGTTTGGGAGACTAGGCAAACAACACGCAGCAGTTGTTTCAGCAGAGACAGGAAACAGAAAAGGACTAAAATATCATAAGTGAGAAGTGACCTGCAGTAATTAATATAAAATCACAGCAGAGTAGTTTCACTGGTTTGTAGCAAGGTTGAGCCCTGAAGGAAGGTGTGGCCCTGAGTGCTGACAGTGCAATAGGGCTATAAAGATCCTCTCACTTTTTTCCCTGTTAATTTATGTAGGGAAAGTTCTGATTGGAATATTTGATTTTGCCTGCAATTATTAGTGACAACTGCCCAGTCAAGATGAAGCTACAGAGTGTCGATATTTGGCCAGGAAATACCCGGCAGGGAAACCCAGAGAGATGGAGAAGGAGGGATGTCAGTGGTCACCTGTAGCTTTATCCCAAGAAAGGGGCTGTGTCCCTACCCACAGCAGAAACACAGGAAGGGAGGAGGTAGTTGCAGGATTCTCCTCATGGCACAGCAGATGTTATAAGGCTGAGTGCTAAGGCAGTGAGACAGCAGACAAAAATCAGTAAATAAAAGTGCAGCAATGTTTCAGAAATTTTTCTATGAAATGATGGGCTCAAGGTGAAATACTAAGCTTGGGAGTGGGATTTTGGAATTAATCGAGATAGATAAAAATATCAGCTTAATGCTTAGACAACAGAACGGTAATTGAAAATTATTAGAGAAGGGTAAAGAAGAAAGCAGAAACTGATTCCACAGTGTAGCCTCTCACACCCATATTTTGGATGCTCCAGCTTTGGTCAGTCATCTTTCTTCCATCTGTCCATCCCATACCTGCACCCATCTTCCCCCAAGACAGACTTGGAAAAGATTCAGAGAAAGAAGATCAAACACAGGGAATAGTTTCCATCTGTGGAGCAGTTACACAGACTGGACCTGCCAGCTGGGAGAAAGGTGCCTGAGGGAAGATAAAATAGTCAGTAAAATGATAAATGCTGGGATAATTGCTCCCTCTTTCAGCACAAGAGGAAGGGAACTTCAGTTGAAGGTAGCAGGAGGCAGGTTTACAGCTAATAATTTGGTTTTTTCAGCACATGAACTTGTACTGAAGACCCAGACCTCTTAGCCACAAGAGGAGTTACACATTCCAGCCATGTATTCCCACTCACCCCCCCTACTCCCCAGTGGATCTGGCCTTTCTGCTAGCTCAGCTCTAAACTTTCCATTCAGTGATATCTATCCCATTTTATATTTGTCCTTGCTATAATAGCCCACCATTAGAAAAGGCAGACAGAAACCCATTTCTTTGCCTGCATACGGAAGGGCTCATTTAATCTGAATGCCCTCCCTTCTCCCCTGTTCAGCTGCACTGTGTCCCATTTTCCTGCCTTTGAAGTCCATCCTTTCCAGTCTTTAAAGAGTTTTGGATAAATGAATCCTGTTCCTGCAGTGATCTATTATCAGCACTGTCTAAAAGCTAGAAGGATGAGGCAAATTTGCCAAGAACCTGAGAAGAGGTGGAATAAGTGAGAAGGGAATCAGTATCTGTGTAGCTCCAGGCTGCACTGCCCAGAGCACAGCTGTGGGGAGCCTTGCAGCAAGCAAAGCCCAGTTGTTTGGTTCCAGCAGCTTGGAGCATCATTGTCCAGTTGTAACAGTGACCTATTAGCAGGCAGACTGAGACTGCAGGGGCTTTCCATCACCTGGAAAAAAGGGGTATGGTATGAGGAGAATGCCTCAACAGGAATAAACCACAGAAATCCAAAGCAACTGTGCTGCTCCTCTGGGCTGTGCTCAGCAAGACTTGATTCTTCCCTGAGAGTTTTCCATAACCCCTGGCGGGATCAAGGCCTTTCTGTATCAGATGCTGTTGTCTCACATCTGAGAGAGTTTCTGACCCAAGAGACTTCCTTAGGAAGAGCTCCTGAATAAAAATCAGGTCCTGTTTCTAAACCAGTCAGCAGAATAACAAACCTGTCTTGCTAGTTCCAATTATCTATTCACATATTAATTATACTATAAATTATTTTTGAGGTATCGTATGGAAAAAGTAAAAGATTCATCATATTTTACCCTATTTTTTAATAGTAAGAATAAGCTTCTTCCTGTCAGTACACAAACCCAATAGTGAAAGAAATCACTCGGATGCAGGTATGCTTCAAACAAATGTTAATTATCGAAATTATCAAATAATTGTCAAAATGTTAATTCTCAAAACAGCATCTCCCACCTTGGCATCTGGCACACTGAAGTTGTAGCTGAAAAATGCTGGAAAACACATGCTATTTTTTTTTTCTTTAAACCAATTTTGTCAAGGCACTGCCTTATGTAAGAGTTGGTGCTATGAGACAAGGCAGAGCTAATTAGGCAGGTAGGTTTTATCAAAAAAGAGAAAGCTCTTAAATCTGCAGCAGAAGGAAGAACCTGACCTACTTTGTGTATACCCTGGTGCTTTTATTTCAGGTGTTTTCACAGTCTTCCTAAATTCCCCATATAGCCAATGTAGAAAGGCTTTGGGTATTTTCATAGTGCTTAGTTTAATTGCTTTAACTCAGGTTTCAGTATCTCCCTGTCAAAGAAAACTTATTCCTCACAGCCTTTTAGACAGGAGATGGAAATTAATACCTTCAAACACACTACATTCCCAAATCTTGAAATGTCTATTCAGAAACACTTTAATATGAAGAAATGGGAAATGATGGCTTCTCCATCTCTCGTTCTCTTCAGCTCCAGACTGGCTCCCTTTCTGGGGGATAAGCTTGAATGAAAACACGTTATCTGCAGGATTCAGGGTAGAGATAACAAGGTGCAGGGTAATGGATTGACCAAATGCAGTGCTGCAATGTGATTCTACTTCTGGTGTCAGGAGGAACGTGGGGCCGGAAGAGGTGCCATTCCGAGGCTGGGGCTGGAGCTCAGCTCCAGGGGTTTACCACAGCTGTTTCCAGCTCCTGGCAGGGCAAGCCCTGGCACCTTCCTCTCCTTCCCTTTGTACCCTGATTTCTGTGTGGAAAAAGTGGATGTGCAAGACAGGAAAAAGCCTGGAAACATCCCTGCCACATCCTAGTGAGGCCTAAGAACTGCAGACTACATTGCAGTGCAGACCTGTATAGTCCAGGATGTGTTCTGGCCCCAGTATTGCATTTTGATCCAGATAAGCATTTAATTCAAAGAGGTCACTTCTTCATGGATACTTCAAAACCTGGAAGGCACTGCTGGAATTCAACCCTGTTATCTGTTTGTAATGATGTGAAGACACCTGGATTTAGTGGTGTTTCATTATTGTTATCATTATTATTATGGATTACCCACCAGATGGTTCCAATAAAAATACTTCAGATGATGAATAGCTCACAAATTCCTGACATCACTTTAAAGGTTTGTTTTTCTGAATTTGCATTGTGAAAGTGCTCCCTTGGGCAAATGTTTTTTTTCTGTTGCTGATTCTCTTCTCCAGTTTACAAGACACCACATCTACAAGCTGCTTTCTGAATAATCACATCTACCTTTGAGGTGTGGACACTTCTGCCAGCACATATGGGCCACTTCCACTGCCTTCTCTTTCTACAAACAGAAATTAAAAATTAAATTCTGGCAAATTAATGTAAGGTTTCCCATATGGAGCTGAAAGGGAAATTTGGGGGATTTAGCGGAAGAATTGGAAATATTTTTTTCTTCATTCACCCTAATTAAAATTAATACCACTTTGGCTCCAGCTAACCCCAGTAACTGTAAGGAAAGGAGTCGTTCAAACCAGCAGCTCGCTGAGCTGAGATGCTGCTGCACATATGGCCCGTGTGATCACAGACTTGTTCCTGAGAAGAGCCCAGATGGGTTACAGCAAGCAGACACAGCCATGCTTTAGCCCCACTGGTTGCTGTTACTAACTTGTTTCTCAGTTTCACTCTACTTCTACCTATGAGATACTTTTCCATTGTCTATTTTCACCTTAGGCACAATCTCTTCAGCTCAACTAATTCCTCACAGCCCCTCTTTTAATGACACAAGTTTTATTATACAAAGAAACCTGACCAAGAACTGTGCATCTTTAACAGCCTTCTCCAAACATATCTCACCCTTACTGCAGCAGTGGCATTAATATTCCCTGTGACACCTCACAGTCCTTTGGGAAACTGCACAATCTGCCAGTAAAACCTTTCTTCACGTTATTCCCCAAGTGATCACTGAGTGTCTCACATAAATACATGCAACAGGAAACATTCTTTTTTTTAATCAATTTTGAATAGAAATATCTGTTTTGTTGTTTGTATGCTTGATAGGTTCTGTGGCTGCTGCTCATAAGGTGTGAAATATTCTCTTTCATCCCTTCCAAATTCTATTAAAATCTAGTGCTTAAGTTACTGTTCCCCTGAGCTCAACCCATTTTAATAAGTTTTAGATGCTTATTTGGTTTCTTAAATTTAACATCCATCTAAATCTCTTTCCTTGCTTTAGCATACCCTTTGGAAGACACATGCCCAGAACATATTAAGAAAAATAATTACCAGTGGTTCAAATATAAAAGTTTTGCTTTGTTAGCAATTCATTTGATGCTTGCAGTTCTAATGCTAGTGTTGAGCAGAAATTAAACATGGTATCTGTAGCAGAAAGTTTATTCATGAAGCATGAGAAGATCAGTCTATTTGCAAGCCAGCACACTTTTGTACCTAAAAAACACCAGTAGCTTCTTTTATTTTTGTGTTTGTGGTATCAGAGGTCTTCATAGAGATTTCACACTGGAATTGACTGGAGAGAGTTCCCCTTCCTTCCAGAAGTGCATTTTGAGCTGAAATAGCAGCTTTGGCCACATGTTCTGACTGTGTGTGTATTTTGTTACTTTCTGTCATCAAATGCTGGGTCTTTATTATGCTGACTGTAAAAGGGGATAAAAAATAGAACCATGCTAAATCTTAGTTTATATAACACCAATGTAATAGGGAGCAATTAAAGCACAGCTAAAATAGAAACGTGGCCTTTAGCCCAAAACTTAATGTCAGCTGAACCCGTGTTCTTTCCAACATAACAGGAGGCCCATGCTAATTCTGTAAAAATGAACTTTTTAAGTTACGCTTACTTAATAGTAGCATTTTCATTAGGACTAACCAAAAATTTTTTTAAAAATAAAAGAAAAAGAAAAAAAAAGCCTAAGATTAAATCTTTAAGCAAAAATATTCCCACATATATTACTCACCTAGGAAATTATTCACTCTTCAAAAGCTATTACTTATGGGGATAGTCATAATTCCTTGGGAGCTTTCCTTTTTCGTTTTGGTCGTTTTAAACATGTTACTTTTGAGAAACTTACTCTCTTGATTTCACTGAAATCTGAGTTAAGCAGTTTCTTGGGAGAGAATTTACAAGGCAATGGGTGCTGTGTTTTGTGTTAAATTAAGTGTATGCAACACAGGTGATGCCACGAACAACATGACAGTTGGACACAAAGATCCCATCTCCACTGGTGGGCAGTGAAATCCCAGCCTGTAATGAACAAATTTATTGCAAACAGGAGGAAAATATTTGTTGTACTGTCTCATAGTTGCTCCTCTATTATTTTTTCCCCAATCTCATTAAGACTGGATTACAGCTTAATATGGCTTTATTGTCTGTGCTCTGCCTGCACAGCAGCACAGCAAGACTGTTACTTGAGATTTTGAAACACTTTCTCACTGACACAGATGAAAATGACTCTCAATTCTCGTGGAGGCAGAACAAGAGAAGGAACAGCCTTCCACAGAAGCCTGGCAAGCATGAAAATGATCCTTGGCTTTCACAGTGGGACTGAAAATTCAAAAAGGGACCAAGGAAGAATGGAAGGAACAGCCCTAGAAACGCATCTTCACTTACCAAGTGTTACTGCACCAACTTAAGAAATCTTTGCAACAAAAAAGGCACTGTCAAAAGAGTTCTGTTTTCCCAGAAAAGGTCTCCTCTTCTCTGAATGACTCAAGGGTTCACTGAGGAAAAACCTCCTGTGGTGACCAATTCTGTGCACTTTATCACCAGCTCTAGAACTTCCCATAATTATGCTCTGCAGGTGAATTACCATCAACATAACAAACAGATCCAGACATTAAACATGAACTGAGAGGCATCTGGGATCTTTGAAGAGCCAGAAAATGTAATGTGATTAGAGTTGCTCTGAAGATAGCTATGAAAGAACTTCCTGTTTGAGAGGATTTTGTCCACATGTCCTCCCAAGAATAATACCAAACAATAACTGACATTTCTGCAGGGTCTTTGGACCAAGGAGCTTACAGAACAGAAGTGGAATGCCTTCCAGTTACTTAGGTTTTTTTTTATCTTTTATTATCAGGGCCTCAAAATCAATGCTCTATCTTGAAGCTGCGCCTCTCGGTAGGACAGCATGGTGCTGACATTCATGTCACCCGTGGCAAAAGTTGGGAAGACTGTGCCTGACAGACAAGATGCCCATGATCATTCACCCACTATGATATAATCCAGATCCCTTGGGGCTGGTGCAGGGAGACCTGGTTCACCTCCTGTGCTTTTCACACAGGAGTTACAGGCTCATAAGACCCAGATCCAGCTTCTTCCTCCATCTCTTCCCAGCAACCAAATTTCAAGTCTGAGCCCAGTCCCATGGACTGTTGTCTCTGTTTGAGAGCAAATTATTACAGGCAGATTAGAAACGTGAGCAAATTAAAATTCTCTTGCTTTATATATATTTGTGTCCTCTGGTCTGAATTTTCTGAGAGAAAATGGACAATTAAAACTGCACAGAATTCCTTAGGAACTGCAAGCAGCCGTGTGAGAGCCAGCACATGGCTGTGAGGATGCAGGCAGAAGCTTGTGAAGGCATAATTCAAAGGAGTAACAGGGAGTAAGTACCATATGCTCACAATTGAGATGTGGCTACAGGCAGCACAGAGCATGTAGCCAGGCCAGTAAGGGCCACAGGTGCCAACAGCTCTAGGAACCACAAGAATAAATCCCTAAGGAAAGAGTAGGACATGGGCATCACTCAGTGATGGATCCGGACAGATGAGTCCTAGAGGATTTTGCTGCATGTGTGAAGGTATTTCTGCAAATCCAGCTGTGAGTGGCTGGGGACGAATCAAGGATTCTCTGCCTCAGCCACCACTGCCTGCAGTGCAGTTCTTTAGCTAGAACACTCTACTTTTGTGGAGTTTGTGCTAAAACAAGGACTTCTAACTGGCACATTGACAATGAAGACGTATCTTGCTCTGATGCTGTGACAGGGAGTAATGGACTCTTTATCTCTGGGCAGCACTGCCAGTAACCCTTTCCAGTTCAGCTTTTAGGGTCCCATGTGAGCTGAAAAGATGGTCTTGTTAGAACAGATTCCTCATGGGAAAAGAATCTTCTTCCAGGTCCTGCCCAGACACACCAGGGCTGTTCAAAGCTTGGCCTGGAAGAGATTAATTCTCCTTCACACTAGCTTGCATGCTCTTTTATCTTACCATATATCTAGAAACAACACACTTGAAGAAATAAACTCAATTTTAAAAAGCCAGAGGTGAGGTGTTTACTGTTAGTATGTTGTTTTACTCAAAGATAAATGGTCAAACTCTTCCCAAAGTATCTGAACACCAAAGACAAAGCTGCTTTTGTGACAGCAAGTTCAGTGAAGATGTGGGACTCGACTCTTCTGGATAGTGAATTCTCTTCTCTGAGATTATAGCCAAGAACTGGACACTGGGAGACCCTAAGCCCTGACTGTACAGCAGAGGTAAAGCACTGCTTATCCACTATATAAGGAATAGATCTCCAGGCCTGCAATCTCAGCAAAAGGAGGAAGATTTACTAATAAAGTACTATAAATGCAGAAGTGTTTATGGGACATGTTATATAACACTCCTCCTTGAGCTTTGTGCCTTCCCCTGTGCTGACAAACACCGTGAATCATTTTATCTCTCTGCCTCTTTATATTAAAGGGAGTCTAATTTTAAGAGCAGAAACTGGGCCAGTATCTTATGATTTAAAGCTATAAATTAGCATTCATATGAGCAAAGAGTTTGCATCCTGTTCTGTTTCCTGTTTCTACCCTACCTTCCCCCTCAAAGAATATTACGATTTTTTTCTGTTTGCAGACTAATGCTGGAAGCAGGAGTAGTTCCACAATTTCAGAATGCACTTAAGAGAGAACAAATATATTTTTCAAATGCTTTAATTGGAAATGACACTAAAAGGCTTAAGTAATTTTTATGATGGTTGAGGTAATAGATGGCATCTGCTTTTCTTTGCAAATAAATGTCCCATTGCAAGCCGATGATCCTAAAAGATGTGAACAGCTGCTAACCAAAAAGAGGCCAAAAGTTGCAGTGGAACAAAGTATTTTCTTATTATGTTGTAAGGAAGACACTCTGGCTTTGCCTGGTTAACATGAGGAGATGATATTAGATCCCCATATAATCCTCAAGTTGAAAGAAAATACAAATACGGGGAAACCTCATCCCAACCTATCCGGAAGAGAGAACACAGCAATGATGCTGCTGTCTCAAACACATCCAACTTCCATGATAGAGAGAAGACAATAACACATATGTTTTGGTACGACTAAGACTTTTGCCATTTTCTCCAGAAAGAGGCATGTTTTGATAAACAGAATTTCAACTCTGGGCTCTAAGGATGGTTTGTGTAAATAGTTTGATTTATAGTTGCTGGGTCCTGTGCTGGAAAGGAAGAGAGGGCCAGCCACGTAGGAAGCAGCCGACAGCCGCCTGTGCTGCGGGAGTGCATCCCTGGAGTACATGCATGGGAGGGAGCCAGCTTTGTAGCACTGTGAGAGGTTCAGCTGGCAGCACACCAGGAACATTTTGCTCCCAGCTCAGACTGAGTATGGGAAGGGGTTGGAAAATAGAGCACCTTCACAATATGTCATTTCTCAGTGTAACTAAAAGCTGTCATGGCTTGAGGGAAGAATGTTGGGGAAAAATGGAGCAGGAAAGAAAGCATATGGAAAGCACAGGAGGAGAAAGAGTGTGGAAACATGGAAGAAAAAACAAGGGCGTTAAAGTAGGTGGACAAATTAAAAGAGAATAAATAGGTGAAAAGAAAAAGGAATAGGAAAGGAGAAAAAGATCAAAGACTTTGGAAGTGGAGTGGATCAAAGACTTTGGAAGTGACCATGTTTGGGGCCCAGCAGGGTTGCTTGCAGGAACAAGTCTTTATCTGGTCAACTCAAAGGACCTGCCTGAGCTGATGTTCACCTAGCCAAGCCATATGTTGGGTTTTGCTGCCTACACATGTCAGGGTCTCCAAACAATGAGCTCCATGAGGGAGAACGGGTCAGGGCTGAGGCAGGGTCTCCGCCAGGAGGGGACACACAGCCGTCTGCACCTGTGTTTTATGGGTTATTTCCACTGTGCACCATAGTCGTACCCTTTCACAGACAATTTGCACTGCTACTCCCAATCTCCTCTGCCTTTGGTTCCCCTGTTTTTCACAGGACCCATCTGTCCATCTCTTCAGTGGATACCTTTCCTTTCCTTATCATCCCTCTTTCACGGCCTGGAAAACTCAGCTTTGGAGATGAAAGGAGAGCAGCTCCCCAGCATCTATCTACAGGAAGCACAAGCCTGTCCCTCCTCCCTGGGCTGTGGGGAGCACTGGTTGCCAGAACAAGCCCAGTCCAACAGGATGGGCAGGGAAAGCTGGGCTGGGGCACAGCAATGCCTGGCGTCTGGCTGGAGTGCAGAGCCACCCAAGGACAAATCCATCTTGTGGTTGCATTCAAGGCTTCAAAATCTGCTTTTGTTTCCACAAGGAATTAAAACAAACTCTTTCAAAAGTTTCTATGACACAGAATTGTGTTGAAACATCTGTTTTCTAGCTGAAGATATTTTTTATTACCCTCTTAGTTTGGATATGACCAAGGACTCTGTCCTAGACCCTTCCAATTAAATATTTTGTTGTGAAAGACCATGGCTGTTTTAAGTGACCTTTTCCTCAGGTCACTGCTCAGATATGATACATACAGAATACCTAGTAAGTAATTGAAAATTCTCTTTGTCTCTACTATGTATTTGTCTACAAATAAACTACCTTACACTCCCTCAATAATGAAAAATGCAAAGAAAGGTGCCATTTATTACATTTTTAACTGAAAAATAACTCGGCTGATGCATGGTTAAAGGATACTTCACAACCTCCTATTTCTTTATTCAAGGAAGAAAGGAAACCTGAAACATGTTTCAAGCTCTATTTCACAGGGGTTCATTTAATTCTTGGCAATGCAACCGAAAATTATTTCAGATTAAAAGAAAAGCTGGGCTAGGAGAGAAAGAACCAACTTGCAGGAAATGCAGCTTTTGGGGTGAGACCTGAGTGTGTTGTCTTCGGAGCTGCTGAAAACATTCCACATAGGAAAGGAATACTTGTATTTGGGTTCCAGCCAGCACCAAAAATATGGAAAATGAAGATTCAGTGGAGGTATAAAAATACGTTTCATGCTAATTATTTTTTTTCACTTCTGTTTCACCTATAGAAGTACTTTAGCTTTGTAAAAACCATTTTTCAAGGGGTCTGTTTAGGCATTCACTGTTTAAACCAGCAATATTAACCTACTTATTTTTATCATTGTTTTAGTTCAAGTAAAATAAAAAAAACTATTATATTTCAGATTTGTAAGCTCTCCAAATGGGAAGCTGCTACATTATGATGGAAGTTATTTTGAAATATCCAAAAAAATTATTGCTAAGGATTAAGAATCTGCAAAGTAATGAACTGAAGACTTCTGTTTTTTCTTATTGAGGAGCCTGAACTTTAAATTTCCACGGCTGTTTTTCTTATCCCCTCATCTGTGGAAGTCTTTGGAGTCCAGTAAGGATCCTAAGGATAAACCCAGTGAACATTTTGTCTTTGCTATTTCCTCACAAGAAAAGAACATAACTTTAGATCACTTCTGTGATCTGTCAAGTCATTTGAACATAAGGAATAATATCAAACATTTCCCAGAGGAAAACAGATTTCAAGTCCATTAACTTGGACAAACTGTCATCATGTCTTCTCAATGTCAAATCTCACGTAGGAACTTGATTTCAAGAATGGTCTTATGTGGAATCTGCTCAAGGAGTTGGGATTTGAGCTGGACAGAAAGAAAATGTTTAAAAGCTTTCCCAACATGTAAATATTAATTTTGTAGCCTATTTCCAAACACCTATCCATACAGCTTTTGTTGATGCTTCACAGCTCACACAGTGCTGGGCAGTTCCTCCTTGCCCTCATGCAGAGGCATGGAGCCAATGGAAAAGAGGGAGGAAACCAGCAGGAAAATCAAATGCCAGGCTTGCTTTTTCCCTGCCCCTCCATGGCCAACTGACACCACACAAATACCTCTTAATGTTACCTCCACTCATACAGCATTCCTAGTGCTTCTGCTGGGAAGTGTCACAGCAGCAAACAGCACAAACCAGCATCCTTAAGATAAGGTCTGTGTTTCTGGAATACTGGAGAATTCGGGAGCACAAGCCCGTCCCTGAAGTCTTTGCATAAAGCAGTTTCCCTGCCAGTCGTGCTGGACTCACAACACCCTTGCTGGACTTGCAGTGAGATAAACCAAGTGGAGAAGTCTGGGCTTTGCCTTAGGATCAGAGGAGCACTGGGAAGAGTCCCTTCCCCACAGGGGCACAGCGGTCACTCACGCAGATCCATTGCTTTCTTCCTACAGTGTCCCTGTTGGGACTGCATGACTGCCACAAGCTTAAATCTCTTGTGTGCCCCATACAATATTCCTGGCAAAATCTTCCTACTCAGGGGAAAGTATGATGGGCACATAGATCAGAGATTGATTTTGGCATCCTAGCCTAATCTGAGAAAAATGGGAATATTATAAAAAAACAACAACGTAAAAAGCATTTAAATAAAATGGGTGTCATCTCTACAGGCCAAATTTCTACCTAGATCTCACTTTCAGAAAAAGATTGTTCAGAACAAAAGGCTGCTGTGTGTCCCTTGTGTGCACTCCTGCTACTGAAAAAGCGCAAGTCAAAATTTGCAGACCTGAGTGCCTAAGCTCATAAATGAGAAGTCAGGCCCCTGTAGCAGATGCCAGGAATTTGTAAGTGACCCCAGGCAGGAGGCACTGACCCCACAGAGAGGCAGCTGTGGGTGCCCCAGGTGACTCTGCATGAGGCTGGGCCCTGGCACAGAGCTGCACCCACTGCCAGGGCACCCCAGCCCCAAACCCCCTGCTCAGGACAGGACGGTGCCATTTATTTTGGCTGAAAAGAAAGAGCCTAAGAGATGTCAGAAATTAATAACTTCTCAGATCAATGCTCCAACCAGTTCAAAAAGCTTTTCTGCTGACAGTAGGTTGTTTTCAATGCTAAGAATGAAGTATTTATCTTTATCCTTTGAAGCTGTGCCATTCATACCAATAAAGACACAAGAATCCTGAAAGGGATACTTACTAAAACAAAATGCCTGTTCAAAATTAATATATTTTTCTGTTTGAAACCACATTGTACACAGAGATCCTTTGGAGCATTTTAAAGACAAAGGCAAGAAAAATAAAGAAAAAAATTTGAAACCATTCTGTTCCCATGCACCAAGCAGTAATAAAAAAATAGAAAAGTTATGTCAAAGTGAACCACTAAACGGGTACGCTTTGTGTAAATGAAGCCAATACAAATTTCATAAAACTTTCCTTGTTAGAGGTACAAACCATCCACTAAAAGAATAACATTGTCAGGTCATAATATTATCATTTGCACTGCTCCAGCTGAATTTGAAGTTGCCTATTGCATTGAAACAACAGTATCAGGTATCACAAGGCCGTGTCCAGCACCATGACAGCACACTCCATGAAGGCAGCCTGACTCTAGGAGGTGAAATCTTAATTACAGAGGTACTGCTGAGGTAGTATTTTCTTCCAAGCATTAGGTTACTGGTGCACTGAAATTATTAAAAGGGCACCTACAAAAGTGAATGTCAGTTTACTATGGTTTCCTAACCAAAAATAATAATTAATTCTTGCACACTGTGCTTACATGTGGAAATTTAACTTGGTCATTCAGGTTTTTACATGGCATTTAGGAATGGGTTAGCCATTGCAATAATTACTTTGGGGCGTCCTCACCTTTTGCTTAGGATCTGCTAAATAGCAGCATATTAAAAGTAGTTCAGATTGTGGATGTCAAGATCAAGATCAACCAACAAACCAAGACTCATTATTAAATTCCCACAGTGCTTTTATCATCAAATTTCAGAGTCAACAGACTTGTGAGCATCTGGCAGCTGCACAAATGACAAATCATGACACAAAGCCTTAGATGATATCACATGAAACAGACACTCCAGGGCATGGTGAAGGTCACAGTGGCAATTTATCAAGAGTGTAACTCTAGTTGTTTTCTGTCATATTTAAGTATTTGGAACATTAAGATTAAGGAAGTGAATGCTGAGGTTGTTCTTGAGCATAAAAGATAAAGCATTTAGAGGGACCACTCTCTACCTGCTTCATAATTTCCAGAGAGGTCACAGAGGTTATCACAGGTCTCTGCCTTGTGCCAAAAACTACCAACTTGTTATTGCATTTAACCTGTAAGAGGCATTTTTATGAAGTTACCTATGTTCAGATTGCTCCCAGATATGCAGTGGCAGGTTCTGACCAGAGTGAGTGATGTCTGAGTCAATCTTTCTTCAGAACTGCAGTGACTTAGGGCCACGTTTTGAGAAGAGCCTCATACCCAAGAACTTTCATTGAAGCACCTAAACAAAAGAATTTTATGTGATTCATGACAACACCACAGTTACTCACTTCTAGAATTTGCCTGGACAGGGATCCACCTTGAATCCCAATCCCACTGCTTCATTAACCAATCATGAAAATAAGGATACATCTAGAGATTTCCAGCAGCTCATCCTGAAGTGTTCTCCTCCTGTCTGCTGCTGTCATTCCTCATTTATGCAAGGACAGAAGCTCCCTGCTTCTGTGCCTTAAGGCATTTAGTCATATATCAAAGCCTTTTTTCTTTTTTCAGCCAAGAGAACTCTTGAAAGATACCACCATGGGAATCAAAGTAGGGCAGCAGATAACTTGAGGTTGTATCATAATGTTCCAAGGCCACTGTTTGTAAGCTTGGCATTAAAAGATACAGTAAAATTTTTCATAAATAGCTGCAGATGATTCATTACCTCACTGAAACCTAAAGCACTTGCACACATTTGAATGATGGATAATTTCTTTTCCAAATATTTTCTAATATTTTGAAAAGCTTCTATAAAATCCATTTTTAGGTATTACAAAATCCATAATTTAGGTATTACAAACTAATAAACTCTTAAAAGGAGGAAAAAATGTCTAAGAAAATAAAAAATTCATTCACAAATGAGCTTCCAAAGGTGTCATACTGCAGAAAGGAATGCAGTACAAAAGTAATTTACTGTTTGCACTGGGGTCTAAAGATTAATATTTCAAATATGTACGAGTGGAGCATTCCACAACGTAAACCATCCACATCCACAGAGTGGTGTTTGTCCTATAGTAACACATGGAAAGGTCAATTCCTACTGTGTTTGTATGGAACAGATTGAACACAAGCTGTTTGAGGAGAGCAACAAGTTTGAAAGGTTTTCATCTTCAGCTGCTTCTAAAACATGTCAGCTGCTGGGGTTGTTGTGTTTTATTATGACTTTCTGATTTATGCCTTCAGAAGGAACCCATAACTCTTGCAAAAATGCAATGATGCGCCAGCTCCTTTGAGCAGGAGAAGTCTGCAGCATGAGCAGGAGAGGAAGCCATGAAAAAAAAACCACATCTGAATTCAGCTGGTTTCTTATGCAAGGCAACAGGCCATAGCTATTCTCTGTTAAACAAGAGAAGAGGCAAACTCAGGCCTATGATGAGCATTATTTTAGAGAAACTATTTTTCTAGCTATTCCAAGGAAATATAAGTGCTGAGGATAATTAATGTTCTCATGTCCACGGAGATTCACCTATGTTTGAAGGTAAATACAGTCTCAAAGGCAACTGGACAGCAGGTCATTAATCCATTAATCCCCCCCTGCCCACACCTTTTGATCCCAGCAGTGTGGAGAGATACCAGCAGAAATGCCCAGGGCCTGCATTTCTCAACAGGGTGATGAGGTTTTTATATGCTCTGTGGAAACCTCAGTAAATGGAACTCCCTCCTACCCTCATCTCTTCATCCATCCCCACAGAGTGGCACAAAGCCTCTACTGTGGCTGTATTGCTGGTTTAGTCTGTCACAGAAGCCCGAGAGATTACAGCTGTTCCTTTGCACATTTTCTTTGTGTGCTAAATTACCTGACAATTTATGATGTAAACTGATGCAGAGAAACCTCATTATCTGAGGTGTGTCAGGAGCCAATATAAATATCAAAGCATGGAAGCTGTTCCCTTGTTTGTGATATCTTAGTGATATCTTTAATAAGGTCTCCTAGAAGCCCGAAAGCCAAACCCACACCCCACAGCATAAATGGCTCATAGAAAAGACACTACAAGGGGCTTTGTCATCAATTAATTTACATGCTAATTTACAATAAAATTGCTTACTGGAAGCAAGGAGAGGACGCATCAGTGCAGGTACGTTACAAGCGCTGTGGAGAAATGTGTTGTTCACCATCATTTGAAGTGATGGGACTAAGGGGGCACATGTGGCAAAAGACAGTTTACCCTTCAGAATGATCTTTCTTTCATAGCCAGAGAGCACTCTGGTTCAGGGGTAATTTTTGGAGCAGCCTTCCCGAGCCCTCCAAGAGCAGCACACAGGCATTCCACCACCAGCCTGCTGGGATTCCTCTCCAGGTGCCAGTGCCCACACACGGTGCCTGCCGTGTTCCCCCAGGGTGACCCTGCTTCTCCCAGCCCACGGCCAGGGCAGTGCAGAGGACAGAGCCCTGCAAAGGAGGCCGGCCCTGTCCTGCTCACCATCTGCTGGTGGTAAAGCTGTAACTCGATCAGGTTTCAAGCAGGGGCCATCTGCAATTCAAGCCTGGCAGCACCCCGAATGCATCAGCAAAGGCGGCTATTTGCAATTCAAACATCTCTTCAAAGCTTTTTGTTCTTCCAAGAGGTTGAATAACTTGCTGATTCTCTTTTAATTTTTATTTTATTTTATTTTATTTGACAGTTATCTCTGATCAAAACTTGTGTCACAAAGCAGGACATGGAAGTGAGAGAAAGTTTGTTGGCGCTAGAGCAGAAAGTTTTTTTTCTTAATTCTTTCTTCTACTATATTTATTTTGATTAGATTTTAGTGTTGCAAATTAACTTAATTTGAGCAAATCCATTGCTCTCCTGCTGCAGAGAATAGCAGTAAGTAGAAGAGTTTATCTTTTGGAAGCAGTAAATTCAGATCAAGTGAGGCAGCAGAGACTAGTTAACTTCTGATTTGTCTTTGAAAAGTCAGGTTTTTTTAGTAACTAAGATGGTTTCACAGAACAAGTCTCTTAAGTCTGTACAAAATTTCACACAGAGGACCAAAAAATTCTCTAAGCTCCACGGATAGAGATGAGAGCAAATTCATATTAATTTTCGCTGTCATTATCACCGTCTACTTAGAGCAAACATGAGCAAAATGGAATCTAACATGTATCATAAATTCAGGATTTCTACCATGACCTCTCCCACACACCAGGGAGCAGCAGCAGCACAGAGAAAGGAGGCAGGAACATGCCACTCTGCCAGATGGCAGCTTCCTCAGGGGCAGCTCTCTGCAGCAAAGAACCGACTTGGTAGTGCCTCAGCTCATCAGCTTGCTCAAAAAATACCTGAGGAAGCAACAGAATTTCTCCCTGGTATTTTCAGACAGCATCCCTTTTGAATAATACCACCTTTACTTCCAATGCTAGTCAAATATGCTAAAGTATGACACTTGACTAGGAACAAAATCCACTGGCCAAGTCTCTCCTCGTGATTTTATGGATCTGCTGGAGAGATTTAGCTCACAGCAGCACCTTATGGCATCAGGTGAGTAACAAGTGTATTATCCCCTCATCCAATACCTGGTTTGATGGGCAAAAATGATTTTGTTTAACAAGTCCTGGCAGAGGAGCTGCTTAAGAGCTTACTCATCTCATAGAAATCTGAGTAAAAACTCATTTTAAAAAACCCAATGTATAATAATCATTGGCATTAACCAGTGACTTCAATGAGAAGATATTTTAAGAAACACTCAAAATAGCTGTGGGTAGAGTAAGTAAAGGATTTTGTGACAAAAGAGAAAAGGAGAATCATGCTTATTTATTGTATATTCCCCTGAGAACCTTCTCAGTTGGTAAAGATACCCATATTAATGCACGTTATAGAGAGGTGGAAATGCAGAGCTTCTGAGCTCATTACACCAACCCAATTCTGAAAGAGCCTCAGCCCCATGTTTTATATGGACAGTAAATGCTCCAACTCACCCAAAGCCTGCAGACTGAAGACTGAAGAACAGAGGAAACAACACTGCACTTACACATTTACTGGTGGAATGAGTAGAACTGAAAATTAATACTGATAAACTCTTTTTTTAGGCACGTGCTTCTTTATCTGGGTCTGTAGAAACATCGGGGAGGAACTTCTGGTTAGAAAACTAGGCCAGAACTAAAGCAGCTTTTCAGTTTGCAGTAGATGCAAAGTAGATTTGATCAAATTGCTCCTTTCGGAATATTACACAGGATATCTTTAACTTTTGTGAGCTGCTTGTATTACAATCACTTTGCCCAAGGATTATATTTTAGTATGTATAATATCTCACAAAGTGAAGCTTCCCTCTCTCCCCCAGAGATGATTGCATCTCTCAGAGTTTATATCAAGGCTAACAATGTCATCTAGATTAAACTGGAAATAAGAAAAGTGCCTTGAAAAGATGCAAGTCTATAATTCCAAATTATAAAGTCTCTAATTAAGGGAAACATTCCCCTATGGGTAGATTGCTGCATGTGATCCTACAATTGCATTTCCTACACTTTCCAGAGCATTTGTTACTGCTCACCACCATCTGCATTAATGTGGCTGTGGTGCAATTCAGCACAACAATGTACTAATTTCACTGTAAAAACATGTTAATCCTCTACATTTTCATTATGCAAGTGAATTAAGAATTTTTTTTCCTTTTTCCCAGAAAGGTTCACTGCAGTTCATTTACCTTAAGCAACACATAAATTTTACCATGACAGGGAAGGACTGTAGTAACTTGGCACCAGGGAGTGCACGGTGCCAGCCTTGTTCCCACTCTGAAGCCCTGCTGACTGATTAGGTGACTTCAGCAAGTCTCTGAGGTTTTACTAAATTTCAAATATATTCATATTTCCTTGACCAAGGGATTTGCTCTTTCTCTGGAGGTTTCCAATTTTAGATGGCTCTGTAACACTTCTCAAATATTCTCCAAGAAAAACAGGGCTGTCACTCAGAGAGGGAAGTTTCTAGGCGCATGGAGCACTGCTGAGCTGAGCAACACTTGTGATTCCATGGAACAAATGACATGCCATGGCATGGTGAGCATTACATTGGCATAAAATTGACATAAAGTAGCATATTTCATTGGCATAAAATAGCTTCATCCTGCTAAAGGAAAGAGCTGCAGTTACTTCAAAGAAAACTTTGAGTACTTTACTTCCATATAGTATCTGTCTTTTCAATAAATCAAGCAGATCTTCATAGGATTCCCTCTGTAGACCTGTTATGGACAGGAAGCAGCTTCTGTTGTGAATTAAATAACTGAAAACTGTAAAGAGTGAGAGCCCCTCAAAGATTTCAGCATTTTCTGTTGCTGACTTAAGGCAGTCTCTTCTGATTAAATAATCAAATTGTAGGGACAGATTCTTCATCCAAGGTCTCTCAATCAATTAGCAAATAGGTCTAAAATTTCCATTTTTCACAGGTAAGCTAAGGAGGCTATCCAATTGCATTTGTACACACATACATGCACTGGCACACAATGTCGGAGCATTTGGGTACATGAACTCAGAAAGGGAAAGAATGATCAGCAGGCTCACCTTTCACTATTTAGATCTGAAATCTTTGGTTCTTTGTCATCATTAGTCCAGAAAAACATGATTTAAAATTGCAAGCAAAACATAGAATGAAACAGACTCAGATGAAAGAGCAACTAGAACTTTGTTCATTTCTTTTCAGCACACACTATGTCTGTCTCTACCTCTCTTCTTCAGGGATCAGAAGTACCAAAATAGAGTGAGCAGCACTTATTCCACTATTCCTTTCCTGCCTGAAACCAGGAAACACTGGAATTCTCAAAGGAAAGACCATTTCCAACAGCAAACCTTTAGGTATGCTTCAAGCAGAGAGTTTTGGATAATTATCTGTCCCTGGGCCAGATTTCCCTAGCAACTCATGGAACTATACCCTGTGTCTGATCACTGATGAGTACAGCTTATTTTTCCTTTACTCAGTGAGCATTTCTTCCTTTCCTCTAAATTTCTCAGAAAACACAATAGTCAGAAATACTTGAGAGACTGAGGAGCCCAAGACTCCTGAAAATGGGACCTAGGTGTTTAGTAATTGATTTTTTAAATGAAAATCCTAAGCACTCAAAGATTAGCTTTTAAAGGTTTTTATCTCTTCTGTATGCAGAGCAGTGCCTAGTGTGGTTTTCAGAAAATGGCTAGGTAACTAAACTCCTTCAGAAATGTTTTTCTTCCTGGTTAATTTGTTCTGAAGTCACAAGGAAATCTTGTGGAAACTTATTTATATCAATAGCTATTGCACCACTGAAGTCATCCGACCTAATCATCCCCAGAGAGCTGCAACAATGGGAATTATAAATAGCAAAAATATCCTGGATATCATCTCCACTATTTTAAAAACATTGTTTTCATAGAGAACAGTAACTAAGAAGAAATCTCAGGACATAAAGTATCAGAATACGTGCTCATTTGTCACTGCCAAGAAGTCTTTCCAAGGGCCAAAGCCATTTAATGTTGCAAAGGTGTCACAATGGTCTGTACATTCTCTGCCTGCCTCCTGGATTCTCTCTCATCATATTATGCAAGGGGAGAGCTGAAGCTGTGTTGATAGATAGCCTGGAAATGCAATAGGTTAGACAAGGTAACAAAAAGCACTGTGCTAGCTTCTGGGTAAAAGGAAAATTGCATTCAAGTAGTTGTTTATTTCCAGTCTGTTTGTAGGTGGACTCATTTTGCTATCTTCTGCATTGCATTTTAAGGGTGTCCAGGACAGACTGACCTCTACAAGGTCTCTCTATTTGTTTTCTAACCCGCTTCCCCACACAGCACAAATCCTAAGTACTTTAGGCAATAAAATATGCATTATTTTAATAATTTAAGCATTTCTTTATTTTGGTGGAGTTACACACTTGCCCTCTCTGATGAGTACTGCCTGAGAAAAGCTGGGATCTTGGACCCTTTTCACTGTTTTGATAGTATTCAGAAGATCCTCCAAATCCAGATAAAACCAACCAAAGATCTCCAGGCTTGCTGTTCCTTATATTATTGTATAAAGTTTCTAATGCAGATAAAAAATTGGAGTGGTTAATCAGATGGCATGAAGAAAGCCTTAACTCCATAATGTGTGAAAAGTTATAATGCCAAACTTCAATATCTAGGTTGAAATTTCTTCTTCTTTGACTCAGTAATTTTCTTTTTTTTTTTTTAATTAAGTTTGGTAGAAAATAGTTCAGCCATTTTTGGAACAAACTTAGTGCAGGGTGGTTTTGCCTACATTCATATTTTTCATCTGTTTTCTAAAGAGCCATAGTGATTTATAAGAGGAGCTTGAAATCTGGCAGTGAGACAACCCCCAAGTTAGAACGGTATCTTTGTCCCTAGGAAAATCCATTCCTAATCAGCCATGTTAGAAGTTACAGAAAAATCCCGGTTGGTATTTACAAAGCAGAAACACATTTTGATTTTCAGAGTGTTTCAACAGTAGTGTGCAAGCCCTGAGACTGCTGAGCCTCTTGTCCTGGGCAGGTACTACATGACAGTAGGCACAGCTCAGAGCAGGTTTATCTTGAACAGAGTTTTTGTTTTCTTACAGCAAAACTATGACATAAACAAAAAAGCATAACAGGGAAGGAAATGCTAATTAGGAATTAGTTGGGTATTAGAGACTCCTAACATTATTAGACAGCATTAGAGCCTTTGAAAATCAGCCTGCACAATAATAATTTCCCTAGAATTTAAGGGCTTATTCTCCAGTTGTTCCAACTCAGCTCTATTAATATCACTGAAGTTGCATTTGTTTGCCCTGACTAATATCCTTTAGTTATGCAGACAAGCAAATAAAATTACTTTAGCCGTTCTTTTAAAGTCATTTCCAAACCATCTGAAGGGCTCCCTCAGTACAAAAAACAAACCCCAAACACAGGACCCCGAAGCAGCCCTGAACTGGCTGCACATTCCATATTGAGGGTCAGTAGGAGTTTCACAAGGATACCCTCGGTCACCGCTTCCTCACAGCCACTTCGGAGGGAGGGGAAGAAAGGGTTTGAAAAACATTCCAGATTTCAGCCGAGTTTTTGTAGCTGGGCAGACACAGGAGTCGCTGAAATGTCCGGAGGGACAGCCTCAGCAAACCTGTGACCTTCTATGACAAACCGGACCATGGCATTTCAGAAGGGATTTAGCTGGGATTGTTAAACATGTGCCAAAAAGAGAACTGCTTCTTGGATTTTTTCAATCAAGTAGCACTATATTTGGACTGGAAACAGCCTGTGGATGAGCAGGAATAACCATTAGAAGGCAAGTGAAAAGTTTCAAGCAGATACTACAGTCAAGGAAGAAACAACGCGAAGGTATCTGGGCAAGTTTCCATACTGACTGAAGCAACACTTTTCCCATGACATCAGACTCAAAACAAGCAATATATTATAGTCCATATGTTGATTAAGGGAAGCCCAAGCCGTGCAGAGCCATGCACCAGCCTTCAGAAGAGCGGCTGAACAAAAGCTGGATCGCTTGCAAGCCATGGGAGTTAATCAAACAAATAAAAAGCCCCAGGTTTTCAGGATAAGGCACCTGGGTCAGACTTCTCAGCACGATGAGGTTGTGAATCCTGAGGTAAGACTGAAAGCAAACTGCCTGGATCAAAGCTATGCAGTCTAACTAGATGACAAGGGCAATAAGTAAACAGTGCTTTGAACAGTGCAGCAGCCAAGAGGCTCAGAAAACGGTAAAGTTGGTTGCAGATAACGTGCTCAGAGAACCTGGAGTTCTCTACCTACCTGAGGTCATATGGCATTTGCATGAGAAATTTGGACTTTGGAATGGTTGGCAGGCAGAGTTCAGAAGAGCTTTTGGCAGGTTAAGCATGTTCCCAGTAAGATGATGCTGAGGATAAACATGCAAGAGAAATATATAAATGCTGTTTTCACAAGAATAGTGCTGCTTTCTTAGAACTGCCTGTATTTTAGGGAGGAAGGCTAGAATGCAGTCCTGATGGGATGCCAATACAATCCATCGAGAGCAGTTCGTAAATCACACAGCTTAGCAACTGAAAAGGACATGGTACATTTTCAAATTTGAAACAAGAACAGGACCATGTTCCTCAGGAAAGAGGTACTTGTTTAGCATGTATTGATGCTATTTACAAAAGGATTGGGAGTTTAACTCTTACTGCAAAATGGCCTAATAACATAATAATTACTGCATACAGCTGAATTCACTGAGAGATTTTATCAAACCTTGAAGTATCTGATCCATTGATCCTCTGTAATAAGGAGCAGGAGGGCACCTTTGATCTTTCTCACGGAATTTAATAAGTCAAAATTAGAAAAGAGCCATTTCAAATGAGGACAAATTTGACTAGGAGGATAACTAGGCAAGTTGTTAAATTTTAATTGTATTTTAACAAAATTATCTAAGCCCATAGGTTTAACAGTCACAACAAATCAGGAAATAAAATGCTGCATTATTGTCACTGGTAGATTAAAGTGGCAGAACGTAGGTTTATAGAAGTATTAAGGGAAAAGAACATTTCTTTTGTTTGTACAGTACTGAACACATTCACAAATCCAGCAAGAAATGCTTTGTTCCTTAGCCAGACTTGAGAAAATGCAATTCACTTAATATTTTTTGTTTTGGTTTTTTTTTCTATTTTAAATGATGGATATAGTTAAAAGAGTTGTTTTCTAGTTCTGTACAACAATTTTTACTCCCTTATACTGTTTCCCAATGCTCCAATCCAGGAATGACTTTTTTAGTGTCAAACCACACAGTGAAAGTCTCAGCTAAAAAGCCTATCTATGTAAACAAATTTGGCAATCACAATTCTTCATCACTCAATTTGGGTCTCGGTAGCCATTTCCTTCAAGATAGATCTCTGTCCACAGAGAGGGATCTTTAGACAACAGTAGACTAAATTAATCCCAGGTATTGTCAAGAAAAGAGGCACTGAAATGTGCTGTTTCCAAATAACAGCAAGCCTCTGGAGACAGCTGCTTACAGCAAGCTGTTATCTGTCAGGAAGATCCAAGACCCTCGGTATTAGTGATGAGCTCCCACAGCTCTGTGGGCTTCACTGTACATCTGCCACAGTTATTTGGAACACACAGTCTTTTAAAAATTGAATCTTCCTGCCAACTGAGGTGTGTTAACATCTGCCTGCTTGCTGCTGCACTGATCATCAGCGCCTAAATCCTAAGGGAATATTTAACAGCTTTCTTCACAGATCTCTCAGTTCTGCTTTGCAGGAAGCAATGGTGGCATATTGGGCAAATTTGTTGCATGAAAACACAAGGGTTTTGAAGAGGAAGAATTGCACATCTTTATAAGATTACCTGGATTTAATTATCTAATTTGACCTCTAGGTCCAGTCTGAAACCATTGGTATAGAAATTAAGGACCTGCCATTGTTCCATACTCACTTGCAAGTTACTCAGGGTATAATGCACATCAATGCTTTTTTACAAATTGAAATAAACTCAAAAGGTGTGTCTTTAACAGCTTACCTTAAGATACAGCTAACAGCAACTTGGCTTTCATTCTTGACATCCATCCCATAGGTTCATGAAGTTCTAGAAGGAAAAAAAAATAAACTAGTCAGGTAGCCTTAACTAATCCTTAGGAAGCCATTCCTGTGAAACTATGGAAAACAAGTATGGGTAGTCTGACAATTATCAGCCACAAAAGTTATCTTTTAGCACTTGCTCTTGATTTTAAGTTGCTGTTGTACATTCCCCTCAGTGTGAAGAAAGAAGAAGGGAGCTCAGCCAGACCCAACTGGGAAGAAACATTCTGAACCTGGTGACAGGGAGTTGTGTGCAAGACTGACAGGTCAGTCATATTTTCTACAGTGCTGTACTTCTGATCTTCGATGTTTAATTCCTGATGTACAGACGAGGGATGCAAAGGTAGAGACAGACATGGTGCGGTTTAACCTTGCATTTACCACACCGCAGTGAGTACCCATTCCATAGGAGAAATCTACCTTTCTAATCTATTGTATGATTACATTATTAGGATCTTGATTTAGGATCTGTATAAAGCACTGATCACTATTACAAACACTTTGTAGGAGCTTTCTTTATGTTCTTGCTCCAAACTCAGGCAAGTAACCTCTGCTCATTTAACAGTAAATTGTTTCAATCACAGCAAGTACCTTTTTCATTATTAATCAGCACAAATTACCCCAGTATTTGTTTCACTGGATGCATGTAAAACATCTCTGTGACTTTGTTTTGCTTTCAGTAGTTACACCACCGGCAATTAAAACCTTTCAGCTGCACAGATCATAGTTTCCAAAATTTACCTAGAGATTCTGTGAAACTTACTTCAGTGCAAATGCCAGTATGATTTAATAGAAAAAACAGATATTTTCACATTTCATCTCCTTGTGTATTTTATGCACAATTGCTTTTCAGATAATATTTATTTTAGTGTAGGAAAAGCAATTGAATGGCAGTAAAATGTCAGGAAGCACCAGGCAAAGAAACGTTCTGCTGGGCTGAAGCAGCTGTCAAACATGTCTTCTCAAAAACCCTGAAAACCATGTTAGCTGCTACATCTCAGTTTTTGTGCACCTCAGCAGTTCTTCGTTCTGGCTGGAAGCATAAGCGGCGAAACGACTGCTCACAGCATTCCGAGTTTGGCCATAGCCACGGAGTCCTGGAATTGTAACACTGTATGCTTTGGGGTCTATTCAATGCTAAACTAAGTTTCCAAATGTTTCTTGGCTCAGCAGACATTAACTGGACCTTGAACTTCCCATTTGTATTCAGTGGCGGGGGGCTAAACCTGCCATCTGTTTTGACAAATGTTTTCCATTGCCTCTGCATAGCTGACAGAAAACTAGGCATATTAGAAGTTTAAATGCTCTTTCTGAACCACCAAGAATTCTCTGAGTCCTCAGAAATCCCATCAGAACACAGCTAATTGTAATTCTGTTTGCAAAAGATTTTAGCTTGACATGAGCTGCAGGTCTTAATATCTTCCTAGCTCCATATCACTTGTTCTCTGAGCATCTGTCTACTCCTCATTCCTTTGGGGCAAAAATCTTCACTGAGTGGAAAATCATAGCTGCAGGCATTCGGGGGGAAAAAATCCCCAAAACTAAAAAGACAGCATCACTTCTACTTTTGTCTTCTGCACTTTTCTCTAGTCTGAACAGTCCCAGCTCTTGGCAGAACCAGGAGAGTCAAAGGAGCTTGATAAGTCATGGTATTAATAAACAAAGAAAGTGTCCGGAAAAAAGTAGTAATGAAAAGCTACAGTTCTTGACTTTTAGTGAATTTTTCTAGATTCTGTGGAAAATATGTCAGAATCAGACACAATTGGTCTTGCATAAATTGTCCTACAAGATGTGCATTTAAAATATTTGAAATGGAGCTGAATAACTAATTGATGCTACCACTGCAAGGGAATAAAGGAAACATGAAAAAATAAGGATGCCTTGCTAAATGAGCTCTTTAAGTTTGAGCAGATGAACCATGTCAGCATGGAAAAATACTCCTCTATCATTCATATCACATGTAAGACATCCTACCTGTGATTGCTGCCGTGCGCCACAGAGCCACTGTGCACATGAATAAATCAAATGCTATGCAAGACATGCAATTAAGTTCAAAATATACGGTTTCAGATCTGTTTCAGATGGGAAATTTATCCACACAGATGTAGCTGTCACTTTTTACAGACTGGACTGTCACTAACAGATTGTAACTAACAAATCCAGGAAAGCAATATTCCATATCCTTTTCACATGGAGCATTTGGGTTCCTGGTTATACTATAGGTTCAGCCATTATATATGTGCCAGGAGTCTGTGTGAAGGATCCTGAGAGATTCCCAACCTTCCCTTGGAATCACCGACCCTACAAGTGGTGACAGGGAGGCACAACAGGGAGGTTTTGCTCTTTCCAGATGCATCAGTGGTGTCTGTGCCATGCTGTGCCCCACGAAGCATTAATGGTTTCCAGATGTTGGCTCACAGGGTGCTGACACAACTCTTGCACCATTAGAGTATCACACAACAGTATTATGAGAAGGATCAGAAACATGGGAGAATTTTACAGCCTTTGGAATCCGCACTGACAAGAAGAGCAAAATATGTTGCTGTTGTAACAGTGACTTTGCTCAGCATTACTGCCTAGGATCTTGTCCAGATCAGGCTGTGCTGCAGCACCAGAAAGGAAGCAACCTTTGAATTCACTCTGCAATTTCTAGCATTAGTTATCATTCCTGAAATGCTGTGTAATTACTTAAGTAATATCGTGAATAAGTATTAGTAGCTAGGTCTGGTTGAAAATGATACATTCATTTTATATAAAATAGTGAAACTTCATTTTCTCTTTCAATGTATTTAAACACATCAATTTCCTTTCTGAAACAAAAAGTTCTTCCATATTCGCCTTTCTTACTTGTCTTCACTTATAAAACCACACTGAGAGAAGAGAAAAAGAATAGAGTAAAATTTAAAAACTGGTCATATGACTAATTTTTAATCATTATCAGATTGAATGATAAAACTTGCTTTAGAAAAAAAGACTGGCAAACATAAAAGTATAATCTAGAATTTGAAAATACAACAACAATTGTATTTAAAGACTTGAGACAGATTTTTGGAGGATTAATTGAAGCTTCTCCTAGCATATGTGAAAGATTTTAGATGCTGGGAAACCTGCTATTTTTCAGAGATATCAACTCAAATATAAAGAAGAATATAGGAGTTCTTCACTCACCTCATTTAGAAATTATTCCCTCATCTATGAAAGCAGAGACAACAACTCTGTTGATGTAAATGACAATAAAAGCAGCCGCTGATTTGTGGCTGTGTTTGTATTTAAAAAGGTGACCATGTAACAGGCAGTAAACACAAAACATGAGAAGAGGAGGGAAGCCCAGTGATAGTAACCATAAAACATTTAAAGGGCAAAACTAAGAAGAAATATGATTTGATCTGTTTTAGTCCTTCAGACATTTTTATATCCACATTTAACTAACAGGTCATTAATACCCACACAAATGTAAGCAAGGGAATTTTGAGCCGAGATGTCTTGTTCAAAGCAATAAAAGCTTTATTCACACTCTGCTCGTACCTCAAACATTTCATAACTTGGCAGCCCTGAACAAGTACTCTGAGAGCCGCCAGTCCAATTGCACAGAACGGAATCAGTCAGCATCTGTTCAAAAAATCCTTGCTCCGCTATGGAAAAAAGCAATTATCATTAAAGTTTTTCCCTCAGAAAAATCTGGCTACACATGAGGGGAAAAATCAGATAGCAAGCTGCGTGCAATAGAGAGTTTTAATTTTCCCTTTTTGCCTTCTAAGTAGAAGAGATTCCTTTAAGTGAAGTCCTTTTGCAGATTATAACTTCCTAAAGAGCCACAAGAGGATTTACTCATCCAAGTTCCCTTAATACAGTCCTGTCCTATCCTGAAACATTCTTAAATGCTGAGATCAGCAGATAGCAAGAACACATGTCAGAAGAGACATGTTCTTTTTCATTCAGGGGAAGATACCAGGGAGCACTTTTTCAAGTAGCTATTTGCAATTTGTCAGAAAGTCTCAGCTTCCCACTTCAAACAACGGTTTCTGCAGTTGAATTTCTTTGTGCAGACTGTGCTTCATAAAAAATAGAATATAACAGCAAATAAGGAGAATTAAAATATTAGAACAGTATTTTTACCAGCATAGTATTTTTAATAATTTTTTTCATTTTCTGGACAAATCAAAGGGGAAAACTTGTTTCTGTGATGACCATATTTTTAAAAAGAAAACCAAACAGAATCCCAAACAGAATGATGTCTTCCCAACCCTAAATCAATTTGTAAGGAATATTTCTATAAGGTTTGCATTTAGGCATGACTAAAGTTGTGATTCTCACAATACTCATAAGACTAAAAATGTCAGTGTTCTAAATATATGCAGTGATTAAATCTTCAAGAATGGCTTCACTGTCTTTGAGGTCCCCAGTTCTGATTTTCACAGATCAGATTTTTATTCTAAAAACACCACTATGGAGCTGGTGCTGGAGTGAATCTCATTTTGAACTGGGCTGAAACTAGTTAAGGTTTCTTTTATATTTTTCCCATACTAAGGGGAGGATCCTATAGTACCTAAATCTCATGTCCTTTAATGGTCTGTTGGAAGAGTCCCAGTGCTTTCAGTGGGAACAACAATTTTAATGCAGCATTTTTTAAAAATTAAAGATTATTCCTGAGGGTCTTTAGCACAATAAGCAAATGTCTTTGTTAGTATAAAATACACTCTGTGTACAAAGAATTACTGTAATACAGAGTTGGATCAGCAATGATTCAAAGAAAAGGATGCACAAAGAAGAAGCTGATAGGAGACACAGGCCAGGCTTTGGGAAGCCTGACTCAATCAACAACATGACTAATGATGTGGATCTCAGAGGAGAACACATTTTTGGGAAGTGCCACTTTAAAGATGACTGGTGAGACCAGGAAAACTGATGACTTACTTTGTCAAAAACATCTCTGAATGTCCATGCAAGCAGAGAGCATTTTCAGGATATATGAAAATAAGATTGTTTTCTGGGCTGACATTAGTCACTGTCCATGTATCAGGCTGCGGGTTGTGTGTGCCCTTGGTGAGCTCATCTTTCCACAACTCCAAAATATGTTGTGTGATATTGTGGCCCTAGATATCCAGTTCAGCAAATATTATTCAAGGTCAAACACTTTGAAACAATTTGGAGACAGCCACAGCTATCAGAAAAGTCTGGGTTTAATTACAGACTGCCCAAATAATTGACATCCACATCGGATTACTTTGGGTCCATGACTTACCTTATTATTTCTATAAGCAATGTGCTGTGTTTAGCAAACTTAGCTCATCATCGGTGATTTCAGTTTTGATTGGAAGCTCTCTTGAAAGTTTGACTGTACTGCCACTTGTACACGCATTTTCTCTCTGAAAAATGCTAAATTAAACTGATTTGCTTCAGAAAATTCCTGAGGCTAAATTTCTGCAAGGCTCTGGGCTTTCCCTGTGTTAAAAATTAATAGCCTCTCCTACTTAAAATCTAAAGTGGCTTTTAGTCACCAGAAAGTTTTTCATGTGCCAGTGTTATCATTTAAATAATCTCTTCTCACTAGCATTTACCTTCTGTTAAGTCATATGTATGACACATCATCTGTCTTCCAATTTATTAGCCTAAATATAACAAGTTTCCCCATCTTTTCTTATGTGTCAGACGAGCTGGTAGATTTCATCAAGCTATCTTTAATATTTCATTTTTACGTTTTTCTCCCATTTTCAGTTTCCTGCAAGTATCCAGAATGAGCTTTGTAGGTAAAGTCTGTGGCAGGACTTTTTGTCTGTGGCACGTGGCAGGGTCTAAATAGATCACCAGTCCCAGTCAGGAAGAAACAAAAGAGCACTCCGACTTCAGGATCTAAGTGAATTCAGAGTAACATCAATAAGTCAAAGGTGAAAATAAAGTCATCCCTTTGCTTCACAGAATGAATCAATTCTTATCCTGAAAATTGTTGCCCATCAGTTCTCTTGCTGTTCTTTGAGACACGTTCCTGCAGGAGAATATTTTGTACCAAATGATGAGCTCATGTTGAGAGCAGCCCTCAACAAAATTTCCAGATGGCATATGAATTATAACCTTCTATCATGGACTTAACAAGCCGTGGGCTGCTGTTAGTTGTCACTTCCAGGTTTCAGTGCCGTTTATATGCCACTAATAAAACCTGCTGTTCTTCTTAATAACAAAGCAGAACATTTTAATTTTTAAGGGATACACTTGGCACCCTACTTTCCTTTCTCCCTCCTATTACATTCCTGCCATGACTGTCTCCTGTGCTTTTTGAACATAATCAGCAATAGGTCAAATCTTAATATTTTATTGAGATTTTCTTCATACCCTTTTCAAGCAAAATCCTTTGAGGGAAGAACTACATGCCAAACCCTTATGCTGTATCTGTTCATTACTGAGAAAAGAATTCTTTCCTTTCATGGTTATTATTGTGAAGCAAATTCAGAGTCCCCTGTGAATAATACGTAAAGAGAATGTGCTCAATATGAAAATGCATTTAATGTTTTATTATATTTTAGCTGCGTGTTAGGTATCTCACCCCAGCCAGCAATTTATAATCATGTGCAAGAGGCAGCTTCCTGAATTTTGCATAGTTTAGAAATAGCAAAGCAGAAACAACATGGTGAGGGCAATTACTTTTAAACAACATTAGAGCAGAGCTTAGTGGATCAGTGCAGCATCTGCAAAGTTCTGCACATTAAGAACTGCAAAGCCTTCAGATGAGGCCCTGAAGAACATGAGCTACATGAATTCAGCCTGTTAATTGCAGAGCTTTTATTAAATTAGTTTTCAGCTAATCGTAAAGCAGATGTTGGAGTTGGGTCTTCCAGAGCTGCTTGAGAAAGTTCAGGGTATATAAAACTCACTGCTTGAGTGACCAGGAACAAGGCCCTGGTGTAAGCACAGTCTCAGCCCAGGACTCCTGTGCTTCCCCACAGAGTTAATGGGAGCACTCAGCACCTTGGGCTGGCAGGGATCATGGCCCCAGCTCCTTCTGGGCTGGCCAGACCTGTCCCTACAAATTAGGAGAGCCCTGAATGCAGGCAGTGTGTGCCAAGAGAGGTGAGGGTGCTGAAAGGTACCCCTGGAAGGCGAGGATGTGCAGATCTCCCATCAGCACATTCCTCCCCCCACAGCAGCATTCAGGACAACAGGACAAGGTCATCCTTCATAACCACAAAACTGCCTGGCCAGCCCATCTATGGATGGGATCTCCAAGGAAGTCACTTTAACCTCAAGGCCACACGTACAGCTGTAAAACATCTACATGGCCTGGAGGGAAGGCTCCCTCCTTCAGCCTTCAAGGCATTTCCCAGCACAAAGTGCAGCTGTTTGGGGTTTGTGCTGGGAACAATTTGGAGTTGCAGCTTTGAAAAGCCTTCACTTTTTATAGCTATTTGAAAAGTAAATGCAACTGGAAGTCACCACGGAGAGGTCAGCTAACCCAGCACTGTGGTTTGCACACTTCCTCTCGACACACATCAAAGGCAAACCCAAACAAAAAGGCTTTTCTTTGCACTTATAATTGGCACTGGGCAGAGGCCTGTTCTCTTATGTAGGCCCCTGGAAGAAAAGTAACCTGATAATGCAAGCTGGAAGCAGACAATTCAAAAGAAGTCGTGCACCCCAGCAGCTACACAGATGCCTGGCATGGCCAGTGGCCCCTTCAAAGTGATTAGAAAGTAGAGGAGAGAGGCACATTCAGAGCAGGTTACATCAGCTCAGCCTGGCAGCTCCAGGAGGGACAGTGTCACTTTGTCACCAAAGCATTCCCCTAACAGCCAGCTCTGCTCAAGCCTCACCTACGCATAGGAAAAAAAGTTATCCTGGCTGCAGGACAGACTGTACACCATGGACTTGGATCCCTAATTTCCAGGTGGCCCTTTTAGGCTCCAACTGCATATTAAACCCTTTCCTCAGAACGTTAGTCATGCTTAAAAGACAAATACTGCATGAATGCATATGAGATTCCAACATGCGACAGCCTTCATGCAAAGTAGAAATAAAATCCCAGTAAAGCTAATTTTGAGACTGTCTCCCTCTCAATTTCTGGGAGTAACTCCTGCTTTGCCTTTAGACATCTCTTCTCTGACTCCATGCGCTAATACAATTGGAACTATACGTACGTTGCCTATTAAGATGTATGCACAGTACATTCCTTTAATCACGCATAAGCTTCCTGAACTGTATTATTTTTCATCTGTTTTTTGAGTAAATAATACAGAAAAAAAATGCTGTGTTCTTCCAGTGTTTTGGAATGTGTATTTTGGGGTAAGAAAGTATTATCTTGGATTTACTGTACTTTGGTACTTCTGTCTCAGTTACTCAAGATCAAACCCAAATTCCCCCAGCCAGGGGGAGGGTGGGAATCACAGTAACCTGGGGTTACACGGTTCAAATTATATTTACAGTTGGCTATTATCAAAAAGATCCTACCATCAGTAAGACAACCAATCTCTGAAGGATACGAACCAAATTCTGTATTTTCTGTGAATTAAATCAGCTGTCCTGACTTTGTTTCTATACACTGGCAGACGTGATATGCCTCCAGAATTGGTATTATTGGTTTTAAGTTGCAGCATTTTGTTCTTCAGGGTATTTTGGAGCAGTTGCATTCAGAACAGCACAGTGTAGGTTTTGGAGTATTTTCCATAATGTTAGTGATTTTAGTCAGATTTTAATTCCTGCAGGAATGGTGTTATTTAATTTAAGAGGAACATCTCTGCAGCAGCTCTTCTGGCAGAGACAGCTCCTTCAGGAATCTCTTGTTTCCATACATATTGGGTCAGCTTCTCTCAGGGGTCAGTCCTGCAAACTCTTATTGGGCCCAGGGAAAGCAGCGCTGTCTTTGTTTTGGACAGTCAAATCAGATAACTATAACTCATTTCTTGATTTTTTTTTTTATAGTTTAACTCTTTCCTTTTGCATACTGATTTTTTTCTCACATATTTTCTGCTGTGAACAGGCTGTGAAATATTTTCTGCCTTCAACACACATCACAGGGTAAGACCTGTCCTTAGCAGAAGGAATTTTCAGACTTTCACATGCTATTCAAACCCCTCAGATTTTCATGCAAGTAGCTTCACAAACTACTCTGATAACACCAAACTTCCTAAAAAAATACCAGCCAATAGAGAGAGGTTCCCCAAAAGTCTCACTCATTGACCCAAAATTATAATTTCCCTCATTCTCTCAGATGTTTGAATCCCTACATAATCCAAATTGCAGAGCAGAAGTAATCCTGTGCTCAGAGGAAAGCAGAGCTGAAAGGTCAAACAAATCTCAAACTATGTTGCCTCAAGCCTTTCTGCTTCCAAAGGAGTGGCTAATGACTTGTTCTTTGGGAAGACTGGAAAGAGTTCAAATATGAAGGCGTGATTAAGAGAAGAAAAATCTTCCACACCAATTACAGCTTCCACGCTTTTGGCCAGAATCCATAACCCAGCTTCCAGGGGCAGCCCAATGACTTTTCAGTTGCCTTATGCTCCACAGGGTCAAAAGGATAGATGCATGCTATCAGCTTGCTATTTTATAAGTGGAAAAGAGAGAAATTGGATGGGCGGGCTGCCTCAGAAATTCTTTTGGAACATAATTGGCACTAAAAGTTTTCCCAGAAGAAAATGATTCAGGTTACAAAATTTTCTGAGATCGAGGACTGCATGCAAGCTATGCTTCTCTCCAGCTCATCATCACTATGTCTCCAGTGCCATCACAGCTTCAAAAAAAACCTTCAAAACACAGGAACTTAGAATAAGGTAACAAGTTCCAGCACTTTTTAAAGCATCATGCTCTGCATGCTCTCATTTGGCAGCCTGCAGCTTTCCAGAACTTGTTAGCATAGCATGCTCTTCTCTCTGCCTTTGTCTGCTGCCTTTTTGGCTGACACAGCCAGAATTGCTCACATCCATCCCAACAGCATCCAAGGAGTTCTCCAAAGTGAGAGCTTGTGCATTTACTGATGGTCGTCCAATGATGGGGACAGTTTCAGATCCTGACAGTGCCCTAAGAATTGCCAGGTGAGTGAGAAACGTGAATCTGTGGTGAGGGCATAAGAATTTTAGGGAGCAGAGCAAAGATAGGCAATGATAAGGCATTGTACTGCAATACTCAGAGCTGCAGGAATAAATGCAGAAATTTGAGAAGGACACATCAGGATCACTGTTACAATTAGGTCCCATCTTTCAGGGTTTGTCACCAATTCAGTGGATAAAAACCACAGCTCTCATGATTCTCCTTTGTGCTCCTGTAGGTTTTTTGCTTTACCTCCACATTACTTGACCCCAGGAGCAGTTCAAGGGTGAGGCAGGAGGAAAGAGTGCAGAAAGTGTTCCAATGGCTCCAGCTGGAAGAACAGCTCCTCTGAGAAAACATCCATGTAGCTGCTGTAATTTGCATTAGATAACATCTTGTTCCACAAAACTCAGAGAAATGATCCCATTTCATTGATGTGATAAAAAGTAATTGGAATCACCCCTGCCTTTTTCTGCATGGATCATCAACAAAAAGAAATTGGGCCAGTGTTTGAGGTTTGACAAGCACTTGCTGGTTTTTCACTCACTGGCTTTATACAGCTGTGATCAGCAGCACGTTAGGGAAGAGTGGAGCTGGTATAGATATTTCAAGTTCACCAGCAGTAATTAGATCTGTGAGCATGAATATAAATCTAAAGACCTGACACCCAAATGGCTGTTTCTGGGTGTATTTCTATTTACTGTCTCAAGAGCCTTCTTTAATCTCTTGTAAAACTGTGGATCTCAATCAGATTAAACCCTGGAATAAATTTCTAGTCTTTTCCGCTTCACGCCCATGGAAATGATTTAGCTGCATTACACAGCAGTTCCAAGGACATGATCCACAGATATCAGAAATGGCAAGAACGTACCTAAGTAGCAAACAACCAGCACAGCCAAGGTCACACACACCTTTAACTTAAGTGGCTGCGCTTCAGTTTCCCCTTCAAGCAGACAACCAAATATACAGTTTGCCTTAACAGAATTGAAGACACTTATAAGTGGAATTTCCTTTTGGATTTCCTCATTTCCTCACAAGAGCACTAATACATTATTTCTCAATTACATTCTGTATTTTGGCACAGTTTAACAGAGTGGGAGGACAACAAACTTGGGTCCTGTGAGGGAGGAATGCAGCAGGCAATGATCAGAACATGGATGTGACTGCAGCCCTTTGCCTTTTTTTTTCAAAGCAAAAGTTTGTCAGAAATAACTGGGAAATGGGTAGTGAGAGGATGAACAGCCTGCAGGAAGACTTATAAGCAGGATAAACAACATAATGCAGTCAATAGCCAGCATGTTCTGCTATTTCTTTATCCATATTAAGAGTCAAGTATCGATTACCCGTACCATACAGCACATTTTACAGAGTGGCTCCAGGAGACCTCAAATCACAAATACACCCCTGACATTCTCCTGAATAAGACGACAGATAAGCAACTATTCCTACAAAACAGCAGCAGTGGACCAAAACAAAGCTGAAAAAAAAAATAAAGCCTTCTATAATATCTTTTAAAATTGTTTTCGAAACAAGGAATGTTAATAGATTAATCATAAGTTAAACTTCAAGTGAAAATACCATCAAGGAGTGTTGGTAGCTCTAACAATAAATATTTTAAGTAAAATGCAAAAGGAAACTTTAAGCTGGAATACAAATTTGCTTTGTGACTTGGGGCCATGTCTTGTCTCCTTTGTGCCTCTATGAGCCCAGCTGGAAAGTGTAATAATATATTAAGAAACACAAAAACAAAAAGCAGGCCTGCAATGAGATCCAGATGCTCCATTAAACTGCTGTTCCCCTTAAACACCTTCCAAACCATAGCTAAATAGAAATACGCCTGACAGCTGGATTTTAGGCATGCCTGTGAAACCATGGAACAGTCTTAATCTGTTTTCCAACAATTAGAAGCTACCATGCCTCTTCAGGAGCTGGAACCACATCAGCTCCTTCTATCCATAACAAGGTAATTAGAACAGAACTACAGGGATGCCACCTCAAGATTAAAGGATCACACACTCCATGATTCTCTGTTTGTACAGTAACTTATTGTGTGGTTTACCTTGGCCAGGCAACGTGCACTCTGAGACTGCTGCATGTTACATGAAATTCAATCTTTCCACTGTTACCATGTCTTTTCCTGGCTTTTTAATTCCTGCCCTTTCTGAACTTTCTATGGGGTTTTCTCATCTTTACCTGTTTAGATCACACCATTTTATCAAAGGCTGTTATTGTATGTACTTACAAAATGGTGATTGGAGCTGAACCTGGGCATACAAGAAATTATGCTCAAGTGTCATTATCTCAAGATGTTTTAGTGAGAGCTTTAGCTGGATATACTTCAGCTGCACAAAAAAATCAGCAGAAAATGGGAAAAAACTGTAGGACTGCCATGTAACTAAAAACTGATACCATCACAGACACAGAAGAAATTAAACTTGCATGAGTGTCTGCAACACCACTGCTTTGTGTCTGTGGTGCTCAGCTTTGCTACAACTTCCTTTCCAGTATCATTTTTGTAGGAGGCATTTGCAGTACACACTACCAAGCACTAGACTTCCTGCAGAACATTTGTCAGTTCTGCTGGCTCAGATTGCCCTGCTAGGATCTCAAAGTGAAGCACATGACATGGGGCTCCTTCAGAAGCAGTTTCTTCTCAGATGTTAAGGACATGCCTATGAAACCCTGAGTGCTGTTGAAGTATTCCACTTGTAGTGAAAGTGCTCAGTTAAAGTGTGACACCTACAGAGGAATGCCTTCCTGCAAATGAGTAAAGGGTGCCCAGGGCATCCCATAAAATGAGGAATTCCTAATGCTGACCTTACTGCAACTTGGGAGAAGTGCTGCTGAGCTCTGCTGGTATCCTTGAATGCTATTTTCTTGCCTCAATAGAAAAAAGTCCTAGTGAATAACTTTACCCCTTTTCTCTGAAAAAGTTACAACCTCAGCATAGGCCAGAAGCAAATACATCTCTCAGAACTCAAATGATCACCATCTCTTTTCTAGGTGAGCACAGTGCTCCACATGCTCTTATTTCTTATTGTTGGTAACAGGATACACTGGCTCCAGGAGACTTCAAGCTCAGCATAACTGCACATGATAATTGCCATTTTCTTTAAAACATCCATCACCACTTAAGTAGATTATCAGGCTCACAGCTGAAATAACAAAATGCAGTTGCTTCCCAAAGGACATGGAGAGTGTTAAAACATGACATTGCTAAGTGGCAAATGACAAAAGACAACCAAGGGAATGGAAACTGATTCACACCAACTGGAATGAAAAAACTGCAGTCACTGCCAGCATGCTGAGATCCATCAGAGGCCCTAAGGCGTGTTCTCCATAGGAATATGGCTTCTCCCATGCAATTCCCAGACTCTGCAGTGGATGGTCCTGCCGTGTCCTCAGGAGCAGCGCCACAGCTCATTGCCATCTGGTGGCTGAGAATGGCTGAGAGTGTTTAATACAGCCCACCTTGACTCCTGGGATTTGCATCGTTTCAGGAGGGTATTTCTAAGTTTACTGCCTCTTACAGATCAGCCCCTTCCCGTGGTATTGCATGGGAATGCATTAAACACCCACAGCAGCAACTGCAACCGCAGGTGAATATCTATTTACTAGCAGTGTCTAAGGTAGCATGTTGCTAAAGTGATTCCCTGCTTCCAAAGCAAAGTGAAATCGCAGTAGAAGTTTCCAGCTGAGAATGATATGCAGCTAAGCACAAAACCTGAACTGGGACCTGCACCTCAGCAGTTGCCTGATGTTTACATTTTATCACAATGAAAAATGTTATAGATTACTCAAAACAAGGGCACAGGCATTTACTAAGAGACTTTCGTCTCTGCTCTGCATATGGCCCACTAACTTTAAATAAAGAATAAAATTGATACAGGCAAAAAATTAGCTCCATTTTTATCATAGCCTGAATCTTGACCCTTAGAATGCAATACAGTTTTCTTACAGCATCCTAAAAATTACTACATACCCTTTTGCATCTGTATTTCTCAAGCTGGTCTACCCCTAACCCACCCTTTCCAAAACTGGGCAGCTGGATAGTTGTGGCCAGACAATTGTCAGTTCAGCTACCAAAAAAATGCTCTTTAAAAGACAAAGCCCGATGTGAATACCAAATTGTGCAAGTGCCCAAGTGAAAATAATAAAATCATAGGCTTGACCTTGCTCCACCCATTCATTTTGGGCAGAACTTGCCTGGAAAAGTTATTGGGTTTGACCTCAGTTTGAAGAGATGAAGCTAGATGATGTGGAGCAGGGCCTTTGATGTCAGTAAAGTTATGCCTGATTTACCCCAGCCTAGCCAAAGTTAGAATCTAGCCTGGGGGTAAAAACATCTTTTAAATTACCCAGGCTAGTCCTCCTCTGTGCAGGTTTGTAGCTGCACCACAGTGGCTGTTCTCCTTTCCCTGTGACTTGGAGTATTTCATTGTTTCCTCCTGGCCACAGTGCAGGAGAGATCCTCAGGGTCACAGTTTTCATGGGACAGTGAAGGGAGCTTTTCTTACAGACTTCCCATGTGATCTCCTTTTCCTGCATTCTCTTCTAAGTGTTTGCATCTCCAGCTCAGCAGAACCAGGGAAACCCAATGGGTGGAGTAACATACATTTTCTCCAAGTCTGGAAAGTCAGTGTGTTGTTCAGAAGTAAAAAAATGTGAGAGATCAAGATACAGGTTGTATTTACTTTGGTGATCTTGAAAATCGAGATTCTCCTGCCAGCCAGAGGGATTAATGCAAGCCTAATTGTTCAGGGAAGGAATGTGTTAGTGACAGAAGGGATGATGAAGTAGGAGTAGAAAAACCCCCTAGATCAAGTGAATAGTAAGCAAGTTCATTATTGGTTTTGACTGCCAAAACATCTTTCTCTACCTGCCCCTGCTGATAATTTAGTAAATTACATCCCACAGTGTTTTTCCTCCCTGTGTAACCACACAGAACATTTACTTTCCTTTGCCTTGAAGCATCAGCTCAGTGCAGGAAAGCCAAGTGTGCTGAAAAAGGCTTTCAGGCACACACTGGCAGATGCACAATGGTTGGTCACAGCACCTGGGACCCAGCTCTGGTCCCAAAGCCTTTTGAAGGCTGCCTGGGAGCTGAACTGAGTGGCTGCACTGAGCACATTTCCCTGGGGCTCAACAGAGAGGCACTGGACAGGCTGGGAAACCTCAAGTCAGACACCAAGAATATGACCGCAAAAGGCCACGAGCATCCTGTTCTAATGTCGACACTAGCCCTGCCTGGAGCAGAGGAATGGGACTAAATCACTTCCTGAAATCCCTTCCAACATAAATATTCAGATATATTACCAACATCTTTAAAATTTCACTCTTTTTTTAAACATTAGTTTAACACAAATAGCGGAACGGAACCTCTCCAGAAATAAGCTGTGCACTATTAATAAGCATACTGTAATAAAAACTTTAAGTGAGCCTTAAGTGACCATTAAACACATAATAATGCACTTTCCTACAGACAGCAATGAAATTGAGCACTAAACACTACAGGCAGAACAAAATCATTTAGCAAAGATGCCTTGAAAGCTCATTATTAAAATAAAAACAAAGGACATTTGTTCTCCCTACATGGGGTGCCATATGAAGAATTCATTCCCACATTTCTACTAGACACTGGTTTAGCTGAAATTACAGAGAGCAGAGTCACATATAAAGCTTCTTAGAAGTTGCAGGAGAGATCTTTGCCTAATAGAGAATATTGTAGGATGCTCACATGCTTTGTTTGCAGCTTTTACATTTAGCAACAGAAAACACTGGCTAGACAATGAGGAAGTAATACTGTAAAGAATATTGTTTTCTGGCCAGGTAGACAAAGTTCCTTTTGTGATACCATAACCTTGATTTGTTTGCTTTATCACTGCTTGTGTGCTCTGCAGCTCTCTGTTATCAGACTTTTCCAGGGGCTGTCTTAGTCACTGGTGTGACTGCGTTCCTGCTGCAAGCACAGATTCATGGATGAAGCCTGCTATAGGAAGTGGAAAAGTCTGTCATCAGTTTTCTCAATTCATGTTGCTTTGCTTCATGCACAACACAAGCCAGTCAGTAAGAAACTGCTTCCCAAGATGAGTGGACACCTGAGGGTGGGAATGGACTATATTATTTATCTTAATCAGATAAAGCTCATCTGAATCAGCCAGAAAGGCCAGTATTTCTGTGACAGAGGTTTCAGATATACACCCCACCCCAAACAACCAAAAGTTCTTGCTGACATGGAGCTACATAAAATCTAAGAACAAGTTCTTTCCATTTTCAATTTGATCAGCAGATGCATCAAACTTTTTCCCCTGTGTGGTGTCTCCCCTATGGGTCTACACCAAAAATGAGGTGATGTACCCTGCACTTCCAGCCCCTTGTTGTTCTTTCTATACTATAAGTCCAACTACCCTTAACCCAAAAAATAATTATTTCCAGTCTTGCTGCCTTCTCTGTGTCCTGCCCAACTGCAGTGACATCACAGCCACAGCTCCCGGCACTCGGAGATGATGGGAAAATATAAACAGTGCTCCATCTGCAGTTCATTTGCTCTCGCTGTGAAAAAGGGACCAAAACAAGCTCTTGACTGATGGTTGGTTTCCACAGTTTGGTGGCAACAGCTCTGCAAATGAACTATTTCAGGCAGGAGCTGGTGGCAGTTATTTGATAAAACACAGCAGTGCTGATAATACATGAGGGTTTTTTTAAATGTGGACTTTGTAAATGATAGGATTCAAGGACAAACTTGTCAGGTCAAATCTGCCCCAGGTGCTGAATGTGTAAAAGCTGAGAGGTAGAGATTACTGCAGGGAAGATTAATGGCACTATTAACATGAATCTGTGAAGCTACATAGCTCTGCTCAGAGGAAAAGTTTGGGTTGCAGGCATAGTAAATGAAGTCTGGGTATGCTCTAGGCATATTTTTGTTCCCTTCTGTGTACAGAGATATTTTATTTCAGAGTTATTCAAATATACTCAAGCTGTATATGTGAACTTTAAAAATTAATGCATTTTAAAAATTCTTTTAGCTAATGAATCAGCTAAAAGGTAAAATCAGCAGAGGTTTGCATCAAAATATCTTCTATTTAACATTATCCAGCTAACCTGTACTGAAAGTGCAAAATACAGCAATATGCACAGCTGCTGCCTGTAACAGAACATGTTTTCCATGCTGCTGCAATGCAATCAGTGTGTGATATTTTCAATTTTTATAATTTCAAATATGTAAAAATGAGCTCTGATTCTCTTCAGGAAAACCATTCTATAGGTCATCAGGTGTGAAGTACTCCTGTATAGAGAACACACTTTTTGTGTCAAACAATAAGAAGACTTGACGCCATTGTGGACAATATTCTTTCCTTCTGAAATCAGCCAAGACACTTCTCATTTCATTACTTCACTCATTTACATTGGCTGAGGGGATGGCACCCAGGGGAGGCAGGGCCACCCAGAGAGAACGGCAAAAAGTTTTTTGTTCCCCTGACTTCAATTCATCCTTCATTTACAGCTGGTCCTATTGCTGCCAACACTGTCAAAAAAAGTTTTGAGGACTGCTAAGAGGTTTTAGCTGATCTTCCTGTCATTCAACAATTTCAGTTTCAGGGACCAGAAGCAGTTTTGGGGGAAACTGGATTGTGAGAACACGACCCAAATGTTCCTGTGTTTAATGGAAAGTTCGCCAAATGCAGTTCACTGAGTTATTTTTCAGTCATTCCTGAATTTCCAGAGATGAATAACTGATTCAGTCAAACATAAACATAATAAATTTTGTAATCTGTTGAATAAAGGAGTCTTCTTTTTTTTTTCCTGATCACAGCCTGAGGTTCGTTTGGGGTTAGTGGAAATGCACTGTGATTAAAGCACTGCATATCACTAGAGCAACATCCTGTTCCCTGGTCAGCCCATGAGGATTGTTGCTTGCAATCGGTTTGCAAAGTTCCTGAATATTCATGAGCTTTATTCTCTTCAGATTAGGCTGAACTCTTGCACTAACTCTGGAGACCAGGCTGTGAATATGCAGTACTCAGCTTTCCCATCTGCAAAATGGTTTTCTTTACATCACAGAGGCATGAGAAGCATGAATTAAAATACTGCTCAGGTAGGGAGGGCTTTTGAAGAAAGGGGTATGTAGGGACTGTGCAAATTCACCCAGTGTGTGCAGGGGTTCTCGTGCCTTTTTCCCCCACAAGAAGTTCCTGGCATGTGATGTGTCCATAATTGTATGCCAGGACTACTTTTCATGAAAGCTGCTTCTAATTTGGAATATTATAGGAAGGTTAAAGAAGGAGCCTGTTGGTCATTAAAGTTCAGTGCTGCTTCTCCATTTATCTCTCAAGTACCTTGCAGAGCTCCTAATTGAAAGTATGAAGTTCTGTACTAATTCATTGAAATATTTAGTTTAGAGCCTTTTATTCCTTCTTTTTGCAGTGAGCAACTGGAATTGCAACTTTTGTTTTTACTAAACCTGTATTCATAATGGCAACCCGGATATAATCTCTCCTTTCTAGCTGCTAACTGCTTGTTGCAATCCCCTTGGACACACCAGAAATGCAGGATGAATGAAGGCAGTGACAGTATTAATCCCTGTGTCATGCTTTGTCTGGATATGAAATTTCAGGATATCTGCTAAAACCCAAAATGGCTGAGTAATTCCATCCACCTCTCCTTTCCTCATAATTATTTACATGGAACCATCAGGAGACAGCGTGTCATAATATCCATTCATTCTTGCAAACCCCAAACAAGGAGAGAGCTGAGCCAGGACTAAGTCAAACAGACAGAGAAAGAGACAAGTACATCCGGCTGGGAATAAACAGCCTGCTTTTTGCTTCCTCTCCTGGAAACCTTCTTGACTTTTGTTCTATCTCAGTTTATCCTCAGAGATGGCCTGCTTTGGCATTTGTGTAGCAGTTCAAAGCATCCTCAGATTTGGGTGTCATTAAAAACCTAAATGTTCAAGTGCAAAAGCAGAATTGATTTTCAGAGCTGACAACCCATTGCTGTATAGATGAGCACAGGCTGAAGGAAAGAATCCTGATTGTATAATAAGATCTCCATCTACAAAGCCAATACCAACAGGGGTGAGAATGACGAGCATTCCTCGCTGCTCTTCTAATGTTTGAAGCACCCTGCATTGTAATGAAAGAAAGCTTGGGAAAATATGCACAAAAAATTGAATCAAACTGGAAATGCTGTTTGTCTCTAGAACACACTTGGGGAATTAATATTAGAAACCTTAATTTATTTTATCTGTCTCCATGCCATGGTAACTTGCTGTGTATTTTTAAGTGCAATAAAAAGTTCAGTTTATTCTTCTCTGAAGTTATTCTAATGGAGTCAGTCATCCTCTTTTAACAAAATTGCAACAGAACATCACAAAAACATTTACTGGGGAGCCTGAAGAATGGTAAACAGAAAGAGACTTAGGATTTAACAGTAATATTTGTCATATTTGTCACAGATGGGTAGGTACATTCAGTTATTTCTACTGACTCCTCTAATCCTAAACTTATGTTCCAGACGGAGTTCTCAAAGATATTTTTACCAAAAGGAATGAATTTTCTCAAAATTCACTCAGTCACCTTTAAAAACTTCATATAGAAAACACTGTTACTGAAAGGTAAAACAAAACCAAATTTTATCTAATGTTTTAAAGAAAAAGGTTTCTCTGATTGCAATTGGGTATTCTAAAATTAAATCATTCAGCAGAAACATGAGGGGTATTTACAAGGTAAATGCTACTAGAAAGATAAAAATCTAAGTATCAGTGGTGGCTTTCAGTGGTCTGTATACGGCATTTACTTTGTTAATTACAGTCAGTTAATCAGCGTTAACTCATAGAAATTAATTTTGTAATTTATCTTTTTTGTAATTTATCTTTTATGTATCTTAGTTATAGTTCTCAGGTTTCTCCTGGCTGAGGGAACTGAGCTTTCTTACAGAAAGGATTTCCAAAGGTTTCCATAGTTCACAAATCCTGCAGCAGCAGCTCCATGTCTGCTCAATTACTCTACAGTTTAACTTAAACAGCATTTCAAGAGAAGGTGAGAGTTTGCTTTTGCAGATTTCCTCTGCACATCTGCCCAGACTAAATCCAGAGCTCTTTTGCTTTTAGCACACAGGCTTGGAAATAAAAGGCTTGATAGTCAAAGGGTAACAAATATGAGTGTTTTTCTAGAACCAGACCTGTGTGGATAGGCACTCACATGTGCATAACTCTTCCAAATTTGAAAGAGCTCCCAAATGTGTAAAATTAGGAACCTTCTTTTTCTGGTGGCCTTGAATGAACTGGGCTTGCCCATAAACAGGGACCAAAGATAGAAGTTAACTATATTGGGAGGTTTTATATTTTTTTGTGTAAGAAAACTTATCTTTCAGCTACATTTACCCACCTCAAACAATGAGATCACCACAAATGTATCTGCCTTGCTTTGGGAGTAAATCAGACACTATTTATATCCAGAGCTTTGAATTTTTATTGCCTAGTAACACAGGACAAGACAAAGGAGATAAAAGAAGGCGAAAGTAGTTCATAGCTTTCTGATAGTTGGTGCCTTTTCCCCATCCTGGAAAGTTTTACAAACAACTGTTACTTGTTGCTTATTGCTTTATGGGTTTGAGATCTCATTCTGAAATTAGTGATTTGAAATTTGGCTTGAGGACACTTCCCAAATCCGGTACTTAAGCTTTAATGGTGCAAGAGTAATGAAAGGGCAGGAGATGCATACATTATTGTAAATAAATAGTATGATGTGCCAGGAAAAATGTGGAAGAGAAGTAATGAAAGACAAGTGTTCTACCAGGATTTAGTGAGCTCCATCTCAGACTGGCACAAGCAGAGTGAAGGTCTCCCATTACAAACTTGAGCAAAGCTGCAAGGAGCAAAGCTGTGAGCTTTTGTTTTGAACTGAAAATGTTTTGAGACGTTACTTTTCAGGAATTTATCATAATGAAGAAAAACTACATTTCCCTGCTTGCACTCTCTCATTGTGATTTTAATAAATTAAGGTAAATTATCCCAATTAGATATTTTTCTTAGCATTTTTTTTCCATTTAGGGGGAAAGAGATGACTGTTCTGAGAAGGATTTAGTGCAGGCACTCAAGCTGTGCTGCTGGAAAGGGGTAGTAGCAAGTGAAACAGATCTCGAATGTCAACTCATTCTTTTTATGTTTCATTTCAGTCAGGTTTGAGTAAACCTGAGCAAATTGAAGTGTGTGCATACACACATCCTTCTGCTTACGGAATGTAAAACTCCAGGAGAGCTGAAATATTGTGACAGAGAACAAATACAGAATTGTATAAACAAGTTTCATTGCACTTGGTAGTCCTCAGCTAAAGCTTTCGTGTATCCACATAGTGCCAGCCCCAATAAAGACAGCATTTAACAAAACTGAATGTAAAGTCCAAACCTAGGATCCAATTACATTTTAATGTATAAATAAACTCTGGAGGCAAATATTTCATTGCTAATCTGGGCACAAAACGCTCAAGATCTGACCCTCTTGCTCAGTTTTCTGCAGATCAAAGAATGCCCTAAACTTTGTCATTATTATTTTAAAATTCTCTTAATTAAACTCAGAACAAGCTGTAGCTAAAAGGCCATAATTTAAGTGCTTTAGACCATGGAGATGCAGCTCTGAGGAAAAGAGTGTTTTTGTGTTGCTAGGGGAACCCTTAATGTGCTATGGCACCAGGAACGTTTGGAAAAACAAGAAATGAAGCAGAAGTAAGTATTCGGCAATGAAAAACACGAGAAGATTAAATCAAGGTCTAGAACTCCAAAAGAGGGAGAGCCTCAGCATTTTAAAGAGTATTTTAGAAGAGTGGTATAATGTCTGTTTAAAATACTTATTTAGAAAAGTTATATTTAGTTATTTCAGGGGAAAAGTTTAGACCTGAACTATTGCCAGAGATTGCTTAAATTAAAGGACTAATGGTACTCTGAAGAGTCTCAGATGTCTGATGTCCAATCTGTGGAAAGGTGTGGACTGGGATGTTCCACAACATTTTCTCAGAAATCCAGAAATCCAGAAAATGTCTTCTGGGAAAACATTTTTCTCAGAAATTCAGAAATCTGAAGTTTTTAAACTTCAGAATTTGTTATTAATCAGATCTCATGAAGTCTGTCAATCTTATATGCATTGTTGTGCCACTTTTTACAGTAATTTTCTCCCAGAGCAATACAAAAATCCTTTTGAACCAAAGCCTAAACAAATACTTTCTCCATTTGTTATGGATTGAAACCACTGCTTTACATTAGAACCAATAGTTATGGGGTCAGGGGCTCAGCTGAGCAATGCCCATTTATACCCACTGTGCAGATAATCCATAAAAGATGGAGAAATGAATGTCAAGGAAACAAGTCTTTGTATAGCTTGAGTATAACAGTGTGAATAACTGAATTTTTGGCCAACTGATCACACTGTGTCACTTAGTGTCACCGAAGTATTAAGTGAATATAACCAAACTTAATCACAAGCATAGTTTGGTATTCAAAATTACACTATCTAAATTTTGAAACAAAACATTTTGACCAGTCTCAGAGAAATCTACTTGCTTGGCTAAAAATTATTTGAATAAACAGCCTGAGGTTACTTCATCTTTTCATTGCCCTGACATTATCTTGCTGCATATATTTGAAAATATTACCAAACAGATTGGCAGGAAAGCAATCCTGATTCAGAAGTATTTTATACCCAAATGATTGACAAAATATATGTTTAATCATACAGGAACTGAGCACTGCTTGATAGAAATCTTCCCGTCTCTCACAACATCCACAGAGCAATACTAATTTACACCAGATGCACATCTGGCCTGGCCTGTGTAAAGAAGCTGTTGAGGTGGAATTTATTATTTAAACTAGTACAAACCTACAGACTTATGCAATAAAATTAAATTTGGGTAAAGGATTGGTTACTACTTTCATTATCTACTAACGGAGGCTTATTTTTACAGCAGACAGAAATCACAAATAATTGAAATCAATATTTTTGCTGCTAACGCAGTGTCAGTGTCATTCCACCCTGCAAGTATTTACCTCTGAAGTGGGTGAGTGACATGGCTAAACATGGTGACAGAATAACCCAGCACCTCAGGTTTCCTCCCTGCTTTTCTACAAAAGCTGCACACTGCCACATGGACTAACTCTTCATAGAGAGATGAACTTTGAGATAGCACAATGCCCTGAAGAAGTCATAAACCCTGAAAATCAGGGAAGGTGAGAATAGAAATATTTACCACATCAGGCTTTTTATGAATCAAGGGTTGCTGAAGATACTTTTGCGACCAAGGCTTGAGCTTAGCAAGTTTTTAAAGAAAAATAGCTTTTGCATCAGTCCCTTTTCCTCTCTAACTCCCCCAGTTCTGCTGATTTTTCTTCCTCCTTCTGCTTCCTTCCTTCTTTTTATCAGGATATAAGAGGGAAAGGATAAGATGGGGCTCCAATTATGTCTTTTTTTCTGTATTTGTTTCTGTTTTCAAAAAGTGGGACTAGTCCTGAGGGCAGGTGACTGGTGCCCCCTCAGTGACTGAAGAGGATGTAGAAGAGCAGCATGGTTGGCTCCCTATTGTCCTGCCTTTCCTAAGCAAATTTTATCCTCCCTACCCTTAATGGAGTTTGTCTGGTGTTGCTATTGATAGGTCTGAGTGATTATAAGTTTTAATGTAAGACCTGAAAAAGATAAACAGAGTAATAGAATATTAAGCTGCCATGTGGTTTTCCTTAGCTTCCACCTGACATTCCAGAGATTTAATTAAATTTCTCCAGTTTTGGCTGCTGCTGGGAAGCGTGATGGAACAGAGAGGGATCACTGGAGTTTGTGCAGTCCTTGCCAGACCTGAGGCACAGCAGTGTGAGAATGTGCTGGAAAGTCCTGTGGAGAGCCAGAGAATACAAGCAACAGTGTAGTGCATCTTCACCCCCACAGCATTGAACACCTACAGTATTTTCCTCACATTATTTTTCTTGGATTAGTCTGACCTTTTTTCCAATGTGATGCTTGTTGGGTAATGGGGCATTTAGATAACAGCTCTAATCAGCCTTACAGCTCCTACTTTTCTCTGAAATGGTCTCTGAATGGCACTGCTTCCATATCCACCTTCAATGTACTCTGAAAAAAAAACATTGTGGAAGGATGGTGGTGGGAGAAACAAAAGGCATTCACCATCAACAAGAAAGGAATAATTCTGCAGATATTTATTTGTTAATCTATCTCAGTCTCTATGTGCTGTGTTACTGCCTGCCCAATGAGTGAACTCGTGCAGAATTAGCAACAGACTTCCCAAAGCTTAGGGATGAGGTAATGCTGCACTGAAGTGTGACCAGCACGACTCTGAGTGCTGCAGGACACTGCACATGCTGCACAACAAATTGTTTATGCACTTTCAGCAACAACAGCAGCTGGAATTTTTACAGGGATGATGAAACGCTGGAATATGAGTGGTTTGATGTTCTTAAGAATGGATTTGAGTAAAAGACATCAAAGCACAGACAAGGACTTCATTCTGTATTAACATCCCTTTGTAACCAGGTTTGAAATATCAGCTGTTGCTATTCTTTTTGGTTTATTAACTTTTCCTTACATTTTAGGCCAGCAACTAACTAATTAGCCCTAGATTTGATAAGGGATCTTCCAGCACATATCCCTATCAGTTTGTCCCTCATGACCAACTATCAGGGAACATTCAGCACAACCTGACTTCACAATTACAGAAACCTATTTGGGATATTAAAAAGCAGTCTATGCCCTTATTTCATTAAGATGTATTATTTCCATGAAGGTCTGAAAAATCATTGAAATATTCATGGAAAAATGTCTTTCCTTTTGGATGTTTTGAGCAGTTATTATTCCGTTAGGAATATCTGTTGAGCGTGATCAGCATTCAAAGTTCCTTTTTAAACAAATCCAAAACAGTTCACCATAATACTAAAAACTCTGTAACTCAAACCTGATAATCCTTTATCAAAAAATCATGGAATGATCCTGATTATGGAAAAGTTCTGCCAAACAACTAGAATGGAATACAAAACATCTACAAAAATCATAAAGCAGAATTGACCTTGTGGACCATTTGGTTAATTTTTCATGGTATTTTCCCATTTTTTCATGCCTCATTAGTCCCTATGACTATGGCTTTAAATCTGTGCCCAAGGCCATAAGAGTGAGTATGAAATAATGAATCTAGGTCATGTCAGTGGACAGGACCAGACAGGAAATCTATGTGAAATTCACCCAATTTAGTAGAGTTTTCAGCACCTTCTCTTATTGAAATTTATGAAAAAAACCAGTAAGTTACAATTAAGTTACATTCTGGCAGATTAAATATGCAAACTGGATGCTCAGTACTCTCACTCTCAGCAGATGGCTAAAGCATTGCCAGACAAGCCATATAATATTCTTTTTTATTTGGTACTTCCAGGTGCTCTGAAAGAGATGTCTTTGCTATTTAGTAGAAATATGCCCTGTGGAAGATTTTGTCCTAAATAGTTAAGAAAGAAAACTGTCTTCTCTGAAAAAACAAGCATTTGCTAGAGGTACTGAGAAAATGGACCTCCAGTTATCTGAACATATTCCCAAAAACCAGCATCAAAGTTTGGACAGTAGAACCTTGTGCATTATCTAACAGCTTGGTTCATTCAACTATTTCAAAGCACATATTCCTTAGAGAAGACAATATCTTGTCCTAGTTTATTACAATATTGCCATAAATCACAGGAGATTATTTTAAAGAAAAAAGACACAAACACAAACAAGGCATAAGGCCTAAGCAGTATTTTGCTATGTATTCTATATTTACACAGCAGCTATACTATAAACACAAAGTATGCAATTCCACAATCCTCAAAAGAAAAGGCAAGTGATCTGGTTTTAATTTTAGGTTTTCTACATTTATATGTGGGAACTGTATACTTCCAGGAATTACGGGTTAAGTTGGAGGAGAAACAGGAGCAACTTGCTTTGCCAGTTTAAAATAGAGTACACTGATTTCAGGAATAGTTTCTTTTTCACATGCTGAGACTTCTCCTGAGGGAACAGCTCACTGATACAGTAAGGACAATGGGAGCAAGATGCCTTCCTACAGTGTAAAGTCAGAACAGTAATGACTAGATACAAAAAGTTATAATTTAATGCTTTGAAAGGACAAACATTTTGAAAGCATGTTTCCAAAATTCATCTGCAAAATAACTTGTCCTTTTCTTGTATTCATTGTTCCATGAGACTCATGGCACTATGTTTTATGGTTGCTCAACTCCAGGGACAGACATTTTCCTGCTGAAAAACTGGCAATTTTTTTTGGCAAAAAGCATAAGCCAAAGCCAGCGTGGAAAGGATCTCCAGCATGGATCCACTAAAACAGTGCACTGCATCTCTGCAAGTGACAGCAGCAGTGAAACATTATAAGCATCCTTCCTCCTGATCCAGTGCTGCTCCAAGTGAATTGAGATTGTACATGAGGTATATGATATTCATGGTCAAAGATCAGAATCATTATTGTATAGTTTTCAGAACCTATTAATAACTTATCAGCTGCTAAATTCACGGCTTCTGTGCCTAAATTACACTCTATACTTCTTTTGGTACAATTAATACCAGTGGTCATGGTAGTTCCAGTGGAATGGAAAAGCTGTGGAACAGCAGCTCTGGCAGAGACAGACACAGCAATAAGGTCACGATGTATGGAGGGAGCAGCCAGCACTGGGCTTGCTGCACAATAAAAAGCAAAAAAGAGTTTCCATAGGAAATGGAAAAACACCTGAAGAAATATCTGTTAGCAGAGAGCAAAGAAGGTCAGCCAGAGCCTCTAGGATCCCTACTTATAAGAGCCTACCCCTGAGTTCTCATTTGTGAAGGTGGCTGTTTTTAATAGGAATGGCACACAAAGGTCCAGTTATATCACACAAGGAGATTTGTATACACGAAAGTATCTTCTGCATTTCCTTTTCTTTTTCCCAGAAAGTTTGGAGTTTTGAGCTATGCAAGATGGATGAATGAGGACGTGGTCTTGTCTTTGGAGTTTACACTGTTCAGATTAAACTGAGGATATTTTCCAAAAGCATGTGTTATGTATTTAAAAAGAGAAGTTCACTGTGGGGTGATAGAGATCAACATTTTTTTTCCTGGAAGAAGCTTTGTTTAGTTTCCATTAAGTAATGAGCTGCTAAAGGATTTGCTGCTACAAGAATCTGAAAAAAAGACACCTTAAACACACTACAGCAAAGTATTGTCCTGTGGGACAATTCCACGGTACAAATTGGTGCCAGTAGGCATTCCATCACTGAAATATCAACTAGAAATAGCTAAACACTGAAAATTTGTTCCAGAAACATTCTTGAGAAAATTGTTTTCCTGAAATACATAATCATGCTTATTTTTTTACATTCCAGTGTTTTTACTGGTTTGGTAGTCTTGACAGGAGGCATGAATCACAAACTTACAAGCAGACAGCGTTTTGCATTCTTTTTTGTGGAAAATTTGGGCCCTAATGGTTTTTGCAAGATAGACCAAGGGAAGATGCAACATGAAGATTACTTACTTAACTGAGTTTCATTTACATAAAAATGATAAAATTGGATACTTCTATAGTTAGAGTTGTAACGAAAGTTATGTTCTTTATTCTTTACTCAGCAATGTAGTCATTTATTTTATAGAAACATTTATTTTGACTGGAATACTCTATGCACTCTAATTCAGTGTGCATGACTGAGAAGAGAGGGGCAGTGGAGTCAGCTGAATTTCATTCTGAGAAATTGTTGGTCAATATAGCACCCAGCCTTTATACTACAGAAAGTTTCTCTTTGTTGCAAAAAGATAACAAATGTCAGCCCATATGAAATTTTTCTGAGTGCTCAATATTCACAATTCAGTATCTGAGTTGTTTGCTCAACTTAGTTCCTTGATATTGTTTCCTCTTCCTGACCGGATAGCCTTCCGGACTAAATTTATTTCAAATATACTCCATCTCATCATTAAACTAATCTCAATTTCAAGTCCTACAGTCACTTTCTGCAAACATATTGTCACAACAAGCAAATAAAAATGAGTGCAAGCATTTGCTGGGAAAAGGATGAATATTTTCCTGTAATGCTGTTGCATTGCTCCGATCATCCGGTCTCCCGTAAAATATACCAGCAGTAAAAAAGTGATAAACAATTGGCCAACACTTATCCACTTATTTAGAAACAGTTTCTTGGTGAAGATTTGTGATTAAGACTGTGCATGTGTCCTCAGCTGTAAGGCAGGATACGTATTTTATCCAGCCACACAAGAAGATCTCATCTTTAGCTCCTACCTGTGGAAGTAAATTGGGCACGATGCCAAGCCATAGCTCCTTGCACACGCACTGTTCTCTGAAACCAGGTCTGTGAGGAGCTCACAGCACTGGGTTTGGGCTTACAGGAATCTTGTAGGGCCATAGGAGCAAGCATGAGAACCAACCCCAGACACCAAAACTCCACATGTGCTTACCTAGAATTCTGTTTGCTCCAGCCTTGCTGGAAGCCCTCAGATTTCAGCTCAAACAAACTGCAGTGAGCTACAGGCTGACAAAATAAATCTGGCTGGCTTTAGGTTTGCGTCTCACTGGAATAGCTTGGCCCTCAAGACACTCATAGGGAAGACATCAGGTTTCAGGGCTCCATGCTGACAGCCTAGCTTTCCACACTGGAACAGTTTTCAAGCAGTTTGAACAAATAACTTTGCAAAAAAAATCCGTATTAAAAGAGCTTTTCCTTGCCACGGCGTCACAAGAAGCATGGTAACAGACCCAGTTCACTTGTGCTGGAAGCGCAGAGCTCACCAGCTCAGCTTGTGACACCTGTGTAATGGGAACAGTGCTGCTAATTTACCCATTTGCACAAGGATTTTCCTGGGTGAGCACCAGGAAAACATCTGCTGTGAAGATAATAGATCAAGTTCTACACAAATTTAGTTCAGGTCACTCAGTATCACTCCAAAATCTCTCTGCGGGACAGAAACACAAGTATTACTTGTAAAGGGCCATGAGTATTTGTGGAAAGTCTGGGACTCCTTCACCTCTTGGCTGTTCTAAATGCTTGCCAACTTGTTGGATTAAACCCAATATTCATATAGCGGACAACCTAGAGCTGAGATCTCTATTTCTGCTTTGAACTGGGGTATACAACTCTGTCCTCCAGAGACAAGGTTTCAACATCTGTCAAAAAAGGTCTGAAAGTACTATTTTTCCCTAAAGGGAGAATTACAAAGTGAATTAGTTAACACTTAGAAAGGGTTTAGGGTTTCAGGAAACTAAGTAGCATGGAAATGTAGGGTGCTGTGATCCCTTTCTAATGGAATATTTTATCATCCAAAAGTAGCAATTACAAGTCAAACTTTGTTCCAGTATTATTCCACGATATCCTTAAAAACAGACCCCGTAGGTTTTTCCTTGCATTTCTTACTTCAGCCAGAGAATCTTCCACTCCTTCTGCTTTCAAAAGACTTGAGTACAGTAATGGTTCTGCTTCCACCCTACAGAACACTTGGAGTTTTGCACTTCACGCTTGGGCTCCTGTGGTATAGGAAGTTCTAATGTGACAGCAATGAAAGGAAACAGCCCTTCCGAGTTGTGAACTCCTAGGTGAGCTGCCTTTGTTTTCCAGAGTCAAAGCATGGTATGAATGTTCTAAATTAAGAATCAAAGCATTCCATATCTCTGAGCACATACATAAATTAAAAGTAGGAGTTTATAAAATACTTCAAACCCTGAAACAACAGGAGGATACCACAGCCCATTCCACAATTGTGGACTGGTCCATTACCATTTTATGTACAGTTAGACATATATCTGATAAACACCCCTAGATAACAGCTCTTTTTTTTAAAAAAGAAGCACTTTACATGTTAAAACAAAGACCTAAGTAGCAGAGGGCAAAGCAAAACACCAAATGCAAACACACATAAATTTTCAGAACTTTGAGATCTTAAAAGAACTTGCATTCTGGATCTAAGCATTCTCATACTGACCTTGAATTTACTGGATGGCTGCAGACTTCAGAGTGGATGAAATCCAGTCAGCAAATGCTCCAACTTTCTAAAATTCAAATACTTATCTGAATTTGAAGCATATCATGAATTTGTCTTCACAGAGCAGAGACAATTTAAGTTGCATTTGGTACCCAACCATTAAATTATGCAGACTTTTAAAAGGCACAAGCTTATAATAAGTACTTCCAGGGCATTCAGAACAAAAGAACATTTCTTGGTAAATTAATTCTATATGTTGAAGAAGAGACAAACCAACATGAAATAAATGTGTGCTTTCAAAGGTTCCCCTTTTTACTGCATATTAAGCAATTTTTTTTTTCAAAATTGTGTTATAAAGCAGAAAGTAAAACTAAGAATCTTAGCTATTTAGCATTCATTACTGTTATGTCTGTAATACTGTCTCATATCACAGTAAGTTAGGGAAAAAGGATGTCCAATGGGAATGCAGAGCTCGGTTATGTTCCTTTATCAAATGGGAGGATGTATCAAATGGATGTTCCACTGGGGTCTGTCCCAGTGCAAAGGTCACATCACAGAAGAGGCTTGTTTGACCTAGAGACAAATGAAGTCTGGTTCATAGCCGTTACTTCGGAGGTCAAGAATAGGATTCTACATAGTAGTGACAAACTGGAGATACAAATGGAAAACTTTGTATCTTTTTTGACTTCTACAGGTGTAAGCTACAACCTCAGGAATAATAACCTGCACAGACAGAAAATGTGGAATAGCTGAGGAGGGGGAAATTCAGATAGAAAAGAGCATAGAAATGACAGCTGAGAGCAGACAGGACGGGAGTTAGCAACGTTGTGCTGTTGCCAACAGAGAGTGTCATTCTGGAATGTGGATAGCAGACAAATTTGCAGAGGAACCCTTTTGCTAGAGCAGCACTGATAAGGCTTTAGCTGGATTGCTGTGGTCAGGGACCACACTTCAGGAAGTCCATGGACTGGTCAGACACAGTCCCAAACATAGCAATAAAAATGATGAAGTGATCTATAAATTATGAATTAGGGTAAAATATTGGAAAAGTGAAATATTTAGCCAAACAGACTGAAGAAAACCTTGATAACAGTCTCTCAGACATGTAGAAGGCTATTTTATATGTCTGCAGAAGTAACAAGACAAAATTCAAGAAATACTCTGGTCATATAATCAGAAACATTTTGTAACGAGAAGGCCATGAACAGCAGGAAAATTTGACTGAGGTTTTGTGTATCTCTACTGAAGATTTCAAGGCAGGCTGACAAAAGTCTGCCAGGAAGCCCCCAAAGGTTACTGCTTTTGCCTTGTATCAGGTGATTTCTTATTCTTTCAGCCCTACAATCCTGTGGTTCTGTTTGCTCTTTATCCTGTTTAATTTAAAGCACTAGAAGCTCTGACACACACCACACTGTGAAATACATTTGATTTCAATGAGCCCAGAACATGTTTCTGCTTATCCATCTTCTACTTTTACTCTCTGCAGAAGGCGAAAGACAAATTATTATTGTTCTCATTCACACAATTGTTTTAGTGAAACATCAGTTTCTCAGTGATGATCTAGAAACTGAAAGGCTCAAGCCTGTGGGATGTGGACATTGTGGTCCTAACTCAGATGGAAAATGAAGGTTAAGAAGAAGCAAACACATACTTGCTGTTTCAGGAAGTGTGTCAGTGTCTGGCAGCTTGTTCAGAAGGCTTATTATCTTGTATGGAGAGACTGAGCTGTACGTGTTTCATTCAGGCAGAAAGACAACAGAAAATTAAATCTTGAACACTGCCACAAATATCTCCAAAACATTGTTTGTTGTTTAATTTACAATTTCAGATGACTGGTACAGCTCAGACTGTAAGGAAAGAAATTATGCAAATAACCACAAGAATTAAGAAATGCCAACAACGGTATTAATCTTTCTGTGGAAATTTTCTGGAAGCTTCATAGAAAAGTTGGATTGTAGGGAAAGATGTAGGTTTGGTTTTTTTTCAACCAGGCTGAGTTTTATATCAAATGTTCATCCACAGCTCATTTGGAGCTATTACAGGGATTAGGTGAAAGGCATAAGCAGTAATTACAAGACTAACCATGCCAGGCCAACATGGGCATTGTTCAGGAAGTCATGCCAAATGACATCCCAAGCGCACAATGTGGAGAGAGGATTTGCCAACAATTTTAATTTGTGAGAAATTGTCTCAGTATTTTGTTTCACTTTGATAGTAACATGTTTTTAAAAAATGTCAGCCAGTTACACAGGGGCTGGCTGCAGCCCAGGGGTGAAACTGTGATGAAGAGGGCCATTAGTGAAAAATGCCAAGCTCTGAGTTTCATGTCATTAATATTTATGACACAGTGTGAAGAATCTTATTTAAATGCCACTCTGTGTGTGGGTTGGGGTGAAGGAAACGAGGGATGCTAGGGAAGGAGAGTTACAGTATTTATGCTAAAGTGTGCAGGCATCTTGACAAGGAACAAAGCCCTTGACAGACACTGGGTAGCAATAATTAGTCTAATGTTTGGATAGTTACACTTTAACTGACCTCTGATTTTAAGGGCATAAAATTCTAAACATGACTGTTCTGTCAAGCTGCCAAGTAAAATGCATTTAGATGGGTATTTGGAAACCAAGTATCATTTTTAACCATCACCTATTATTTTGGGCAAATCGCCTGAAGTGGACTGAACTTCAAACATTTATTTCATGCCAGCCTGCCCATCCTGAAATTCTGTTGTGATTTCAGGTAGACAATATGTTTTGTTCAGTATAGCACTAAAACTCCTACCAGTGACTGCTGAAGTCCTGGTTCCAAAAAAGACAAGTTCCAAAGTGACAAATTCCTCCCTTTGCAGAGAGTGGGAAAGAAACTGTGCTGCCAGAGAGTGCTGCCCTAGACCCTTCCTGGGTCACAGGAGGTGGTGAGGCACTTTCACACACAGAACTTCCATAAGCAATGGGGTTTGTGCACTTATTAGCTTCCGATTCAGAATTTGGGTTTCTCCACAGTGAAACTCTGTCCAGTTTGTGAGATTGTCCCGGGGTGACAATGCTCTGTGCTTTGTCACATGGCTGCAGTGAGTGCCTCTCATGTTTTTATAAAGTTCACATAAGATTTGCATGAACTATGTAGCCAGGCCTCGTCTCCCTGTTTTTAATGCAAATTGTCTCCTCCTCTTGACATAGTCTGTTTTATATCCTAACTTAATTCCTATAAACTGCTGTGCTTTTTCAACTTATGTTGTTATGTCAAGAAATAAACGAAGTGCACTATACACATCATATTTTTCACACAAATGTCTGGCATGCATATTGCTTACATAAAAATACAGCATTGTTTAAGAAAGAGAAGAATTTAGAGGGAGCTGGTATAAGAGATCCATTTTTTTTAAAGAAGTAATTCCTTGGAGATTAATTTTTTTTTTCAAACTACAGTATTTCATAGGCTAAAAAGAAAAATCTGCTGTTCAAAACACAGAAAACCATCAAGAGAAATCAAAGTTATAATTTTATGCAAAGGAACTCTGCTATTTGTAGCACTAAAATATAAAATGAAATACTATTGGAATTAATTGCTGAAAATTTATTTTAATATGTGCTAACAGAAACTTGGTCGTGCACTCTGTTACCCCGGAAATGTATCAGCTTTGAAGTTACTATCTCCTGTTTCTATTCAGAGAAGGTCAAAGCTGAGGTTCAGCAGGAATCCAGGAACTTTTAAGGCAAGGATGAATTAACTAAATTATTGCTTTGTAACTATATCCATCTAGAGTATGCAGTAACATCCAGAAGTTAAGGATAGGTGATTGTACCTTCCTTCTACACAATCAGCCCTGAAATAAGAAAGAGCTTGGTTCCTCATTGACTTTTAACTGGTAAATTATGACTGTGGAGAAATTCCTCCTAATGAATTTTAATAGAATTCTCATTAGTTGGATATCCCCTTTTGCACTCCTCTGGCAGCTCTTAAATAGATGAAAGTCAGTATGATTGACTTTCATACATTTGCCAGCCTCATCTCAGGGTCCATATTAATAAATACAAAAATGCTTCTGGCCATTTCAAAGAAACCTCAGTGGAAGGAGAAGGAGCCCTATTTGATAATCCTGGGAGGGCCATATTCAAGGGGCAGTGAGGATCAGGCCTGACTGGAGGGCTCACCCAATGCTGCTACACAGCAGCAGTGTAAAGCTGAAGGGGAGGCTGTCCAGCATCTGGAACTGTTTAGCTTTTAGTGAGCATTTTCTACTGAGCACTGAGATTATCTTATCTCCTTTCTACCTCAGTGCAACGTAGAGACGTGTGTTTCAACACGGTTTTTGTGTAGTGGGATTGCTACATTCACACAATTGCATCAACCGAGTTCCTCGGCATTTGATCCATTTCCTGCAAAGAGGGAAGGTCTTTGACTTCAAGCCTAATGAGGGTGACTGCAAGCTGATCCCAAAGGTGCTGAACAGGGATGATCAGGACATCTCCAAATCAACAGCTGAGGTGAAGAGTTCAGCTAAGAAGGTCCCTGACTCCCAAGAGCTGTGCACCTCCTGGTAGGCACCGGCCCCCTCCAGCTGCCCTGGCCATTAATGTGAGCTGAGGGTGCTCAGTATTTTGCATAACCCAGCTATAAATGCATTACACTGAACTGCATAATCTCAGGGATAAGGGAACATCTGTCATCCAATAGCAGCAAACACCATCTGCTTTTGTATCACCATATTCCTACTCACTTGAACAAATGGAGCTCAAGGCACACTGGGCACTGCTTAAGAAAAAGCAAAATGTATTTAGACTTGTTACTTTGCCCTTTTGCACATTTGGAATAGCTATAATGAAAGGATTTGCTCACAAAAGCTTTCATTAGAGTAATTTGCTATTTGTGCTTTCTCTACTATAGTTTCAGAATTATATCATTTTTCTCTCACCAGCTCACGGAAACTATCCAAACTAGTTATGAAATAACTCACCTCCCATTACTCCCAACCTAAGCCAGTAGCCTATATCCTTCTTCAAGGTAATATCAGAAGGCTTTCTTGATCTCTTCATCTCCTGCCCAGAAGAATGCCTGGTCCAGCCTTCTGCTTCTCTTTGCTGGTACTAAAAGAAACAAAATGCAAAGGCGGCACAGTATCAGGCAAAAAAATCTTCCCTGGAAGACCTCTGGAATTTTGCCAAAAGAAATTTACAACTGAGTTGGTTTGAACACTTTGTACTGTTCATAATTTATAGTGACTTCTTCTTATTATTAATAATTTTAATGTCTGGAGGAAAATGAAATTATACTCTACTGCACTGTGGAGTCAAATTTTAAAGATGTTCAAATTATCTGACTAGATAATTGTTCCTCTTCTGGCTTTTGACTATGACTGTTCCTTCTGTTACTTGATTAAACAGATAGCAGAGCATGTGTCCTGGTCTGAAGTAGGAAATGGTTCTTTAGGAAGCTTTGGGAAATCTATCACTTCTCTCACTACTCCAATGTACTCTAAAGGCAGTTAATGATAACAATTGATGCTGTGCTTTCCAAATTTAGCCCTCGAGGGATTGATGTGCTGAGTGTCCCCAGAAGAGTACTTGACTGGAAAATCAAACTTAAGGACTGGCATAGAAAAGGATGCTCGAGTAGGCCAAATGAACCAAATATAAACACAGCTCCAAGAACTAAGGGAAAATTAGTGGAGAACTAGAACGGCTCATAAATCTAGAGAGACAAAAATATGTTTGTCTGGAATCTTGAAAATCAAATTCAATTTGTATCTAGTGCTTGGCTGAACTTTTCAGACAACATTTTACAATGTTTGTCATTTGCTATACAATTTGTACATTTTATCATAATTTATAGAAACAGTCTCTGTTTGCCTAAATATGTACAGAGGCAAGGCCTGTAGACAGATTTTGTATATATTTGACCAATTACATCCATGCAAAAAAAAACCCTGAAAGAATAAAATATTTTATTTGAAATGCCTTTAAGCTCATAGATGAAGCTTTAAAGCGAACATCATGTCTAAAGCCCCAAAGTCTTCATCAGAGTTCCACATTCACATCTCTGTTCTCAGCACAGAAATGAAAAGTGAACTCTCAAGGTAATGTTTAATATTATTTGTGTCTCACAACAGCACTTGATCCTGAATAACTGTTCCCACTGTATTTAGGAACTGTGCAATATCTGTAATATGAGGCTATCTTTAAGGTTTAGCTTATTAGCTCCTAACAGACTGGGGGTAGGAGGAGAAATAAGCTCTGAGAGATGAAATGCTACAGCTCTATTGAATTCCAATCCAGGAAACGTACAACAGAACATGTTACCTCCTAAATTATCATGGAAACTGAAGCAGCCTCTGAAGTGAGACTCGTGTACTTGTGTGTCATTGTTTAAAACTATCTTCTAAGGCTGGAGACTGAAAGAAAGCTTTGCATCTCCTTGCAAGTTGAAAGAGAGTAAGAATTTGTTTGAATTCCTAATGAGCACGTCAGGAATAGCCTCCAGTATTTTGCTACCAAATTTCAGAGCCAGACACTGGGAGGTTTCTCTGGTTTTATCTGCACCACTAGCCGTGGTACAGCACGGACATAATTGAGCTGTTCCTGACCACTCTGCCTCAGCTGCTGAAAACAGGATCCTTATTAGTGCTGACATTTGTGCAAGCTTATTTATCTCACTCTCCCTCCACTGGATTACTACCATGCTTCTCAGAATGTCTTCTCAGCCTCAAATTAAATTGCAAATTATAATCTAAATTAAATTGTTCTTCTTTCCTAGCTAGCTTTGGTTTCAAGAAGGCCGTACTTCCCAAACAAACAGTACCATAAGGCCTTGAAAAAAAAGACACGGGGAGAAGACGCTGGTCTTCTTTTGGCTGAAAATTAACGAGACAAAAAGGTTTCTGTCATGATCACACTTCTAGATTACCATCCTCTAATATTTTTTAATATAAATCAAAGGTAGTTAAACCCTTAGAACCAGTACTTCAAAATAATCCAGGTTACTTTAAATATTACTAAAAGTATTTGATAGTTTTGGGGTTTTTTCTCTAAATGAATGCTCTTTAGCACAAATTTCATTAAAACCTTTGTCATCAAATTATAGGGATCAGTAACCTCTGCTGAAGAAAAGGCAAGTCCAGATGAAAAACTTTAATGAATCTCACTGGGGGGCATTAACCTCATTGCTGCAGTTTGCTGGAGCCTGAGCAGGGCCCAGCTCAGCAGCCTCACTAAGGATTGGCTGAGAAAAACAAGTCCAGCAATATGGGATGCGAAACAAGTCAGGAAAACATCCTTTACAAGGCTGCATGGAATAGAGGCTATTCCCCTGGATAATTTGCCATCATTAACCATTTCATGAGTATTGAACCCTTCAGGGCCTGTGAGTGCCCACGAGCACTCTCCACTGCTGCACAGCCACCAGGCTATGTTCTATATGTAATGTTTGCTGAGGCTGTGCCACGTGGGGCTTTTCAGTGTTTTCCCCTGAATAGAAATTTTTCTCTGAAAACTTTTTTTGCTTAAGTTCCTGAAAAGAATTATAGGGTGGTTTTTTTTTTTTTTCCTTTTCATAAAAGACAAGTTACAAAGTGACAATTTCCTTCTACCACTGGGTAAAAGGAATTTGAACTTGCCCTAATAACTAAGTACTTTAGGGCAGTGTTCAAAAACTTTTGAGATAAAGATATAGATACAGATGGTATAGATAAGAGCTTTTCCAGACTTTTCAAAAGACTTGAGGAGTCTTTCAGAGATCACATGCAGTAGAATGGTAATGAAATAACAGCCTCTCATCTCCTGCTGTTTGCAACTGATACAGACTAAACCCCTTTCCCTCTTTCTCTAACGTCCCTTATATTCTTTTACACCTATATTACAAAAGCAAGCAAAATTCCTTCAAGTTCAAGCCATAGGTGGGTGACACACTTTTAATTGTCCTTGCTGGGAATGTCAAAACAGGCAGTGCAATCCTTCTTACTTCAGCAATAGTAATCAATCCTTGTTTGTTAGTTTGCTGATTCTTAGATGATCTCTTTGAAAAGATAAATTGCCAACTTTCTCCACTTCCAGTCACTGACATATTTGCATATATCAAATGAGAATAAATGGAAAAATAATGATTCAAAATCAGACATCAGTGTTCTACTGTAGAAGGCAAGCAAAATATAACCTATGACAAAGTAGGTCCCACACATTTATAGTGCAACTTCTGGCCAAATTCCACTGGATGACACTGACAGGCTGGTGTTTCAAATCCATGTTCAGTACATGTGTGATTCATCTGCTTCATCCATATGGGATTCTGAATTTTTATTATGAATTAACATCTTTTTCAGTAATAAATAAATAACTAGTTATAACAAAAATAATCCTAATTCGTGACGGGGTGGAAATAGAGGTGAGGAATTCTGACTCTTTGTCTATCAAGTCAGTAAAATTAGGCAATTAGACAAAAATGGCAGGAAATCAGAAGGAACTAAATCCCTACTTGTATCCAGGAAGAAATTGCACTGCTGGAAGCCCTGCTCATGTAACTGAGACCTTGAGCCACTACAGAACTCAGTGTCTTTGTCTGTTTCACAGCTCCAGCTTTTCCCCCTCTTTCCACCACTGTTTTTTATTTCTGGTCTGTGCACAGCAGCAGTGTTAACTAATTGGTGAGATGGAAACTGTCCTTTCCCATGAAGAAGCCAACTCAAAGAGCAAGTCTTTGAACAAGAGCAGGCTGGGTGAGACTGGAGTTCTGGTCCATGCTAAGCCACTCACCCCGCATTCCTCCTGCTGTCCCGGCAGCACGAGTGTCGAGTGTTGGGACAGAGCTGACGGCCAGACCCCACCACAGCCTGCCCGTGCCCCTTGCACTCTCCCTCCTCCCAAAAGTGCCTGGCAGAGCACTCTCTGAGTGAGAGCAGCCCTGGCAGCTGTAGGCATGGAGGGAGAAGCACTTGCTTGGGGTGGCCCTGCTGCCCCTCTGCCTAGGCACACCTCTATCAGAAGGTGACAGCCACAAAATATCAAAACCAGTTTTTCCTCTCCAAACTCCCTGCCTGTTGTTTTTTTCTCCAAACATGAGTCCATCTGTGCCTTCCCAAGTGATGGACACACAGTGACATCTGCATCACTTCGAAAAAAGCATTTGTGTGTTTGTTTCTCACGGAAAGTAGGAATTGCCAAGAAATACTCGTCAAGACCCTTTGTTGTTTTTCCCTTTTTGTACCTATTATTTCTGAGCAACCTCACCAACAAAAATCTGATTTAAGCTCACAGAGTTATGGAGAATAAGGTTCTTGAAGCATCAGAGCAAATAGTCTTGATTCCAGAGGGTATTTATCTACTTCATTAGATCACATCAATAATGCGTATCTATACTGAGCTCTCACTGACATCACTGTACTTCCTGTGTGGTAGCAAAGTTCTCAGGGCTGCTCTTAGGGCTCATACACTCAGAGATATTCAGACTGATGGACACCTCTAAGTATTCCCAAGACAGCACTGGAGACAGAGACAAGACCATTTCTGTAAATTATTGTGGGACAGAAGCAGTAAATATGTTATTTTAGAAAAAAACTGAAGCTGGTGGTTCAAGAAAAACAGTAACAGCTTTTAAAGCAAAATTGCCAAAGTGAAATAACACATTACTATCATTCAGATTTGGTGCTTCCTCACAGTTTTGATAGAAATTCCACTTCAGGTACAAATCTCCCAACAAGGGCAAAATGTCATCATCAACAACTTCTCCTTCATAGTACACTTCCATAAATATAGTATAAACCCTGGTGAAATTAGTCACTCTAAACATACAGTACAGGGTAGAGAGGGGAATTTGACCCACAAATCTGCTTCTAAGATTTAATTACTTTTTCAGTCATGAAGAGAATATGACGGTGAAAGGAATAGCAAAGAAGTATCCAGGTACCTCTGCAGCTATTTCTGCTCCCGAGGCCGGGATGTTTCTACTGCATTCTGTGCTTAGTGAGGTCACTGACAGGCACAAATCTGCACAACATATCCTGTCCTGATCTCAGAAAGACGAAACAATGGGCCACTCCTTGCCATAAAATACCTGCCTTTCACAATTCCACCTCTTTTTCGTCACTATGAGGCAGCAAATAAGTACAAAATATTTTGCTTCAAATCTGCAAAAGATGTGGGATTTTCCTGAGGAAATCCAAGCCACACAGTGACAACACTGTTGATTAAAAACACAACACCTACCATACAACGCAGTTTATGACTTATCCCTTCTGTGGCAGGAGGAACATTATTTTGATAGTGGAGGTGATAAATTATGGAAAGAAATTAAAATCTTTTACCCAAACCTTTCAGATGTATCCTTAGAAAACCTCCATCAGTTCTTCATTGATTTTCATTTTTCTTTGGAGATTGCATTTGTGAGTTGCAGCTCATCCTTAACTAATAAAATTTTACTTAGACACAAGGTAATTGTAGCATGAAACATTCAAACTGATGAGATAAGAATAAAAAGTTAACAAAATTTAAATATTTTGGCTTCTCAATACCAAATTATCTTTTCAATCGCATTTAAAATCTGCTTTACAATCCCCGAAGTGAGAACTTCTGGCTCAACAGCCAAAAATACAGACTTATGGGAATGGAGCATAATTTCATAAATATTGTTGCTTATATGCAAAATCCTCCAGATTAGTAAGGAAAGTCACAGGTTTATTCATCAAATGAAAATCTATAAAGTCTTGGCTAGCAGTGGCATTATGTAGCAGGTAGATATTATCTGAGACAGCTATCTGGTGGAAAGAAATCATCTTTCTACAGGAATATTCTTGGTGTTCACAAGACCTCTGTTTTACAATCACATTCCCAAAGCACTAGAAAGTTAGGGGAAGAGACAGATTTCCTCGGAGGGATTCCTGTCTCTGGGCACCAGTAGCTTTTTCTTCCAGACAGGATTACCCTGTGGGAGTTGTATGAACTTTCTTTGAAGGACATAATTTTTGCTTCAGAATAGCTCAGACTGTTCTGAGCTGCAGGTATTTTGAAAATAAAACTAGGTTTCCATACAAGGTTAAAACTATTCCTTGAGTCCTCTCCCACATCAGATTGCAGGAGCTGGACACTACTGTGCTATCAATACAGTCAGTATATTTTTCAGGAGCAAAATACAAACATTGAGTTAGAACACTTAACATAAGTTTGCTAAGTACTTTTACTTCCTTTCTTGGTCATGGTTCTGAGAGTGTTTGTTTAAATGAGGAGGAAAATGAATAGATTCTCCAGACTTCCCTCCACTGCCAGCAAATACAGAGCACACCGTCATCCTTTACATAACATGTGGTAAAAGGAGAAAATTTAGATTCCCCTGTTAAAATACTCTCTGTCTATCACTACTTTGCTTTTTACTTTTCCTATAAATGGATACTTATGGCCACTTCAGTTTGTACTGACTCTTGCAGAGACTTTGAGAAACCTCTTTGGTCTAAATTCTGTGCTCTCACGAGCTGACATTAATCCTGAGCTTTCCTACCACCCTGATAGCAATGCTGAGGAGGAACAGGGACATGGCAGTGTGCTGTAGGACTGGCCCGAAGGTGACACTTTTTATTGGGGAGGTTTAGTCAACCACAGCAAACGTGTGGTGTTGAGAAGAGAACGATGCTCCTCCAGCCTCCCCTTTCTGCTGCGCTGTGCAGCTGCCTGGAATGGCACATTCAAAGGCTCTTTGAAGAGCGAGCTGTGCACTGTGCTCTGTGGGTAACGATCTCGGCCCCAGCACTGACAGATCAATTCCTTTCAAAGCACATTAAAACGCTCACATGCAAATTAAAAAAAGCTTCTTTCCTTAACTTCTGGGATATATACCTTCCAAGAAGGAATTTTAATGTAATGTGCACATATAATTTCCTACCAGATTCATGGAGATACACTTTACAGAGATAAAGACAACAGTATCAACTATGCATTCACTTCATATCCCTTTTGTATGAATTTCTGTGTCATTCTGGTGTGTCAGACATCTGTGAACGATTCTGCCAAAGCTCTGGAAGCTGGCTAGGAACTACCAGGCACCAGCGAAAGCATCTGTGCTCAGGACAGCAGGGTGTATGAATGGTGCAGCTCCTCTGCCTGTGGACCCCAGGCCATGCCAGCTGTTTGACAGGATGAATTGGAAGGCAGATCAATGAGAGGCTCTGTGACAGAGGCCACGGCACACTCCCAAACCAGTTTTTTTCCTTTCACTCCCCTGCTTTTATGCACTGCTCATATTGCTTCAGTTATTTAACTTCTTTAATCTGATAAACATTAATAAAGAAGCAAGTTCTCCTCCCAGCCCTGAATTTTTTAATTATTTCTTTAGGCAGTGAGCTTACAATCTGTTCCTTTGCCAGGGTCAGACAGCTCGGATTACACAGCCACCTTCCTGCCTTAGCACCCAGGGATTTATGGAGAAAGTTTCTATTCTGCTTTGTAGTCAGTGAAAATCAACAGGACTGGCAGCACAACCAGCTTTGTTGTAATGCCAACATTCTGAAGGGAACATTGTTGTTGATTACTCAAATGTTTTTACCTTTAATGGTTTTCTTTAAATTGCTTCATTTCATTGTGTTGTGCTTAGCTCACTGGAGCTCACTAATCTGCTCCACTGAGGAAAGAAGTATTGGTTGTATTTTTCTCATTTTTCTCATTTTTGAAATAAAAACAGATGAGGTTGAATTCAAATTACCCATTTTGCCAACAAGGAAGAACGTAAATATTAAGAAAGCTTACCTCATCATTTTGAAGGCCTTTTCTTCTCTATTTACAGCTCCTTTTATCTGAGCTCCATGAACATTTGTGTGGGCAAAGCTGTGTTGGCATGAACAGTACACAGAGATAATTTCAGGCCTGTAACACAGAGTTGCTATCTCCGAATTAGATTCTTGATTAAATAAACCACATTTTGACAGCCCTAGAGTTGCCTTTTAAAGGTCAAGACATTCAGCCAGAGAGCAGAAACATTCTGTACAAAATACAAAGGCCTGGTCCGTGTCCCAAGGACCTTTGCTAAGCAGCACAGGTCTGTAAGCAGAACACAGCGAGATCAAAAGGGGAGCACCAAACCAGAAGCAGCAGCACGGTCAGATAATGCTGGCTGTTGCTATTGACTTGTGTCTCTGAGTGCTGCCAAAGAAGAGTTTCCGGAGGGAGATGTGAAGAGGAGAGGGTATTTTGATCTTGCACTAGAGCGTAAGATGTTTTCAAGCACTGGTGATGGCAAGAGCAAGAACAAAAGGGAATATGGTGAAATGTGGTGAGGACACCAGACACACCAGAAAAGAACTTGACTCTAGAGCTGAAAGCTGGAAGATCAATGTGCAGAGGGACATTTCTCCAATTCCTTCCAAAACTAGGAGGGTAAAATTAGGCAAGGCAACAAAGTTAAGCTGTCCCCACACTCTTCTTGCCAAGTAGTGGGTAAGATGTGTAAGCTCGATGTTAGCAGAGGAAAAGGAGCAAGAGAGCAGACAGAGTCCAGCCTGAAGCAAGAGAGCTGCTTGCTCTAGGAGCATCAGAATAAACCCAGCTGAATTTTTTTTTCTATTTGTATTTTGTAGCCACCAGGTTTTTAATATTATGTTAATATTAATCATATTAACACCTTCCTGGGACTGTGCAGAGCTCCAGTTGAAGCTCCAGCACCAGCAGGCTGCTGATTCTCTGCTGCCTGGATGCTGTCCTCTCCTGAGATGGTCACTGACACCCTGACTCTTGATGAAGTCATGAAAACGGTGTCTGTTCTCAACAGGACACTTATTTTTTGGAGGTGCTCACAGTACTTTGTTATATTTATCTTTCCACTAGATGTGCTTGATGTTGGCTAGTGAATTTGAAGCATCCTGGAGTTGCAGGAACTGATAAATACTCAAAGACACATAAAAACACACAAACTGAAAGATACTTCAGATGTTTCACCCCCATCTTTTTTTAATTACGTTGTAGTAAGAGCTTCAGAAATTATTTTATTTTATATTACTATTCATGAGCACAACTCTTCAGAAACAGCAAGAATCCTGGGGGAATTAAAAAAAAAAAAAAGGAAAAAAAAAAAAGAAGAAGAAGAAGAAAGAAGCTCTGTTTTTGAATGAGGGAGGCTGTTTCAATCCAAAGCTTTCCTACTGAGATGTGAAGGGACCAAACTGTCCTAAAGCTTTGAGCAGCTTGGAATGAAAAGCAGCCGGAACATGCAGGGACCCCCAAAGCAAGTAAGGCCTGTTAGCAAATGGAAACAATAGCACTGTGCATGTTTCAGCTCGATGCTCATCTGGGCTGTAGCTGTGGTAAAATCTACTTTCTGCAAGTTTTTATGGCTGGAAAGCAATTGGGAGAACTTGCAGCGTTCACTTTCAATTTTACCAGCTTGTTTAAGAACAATTTGTATTTATTTCCTTTCCTTATTAGTAACTATAAACATTATAGAATTCCAGTTCCTGTTCCTTTTGTTTCTATAGATATATTTATATCCTTTTTTTGTTATACACTTTACATTCTAAACAATTCAACCTCTAGCAAGCAATAGAATTACAAGATTACAGGAATGCTAAAATTTGTTATACCTGGTTGCAATATTAAACTCCATGTATCAGTTTAAATGAATATTAATACATAGCAAATCAACATCCTTCAACCTCACAAAAAATTCAAAACCACCAAGAAGATTGATTTGGTTTTATGTTGTTTTTCTTCCTTTTGATGGTTTTCATTATGTACAGCTCTGTATTCCCTTACCTCCCCCGAGTACTTTTAAGTAGCAAAACAAGGTCAGACTTTTATTCACACACAGAGATCAAAAATTTAAGAGTCAGGCACAAAGTATTTAGAAGGAAGAGCTGTGATTTATCTCCTACAAACTAACGAAAATATTTTGCCTGAGACAGAAATACTGGAAGGATAAATCAATCCACATCTGGAAGACAAAGAGCAGATTAAAAGAAGACATAAATGTATCAAAAGAGCTACTCTGGTCAATTGGCAATGCCATGTTTGGTTTCCTTCACACTGAAAGAATCTGTGGTGGCAAATGCTTCCTGATTTACTCTGGGTTTTCAGGGCCTTAAGTAAAAGCAGAGGAAAATATGGGATTTAGGGCCCTGAAGTAGCTGTTTTCCTCTTAATACAGAATGCAATCCTGTCAATACAAGTTTAATCAGCTGTGAGGTTTTCTTCACAAAACCCGTAATTCAGCTGTCACAGAAAAAATAGATGTTGGCAGCTCTAATCAAAAGGGCATACACTGCAAATTCTGATAGCACAGTATAAATGAATCTGAAGCCTGTCTAAATGTACTGAAGTCCAGTACTGCAATGCTCCTCTGCCCATGCTTTTATCTGGTAATGTCACTATACTGTAAGTGGGTAGACAGCATAAAATTCTCATAAAACCCAGAAACTTCTCTACATCTACTAACAAAGGAAAGCAAAATGGCAGAGATACTATGTCCCCCACACACAAAATCCTGCTTTTCAGACCATTTTTCACCTCTGTCACCCAGTCTCACATGGAAAGGAGGAAAACAGCAGGAAATACGCATGTGCTCAGTGCAGGATGAACTGAGGAGCCAGGCTGCAGCCTTCAAGCACTCAGCTGTCCTCACAGGCTGGCCCATGCTGTGTCACTTTTCATTTCCTCAGGGGTGCTCGTATTACTATTTGAGCCATGAGAACACCACACAAACTTGTTTCCACATAAACATTTTACTCTGGAAATAAATAAAATTAAAATAAATTCAATAAGCTCAAATAAAAACTGGGGTTTTTTCAAGGTCCTAAAAAGAGACCAGGCTTAGAAGCCAGAAATCAGGAATGTCAGGCATAACTGGTAGCTCACAAGCAGCTGGAAGAAGTTTTAGGCTCATCAAGAGCCTCCTTAATATTGTTCCATATTGAAACACTTTAGCAAAATTATGCGCTTATTTCCATCCTGCTGCCCCCATATTCCTCAATCTTTCTGGCAGCTTTCTTCTCACACAGGTTGATTCAGCCCTGCTGTAAAATCTGCAGTGAATGCCTCAAAAGTGGGGTGCCACAGCAGTGAACAGACAGGGCTGAACCAGCTATTTGGTTTTGGGGCTGAATGGCTGAGGTTCTCCTTCACCATGAACCCAGGGCAGCAGATTAGGCAGCCACCAGTGAGGTCCATGCTGATTTCAGATGCTCACATTGTCCATTTGGGAGCAGAGGTGCCAAATGAAGTCTGCCACTTTGTTGACACAACTCCTCCTGGCTCTCCTAGGACCTGGTATAAGCTGCTAGAAGTGAGTGTGTAACCCTCGTGGCTGTAGAAAGATAGATTAAAAATCAGCTCCTTGGTGATTGAGAATACTAAATGTAATACTAAAACCAAGTGACTCATTTGATGTAATTTGAGCTGTGATAGAAACTTTTTCTATAACCTAAGTGAAATCACATAAACTTTCTATTTTGCTATAGCTACCTATAGTACAGTACCAGTGACAACTATTGCTGTCCTCACTGCCCTAATGGAGGGAAAATTATTAATAAAAAAAGCTCATAAGTGATAAAAATAATATTTGGATTCCAACAAAAATGGATTTAATTAATCCCTTGCATTGGTTTTGCAGCCTCACATGAAGTACCAACTATGCTAAGGGCTGCAGAAACACATGGCCATGGAAAGCCCCTGCCTCAGAAACCTAACAGTGTGCAGCCTGCCAGTGATGAAATGTAAGTAGCAATTTCAGAAATGATGATAAGTACCACAATTATTGAGATAAGTACCACATTTGGTTCCAAATGTGAAACCAAAACATTCTCATAAAACTCTTCTACAACATTAATAAAGGAAAGCAAAATGTCAGAGAGATACTATGTCCCCCCCCCACAAAATCCTGCTTTTAAATCCATTTTGCACCTCTGTCACCCAGTCTCACATGGAACCAAATGTGAAAAGCTAGGTACTTATCACAATTTGGACCCAGCCGCTCTTGTAATACTCACTAATTTTCTGAGAAATACAGCTGCATTTCTTCAGGAAGGCAGGGTGATGCTGACCCCAAGGTATTCGATGGGAGAATCTAAAAATCCATTTCACTGTTTTGCTCTAATAGTTTTCTTCTTTTATTTACCAGAGAGAAACTAGTTACCAAGTATCAAAAGGTTTTGAAAGCTCCAGGTGCTCACATCAGCCAAAGCTTTAAAAAAAAGAGATGAGGAGGCACTGTGGGGAAAACCTCTCCATGAGCCTGCTAATGATTTGGGATCAGCAATGGTACATTGTGAATACTCTCCTTCAGATTCCCTTGGCCAAACAAACATCAACACCACAGATGTCTCCAGGGATAGGTATGAAAAGTGAAGGAGAACATGGAAGGATCCTGACTATGCCATACCTCTCCAAAAAAGAAATCAAACGGAATAGTCAGAAGTGGACATACACTCCTGTTTAACCTCTTTTCAGTCTGACTGTTCTCATACATTTTCTTCTTGAGTATAATTAAAATTCTCTACAAACCCTCCATATTCATTTAGCAGTGCTGCAGTGAGCCTTAGTTACAAACTAATCTCTTACACATTTTCCTTTCAAATTGTTCAGAACAATGAAAATTTTGTGGTTATACCTTTAGGTTATAATATCAATGTTATACATAAATAATCTCTACTCACTATATTTACTGTTTAATTTTTTTGTTGCTCTTTCACAGAGACTAACATTTTCCTTCAATACCAGAATATGTCTGTGCATTCCTAAAATGCCCTAAAAACAACTTTTATGTCCACTGCATAATACTTGATCAGCTCTGTGCCCCTGAAATATTCCTCATGTGATCTATTAAAGAAGAAATTCCTATGTTCACTACTACTAAGATTCCAAAACATCAGAACTAAAATAGTACCAGTTTAACAGGTACGAATCCTAAACTTCAACTCTAAAAGACAAAATCAAAAAGAACTAAACTAAGGAAAATATGTCTTGAAATTCCACATAAGATTCCCAAGACAGAGGAGAAGCAAGCATTGTTCCATTATTTAATAAGGAAATTGCAGATCATTTTGCCTGACATCAACGTCAGGGAAACTGATGGAGAGGCTGGTACAGGAAGAAATCAGTGTACAATGAAAGGATGATAGTACAATTAACGCCAGTCAACATAGAAAATTAGTTTTGTCAGGAATAAAAAAACCTGGCTATTTTCCCATGAGACCAAGAATTAGTTTGATAAAGTAAACTCCTGTAAGATTTCATTAGGGCTTTGGCTCACAAGTCTACAGGGTTTCTGATAAAAGCCCCAGCAATGTATGCTATCAGTCTGGTCCATACTAAATGGACCCAAATCATACTGAATGATCTAAACAAAAAATATAAAATTACTGATGGAAAAAGCTGCAAATTACAAAAAGTTATAGAGATATAAATAACATGAAGGGCAGGCCCTTAATATAGACCAACTAAGAATTCTTAGTGAGGTCTGGCCTATATTTCAACACAGAGAAATCAAAGTTTTTCATTAAAGGAACAAAGAAAATCTCATTTAAAATATAGGAAATTATTTTTGAAAAGGAATTACTGTGAAAAGAAAGAAATAGCACTAATAGGCCCAAGCAGACCCATTCCCAGGGCAAAGTGTAGGCAAAATTATTCTTATTGCCCAAGGTGGATTAAACCATGACACAGGAGTTGGTGCTACTACACCTCTCTGTGGTTTCAAAAAGATCATTACTGGGAGAATGTCCTGAAGAAACAGCTCCAGAAACCCAAAGGTTTTACTGAGAGAAATGATACTTATTTGTGATGATAGGGGGCCTTCAGAAATTCCAGTTAGGTTAATGTGTGAGAAGTTCAACAGAGAATTGTGGTATATGAGTACAGAAACAGGAGACTGAATGCCCAAATTGCAGTGCTATGTACTTGAAAAAAATCTGACTAATTTTTCATTTATATTATTTGCCAGTGAGTCTCCATCTCCAAACAACCACAACTAGGAAAACAACCCCTTATAATTTGACTCAATATTATCTGTAAGACTAGATATAAACCAAATACTTCAATTTGAAATCACAACTACTAGTAAAAGTACTAGTAAGAGCAACTGCTAATTGAAAATTACTAAGTAATAGCTAAGAAGCTCTTTAAAAATAAGCTAAGTATCACTGTAAATGAAGAAAGGGTTTGATATGCCATTGACAAGTGCCTGGAATGAATCTGCCCTACACATTTCCTACTTACCCTCCATCTCCCAAGCAAAATCCTCCAAACCCTATGCATACATTATCAACCTACATTTTCACCTACATGCATCAAACCCCATCACTGCCCAGATCCATGCCCTTCAGCACACCTGCACTAAGCTTGGCCAAGTACAAGTTGCAGGACAGGCACAGAATTCAGCTTGATAAATTGGAGATGTATTGCAAGCACAGGATGAAATTAAATATGTTCAAGAGCAAGAAAATACAGTTAGGAAGAGGTAAACATACAGGCAGCACCTGAGTACATGGCAAGTATATATAAAAAAGGAACAGAGAGTACAGACGTCAACAATATCAGGCTGCTGCCAGGAAGGCATGAGCAAGGGTGATGGTATTAGCAGGAATAGAGCTTGCAAGGAACCCAAAATATTCCCTCCACTTCATTGGGATTTGTTCTGTGTTCAGGGGGATTACTTAATTCTAGCTTGGTGAGACACTGTAGTAATGGGAGAGACAATCTAGAGAATGCCCAAAGAGAAAATGAATGATCAGAGGGCTGGAAAGCATGATGATCAAGGAAGAACTGAAAGATGTGGCCCTACTTAGCTTAAAGGAGAGAAGGCTGGGAAAAAGGGAGAGACTCGCTAACGGCTTTCCAACTTATCCTGAGACTTCCAATAGAAATCAGAAAAAGTTAAAATTTGAGCATACTGATAGATTTACATATCAAATGCTAATATGTCAAACTCAAATCCTAACTTACATTTCTCAGGAGATAAACTTTGACAGTGTTTTCCAGACAAATATCCATGCATTGCAAACAGCTTTGAGAAGCTGCTGCTTTCCTGACGTGAACAATAATTTTGCCTGGTACTTTGATTGACGCAAATGCTCAGTCACATTTAAATCAAAATAGGAGGAAGCTACTATTTTCCATGGCTTCCTGTAGGACATATGCACTGTTATCCCAGAGGAGAGGGCAGGTTATGCAATTGCTGAGCAGCTCTGGGGAAACATTTCCAGCAATTATTTGGAAAGGACTGAGAGAATAAATTTATAAGACCTTCTCATCATTTAGTGTTTTCATCACTAAATAACTATTAGATTTTAAATGAATTGAATTTTGGTTACTATTTCACTCTCCTTATGCAACGGAATGGAAGGGGAATGGAAACTTGCCTCACTAGTATTAGGATTCTCCCACTGCATGTGTGTGAAAGTGCTGGCTAGTTAAGAAGTGGAATAGTTTCCTCTGCCTTATCATAGTCTAGCCTTACTGGCCCATATAGTACAGTCCTAAACTTGATTTAGGAGCCAAAATGGACCAACTGTTTTCCAGATTTAAGAGATGGTAGAAAGACAGCCAATTCCCACTTCATAGCAAAGCTAAATGCTGCTCCAATTCATCTAATGAATAAGTCAGACAAGTTAACAATGTTGACATCTGAAACGTTATTTTTTCTCTTTTAAAGGGAAATGAAATAGAATTACATTACTTTCAAATAAATGTAAATAAATACAGAGTCCTTTGAGCATAAATTATCACATAAATACTTCTCTGTTTCCATACTTTCTTATTTATTCTTACTAATTATCCTGAGTTAGCAGAATTTCTAATTTATGTGCCTTGAGCATACAGGAGAAAAAAAAAAGACTTTTTTATCTCCTTACATGACAATATTTGCAAAACATCAGATGAAAGATTTCAGCTAAATAATTTTTCCATCCACTAGTCCTGCAATAGCATGGCCTACTGACAGCAAAGCTTCCTGGCTTCAACACTGAGCTCTCAAACAGCTTCTAAACTTGAACTGGACATTTTTATTTGTGTCATTACTACAAGCCCTTCGCAGGTTTAGAGCTACTCCACATCAATTCTATCCTCTGAGCTCTGGAAACAAACTGGAAAGCTGGGTGAGAGCTAAGATACATGGAGCTTTTTCAGAGCACTTTGGAAGCCAAAGTTATGGAAGACTTTTTCCACTTTGACCATTCATTCTTTATTATGCTTGGCCTTCATCTGCTCCTGTCACCTTAAAAATGAAAACAACATGTTCATTATTATTCATGGAAATTCATCGGATATGGAGAAGGCATCCCTTTCCCCACCCCAGCTGTTCCATTTTTATTTCTTTTGGGAAAGACTATGCTATTGTTTGCTTGGGTAGCAATCCTTTGAACTTGCTTTGCCACTGAATTCACCACTGATCATCAGGAAGATGATCATTTGCATTGGCTTCACTGAATCTTATCTGCAGGCTAAATAAGGGCCCCAGCAGCTGCAGCCACAGGTCCCACTTCCTTGTGTCACGGAGTACAGGGATGCTGGATGCACCTCAGCTGGCCTGGTATTTAATGTTACATGTTTACAGTGCTCCTTGGTGCAACCTCTGTTCCTGACTGGGGCGTACTGGATGTTACCACACAATAAATGCTTATTTCTATTAGTGCTACTCCTAATTACATGAAATGAGACGCTATCTATTGCAGCTGACATAATTGCATTGACCATTACCTTGTTATTCTCCTATGAGACAGAGAGAAAATACTATCCTACTTTTTAAATACCAGTAATTAAATTATATATTTGTATTTCTCCTTTTGTAAACAAACTCTTTCTGCCTCTTTCCAAAAAAGATATTTCCATGTGTTTGGTCATTCTTGTGTTTCCTGTCTAGATCACCTCTGATGATTCTGCAATTGCTTTCTGAGACTGGATGAGCAGTACCATGATCAATATTCCATATGAGACATTCAGGGAATGGCATTTCAGTTACCTATAAAATCTGCATTCTATAATTGTATGTTTTACATTGCTATTATACTTAAGCATTTTAACACAGTGTCATTTTCCAAAACCTCTGCCTAGCTTAGGAGCTCTAACTGCCATGTCTACTGTAGCCTCAGAACTCTTTTTCTGAAATGGTTAATGCAGAAATCTGGGATTTACACAACAGGTTTATTTTATTTTTTTTCTAACATACCACTCTTGCCAGGTTTTGGCACTAAACATCTGCTTCATTTATTGCTGTCATGTTGTCTGTGTATGCAGTTTGCTTGGTAATTCTGTATTTCCCTGCTGAAAGATTTGTCTTTGCCTTGGACAGCAGCTTGATTCGTGCTGCATGTACCTGGCTTATGCTTTATCTTCACATTTGCTCTCTGGTCACCATGCACAACATTTCCTCTGAGATTCCCCTTACAACAGAGTAATGTTCACGTAAAACCTCCCTTTCTGCGTGCCTCATACTGCACACAAACTCTCGCAGCCAAAAGATACATGTGTCCAAGTCAGTGCTACACACAGATGTGACACAAAGACACAGAAGATAAAACTTTTCCCTCGAGCTCATAGACAGGCTCTGAATCCCTTTGCTGTGAAGTTACTGCTGCAGCCCCTTCTCAAGCTGCAGGACCTCACCTTTCTACATACAGGAGATACATCTCTGTATCAGAAGTCTATATACACCTGAAAGGGGGGTTAAGAGCAGCAGGAAATATTTCACACAATAGCTCTCGATTGGCTACAGAGGAGAATAATTTGCAAGACTCTGTACATTCCCTTCCCCTAAAACATTCTGTTATTTGTTATCTTCTGCTATTTGTTACCTTCAAAGACGCTGCACGTGCGGCAACACAGGAAGCCATAGATATGCATTAGACTTTGTAAAAGGTGCATTGTGAATGCAGACTATAAATTATTATAAACATGTGCACGTGCACAACATAGAATGGAACTACAATACATGAAAGTGGTGCTCAGTGTTAGCCAAAATCGCAGTCCCAGCTGTCTAATTTTGAGGAAGTAGGAGCTGTGTGTTGAGCATCCTTAAAGCTAGGCTGTGCTTATTCAGTCTCTAAAAGGGATCTAACAGCCACACTGTAGGCATGAACGACTGTAAAGCCAGGGGTTTAGTACTCGTATCGAGGCTGAGGTCTGTCAGAGATCACACACACTGACACCCGACAGCGGAGCCCTCTAAAGCGACACACGATTTGTCAAAAAGACACTTTTTCGAAGCAGGCGGGGCCGCGGTGGAGGTGGAGCCGGCTCTGCCCGCTGCAGGACCGGTGGCCGGGCCTGAGATGCGCTGGGGTGCCGCGGGCCGGGCTTCCTGCTGCCCGCACACCTGGGAGCGGGGCGTGGGCAGGGAGCTCAGGGCACCGCAGCTGTAAAGCGGGCCGGGCCGGGAAGGCAGCGCCGGCAGCCGCGGCGGGAGGCGGCGGAGCGGCGGCGGGAGCATGGAGCGCTGCGCGCCCCCCGCGCCGGAGCAGGAAGCGGTGGAAGCGTGGCTGGACGATCACGGCGACTTCACCCGCTCTTACTTTGTTAGGAAAGCTACGAGGTAAGACCGGAGCGGCGGCGGATAGAGGCAGTTCTTTTTTTCCAGGAAAACCTCGCTCTTTTCCATTTCACTTTGCTGCCTCCAAAGAAAATAAAAAGAAGCGACTCCCACCCCACCCCCGCCGCCCCCGCTCTCGAAAGAGCAAGAACTGAAACCACCACGCAGCAGCTCTGTCCGGCTGCCACCGAAGGGCACATGCAGCACTTCCCGGGGGGCTCTCGCCTTCAGCCCCCCGTTCGTGGCCGCTCTGCGGCGGGTAGCGCCCGCCGGGCACCGTGAGCAGCTCCGGGAAGCTGTCCCAGCCCCGGAACTCCCTGTCCTGGGCTTTTAGTTATTTATTTTGTGTTCTTCTCGGTTCAAAACAGACACGGTCAACTTCTCGTGAGTAACGAGCAACTATGCATTTCCCCGCCCTGCGAGGTAGGTAGAAGCCTCAAAGAGCATCTGATGTCTTTGGGGAGGGCGGGTTATATCAGTGCTCAGTCATCTCAAAACAAAGGGCTGCTCTTCAAGGGCTCCGTCACCCTGTGAGTTCATCACCTTTTTTGACATAAGGGCGGCCCCCGGAGCTGCGGGGGCCACGGGTTCAGCGCTGATGAGCCGAGCGCGGAGTATTCGAGACCGGAGCTCCGCCCGAGGAGGGGGCTCAGGAGCCCGTCCAGTGGGGAGAGCGCCTCTGGGACGCTGCGCCTTCCCCCGGGAGGGGGGCGGGTGTGCAGCCCGGGCAGGGAGGGGATCGCTGCCCGGATGAGCGGGGCGCAGCCCGTATAGGGCGGCGGGCAGGGAGAGATCGCCGCCCGGGGAGCGGGCGCGCTGCCGGCAGGGGGCGGCGCGGGGCCGGCGGGCGCCGCCGCTGCTCGGGGGCGGCTGCTCCCCGCTCGCCCCTTCTCGGTGGCGGTTCTTGCGAAGAACCTAATATTGAGGACCCGAAGAGCTCGTCTGGGCACTTCACCCCCTTGACTTGACATGCTGCCTTTTGGAGATAAGACGAGGTATTTGCTCACTGCTGTCACACACTTCAACAGCGGGACTTCAAGTTGATTCGGAGTAAATTCGGCTATTTTTAGAAGTGGAGTCAGGTTTCCATTTTGAATATTTTCCGATAAACAAAGCCGTGGGGATGCAGAGCCCGGGCGATCTGCAGCTCCCACGGTATATCTTAGCGGGAGCTCGGGTTAGTAAGTCCTGCGGTTGGCTCCTCGGACACGGCGTCTCCGCCGGCTCGCTGCGCTCCTCGGTTGCGCTCCCGCTCCCGAGCCGCTCGCACCATCTGCTCGCCGCTGCTGATTTGCTTCTTCCCCGAGTCACTTGGCGGGGATGGATGCATTCTGAATGAGGTTTTGCTGCTGCTGCTCCTCTCTGCATGGGATGGGGCGGTAAGAAGAGAAATCCCCATTAATAATTGACAGAGAGCTAGAAAGCTTCAGGGGTCACCTGCTTGCTTGTGACCATCTGTCAGGCAGTCTCCTTTCTTCTGCTGCTGCTTTCTTAGGTTCATTTAACAGGAAAAAAAAAAGCCTTTAAAATGTCTTTTAAATGTTGAATTTATTTTTTTTCAAGGCTGTGCATAGGTGCGGGATACATAGATGGAAGTCGTTAACCTTGATGTTTGCTCTCCAGAACACCAGTGCATGGTGTGGCACTGAAGGGCAGCTTGTTTGCCCAGGAAATAGGGTGCTAGCAGCTTTGAGAAGTAGCATTTTCCTAGTTCAACCTATCACACTTCCTTTGCAAACTGGATGTAGTATTGAACAAATAGGAATGCTAATTAATAGTAACCACTGTGTCAGATTTGTTTTCCCTATGGGCAGGATGGGTTAGGTTTGTGTTTTTTTTTCACTCTGAGGCACAGTTTTGCGTTTGTGCCGTTCTGAAAGAGGCAGTACTTCAGAAAATACAATTCAGTCGAGTCTCCGTGATGGTAATGCCTCTGCTGTTAGAGAGGGGTTTGCAGAAAGACTGTGGACTTTTGAGCCCTCGCTTGGCAACAATTCTGTGATGTTTCTGAAATGACGGAAACATTGCAATTGTCTCAAAACCCTCTTCTCTGCTGTCTTGCGTGGAATGTTCTTTGTCCTTATTGTATAAATAGAAAACTATATGTAATAAGGAATACTTCTGTTATATGTTAAGTTTGTATTTGAAAAGACAAATGACAAATTACTTCACCGTATGTTGGTACAAAGATAATATGTAGAACTGAGTGGTTTGAAAGAACAGCTGTACTTTTTAAAGAGGTTTAGTGTTCCACTTGGTAGTGTTATTTAGGGCTTGAAAAGGGAAAATCCTAGCATCCAACACTGTGCTTTGTTTTAGCTGAATCTTTGCAGAGCAGCAAACATTGAACAAAGACTATGCTGTTAATGTTTTGCTACTTAGCATTATATTTACTCTCTCAAGTAAAGCAGGGTTCCCTGAACTAGCTTCAACACTTTTCTAATCATAATTTACTGCTTCTCTTTTTGTTTTGTTTCATAATATGCCAAAGTTCTCACAGGTCCTGGAAGCAACAGACCAAGAAGTTAGTTAATCTGGTATTTTGCAGAGCACGGAGGCATATTCAGCTGCACGTTGTGAGGCACAGTTGCTAATGGATCAAGATAGTTTCTGTATCTGTTTCTCAAGTATTTCTACATAGGAATAGGAAAAGATCACCTGCTCCATCATTTATGACTGCATAATACAAGCTGTTTTCACTCGCATTAATGAGCTTTGAATTAGAACCTAATTTAGCAATTTTATATTGAGTGTTGTATAGTTAATATATTTTTTTCTGCAATTAATTAATTCCCACAGTGTTTTATATGGTAGTTCTGTTGGTAATTTCCAGACAGAAAGAAGTTTTCATTAGGCATCTAAACAATACTTAGAAGATGTATGCTTTGTGTTTTGGTTTTTTTTTAGGGTTATCATCTCATATAATGGAGTAGTTGCCTCCTGATCCAGTTTGAATAGGTCAGTTTGATATTGTTGAGGTTTGAATAAAAATTGTATTTTTCTGGCGAGGTGGCACTTTAAAAGATGTTTCTTTCTATTCGCAATTTGTTCATAAAGTGACAACTGTAGGAGTCACTGTGCTCCCCAGTCCATGTGCTGGCTTCTTGGAGAGAAGGGCTGCAGGTCGTCAGCTTAACAAGTGTGCACCTGTGATCCTCTCTCCCCTCCGATGTGTTGCAGAAGATGAGCGTGTTCCAAGGGCTCACACCTTGTATTTTGATCTGCAATGCCTCGAGGTTGGCAGCGTCTGCAGGAAGGCCACATCCCGGCCTCCTTCCAGGCTGGGCTGGCTTTATGGATATTGTCTGATAAAACTGTGGTGATTGACCTCCACGTGAGCAGAGCGAGGCTGCAGTCCTACAAGTGTGTAATCCAGGTGAATGGCTTTGAGTCCTCCCTCCTTTGAGTAGGTGAATGAACTGGGATCCCATGAGTAGGAAGGTATGGAATCAGATACTTATTACTTTATTTTGTACCAGGAAGGTGAGTGGCATGCAGAGGCAAAATAAATAGCTGTTATATGTGAGGTGCTGTTCCAAGATGATCAAAGTGCAGCACAACAAAGGGGAAGTGTGTCACCGGCACACTTGGGGACAAGATGAATTTGGTTCACTCAGTGAGGCTGTGCTGGCTGACAAAACTTCTGGTTGGAAAGTTTGGTGCCGCACACCTAAGGATCAAGAGTTTCTAAATGCTTTGCTCCTATGAAGTTAAGCCTTTTTTCTTTTTTCCCCGGGTTGTCTTGTTATTTTTCCCTTCCCAAAGTTTTAGAATTGCCTCATATTTTGGCTTTCCAGAAGCAGAAACATTTTCAAGTAAGTTGATTCTGCTTTGTTGCTGCAACTATGGTTGTTCTAACTAGATGCTATAAAAGCATCATCTGCTGGGTTTTGGGTCACATTTATGGCTAAATTCATTAACCTTTTTGTCTTTCTGAAGTTTTATCTTTTTACATTCCTTTAAAAAAACAACACATGCATTTCCATGCTGTAACATCACACTTATTTCAACCCGCTATGGAATATTTTTGTACTTCTGACTTCCTGTTTGTCCCTGTTTTAAAAATATGGGAATGATTCTTAGTGCTTTTTGCTCTCAGAAGCAGGAGACTGCCAAAACAGCCAAAGGAAAATTTTTCCTCTCAATTAGAAGTAACTGTATTCTTACTGGCAGAATTTTATCTGATTCCCTAAATGAATGATGTGCCGAAGACAAATTATTGACCCAAATCCTATATGCCCTTCAGTAGAAATAAGATTATTTTGTTACGAATACGTTTTGGCTTATTAGCAGGTTTGAGAAATACTTCCAAATGAATTAAGGCGGAGTTGTATTTGGAAAAATAAATGTTGCTAACAGGATGGTAGTTCACAGTGCTTCATTGAGGATTCCAGAACTGGTGTTTACTGGGAAACTGTGCTAAACTTCAGATATTGCATTACTTGAATAAATCAATTACATTTATTACTTGGAGAAAACTCAAGCACTGTTGTTTGGGGTGTTTTTTTTCTTCTTGATGGCTGGTGGGCAATCAATTTCTAATGTGCTGCCTGCAGTACTACATTAGTCAGGACATTTGCCTTCTAGTCTCTGTCTAGAGGGCTTTTAAAAATGTCTTTCAGTTTGAGCCAGCTATCTGAAGTTGAATCTCCTAAATATTATGTGTCCTGTGTGTTCTGTGCATTGGTAATGTGTGTGTGCTTATTTTTTCTAATTGAATGAAAATTCTGATTTTCAAAGATAAAGCTACTTGGATATTATCTGCACTGAAATGTGGTGTGGCCTGTGTTTTTCTTTAAAAGGTGTTGCATACAAAAAAAAGTAATAATCCTAAAAATGTGCAGGTATGAACCATATGCGCTCCTAACATGAGCTTGGCGAGTAGACAGCGGGCTTTGATCTTTCATGATTGCAGGCCCCCAGTAGCTTTCCAGTAGAGGCACAGAATCCTGTGGAGGTAGTTGGGATATGCTGAAAGGGGACTGGCTTTTCTAAGTTACCCAGTGTAAAGCATTTACGAGAGGGTTGCAGACCCACTGATTCTTGGGACCATAGCTTGAAACCCACAGGAAGCAGTGGTGTTAATGCAGGGGATCAGAATATTTTTCTCCCACTTACTTGGTTTTATTGGATGTTTACCAAGCTTTTCTGAGATCTAAGTACAGGAAAAAAAAAAATCCATTTCTGTGTGAATCTTGGAAAGTTTTCTTGTTGGTATAATGATGTTCATAGTTATCCCACTTATAAATAATGTATCAATATCCTTCCTTATGCCTTTCATGATAACAGCAAAGCTTTAAGATGCTCCCAAAATATTTTTAACTACTGATTCACAAAGCATTCAGGAAGCTGAGGAATGTTACCAGTATTCATCAAGTTGCAAATGTGATTGACTACTTCTGGCATTTGTTGTTGGAATAAAGTGAGGTGAGTGCTGGATTATTTTGGAAACCATCTCTAAAACAGCAATTACTGCAGACTGAAGAAATTGTCATTTGAGAAATGATAGGAAACCACTTACTAGCAAATTACATCTTAAATTCCCCCAAAGCTCTAAAATGAACTCCTACACAGAATCTTTGGTATGGTGATGAACTAGTCAGCAGAAACTGTGAGCGGCTACAAGGAGAATGTGCTTTCACTCGCTTCCACTTGCCCTATGCAAAAAGAAACAAAGGGATGTGCAGAATACATTAATTAAAATACACTGGTAACCCTTAAAGGGTAGAAAATAAGATGGGGCAAACCACCCTGACAGTGAACATTCCCTTTTTGCCTCCTTCTGTTTCAGGCTATTACCATATTACAGTACTTTAGATCTTTTGATCTCCTCTGCAGGCAACTCAAGAAAGTTCAACATCTTTCTTTGATTTCCAAGTTATAGAGGATCACGGAGGTTCTGTATTGGGTATCAGCTGAAGAATCCTCATGTGAGGAGGATACAGGCAATACATTCTTGATGTGAACTAATATGCTACCGCCTACTTTCATTTTCACCATTAAATTGTTTTGGTTTTGTCATGGAAAAATATAGTTAATAAAAGCACAGTATAAGAGTATTTCTTTTCCTTACTGGAAAAGAAACATACATTAATTTATATGGAATACTTTCTCATTTATGTGACTGACTTGAAGAAAACTATATTTTAAAAAGGGCATTAAATACAAGAGCTATTTGCAAAGTGCTGGAAAAGAAGCCCTACTCGAATAGCCCTCATGGATAACAAGATGGTTGTAGTTTCAAATTGGGGCTGGCACTGAAAATATCACCACAAAATGTATTTGCTTAATAAAAGATGTATATTTTCCCACTTATTTCTGCATTATGTGCACTCACCCCAGCAGAGAGAGCCATCCCAGAGCCTTTGCACTTCAGTCATACTTAAACTCTGGTTTAGGAATTCAGGTGGAAATGTAGTGCCAAAGATTTATGTGAGGTCTCCAAGCACATGTGAATTTAACTCTTAATCCATTTTTCACTGTAATTACTGGTATTGTCCTACTGCTTTCCAAACAAAACCATTTGGTGCCTAGTTATTTTTATTTTTTTTAGCTCGGAGCAAGAAGCAATCATAGGGAGGAGAAATAAAGGTCAGGTTTTAGAATTTTAACTTTCATCCCTAAGGATTTGTTCTGTCTTCCTTTATAGTGCAACTAGAAAGTCTCTTCTGTGGAAGAAAGCTTTCTTGTAAAAAGTGAAGCTTGAAGTTAGGTTATTAAAGAAAACTTGAAAATAGCCAAGAATAGCCTGTCAGTGTTAGTTTTCCAATTTGAATACTTTTGCTACAAATAATAAAGAAATCTCTGCTTTTATTTTTTTAAAAAATGAGCATTCAGGCAAGATGAAAATTTCATCATTCTAAAAAGTTATTTCAGTCTCTCATGAGCATGGTTTGAATCAAGCATTAATGTTCTAGATTAAGAACTATATTCAAACAGAAGTCATTTGTGCCAATTGAAATGTTTAAAGCTAAATGTATGCTAATATATTTGACCGAGTTGTGCTAAAAACTGGCGCTGTCATACTTCGTTTTCCAGAACTGCTTGCCTACCACTGTGAGAAATGGCATCTCCGCTAGCTGTAATTGGGAAGGGTTTAAGGAAGAACATGTAGTGTTTTGTCAATCTACTCTTTTAGTCAGTTTGAAAACACTTCTTTTACAGTCAGTTGACTGTTTCCATCTAATGAGGCCTTATACAATTTCTTTAAGTCTTTCCATTGCTAGAAAAGAGACAAAACCACTTAGAATGTGATTGTGAAATAGGAAATACTAGAAAGAAAATGGGTAGGCAAATTTAATACCCAAGTAGCTTTGCATTTCAAACTCCTTTGCTAAAACTGGATAGTTTTGGAGGTTTTGCTAATGCTTTAAATGATTTCTGTGTCGAAATTATGTCAAGATGCTGGGGAGAAATTTGAAGATATCTAGTGGTTATTTTATGGAAGGCAATTGATAAAACAGCTATGAAGTTCAGCTTGAAATATTATTGATTTCAGCATTGTCAGGATTTTGCTACAGGCATTCAGACACTTGAAAGCTGGCATTTTCTATTAGCAAGTTTGTAATCCCTCTCCTGAAGTGTGTTACCAATAACTGCTGCTTTGAATGAAAAATTAGCAGAACAGTCCACACAACTACTAAAACACCATACATTTTATATATGAGTGGTTTGTGAGCAACAGAGAAAACAGGGAATTATTTGCCGTTTCACTGAAAACTACTTATCACTGTGTTCTGTTATGGAACTGCAAGTGTTACATGTTGTTTGTGCAAGGTAAGTAACACGCAGTTTTTACTGTCGTTATTGCATCACAGTGTTACCTTTGTGTTCTGTTTCTTGTATGTTTCCTCCAAAGGTGCCAAGCAGTTGTGCTGAATGGTTGCATTGGTGTGTTCTTACATAGGCTATATGTAAGCAAGACAATCGCAACCTGGCTGTTAAACATCTTCACTGGGATGGGTTGTTGGTTTTTGGTTTTTTTTTTGAGAAGTCTGCTGTGTACTTTGAAGATAATCACAATGAAGCAAAGATGGATACAATACATTATTTAATATTCCCAGTGTATGAGTAGCATAGTGATTAGTGTTGTGTCAGTACAGTTTGATGCATATGGCACAGGAAATAGAGCCAAGTTCTCTTCAGCTCTACACAAGCCCTCCTGCATGACCTGGCTTGAGACATGTTGCTTCCTTGAGTCTGTGTTTTCTCAACCATTGATTTTTTGGTTTTATTGCCTATTAATACTGAAAACTTCTTGCTCTAGGGACAGGTCTATCTGTGCAGCCTTTAACAAATTGGGGCCAAAGTGTTAATTCCTCTCAAGCTCACAAGGTCTCATGTACTGCAGGTTATTTGTTCTTGTATATAACCAGTGACAGAGGGGATGATCACATCATCTTTTTTTTTTTTTCCTTCAATGTTTTGCCTGCCATTGCATTTTTATCCCCTTCTTAGCACTATCACTTCAAAATTCCTCTCCAGTTTTGTCATCTGCTGATGAAGTCACCAGCCAAATTCCGCAGTCACTACTGTCATGTTTTATAGAGGAAAGATTGGATTTGGCTGATAGGAGAGACTAAAAAATGGTAACTTCATATTCTACTATTCCTGTTCATGAGCTCTGGGATAAATGACATCTTTCTTGAGTGAAGGTTCATATTAAAGGATCATAGTGCAGAAAAGGACGCATCCCGGTCATGAGGCATATGGTCCTGTAGCTCTTTAACTCACAGCGATGGCCATGGTGGGGTAGAGACACAGCACTGAGTTTAACTGTCTGCATGGATCATTGTGGATCAGTATCTGCTCCTGCAACCTCTCAACTACAGCCAGGGTCTTGTCCTTACAATCAGCTCTTGACAATGCCAATGCATTCTGAAGACTGTTCATATGCATAGTCCCAAGTGTTGGTTTCTTCCTGCAGTCCTTTCAAATGACATCTTAATTGTACATGGCACTCTTGCTAATTTCCAGGAGCCTCACTCGTGGCTCAGGACGTGTCCGGTGTAGGATATCTGCTGAGCTAATTCTGTGCTGTGAGAGTACTTGTGTTAGTCATAATACCCTTCTTGTCATGCATTGTTAATTAGGACTGAGTGTCAACAAGTGGACGCATGTCAAGACACCGAGAGGTTTTAAATAGAGTTAGAATACGTCAGCTCATGCGAAATGCTGGTTCTTCCACCCGTGTGTGTAACTGGGTGAGTAAAAGGAGCTAAATAGTTTCCTTGTTAGAAGAGGCATTTGGTAAAGGTCACTGAACACTGTTCTTTTTCCAGTTGAATTTGAATGGCTTTCCTGTTGCCCAAAGTAAAATGCTTAAAAGGCTTGAAGTTGAAAACCATGCTTTAACCAGTTTAGTTAAGGATTTGTTGTTGTTGTTAATCTAAAGAGCTTTCTGAGAATCATGCACTGTGTTGGCAAAATATTGAACCATCACCCAAGAGAAATTAAAGGACAGCAATATGTTACTCATAATTATGCAGCTCCACATATAGTTCTGTTCCATGTTTAAGTGCTTCATAAACAGTGCTGATACCCAACAAGTACTTCAGTTCTTGTTAAACATAATTCCTTTCATGTGAAAGGTTTTACAGCTGTGTTCCACATCCCTCAATAACCTCCATAAGAAATTGAGGTTATTTTACACAGTAAAAAGGCAAGAGGGTAAAAAATTAATGATGTCACGGCCACAGTTTGAGAACAGGTATTAGCATTCAGAGTACATTGTTCTTACTGATTGCTATTGCTACACCATTAAGGCCTGGGGAAATCATAACGTAACACTGCAGAATAAACAAAATGACAGGTTTCTACTGGTAAATCAAGTTCCTGCTGTAGTTTCTTCTTTATGCATGAATGGTAACGAATTCTTTCTCTGCCTTGCATCTTGTATCAACACATCCATGTATGTAAATTCAGTGTAAATCGGGAGAAGGGAAAAGGATAGCTTTTTATATTCTCCTTTCCTCAGGAGTAAGTAGGCAGTGAATCAGATTGCTCTGCAAATTTCAGTTGCCCAACAACAGCACAGGTTCATTTCCAAACATGCCTTCAAACATGTGCATATTCAGTTACATGGCTTTTGAGCCTCATCAGTTGTTGGAGAACACCCTCCATCTGGTACTACTGCTACTTTTCAATCTTACCTTCCATTAATGCCAGTCCTCAGTGCCCAGAAACTAAGTCAGCACACATGTGAATCTGGGTCAAGTCAGCAATCTTCTTTAAAACTATCAATTTTTCTATACCTACCTTCTTGTGTCTGAGGTTTGAATGCCTCCAGCTGGCATTTGCAGGTTCTTTTCTGCAGCCTTAGTGCTGGATGATAGTTTTGTTTTGGATAAGCTAAAATTTTCGGGTTATTTTTTATTTTGAGGAGATCAGAGTAAAACAAAAAGGACCCACATATAACACATCTGCTAACAAGAGTTAGCAGCACTGATTACAGAGGTTGTACTACATTTACATACAGATTTTGCCATCTTTAGCTTTTTAATTTTCTTAAGGATTGTTTTTTGGTCATTTTAATTGAAAATGTTTATTCTTTCTCATTCAGTCTAATAAATGAAAATTCCAAGTGTAATCAAATGCTAGCTTCTTACTTTGACTCTTTTGCACATGTGATACTGTCCTATGCAAATTATATTATGCATTGCAGTAATGAATGGTCACAGTTCCCACATTTAATGTTTATTAAATAGTAATATTGTAATATATAAAAAGTAATATTGTTGAAGTCAACCTTCTTATAATATATTAGTGTTCTTGGCTTCACTGCAAGAAACCCATGAGGTTACTGCACAAAAAATTGATATCACTGCTTTAATAAAGGAGGATCTTTTTTTTTTTTCCATAATTCAATTTTTATAGCATTTTGTTGGTTTTTTCAAATTTTTTACAGCGTTTTGTTTTCCTACATTTGAGGTCTCCAAATGGTATATGATTGAAGAAACTCTTTCAAGCCTACTTAACAGAAGTCAAATGAGTTTCCTTTTGTGGATGGCTTGCTATTAAAAATAATATTGTTGGAATTTAGATTTAAATTGATCACTTTGCTTTGAGTTAAGGGCTAATTGTGCTTGCAGTATTGCATCCTACAGCAAAGATAAAGGTGTGCTTGAAGGAAAATAAGACTATTGTACAGTGCTTTTCATATGTAATGTACACCGATGCGTGTAACTGATCAGCAGCTGACTAACCTGACTCAGTTCCATGGCTTCATTCAGCTTCACTCTCAGAATTCCTGTGGTCTGCTGAGCAAATAAAAAATATCCCAAATTTAAAACATGACCACCATGAAAGGTTTCCAAAAGATCAGACTTGTTAATAGGATTTTTGCTGTTCCTAGGCTCATATGTTATGTAATACAGAAAAAAACCCATTTCTTCTGAATGTTGGGCATGTGCTGTAAGGAATCCTTTGCCCTGAGCAAATAAAATTAAAAGCCCTGTATTTAAAAAATAAATTTAAAAAAATCAACCAAAAAAGACAAAAAATCTGAAAGAAAAACCCCCTTGGATTTTGGACGAGAAAATGGTATTGTGATAAAAAAGTATAATGCTGCATTTAGTGATAAAAAAGTATAATGCTGCATTTAGTGAGGACATTTTTAGGGTTGGCTTTCTAGTGCTAAGTTAATTTGAGAAGCATAGTTAAATACTAGAGATGCGTGGCATTTTTTGGTTGGTGGTGAACAATTTTAGGGTTATTCAGTTATGAACAGTTTTAGGGTTACTCAGTGTTTAGGGGTTCAGTTAGACAATGAGTGTCACCTGCAAGGAAAGGAAATAGGAGAGATGCATGAAAACAGTCTGTTCTTATTTTGAAGGGGGTTGAATTGGTAATAATCATGTTTCTTTGATGGTTTTAAGCAGAGCTTTTCTGCTTTGAGTCCAATCAGTGTTTTTTATTAAATTGGAGTGCAGGGAAGTTAACTTAAAAACAGTACATTGGCAACAGAAAAATAGGGAGGACTGCAGGAGATTGACTGAGAGAATTAAAATTCAAAATTCCTTTTGGAGGTTAAAACCAGAAAGTTTTGTCTTCAAAGGAATGTATATGTGTGTATATATATATATGTCTTATACAGAAATCCAAATCTTAGGAATGGAAAGGACTGGAACATTTCAGTTAAAAAAATGATGGTGCAAATTTCTGATCTGTACTCTGACAGCCACAGCATAAGTGGTACTCCTCTGCCCTATTCAGGTATTTCCTCTAGCCAAAAATAGCTTATTTTTTACAGGGCAGAAAATGTTACTGCTTCATCTGAACGAAGTGCTGCATAAAACTGGAGCAAATTGATATAGAGGAGTCTAAAGATGCATCAGTATCCTCTGTGTGAAAAGGTTTAGTTATCCTCTCACAGTGTCAGCCTCCAATATGTGCTAGAGGATTTTCAATTCACGTCATTTGCTGTATTTTTGGTTTTGTTTTACAGAGAAATGGTTAATGCATGGTTTGCTGAGAGAGTTCACACCATTCCAGTCTGCAAGGAGGGAACCAAGTCCCAGAACGAAGCCTGTGCCTGTCACCAGCCTGCCTGTGCCGAGACCCCCAACTCTGGGACACCAGTGAGGAAAATCTCCGCTTCTGAATTTGACAGACCCTTAAGGCCTATTTTTGTCAAGGACTCGGTAGGAGCAGTGAGCTTCCTCTCTGGCTCTGACAAGAAGGAACAGATGCCTCTGCAATCTCCAAGGATTGAGACCAGTGCAGGGGATCAGTGCTCGAGACTATTAGAACTTGTGAAAGATATTTCTAGTCACCTAGATGTCACAGCGCTTTGCCATAAGATCTTCCTACACATCCACGAGCTGATCGCAGCCGATCGTTACTCCCTGTTCCTGGTGTGCGAGGACAGCTCCAACGAGAAGTTCCTCGTGAGCAGGCTGTTTGACGTGGCAGAAGGATCCACCCTGGAAGAAGCTTCCAACAACTGCATTCGCCTGGAGTGGAACAAGGGCATTGTGGGTCATGTGGCAGCCATAGGGCAGCCTCTCAACATCAAGAATGCCTACGAGGTAAGCCAAGGAAATTGGTCTTCAGCAATTCTTGAAAAAGAAGCTGCCACATCATCAGCTGCTGGAATATTGCCATTTTAGTGCCTGTATTTGGTGCTATATTGACTTAAAGTGGTCAAGATGCAAACCTGACACTGGTTTTGGTTATAGTACATGTATTATAGATACATGTGCACACAGAAACATGACACTAGGACTAAAAAATCAGAGTTCTGTTGAGGTGATTATTTAGAATTCAGTACTGAGGTGAATAAATGAAACAAGCAATCTCTGATAAAAGCAAAACCACAGACCACATTTATGAAACTGTGTTCCTCTGTGGGCATAGATCTTTTAGTGTATTACTGTGATCTCTTCTTGATGATAAAAGGTAAACTATGGATGGTTAATCTTTTAGCATATTTATTATAATGGTGGTCTACGCCCAAAACCAAGGCTTCTCCTAGGGCTTGGGTTTTTTGTTCTTTATAGCAGTGGTCTTATTGGCACTCATGTTCCACACAAATGCTTTTCTAGTGTTAACGCACTGATAGGAACAACTTTATATCATTATTGTCTGGTAAAGAAACCTTTGTTATCCTGGGTAATAGTCAAATAAAATATTAAGCTTTTCTTAATCTATAAACCAAGGAAGAAAAAGAACTGGTCTTTAAGCTAGTAGTCTACTAATTGCATTTTTTTCTTGTATCAGGATCCAAGATTCAATGCAGAAGTTGACCAGATCACAGGGTATAAGACTCAGAGCATTCTCTGTATGCCAATAAAGAATCACAGGGAAGAGGTAAGTTGCAATCTTGGGATCACTTCATGTAATACTATTTCCAGTCATGCTGATGCTTTAAACGTTCATTAGCTGGCAGTCATCATCTTCCAACCATCTTTTTTTTTTTTTTTTTTTAGCAAGACTGGTCATGTTTGTTTAGACTGTAATTTTATCTTATCTAGTTCAGTAACGTAAGCCAAAGGGAACTGTCAGGAAGAGTTTAATCCCAAATGCAGCAGTAGAATATATATATTTAACCCCAGAAGTGCTGTTCCTACTTCCTGTATTCAGTATCTGTTAGCATTAAAGTTTTCTGCACACTTACTGGTCTATCTCAAATTGTGATTAAGTTATTATACAGCTTAGTTTGTATCTATTTTTCTTAATTCAGAGGGCACAAACTGGGTTTTATCATTTTCTAAAAACCTGATTATTTTTACACTCTCTTAACTCAACATTGTTCCTAATTTATTACTTATGAGCTGACATTAGGCATTTATTACTTATGAGCTAAATGCCTGACATTAAGCATTGAAAAACACATGGTATCAATGTGATTCAGAAAAGTCACCCTCAAGTCATAACTTAAATCACTCCTAATTTGAAACAATGTGAATGTGCTCACCGAACTCTTGCCCATATTTCCTGTCCATGCTGCTTCTCATGGAAGATCTCTCCTCCTGTCTCATGCTATTGCAGTAGGGAGAACTCTTATTATGGGCTAACAACACCTTCTTGCCCTGAGTATTTGAAGAGTGAATTCAGTAAAGTCCATAAAAGCCAATGAATGGGGAAAAGAGGAGATGGACTCTTTGGGAGTAAGGAAAGCCTGGTTGGATTTTCTTTGAGCCTGACTCTAGTGGCCTTTAGCCACATCACCAGTTCTAGAATACTCATAAAATATAAGGCTCTCCACACAGCGTGTCAGAGCTTTGAAATGGAGATTTTTCCCTCCTGAATTCATTTATTTTTCAGAGCATTTATAGTTTGCTTCCAGAAAGCTGAAGCTCCCAAAAAGAAATGTTGCCAAGATTGATTTGAAGACGTCATACCTTTCTTCTGCTTTTCTACCTTTCACTCCTCTTCTAGAGTGTCGCCTTGACTTCTACTGCACTAAACTTTTTTTTTAATTAAATGAATTTATTAAACTCCTGCATTAACTTGTTTATTGAATCTTATTCTAGCCAACCCAAATGATCAGCCAGTATTTCCTTTCTTCACATACTGCAAATTTCAGCTTAAATTATTTTGTTCCATTCTTCCAAGGACAGCACTTGATCCTTTCCTACTCCCATTCCTGCTTAAAAGTCTTCCTCTTTCTACCTGGCAGCAGTCACTGCTGGCCCTGGGCCAGGAGATGAACAAAGCAGATGCCGTGTGAAGAAATGTTAGGGATCAGGGGTCCATGCCAGGCTGATGCAAGGCTCCCAATTTCACCTGAGCCATGCCATTTTCTTTTTGTCAAAAGGAAAAAGATGGTATGCCCCACAGAACTAGGCACAGAAATGAGCTACCAAGCCCTGCTGGCTGGGGAGTGTGGAAGTGCTCACTTCTCACCAGGTGCTGGTGGTGGGTGGGGAAGGAATGAGAGCTGCAGTCTGGCTGAATAAACCTGCAATGGGCCGTGTCTTCGGCCAGCTTCCTCCTCCCGAGTGCATCAGCAAGCGGAAATGAAGCGGGAATTTGTTTATTTTGACAAGTTCAGCCAACCTGAAGTTTGAGGAGTCTTATACTCACAAGCAATAATTTGAAGGTGTTAAATTGTGAGGTTTCTTATAGCAAAGGATGGCAGTTACTAATTTTTTTCAGAGTTTTACAGTCTCTACCAGAAGGTTTTTCTCATTCTCACTATAACAAATGACTGACATGTTTTTGGAGAGACAGTGGAGTCAGTGAATCAGTCCTTAATTTTCCATTTGCATCCTGCTGCTTTTTCTGTTTAAAAATCCCCCAAACAACAAAACCAGAACATTGGCTCCTCCCTGTTAAAATAATAAATAGATAAAATTTAAAAATTCCCAAAGCCCCTCTAGAAATATCGAGGCTTGTGAATGGCTGCCTTAGCCCAGGATGTCAGCAATCACAGTTAAAAGATGACTCTGGAAGACATCCAAAAATAAATACTGAGAAAGAGGAGCAACTGGGGCTGTTTGTTTGTTTAGTATTAGTGCTATTTTTTTAAAACAAAAGAGTCAGTAATTGAGAGGAGGAAAATCTCATGCTGATTACTAAATCCTCAGGGCCTGCTGAAGTATGGAGATTTTTCCAGTAGATGTTTTTGACATATGCCTATATTTCCACGAGGCATGTGAGAAACCAAAGTCTCATTTAAAAATAACAGCTAGTAAGAAATTCCATAAATGAAAACAATTTGATTCACAGAAGAGCTCAAGGAAAGGACCCAGGAATTAGTAACAATGAGACACATTGCAGTGCAGTTAGAGGACTTTACCTTTGATATGGTTTTGTAGACACTTGTAAACAGTCATTTTGACAGGATTGGATAGGGAATAGACATCCTTACTTCATTCTTCAGCTTAAACCAACTTGTGGAGCTCTCCAGGAGGTTTGGAATACCTGGAAAATGGATGGTTTCTGAAGCACAGAGCCACCACAGCTACCATACAACATCTCCAGGAGTGACACAATTTTCTGTTATTGCTGCTTTTCTTTTTTTTTTTTTTTTTTGAGCTGGGCATAGTAATATTCATAAAAAGCAATGTTTAATTGCTCAGTTTAATTTCTACTAAAATCAGTAGGATTTTCTCATATGGAGCTTTTAGCCGAATTAACTGAGACATCTCTCCCAGGCTGTGAGCATGTACAATTCAATTTCCTAGTAATTGGCTAGGGAAATGTTGGGGTTTTTTTTCTGGCAATGTTTACTCAATTGTTTGGTTTGTTGTTCACTGGGCCCTATCTCCTGTCACTGGGAAGCTCTTCCCAACAAATCAGGGGTGCTACTACTTACAGCAGCCTTTGAAAATCCCCAGTTGAATTTTATGGCGTAAAATGGGAGTGGGTATGTCACCTTTAGCCAGCAAAGTTTTGTCACTCAGCAGACCCTTCAGATATCGCATCCCAATCACTGCAGGATAGAGAAGGTCTAGCCAAGCTGACTTGAAACAAACTCAGTTCCAGCCGCAGTCTTGCTGCAGGATTATGGAGATCAGTAATTTGCTTCTTGGATGGATTTTCAGCTTATGCTGAGACACACATTATAGTAGCTAGACCACTGCAAAGCGTGGCGGCTGCTGCTGGCATGAATGATAGAAAGGGATGTGAAATTTTTGTTGATAAAAAAATGAAAGCCTGTAAATACAGTTCTGTCACTGCAGGATGGTTTTATAAGCTTGAATCCAACCTCAACAAGACCAGGAGAGAAAAGTAAAGTCAACACAACTTTTTCTTCTGTAGTGAGTATGTTTTCTTATCAAAAATGTCAGGTTTCCCATTTCTGTTGCTGTTCTTTGGCTTTAATGTAGCTTTTCTTCATGTGCCAGCAAAGTAAATAAAAAATATACCTCCTTAAGAAGCAATATTAATTACATCAGAAGTCAGCTTAAGTAAGAACCTACTGAAAAAGTCACCAGCTGCCTTTAGAGCTAGAACAGCTTTCACAGAGTTAGGCCTGTTATTTTAATGTGCAAAAAATTGCAGCATGAAACCATCCATATAAAATCCAGAGCACAGTCATCAGCATTAAAGCCATCAGTTGTCACCTACTAGGCACTCAAGGTAGCCTGCTACTTTTAGACGCAGGACTCTGCTATTGCAAGAAAACAGTAAAAATTAAGTTATCTGATAATTAGAAGAAATATCTCCTTGTAATGTGGACCAGGATTTATTAAATTGGAAAAGTAGCACAGCTAGAAAAGCAAGGTTAGAGAATGAGTAGAGCACTGGAAGACGACCTGTGTTATGAGCAAGAATACGATCAGGAAAGCTGTGTTCAGATGTGGTGAAACACATGTGGGTATTGAATCAGCAGTTGATGGAAGGTTTGTTCTTCTTTGGGACTGAAAGTAAGGGAACAATTCCATCATTAGAATTGCCTATTGTCTTTGGTCTATGTCTGTATTATGTGATCTGAATGGAAAAGAGTGAAGTACTTGGTTTCTGATCCAAGGGGAATTTCCTTCTGCTCACCCCTTATGCTCTTTCAGTAGAGCAAACCTGGAATAAGGCTCTTGTTGGGAACTTTAGGACTCCCCTAGATAGACTGTGTTCTATAACCTCACTTGCCTAGTCCAAATTGGAGGGAAAGCTCAGGAAAAGGAGCTTGCAGCACTCCACAGTACACTGCTTACTTCAGCGATTAGGCTATAAACTCACAGGTGCCAAAGCATAAGCAGATCCTAATGACTTCAGTCTTTCCCTTAGCCTTGGTTTTCTTCAGTCCAGAGTAATATCTTAAGCTTTTTTTAGCTCCCTGTGTAGCTGAGCCTAGAGCACTTGTTCACCTTTGATTCAGTTTTTCTGCTGGTGCAATCATAACTCCCAGCCAGAGATCAGACTTGGCTTATTATTTGTGATTTGTTTAGAATAAGTTTTAAAAAGGAGCATTTGGGTTTCATACTGTGCTTAGTATTCTCTAAAATGCAGGCATATGTTCTCCATGGCCCCAAATGCTACCACATGATTGACTTTTGTCCTAATTACATAATTACTTTAGTAACAGGAGCAGATCCTCTCGAGTTTCCGACATCTTCTCCTAATTACCTGGTTGCAGGCAAGACTCCAATGGCTAAAAAATGCCTCTGAAGTTCTTCTCATTATTGTCTCTGCGCCATGTTCTACGAAATTCTGAAAAGTACACTGAAATTTTAACTGACATAAATGAAGCCAGAATTTGGGCCACTTTAATTTTTAAAACTGTTCATTTTATATAAAAAAGAAATGGGCACAACACAAAGTTGTCTGGAAGCTTAGAATGCCATTGAAACAGCAAATAAAAAGGGCAAGGTTTGCATATGCACAACATTTTCATCCTAATCAAGTCAATGTGAATTTTTAGCGGGTTTATTCTCCTCATTACATCCTCCCCCTTCTGTTAAAATCCTTTATTGAAAGACCTTATCCAAGATCCAAAACTGACCATTGCTCTTGGAACACCTGCCTTTGTTAATGTATCTGAAACCTGGAATGCTGATGAAAGGAGCCTAAATTGTCTTTTTTCCTATACTAATATGGTTCTTTTACTGTTTTCTTATAGGATTTTTTTTTAAGCACTGCAAACTTTCCTTTCATGGAGGGGATGCATTTAAACAACCAACGTGAAAATACTCACCTTTTGGATGAAAAACCTCTGGCCTTGTTAAAGCTGTCTTAACCCATGCTGGATCAAAACTGGAAAAAAAATTAAATCAGCACCTAGGAGAGACAGTGGCATGAGAAGAGGTCTAAACATTAACCTCTGCACACGTAGATGAACATAAAAGCATAATAAATGGTTAAGGGGTTTGCTTTCATTCAAAGTCTGCCAGAGGAGCCTACAGGCTCGTGGTACACTGTTAATACAGAAAGGAAGTCCCCTGGATGAGAAATATTCCTCACTGAAGTAAGAGGTTGACTGTGGGAAAAATGGGGTTGTATGGAATGGAGCTGACAGTCGAGCTTTATTTCAGAGAGACATTTTTGAGCCCACAGTTGGCAGTGTTTCATGTTAAAGAACAATGGCCTTACTTACGGCATCAGTATTTTGGGAATGCTGGGCTGAGAGACAGTAAATTGTCTTCTTTTCCATTAAAAAAATAAAACCACATGTCTTCCATCAGTTTAGCAGTTACAAGTTTACCATGAATGGTTAAATACAACTTTTTAAACATGCTCATCACACAGTTTTCCTCTGATAGTGTTTATCCTAAAAAAGGCAAGATGAAAAACAACCATTATTAGCATTTTGCATTGGTTTTACACTTCAAACAAAGTTCTTTGCAGCTTTTTCTATCAGTTGTTGTAATCATGCTAAATATCTGAAAATATCTCTAAGCATTGCTTTATACTTTGTCAGATTAATAAAACTTTGTCTTGAAAGGAATGGAAAGACAGAATTATATTAGGAAAAGGCTAAGGTCTTCAAATCCTGTAATCTAGGAAATGTTTCTGCATGAGAGAGAAACATTTATTATCTAACAATTTGATTTAATAGTGAACCAAGTGAATACCTGTAATGATCATTTATTATCTTACATAAACATGCCTGGAAAAGGAATCCAGTGACCGACCCCTAAAATTAGCTAATTTCTCCATTTTTAATACACTAGGTTGTTGGTGTGGCTCAAGCAATCAACAAGAAATCTGGAATTGGCGGCACTTTCACTGAACAAGATGAAAAGGTATAAAAGCTGGATGTTTGTCTCTTCTGTATACATAGTGGAAGGGAGATGGATATATTTTTAATTTTCCTGCTGCTCAGAAGTTTTTAAGTTATTAAAAATTAAACAACTGTGAGAAAGTGAACATTCCTGGAAATACTGCAAATATTTTTCTTTATGAGGCCATGAGAAATGTGGATGTGAAATAATTTAATTCCTGGATCATCATGTCATATATCTCTGAAGCACAGGCTTACTCTACTGGAATGCATTGCAAAGCACTTTAATAAATTTCAATGGACATAATTTTTAATTACTTGATTCTAACTCACCTGGCAAGCCCAGGAAACACAGTTTGAACAATTACATTTCTGGAGTGATTCTCTTTTAAATACCATGTTACTTCTCAGTATAGCATTTGCAGGAAAAGAAAAAGCTTCAGATAAATTATGAATATGTGGGAGAATCAGGAGAGCAGACAATATAATGGATTCCTAATTCTCCAGTGTGGTTGCTTTCCAAAAAATTTCCAGACTTCACCTTCAGATTGGTGGGGCAAAACCCAGGCTATGCTCAGGCTGAAGAAGTTGACTTAACAATCAGCAATAAAAGAATCAGAATTCATCCTTTCTCTTTGAAAACTTCCCCTTTAAAAGAAAACGCACACTGAGCATTCATAGGATATCAGAATTAATCCCATCCTAAATGAGGAAAAAACTGTGGGTTTGCAATGTTAGCAAATCTTTATTTTCACTTCCCAAGAGACTGAATTCCCTCAGAGAGGCTGGTTGTCTGTGGTCAGTTTTTCTAGCTAAAATATGCATTGCTGCACAATTATTTTTTCCTTGAAGCTGCTTTTCTGATGAACCCTACTTGTACCAAGATAACGATCTTCAGATTTTAGCTAAATAAAAGGAGAAGGGCTTCTTGAGGAAATAAGAAGTTATGAGTCACTTAAAAAAAAAAAAAAACAGATCCTGAACGTGCAGTTGCCAAAACCAACAAAAATATCAATTAATACTTCAGAGTGAAAACAAAATGTTGCAGTAGCTTATCTTTGAATAGAGTTCAAATGCTGTGGGACATTATCTCTGTGAGATGTCGATGTTCATTTGTCTCCAGGATTTTGCAGCGTATTTGGCATTTTGTGGAATTGTTCTTCACAACGCTCAGTTGTACGAGACGTCTCTGCTTGAGAACAGGCGCAATCAGGTAGGACCAACAGGTTTGTCCCAGGGCTACAGAAATCAGGAGGGTTTGCAAGTAATCAGCACCTCCTCTTCCTGTTTGTGATGTGGTGGTTTTTCCTTGGCTGCTTTTAATCCCTGTGACTGAATGCTGTGTGTCTCTGATAAAGCTCTCAAGGGCTGCACTGGGTGCATTCTGGCCTGGGCTGTGAGAAATAGCCTGTCTAGGGGAAGCAGGTAGAGCCACATGTCAGAAAATTCATTCCATGTTAATATAATATTCTGTGTCAATATAGTATAAATTCCATGTTAATAACTTGATATTGCCTGCAGTTATCCTGTGGTTCACCATATGTATTAAACAACCTGAGGTGTCAGACTCCAGAAATTACAGGCAGGAATGTCCCTGTGGAATAGCAGAGGGCACACAGACTGTTCCTTTAGGCTGTTACCACTGTAACAGTAACTAACCACACTTTCAGTAATGATCAAATGGAAAACTGAATTTCCTTCTGATTGCTATAGCTCTACTTTGCTGCCAGCTTGGTTTTGATGGGTTATTAATGCCATGGCTTTTATGGGTGAATATGCTTGATCTGTATCACGGGATAATGTTTCAGAGAAAAGATTAGACAGCAGTTCTTTTAAAATTTTCCTGGTAGGTCTGAGTTTCTAACTATCAGTGTTTGTAAATTGGTACAAATTTGGACAGTTTATTAAATGCCTTCATATTTCTTGTGAGGAAAAAACAGAGTATATATGCGCAGCTAAGTCTTTGAACAGCAGCTTTGAAAAACGGCAGACTGTATCTAAATGATGTTTTAACCAAATAAGGTAATTAGGATCTGTCAGAATTACAACCAAGAACAACTGTGTTCAGAACTCTTAGCAAATGTAAATATCACGGGTTTGAGAATGCACACATGAGCCATAGGAAAACAAGTTTCCTAAGGACAGTAACTGTGTTGTCTGGATTGAATTTTGAAATGGTTTCATTTGCCCTATTATGCCTAAATCTATTCTGCTTCTCTGACTGAATGAAAACATCTGACAGCTTATTGTGCTATTTAATTCTTCCATAAAAAGTGTCAAACTGGCTAATACTAACTGTTACCTTGCAATCTGTGAGAGCCAAAACTTACTTGTGGTAACAGACTTAAACATTGGCTTCTCTGATTCAGGGGAGAGGACTCAAAGACATTAGGAACAATAATTATTGCATAAATCACAATTAGTCAAACTCTCACAAATAACCTTTTCTTCAGGTGCTTCTTGACCTTGCCAGCCTGATTTTTGAAGAGCAACAGTCTTTGGAGGTGATCCTGAAGAAGATAGCAGCCACTATAATATCCTTCATGCAGGTGCAGAGGTGTACCATCTTCATAGTGGATGAAGATTGTCCGGTGAGTATGCCTATTCTGTCTGAAGGCAGAAGTGTTTGTTTTCTGGGAGTGGGGTTGGCTTCCCTCCATTCTCATATGTTCTGTTGTCATTTCATTTTATATCTTTTCTTTTGTGGCATCTGCTCAGGTTGGGTGTTGACATGAGATGTTCTGGCCTTTGTGTAATTATAGAATTTCTGTTCTGACATAGAAATTTGGCACAGCTTGTAAATGCTGGCATATCTTCTCTGGGTCATGACTACATCAAGACACTTCACTTATACTTAAGGTTGTGTCAAAAGATACCTTTTTGGTAGGATCCAGTATGCTTAATGACAGATGTGGAATGAAGCTAAATTTTACCCTTGTCTTTAGTACAGAATAGACCTTGATAACTGCAACAAGGTTTTAATGAGTAATACTGTTCTAAGTAATGACAACCTTATACACCTGTGTATTCAAGCATCCTCTTGATATTCCAGGATACATTTTCTAGTGTCTTTCACATGGAATCTGAGGAATTAGAGGATTCAGCTGAAAATCTGAAGAGGTAAACCAATTAATTCCAACTTTTGTTCATCCAAGGAGAATTCTGAAGAAACTTATGCTTTTAATATTCTTTTCATAATAACAGACTTATTTCTCCTGGATCCCCATGTATTACTGCTATTTTTATTGAGCAGCTTTTCCACTGAAGTGGGCACAGACCAACTCTCTTGCCTTAAAAAGGTCCCACTGAGCAAAGCAGGAGTAGGGCTTGATCTTTGCCAGTCTAAGAACATATTTGTACTTCAAGACTAAGCTATGGAAATGCACAGAGGAGCTGCTCTAAAATTGATTTCAAAGAAATCTCTGTGGATGACTATGTTATAAAGAAGATATATGCAAATTAATAGATAATAACCAAAATAATGCTTTTAATCAATTATTTTAATTGTTATCCTCAACTCAGAGATAATGAAGATCACTCAAAGAACATGTCTGACTAAATCAAGACTGGAGTCCCAAAGTTCTAACTCTCACTCATCATTGGGAAACCACTAAGGAGTTCAACTGGGAGGAAAAAAATGAGATGGAGATAAAGAGCTGACTAAAATACCCAGATAAAATAGTTCCCAAAGTTAGCCTGAACCTCTCTATTGAAGTTCAAAAATTACTGTCTCTGTCATCCATAACAGTTCTTTAAAATATTGTCAAAAAGAGACATAGTGGTATATAAAGCACTCTACTACAGATATTTTGTGCAGGGAGGAAACAGATTTTGAACCCCTTTGATGTCGTCTTGCAGTAAATATTTATCACGTTAAGTCTAATGCCATATATTAGAGAATGATGTCGAAAGTGTGTGACTTGAGCAACTAAAAGCTGTTGAGCTGTGTTAAAGTTTTAGACAGTGTTCAATCAGAAAGTAGAGGTACAACGGCCTGGTAAGATCACAGGTGAAAAAGAAAATTCCTCTTTACTCCTTCTCTATAAGAAGGGAGCCTTTCTCCTCATTATCCCTTTTATGGTGACTAGTTAATGGACTTAAAATGTTATTTACTGCTTGCATGGGCTGCCAGGGACTTATTTCTCATACCTGATAGGAAAGAGGAATCTTGGAGGCTTAGCTGCCTATCAGACTCTTGTTCATGAGATAGCACAATTAAATGCCTAGGACTGTACTGTGAGTCAACCACTGCAGTTACAACTTCTGCTATGCTTGAAGGGCACAATTTCAGGCAAGAGCAGAAATATAATGACATGGATTAGATGGGAAGTTATTACTTTACATAATACAGTATTTCAGGCTTGTTATGCAATCAAGGACACTGAATCAAGCCCCAAATCAGACTATTTTTCAGAATTGTGGGGCATTGGCTTGTATGTGTGAAATAACAAAAGAATAATTCCTCTCCTCTGGCTCTGGAACGTCCTCACACCAGGAGGATAACGAAAGGCAAGTCAAATGTTGGAGAGACACTGCAGGAGCTTGATGGGAATAGGTTTATAAGTAGGATATATGTCCTCCTCCAAGGCAGGCAAAGGGTCTAAGAGAATTAAAATACCTTAAATAAATTGTGGCTAAAAAAGTGGAGATGACTGATTCTGTAAAGATACTTTTTGTTCTGATTTGGAATAGACAGTTCTATTTCAGTAACAGAACCTCCATGTGACTGTCTTTACTTTTAGAAGAAATTTGAAATTAACTTAGCAGCAGAAAATTCACAAGTGATACCTACTACACTCGCTTGAATTAATATGTGAATTTCATCCAGTAATGGTTTTGTCAGGAGTTCCAGATTTGTGAATGCAGTTTGTTTTCAAATAGTTCTGTTTACTTCTGTATAAACCCAGCTGTTCATTCTTTATACTTCATCTGTGTAAACTGTAGGGAATTGTTTATTTCTTCAGTTTGGTGTTCAGTGTTAATGTTGTTGAACATTAAAGAAATGGTGGAAAGCATGCACCAATACATGCTGCAGTTTTGTGATGACAGCTGGATTAGGATACAGGATTTGAACTCAACTCCATTATATATCTATTGGTTGTATCTATATATCCTTCTCTCATATGGGAAAAATATTCCTATTACCTGCTTGGCATAAGAAATTACTCACTTTTATGCAAAGCACATAATAATAATAATAATAATAATAATAATAATAATAATAATAATAATAATAATAATAATAATAATAATAATAATAATGTTGTATCCTTCAGGGACTATGACACAAACAAAATCAATTACATGTATGCTCAGTATGTGAAGAATACAATGGAGCCACTCAACATCCCAGATGTCTGCAAAGACAGGAGATTTCCATGGACAGTAAGTAAAATAAGCTTAGGTTTGAAATTCAGAAATGGTAAATGTTTTTCTGTTTAACTTTTCAACCTTTTTTGCTTTCCTTTTATTATTTCTGTCAAGGTGGCCCAAGTTAAAATGGTGCAAACACACAGTGAGTGTTGGGAGGCTCTCAGAAGTTGCTTCCTTTTTCTCCTTTCCCTTCTCATTCTGGCAAAGATGAATGTTATGGATACAAGTTCTTTGCTGCCGTGGAGATGGATCAACTTGACTTTTCTTTGGGACTTTTTGCCTAACACTTCCTCAAGTGTGAGCTTGTGATGCAGTGGATGACTGAGCACAGGGATACTGGAGAGTGAGGAGAGAAGGTCACTTGGCAAGGCCCAGGTTCCAGTCAGGTTTCCTTCATGGTCATCATCAGCAAAAAGCAAACTTTTAATTATGTATTTTCCCACATTTTCAATGCAGAAATTAGAAAGATGTCTGCTCTTACTGTTATGGTTAAGCCTGTTAGCAAGGGGGTAATGAGAGGGAGAGGAGCTACTATGGTCCAGCAGATGGCTTTTTACCAAAATTTTTTCTGAGACACACAACAAAATGATCAGAAAAGACAGTGCTCAGTGTGATTGTTCCACTAAGTGGAGAGAAGGGGCAGACTCATGGTGGGGAGCTGGGTTGTTTCCCTTTCTTTTCCTGCGCAAGGTTTCTGGGATGTTCTGGAGTGCGTTTCTGTGACAGATGAAGCAATACAGGAATTGAGTTCTCAGACTAACCCTGTCTTGACTGCAGGACTGGAAGTACAGACAGAATCCAGTGGATATATTTTATAGATTAATAAAGAAAGAGGTGATGATTTTGAAAACATTTAAAAATAAAATTGAGAATCATCCAAACAACTGTTTGTTGGAAACAGGCTGTCCAGTAGGGCTAGAGTTATTTCGATTCTTTTCTTTTTCCTGGAATTCACCTTATGTATGTAAAAGAAACCCATAAAAAGAAAGCAATAGTACTTTTAGAAGGAATCTGGAAATGTTTTTCAGCAACACAGACTGCACTTGCACTACTGCAGGAGCAGGGTAGTAGGATAAATGTTTTGAAAGCTGATACACCCTGACATGAGGGAAATCCCAGGTGTTGCCAGTGCCCTAGAAACCCTGGCTTGCCTCTTTCTTTGGAGGTTATTGAACAGCACACTTACCTCATGAAAATCCTGCCAAGATACTCTCTACAGTCCTTGAACAGCAGCAGAGCACAAAGCAACAATATAAAAAGAGAGAGAACCTTTTGATCAGAAATATTAGTGTGTGCCCGTTTCTTTGGTGCCACACACAATTAGAGGTCAGACGAAATGTACTTCTCAACAACTACCACATGATTCCTGGGGCAGTCAGAGCAGAGCTGTGGCCTTTTCTCCCCAAGTGTTTGAAAAGGAGGCATTATCTCTTTGTTCTATCCTTCCACTCCCCAAATAAATTAATCTCCTTCTGTTGGAGCACGGGACACGCTGCAAAGTCCTGGGAAGAGTGCAGAATGCTGACCTAGCTGTAGTACTTTTCCTGCCTGCTGTTTGTGGGCAAACTTATTGATCACCTAATTGCTCTTTGAAGGAAGATGTAAGCCAAGAGTAGTTGTAGAGCCCAGCTCTACAGCTTTTTCACTTCAGCCACCTGAAAAGCAGCTTTCAAAATTGTAACTGTATTTTTCTGTTTGTTTAACAGAATGACAATGCAGAAAATCTAAGTCGGAACATTAAGAGTTTGCTGTGTACACCAATAAAAAATGGGAAAAAGAATAAAGTGATAGGTAGGTATCTTAACAAAAATAATTCTGTATATTTCATAGATAAATTTATGTGCTCTATGATAAAATCGCAGCAACACGCAGTCTCAAGCCAGGAGAGATGATCTTTAATTATCATGTTATCAACTAAAAAGTCTACCGCAACCTTGAATATAAATTGCTCACCTAAAAAGCGGCCAAAGAATAGAGAATGAGTGTCAGCCTTTGTTCCTGGCATCAGTAAGCGCCACAAGCAAACAGAAAATAAAATATACTAATTCTTGGATAGGAGAATGGATCCAATTTCATCAAGTAAAATGGCAAGTAAATATTAAGAGTTCCAAGAATGAGTTTTTAATGATCTTAAAATAATTTTGTTTGAGAACAATGGCAAAATTGCATGGCCCAATTTATAGAGTAAATATGATGTCCCTTTTTTGTGAAAACAGATTTAGTTTTTTAACATCTGAGACAGAAAGAGAAACCTCATCTTTATCTAATGGAGTTCTCTGAAATTTATTTTGCTATTAGCTTCTTTCATGAGTTCTTTTATTACTTTATTTAAATATTCCAACATGGCCTAGAAGACCAAAATGAAGACTGAACTGTGGAGCTTTAATTAGACATATTTCACCATGCTTCAAGCTATTGATAAAACAGTTGCATCTGCTTTTCTTTTTCTTTTTTTTTTCCTTTTTTCTTTTCTTTTCTTTTTCCTCCTATTGAGATTTCCTACTGAAGTTCAAACTTAAAGTTTCAGTCAGGCCACCCATTTAGGTGGGCTTTTCAAGTCTGAGTCATTTTCATTGGGAAATTTCTTTGAAGTATGATGGGGGTAAGAAAAACTGTCCACATGAAACCCAAGCAAATCTTACTAGCAAGAAAGATGAAAAGAACTTTATTCTCCTGACTTGTGCATTTCTCAGGTATGTGGTAAAAGCTTTACAGAATCTTGCTGTGATTCTATAACTCTGTCCTAATGAAAGACTTGGAGTTCCTTCATTTGTTATCAATGGACCTCTCAGTGCTTTGGGAAAGCTTTTGAAAGGGGTTAAAGAGTTTTAAGTAATACACAGTATATTTACTGCAGTTCTCTATTTTTTAAAGAGACATTTATGTGCAAATACTGTGTCTTTTAAGAATGAATTTACTTCTGTGGCATATTCACTGTTGGGTCGTAATCTTGTGTTCATTACATCATAATTGCTATGGCAATAATTATAATGTCATAAGCTGTACTAAACACAAATCTGAAGGTCAGTTTCATGGGATCTTCCTGAAGAGTTTTCTAAGTCAGCTTTTTTCCCCAGGGAAAGTTCATCTTGTTCTTTATTTGAATGAATCCTTTTCTAATGGGATTATGTGATTCAGTGATCCATTCTTTTCCATCTCATTCCATAAAGGTTCAGAATTCTGTTTGCCATGTTCAGATAGCCCAATCCCTGCCATTACACTTAACAGCTACAGCTACAATGGTCTTGGTCTCTTTAGAGGAGACTGATACAAAGTTCCCCTAACAAAATACAATTTGGAAACAGGACAATGTTGCATTGTCACCAAAACTTGTGAGGCCAACATTCTTCTAAAACCACAGTTTGTGTGGGCTGCATTTTTTTCCTTAGTTTTATTATCAGCTGTAATAGGGAAGATGCACACGTGGTAACTTTTTTCAGAATTTTTAATATGCAGCTGGGCTATCTTGGCACTTGGCCGGGAAAATGCAACTTTTTTGTTCATGGGAGTGAGAAAACATTTGGACTCCATTAAGACAGCACACATCGCCAAAGACAACATATTCCTGTAATTCAGCTACTTTAATTAACATTCTGATTGTAGCAGGTAAAACTAAGGTCAGGTGTATTTCTGAATTTCCCCCTGCTCACAGTAGTGTCAGGGATTTAACCTGCAGCAAGGTATGGTAGAAGTTAGCTGTCAGACTTCTACAGGGACACATGTGCAGAAAGGCGCAGAAATTTTTAAGAGAAAATTAACAAATGTAAATATCAGCACTTTTGAACCCAAGCTGAATTCAGACAGATGCTTCTCAAGGAGTTCAGTAGTGTTTGCAAGAGGCTGTAATTCAATCACATCCTCAAAAAAAAGGCAGAGTGCACTTCAGCTTTGAATCTCAACTTGGGTATTCCCTGTTTAGCTCATTTACTTGAAAAAAATCCTAGTACTGGCTCAAATGAGGAAGTGAAAACTCTGTGTACCACTGTTCTGACTTTGATAAATGTTCTTTTGGCATGGTTGCAAAAATTTAATTAGCCTCCAAAGGACATATTGTCTTTAGGGATTAAATCAATCTAAAATAGTATTAATAATAAAAGTTAGGATAAAAACGACCCTAGAATTTCACAGGACAATCAAGTCTCTAAAGCCCTACATTTTTGGTTTACAAATCCTAATAAATACTTTTGAATTTACTAGGTATATATAATATTTTAACATTTATTTTATAATACCTTGAAACTACCCGGAGGGGGGGGAAGGAAAACCCTAAGCATTCCTATGTGTCACTTATGTATGTTGGTTGTTTATACTATAGGCTTATCTGTCCTAAACTTAATTCCTGATGGTGATATGTACTCTGTATTACTTCCTTTTGTTTCTGTGTCCTGACATAGGGGTTTGCCAGCTTGTGAATAAGATGGAAGAAAACTCAGGGAAAATCAAGGCTTTCAACAGAAATGATGAGGAGTTCTTGGAAGCATTTGTCATCTTTTGTGGCCTGGGGATCCAGAACACACAGATGTACGAGGCTGTAGAAAGAGCCATGGCAAAACAGATGGTGACACTAGAGGTGAGCCCAAATCTAGATGGTCCTTAATTAGCCCCAGACAGACCCTAATGTTCCCCAGACCCTCTCTGCTCTGCAAGTAAGTGCAGCTACTCACAGGGACACTCAACAGAATTTGTTATCCCTCAGGAGAGCAGCATTTGGACCGCTGAGTTGCTCAGGAATTTTCTGCTTGTTTCTGACTCTGCCAGCAGACTCTTTATTTAGTATTGTGTCCTAACTTAACTCCTGAGATTTAGTGGGGAGCTGGAGGCATCTCTTCCTCTCCATGAGGCTGCATGCTGGCAGCACGTTGGGTCTGCTCTGTTGCATAAGAAGGGGGAAATGGTTTGGCTGATTAAGGGGCTTCTTTTTGTCTGAGGGTTTTTGTGATGATTTTGGCTCAGTTCTTCAGACAAACGAGTGTGAGGAGTTAACAGCAGCATTATTGTAGGTTCTCAGCAATTTCCTCAGACTCCATCAAACCATATCAAGATGAACATCATAGGGGTCACAGGCTTTAAATTGGTTCCTGTTAAGCTTCATAGCTGAAGTGGGCTTTAGTCTGAGAAACTGAATTACTCAGGGGTGATAACTTGAAGCTGAAAGTGAAAAATGTGTAGACTTTAGATCTCCTAACATCCATTATGTAAACAGAGTGTTTGCAGAGCTCCTAAAATGGGATTATGTGCCTTGTGGCCTCTAAAAGAAACATTGCAGTTGTCAAATAAACCTGTATTAGGTCATGTTAAATAAAAAGCTGGTAAAACTATTGTCCAAATAATTTGCTTATATGGCAAATTAGCAATTCTGTCTCCTACTACAGCACTTTATAGATACTATAGGAAGTTTCAGCCAGATTATAGGTTAGTATATTAAATGGGTCCTTGATAAAAAAATAAAACTCTGTAACATTTTCATGTCATATGTTCTCAATAGTTAAAAATCTGAGCTTATTTTTTTTAATTTAAAATGAATGTATTGTTTTTCAGACTTTTGTGCCAAGTTTAAGTTAGGGTAAAACTTTCTTTCATGTCTGAATAAACTCTTTGAAGAACTACTATGCCTGTAATGTCAGGCTCATAATAAGAGCTATTTTGTGTATTATTTGCCTTTGAAAGTGGGCCATGAAAACTTTTCAAAGAGAAAATCAGAGTTCTTTGCTCTTCCATAGAAGCTATTCATGTTTTCTCGTTCTAATTATCTCAAGAAGATTCTGTGCTGTGGGGGACTTGTAAAAGATGCAGATATGTCTCCATAATCATTCAGAGAACTCCCTTAAAACTGGCTTGGGCCCTGCACAGACAGAAGATTTTTTCAGCAAATGCAGTGGAATGCTGAAAAATCTGCGCTAGGCTAAGTACCTTGTTAGCACATGGCTTTTTTGTTTGTACTAAGGGCTGCTTTTTTCTTCCTGTAGGTTCTCTCATACCATGCTTCTGCTGCTGAGGAGGAAACGAGGGAGCTGCAGGTAACAGTGGTAATTGAATTTTTTACTATTACTTTAGAAATATTGCTTTAGTAGAAGAACCAAGAGCAGTCCTGTACATAGATGGCGTCCCTGAAGGGGCAGAAGCATCTGTTCCAGAAATAAAAATGACAGCGAAGCTCATACTGCTGGGATTCCTGAGCTGAATCATATAAAAGGGAAATATTACAATGTCTACAATGAAACAAAAGCTGGCCAGAGCACTGTGAGACCCAGACCTGTGCTGAGTTTTTTCAGGAGTTTGAGACAGTCACTGGTGCAATGTCAGTATCAAACTCATAATGAATAAGTATTCCAGAAGCAAAATGTTGAGAACTCTCCATTCTGCATCTAAGTCTGAATGCTGTATATCTTACAGCTTTGGTACCTTTCAAATATCCCAAGTATGGCTGCAGCTTTATGGCCTTATGTATAAATTCTGCATTGAATTTTTAATGCAATTATTTTTTTAAAAAAAATTATAGTTGCTTTTCTGTGCAGTGTCCTGTTCTGCTCATGTTTAATTCTGTGTTTAGAAGCCACTGCCTAAGGAATAACTACAGCTAGGGTTTCAAGTGCATTTCAAAGCACAGCATGTGCTTAGTTTCTCCAAGCCTTCAGCAGCTATTCCAGGGAAATAGCATCACCCCTGCTGCACGAAAATAAACAGGAGGGATGGAGAGGAAGGAAGGCATAGGGGACCATGAGCTGGGTAGCATGGAACTGGTCTGGCCAAGTAACAAAACAAGGTGCAGGAATAAGGCTATTTTTAGAATGGTGTCACATGGATTTTTGAACCTCAATCCTACCACACTGCTGCTCATCAATAAAGAGCCATGACAAGACCGGAGTGCGACTCCTCTCCTCAGGGCTTGTGATGAAATCTTTGTGGTTCCACCGCTACTGTTCAATGAAACAGAACCACAGCAAACGTAGAACTGGGCCAGTGTCCACTGGCATGGCTTAACTGTCCACAGCTTCCTTCCACAGTCCTGGCCTGTGTCAACCGTCACTCTCTAAGGTGATACCAGAGCACAAGCACAGGCCTTTTATTTGCACTCATAAAATTTTTATTTTAGTCTTTAATTTTTGCACTCATATTGTCATACAAAGATGGCCAAAATAGTATGAATTTTTTTCTGGATATACCTTTTGCTTCTAAATAATCTGAAAATATATACATATCAGGCAGTTGGACTAGAAGATGGTTGTAGGGCTCTTCCAACTGGCACTATTCTATTATATTAATTATCTGTCTTATGGAGTAGGCTGCAGTCAAATTTTTTACTTCAATAATCATTTCCAAATACTACAGATACTATTGCATCAGTCACCTCCTTTGAGCCTGGGTACTGTCTACAACCTGTGTTTTATCATCCAAAGAAGATGAAACAAAGAAAAACTCTTTGTAGTTGCCGCACAGTAGTCCCACATTTTCCATAGCCTTCTTTTTGCTGCCAATATATTTACAGAAACCACAGCTCAATAAATTGAAATTAAAATAGCTGATGAACTTTTGTGCTGTAAAACAGGAGGCAGAAGGCTCTAGTGGCTTCATTAAGTGAAAAAGGAAATAGCTAATCTTTTTAAACAACACCATAAACTGTTACAGAGTGCAGTGTTTTTATATTTCAGCTGAAATGAAACTTACTGTTGTGGCTGTGAAAGGCAGGAGATCAAGGAAGGGAAAGATAAATTATGAATGAAGTGAGGCATGAGGTGTTCTTTTGAACTCCTTCTGTGTCCTTGCAGCCCCTTTCCTTGTGAAATCCCAGCCTGCAGTTGCAGTTATTTAAAATTATGTCAGTGCTGAACAGTTGCATTATTTACCACTGAACATGCAGGCCTTTCACGTGCTCACAGCTGAAATCCCACATGCATCCAAACAGGGACATAAAATTAGTGGCAGAAGAAATGTGTAAGGAGGGTGCATTTTTTCCCTATGTCAATACTCTTTTTCATAATCTTCTGTGACTTCCTGATTCTGACACAGAAGAGAGAGGATCGTGAACTGATATGGAACAGAGGCTGGCAGCCAGAATTCTATGGATTTGCATGTTACATGCACTAATGTTGTAGATGATGACAAATGCTTCCTTTTCAGTTCCTCAGCCTTCTGGGACACAGCTGCCCACACCGGAGAAATGTTTTCCTCTAGAATTACATAGAGGAAGAGAAACACAAAGGTTTATTTCCTTCACCATTTCAGATTTACCTGATTTTCTTTGGACCACACTCATATTGAGGTGAAACAGCTCTAAAGCAGTAGCAGAGAACCCCACCTTTTATTCTACTGCGGAAAATGATACTACATTTTGTTCTGCAGTATAAGAGTTAGCACTTATTTTGTTAGTATAAGAGTTAATATAAGACTTAGCATAGACCTCAACACTGGTATTTTGAAGGGCAATGGATATAAATACTCTGTATTTTATAAGTAGAAAAGAGATGTAATAAATGGAGATGTTACGGACAATGAAAAACTCAGATTTAAAACTATACAGGATAGCGGGTGTATTGTGTACCTTGTAGTTTAAAATTTCACATTGAAGGTTTATGGTTGTATGCAAACTGCACCAAGACCACTGACTATGGGTTTTAAAGATTACTAATCACAGATGAACTCTAATTTTTCAGGTTTCTAGCCCTGAGAATGCTCTGCCTGTGGACATGCTCAGACTCCCATCATGCTGAATGTGGATTCTGTTAGCAAATCTGTTTTACTGACATCTCTTTCCTCACCATTTTTAGAAAAACACCAACAGTTATGGATTTTGCTTTCTGCATATCCATAAAAACAAACATGTAACTCCACTGCCTTATTTTCTCCTTCTCTCAGTTTCATCAATACTTTTGGTTACAATTTGCCTCTGGTGATTTAGATAACCAGGCTGACCAGGTAATTCTAACCTTGTTCTCTTGATCTATGGAAAAGTGCTTGTTAAATCCAAGGTAATAAGGTAATGTTAAACAAGAGAGGCATGGGGAAGTAAATGAGAAGCAATCATCAGTTTTCTATATCACATGAAGGTAAAATTGAGTGTCTCTTTTTAGTCTGTTGAAAAAGCAGGTATTTGTTCTGCTTTCTCTGCCCTAGTGCTAAGCTGTGTTCTCTCATTCTTCTCCAGGCTGCTGTAGTGCCATCTGCACAAACTCTCAATCTGACTGACTTCTACTTCAGTGACTTTGAGCTGTCAGACTTTGAAACAACACTGTGCACAATTCGAATGTTCACAGACCTCAACCTGGTGCAAAATTTCCAAATGAAACACGAGGTACGGTTGCTGCCAAATACTGCCCCACAGAAAGAGACAGCTTAATTATTAGGAATTCAGACCAGTGAAATGATCTCACAGTAAACAGAATTGGACATCTGTATAAAAGAGTAATTAGCAAACTAGGAAGGCATATGAAGAATTGGGGTCTGTCCTGAGTTTGGTTCTACTGAAGGATTAATCATCTTACAGTCTATGATTAATGGACTGGAAAACAGAATACTGAGCAGAGAGAGGATAGCACTTCTCCGGAAGTGAAGAACTCTTACAAAGAGGACAATAACATTGTTCACTATGTCCATATGAGGTAGCAATCATCTTAGTCTTTCCCAACAAAATAATAGATTAGCGATTAAGAGGAACTTCATGGTTATGGAGACAGTAAAGACTGAAGCAAGTGATAACTTAGATGGGCTGTGGGAATTGCCCTGAAGGTTTTTACCGATACATCTATCAGAGGTGATCAAGACAGGTAAAATAGAAAATATCTTCAGCCTCTTCCACTCAGTGCACACAACATCTATTTGTAGAAACCTTCATTTCTAAATACCTTATTTTTGCTTTATAACTCTTTCAACAAAATCATCAAAATTTATATCAAAATGCAAGATTAATTTGTAGGGCTTCATAGGCAAACATATTAGTTAAAGAAAGCATGTATTTGTTGTCTAGATCAGCAGTTTATAGACCAATTTAGATTAGTAGTGTCCAAGGGCCAAAAGTGCTGTATTATCTAATCTGATCACTTGAACATCCTAGTACTTAGCTTCACCTCTGTAGTAAGGTGAACAACCTTAATGAATATATCCTGACATCCAATTACTACCTGACCTTCATACCTGTCACTTCCTTACAAAAAAAAAAGGTAGGAAAAAGGTGTGTATATATGTGTGTGTGTGTGTACATATATATATATATATATATATATATATATATATATAAAATTTTATAACGCACAATTTCTAATACTGTTGAGTAAAACATCCAGGACACGCTTTCCTCCTGCACAAAAAAAGGAACTACCCTGCAATGTAGTAATCTTTCTATCACACTTAATTGCTTTCCAAAGTCCAATTCTGCTTGGGTTTTGGCAAGCTGATAGGAGGGAAAAGCTGCCTGTTCATTTTCAAAACAGGTCTTAAGATGATTCAATAACTAAATAAATTTTCTCTGTCAAATATGTCATCATAAACAAGGATTTTTTTTCTCTCAGATATCCCAACATACATCAGTTTCTGAATTAACAGCAGTGCTTTGACATTAGCATTTAGCTCTTAAAAAAAAAACCCCAAACCCACAAGTATGACACGCTCAAATAGGAGCTGTACTAGTGAGTGTAAACCTGTTCTTATCTATGTCCACAGTTACAAGCGTGTTACAGTTGAACTTGAAATTGAGTTAAATGGATTTTTTTTTCAGTAAGAGTTTCCAAGCAGGATTAAGAAAGTTTCTATTAAAAATCTGTTTTTATGAAAACACATCTATGTGGTGCTGTTTCTTAAAGGTTCTCTGCAGGTGGATTTTAAGTGTGAAGAAAAACTATCGGAAAAACGTTGCTTATCACAATTGGAGACACGCCTTCAACACAGCACAGTGCATGTTTGCTGCTCTGAAATCTGGGAAAATTCAGGTACATTTCCAGTTCCTCTATTAAGACAAGTTATCTAATGATGCACAGCTCTGATTGTCATGTCAGTAAGATGTTCATTATTCCATGGTAATGCCAGTGGAATCTTCTGCTGAAGACTTCTGCCTATGAGGGCTTGGTTTGTGAAACTGCTGTGGTGGTTTTTTGTTCTGTCTTTGAGTTAAATCCTCTGGAAATGGTTATCAGGATGTTCCCAATGGGAGTATCTCAAATAAGGCATGTACATGCTTATGTCCTTTTTTAAAGTTAATGCTTATGCTACAAGCAAGTCAAAAAAGTGGAGAAAAAGAGGCTGACCTATTTTTACAATGTTTCCTTAAAATATTCAACAGGAATCTTTTAAGTTCAAATGCAGAGCCAAGTACAGCTTTAGACAAACAACAGAACATAAAACCAGAGAAATAAATATTTAAATGTTCATTCCAATGCTTTTGAACAAATTTTCAACCTTTCACTTAAAAAGACACCTAATTACTTAAAAAAAACAACCTAATCATTCTGATTAGGGCTAGATGGTCCTCTAAATAAATAAAACACTGATTCTAAATTCTTCCAAAACAGGTTTTTAGTTTTTGGTTTTATATTCTTGGAGGAAACAGAATGTTTCTTTTCATTCTGAGTTTTTAAACATTTGTAGGTCAAAACCCAATACTAATGAGGAAGAGGCATTTCTTTTCTCTACAAACTTTATCTCACTAATGAAAATGACAAAAGGTGCTGAAGAGACCAAGGCAAGGACATCCATCTTCCTTCCCTGTTGGAATGGACATGGTAGTTTCTCTCTGTGTGCGGTCGAGCAATCTTTGATGATCCTGATGGTTTGCCTGCTATTTTTGGAATCCTGACAGTCTCCACTGCAATTTCCATAAATTGTTTATTCTTAACTACACTGGATTCACTCCCTGCTGATTCTCATGTCCTAGATTCTGGAGTCTGAACAGCATTTAACATAATTCAGTTTTTTTCTAGTTTGAGGGGAAAGGCAAGCATTGGGAGATGCATCTTCCTAGCAGAAAGATAAAATCAGTCATTTCCAAACTAAGTTGTCTTTTCACTGTACTAAGAGCAGGTCTCATTATTCAGAAAGCAGATGTAAAACACGCTGGAGTAAATAAATCCACAGCTCACTTCTGGCATTACTTTTTTGCATACAGAGCAAACTGACTGACTTAGAAACGCTGGCTTTGCTGATAGCAACTCTGAGCCATGATCTGGATCACAGGGGAGTGAACAACTCTTACATACAAAGGTAAGTGGGTCTGAGAAAAGTTAAATAAAAACAAGTGAGTGAACAAACACAAGCACAGAGATAAATTAGGTACAACCTGACTGCTTTGATGATGTGGGCCTGTGCAAAGGAGCAGGTTTTCACAAAGCAGAAAGTCTAAGAACAGCCAGAATTCACGAGTCCAAAGATGCAGATGCACAGCCTCAGCTGCTGACTAACTATGATGGCAGATTAAGTGAACCCTTTGCTGTGCAGGGACAACATTCTCCTGCTCTCAAAGTCCCCTCCCCGATTTCCCATCAAGTGACAACAAAAGGCTGCAGCTTCCAAGTGTAGGAAACGTGCAGTTTTTCAGATCACTCCCTGCCCAACCCAGCTGTTCATTTCTTGTCCAGGCCAACACAGCACTGAGTCTGCACCCCTCAGGTACAGAGGTGTCTCCCCATTGTTTTGAACTCAGATTGTTTTACTCTTGGTTTAGAAATGTTTTTCCAGAATTCTAAGTTGTTTAGAATAAGTTACATATAGTTAAAATCACATTAAACATGTATGGTTGTTTTGCATTGATTGTGGGTTATGTATGCTCTTTAACTGTGATCCAATGTGGAATTACAGAAAGGCCTTTACAATACAAAAAGGCAAAGTATTTTTAAAACACTGAAAAAATATTTTTACTCAAAGCATTTTGATTTGAAGTTTTCAAAATGAAATATCAGAACAAGTCTAAAATTTTCCCCATATTTTAATTTTTAATTAAAGATACAGGGTTTTTTAGAATTTATTAGTTGTTTGAAATCTGCCCAACCCAGTGAATTTGGTATCGCTTCCAATAACATACGAGTCTTCTGTTGATTTAAAGTGTGGCTTCATGTAAATCCTGTGATATGGCAGTGTGTCCTGGTCTGACCAGAGATGGGCAAAAAATACCCAGAAATGTGCATCTTCTTCTGGCAGAGCTGGAGAATTGTTTTGAAGTGACCTGTGAAGAAATGGTCTGCTGTTCTCACTATGTGTAAAGTAAGATAGTAGGGGAGGAAAAGCTTATTTAAGGTACAGAATACTGAAAGGCAGATAAAAACTAAGCTGAAGAAGAACTCCTGCATTTCAGATTTATGTGTTTGGAGTAACACTGACTGATGTGTAAAGAAAAAAAAAACAAACTCCACAACACAGAAGAGTGATCTTTTTCTAGCTTGGTAAAGAGGATTTGAGCAGTAACTATAGTCTTGCAGTGATTGGAACTAGTTAGCTATTTTTTGCTTTATTTATTTAAAAATAAATTTCCTGGAAGACATCTGGAGATGCGTCATCTCCTCTCAAAAATGTCCTGGGAAAGTGTCATAGACAGCAAAATCTAACATTTAAACACGCTGTAAAGCTGAGATGGCTATAGCTTAATTCCTTTCTCAATAAAAAGTTCCATGAATTTCTTTTTTAAACCGAAATAGAAAAGTTATTTCTAGGAACAGATCCCTTTTGTTTTTCCCTTTGAAGCAGGGAGGCTGGATATTCAGTGTAGGATTCTTTTCTTAAGCAGAAGGGTTTCAAAGATTGCAACAGTCCTGGCAGTGGAAGTTACAGAAAGGAAACTGCTTGAAGGCCTTCTGGTAGTTATGTAGGGGAGGTTATTTTCTTTTTGCTCCAATCCCACATGCAAAGTAGGAAGCACAGAAAGCTGCATAACCAAATCCCTGTGCTCAGAAAGCCACGGTGCTCTTTGGTCTGGAGTGGGGGTTTGACAGAAATGCCACTACAGAAGTCAGACCTGAGTTTATTTCCAGCCCCAGTCAGGGTCTGCAAGTACTAAGCAAGCTCTAGTTTGGAGCAATACTTGGGAAGATAACCTAAGAGATTTCTCACATATTTCTCTTCAGTCAGGATGAACTCTGGGACAAACAATATGCATCCCACTTCATTCGATGGGAATTTCACCCAGCATGTGTTGGCACCACCCTGTGGTTTGCTCCCTTACAGAAACACACGAGTACATTTGCTCTACGCCCCTTTCGTGGTGGTCTCAGAGGAGGTGCTGGGCAGCCAGCCCATATTCCACAGGGGCTTGCATCCTTTAATCTTCCTTTCTGGGTTTTTGTTTGTCTTTCCATTTTTCTCTCCACATTTTTGTGCCTCTTAAATCCCCAGAGTCTCCTCTTATGACTTTTATTTGAGCCTCTGTGCACTCACTCGCACAGGGACCCAATCCTGCAGCCACTAAGTCTTGTGAATGGTCTTTAACCATTTAGAAAATCTCATGGAATTATATGCTAAAAGAGCTACTGACGTGATTAAACATTTGTAGGTCAGATTATAATCAAAGTAATAGATCTAGGATCATCAGCAAAATAGACTCGAAAAAAAAATCCAGATTTAGTTGAGAGATGACATGTGCATTGTGGGACCAGGGATTGAAAATTAAGACAGAGCAGCAAAAACCAAGAACTGTATTATGCAACAAGGAACAGGAAGAAATTGGAAATCCTCAAGAGAGGAGGAGTTTTTCTACTTTGACTAAAGCTACTCAAACAGCAAACTCTTATTTTCTAAAATACTTCTAAGTTTTGCACTAAGGTATTTTAAAGTTCTGTACCTACACAATTGGTTTTCTGTAATTTTTCACTGCCTTTAGTAAAATCAAAGTCACTGCCAGCCTCTAAGCAGTTTCCCTTTTGGATTTTACCCTGGGCAAAGGGTAGGTAACAATGTTGCAGTAGTAACACAAGGAAATGACTTGATAAACATTTTGGGCCCAGCACCATATTGCACTGACGTCAGCAGGAATTTTTCCATTGGTATCGGTGGGTTTCCTATTAGGTTTCCACTATTACTTACAAGTTCAGCAGTAAATATGACATGCGGGTTAAGAACATTTGGTTTAAGAATATTTAAGTACATGTTCCAGAAACCAAAACTGTCTCCTAAACTCTGCTTGTGAATGAACTCTTTGTGTTACCTTTGCTTTCTATAGATGAAATTTCACTCCTTATGTTACTTGGTATTACATTGTCACTCCTTGCATGCAGCTGGTCTCTACAGGTAGAGACGGCAGAACACCAGAGCTGTAAGTGTTCTGACAAAGGAACAGCATTATCTTCTTATCCATATTCCTACAAAGAGGATGTTGCAAGGGAAGTTGTTTCTGGATCACGAATATGTTTGTCTAATTTGATTTCTCCATCTTTTTCCTCCTCAGGAGCGAACATCCTCTGGCTCAGCTGTATTGTCACTCAATCATGGAGCATCATCATTTTGATCAATGCCTTATGATCCTGAATAGTCCAGTGAGTGCCACATTGCTGTGTATGCTAAAGGAAACTATTTTACTTTCTATTTTTGGCTTCTGGATAGAATCCCACCCTTATATGTTCTAAAGTGCTCTTTATTCCTTTTTGGGTAAAGAAAGCAAATGCAGCAACATGGAAATCACAGTTCTGTTGCTAAGTGCTACCAAAGCCTTCCAAGTGCTGCCTGATAAGGGAAGCCTTGCTAACATCCTGAGTACCTTGCTAACATTCTGAGTACCTGCTTCCTTGGACCAAAGGAAACAAAAGGCTTTGTGCCATTTTCACGACCTCAAATAAACCACCAAACAAACCCCAATCCTTCTTCTCACTTCAAAAACATTCCAGCCTGCACATACACAAAGCAGCCCTGATGAGACCAAACCAAACTCTGCTTGTGTTGACATTCCAAAGTGAAGCCAAGTTTAGTAAATATGCAAATAAAACTACATTCTTCTTGTTTGATGCTATTAACTAACTTTCAAGACCATGTATTTAGCATTCACAATCCTTCCAAAGGACTGCTCCTTTTGTGCCACAGGTTGTGGTACTTCTGGCATCCTTTGTATTGTAGTGATCCTTTCCTATTCAGCTAGACAAATATGGAAAAACAATTGAGGCGAGTTCCATTTTGCCTGCTCTGTAGGGCTTTGGTTTAGTAGGGGGCTGCTGAGCTCATACATTTACTTAATAACTTGTTATTTATGCTGTTTCATAAAAGGAAAATATTTTCATTTACTAGAGGTGTATGGGCAGGTATGGGAATCTGTTATAATTCCTCTGCTTCAGAGAGGGGAAGGATGAGGAAAGAGAAGCTGTGATACAGCCAGTGACAAATTTAATTTTAATGAATGAAATGATTTGAAGGCTTTGATGTTGCTCTGCTTGCAGTTTCATTTTGTAATAGTCAGAGATGATGTTGCTGCTGTGCAGCTTTCTGCCATTACTCGGAAAGACTGGAGGTTTTATTTTTAAACTAGGGAATCTGCAAGATGAAGGAGGGTAAAAGAATGACCTCAGATATCAGCAAGCAACTCTTAACGATTTGGTGACTTAGAGATATTAAGCAAATTGGTGTGCTGTTGCCCATTTCACTGATAGCACTGTTTTCCACTTTTTTTTTTGTACAGGGAAATCAGATTCTCAGCAGCCTTTCCATTGAAGAATACAAGGCTACACTGAAAATGATAAAACAAGCCATTCTTGCCACAGACCTGGCACTATACATCAAGTAAGTCAGAAGAACCTTTGGCTGAATAATCATTCCTGGATATTAGCATCATGTCAGCATCCTGCAAAACCTTTTGTTTTAACTTCTTTTTAAGGAGGAGAGGAGAATTTTTCGAACTTCTGAGGAAGAAGCAGTTTAATTGGGAAGATCCCTCACAAAAGGAGCTATTTCTGTAAGTAAAAGCAGAATAATCAAGAAATCGGTTAATATTACTGGGTAGCCAATTTCCCATGCCATGTTGCTGTGAACTTCATTAAACCTAGCAGGTCTTTGTGCTCTGGGCCTGTACAAGCTGGCATTGTCACACAGATCACTGAACTCCCTTGGTCTGAACTAGTAAGTGTGGAACCTGTATAAGAAACTTTGTTAAATAGCATGTGGACTTAGATTTATAACTTTGCTTTAATTTCACTTGTTTTTCTGACTTGATGTTCCTTGAAATTCTATGTTCTGTTTTAATAGTCACACACTAGACCAGGTGGGTACACACATTTCATGTAATTTATCCCTTTCTTTCTGTTTGTTATGCAGAGCAATGCTGATGACTGCTTGTGACTTATCAGCCATAACCAAACCATGGCCAGTTCAGCAACGGGTATGTGTTTAATTTCTAAGGTTTACTAAATGCAAATTGCATCAAAGTTTGTTTCCTCCACCCAGTCCTTACTGTAAAGGCAGTGGTGGAATGCTGAGCTGGAGTCTCACGATGTGTGTGGGGGGCTAATATGATAAATCCTAAGGGGAGAGAGAGAGGAACCACTCTTGTTTGTAGGCTGCAATCAAACTTTTGGAGCTCTCAATGAGTGAAATCTCTTACAGATTGCTGAGCTTGTGGCCACTGAGTTCTTTGATCAAGGAGATAAAGAGCGGAAGGAGCTCAACATAGAACCCACAGTAAGTGGCACCTCTTGCAAAATGTCTTTTGGAAACAGCACTTACAATTTCTCCCACTGACCACACTACAGGAGCAGCTCCTTCCCTGTCTTCCTAGAATCCAGTTTTGCTCTGTGGTTCCAAAACACCAATAGCGTGTCATTATTTCTGAACCAGAAGAACAGACAGGATTATTTCCTTTAAGTCTGTATTACTAAATGGGCTAGCAATTACATTCCTAAATTGGTACCTATATGCAGCTATCCAAACCCAGTAAGTTTGCCAGGTTATTTGGGCTCTGTCAACCCAAAGTCAGTCTCCTGAGGGAAGTTATGCTGTCCAGTTCCCTTCTTTCTAACACCTGTGATGACACCCTCCTGTGCTGAGCTTGCTGTGCTGTTTAAGGAGCTGCTTTTTAATTCCAGATTCTCTCTTTGGTTTTGGTTGGGTTTTATATTTAATGCATTTAAACACAGAGCTTGTTCCCTTATTATCTGCAGGACCTAATGAACAGAGAGAAGAAAAACAAAATTCCCAGCATGCAGGTTGGATTCATAGATGCTGTTTGTTTGCAGCTGTATGAGGTATGGTGCCTAAGGAATAACAGCAAATATCTGAAACCAGAGCTGTTCTCTGGTAGACACAGATTTACAATTAGAATAAAAATCAAATTTAAAACTAGCCCCTTAGTTAGAAAATATTTTTTATTTTATATTGCATCTGATTCATTATTCTGTTGAAGAAATTATTTTAGTATTTATAATTAGTTGTATATTTGTCTGATCAATGTGTTTTGTCACAATTTTTTTAAACCTAGTTAAAATGCTGTGCTGTGTGCAATTGGTGTTATGTCCTTGGGTCATATGCTGAATTATCAGGGGAAGTCACAGAACTAATGCTTTGACCTCTAGGGAAAGAATGGTATCCAGGTAGTGCATTGATAGAAAGTGTTTAAAAGTTTTAAAGAATTCATTATACAAAAGGTGATATGCTATGTATAGGAAATTGACCCAATTTTAACACTTCCCATCCCCTTCTTTTCCTTCTCCTTCATCACAAACCAAAGCATTGCATGAGATAATTCACTGAAATGCTTTTTTATCCTGGTCACAAACTGGATGAGAAGCTGCTTGGTCAAATACAGTGTGAAAAACAACATAATGGTTTCTGAGGTTCTTTTAAGCCAGTACAACATTGGAGTGAAGGTCTGTTTATTTGAACTGTACCGAGTATTTCACAGAAACCAAGGCGAGGAAAAGGAGATGAACAGAAAAGTGAATTCTTAAGAACTTTCCAGTGCAAGGAACAGGATGATTACTTGAATTTTTCCCTCTGACACAATTAGCTTTTCTGAAAAGAATGCACATTCACCAGTTCAAAGGAAACAGCAATAGAGAAAGGGAGCTACTAGCTGCTGTCCCTGAAAATCAAGTGCTTCTGTGCTGTAGAAACTGTCAGGAAAATAAGGCAGCCTTTGCTTTGAAGCCTCAGAAAACTGTCTCCAGTAGGAGGTAGGCCATTGAAACAAGACTGCATGTCTCTGCAAACATACAGATTGGACAAACAGAAAACTTTAACAGAACGCCTGAGCAGACTTGAAATGCCCACAGTTCTAGAGCCTGAACATCTGTATTTCTTCCTATTAGGGGGGAGCTTTACCTTCTATTTATGCAAAGACCAGAAAAACTGGAATTATTTACTCTGAAATATGCACTGCTGCTTATACCTACAGTTACCAAGTGATCCTAGTCCAAATTGTACTCAGCTCTTGCGGTAGCTAACCAGTGCATTTAATGATCTACAAGTCTTCCTCTCAGTTCAGAAATCTGAAAAAAAAAAAGAGATGTGTTTCATTTTCCATTTTTAAATTAAAAATTGAATGCAATTTGTTTTCCATGTTCTCAATTTATTTCAGGCCCTAACGCATGTGTCAGAGGCCTGCTCCCCTTTGCTGGACGGCTGCAGAAAAAACAGGCAGAAATGGCAAGCCTTGGCTGAGCAGCAAGAGAACCTGATTAATGGAGAAAGCAACCAAGGCAAACGGAACTGACATGCTGATTTCACCACCATAAGCTCAAGTTCACGTAGGAGACACAGTAATAGGGGAGTACTGCATTTTACTAAACACTGTATGAATTTGGCTTATGTTTTGCCACTGCTGTATTATTTTTTCCACATTTCAAGATATAGCCTGACTGTGTAGATGCCAAGATGATCTGAAGACAATATGTTTCTCTTATTACATCTGACTGAGAAGGAAGAAGACCTGCTGGGGTGGTTTTTGCTAGCCCAGCCCACAAGAAGGTACTGGTGCAGGTACTGACTGTGCCCGAGAGCCTGTTGCTTTAGAGATGTACATAGTTGTTTAGTGATCATGTTGTGGCCAGTATCTGAAAGACTACTGCATTTTGCACCTTTTCTCTCCCTCCTCCCATCTTGCTGGGTTATGTTACAAAAATATTGAGCAGTCTTGCCTGTTCTCTTGCCAGAGGTTCAGAGGAAAGACTGACACTCACTCTGGGGAGCCTATTCCAAATAAACTATTGCTAACCTCTCTCAGAAAGTAGAACTGGGCTCTAAGGTGAAAACCCCAAAATCTGTGCATCCAGTAGAGTTGGAGTTTTTTCCATATTAGATGGATGTCTTAACAAATGTGTTATTCTAGCTGAAGAAATGCCTTAGACCCCTGTGAATTACTAGGCAACGGGAGTCTCAGGAGTTCTGTGGTAGAGGCGTCTTGAGCTCTCCCTGCCCAATGGAAACTGCTTGAGACCGATGAAATGTCCCAACGTAACTGACAGGCTGCCATGGAAAGCTGCAAGAAGCACACAGAGAAATGGAAACAAAGCAGGACTGGTTTTGTACGCTGGTTTTAACTTAATTTGGAAGTTGATTTTAACATCATCTAACCAACACACTGGATCACAGGCAGAAGAGAATGACTGCAAGAGCAAGAGGTGAAAAGCTGAATCAGAATGATGCAGGAAAGGCACACTCCTGGTGACCATCAATGACTGATTCTTCAGGCCAGCGTTACTATGAAACGGCTATGACCACTTTGAAGAAAGTTGTACGTTAACATCTCTTAAAAATCATTTTAACATTAGTTTAAAATGATCTATCATAGTGTCTTGAAGAAATAGGAAAAAAAATACCAAAAGAAAAAATGGCCAAGAGTGCTACAGGGATTTGCCATTTGTATGTGAGGCATTAATGTTCTGCAAAGTAAGAAATCAATGAACTTGGACTAGTAAAAAAAAAATGGTGCATTATTTAAGAGAAGAAAATTAATAAACATGTTTTTGAATTGGAAACAAATAAAGAAAATATACACATTGGACAAATCCCAAAAGAGGAATACAAGGAGAGTATTATTCTTTAGGTGGACAGGATAAGGAGATGAATGCCAGCATTAGCAGCACACATAACTTTGGCTGCACAGAGACACACGAGATGTTCCAGTTTTTTAATCTGTAATAACTATTTTTTAGTTAAAATCATCATTTGGCAAAAGTAGCACATTTGGCACTGAACTTTTAAGTGTGGGAATTTAGTTCTATCACAATATTCCAGGAAATTCTAGTTAGAAACTGCAATAAAGTCTTCTTCCCAGGAGACTGTCAACCCAACTCATAAGAGCTGGTCGAAAAGGGAAAACTCTCCCTTTTTATCAATTTCTTCATTTAGATAAATGATGCCAGAAGCTAAGAAAAGATGAAGCAAATGTTTCAAAATGTTTGATGATACTGAGTTATAGAGTTGATATTTTATTTAAATGTAGAACAAGGTATCCTGACAGTCAGCAGTATTTCTGCCACCCTAAATTATTTGTCACTGATTAAGTCCTATCTCAGATTTCTCTAGTGAGCACCAATAATAAATTATTGCAGCTGTGAATTTGAAAAGCTTTTTCTACAGAAGTATTTCTCCTTATTCTGTCCCCACAAATTAAAAAAAAAAAAAGGATGGATTGCAACACTAAGAATTCCAGGACTGCTGGAATTTTGGAATGTTTTGCAGTACTCTGTATATGTATTTCTGTGCATACACAGCATGCAGGTGACAGCAGCCTGACCCTGCCAACACACCCTCCCCCAAAAAAGGTTTTAGGTACTTTTGGATAAATAGAAAACTTTGCTTCAGGATTTGCATAGCCCTTGTATAGTCTTTTCCTTGAGTGCTTGAGATACTGAAATATAATTATTATGCTGAGATACATATTTAATATAAATAGGAATAAAATATATGTATATAAAGGTGTATTCTTCCTATTATGGTTGAGACTAGTAACTCATGGTGACAACACAGCAGATAACTATGATGATATCACAGTGTAGTGATGTAACTTTGACATTAATATTCCAGTATTTCTTTGCTATATTGTGTGTTCAGCAAAGCTTTATTATAACTAAATTTATAAATGCTAAGAAGGAGTGCTGGATTCATACCTTTGACTTGAAAAGAAGGGCATGATGTTACATTTTTTTAAAGGTTCACTTAAAATGAACAGTTATACAGTATGTGCATATATTTAATTATATAACTGTACACATTTATCCCATAGAATCTTTTCCACCATAAGTGTTGGAATATACATATAAATACAATTCCTAGTAAATAAACATTTAAATATCATAACACACCTGTATCTGTATATATTTATACAAAACCAAAGCCTTTAAACTACTGGTTTAAGAACCTTAAAAGCATACAGTGCTGTATTTAATGAGATTCAAAGCCTTTACATAGTGTTTTACTCTGCCTGAAGGCCAAATCCAAGTGTGTCATGGCTTTGCATGACTCAGTAGCAGAAACTGCTTCTTCCTTTCATAATGCAGATAGGGGACAATATTGGGGAAAAAACCCAAACCTAACCTGGCTACAGCAGGTTTCCTGCTTCAAGTTCACTGTCTTTAGAATTCAACCTTTTGAAAGCCAACTAGTGGATTACAGCTATGCAGCTGTCATTAATTTCATCATGAGCTGCGTGTCTCATTGTTACAGCTAGACCATGTAATGTCTTTGAGAGCAGACTGAAATAATCAGTGTGGCTTACACAAGAAACCAGCTGAAATGGAACTTATCACTGTCAGTTCAGACTTAGGTCCATTGAAACCATAGTCACAATTGACATTTAAATCTCTGGATACAAGAAATTGTCCCACTAATTCTTAATATTTCTCCCAATGAGAACAACTAATTTGGTATCCTACTTGATCTCATATACAAGCATGATTTTTTTCAAACTCCACGGCACACTTTAATGCTTGAAGTACACTTTTATTTCTGGATTTGTTCTGAAAAAAATTACTTGTGTTAACACAAAATTACTGATTTACCCTACCTCTTCTAATTCCAAGTAACAGTGATGCTCTTGAGCTGTAGCTACTGTTTCTTTTCCAATAAATTAGCCACACATGCAGTATTAGCTGTAGAAGGCCTAGGTTTTGTATTATATCATACAGTTAAAGAAAGTGGGGGGGGGGGGGGGGGGGGCGGGGAATAATGTAATGCTTACTTTGGAGATGGTGTGAATTTTTAATTAGAAGCAGTTTACAGTTAAGAGCAGATTATTCATATCTTCACTGTGCACATACACAAGTGAGCTACTGATAAAAGAAAACAATTAATTTCACTGATGATCAGCTGATTTCTCCTCAGAAGAAAGGACCAAAGCCTCTTTATATGCATCACCCCCTGACAATTACATGCATTTTTTGAATTCCAACCCAATACATTTTACCTGCTAGTGGTATGAACTGACAAGTTCAAGGCACTTGACAAACCTTATGTATGAATTAGTTAAAATTAGCAAGTAACTGATTTTCTAACCCATTATAAAGAAAGATAATGAAGAATCAGGTCTAGGCCCCTAAAATTAGATGAGTGATCCAGCTGCTTGTCCCTTCCAGTCATGCATAAGAACATAGCAAAGACTTTTTATGGAAAAAAATTTGCCTCGCTTGTAATAAATTCACATGTTTTTAAAAGTTTTTATGAAGACCTCATATTTCAAGCAAATTTACATGGTAGTATTCATTCAGAGTCTTATCTCTGTGATGCTGCAGGTTTTTCTTCATGGTAAATCACATGCAGTTTACATTCCACAAGGTTTCAGCTTTATTTCCCAGTTCCCTGCTGCACTTTTTCAGGGGGTTGCACTAATTTAAAACATAAGCTTGAATAGCAGAACAAGTTTGGCCAGAATATGATAAATAACGAGGGCTGTGTTTTTTTGGTTTGGACTTTGACAGGAAGAAGAAACACCACAGAATCTGTCCTGGTAATTAGTGACACTTGCTAAATGCAGCAAATTGTGACAGCACGATATTTCATCTTGGTCATTGCGAGGTGAATGGAAGTTTATTCTCCACATAAGGAAGGTTGTTTCCATAGAGAAACTCATATCTGAGTACCAGTGTTTGTAAATGTGTATTTATGCGACAATGCTCTGTAATTCCTGGTTCCCACTAACTCCCACAGCACAAGCTTGGCATGCCAGGGCCTCACACATGCTCAGATGCCCACCTGAAGTCGATAGTGTGATTCCCATTTACCTCAGGGGAGCTGGGTTGAGCTGTATAGAAAGTGAAAGAATGGGTCAAATCCATCTTTTCTTACCTGTAAAGAGGGACCAAACCCTTATCCTTGGTGACAGCTGCCTCAGCTGCTCTTTGCTGGTTCAGCTATTCCCACCAATGCCCAAGGTACCTTACAGATGTAACTGAAGTTAGAATTTGAGTCCTCTTTGTATTCACATGGCGGACACCTGCACGTGTCTCTTAAAGAATGTAGTTTGAAATGCACTGTAAATAGTTTTAACATACATTCTTATTATAGTTTAATAAAAACCTTAATCACAGTCACTAGTCACTGAGTTTGTCCATTTGTATTCTTCTATCTTTTAAAAATACCTGAACAAATATATCATTTCTGGGCACAGTATTTTTGTACTAGGTTAAGGGGTTTCTCTGTATATCATGTTTTGTCTTTAAGCAGTATTAAAGCAGTATTAAAGTCTTCTGAATGCCATGTGTTTTCTCTTGCTTCTGTCCTGTGACTTCTTAGAAGAAAGCTAGTTAGATTACTTAAGAGAATCATTAGCCCTACTTACCGTACAGCTGCTAGAGAACATAAGGGTCAGCTTATTTTCTGTGTTCAGACTGCTGCTTATTACTCAGTTCTTCATTCTTCTCTTTGTACTGTTTTCACGCTTTTTAAAATAAAAAGGATTATGTCAAATTTTACTCTTTGTTAAAATTAATATTATTGAGGTGTAACTTTTAATGCCTGATTCAAATCATTGCTTCTGTAAATTTGTATTTCACACTAACTTTTCCAGGTCCTAGAAATCCTGAAGAGAAAAATATCTGTTAATATCAAGATACTTGTGAGTACTACTGAGATCAGCCAGCAGTAAAGTAGTTCTTGTTTCAAAACCACAAAAAATAATTCAGTGCCACTGACCACTAGAGAGCACTGGAGCTGCACTTCCTGAGAGCTGTCAGAAACCAGTTCATTTCTGACAGAAAGCAGAACCAGCAAATACAAGAGTTACACAGAGGTATTCCTCATCCTCCGCCCCCATAGTTTCTGGGGGATATCAGTTGCAAGAGAGACAGAGAAATAGTCAGCCCAGTGACTTCAACCAAAACTGTGGAAATTTTTTTTTTCTACAACCAAAGCCTCATCTTGCACAGACTGCTGATCCTAGAAGTAATTCTGGGCCAGTGGGCTTCTTGGCAATTTCTCTTCTTTGCCTATTAGGTCCTTCTATTAGGTCCTGCCTATTAGGTCCTTCTAACACTTCTGGCTTGACTTTTTTTAGCTCTAGGCAAAACCAAGAAGTATGTACACCCCTGACAAACAGCAGGCTCATTCAAGAAGTTATGAAGGGCCGGATTTAGCTTGGCACAAAGCACAAGCACTGTTTGCTCGGACCATCTGCAATTTATGAGTGCAACTGCACAAGTGCCCCTGCATATCTGCAAACATCAGGTCACCATTTGCTGCTGGCACTACAACCTTTCCACCCCCTCACCAGCCCAGTCATGCTGCTGCTCAGCCTTTCTGGCCCCCTGAAGATTTGAATTCCCTCCTGAGAAGTGGCAACGTTTGCAGCAGGAGCGCTGGGATCCATTTCTTACCCAGCCCTGGAAAGAACACGACCTTGAGTGAGGGCATTTTTATTGAAGAGGTGAACAAAGATTACACTAAGTCTTTCTCTTCTTGTACAGGTCTGATGCCTCATTAACAAATGGAAAAGACAAAAGCTCTTTCCTCCAGCCACATTTTTAGCAGCAGTGGTGACAGCTTTTGCATTCCACATTCCCATGAAACCTCACCCTTTAAGATTTTTAGGAAAAATCTCACATGAGGAAGTTTGTTCCGATAGTAAGCTTTAGGGACAGATTTATGGAATCTGACAGTCACTGAGTTTTAGAACAGTAGCATTTCTTAGCACACACAGAACTTTAGAACCACTTCAGCTGAAAAATACCCCAGTTCATAATGGCAGTGAAATGTCTGAAAAATCGACAGTTTACACAGGTTTCTTTCGTTTAAAGCCATCAAATTCTAGGAGTAAATCCATGGTTCAATCATACCAAGAGTTTACACGTGATACATTTGCATACAAGGATGCTTTTATTGTAGCAGTTAATGAAGTCACTGGCAATTTATTTTACGATATATAGAGCTTCTTAATGAAAGGAAAGTTCATTTTACAGATAAGTAGAGGGGTTAATTTGATCAAGGTCACATGGAAAGTCCATTTCTGAGCTGGAAAGAGCACCAGAACCTGGGTGTCAGTTCTGCTTTTATATGAGACACATGATGCCCAAACTAAGAAAGGAATTTTAATCTGAAACCATCTTTTCCTTTCGCAAATACAAATATTTAAATATCTTAGCCATACAGGGTGCTCTCTTGCTATAATGCTGCACTTCAGAAGAACTCTGAAGCTCACCATTTTACAGATTAAATTACATTCAACCCACTAATCCAGATAATCACAAAAAACTTTTCTGGGGTTTGGAGCTATATTATAACCAAGAGAAAAAGTTCACAATAAGCAAAACAGTTGTGTTGAAATGAGCTAAAAGTGCAGTTCAGATTTTGGAGAAACTGAAATGACTGATGCAGACTTTCAACACTGTCCATGCTTAGCTAACAGGACTGTAACTTGACCCCACCCTATGATCGCATTTCATATTCTAAACAAAAAGAAATTGGGAAATACAGGAATATTCAGATAAAAATTTAAATACCCTTAGAAAAGCCTGACAAAAAGCCCCACAGGGCATCTGGCATATCAGTCTCTGTGTGACAAGTGTCAAATGGCACTAATACTCAGAGATTCACTTAACCTTTTCTGGAAAAGCACGCTTACTTTTATTGGCAGTTGTTCACTGTCACCCTTTTTTGATTGAAACAAGGCCAGATTCTATTATTCTATGTAATCCTAGGATTAATTTTAGCATGCAGAAATTGACAAAGTATATACCAGGGTTGTTACTGTTTTAATCCTAAGTTATGCTTCCAGGTTTTTTCAGCCCAGATCTTATTAACTCCTGCACTTCAGTTCTCTCCGATAAAAACCTCTCAAAAATGCAGCACTTCATGGATCAGAGCCATTACACAGGAATTAGAAAGCAGTGTATACAGACAGTTAAGAGCAAGCTTCAAAACCCACAGCCCACTACTAACTAATCACACAAATGGATCTATACTCACTGGAAATTTCTAGGCAATCCTCAAATGCTGAATTCTCTTGCTGAACAGATTTCACACTAGCAGCATCCAGGAGATTCTCCTCGAACCAAAATAAAAGCAGAAATTCAGCAAACAGGCAGCTGGAGCAGGACAACACTTAGCTCCATCAGGATCTAATCCTGCTGCGATGCAACACCCAACTGCAATATGTACTTAAAATTATTTATCCAAGGCATGGCATCAGTTAGGCTCCATCAAGCTCCTGGTTGCCAGGCCACCCACTGTTAGGCTTAAGTGGGCTTTACTGGCACAGAATTGTCTATTTACCCCATTGAATTGAGTATTGAACTGAGTATCGTGGTTCAAATGCTTAGTGAAACTTCCCAGTAAGGGATCCATCTTTGCAACCCATCCCAAGACATCATGAATGATCATTCAGTAGAAAACACTCATAAATACTGCACAATCTGCATGGTTTTATCAGGGATTAGTCTCTTATTATAGAAATCAATATTTTCATGAGTATATTATGTTTATGCTGGCACCAAGCCTTAACCAACCCAACAGTTCTACTGCTCTGGCTAATTTTGTCAGATGAACTTGAATATGAGCCACAGAACAATAAACAGAAAGATGAATACAACCCACTGCAAAAGTCTTTCTGTCACTCTGATCTTTGGAACTTCACTGTCAATTGCCATCACAATACACCTTGCTACAATGATCATAGATTGGCAGGATGAGGTTGGCATAACCATATAAGTTAATAATTTATTGCCATCAACCTCATCTAAAGATCAAACTTCAAAGTTAGTAAGTTTGTCCATCTTCAGTGTTCTGAAGCTGACACGCTGAAGAAAGCCACAAAGCCAAGAACACACCCTTAGCTTTCAAAACTGTCATGAAAACAGCAATACTAGAAAACAAGATTTCGATGCACCATCAAAGAAAAAGCTGTAGTTCTGAAAACCACAAAAGGAAGAGGGAGAGACAGAAAAAGGAATAACATTGTGGAATATTCCAACAAACAAATCTGTAAAACAGATTTTAATTGTGATTTTAGGAGGAGAACGAGCTACTATAGGAAGACAAAAGAACTCCAAATGATGTGCAGACTGTATGATTCCAGTACATGTGAAAAACCAAAGTCATATTTTGTCGTATTGAGCAACTCACATTATTTTAGACCTCGATTTTCTACTAAATACAGTAGAAGCTGCACTACAACCACTGACAAGAGGAACCTTTCTGCAAAGACTGTAAAGAGAGTTATCAGTTTTGTTATGTAACAGCCCTGGGTGTTTATGTATATATACTACACAGTTCACGTAAGACTGCCAGTGATAACTGCAAAGGTCAGATAGACATCAGTGCAATAAAAACAGATAATCTGACTCTCAGAAGAAAGTCTGCCCCTCTTCTGAGCTGGCAGATGGGCACGCATTATTGGCACAGCACAGGGCATGAGCTGAAACATTCTTTGAGTTATTCAGGTGAGCGAAACCTGCATAAAATTGTGGGAATAAACCTCAACGTGCAAACTACATACAAAGACCTAAATGTTGTTGTGAAATGCACATTGTGAGGTACTTCCCTCATCGCCCTTAGGAGTAAACAGCCTGAACACCTTCTATCTGGCTGGTTTCTTCACAGAATGTGTTATAATGAAGAAAATTTGCAGATGCTGCTAAGAATTTAAACTACATATATAAAAAAGGGATCACACAAATAGAGAATATCATCCCAATTTTCACAGCTCAGTGCTAGACAGGCAGCAAGAGGAGAGTTTTCTGAAACAACCTGCAGACATTCAGTAAATCCTCTGCCCCGTGCTTGTTGTGCTGAGCAAAACAGGCCCCACACAAATTATAATGGACAAAGTAGAGACTTGTGTTTGTTTTGTTGGGTAAATAACATCACCTCCAGTTGCCTAAAGACTCTCCCACAAGCTTGAGGATGCAACTGAGATAGAAAATGTCAAACAATGCAGTTAGTTTAATTATTGCTTTCACTAGGCACCTGATTTTTACCCCACATTGTGAACAGAATGAACGAATTAGCAATTTTTAATCAAGATGAGCAATAAAGATTCTGTCATGATCTGGGGGCAATAAGAGAGATTCAGCAAGCAGTGTGGTCAGGACTGGGAATTTGATTAAATAACAAACTTCTCCTTGGAGAGGTCAGCGTATCAGTTGAGCTTTACTCAGCCTCATCATCCAGTAAATTGCCCTCAAGATAAGGCAGTACATAAATTCTCCGTGCAAAGACTCGTCCCTGCAGAGCAGCCCTCCTGCAGGCACAGCCATGGCATTCGACGGCACTTGGAAAGTTGACAGAAATGAGAACTATGAGAAGTTCATGGAGGCAATGGGTAAGGCTCACCTTTCCAATCCCTTCTGCAGGAAAAACATCACTCCAGCTGAATACAAACTCAAACTCAAACTGTCTGACAACTACCTCCTGTCCTTTCACTCTTGGCTGCTCTGCCTCTGCATTTATTTTCAAAATATTCTGAGGTGGGGGGAAGATACTGAGAAATGTTCTGATTTTAATTACATTGTGTTAATCTTAAGCGTCTCAAGCAATTCCAAATTCATTTCAGCGGGAAAAAAAAAATCTCTAAGTCTAGATTTGAGGAAAAGGCTCAGACTTGAATAGATAAACTTTAAACCTAATTCTATGGCTGGACTATTACTTTGAAAACATCAAACCAGTTTAAAAATTCAACAGGGAGGAAATCATCATTCTTCAATTTCAGAGAAACACTTGATTCAAGTAATTCTAACATCCTGATATTTACTTGAAGTTTGTACAAAGTGTGCATCATATGGACATAAATCTAACTACTCCAGTTAAGGCAGTGATTTGTATTGTATGTGTGCTAGTGAACATGGCCTCGATGAAAACTGAAGGACAAATATTTGGGTCAGAATGCTGGAATAAACTCACTTGGCCACACAGAATTGAAATACGATGCTCCAGAGGTTTGGGGGTTTTTTTTCTGATTTATGTTAACTGATTTTTCTAGGTGTTGGCATGATGAAAAGAAAGCTGGGAGCCCATGATAACCTGAAGATCACCATCCAACAAAATGGGGACAAATTTAATGTCAAAGAAGCCAGCAACTTCCGAAACATAGAGATTGAATTTACTCTGGGAGTCAACTTTGAGTACAGCCTGGCTGATGGGACTGAACTTACTGTAAGAGTCTTCCTACATAGTTCAATATTTACTATATGATAATGACTTTATAACGTGCAGTTTCAAGATGAATAATTTGTCTTCCTAATTTTTAGTTTCAATTCTCCTTCTGAATTAAATTTTCCTGAACCTGACTGGTCAGGAATGCTTGCAGCTTATGCACCAAAGCATAAGGGAGACTTTACTGTTAAAGGTTCAGGAGTGTACCATGGATCTCAGGGTTCCAGAGAGCCCAAAAAGCAGAGCAAGTAGCAATTGCCACAAGATGAAATCCAGGTGATTTGCAATTTTACTTCTTCTAATACTCAAGTCCCCCACCTAGAGTGCAGAGTGGGTATTTGTAAGAAATTACAAATCTCTCTTGATACAATTATTTAAAATAAGGTGTGTTGACCAGTATAAAACACCTAGGTTGGCTATTATGCGCTTAAATAAGCCAATGGTTTTATTAAAATTTCATTTTTTACAGCCTTTCTGGAAAGCATTATTACACTGTTTTAATCTTTTTTTTACTTTTAAGCAGTCTACAGCATTTAAACCAAATCAGCGTCGTAACTGTTGCAAAACATTTGGGTTTTTTTCCCATCATAGGGTGCTTGGACCCTGGAAGGAAATAAACTTGTGGCCACATTTACCAGAAAAGACAATGGAAAAGTACTTAAGGCAACCAGAGAAATCGTGGGTGATGAACTCGTTCAGGTGAGCTAAGAAGTCATTTACACACAAGTTTGCAATAGAATCAACAGAAAAAGTTTTAAAAGCTTTTCTAAAAGTAGAAAATATTTTCTTCAAGCCAAATAACTTAATTTATCTATAGTTAAAATTCTCAGTTGCCTATAAAGAATTTAAAACTCTCTGAACCATATCTGGGAAATGAAACTTTGCAATTCCAGCCACTGATTTTTCCTTCCTAATTTTTTAACAGACCTACCTATACGAAGGAGTTGAGTCCAAGAGATTCTTCAAAAGGAGCTAAGCACTTCACACAGAACTGCACCACAATGAAGGAACAATAAAAGACCATTTTCTACACATCCTCTGTGTTGTTTCCTTTCCCTTTCCATCCCCTCACGCCACTTCCCCAGCAGCAGTAACCTAGCCCTGCTGAAAACATGGGCTAGTTCTTTATGTCACTGTTTTGCCTCGAATGAACAAACTCCCATTACCAAAGGCTAAAATGTCTTTTGTACCAAGTCCTACTGAAGTGTCACAAAGGCTGCAGAAACTCTTTTGCATAAGCTGAACTTCAATATTTTTTTGCACAAGCTCTCAAATGGAAACTTAGTTTCCTTACAAAGGTATTTATATGAGAAATAGTTTCTCTGTCTTCTTAATATTGTGCAAAATTATGGGAAAAACAAAAATAAATGAGATAGTACAGATGGGGACGAGGCTTAAAAGGGAAGTACTGTCATTGTTTTGCCCTAAATCTCTAATGTACTTCATCTACTACATCTACCATCTCTAATGTACTACATCTACTACATGCTTAACCAATACTTGCTATATAATGACAAATCCATCCTTATTTCTATTGATAGAACTTATAAAGGAAAACTGCTACCCTTAAGTTCTTATTTAGGAAAAGCAAGCTCTGTTCAGAAGCACCTGCTTGCAATCTGCCTTATCTCTTAAGATCTCTTAATACTGAGGCTACAAAGGGGTAATAGCTACCAAGAGAAAGGTTTTGTTTCACACACTCCTGGATTTCTGGTCATTCTTCTGGACACAAAAATGATAGCCCTGATTTCAATATGGAGTGAACTGGAAGGACTGAGGGTGGCACATCCCAGCTGTGAGCATGACATCAGGTTGTGCCACTTCATTTATTTTTATTTACTCCTGCAGCTGTGTGTTGTGCACATAAAGCACAACAGAATACACTATCTACATGAACTTTTCTACGTTTGTTCCATGTACAAGTTCCGACTAACCTTCAAGGAGAAGAGTGGATCTTAAAACAATTTTAATTGTGTGAACTTCTTCACAACAGGATTCCCAAAAGGTCTTCTAGTTTTTCTCAGAGCATCATCTGCTCTCCAAGAAACCGCATCGGGACCAGTTGGTCAGTGTTTATTTCCACACAAGCCCCGGCACAGGTGGCAGGACAAGACCAACGCGGCGTGACAGGTCTGACCGCCTGCTCTTCCCCAATGTCCGCATCTCACCTGGCAGGAAGCAGCAGCCAGCAGCGCCCAGGAGGGAATGTCAGCCACCAGCACTGGGGAATCCACAACAAACATCACCTACCCCCAAAACAGAGGGACAAGCAGAAATACTCTGTGTCCAGCGTCTTTACCTCAAGAGGCCACCTTACAAGACGGTGCCTGAGGCGGGAGGGGCGGGACTGTGCCTGAGGCGGGCATTGCCGGGCTTTCGCCGAGGCGGGGACGAGGAGGCGGTGCGTGAGGCGGGAATGGCGGGGCGGTGCCTGAGGCGGGAATGGTGGGGGCTTTGGCTGAGGCGGGAGGGCCCGGGCGGTGCGTGAAGCGGGAATGGCGTAGCTGTGTCCGAGGCGGGGATTGCGGGGTTCCCCTGAGGCGAGAATGGCAGGCGGTGCCTGAGGCGGGGTTTGCGGGGCTTTGGCTGAGGCGAGAGGAGCGGGGCGGTGCCTGAGGCGGGGATTGCTGGCTTTCCTGAAGTGGGAATGGCGTAGCTGTGCCTGAGGCGGGGATTGCGGGGCTTTCCTGAAGTGGGAATGATGTAGCGGTGCCTGAGGCGGGGGTTGCGGGGCTTTCCTGAGGTGGGAATGGTGGAGCCTTTCCTGAGGCGGGAGGGGCCGCCGCGCGTGCTCCCGGGGGCGTGGCCGTGGTACGTGCGCTCCGTTGTCATTGGCGCCGCACCCGGAAGAGCCGCTGGCGCCTGCGCGCTGGGGCCGCCGCCCTGCATCCCCGTTCCGCTGAGGAGATGGAGGCGGCGGCGCGGCGGCGGCCGCGGGAGCCGGAACCGCAGGAGCGGGAGCAGGACGATGGTGGGCAGGTGATGTCACGATCCCTATCGGGACAGTCCTACTGGCTGGACCTGTGGCTCTTCATCCTCTTCGACGTGGCGCTTTTCCTGCTTATCTACCTGCTGCCCTGAGGGCGCGGCCCAGGTGAGGAGCGACGTTCGGGGGCGGTCGGTCGGTCGGTCGGTCGGTCGGTCGGTAAGCCCCGACGGGCTGTGCCGCCTGGAGGAAAGGGTCCGCTTCAGCAGCGGGCCCCTGGAAGTAGCCTTGGCATTGCCACAGCCCCGCCTCAGAAGGCCTCGGGAGCACAAATGGCTCTCAGGACACTGGAAACTGATTCCACCCCCAGCTTTATTTATTTGTTTGCGAGATTTATTATCCGCTCTTTGTTGAGGAGGTGTGATTGATGCTCGTTACATGTCAGTATGTTCTGAAAGGCTGTGCAGCGCTACGAACATAACCAGACCTTTCCTGTTCCTCTAGGGCCATTGCCACCGAGGGAATTCTCACCTATTTCGCACCTTATGAACACAGGCCGTGGAAGAAGAGGAGCATTTATGCGGGATAAGCAACTGGGAACACGGCTCCACTTGAATGTGGATGGAGGAGGCACATTTTTGTACTGTAGTGTGGTAGAGCTCTGTGTGTCACAAGGGTTTCTGTTCGGGTTTTGCCCGTGTCCTGTTGGTGTGTCCTGAGCTGTGCCTTAGAGGTCCCGTACGACAGACTGACCGTGCTTTGTGATCAGTGCCTAAAGGTTTGTTGGTCGGACATGGAAGTATGCACTGTGCCAATAAAATCCACTGAAAGGACACTCTGCGGAGTGGCTGAGAATAAAACCAAGCTCTTCTGTACACCGAAGTTGTAACTCAGACCTGTTCCCTCAACAGATGAAGCTTGGCCAGCTGTTCTGCTTCCAAAAACTTAATCCTAATGGGTTGATGCTGGTTGGTTTTCTATGATACGTTTCTGTTTTTTCTTTCTTTACTTTCAGCAGTTACTGAACCCTCTCAGGCTCAGTATTTATAGATATAAATATATACATGTATAAACACGTCGGTGTTTAACCCAGCAGCAGGGTCCTGTCCTCACTTACTGATTAGGATAAATCAGGTTCTGCTTTCCTTGCTAGAAACTGTGAAGGAGGAGCTTACAAGAGCAGCCTTGAGTCACTGGCAGATGACACATGAAGCTCCCTCCTCCTCAACACCCATGGATGGTAGGAGTAGACAGTGACAGGTAATTAAAATGTTTCAACATCAATTTCCTCTGTCTCACCAGAGGGAGGCTTTAAAACTTGTGTTAAAGGGAGGAGTCTTTTGCAGACTTTGGAGAAAGAAGCAGAAGCTGGGCACATGGAATGAATTTTTTGCCAGGGCACGTTTGGGGGAAGACAGCTTTCAAGCAATGGATGAAGGAGATTGAGTTTTCTTTAGCATTTTTCCCTTGGGAATACTAATTTCTAATTCTGAGAAGTACAATCCAGACTTGGTGGATTTTTGCTTTGTTTTTATTTGGTTTGTTTTTTTTCCTTCCCAGGAGTTATATAATAGAATAACTGGATTGCAGAGACTTGGAAGTGCCGAGTGCAGACACTTGGTTCAGTGTCTTCCCACACAATAAATGAAAGTGGGCCAGGATGAGGTGAAATAGGATTGGGGATGCAAAAATAGACAGATGCTCTTTAATTTTTATTTTGAAGACAGGTTGTTTCATGTGTCAGCCCTGTGCTGTAAGAACAGAGATGCTGTGCCCTGCTGGCATTTATCATCGTGGCTGCTGGTACCTGTGACATCAGGGTGGTTTCAGAGGTCTTGACTCAAGGTGCACAGGAGCCCTGAACTGTGACTGCATTCTCACCAACACCAGAGTGGGGGTTCCAGTTTCTGAATGAGGCCATTAAAGAGACAAGTTCACTACATTCACTACCTGTTTTTACCCCCCTTCTGGCATGATATCACAAGTGAAATCTCCCAGGAACAACCTATCAGGAAAAGACTGTAATGTTATTCCATTTTATTTTTTTTGATAAGGAAGACAGGTGAGATTTAAAGGCTGTTAAAGCTTAGAAAGTTGAATTTCAAGCTATTTTCCACTAATTTAGTTTTTTCCTTTAGCCAGATCCTACATTAAAGGTTTTGCTTATCTCAGGAAACATAAGAGCTTACAAAGGCTTGTGCTGCACTGGGCTCCAGCTCTTCCATAGGCACAGGGAGCCCTTAAGAACAGAGATCCAGGTAAATTTTGCTTATCCCTAATAAAGATAGTGAAGTAGCTCATGTATCTGTCCATCACTTGTCACCAAGTCTGTGGGATTATGATATAAAAATGGCTTTGCATTTCATAGCTGTTTAAAAAGCATAATCTATTTAATAGCTTTATGAACAAATACTTCAGAAGATGACTTTTACTTTCAGAAAAGGCAACCATCTCCACAAAAACTTTAAGCCATTAGTTTGCAGCATTATCTGTCATGTTAAAAACGTTGTTCTGGAAAGCCAACTTTTTTTGGTTTTTTAAACAGGAAACACAAAAAGAACACACAACAAAGATTTTAAATTTTTATCTTGATATTTTGAACAAGTAGAACTTTACAAGTAAATAATTCTAAAGACTGAAAAATATATTAATTACAAGACTCATGAATATCTTTACTGTTACAAAAATTGTCTAGGCTCTTATACAAATCTATAGCTGGAGGGGGACATTTATAAAAAAATAAATAGGCACCCTAGGTAAGTTAAAACGAGTTATCACATATTAGCAAATATTACATACATACATACATGGAGTGCAGAGGCAAATATAAAAATGAAGGTGCCTTGATTAGCTGTCTGTTTAATCATGAAATACCTGGTAAACATGGGGCACAGAGGAAGCTGTCTGGTAAGATTGCTCCAAGCTAAGCAAGGAAACTGAAGTACACCTAAGTTACTGCAGCTACTTTAGAGAGGAGTTTACCAGTTGTGCTTACTGGGAGCAGGGTTCATTGGTATCAGTAAGAGGCATTCATATTGCTCATTGTACAGAAGTATCAACATTGCTATGCATGTTTAAAAATAAGTGTTCTAGCATCATTCACAGTTATTGCTGTGCTATCCATACATAAAAATACTGTCATTTCAAATACAAGTTTTTTTTTTTGCAAAACAGTTTACAAATTATACATTATTTACAAATTCCAATAATCTTGGTTTTTACACAGGTATTAGAGGACAGTTGTACTTAAGTGGCTATGTATATTATGTAACATGGCTAGATGAACTAGAAAAGTTTAATTTACAGGTTCTGAAATCTCTCAAAAAATATTACAATAGGAATCACCCAAGTTCTTACATTTTTAGTGTTCTTCTGTATTCAATTAATTTTCCTACAAAAGGATCATTGTTTAAGTTGCTGTTTACTAGCAGCCATACAGAAACATGCATAGTATTTTCACTATCAATTCTAGAATTCATTTTTTCCCCAAGTGCTACAACAAATTTTGATCAAGAAGGTAGAAAGGTTAATCTGAGACACCTGGTTTGTTGCATACATATAATGTTCCAGTTCTACTGAAAGGTACGTGTTATTTAAAAGAAAAAAAAAAAACCTGACCTTGCCACGGAATAACCAAAACTACTGCTTAAATGTTTCCTTGGATAATCATGCTAAACAATTGCCATCATTTGGTTGAAGCACTAAAACACATGTACATAAGGTTATGAACATGAAAAAAAGCTTTTCTGGTTTGTTCTTACTTTCATAATAAAAGGCATTGATGTTTAGGTGTAATCAGCAGCACCCCAAGTTAACACTCCAATGTGAATAATGGAAAAATTTTACCTTTTTAGGTTGTGCCAGGCTTGGCTATGCTGCCTCAGCACTCAGTAGATGGTTCTGTGCACTGATTTAACTAACCAGATAAAAGCTAAATACATCTTCCTCCTTGTTACTGAGATAAGTCAGGTTAACAAAATACAAGGTAAATTCCAGAGCTGCCTAAACTGGAGACAGAGTGACAGAACAGAGAAAGAGGAAACTCTTCTTTCCATGCCCCCTTAACCACCAGTCTGGCTGCACATTCAGCCTGACCTGCTAATGCAGACCATATCCATGTGTAGGACTGATCCAAATGGGAAAACATGTTAGTAAAAAAAAGGAAAAAAGTCAAATGTGTGATCCCCATGAACCTGGAAAAAAAGGGGGAGTTTATTAAATAGCAGCATTGACTTTGCATGCAATTGTAGAATAAGTCAGAACTGAACCTAAGTAGGAATTACTTCTAAAATGTTACAAAATTAATCTTTCATAGTTGCATAACTCTGTATTTAAAATTAGCATCCTATTCTGTTATACTGGTTTGTAACTTAGGAAGTTAAATTTAATAAGTTAAAGTATACAGCTTAAAGGATGAGCAAATCTGATAAATGTGTTTAAAAACATACACTAACAGAGCAGAGGTATTAATAGGAAAGCATTACTGCAGTTTACTTCAATTCCCTTTGAAAGTCTAATTTAACACTTGCAAACCAAAATGGTTTTTAAAGAAGTATTATTATTAAGGCTTTCCAAATAAAAAATAAATCCTCTAGGTAAACTTGCATTAAAGACACTTGAAGGTTTGTGAAAGCACAGACTCTGAGAGACATCGCTTGAAAAAACCATGTCACCTCCTGCTACCTCTGAGGATAAATACTGCTCTGTTATGACTTCGTGCACTGCATTAGTTGTGGTAGCACGCTTATCCCTTTTGTTAGTCTAAGAACAGTGACCACAGTGTGAAGGAACACTTCTTGCACTGCAGCTAACCACATCTTCTTACAGAATGAGTAACATCCAGCCGATCCCTCTGCTGCAAGGTGTGCATGCCCAAGGGACCGCATGGAATACAAACTGCAGAAGACAAGCTGAGTAACAGAGGTAAGCATTAAGGCAACTAGAGTAACAAATCCAAGAACCACAAGTTTAGCACCTCTTCACCTCTATTTGCATATTTGTTTGAACAGTCACAACTCCTAAGCAAGTTACAGTCAGCTGGGTACCTGGTTATCACACACACACAGATTTGAGCTTGTGCCCCTTTACAGACATCATGAAATGCTGAACTCAGATCCAGGTGTGGGCTTCTTGAAGAACCTATCGACTGCAGTGTATTCCTTCTGCATTTGCCTTGTACCTCTGTTCAGGGGTGGGATGCCTGGGCTCCAGAGTGGCGGGGTATGTGGCATTCAGATCTACTGCAGCTGCTGGAGAATGCTTCTCCTTGTGGAAGCTTCCACTCTCTGTGAAATACATCTTGGGCCTCTGGTGGTACTTCAGCCTGTAGGTGTCAGTCATGCAGCTGTCTACTGAGAAGTAAGTGGTTAGGGACACACTGTCATTCCCATCTGCATAGGCAGGGCTGGGTCCCGTGTGACGAGATCCTTTCTTCAGCATGTTCTCAGACACGGTCCAGAACTCATTAACTGATAAGCGAGGTGGAGAATCCGGTTTATGAACAAACACTTCGTTCCCTGGAAAGGGCTCCTTAAGCCTTTGTTCAGCTGGGACTGCACTTGCTTCTGATGCAGATTTTGAAGGTGCACCCATTTGCCTTAATGGACTATTTCGCAACGCTTCCGTTGATTTTACATCTGCTACCGAGTTATTCTCTGATCCTGCCAAAGTGCTCAGAACATATTTCTTTGGAGGTAAGGGGGGAGGAGTGTTCTGGTACACGGCTTCAGGCAGCCAGAGGGGATCCGCCCTCCGGAGCGGGTGCCCCGTGTGCTCGCCGGGAGGGGCGGGCAGCACCGCCAGCCTTTCTGGCAGGCTCTGAGGCGCACAGGGCACCAGCCCCACCTTGGGACCCAGAGTGTGATGGGACAGACTTCTTGTGTGATGGGACTGCGGCTGGGCAGAAGGGGGAAAGTCGCTGTGGATGGGCTTCCTGCCACAGGCGTTGTCTGGCAAGGGGTGGGACACGCTGTCCACGCAGTACACCGGCACGTTCAGCTTCTCAAACCTCTCTGTGTGAAGCCACTCGCAAGAGCTCGGCTCGTTTGCCTTGTTCCTGCTGTCTGACTTCACAATCTCTTTGACAGCTGGCTGGAGAGCTGATGATGGGACAAATTTCCTGTTGGTCTCAGGCATTTCAGCTCTAAAATACAAAACCAAGCAGGATGTGAGTATCTGTAAAAACATATGACAAGACTCAGATAACAGGGATTTTTTCAAATACAGCTTTGGTAAAACTGCTGAAATATTCAAACTGACAAGAGAATTGGGATCTGTTCAATAGGATGCAGCCCTTGGAGTTGGAGTTGTATTAAATTACTCCAGAGCTTCTTTCATTTGAAATGTAAATGTGCCCCAAGAAGGTAAGATAAATTCTTTCAACATTCAGGACTAAATCAAATATGACCTCTGCTCTCTTCTAAACATCCCTGTGACTCTGATACATCCATTTTTCAAATACTGGATGCTACTTGAAGTTGATACATTTGTATTTACATTCTTCATTTTTAGGAGATACTGAGCACTTAAGAGTTCTTATTAGAAACAACAAGATACAGCAGTAGCTTCTAAACACAAATTAACTCTTCCCCACCTTCCAGACAAACCTTTCAAAGCTTTATGGGGTGACTGCACTAACCACAAATTGGTTAATCACTGCATGTTGCATATAATTCCAAACAGAAAAATGTTAAATCCTTCTGTTTCTGGTAAGATGATTTCAAACCATCTAAACTATTTGGTGACATTGTCAGCATCAAAATTCAAGACCGAGAGAATTTAGACCCATCAATTATTCCAACTTCAAAAGGAATTGCCTGTGAAAAATATTGAGTACCTTTACTTGTCAATGCTTAATATTGATCATTGTAACAGAACAGAAATTAGTATTTCTTAAACTATTAGAGAGGAATATGCCAGTACTGGTTACCTCTTCACTGGAGGACTGGGCACCTGCAAATGTAATTCTGTTGGGAAACCAACATGAGGATGAGGTCTGTAGTTAACTTCAGAATTGATCTGGTCTTTCCTCAAATCTGGGGCTAGAAAGAAAATATTTCAAAATTAACAGATGTACAATCCAATTCCTTCTTTGTAATTCCTCAGAGATTACAGAAATGAACAAAATGCCACAGGACAATCTCTCAAGATTTGAGATTAATCAAAATAACCATTTTGAAGATAATCTGCATGGAAGGTCAGATCTTAGAATCTGGAGGAAATTTCCTGCATTTTCTTGTTACCAGAAAATACGTAATTATCACAATTTTGAAGTCCTGTAGACACATTTTCAAGATCCCCTTAATATTTAATCTGGCCAAAAGCAAATTTTCAAAGGAAGCTTTTCTTAAAAGGGTGTTTATTCAAACATCCAAAGTCACTTAAATGACAAAATAAGAACTATGACTTCTAGAAATTCATTTTGTGTTACAATAATTAAACAGAAGGAATACTGCACAGATTTCGGCTGATTTAGGTTGTTCTGTTATTTGTGGGTTTTAAAAACTCAAACCCTAGAGCAGACTATAAGGCTCACAGAGACACTGGGCAGACAAAGAGCACTGTCACCCACATACCCCAAACACACAGCACTGAGTGCCTGGCCCAGCACTACTGCACTCTCAACTCCAGAAGCTCCTTTTATTCCCAGGCAAAGAATCATTCCCTGAAAATACACAAGTTCTGAACAAGGCAGCTCCTAGTGAGCAGGAAATAAAGGAAGCATTGAAGTATTCATGTCAACACCACACAGCATAAAACACTCGCTTGGCAAGTGACATGCAGCAGTCTATTTGTTTAGAGATAGACACTCCAAGTCTTCCTAATGCCATGATTAGCCCATTAATATCAGTCACCTGCTCTGAAGCCACTCAAAAGAATGGCTTCTTATTTTATCATTGTTATTATTATTATTAATACAATGGCTTATTTTCTCTGTGTACAGATTACACACTCATAACTTCTACACCTATTTCACTTGTTATTTCCCTAAGTTTAAATATTTAAAGTCTTGGGACTTTAGACACATGAACATGTGAGCCAAAACCCCAACAACAGAGCAGAACTAAAGTGAAAACTCTGGGTGTTGCTGTTTGATGATGCTCGTTTTGAGGGTCAGTATCTGTCCTATCTTTAGGTGATCTGAGACTAAAGACATGAAATCTTTGACCAAGAACACAGGTAGCAGAGGCTAAAGCAGCACACAACTCAAGAGACAAAGCCCCCATATGGCTTTTCTCAAGTCTTGAGATGAAAAAAAAAAAAACAACAAAATAACAAAGTCATAATAAACAATAGCACAACCTTAGAAATAATATTTATGGGAAAATATTCTTACTGAATGAGCCCATGCAAGGCACAAGTAATTAACCTGAGAGTTCAAAACCGCCTGTGTGCCACAGAGCTGCCTTACAGTGAGATAACCAACACTGAGGTAATATTTCACACAGAAACATCTCATTCTGCTGCAGGCTGGGATGATTTTCCCTCCAAGCCCAGCTCCCGGAGGAGCCCGCAGGCTCCGCAGGCGGCCGGGAGGTGGCAGCAGAGGCCAGCGAGCGGCTCCCTCGGGCACATCCAGCCGCGCCAGGTGCTTTGTGCCCGCGGAATTCCAGCGAACTTAAAAATAGATGTGTTATTTTCCCTTCTGCTGACAGGACAGCCATGCACGGTTAAAACCAGACGCCGGCTCGATTGGGAATTTTGGCTCTACGTTCTCTGCAAACCTAAAAATGGGACACACAAACCCTGCTCAGCTGGAGCCCAGCATCCTTATCAACGGGTCATTAAGAGCAGAGCAATACATGAAAGGTAATTGTGTTCTAAAATTTAAACCAGTCTGCTTTTAAGATTTACAGACATCTATTTTCACATCTGGGTAGTCAATCCAGATTTTCCAGAGATGAACATCCATTCTACAGGTAAGACTAAGCCCACAGGTAGGACCGGTAAGGTCTTGTCTAATACAGCTCCATTTACACAGAGCATGTGCAAAAATGTGCCAAGTCCAGCTTCTGTGGGGAAAAAATACCAAATGAAAATAAATGCAAAACCCCTACAAATACCTCCAACAAAAACTCAACTCCACATTAAATGCAACTTCCTCTTTAAAGGTTTTAGCTACACGTTTCCAGGATTTTTTTTTAACATTTCTTAAGTTGTCAATAAAAAACCCAGCAACAAAGCAGCATACTTATTCAAACAAATATTTGTGAGCAAATTCCTCTCTCTTAGCCCAAACATTTTCTGTATTCAGTCAAAAAAACAGGCAAACTTATTGGAAGTTTTGGAAATGTGGAATAACAGCCTCCCAGTCAAGGAAGTATGTTGTAACTTATCCAAAATGGAGTATTATTTCTGAAATACAGTGAGCAATCTTCTTTTTAAAAAAGTAAAAAAAATCCTTTTATTCTAGAGACTTTACTTTCGGAGCAACATTCAGTTGCAAAAGCTTCCATAGGTATCTTTATTTTATCATTTTAAGACACTAGTAAAGTCTTTGTTTCTCTTTCATGGTAAGTTAACTAAGTAGCTACAAAGCTTTAATTCTCTACTCATTTCTTTCCACTTGACATTAATGTACATTGACTGCACCATAAGGGTAAGAACTGGATTTCCTTAAGAGCAGTTGCATGTTTTAAATTATTACTATAAATTTACAGTTTTCCTAAGTATATAAGCTGTCTTTTTCAGTTGTGGTTGGCTTGTGGGGTTTTCTGAAGTGACACATAAGCCAAGGCAATTTGGATTTTTCTTACACACTAACCAGATCTTCAGAATGATTCTAGATTTCAGTATGAGTTGTCCCATGCAATTGAACTGAACAATGGGAAAACCATTAAAAAACAACAGGAAAACCATCAAAATTAGTAATCTTTCCTGAACTTGCAGAACACGAGGTTGGAAATTTTGCCTTCACACTGCTCATGTCTCAAGTTCTTTGTACTCAAAAAAAATTTTGCCTCCTCAGCTCACCAAGTTCAAACTTTCATAAACACAAAGCGATTAACATAAATCATGGATACTACATCTGCTTACTCAATGTTTACATTTTCCTCCCAAAATCTGACCACACAATTTAGGGATTGGCTTTGTGGGACCTTTGCTTTGGTACTACAGTTATCCACTGCTTACTGTCCATGTAAGGAGCAGCCACTTGCTGTCCCAATCACCATGTGATCCAGTGTTTCCATCTTTATAATGTTCTGACAAGAAGTTTATTTTTGTTAAGTCAGGGACAGAATTCCACAAGTGTCTAACAGTAGCCTCATTCAGCTCCAGTAAAAAACAAGGAGCTGGTAAAGCACAGTTATACAAACGGTGAGCATAATTAGAAGTCCAACACTGTTTCCATAAGAAGTTTTCCACACAAGAAAACCACTCAGACATATTTTTTTTTGGAGTTGCCATGAGAGCCTAACAAAGATTTCTTACATTCCATTCCTCTCTCAGAAAGGACTGAGCCTTTGTTTTTTAAAGTCCTATTTTCTGGGAGTCTGTCTGGTATTTACCTACCAATCCCTGTCTCGTTCATCATATTCAGAGGTGGAACACAAGGTAATACATCTGATACCTCTAAAGGACTGCTGTTATCCTTGCTAAAGGTGTCCTGACATACTTTTTGACAGCCCAAAAACTGAGTCCAAATAAATTCTTAACCTCACATAAATGTAAAATTATCAGATTCTTCAGATTTCTTTTTGGCCCATTGATCACTTCCATTAGAAGTATTATTTTCCAAAATGGAGCTGAATACATGCCTTTTTTTATAAGAAGCTATTTAACAATTAGTTCTGAATTAGAATAATTGAATAGATGGGATCCTATCATCAATTTCTTTATGATACCTTGGAGGATCACATAGAATCACTATACTTCTGTAAAGAAAATGTAGGATGCATGTTGAAAGCTTTAAGTATTATCAAGTACTCTCTCCAGAGAGCAGTTCATTGCTTTAACCCACTCATTTTTCATGCCTAAGGAGCTTTTTAGTTTTTTGATTTTTAAGTATTTTTCACTGGATTTTTTTTCCCTTTTTCCTATCAAACTTTGGTAAGAATGGTATAGTACAGAACTGAAGCAGAATAAATCTCATGCAAGTCAGATCTTTTTGTTCCATGCTACTAAATTTTGATTGTTTGTTTGTTTGTTTTGGGTTGTCAAAATAAGCAAATATGAAATTAGTTCTTTCTGCGCTAAAAAATAAATTAGAATAAGGACAGAAAAGGTAGAAGTGGTATGGCAACACCCCAACCCCCACTTTAAGTCCTAGGAGAAACTATACTATACATTATTTGAAAAGAAGTATGATATCTATAAAAATCAAATGTTTCCTGAGGAAGTGGCCTAATATTTATTGCCCCTCTTTGTACAAGCACCCTCCCATTGTTTCAACAACAGCAGATAATGATTTTGGCTGGCCTCATGCTGACCTATAATATTTATATGCCAAGGCATTTATCAACTTTATAAAACCCCAGCAGACACATTAGTATGTAAAAGGAAGTAGACTTCCTTATTACAAGTGTTTCTTCCTGATACTGCTTCATATCTGTGAGGAAAACAAATGGTGCCACAGTCCACCCAGACATTTAAAAAAAAAAAAAGTCTTGCTTAGTATCCACCAAGAAATGTCCTAGAGAAGCTTCTGGGGAAACCACAGGGAGTGAACCAAATTACCATGTCATCCGTTAGGAATTTTTGGTTTTGGGGCTGAGGGGAAGAGAAATTCCGGTATATCTACAATAGTTTTTGAAAACTTAATTTTTATGTGGGTTCTTACCAAGGAAGCTTCTGTTCTGCTGGGGTACTGAATGTACCACACTGTCAGCTTTTTTGGTTGGCAAGTTCTGTTCACTGTAAAAGAAGCATATATGTGATTACAACTGTTGCATTGCAACTGTTGAACAGACACCACTAGTGATCTAATCCATTTTATTTGTAGGTATAAATATCTTAAGTAAGTGTAACATGTTAACCAGCATTCCATCTTGTCCATTTTCCTAATTTGATAGTTTGCTATTCAGTAATTTTTTTGTTTGGATAACAAATATTATTCTAAGTTGTGATTGCCACTTGGTATCTCATTCATAGGGATTTTCATTTAATTTTTTTCCCCCTCACACTGGAATAGAACTGGAAGATCACAGCTACAAACCCAAAAGGAGAGGGAAAAAATTATCAGAGGATTTACTAAATCTTGCTGGTTTAGATAAGCAGAAAACATGCATTACTAATCCAGATAGTGAGCTGACAAACACTCTGCCAATTTCTACCTTCTACAAGCATAAGGCAGGGAAGAAGATACACGGGGGCAAAAGTTCAATTTAAAAAAAAAAAAAAACCTGTTATTGAAAGGACAGGAAAACAATTAAAAATATTGAGAGAAATATGAAGAATGGAAAACAATAATATTTCCACTTTCTAAAAGGACTTTCAATAATTAATTTGTATTTTTGGGGGTTTATGCGACAGAGTCTGAAAGGTTAGAAGGGAACTAAGTAGGTATTGCCAGCCAGTTGAAATTACCAGTCATATAAAGCTCATCTGGAAGTCCCAGGAATTCAGCTGTATTTTGATGAAGTATGTTTCTTTCTTTGACATTGTTGTTTAAATAACAATGTAAGCAGCTTCTTAATGAACTACACTATTGGAAATTTATCATATTCTCTCTCACAAAATGACACATTTGGGTGGCCCATTGCCTCTTGGGCATGCATAAAATGAGACAGTTTCAACTGTGTAAAATCACTGTTTGAGGCAACCATCAAACACTGAAAATACAACTCTAAGTTGGAGTAGCTTTATACATAATTATGTCATTAATCAACAAAAGCCCATCAGGTTTTTACATAGTGGGATTTTGTACAGTTTGGTGGGAGGGAAAGAGTGGGACCAAGGGGAGAATGGCAAATACCAGGATATGAAAGAGCCTTGACCCTTCTCTTTTCCTGTGAAATACGTTGCCATGAAAATGTGTCTGAAAAATGGCTTGGATGGATCTAGCAAATCAGATCTATCAAAGAGAGTTGGGCTTGGGATCCCAACTGTGCTCTTCCATTTTATAGATGCAAACAAGATTTGAAAGAAGAATGAATTTTAGAAGGATCTGCATTCTACATGCAGTTTGAGACACACAATACTGAAAACTGCATGTGGAAGGATTATCACTGTCTTTCAAGCATCACATACATTTAAGTTGGAATGGACCTTTTCAGATCATCAAGTCCAATCAGTTTTAGTAATTTTACACTTTTCAGCAAAGATTTATTTCAGACAGGTCAATCAATTACCAAGTGTTCAATATGTATCTGAGGTGATCTAGAAAACTGAATTTCTGCACTATGACTGGTAACAGCACCCAAGACTCACCTACTGCCACTCCCATCTCCTTGTCAGGGCCTGAACCAATGCTACAGATGTCATCAATATGGACACTGTATTATTCCACAGCAAGTGGAAAGTTACACACTGTCTAAAAATCTGGTAAGTAAAGAAGTGTAGCAATTACTACAAATGAACACACCCTGCCCCTCAGCAGGGCTTAGCAGTTCTGGCTCAGTGCCTCAGTAACTGGCTCAGTGCCTCCCAAAGAGAACCAGAGTGAAGGTAAATTGAACACTTAATTGCCCACACCCTTATTTCTAGATAGACTTTAGCTTTCCACATACCTGACTTCAAGCAAGTTTCAAAGCATGTTTTCCTGGATGGTTTTGGTTTTGAAGAACACACAAACGTTAGAACAGGTTATTTTTCCATAAATACAACCTATGCAAGCTCTAAGAGAACTAGCATTACCTGCAGGAAGCACTTTCCTTCACATTCTTGGCATCTGCTGTATTGATTCCTTCAATAACAGGGGAGTCTGGATTTGCAGAGCCATTGCTGATATGGTCACTGCTTTCATACCCAGATTCTGTCCTCTGAATTTGCCAGTTATCACCAAGGATTTTTCTCTCTGTAAATCCCTTGCTTTTTTCAGCATTCCCTTTTCCCTCAGAATCCAGTGAACTTCGACTTCCTGTATCCTGTTTTGTCTCATCTTCATATATAGTCATTAAACCCTTCTGCATTTGGTTCTCCTTTGGCCAGTGGTTAAAGCCCCGCTCCTTTTCGTGCTTAGATTTACTGCTCAGGTTTGCTTTGTGCTTTGGGCTGTGCTGCTTCTTCTCAGTCTCATTGAAAATGCTGTCTACATTCAGTGTCTCTCGCATTGGTTTCCAACCTTTACTCCTGCTCCTCATACTTCCTTTGTCTCTGGAGTCTTGGCTGGTGTCCGTGTCGTAGCCAGTGACGCCGTCGGTCCGAGTCCTTGTCACTGGTTTCTCCCCAGCAGGAGAAAGTTCTGTTTTGTTTGATCCAAGCACATGTGCAGAAAGCTTGGCCTGGTGAGGTGCTTGGTTGTCGTGCTTGTAGGGGCCCCTTCCCTGGCTGCCATAGATCCGCTGATCCGTGCAGTGCCTCAGTCCATTTCCAACCGGAGGAGACCCTGACTTAGCACTGGAACGGTCTTCCCCAATCAAGTCTTACAAGAACAAAAAGGAGAGAAGTTCCATTACAGTTCTTGTTAATGTTTCATAGAATGATTTGTGTTGGAATGGACTTTAATGATCAAAGTTCCAGCTGCCCCCAACCAAACCAGGTTGCTCAGAGCCCCATCCAACCTGGCCTTGAACACTTGCAGGGTGGAAGCAGTCATTTAACTGATACTGTTTAGTATCAGTTCTGATACTAAAACTGATACTTCTTACAGTACCTCTATAAATCCAGTACGTATTTTAGAATACTGAACACTGGGAAAGTCTGATCTTTCACTATGGTCTCTTAAAAGGAGAAAAAAATCTGCACAAGCAGCATTGATGCTAAAAGTTTAATTTATTTAATCAATTGATTCTCTGGTTATGTTTTTAAAACGTACCTCTTTGTCTCCCAGACTCTTTCCTTAGTCCTCTATCCGCATCTTTCCGTAACGATGTGAAGTTTTTCATGTCAGCAGCTTTCTGGGCACACTCTCTGGATAAATCCTTCAGCCTGTCCTTTTGCTCGCTGTATCCCAACTTGGCTGCAAAAAGTACTTCTTGTCAAACATCCTTGCTCAAAAGTCATTCATCACCAAAGCACACGAACATATTTAAGGACAGTAAGATTTAGGTTTTAGTGTTAGGACTACTTAAACTGACTAATGAATTATTTGACACAGATTAGGAGATTGAGATTTCTTTCCAGCCATAAGATCAAGTCCATTAACATACAGGACTACAAATCATGCTGATAGCACAGTATTGCTGGGGAGAAGTGTACTCAAGTAGCCAGTGACCCACAGAGCCACACCTCGGCCTCAGGTCACTAATGTGCCTTTTAATCAGGCACATCACTGGAAAGCTTGATAGTGTTCAAGAAATGGAACAAGACCTCAAGAGCCACTTCAGTTAAGAATAACAAGGGTAATAAATATTCTGCATTTACAGCTCACTCTGGAAGAGTTAACATTCCATGGCAGATATTCAGATATTACTTAAACATCAAGAAAAATCTTTGAAAAATATCTGAGTCAATTACTGCATTTTTCCCCTTGGAAATATTCTAGTCCCGAGGTTAGAACCCACCCAAAATGCTATCAACTGAAATGTTTCATAATAAGACATATCTGGTTTGTTTTTTTGGGGGTGGTAGTAGGGAATACACACCTGGGCCTCTACCACCACTTGCTTGAATATGGCTTCTACTGAACGCTGGATTATCTGGCTGAAGTTTTTTATTACTCCTCTGATTAGTGGAATCTCCAATTCCGTTCTCTTTCACGTGGTCTGATTTAGCAGCAGAATGCTTTTCAAATCCTATCAAACAACATTTATCTTTAGAAATAAAAAGCTTCCTAATTTAAATTTCCACTACATAAAATTTTAGAAAGAGAGAAAGCTTTTTCATTCTGGATTAAAAAGCCAGAAGAGAAACATCACCAAAAACACATTACATTTCAATAGACTAGGCAATAAGGTTCTGTAATATTTTATATACTGTCATATTTACAGTGGTAGCCTGCAGTGAAACAGGATCCTCAGTTCTTTGCTCCCTGAAGTAATCTCTGTTCTATTGCTACACATGATGTGAAGAATAGCATGTCAGATTCAATTTGCCTTCTAAGTTATGCTTAGCATGAAATTTAAAAAGCCAACCTGAGACAGCAGTACAAATTACAGAACCTAAAGATTGGATTCTTTTTCCCATTACCCATTAGTCTCAATTTGAATCCCCTTATTAATAGGTCTAATTATGAGTATAGGCACTAATCTCTTCTTTTGAGATTGTTTGAATAATGAGTGATAAAACTACTTCAGAGCAAAGAAGCCAAAGCATTTTTTCTCCTTTATAGTGCCCATTTCAGAAATACAGCTGATACTGTTATATATCTAATTACCCAGGTCTTCTCCATTTCCTCCTGCTGCTTTGCATTGAGAACAGTGAATAATCTGCTTTGGTGCATCTTCTGGAGACACAGCTGTGCCATCTGGGTTAGCATAAAATAGCAGCAATGGCTGGAAGTGACACCGAATGCACCTGGACACCACGTCTTTCCATTTTGTTCCAATCTAAGAAAAAAACCAGCAAAACAAAACCCCAAAACTTTATCAACAGTGCTGAACCCAAATATGAAAAGAGTAATTCATTAAGCAAGAGACACCAAATGCCTAATTGCAAATGTACATGAAGATGCAACATTTTAGCACTGTGGTTTACTAAAATGGCAACCAAAAGATAGAACTAGTATTGTAAGGGCTAAAAATCAGAACATCATCTTACCTCTTTTACATTAGCATCATCAAACAGCACCCATTTGCAGCTCTTGGTGTGAAAGGCAAAGGCACAGTAATGTCGGCTCGTATAGCAAATCATTCCCACCAGAAAAAGCTCACTGTTTTTGGCATTTTCATCTGTAACCCTATAAAACAGCTGTAAAAATGATTACATATTTTAAAACACGTGTAAAACACAGCCTCAATTTCCTGATCTACTGCTAGCATTTCACCAAGGCAACTGTTATTTCATGTCCTGTTGTATTACACAATTTTTCCTGAGCATAAATACTGTTTTTTGCACTTACTACATCTATTTTAACTTCCTGGGTTTTTTTGGGTTTTTTTTTTTGTATTTGAAAGAGTAAAGTATTAATGCTCTAGGATAAATTCCATAAATTTGAAACTGAAAATTATATTCCTAGATTTTCAACTAGGAAGTCTCCTCCTTAATCATTGTACTTAGGGACAATACACTTCCAACAGGACCTTTTCCTCTCACAGAAACTACATCGAGCAGCGCATTATAAAGAACTGTAAAAGCAGACAAACTTCATATATTTCTATAAACTTTATGTCAAGTTAAGTTGTGCTTATAAAAAGTACATATGAGTATTTATATTTTTTATAAATTCACATATACATAAAATCAAAAGTAAAATTAAATTCTAGAAAAAGCAAGGAGTAAGTTTTAGGTCAGATACCCCTGGAAGATAAAGCTGTGTTGCCAGATTCCGCATAACCTCTTCTGTCAGGTCAGAGTGTTCTGAATCCCAGACTAAACCGATGGTGACAATCTCAGGACAATTCATAAGAACACGACGAATTTTTATTTTTTGACCACAATTACTCTAGAAAAAAAGGAAACAAAAACCATGATGGGAAGGAAAACAAAAGTAACTCTGCAATGTCTTTAATCCCCAAATTTAGTTATGGTGTTTGTCCCTAACAACTTGAGGATAACATTCTTCATCATAAAAACACTTCGATGAAGACAACAGCTTAAATTCTATATCCAATCACCACCTTAAAACAAATCTCTCTAACTGCAACAATCAAACATAAGTGTAAGAGCTTTGTTTGCCCTAAGTTGACTGCTCTGAAGCAGCAACACAACACATAACCCTGCTTTTAGAGGAATACTTCTAGCCTGATTTAACATCCCAAAAAGTTCTCCCTTGTATACCAAAGTCATGTAACATTTTTGTTTACTTACAGGACACTTTCTGTAGTCATCAGCAGTATTTGCTGCCTGCAGCAATTCTGCGAACATTTCTGGCTTGAGACGTTCATGCCTCTCCATCATTTTTTCTACTTCATTACTGCAAAAAATAAATTACATGCCTATGGATCCCCCTTCTGAAGACTAACAGATTGTAATTAACTGTATTGTATAACTAAAAAGAAGACAAACAGTGGTAAAACAGTAGCAATACAATTTTTTTCGCCAAGCCCTCTCTACATCTTGCTTTTGAAATCCAAATGCTATTTTTGAACAGCATCTCAAAAGCATGTTGCAATCAAAAAAATACATATTAATTTTTAACTTTTAAAAGCCTTTCTCTGGCATGCTTTGCATATTATTAGAAGGGTGCCTATAGAAAAATGAGTGACAAGAATAAAAGCTCTTACCACAGGGCTGTGGTGGAAATGTAACGCACAAATTCCGTAAAAGGCAACGGATCTGATGATGCTCCACAACTGCGACACACACACTACAAAAAGAAAAAAAAAACTTTTGTTTTTATTTATTTAGGAAAGACAAAAAAAGGTATTTGTTAAATCAATCAAATGAAGGCCTGACCTGCTCATACAGCGTCATAGCAAACTTCTGGTGAGAAATACAGGATTTCGAAGTGCACATATCTGTTTCACTGTTTGGCACTAAGTGGAAATGAATCCTCTCAAGGATATTTTCCTAAAAAGAAATAATAATATAAATGTAAACTGAACTGATGAAGTCAGAACACATGAAGAACATTACAATGTAGTACTCTAACTATGGCCCTTGGCTCCAAAATACTATGACTGCAATGAGTTTGTCCCCTCAATTAGCAAGGCCATTTTTTCCTTTTGCCAAAAATACCAGAGGTAATGGAAAGAAGTGAATCTATTCAAGTAGATCAGACAGATGATTCGTTCAGGAGTCCAAATGCATTTTGAGTAGATGGAACACTAATAAGAGGCTCTCTTTCACGACTGCAAGATCTCAAACAGTCTCTTTCAGGAATTCTGCCCTGGATTTTCCTACGTATGTGAAGAAACATCTAGCAGGTAGGAATTAATTTGTGGTGCTCCCAAAGGATGTCCAAAGCTAACTGAAGCAGCAACCATATTTCCTGCCTCTCAAATCCATGTCTGAATGTTAATACTGCAGGTGTTTTATGGTGAACATTTTCATTGTCTTAACACAGGAGCTCGTAGGAAGGTCTCTTTACCAGAGTTCTTTGCATATGGAGTCACCTTTAAAGGCCACAGCAGTGGCTCATGTTTTTCAAGTGTCCTAAGTGTGTGTGAAGTGTTGTGAGACACTTCACTGAAGCAGAAAGAGACTACAGCAAGATCTTCAAGTCTTTGTTCACTCTTGGGTAAGACAATGGAAATCTCTTCTGCAGCATAACTCAGCAGTGAATTAGCCAGTTGTAACAGACTGTATTTCAATAGCTGGTGACCCAATACTTCAAGGAACGGAAAATATGTTCAAATCCATAGGTGCTTCTCCTGAGAAGAGAACCTTTCTCTCCACCAAAATATTTTTAAGAGTGACTCAATGTTCATCATCCTCGCCAACCTCCTGTTCTGCCTGAGCGACAGCTAAGGGAGCAAAGTATGGAACAAATGCAAGAGTACTCCATCCCCCTTACCTGACACTCACTCCCTGTGTCTGTTGCCCTAAACGGGCATAAAGAAGCTCAGCAGGATTATATTATTTGATTCCTACCCATGAGTCTGGAGCTACCAAAACCCCTAAACTAACAGAATTCTACTCAACTCTCATGAAGACACTTACAAAGCATTCTGCTGCATCATCCATGAATCCCAGCTGGAAACGCTGCTCATCCTTGAAGCTTTCCGCGAGGGCGTGTCTCATGTTATCCGACGGGAGGGCTTTCTCTCGGCTGTGCTGGAACTGTGAAAAGATGGCCTAGGAAGAAATGCAATGATTACTTAGCTTCATTAACCACTTAGCTAGACACTGTGGTTCTATACAAATACATCATTTCTTGCATAAACGTGAAATATTTATAAATATAATGTTTATAGACCCATGTAACTTTGAAAATTACTTTGTCTCTTCAAGTTAGTACATTTGTCTTCTGCTGATTCCTCTACAAGAAGTTATGGTACCAACCTAAAAACTGAACCTGTAGAACAACAGCATCCAAATACAAAACTAAAAGTGATTGACTTGAGCTCCCAGAGGCAACACAAGCCCTGTTCTGTAATTATACAGCTTTTTTAATTTGGCCCCTGGAATAGCAGTTCATCCATATGTATCTCATGTCTACAGATGGTGTGTATTTCTTAGGGCATAATGTAATACCACTCATGATTCACTAAATAATATGATATTTACTGCTTAGGAGAGGAGTGTATCTTTATTAAAATTATATACCTCCCATAAATTAGATAGAATGCCAATAATCCTTGCTATGAAATTAGCTCAGTGCTGAACCAGTGCACACAATACAAGAGAAAAGGTCAATATCTACAGTTCTGGAACATGATAATAAATTGCACTTGGTTTTTAATTCATTTCCCAGAAGAGAGAGTTGGCTGCAATTTTTCTTTTTGGCAGGGATATGCATCCAAGTGAGCTCATCATTTAGCAAGTAAAGGAGGTTGATTCTGAAAGAACTGAAAATGAAAAGCTATTAAATGAATTACAGATTTGCAGATATTTAAAGGTGTATTCCCCAGTCAAGAATTCTAAGTCAAACTTTAGGGAGAACTGAAGAGACTAAAGACAAAGCAAGTCAGGAGAAGCCACGTAGAATATAAATAAGGATATGCATTCTTCACATAGGCTTCCTATGGTTAAAATCTGTTCAATAGAAGGCAAAGATAAAACAGAGAAACAAAGTTTCACTGCTAACAAAAAGTATTGTTTTAACCATGATGCATTCCATGGTGTCTCTAAAGTATTTAATCTTCCCTCTCAAAACAAAAAGCAGGGACTACTGACAAAAACTACAGCCATTACTATCTCCATGCAAATATTCAAAATGAAGTTTTTAACAGATCTGCTTTGAAAGCATTTATCGCTCCTTATTTTGGCTGCTAGGTCATCATTTGTTATGAAACATAGCTTTATATGTCCAGCTAAAAAAAAAAAAAATGCAAGCAGTACAGCTAAGGACTGTATGCAGGCAGGCATATTCAGTTTAGTGGCCTGCACAGTCCAAGTCCAAGTCCCAGAATTTATTGGCTATGCTTTCAGTTCATAGGAAAGGCTGACAGAGCTAAAATATCCTTCATTATTAAACAGGTAAGAAGGGTTACAATAGCCCAAAAGCATAAAAAGAGCCCCAACCCAACCAAAAAATCCACTCAAGTCACAAACAAGTCACTATTTATCCTCATCCAGTGTATATATTGCATGGAAATTAACATGTCCAAGATTTTGAACACAGAACAAACAGAATTACTCAACCAGTGTCTTAAAGAGCCAAGAAAGCAAAACCAGTAGTGTACAGAAGAGCTGGGGACAGACCCTTCCAAATGAATTAACTGCTTTTCTTTTGAGGTGAGTACATAAGGCATAGAGTTCAACATCACAAATACATTGTTAAAAAAATAACTAAGCCATTCTAACCAACCCCAGAACCCTGCAAAATTTCTTCTTTAAATACAAGAAAATATTTCTCTTACAAACATTTGTTAAAAATGTCCTTTAAACTAAATTACTTCTTTACACAAGAATGACTTGGTCACACAGGGATAGGAATGATACAGACACAAATTTTAAAAAAAAATTAATTTATTTTTCCCTCATTTTGAAATACGGTTTTTCCAGAATTTTTTATCTACCTTTAAAGCACAAAATATGCAGGCATCTCCTTGACACACGTGTCCAGTTAAACCTCTTAAACTTCGTCGAAATATGTCAAGTTGCCATAATACCTATAAAAATAAAGAGAAAATAAGTAATCAGTTCTGAAGGTTCTTTGCTTAATACAACATAGAGTAGATTTTAATTGTCTTCTTTTATTTCACATAACACACAATTTAAGTATCAATATTGCTGCAGGAAATGTGGCTTTTTTTCCATTAGTTTGGTAAATTATGGAGGTGGAAATGTAAGTTTTACATTCAGCACTTAAAATTTAGATCTGTTTTATAAACTTTTTGAAACAATGTATTTTGGAGAAAGAGCTGAAGTACTCTCAAGGAAACAAGCAGCAATCTAAACCTTGTACAGGGACTGTAGCAGTTTTCTTAAAGCTCTACGTAAGAGTTAAGTCCTATATGATATTCTTACAGTCTCTTATCAAAATGATTGCTGAAATACATTTGTTTTTCCACAGATCAGAATAATCCTGGTGCTCACACAGGTATGTTTTTACCTCTTATTTGGGTAAATACCCTGCAAAAATGTAATAACAGCTTGGCTACACCCGCTGCTTTCAATAACTAATGTCTTGGGTACACATGAAGTGAAACAGTTCAGAAAGTTGTCCATTAAAAAAAATAAAAATAAAATCCCTAAAAATGAGTTGTCAAGAGGCACAGTAAGAAAACAGCTGCAAATTCAGGGGGAAAAAAGATATCCTATCTATAAATATAAAAGCTAAAATGAAATAGGATGTGTTGGAAAATGAAAGTCCAAAGCCCAGCTCTGAAGGTGGAGCAGAGGTTAAACGAAAAGAAAGGAACACATTCCTCCTTGTAAAAGGGCAGTCACCAACCATCTGCCACTGTTTGATAAACAGCACTGGGTTGTCAAGTTGTAGGATTGTCTGAAACTAGAACTAAAAATTACTTAGGGCTTCATTTTAGGGCACCTAAGTGAAAATAGCAGAACTGCAAGAGAATATAGGTCATGCTGCTCCCATTGGATGCAAAACAGCAAACACTCTACTAAAACTACAGTACAATTTTATTTTAAATACATATAGACACCATACGCACCACACAGCTATACCTCTCATATCTCCTAGTTTTAAATCCATGCCAATTTTAAGTCTTCCAATTTTTAGGAAGTCCATGTCTATTATGCCCTCTTCCAGTTTGAGAAATAATTCTGTACAATTTAAAAACATTCAGATCCAAAATCTGAGCATTACAAGAAGTACCTTGATGTAAGAAGAATTCCAAGTCATATTTCTTTGGTACCAGGTGTATCTCCTAATCTAATTCCACAAATCTTCCCTACAATTAGAATCAAAGCCCTCACTATATGTGCATATTCTGATATATCCCAGTATCACAGGCTTGCTCATGTGCTAGTTCTGAGAAAATGGGATTTTAATAAAAATAGTGTCCTATTCAATACCAGTAGTAATTGTTGCCCCACATAAAAAGTGTCATGTAAATTTTAGAAGTGATTTTGCTATGTTTTACAGAAACATTACTTTTAAAAATCAAGCAGAAAGTTTTCAAGTTTTAACTCCTACATTTTCAAATACAAAAGGTTTTCAGATGTCCTTGATATATGCAAATAAAATTTTGTGCAAAATAAAGTATTAATAGTCTAAATTCTTTACAGTTAAATGTTGACTAAAATTACTTTCATAACAGTGTCTTATTCCTACAATTGCCATTTTTATTTCCCACACACACTCAGGAAAGTCTATTTAAAAAGTGTTTAATAGATTAAGTATTTTCTTACCTGAACAGCACTATTAAGAAAGCAGCTGTTTTGTCCTGGTTCATTTAATAAGCCTTTTGTAGGCGCCAGGGACAGGATACTTCCAGGCTGATAAACTTTTCCAAGGTTACCCCCAGGCTTTCTTAAGAATTTCACCCATGCCATTATTTTTCAGAGTTTATAATCACAATGTTCACACTTAAATATTTAACGATATGATGGGTACAAGGCAAAGAAGGTGGTTCTACAATATTATTTCTAAAGTCATGGCATTCCATTCAACTCTGTGCAGCAGTAACCATTCATGGGCTTAAGTCCATTTTCCATGAGCAGTTGTGAGCCATCCCTCAGGATCAGGCCCCCAGTAAAAATAAAGCGGGACAATGTTTTTAACCCTCAGTCTTAAAAAAATAAATAAACAAAGGTGTCCAGTTAAGATTAAAACATGTTAAAAGTCGTCAGAATACAAGTTCTTATTAAGCAAGTTGCACAGTAACTGACTTCTTCCAGGGATATCAATAAAGTATTACTATAAATCATTAGTTGTATTATATTGAAAGTTTATATGTATGTATATATCACAGAACTGGAAAGTTCTTGTCAGGTGTTATACTCCTGTTCTCTCATTTTGTTCCATCTTCTTTTTACTTCTAACTGTAACCCATGAAATATATTCCATTTTAGAAGATGTCATGTTTATTTCATTCTCTTTCCAGTGAACCTGAAATAAGAAAAAACCAGAAATTATTGAAAAAAAAATCCAAAATGTTAAAGAGCTTCTAAACTTAAAAAAAAAAAAAAAAAAAAAAAAAAAAAAAAAAAAAGAGATCATGGATAAAACAACCTCTAAATCTAAAGGCAAGATGAAATAGCCTGGAAAGAGGAGAAGAAAAAATCCCAACCTATTAGTTGTTTTTGAGCCATAGAAGTTTTTTTATCTATCATAATTTCTTAACTTCTAATTTCTTATAAATCTCTAAAAACCAAAATAAAATTGCTGTAAAGATTCTCCTGATAACCAGCAACAGCTTATAAAGAGACCATATGATACATGAGTTATTCAGTCTTTGAATCTCCAAGTCTAATAAAAACATTACCAAGAAATAAGTCTTTTTATTCAACACTCAAAAAGCTAAGCTGGTTTTTATTTCGATTTTATGGATGGATTGTCAGCTAGTACTCAACTTTCAAAAGTTTGTTCTGTCTACTAAACACTACATAAATGTGTCATTAACCTGGCTGCATTCTCAAAGCAACCAGAAAAACAGTGCTAACAGCAAGGCAAGAACTCTCTGGTTACTGCCCCAATTCCAAGATTTTCAAATTCCAACAATAAGCGTTGTTTCTCCAATTCTTGAAGGAGCCTGTTGAAGGTTAAATGAGTCCATTTCCAGAACATCCCCACAACCACAAGTAAAGCCCAAGCTGTGATCCTCTCACAACAATGGATTATTCTGTCTGTTTGGCATTACTACATCACCCACACAAACATTTGGAGGAACAGAACAGAATAAATTTAAATAAACCAACACAACTAGGGTTGCATATGTGGGAAAGAAAGAAGGAGGAAAAAAAAAAGGGGGTAAAATTTGGGCCTTACATTTCAACAGAGATATTCACCTTAGATTTCATAAGCATGTGAGAGCATACTAAAGACATACCAGTATACTTCAAAACCTGCAGCTTCTCACTGCAGTATTTTCCACTGTGTAAGCTTAGCAAGATTAATGAGGAGTATTAAAAAACAAAAATTAATTGTGTAGTTGGAATACTGAATAAACTGGAAGAGAACTTGGCTCAGCTCAGAACAAACAAAACCACATTCACACAAAACCACTCTGCAGCTCCCTAATACTGTACAGATGAGATATGTGGCTTTCAAAAATACCCACAGGAAGTCTTGCACCCTCTAAAACCATTCCTCTTTATTTAAGAGAAACACTAGTACCGGCTTGCATTTAAAAATAAAATCAATAACTGGAACCTAACCAAAAGTCTCTTTTGCCCCATGAATAATCAGATGAGTTCTGTTTGTTTACTGATGTTACTGTATCTCACCCGTAAGTAATTTGATTTAATAATACTGGAGGTAGTAAGTGTGATTTGTGGCAGCGCTGAGCAAGGAGTCTGAAATCTAGCTGGAAACTGACCTTGGCAGAACATCACGTAACAATTTTGTTTTCTTTAGGTTCACTTCGGTTAACCCAGATAGAAGATAGGAAAAGAAAATGTAGCTGGAAATGTCTATCAGCTTCAGATCTTATTAGAAATACACACTCTGTTTTGGAAACAAGAGCTCATCCAGAACAATTTAGGATAATGACAAAGAGCATTCATTTACTAAGAACTTACAGGAAGTAATTTTCTCTTGCATTTCAAGGATGCCCTACAACTACCACTCCATGCACCAAGCATTTGGCTGCTGAGCTGGCTGTCAGGAAAAGCTATAAAGATTCAGTGCAAGAATTTAATGAAAAAGTGTTTCTGGATTAGCTCTGTGTTACTGTCCCATTGCATTAAAATGCTTCCTGCTGAATTTTGCTTCCACAAAGCTGTGAATACAAAGAATTCCATCTATCACACCATCTTATTCTAATAAATTGCAGAATGCATTAATTGCAGTTTTCATACGTAGAAGTTCCACTGCATCAAATACTAAGGTGAATGGCTTCTCATTCATTAGTAAGAGAGGCACTGTAGATGAGACTTCATCAAAAAGAGTGCCAGAAGCAATGGGATTAATTTGTCATCAGAGCCTCTCCATAGGGTGAGAAAACCTATAATAGCATCTTGGTTTGAAATCTACATTGAACAAATATCTCAGTTTTGATTTGAAAAAAAAAAAACCAACCCAACAAGAACATGATTGCTCTGCTGCCAAGCCTATCCCCATGACAGGTGGCTCTGTAAATTAGAGAAGTGATGCTGCTGATCAGTTTTGGTTGCTTCATCTCCCATGAATTTGGATGAACTTTCAGGTGACTGGGACTTGGACCAGACTCCCATAACCTAAATTCACTAGTCAATAGCACTATAATTAGGACTTGAAGAATTCTTTCTTGTCTGTGGTAAGCCAGTGTTGATAAGGGCACTTATTAACCACTGGAGTTTACCAGATCTTTTTAAGTTCTTGGCTTGCCAAAGGTGTGAGTGACAAAGTATAGACCATCAGTCAGCTGTGGACACCCCATCCCTGGCAAGGGCAAGCTGGATGGGGCTCTGAGCAACCTGGTCTAGTGCAAAGTGCCCCTGCCCATGGCAGGGGGTTTGGAACACAATGATCTTTAAAGTCCCTTCCAACCTTACATTCTGTGTACCAAACATTCTGTGATTGAACCACACCGAATCTACAGTAAATGCAGTATCTCAGTAAAATAGTTATTTCACACAGTGTTACTGACATGCTACAGAAGATTTTCAGCAGCTGAGAATTACAGGAACACTCTTGCCCTTCAGACTACAGGAATTGGTTGTGGACAACTGTTCTCAACCAACAACACTAAACAAGGGCTATAAGCTCTCAAACCAATGTCTATTTACCAGCCTACCTCCTTCCACCTTGCTCAGTTTCAGTCACTGTTCTTCAGTCACAGGTGATTTCATCAAGCTACCCTTAGCTGTGCAGCCTTACAGGACAAAACATATGCGTGTCAAAAATTTCTGGCACTTGCCTTTACAGCTTCCAGAACAACAAATCCACTTGTCAGCAGAACTGCACGTTATCACCTGCTTGGTTGGTACACCCTAGCACGTAGCTGTGCCTGGCACAGACTCTTTAGTTTAAGAAGCAGTGTCACTAAAGAAGCTTAGAAATCAGTGCAGCTGATATTTTGCCTAAACAATCACTTTCTACAAGCACATTTAGGTTTAAGCATCTCTGATATCCATCAAGATAAAATTGATGAGATAAACAGTTGGCTCTGTGAGCACTGGAACTACCAATGCCTGGGCTCCTGATAATTTTCTGCCTCATGGCTGAGTTCTTGCAGTTTTCTCCCTAGCTGGGGCACAAGCCAATTCCGCTCCTCACATCATCTTACAAGGTCTCTCTCTTCCAGCCAGCTGCCTCTTTTCATGCACTTTCTAAGTACATAATCATCTTTGAGGCTTCTATCCCTTCTATCAAATTGAGTGGAAACCTGCCAACAAGTTCAAAAGTTGTTGACTGCTTCTATCCCTGAAATTTGGCTGAAGAATAGTTATTTACATCTTCTCGGCTTCACTTTGCAGCTATTCTCAGTGCGTTGCACAAATTACTAATGGCAAACCTCTCTCGTGCCCAGTGCTGGGGTTGCTTTTAAGCCACACAGCATTTTGCTTCTGCTTGCAGTTCATGCCTCTGTGCTGAGCCTGGCAACCCCACCCAACACACTGAACACTCAGGGAAATCAATTCCTAAAATGATGTAACTTAAGAATTTAGACACAAGACAACAGAAATTGTGAAGGAAGAGTGATGAAATATATTATAAGAGAATAAAGCTGTGATGGGAAACCACTAAAATTCTCTGCAATGAGTCAATATTATTAGGACTGGGGTTACTGTCTCCTCCTTAACAGAATGAAATTCATCAAAATTCCAACAATTTGCAACTGCAAGAATCTGAGTGTTTTCCTCAGTTCAAAAGGTTGTCGTTTAAAATTGCCAAATTTTGTTAACCGAACAAAAATCTGATTTGTATTGTGACAGTGCTGGAGGTTGTAATGATTTTTCCCTACATTTGAAGAAAGAAATAAAAAACCACTGAAGCTGCTTGAAAAACGTAGAAAAAGACAATAATTTGAAAGGAATAATCTCTTACCCCCACCTCAATGAGGCCAAATCATAATTTTTTGGCCCCTGCACACAGATCCTGTCCCCTTCCACCTTTAGCCCCCATGTTAAATATATTTGTCAACAAATCTCATGCACCATAAGAGACATGTAAATGCTTTTAGTAGCCACCAGTCTTTGTCCTTGGAAGTTGTCACAGCAATACATTTACAGGAATGCAAATTCTCACTATTTTAAACGTCAGAGAGGGAGAAAAACTTCATTAACAGCACTTACTTGCAACACACTCAAGAAGAAACAAGAACAACACTACAAGAAAAGGCCAACACCAGTATATTACCACTGGCTGGTATTGGTCTGACACATTCTTTCTCCTTTGGTCACTGACCTAACAAGCCCCCAAGACACCAAAGGAGCATCTGATGGTATCTCCTCTAGAAATTCTTCCAAACAATCCCTGTAGATTTTCAACCCAGATTTTTTCTTTTTTCAGGATCTCTTTTGTCTCTTCTGAGGCCCTTGTCTATTTAGCTGTCCCTCCTATGCCAAACCACTGCTCCTGCACATCACACATTTCTGTTCCCTTCCAGGATGGAGAACCAGGAGCGTAGATGCTATCCCACACGGCTTCCGTATAAGTGCACAATTTTTTGCTTTAAGCTGTTCCAATAAAAACTTTCCTGTTTGCATCAAAACCAAAACAACAGGTTCACAGCTCAGCCTCCCTCATCTGTCACAAGGAGAAACCGACTGTAGAAATAGCTGCAATGGGAACTCTGAGTAAAGATCTAGGAGAACACAAATTCCCAGCCTATGACATGGGCCAGCATTCACAGTGAATCATCACACAGACACCACGGAGAAGATTTTTGTTTCTCCGTCTCCTACTGCTTTACATGCGATTTTTCAAAGGCTACAATGTACCCTTTCCTGAGCCTCAGAAAGATACAATGTATCTTTATGGTGATACTCATACTTGCCTTTTTGTCTCAGATTTATTGCCTCGCTTTTCAGTTGTTTGATCTGTGCAGATGTTTGATCATTAACAGAAGTGCAAAATACCAAGCCTTGCTCTTCCTCAAAAAGCTTTCTGATTTCTTAAGTCACCAGGAAAAAAATTACAAAACTGAGTTACAAGGAATGGTAATGTCAGCATCATCTTTAAACCCACACATATTTTATAGGTTTGTCAAAAAAAAAGAGTTTGAATGCCTGAATCACTATACCTCATATATTTGTTCATTAACATATCCTGTACAAACCTTCCTACAAACACTTCACTCAGTCTACACATCTACAATCCCGATCCAGCCTCAACCCATCACCATTTAACCTGGCCACAACAAACTCCTACTTGTTTCTGCTCCAATCATGAAGCCTGTGAACAACTCTGTGAATGGGTTTTGCTCCCATCACTACATCCCTCAGTGACCAAACTGTTTTACTCTATCAAGAGGCATAAATCAAGGAATAAGCAAGGACAGTGCCAATACCTTGACACCCTCTGGGTCACACACACAAATAATTTTGTCAGCAGCACATCATGCATACTGTACGGCCAAAAAAGATTCTGCACTATCAAGGCTTGATATGAAAGTCAAGTGCATATTTTTTCTGTTTTTACTGTCAACATCCCACTGGTCAAGAATAATAACTTTTTATACAAGTAATTTGATACTTAAAAAAATAACCAGTAAGTACTTCTTACTTTGCAACAATTTGTTAGGGGAAGAAAGGATTATTCACCCTTTGACAAGGCTAATTTACAGTCAGATTATAACATGAGGTCTCACTATTTTGACACCAAAAAACAGCCTTTCATTCTACAAGAGCAGGTAATCATAAAATGAGTCAAGGGATTTTCCATTGCCTTGGGGTGGAAGGGCATCATGAATCAGGCACAATGCTGTTTGCACGATGAAGTTGTTGTTCTTAAAATAATCCTAGTAGCTTCAAAGTTAAGAAAGCTTAAGTGGTTCGGTGTATGGTGGTTTTGGTAGGGGGTTGCATGAGCAAAATAAAGCGCGAAGTAGAGATATGTAAAACTCACACTTATTCCGGGAAGGGAAAAATGTAGGTTGAGAGAACAAGTCATGGTTCCTCCGAAAAGCTGCTTTTAAAATATTTGCATTGAAAATCAAAGTAAGGGATATAGGTAAACTTAGACCTGATGCTAAGCAGGTGATTTGCATATATTCGCATACATCTACCCACATGCCTCTGAAACTCCATCCGTACGAGAACACACAGCAAACAACTCTGCCTCCAAAACGCTGCGAACTGATTAAACTGCAAGCAGCTCCAACACTACCTGTACCGGCATTTCCTGTTCCAGGCAGACAGCCTCTGGAAACCCTCCTGAAGAACTCGCTGCTGAGCATGTGACCGCCGCGTTGAACATTAACCGCGCACCGCGGCTCGCTCCGAGCCCGCACCGCCGCTCCCGGGGTCCCCGCTCCAGCCCCGCGGCCCCTCCGCTTACACAACGGCGGCGGCAGCGCCGGCCGCGGCCCCGGAGCTGCCGCTGACCCTCACCCACGCAGCCCCGGCAGGGACTTAACCCCGGCCGCCCCTCCGGCCGGGAGGAGGCGACGGTCCCGTCCCCCGGCACTCCGTCCCCACCTCGGCACCGCAGCCGCCTCCCCCGCCGGGACCGCGGCCACAACCGTGCCGGTCCCCGACCCAAGCCGACCCCCGCTCGCTGCAGTTTACCCCCTGCCCGACCCGCGGCTCAGCCCCTGTCCCACCCCCGCCTCAGTCCCCGCGGACCCCCGGCTCACCGGTGGCTCCTCACGCAGCTCCTCTCCCGCCCCCTCCCGGCGGCGACTCCGGGAGCGGCCCCGCCCTCACGGCAACTTTTACTTCCCCCGCTTCCCGCTCCTCCTTCGCGCTCCCCTCCCCAGCCCGGCGCCGCCGCGCCTGCGCGGTGTGGCGGCAGCCGGGACGCTCTCCCGGAGCGGTGTCCCGGATATTCCCGAGCCAGGGAAGGGCGGGAGGGAGGGAAGGAGAGGGGAGAGGCGATTGGAGGCGTTGGCCGCGCCCTCGGCCGGCGCGCGTGCGCGGTGCGCGCGCGGGAAGGTGCGCGAGGCCGGGGGGCGCCTGAGGGGCCGCGATGGCGCCTGAGGCGATGGGGCGGGAGCGGGAGCGGGGCTCGGATCCCCGCGTCATGCCGAAGGTGTGGAGGGAAACGCGGCCAGGTGAGGGGCTGTCACAACCCTGCTGCTGCCTCCCCGCCTGGTCACGGTTCGAAGGCACGGGTCTCCTCGGTTTAAAGGGTGCAGCGGGTGCCCCTCAGGTGTCCCTCAGGTGCTCGGGTTTGGAGTTAACAACCCGTTCAAATAAGCGTGGCGGTGCTTGTTTTTTCCAGCAATTGTTTTCCAGTTCTCATTCCAGGATATATGGCCGTGCACGTTGGCTTTCCTTGAGATGTCCGTGGAATAGCGCTTGCGTAGAGTGGCTTGTGAGCCAAACCCCACACAAGTGTACATCCACCTGAGAGTTGCGTTTGGCTTCCATGCGGCCTGCAAAGGTCCTATGTGATTATTAATTTATCTATCACCTGCCCCAGAGTCACTGCCCCAAAGTTGTGTTCCCTCTGATTTTTATCTAATCTATTATGTTGGCCAGGGAGTGGTGTTTCCTTTTGTTATTTGAGATAGGAATTCCGTATCCACAAATGCTCATATTTCTACTTGCTCAAGTAGCTTTTATATTCCACTACTATGATTTTTTTTCCTGGATAAACATGTAGATTTCACTAACAGTTCATTTCTAGGTTAGCGATGATATTTTAGGTGCTACCACACCCAGCATCAGTCCTCGGCACATGTTCATGGATACAACTTGTATTTTTTCTCTTCCAATTGCCTTTCTGATAGTCTTCTGGGAATGGAAATGTGCTTCTGTGCTTAAGAGCATGTTCAGTTTTCCAACAGCAACTTCTGCAATAGTAAATAAAATAATTTCCCTGTAGAGTTCCCTTTCTGTGTCTTCTTTAGGTCATCCAGATTGCAAAATAACTGTGTGGAATACAAGACACTGCACCAAATTAGCTCACTGCCTTAAATACCTTATTTTGTTGTTCTTGTATCCCTTTTTTTTTTTTTAATGGGTACATTTTCCTCAGATTATTTTTTGCTACTATTTCTTCCATTATATTGCCAGTGTAAAAACCCACTAGCAAAGCGGTTTTAGTAGGTTCACTCTCCAATGTTGTCCAACAGCTTTTTGATTTGGTGATTCTTTGGCAAGATTTTCATTAAATTTTCCAGACTTTTGTCTTACATGTACAGAGATAGCTAGATAGATAGATCAACAGGTAGACAGCCACATTTTTCAGTGATTTGTAGAGTCATGTTCACAAACTGGAATTACTTACTACAGGATTTGTATAAAATGTTTTTTTCTTGAGGCATTAGGATGTTTTAGCTGGATGCTTTTTAGTTTTTAATAGATACCATATTTGTTTGTCTCTTGTTTTCTTAAAATTTCCCTAGAATTTTTGATTTTTTTATGGGAATACAATATCTGATCCATTGTTCTAAGATTCATACAGCATCCTGGCTCTACTTTTTTGCGTAGTTCTTTCTTAACTGTTTGTTGATAGATACTCACTAGAAATTTAAGGGTAAAAACATGTTGAAAGTCAGGGTGTTAACATGGTAATTAAAAATCTAATTTTGTGTTTGTGCATGTTGTTATTGTACACTTATGAAAAGCATTCTGCTTATTGTTTTGGATAGTGTCATTTCAGTCCTTGATCCTTGCATTGCTTCTTTGCAAAGCCAGTCAAGCAAAGGCATCTGTGTGTCCCAAAGTGGGATTATGACCTCATTTTGATATTTTTGCTTTCCCTGAACTCTGCTTTTCATGTTTGCCTCTGCCCTTTCTTCAGCACGGATTCGTTTTTCACCACTAATCTTTAGAAGTCCCTTCGGATTTGTATTGGTTTCTTCTGTTCCTTTTTTTTTTTCTCTTGGAGTAAGTGTGGTCTGTGAGCTTTAATTATAGTATATTTTAAGATTCTCTGGCACTGAATCTTAAGAGAGCCTTCCGCACACAGTTCAAGCAGAGGGTGACACAGGTGCAGCACAGGAAGCCCTAAATGAGGTAGCAGAAGAATTTTAAAATTAGAATAAATGCTACAAAACAATGCTACCAGGGCAAATGATTTCCTGCTGCCTTTTGTGGCAGTGCAGGATATGTGCTAGGCATGATGCAGAAGAATGTTTCTGTGGGTTTATGAGTACACTTTGGTATTAGTAGTAAATAGATTGTTACCCTGCAGAGTTGATGGAGAGCTGAAGAGGTGCTAAACTTGAAGGAGGAGCATTTAGGATGTGACACAAAACACCAAGCTGGGAGGGAAAGGAGGCAGAACTCATCCCAAACCTTGAGCACATCCTGGGCACTGGGGGTTTGCACATGTCCATTCCAGAGTAAAACACATTTGTGGATAGCTACGTGCCAAAAGACAAGTCTTAACATAGTTAGGAGACATCAAGATGTTCAAAGGAAATTACATTAAATATTATTCCTCAATGTTGCAGGAGTCACACATCATTTTTATCAATGACTGAGCGACAGATCTGTGTTTTACAGATGCACAAAAGGGTTCATTTTGATGTTAGCATTTTCCTGTTCCAGGGTCATCTCTAATCTTGTTGCCAGTGGCTTTTCTGTAAATAAATTCTGATTTCTCCCTCTGAAATAATTATATTTTGTCTTTTTTTTTTTTAATATGCATTTTTAAATGAACATTTTCATACCTGTAGCTGTACTGGAACACCTGTTCTCTAATTTCTTTCATATTTCTTCTTAATGCTTGGAACATGTTTACAACAACCTTTTCAATCAACTGCTATCCTCTTCATGTTCAAATATTTCATAAAAAATTATGCCTGCTCTAATTCTTTTTGGAAGGGTGTAATACTAAGGTTTTGTGGGGGTTTTTGAAAAATAGTTAAGCAATGTTTTATTCAGTCTTTGATTTTGTCATTGTTACTCTTGTCTTCTGCATGGATCTTTCTCCTTCTTCATCAGCTGTTCATCATGTGAAATCAACTTTGTGTACTTAATAGGAGCTGTGTCTGCACTTACTGGAGCATTTTGCAAAAAGTAAATTAGCAAATTATGTGTAAGGTCTGAGACAGAAAATTCCACAAGCCAATGCAGAATTTAAGGTGTGCTTTATTAGTTACATCTCTCTTTTTAAGTGTTTTCACTGCAATTAATTCAGCACTGCACTATCCTGCCTGTTATGGTCCAGTCTGTTTTACTGGCCTATCGTGAACAATTTTTGTGTGATAAGTACCATTTAGCACTGACTTTAAGACACTTATGAGATAATGCCATTTTAATTGAAAACATGTTTAATTCCAGTGGATGGGAACTGCTGTCGTGTTGTTGTGAAGGAATTACTGAGCTCTGAAGAGAGTGTTTGAGGCTGTGCTACCCTTCTCAGGAGAGAAAAGGATAAAGAGAATCATTCTTCAAGAAGGAAATGCAGTTTGGAAGATTCCAGGGGCACTGGGCCCTATTCTGCATAGGCTGTAGCAGGATAAAGTTTCATGAAGTAAGGTAAGGGTTACTTCAGAATATGTGATTTTTCCACATTCTCTAAGCCTTTGGGGTATTGTCAGATCCTATGTTTAAACAGTTCTGCCTGGAGAGGAGAAAAAAATCTTTGAAATTCCAAGATATTCTTGCAGTTGCTTGTCTTCAGCAGCAGTGCTTTTTCATTGAGTCATTGACTCAGTGCTCTGCATAATTCTGCAAGAGTTAAGGAAAACACCCTGGTAGGATGGAGTGCCATAAAGGTGAAGAAGAACCAGAGAAAAGGTAAATAGTTTTTTTTATTGTTTGTGACATCAAATAGCGATCATATGCATTTGCTATGGCTTCTGAAGGGAAGCCCTTTAGCCCAAGTTCTCTAGGCTGTATGCTCAGCTGCACTTCCACAAAATGATCCAAAACAAGAGCAGAACAAATGGGAAATATAGCTTCAGCTCGCAGTAAGGATGTGAGGATGCGTTTTCTTAGAGGGAACTTTACCTAACTCCGTTCCAGTGCTCAAATCTTCCCTGCCATGAGCACCTTATTCCCACAACCTTTCTTTTAAACACACTCCAGCGGTGTTTTCCTCATACAGTCTGTAGCAAGCAGTCACATGAGGCTTACTCATCCGATTGATCTCATTCCCACATCCTGCATAGAGCCTAAAATTTATACATGTAAATTGAGGACATTAGAAGGCATGAATGAAAGGAAGAGAAAATGGAACCTGTCTGAAAAAAACCCCATCATTGGATTTTTTCATCTTAAAAGCTCCAAGAGAGGCTTCAGAAGCAATGAGAGTGTTAAGTGGTGGTTTATTTTAGCTAGGTTAAAAAACCTGCCTGGCATTTCTGGCCAAGTTTGATCTTTTTCCTCCTCCTCCTCCTCTCAGTTAGCTGTGGACACTTTCATAGAGCACAGCCACTCTTTTTAAACTTATCTTCATGTAGGTGCAGAAATAAACACAATATATTTTTCTCTTATTCATTGTACACTAGCATGGCTATACAATTTTTCCTGGTAGCTTTTAAGGGCTACAATGTTCAGTGGGGTGGCAAAAGCAATTTCATTGAAGTCATCTAGAATTTCACCCGTAGAAAAAGAAACATTGGTTTGCATTCTTCTCCAGACTTTTTGATGATAATGGGCCTGGAACAAGGTCTCTGTGTTCTTGATTTTTTTTTCATTCTTTAGGAACAAGGAAAAGGGTGGGGGTTGCATAAGTCTTGCAACTGAATATTTTTCCTCTTGGATAATCCAGTTTCCAGTCCAATAATCTACTTTTGTGGAACAACAATGTAATAGAATAGCCTAAAATAGGAAAGGATTTCAGTTTTTAAAGTTAATTGCTGAAACAGTCGAAGTATAAGAAAATTCTGTGCATGCTGTATATATCTGACAACTGTTTAAAATTGTGTTCTCATCTGGATGCTCTTGAAAAAATAAAGTTTTTATGATAATCTTTGTTTGTGTTGCATCAGTCTTCAACAATCCTTACAAGTTTCCAGGTCTCATTTATTGTTTCCTCCTAGCATGTAAACCAATGAGAATGGATGTCTGCAACAGAAAAAGAAAAGAGAGGTCTGATTCATACAGACAACTCCTGTGGCTGAATTAAACTTTGAGGGTGAAACCCAACATGAAGTAAAATGAAAACATAGAGAAGAATTTAGTGAGTATAAAATCATAAGTAACATAGTGGCTGACATTACATAATATATATTCTGTCTTGTTTAAAAAAAAAAAATACGTCGAATACTTCAGATAATAGAATGCAAAAAATGTTTTGTATTTTGTCCTGGGTTAGAAACTGAGCATGATTTAATTTGAAAGACATGAGTTGAGTTCCTTCCTCATGCACCTCATTTGAAAGACATGAGTTGAGTTCCTTCCTTATGCACCTCAGTCTATACCCAAGTAAAATGTAACAGGGTTAAAACATAGTATTTAAAGATGACAGTGACTTCTTAGAAAAAAAAACCAAAAAACCAAGTGAAAGTAAATAGGATAAAACTTTTTTTTGCCATAGGCAGATCATGCCAGACTTGCCTGCTTTTGTTCTGTGATACAGTAACTGCTTTTCTAGATAAACAAACTCGTTACACTGAAGAAAAGGGGAATTTTTAAGGTGAGTGTCAGATGGGCAAAGAAATAGCCCAGAGGAAAAGGTGACAATATGTTACACTTAATGGCAGGGGAAAGTTGTTGAAGCTCTGTCTGATCGTTGATATTGAAACTCATATTGTTTAATTTTTTCATTAGTGATCCTGGCACAAAAACTGGAACTGGTTAATGAGCTCTTTTGCCATCCCAGAGTTGGGAAACGGTCCCTGTAGTGTGGTGTCATACCGAACTAATTGGATGAGCTTGAGGAGTAGAGAAATAAAATGGGATACAATATGAAGGACAAGGTCATGTGTTAGAGCCTAATGGGAAAGGCCCTCTGATAAAAGCTCAGAGCTTGTTGGATGGAAGATGAGAGATTTTAAAATAGTGGGTGTGCAAGCCAAAGACAGAGTGGCTGTGAGTCACTGATTTGATGTTACTGTGGAAAATGTGAATCCACTCACAAATAATTTCATTCCTGTACTTGTACAGATAAAATAGTACTAATGCCGTGTGTTGTACATGTGGTCAGTGAGACCTTAAAACAGAACAGATCTGGAAATCCACATGCAAAAAAATTGTACTTAGAGGAGCTGTAAAAATATTTTTTAAATCCCTACTAAATGAAAGGAGTAGAGAAGAGACTAAAAGGACTTGAATTTTTTAGTCTGGACAACTCAAACATAAAAGACCTTACAGTCTTTGAATATACCAGTTGAAGGAAATGTGACAGGAAAGGAAGCATGTATTAATTAAAAAAAAAAAAAAGTTGTAATAAGAAATTAAGATGGGTATGACCAAATTTAGATTGAAAATTAGAGGAAGTTTTTTAACTGTTGAGGTGTCTGAACATTGCTAAAAGAAAATATCTTGTTCAAGGAACACATTCTAGAATAGCGCTGTCTTTATTTCACAGAACTCTAGAGCTGCAGGTCTGCTTTACTGCTTCCTTCTCACTGATGCTTTCCATTTCCACATTTTTCTTCCTTTCTGCCTATTTTATAAGCACATCTGAATGAATGATAAAGTGGCATCACTAAATATAAGGAAACTTTTCATTTTGAGCTGTGTGTAGAATCGCTTCCTTTTCAGCAACAAGACATTAATGAAATTTGCATCACTGCAAAAGCTGGATAGGAAATAGACACTTCCATTTCAGTTCAGCTTGCTCTTTTCCTTCCTTTTTGCACAGCATGTTCTTGTTTTTACCTTTGCCAGCAAATAGTCAAAATGTTCTCATTAAGGACTTGAGGAATGACATAGTGCTGGAATTCACTGCCGGAATTAAGCCTTACTTGGCTTCTTGACGTACAGTAGGCCAGCCTAGGAAGAGCCTGTCATGCCTCAAATGTTTGTTTATAATGATTTGTAGTTATCTTGCATAGTCATCTTTCAGTAATCTGGAGGGTAATGACCACAGTAACTACTGTTTCAAGTTACTATTTGCCTAGATTAACTTGGCTCTGCAGAGAATCTTCTCAAAGGGAAAGGAAGTGGAATGATACACTCTGGGCTTCTGCATGGCTGCCAGCCTTCCCACTGTGGGGACTGGGTATGGTCAGCCTCCTGGCACCCAGGATCTCCTCAAGATTTGAAATTTTTTACTTATCTGTTTTGGAAGATGACTGTCCATATGTCCTTCAGAACCCTAGAGAAATCCAGTTCTAAGTTATACCTTCCATGCAAAGCAGCCTGAGGGCTTTCCTGTGCTAATGAGTACAGCCAGCTCTGAACTGGCAAAGTTCAAGCTGTTCTTTGTACAAACACCATTGAATATTTTAATCTCCATTTGCTTTTGAAAGAATAGTTGGCTCACAATACCAGAGCTTATTTTCACTCTTACAGTGATTTATAAATCCTCTGCCTCTTGCAAATGTTATTTAACTTTGTCTCACAGTGTCTTTGTGCCGTAGGGAAGTATTGCAAATTCTGGGCCAGGTATTTTGGATGAATAGTCTGTTCTCAGGAAATCCAATTTCCATCTGAAAACAAAAGGGTTGTGAATTCATCCTGAATTTAGTTTAAAGTTTTGTCCAAAAATAACAGTAAGAGAAGTTATTTGGACTTTTTAATAGCTAAAGTTACATCTTTATTTTAAAAACATCTAATACTGATTTGTTGATACTTTTATTAGTTAGAGCCTGCCCATTGTAGAATAAAATCCAGTATTTCAAGTAAAATGAAAGTAGAATGTTATTCTATTTGTAATGTTTCTTGCATTCATTTTACACCATAGCCAGGAATATTATGTATGTACTCATGTAAGGCTATTTTTTACTTTCTTAATTTTTACCATGAAATTAATTCTTCAACGTGAGGAAAAAAAAAAAAAAAGACAAACCAAACCAAAAACAAACACAAAACAAAACAAAACAAAAAAAACCCAAACTAACATAAAACAAAACAGAAAAAAAAAGTAAACAAAAAACCTATAGGATCATGACTCTTGCCAAAGGTGTAGCTGAGGTCAGGCTTTTGTGTTCCCTGCAGTGCCCATATGCTGTGTGAGAGGTTGAAGTTAGGCCTGACTCTCTCTGGTCCCAGCTTACATTTAAATGTCCCCATTTCCCTGTGGGAATTGACTTTGCTCTCTCTGCTCTCCTAATGGACATTTTGATGTAAATTAATGAACGTCGGTACTAACGGCACATGCTAGAATTGACATGGTACTCTAGTACATGGCTTTGGGCAGACAGAAAGTATTTCATAGGACTGACAAATCCCTCTTTCTCAGATCTTTAACAGTGCCCAGCAGATGATATTTATAGAAAGAAATGGGGTAAATATGGGGTGATCTTTGTTACGCGCTTCCTATGTTCCAGGTGCAGATCCCATAGTAGCTGTTATCCGTAATAGGCATAGTTACCACTGTGAAGTTGTTTATCCTATTTTGAAGTTATTAATAGTTTTTGACCCATAGAATCTTATAGCATAAGGTTCCACAACCAGGCATTTATTGAAAAAATATTTATTCAGTTAATTTTAAAGCTGGTTCCTTACCATTTTATTAAGAGTCAGTTTGTTCCTGTGTTATTGTTCCCTCATCATCTTTTCCATACCATTTGTGGAGACCTCTGTCATAACTTCCTTTATTTGTGTTGAGATAGTTTAATTACTGTGTCCTTGCAGTAAAGTTTTATTTGTCTTTTTGTCTTCTGAGTCTCCTCTATTGTACTCTTAAACCACGATAACTTTTTTTTTTTTTTTTTTTTTTTTTTGAGAGAGAGAAGGGTTAGAGCTCTGTAGTAGTTTTTCCTTGCTCTGAACACTTAGTCTGCAGGCTGCTTAAAACACTGCATTATTTCCTTTGAAAGGATTTCACCCTTTCAGTGGCTTCTTGATTTCCTTTTAGTAAGAGTAATTTATATGCAATTTTTTGTTTCTTAAACTGTATCAGTATTCTAACAGCATTTCATGACTTTTTTATAATCTATACTCTAACACCCAGTTACATAACAGCTCTGTGGAAAACACACTATTTATAAATCATTTAGATCACTTTTTATTTGGTTTTGAACAGTATGTAGCCTCTGGGAATAATGAAGGAGCCAGTGCTACGTGACTTGTCAGCCTTATAGAGATCTTCTGGTGTTTCTGTCTATTCTGCTTATAATTTATGGGCCTCACAATGCAAAATTCTAATCTAACATATATGGGGTTTATGCTCCACAGTCTTAATGTATTTCAGGGAGTCTATTTTATCCTCTTCGTTTAGCTGCTGCCCAGAATATTTTGTGCTGGTTAGCAAGATCATGTAAGAGCTGAGGTAGCGTGCAGATTATTCATATCTGGTCTGAAAATCATTTTAAAGAGATCTAATTAGATACAGGCTCATTTTCCCCTGCATTTCCATGCAGTTTCCCAGGGTATTTGTAAGGCATGATTGGGGTTGTTAGCACTTCACTATATGTAAAAGTGCAAAACAAACTACCTACATAGTTAGGCCCAGCTCTGTGATCCAAAACATCCATTCTGATGTTGAACACATAGTATAAATTCTGATTACAAATACATGTTTGAGGTGAAATAAATACCATGTAGGAGTTCTGTTTCCACAGAGGACAGTGCCAAAACCTTTGTTTGATTTCATTGGGAATAGAATTCTGTCTCCAGTGTGTTTTTCCTGCCTCTGATTGAGACAATGTGTATTAAATTAATTTAAACACGGGGATACTTTGAGACAATAGAATAATAATTTATTTCCACAATTGTCAGTTGTATGGATCATACAGGAGGGAAAGCAGCCAAGACATGCTGACATATTTCTGACTTCTAAGAAGGGAGCATGCTGTTAATTTTTTTTCTCCAGAGCAGACAGTACGGGCCATGAATCCTGATTTTTCATGTCAAAAAAGGTCAAAGGTTCATATGTTTTAAAAATCCCTTATAGTCATGGAGCTATTTAGAAGTGTACACCTCTTATTTATTTTTTACACACTGTGATCATAGGGTATGTTGTATAAACTGGGAAATAGCAAATCTATTTTCTCAATTCACACACATTTTTTTAGTGAAAACATTTAAATTAATTTTTGAGTTCCCTTTATACTGCTGCAATGGGTACCTTAATGTAAATAAAAAATGAGGCAAAAAAAGCCTTTGGGATCTAAGACTTTTAGGCGTTTTTATTGTACATTTATTCTCACCATACTTCTGATTTCTTACCATACCCTGCAATGCCTTTCTCTTTTTGAAGCAAATACAAGTGTCTTGTGATAAAATGTACATGATATTAAATGCACATTTCCTGAAATATTTATAAACTTGTGCTTGTTTCTATTTGTGTAAATCTGTTACTTCTGTGTTTTCCCATTCAATGTGTCCTTGCAGCTGTATTTGTTACAGCTAAAAGAAGCCTTTAGCAGCCCCCCTGCAGCTTTCCTTTAGTTATAGGATATGCTTCAAGTGCAATATAACAGTCTAAAAAAATAAATGCGGGTCCTAAAATCCAGTGAAGGTAACAGCGGACTTCTGAATTCCCAGTCTTACCAAGAGATGTTCCTTTGTGGCAAACGAGTTGGATTTTGGCAGAGGGATTTGTTTATTGCAGTGGGACTTGCACAATGAGGCTCCATCCAGGCTGATGCAGCCAGGGAACATTCCTGGACACTGGCACTGGCTCCTGCGTGCTGTTGAATGCTTAGCACATTGCACAGCCCTCCCTCTGCCAATTAACACTCTCCCAAACCCTTCCTAGGCACGGCTCAGGAGTTTAGCGTGGCCTCTTCCCAGCAGGTGGTTTGGCACAAGCCCCTCAGTATGGAAAGGCTGCACGGCGTGGCTGCACACTCTACCCAGCCAGCGGGGCTTTCACGGAGCGCTCCAGCCCCTGCGATGGGCTGGCGTGCTTGTTGTGGCTCTCTGGTGGCAGAGCTGGGAGACAGGAGGCACAGGGCTCCTATTCTGTCGCTCCTATTAGCTGAGAGGGGAATCAGAGTTTCCAGTATTGCATGGACACAGCTCCTTTGAGAAGTGTCAGACAGAACGTAAGGACTGTCGGTGGTTTCTGTTGTTCAGACCATCAGCTGAACGTGTCCATAGCAGGCTCAGCGTCTCTCGAACATCTGAAGCCTCCTGAGCCCATTCTGCTCCAGCGGATCCACGGATAAATAGGGAACTAAAGTTGCCATTATGTGTGCTGTGTAAGAAGCAAGGTGACAGGCTCTGCATGTATAGGTTGTTTTTACAGAGAATACAGTAAAAATGATGTATCCCCTCTTTGCAGTCCTCACTGTGTATGTGGTATGTACCCATTTGCTCGTATTTCTCTTCAGACAGCCTTATGAATGCTCATAAAATGCTAATTCCTCCAGAACTTCTTTGCATTACACCTCACCATAGTTTTTTTACTTAGTCTTGCATGTTTAGCTTTGAAGAATTCATATTTTTGCCATTGTCCATTTAATGGTTGTACAATGTTGTACAGTTAAGATCCCCAAACTAATCCCTTGCTAGGAAAGTGTTCTCAGTCAATGAGGTGGATTTTTTTTTAAATTTGTTTCTTTATTTCCTGAATTTGTTCAGCACCTGAGCATTTATTTGTGAAAATTGTGTGACAAAGTAAATGAAAGGAAATGGATCTCTCTCATGCTTTTAAGTCCCAGTATAGATGTAGAGAGAAAGGACTATGAAATTTCCTTCCACTAAGAAAAACATTTGTGGTAACAAAGCTTGGTGATACTACTTTTGTATGTTTGACACAACCAGTCATTGCCGGGCTTTTTAGTTGTGAATTATACAAACATTCTAGACATCCAGGAAATACCTCTGTACTTTTTCATCCCAGTACGTAATCCTTGTCATTGCCAAATTTACTGAGTTTTGTAAACAAATCCAGGTGACACATGCACTGATGTGCATCATAACAGCTGAGGAAGAGTCAGAAAGGAGGAAAATGGTCTGAACCTGCTGTCACTGAAGTAACAACACAATTCTTACCTTAGGCCAAAGGCAGGGTTTGGGAAGAAGGTTGATTTGTTAGAGCTTATCTTGAGCAGGCAGGACTTGGGGTGCATTGAGTGCAGAGTTTGCTTGCTTTTTTTCCCTAAATTATAGTACCTTTCAAGTCCCTTGAGAGTAGTGTGACTTTTTTTTTCTTGGTACAGCTCCTCTTAAATAGCATGCAAATGTTTCAGAAAGTAAAAGAAGAACATGTAAACACAAATAGAAAACATCACTGTCATATTTTCCAAGTTACTTTATTTAGCTCATGTTTACAGATGAAACTGGGTGCCAGAAAAGAGACACTGCATCCCACATTATTAATTATACTCCAGCTTCCGAGGAAAAATTTTGTCAGTAGCCTTTAGTAATATTTGGACCAAAAATACACGGATGTTCAGCTTTGAGGATTTTGTACCATGTAGAATGCAGCCTCTCTCACAGGTCCTCTGTTTCTGGAACGGTGTTGGATTCTGCGGGTTGAATGAACACTACAGGGATATTCTCAGATGTCCATCCTTTGGGAGTCCTGTTGAAGGATCTTCTGGCAGCAAGAGGGTTTGCAAGGATCATGAATCTGGGATCGTTTAGCATTAGCGTATTATAATCTGGTACCTTGAATTTAACCAGCTTTGATGCTCTCTCAAAACCACCAAAGGGAGTGGCAACTCTGTAGATATCAGAAAAATAAAAAGTAAATGTGATTTTAAAATACTTGTTTTCTTTCCCTCCCAGAAGCTGAAAAGAACAGATTTTTGTTCCAGTTTCCTGCTTACGTTTTCAAGCTTCAGAAAAAAACATTCTGTTTGTTTTCCTGGGAAATTCTCTTTAAGATCTGATTAATTTTCCCTTAGATAAAACTTGCAGCATTTTCAAAAATTGAAATGTATGGAAAAGCCAAGAGAAAAAGACATTACAAGAAAACCATGTAATTGGTGAGTCACAGTTACTAAACTTATTTTGTTAGTGATAAGTTGATAAGTCTGAAACTGTAGCTCAACACATTCTCTCTGGCAAGTAATTAGTTCAGAAACTTCTCACCCCATTTTCTCCTCTCCTCAGCTGCTTGTTCCTCCCACTACACTGTGTTTCAGCACCATATTGTTGTACCAGTTAGAATGTATGTGGGTTGTGCTGTAAACTTGGGTCACTTCTGTGATCTGGGTTAAACAAAGACCCTTCAAAACAGAGGAGCACTTCAAAATCCAAGTTATTTCAGCAATCTAGTTTATATCAGTATGCTCAAACAATTGTAGCAATACAAGTGAAGAGGAGTGGAGCTTAACGAGTGAAGCAGAAAAGAACAGCCAAAGACAACAGGCTCTGAAAAGGAGGGGATGGGTGAGGACTTGATACACCAGCTTTGTTTCTGAAGAAAATGTTTATGTAGCTAAACCTTGAACCACTGTTCAGCCAGTATTTTTCATGTTATTTAAATGTAGATTTTCCCTCAGGCATTAAGCCCGAGAAACTGGAAGATGAGGAATACTAAGCTGGAGTTGACTGTTACATGCATTTGCAAATCCTTTAAAACAACAGTATTTCCAAATACCTCCCCTGATCTTCTGTATATACAGGTTTCAGACTGAAAAAAAACCCTTGAGTTTTCCTGTCGCTTCTTCCAGCCTCCTTTGGACAAACAGACAGACTATGGTATGTGCTCTGCATTTTGATCAGTTGCATAACTTGGCTGGGGTATATTCTAGCCAGTGATGAGTGTCAGATTTTTAAACTGAACAAGAGCACCTGGTTTCTGCAAAAACCAGACATGTTATAGCATGGGAAAATGAATTTTTGTTGAAATGGAATCTCACCAGCCTTGGTATATTTGGTGTGTGGTACAGAACAACAGATCTGATGGAATACATTTCCAGTGGTTCCAGGTATTATAGCAGAAGCCCAGAGAAACTAATACCAACAGAAACTAAAAGAGATCATTAGGAGATCTGTCCAGGATTTTCAGCAGGATAAAACCCCTAAGTTTTGTACTAAGAATGAAGTACACATACACAAAAAGAAGAGATTAGTTCAGAAAAATGAATCTGCGACATGCAAGAAATGGTGCTGCTCCCTCATTACATGGATGATTCATTGCATTTTAGTACGAGCAGCATTTGTTGAAGGGGATGGTGTTAACTCCAAAGCATCAATCTTGGGAGATATAAAAAATCATGCAAGCTCTGGGCATGTACCCTCACTGAGAGAAGAACACTGCTTTAGATTAAGCTCTAAATATGTGTCTCAAGTGATGATAAGACAAGATGTTGCAGCAGCAGCAGCCAGTCCAGGCATTAAACTCTTTTGAGGTCAAAGGAAATTGTTTATCCAAAGTTGGTATCGAGCCTGTGCTAGCAAGCTTTTCTTGTGGAGCTGTCTTCTAGGTCACAATGTCAACGTGGATACCGTATGATACCAATTAAAAATAATTGCTTGGTAATTGGCACAGAGTGAATGTAGTGATCTACATCTCACCGGATAATAAATATTGTTTTAATTGCTGCCCTAATTACGATACACATTCTCACATTGTTGTGATATTTAATTATCATTGATGTGTATATTAAGGGGATAATCTAAATAAACAGAATTGTAATAGTTGTATAATTTGCAAAACAATTTTGTTGTTTAAAACATCCTCTTTTTAGTATTTGTGGGTTTTACATAGAGCATATTCCTGTATGTAACAGAAACAGGAGGGCTCTCTTTGGAAATTAAAGTATCTTTTGTGGCAAAATACCCCTCTGTAGTTGCTATACAAAGTCTGGTGTCAGAGAACTCTGCATTCCTGCCTTATAGGCAGGGGCCCATGACCATTGACAGAAAGGAGAGTACAGTAATCGGCTAAGAGATGTTGATTTTCCTTTACAGCAGCAGTAAATATGTTCTTGTGAGCAACAACTTGTCTGACAACATGGTGTTGTAATGACCTCTGTTGTGTGCACATCAGCTGTGCTACTTGAGCTCTGATTCATTGTATAGAAGCCTAAATCTCATGCCTAAAAAATTCCAGTAGTCATTGCTCATAAGGGTGGAAATGCTGGTTCAGGGACATAGGAAATAGTGCCAGGAAGTGTAACAGATTGTTTAATATTCACTTTGCATATTCCTAAAAAGTAGGTGCTTGGTTTAACAATAGCAGGCACAATCATGTTTATTTTTACCTGCCATTTTAACAGGATTTCTTTTTAATTTTTTACCCTTAGCCTTTCGTATTGAATATTATATTGTCTCAACATAGGAGACTGCTTGTAGCTAATGATTTGGGAAAGTCTAAAGAAACGTTTTAACTGCATTAGATTAGAACCTTTGGTTACATAATCACAACAAATATGAGTTTCACATTTTAAAATGGGATCATCATTCGTAGAACATTTTGTTTATTGTTAATTCTGTGAAAAAATGAGATGTAGGAGCAAAGAATTTGACCCAGCAAAAAGCTCAGAGCTTCACGGGAGCTTAGTGCAAGAGCTAATGCTAATTTCACAGAGGTATTTGGGTGCTAAGGAACTGGCTAAGCACCCAGCCTCCACTTATCTCACATCACTTGAAGTTAGCACCCAAAATTCCTATGAGACTCTGGATCTCAGTATTTTATAATAGACTTCAGGATTCATGAATCAATGAAAACAGAGCCCAGTGCAGATGGACTGAATTCCTGTAGTGCTTTTGAAAGAGTAGTCTTTGGGAATTGAGAAAGCTGAGTAGAATTTGTCTGGTGGGAGAGGCAGAACTAGTCTGACTTGCTTGTCATATGTGAGTAAGATGTGGTGCTTTGTATGCTACTCATAATCCTACCTTTGACATTTTATCTAGCTCCAAGAAAGCAGATGGAATAAAGATACTAATTTAAGTAATATTATAAAGTCCTTAGCAAATGCAGATTCATGCTGCATTCCCACAGATTCATTACTCGGTGCTTCCACACTGGTAAAAGAGACAAGGAATTTTTTCACTAGCAAATGCTTCTTCAACCTAATAGGAATGAATCTCCAAGAGAAGCCAGATGGCATGGTCTGTTCTGCTGCTTTTCTTTGCTAGCACAGATTGGTCTTATCTCTGAGGGGGAGAAAGAATAGCCTGGTGTGCACAGTGTGTTCAGAGCCCCTCTGAGCCCCAATCCCCTCTGTCCAGTGCTGTGCTGTCAGAGCACCGCTGTCTGTCTCACAGACAGCCCTGCCTCGAAGTACAAACCCTCCTGACATTTGCTTCCACAGCTGTTCCTCCAATGATCTGCCAGCACTGCAAGGTCCCTGCAGCTTAAAATGAAAACTAGACTCCAAAAAATACCTCTATGAATTCCTTATTTGTTTAAAAAAATTCCTTAGTGTTATAAAATTTGGGCTGATTCAGGGTCCACAGTCACCTCTTCACTGCTGGACAGTGGGGAAAAAATCTGGATGCTCTTTAGTGCTGAAGTTCTTTTATCTGTGAATGCGTGCCTCAGTTCCAACATATCAGACCTCCCTACCTGCTCAGGCTGTGCTGCTTTTCCAGTTTGTTGTGTAAGAAGGAAGGCTGAAAGGAGCCTGAAATGATTTGTAAAGTCTGAGTGCCACTTCAACAGACACCAGTGAATGAACCGGGAGGGATCCCAGGCCTATTTCCCTAGGGAATCCTGTGGCTCACGCTTGTTGTTAACCACACCCCTCCTGACTAATGGTGACTGTAGCAGTGCTTTGCAGGAGAACGAATACAATGGCACTTTACTGGTTGATGAAGCAGGATGGAAAGCCTAGATAGATACCCTCACTGATAACAAAATGATGCCATTATATCACACTTTAATTGTTTAATACAGTATAATTTGCTTTCTCTCCAAGACTGCAATTAAGCAAGCCAAGGATGCTGTGACCTAGATGCACAGAATGACTTAATAGGATCTAGGCACAGAAGTCCAGTTAGTCTTCTTCTGCTGGATAGCTTGGCATGGCAGTGTGCTGTTTAAATCCCATCATCAAACACTCTGCTGTGCATTTTTAGGAGTGTAGACATCTAAGTCGTGGCTGTGAAATCCTCTCCAAGAGATGAGTATCTTGAATTTAAATTTTTCAAATTCTCAATTTTTTTTTTTGAATCTGCTAGAAAACAAGTCTGACTGTAGTATGTAACCGCTTTTCTAGGACTACCATGCATCCTTTCCATGAAAAGAATAGTTGTGGTGGATATGTTTATATATTTTTTGGTTTGAATTTTACCAGTTTCACAGTCTGGATCTGGATTTATGTGCCAAATTTTAGGGGTTTGTGGCAGTTACAAGGGAGAGTATTGGCTTTTCCCTTATAAGAATGCACATATGTTCAAGAAATTCAGACTCTGGAGAGCCACAGTTCTGCCGTGTCATACACAGAGAAACTCCGCATAGAAAGAAATCCAAATAGATAGTGTTGTGAAGAGGGCAGCTAACAGAACACAGGGCCACAGAGACAGCCTTAAAATCCACAAAGAAGCTGTCAGACACTGTCTCAAGACACATATCCCTGTTAATGGAGTCCCTGTGCCCTGTCTGATGCTGTCCTTCACAATAGTGAGAGGGAGAACTGATTCTGTCTCCATGCATTTATATCTTTAGCATTTTTTCTTGGGCTCTTTTTATTTAATTTTTTTTAGTTTACAATAAGCACAGTACATAAACTGTGCTGTTACTGTTCTGATGTTGGCAGCTGTGGCACTTCTCTGACTTGAATTTGCTATTTTGTCTGCTGAGAAGAGTGCCACACAGAGTCAGTTATTAACATGGCAATGTATATTGCTGCTAGGAAATCAGAACTAATGCAGTGTCGGCAGTGCCAATTTTGACGTTGAATTGTGCAATGTTTTAGTCCTTGCACTCATAGTTGAGGCCCACATCAACATCAGGAACACAAGTGATGTTTGTGGTATATTTCTCTAAGTTTGTATTGCCATGAACAATTCTGTTTTTCAGTAGATTGCTGTCTGGCCTTTTGAGGAGGGGTTTTGGTTTGGCTCAGCTGTCTGGAACTCAGCAGCGTTGTCCATTACTTCAGTAAATAAAAGTAGTGTAAATGGAATGAAAGAAAGCAAAAGACATGAGTAAGAATTTGCTTTAAAGCTTTAAAAATCCAGTGTTGTCCATATAGCTAGAAGTTCTACTGAAAGCCACGATACGGTAGTTACTATGTAAGTGAAGCAATGTTTAATTTGTTAATTTGTTGCTGATGGTTGTCAAATATATAAAAAAATGTTACACTGTAATAAAAGAGAAATCTTCTAGCTATTTAATGTGAGGGATTGCTTGTGGGATAAAGTTCATTGCACCATCATTGCATAAAACAAAGCCATGTGAGTTGCATTAAAAGACAACACAGAAGAAGAGTACTTTGCATTTTACAACTTAAGAGTTCTGGCTGGGAGATCTGACAATACCCTAGCTACTGAAGTCAACAACAGGCATCCTGAAAGGAATTTGAAGCTCATATTTCCCATTTATTGGTTACACTGAATCACAGAATCACGGAATCATAGAGTGGTTTGGGTTGGAAGGGCCCTTAAAGATGATTTAGTTCCAACCCGCCTGTCACGGGCAAGGACGCCTTTCACTAGACCGGGTTGCTCAGAGCTCCATGCAGCCTGGCCTTGAACACCTCCAGCAATGAGCATCCACAGCTTTGCTGGGCACTGGATTCTGATTCTTTCTTTCTTTCAGCATTTTTAGCATTTATCTTCTGTTCCTAGTTCTACAGTTTGAATTTGGGCCCATACTTTGGAGATAGACTAATTTGCTCCTTAATGCTCTTATTTACCACTTGTAATCTGTGTGTGTGTTTATGTTTATGCATGCACTTGCAAACACAGGTGGTAGGGTTTTTAAAGCTGGTGGAAACATTTTATTTCATAGTAATTTTCCTCTGGTCAGTAAAATTGAGTGTTCATTCAGGGTTACCTGTTAAAGCTCCTGTAGTCAGGCAGTTCCGGCTTTGCTTCAGGTGTAAAAAGTTTAGGATATAAAGCTTCCAGTAGTTCTGGATCATCCCTAATGGCTTCTATCCAGGGAGACTGGTAATACTTTGGCACAGCAGTAGTGTTGAACTTTTCAGGAGGAATTTCTTTCAGTGGTCCAGAATATCCTGCAATGTGATCAAGGTAAAATGATTATGATTCTTTGTGTTTTCTGCTTCCTTGCCACCATCCTGTGCAAGCAGGAGCTAACACAGCAGAACTTCTCGGTGAGTTAAAATGAACAGTTGGGCCGAGTCACCAGGCTACAGCTACGCAGAAACAGAGACCTGGCAGGGCAAATTTGTAGCTTTTTAGACGGATAACTCCTCCAAAGCATTCCAACTTCTTTTGAGGCTGAGTTTATTTTGGTCTTTTTTATAAATTTGTTTCTATTGTGAGCATTTGTTTGAAACCAGAAAGTCCTTAGGCAAAATTAACAAAAAGATTTTTGAAACAGTCTGCTGATTAAAAGTAAGATAATTATATCTCTTTGAGTGAAATTTTCTACAAGTATGTCTACATCTAGGTCTCTAAATGAATGCTATTTCATTCTATAAGCTTAAACTTCCCCGTGGCTTAATATCTACTCTGAACAGACCTTTTTTTGCCTAAAGAAAGGCCTGAAGATTTCTATCATGTCTTAGCAATGGAAATTACCTCTGTTTGCATTGTGTTTGGCCAAAGGATGCACAGAGCCTCAGCAGACACCAGCAGAGCAGGACTGACCTAGTTTACATGGACTGGAAAAGGTCTGCACAAAACATGCATTGAGTAATTCTCAACAAAGAATGAATTTGTAAAAACCACGGTCTGCTCATGGATAATTCATAAACAGGAAGAAGGGTTATATCACTGAATAAATTAATTAAAACAAATTAGCCTTCTCTAGTCTTTAAAGAATACAAAATAAGGCCTTCTTGTAACTCACTCCTTTAAATAAAGCCAACAGTACCCTCACAGTTAAGGATTTAAAAAAGAACAGTTTATGCAGCCAGAGGCAAATTCCTTTCAAAGTTACTCCTCTCTAAAGGGTTCCAGCAAAATTTAGTGGCTTCAGATTTACATTTAGAGATAATTAAACTACAATGGATAGCTTGCTGACTGTTAAGCAGAGTGTTGCTTGTTGGAAACAGGGTTCAACAAAGAAAAATCAATATATTAACGGGGTTATAAATCAGAGGATCTCTTTCTCAGTGTTTTTAAGACTTGTATATATAGGAGCAGCCTCTCTTGATAATGTGTTTTCAGTTTAGAGAGAAGTAGTACAAAAGGTGTATCAGATCTTTTAAAAATGAACACAAGCAACTAAGAGCATCACTTCATGATTCTGGGAGAAGTTCTGGTTAGTTACCTGACTCGAATGTGTCTATTTCTAATATTAGTCCATTATCTTCTTACTGAAGATACTGCCTTAAAAATGGTCATTTCTTTGCTGTGCAATGAGGCTGAATGTATTCAGTGTCTGCAGACTCTCATGTTACCTGGGGCGATGTTGTCAGGGTGTGGAGGGCTTCGGGGGTCAGGTGTGTTGGGAGGTGTCATTGGGGCATGCTGGGGGATTCCTTCCACACTCAGGCCGTCCATTCTGACACTCTGGATGGGCTCTCCACGCTGCATTCAGACAGAAGAAGATAGCACTTCAGGCATGACATTCTCTGGGGAGGCTGCACCAGTGCTCTGATTTACAGGCCAGATCTGATTTCCAGTGTGCACAATACTAAAGCACACTGTGCCGCTGTTTGGTAGAGTATTCCCTTCACACTTACATTGTCTAAGTAACCAAAAATGAGCATTTTTTCGGTCACTAGACACTAGAAGCTCTTCTGTGCCAGACAAAGCACCCATGCTACTCAAAGGGTCGAGAAATTTGGCAAGTTTGATCCCTTTGAGTTTCAAAGCATTGATTCTTCAAAGCATCTCTTCCCATATCAGTTGAAAATTTGCTGCATTTGTTGAACCAATTTTGTTTGGGATTGTCTTTTCCTTTATTTGTAGTAGAAATAACAACTTCAGTGCCGGTCACTTTCTGGAGATTCATGATATGCTGTTATTTTCCACCCTCCTATTGGGATATCGGTTCTAAGGAAACATCTGAAGGCTTAATCATTGTTGCATAAATATAGAATTAGAGTCTCATAAGAAGTCAGCATCTTATTTTAGCCATGACACATAGGCTAAAAGCAATTTAAATATAGACTGGTTTAGAGTAAGGGTTTCTTGAATAGGAAAGCAAACAAATAATACTTGTTTAAACTTGAAGCAACAACAAAAAAAGATCAAGGCAGAATGTTTTCTAGTCATCTTGAAGTATGTTAGAAAGATTAACTTTGGCAGGCGGAGCCCTAAAGATGATGCAGACACCACCAGTGGTGCTAAATAGACACTTAGGGGAGGGAACAGGAGCCAGAGGCATTGTTTTTTCATGCGTTGGAATGTCATACTGACTGTAAACCAAGTGTACTCTGTGGTTTTCGGGGAATAAAGTGGACTAGAGGGAAATGGATCTGTCACACTGTAGCAAAATCATGTAATTGCATACAGAATTCTGACAAGATTGATGGTGTGCTCAGAATTTATCTATGTAGCTTCCAATACTCAATAGAGTGAGAAATGGGGGGACAGTATTTGTAGACGGGCTTTTAAATAATATTGTTTAATAACAGGTGAGCCTTGGGTGCTCAGTGGAGTTATTCAGATTTTTTTTATATATGTGATTTTTTTGCAGATTTGTTTTAAAAAGGCAGATTTATCACAGCTCAAACTTGGTCTCATTTTATCCCAGTGTAATTTAACTTTTGTTGAGCAAGTGATCAAAGACATTGGAAATATCTATACCATATAAAAATAAATGTAAATTTATTTTCTTGTCTATAGCATCTCATTTAATAAAATACAATTGGCTCACTTCTTCTTAGCCTCAGTCTAGGATTTTGCTTTTATTTTTCCTGAAACTACAAGTAAATCATACACAATGTGTATCATGAGCACCAAAGGAACCCAATGTAGAATCGCTAGGAAGTCATTACAAAATACTCACATTTCTTGGCTTGTTTGCCACATAATGATAATTTTCATATGTGTATTTGTCAGATCTCCGCTGGCGTCGCTTGAAGAGCCTGGCCCCTCTGTTGCTGAGTGTCGACAGTTCCTCCACCATGATATCTCTGGGTGTGCTGACCTTTTTTCCAAGGTTCAGGGTGGGTGAGACTGCAATGCAGTGGGTAAGTACAAACCTCTGTTTGTCTTAAATGTCTGATGTTCCATGCTCTGCACCTGAAATCTAACAACTTGTTCATGCATATTTAGCTAACACATAGCACAGTGTTACATAGTGTTAGTGAAATTAAGCCTTCTTCCCGAATTTTGGAGGAGATTATTGAACACCACAAACTTATATTCTCAAAGATGATAAGCACCTCAGTCTCCATATTAGCTGTTCAGGATCAGGTCTATAGTGTCCTACACACTATATTTATAACAGGCTAGTAAAAACTGGCTTCTGCTGAAACTGGGAACAAAATTCCTTCTGATCCTAGGTTCCCACATCAAACCTTCAGTTAACTTTCTGTGTCCTGCATTGGATAGAGAAGAGATAACCTCTTTTAAACACACCTATCAGTTTCTATTAAATACTATTTTTAGACTGACTTTCAAAATAAAGCTCAAGGTGTGGAAAATGAGAGTTCTAACAAAGAATTACAACATGCTTCTAGGAATTGATTCATTTAGGACCTTTTGGGTTTTACTGTCTCTAATAGGAAACTGAAGTACTGGATGCATATTTCTTTATTCACTACTTGGGGAAAATTTCTTCTATGTCTTTATTCACAGCCTATGGAATTTGAAAAGGAGAATGCATAAGCAAGGGAAGGGGAGATCAATCAGGATTGTAAACAGAGAATTCTGAATGTCAGAATTCCTATGGTCATCTTCATGATGGTGTTCTGGAAGCTGAGATGTTGGTGGCACCGAGCAACCTATTGCTTAGTGACTGAACTCTCCCTGAATGTCCTCAACCTGGAGATAAAACTTAAACCTTAGAACACAGAAACCTAAACACTGAAGAAACTATTTTCTATTTATTCATTTTTGCTTGGAACACTGCAGAATTTAAAAAATATAACAATAATAAGACATTCTATGTTTTACATATTCTTATGGTCTCCAGGATTTAAAATTCTGAACTTTGACATGTATTCTAATACATTAAAATGAAATGAGGGCAAATTACACATAATGTGTATCCTGCTAGCAGAGTAAGCAGATGGGAGGGCCAGTTTAAAATTAACATTACAACATTACAAATTAATTAGCTGCAGAAGGTACCTAATGCCAAAGTCAATATTGCATATGAAGGGTTTTGTTTTTAGTAAATGGCATGTTCAGCTTGGCGTGTGTCTCCTAGTAACTTTATGTTGGAAAAACAATGTGATGTGCTGACATTTAGGAAAACTTAATGGAGACAGATATATTAAATATTTAGCTGAAGCTGGATGGACAAGAGTTTTCCACGTAGTAAATCAAACAAGTAGATGGGCCCTGGAGTGCACCCCTGTTGATCCATTTCTGTCCATACCAATTTCAACTGAACACTTGCAGTGGATTTCAGTGGAACAAGAGCAAGTTAACTGGATCATGAGCTGGATTCTGCTTTAAAAATTGTGTGTGCAAAGAATCCTAACGACCTCCTGGTATTTAAGAGCTAGTTACAAAACAGAGCGTTCTTAACATGGGAGAAAATGACTCAGCTTGCCCAATGTATTCCTATCAGTGGCTGATAGTGGTGGGATTTTGGTTCTGACATGGAGATAACTGTATTGGTTATTGGCCTGTGGCCTGAAATTTAGACCTGAAGCCATATTTTGATTTTATCATTTCTCAAAATGACTGCAGAGGTAGAGACTGCTGGATGGTTTCATATTAGTAAGAAGTAAGAAATTGACACCGCAATTCAGCAACATTTTCATATAGAAAAGCTTTTGTTGTTTGTACAGAGAATGGGGAGCGTGCACATCCTCAGAGACTGCAGAGCCAAGGCAATTGCACAGCTCTGTCCAAAGCACTTGGGATTCTTCTGGGACACTCTGGGTGTTATCTATTTTGGGCCTTGCTGTTCCCTTACATACGCCCTGTTCTTGTTAATGTTAACCGAAGGCTCCAAGCTACTTTGTAACCCACAGTTGTGTACTCTTGTGTATCCAGGCAGCATCCCAAAATCAAAAGTGTAAAGTTCATTTGAATTCCTTGCCAACTAAAATCTAATCATCTGTCTAGCTTTATGATGTGTCTAGGGATAGTTTCAGTGTCAGTGCAGATAAGGTGATGGAGAATGAGAGAAGGAGGACATTTAGGGGATGATAGAAGGAGAACATTAATGTCATAGATAGACATTGAAAAATAATATTGAAAGTTTAATTCATAGTTTAATCCTAATCTTAACCTTTTAGCTTCATTTCTTTAATTTGCTTCTGGCAAGTCCTTCTTGTCCCGGGCTTAAAATCCCAGCAGATTGTATTTAAATATGATTTATATAGTCCCTCCTGCATTCACTACCTAATAGTCCTTTAATCCTTCAGTTTACAATCTTCTAAATACCTTAATCTGGACCATAAACTTTAATGATAAATAATAGAAAGTGTGTTTGTGGTAGTATCAGAAATAAGATCTTTTAACTCTGTCAGGAAAGACAGTTAATCACGTAGATACTGAAGAAAGCATTGAAGAAGTAGTATAGAACTGGATGTGGGATTTAAGTGGTGAACTCCAGGGGCTTCCTTAAACATACATATTTATATACATCCAAGTTTACCAACTAGTCTTAGAAATGTTCTGATTGGTCCAAGTCTGCCAGTGACAAACCAAGGGCTTGAGGAGTATGCACCCACTGATTTACTCATGCAGTTTCTCTTGGAGACTGTAAGAATGTTTTCAGTTGGTGTCTATTCCTACAGCATTTTGTGATGTGTCCACTTGCTCTAAAAACTGGGACAAAGTCATGTCCCACAAGCCAAGCAGAGCTGGACTTTCAGTCTTCACCAGTCTTGCTCAGAGATTGGTGATCTCGTACACTGGCAAAAAACTTGGCTGGTTTTGGAGTCTATCAACAACTGTTTCTGCTATGAATGACTTTTAAAAAGGAAGTGGAGATTCACTGTTTACCTGAAAGCATTATAATAAAAAGGGTCTGAAATAAAAATGGAGTAGGAATGCTTTCACCATTCCAAGGTGCTAGGGTTTATGTTACAGAGCCTTCTGTTATTGTGTACCTGTGTTAGCAGTGGAGAGTTTCACAGGGCTGTGAGACTGGCTGGAACTGTACATTTAGTTTTCATGTAATTACCAACTGCAGGACTGTCATTAGGAATAGTAATTCCAAGCCCAGAAAGACAGCAGTCCACCTTCTAGATCTCAAATTTAGCTAATTGAATTAACAATTCAGGGCAAAACAAAATGTCAAAAATTAGTTAAGCAGAATCTAGTCAATTAAATGTGGTATTTCTCCTTGGTTTTTCCAAGGCTTGTTCAGATTTGGTCCCAAAGAACTGGCTTATACTTTGTGTCACCACAGCTTTGGTTATCCTTCTCTTTTCTGTCTGGCTTCACTGAGCTTGTACAGTTATAAATTTCAGTCTCTTATTACACCCATTTCATGGACTTTCATTTTTTGTTAACATATAAATATCTCAAGCACCCGAAGAAGAGGTAAAAATAGAATTTTACTGAGAGTTAGAATTGCCTTCAGTGGCCACATATCACAGCATATCTTGCAGGATAAGCTGCCATAACTATGAGTATGAATCTTGACAGCAAATCTGATAATACGTAAATAATAAAAGGGAAGATTATGTGAGGCAAATGTTAAGCATCAGCACAGATTATCCAAATACGCCAATGATTTCAAGGGCTGTATGCTACATTTATTAGTATTGCTATGAATAGTAGCAACATTTACCATATGAAATGCCTGGTTCCAAACAAACATATGAAAGACTTTTTTTTCCTTTTGCCCTGAAGAGCTTACAGGCTATTTCAGGCACATGTAGGCTTGGGTTTACAATACCAAAAAAAAAAAAAAAAAAGGGTTGTAATGAAATCTGGCAGGAGAGACTGGCTTTCAGATTTGAGTGCATATTCAGTGTAGAATTGAAACAGGAAAGAGGTATTTGTTTAGGAATAGAAACTTCAGGAAAAAACCTCTGGAACTATCAGACGGAGTAGGACCAGGCAAACTTGTGTCTTGTTCTAAAAATTTTTAAGTCTCTCACCCTTCTCTTCATGCAATCAAAATGGTCATCAAGTGAATGGAGAAGTCATCCACAAGTTCTTTGAAACAAAAGCCCACTGGAAAGATTTTCAAAACTGGAATTCCATGTTCAATATTTCATCCCATGAAAGTGGTATAACTTTCATAAATTCTAAATATTAATGCAGCTCCCTGTGGTTGCAGTGAGGTTTGAGGGGTGCTTATCACTTTTAGAAAATTGATCTTTTGTGTAGATGGTAAAAAAGGCTTCATGGGCAGGATTGGAAGGCTCTCCAAAAGCATCCAGCACATGCCTAATGAAAGCCAAGCAGATTTGTATTCCCACTGGAGTTAATTGCTTCTTAAGGTGTCATGCTAGAAGCATAACTTCAAGAACCTGTTTTAGAAAATCAAACAACCTTCCAAAAAGTGCCTGCATTTTCATCAGTGCAACTACAGAGAAGTAAAATTTCTGCCAAATAAGATTAATTGGTGGTTATGCATTAGAGAGAATACCAAATGCTAGTAAAATGTGTTAGTTACAAAGACAAGATTTGAGAGGAATGGAGATGTGTTTTTTTTATCATTTATATAAAAAGCAGAGTGAAACAGAGCAAAAAAATTCAACAAACCAAGAGGGTACAGATCATTATGTTTCTTAGATGATAGCCTTTTAATGTGGAATGAAGTCATGTTATTAACCCCAAATAATGTTCTGAAAGGCTATCCTAGCAGAATGTACATCAGCTGTTAGATTACTTCATTCCTCCACAGCAGTTGTTCATCTGAAAATAGCTTTCAAATGAAAAGAGGCAACTACAAAAGGATTAGTTACCATAGGCAGCATGATACTCCCACAAGATTATTTATGGCAAAACACCCAGAGACAAAGCTGTAAGAGAGTTAAACTCTATGATTAAAAAAAATGTATTAGGGAGGGCTAGAGGACATTGCATATGCAGTAAGCTGGGTTCATTGCTATACCATTTCTGTGTATTTCATCCATAATGGCTGATGCTTGCTCTTTCCTCTCTTTGGCCAGGGCAGAATCTGATAACATTGTGATTTTCTGATACGACTTTTCCTTGCTGCAAAAAAACAACACATTTTTATATTGTTGAGCCAGCATGCACAGTTTGGCCAGCTTTCATTTCCAGCAGCCTGTTTAGAGTGGCTGAACAGTGAAGTCAGGGGTTTCTGACTGAGAAGTACTGCACTGCAAAACGCACTGGCAGTTCTTGCTTGCAGACAGATGTTAGGACATGTTTTGATGGATAGAAGATTCAAAGGAATGGACTTTGAGTTGGTTACATAAATTCTTCAGCAAAAATCAGTGTCAGTGGTATAGGCCTTCTCACATCTACTCGCTATACTGCAAGATGTAAATTCCTAACTAATTTTAATTTACATCTTGGTTTATGCTTTCAGAAATGTTACATTTTGAAATTTCTTAATCAAATAATCTGAGGAGTGAAACTAGTTCCTCTGGCATCTTTAAAGAAGGTGCATTTCTGACTAAGTAAAAATATAAACATCTGTTAAGTTGCAGAATCAAGAGGTTACATAAATGTCTTGTATATGACAGTTTGTAGGACAGACAATGTCAAAACATTTCAGGAAACAATACACTTACCCTACTGTTTTGTGGTGCAGATAAAAAGCGATGTCAACCCTTTAGCTGAGGCTTCAGAAGTTAGTTATGCATGGGGATGACCTGCCTGGTCCTGGATGGATTGTACCCTTGTGCTGGGATCTGCATGGTACCTAGTACTGAGACAAACTGGGGGGCTGATCCTCTCCAAAGGGGTTGGCATCCAGCTGACATCAACCAGTTATATATAGAACCAAACACTCCAGCCACTCATATCTTCCTGGCAAAAGAAGAGAACAGAAAAGATTTAACTGCACCCACAACAAAGAGAGGTTATGTCCCTTTCAGAGCTTATTGAAAATTTGATGGAATGCCCCCCCCCACCAATGTACAGATCATCTCTTTATCTTCTCGTCACCCCTGAGAATTATAATCTGTGCGTTATAATCAGGAAGGAGACATTTAAAAATAAGGCGTTAAGTGTATAGATAGGCAAGACTATAGTGGATGAGAATGGCATGGGCTAATCCTTCAGTGAAAGATGAAACCCTGCTTCTGTAGGGGCTGATGGCTAAAGTCAGTGGCAGATGGCTGATATACAGAGGCTGCTCTGCAAAAGAAATGAGATTTTCTTCAGCATTATACGTGCTAGGGAGTAATTGCTCAACAAGCACACGCCTCGCAAATGTTACTCAAAATCCCTTCACTTTCTTTGAGCACTGGGGACAAAAAACCTTCAGCAATCTGAAGCTCACTAATATCCAGCATTACAGCATAGTGTTGTGTCAGTTTATCAAAGAAATGCGTGATTTGTAGTGCACAGATATTTCAAGACAGTGACCAACTTTGGACAGAATAAAACAGTGGCAGAAAGGAACATTCCCCCCTTGCCCTCCTGTCCGAATGCAGATAGATGAATTTTGGGGCAGTAAAAGCAAGGTGAAGTTCTTGTATTTCTGATTTGGATATGAGTTTGTTCTAGGAAGTTCCTTTTTGTTATGGAACATCGTGGTCTTATTTGGCTTGGAGGATTGATCAAAAAATTGCATGTATTCTGATGGTAAAGGGAATCTGGAGAGTAATAAAATAAACCAACACAATGTGCAGACCTTTTCCAGCAAGAAGCACTTTGAGACAGACAAAATGTATGTGCCTGATCCCATGTCCTGAACATCTGCCTGTCCAACTGAAATACTGCATTATTTTTCCCTCAAGCTTTCTGCCTTTGCTTAGCTGGGCAAAACATATTTCTGAGATCCTGGCCATCGATGCCCAAAAGAAATGTTTGTTTTAATCCTCACCATGAAAATCGACCTGCTGCTATAACTGATTGGTGATTTTTTTCTAGCTTTTGTGTCTGGATCAGACACTGTTAACAGTACTAACAAGCATGGTCATAATCTTGGATAAATCTTCCCTATTCAACTAAGAACGTTGGATAGTCTCAGTGTTTCATGACCAGCCTGTCAAATGGCACTGAAGGGAAGAATTTTAATGTTAAAATAGCCTGATGAATTGCGGGGGGAGGTGGAGGGTGGAAATCAAATGCAATTCAGTAAATCCTTTTCCAAAAGCAATTATGAAGTGAGCATTCATCTGCTTGACACTGGCTTAAATGTTTAATCCAGGACGAAATATCAAGAGGCATCCCAAATGAGATAGTCTCATGTTTAGTCTATTCTAATTCCCATTAACTAATTATTTGATACAATAAAAAGTACGTAAATTCTATTGTTTTGAAGTTGAGCCTTAAAAAAAAACTTTGTAGAGTGACTATCCTAGAATTTAATTTACTACTTACTAGTGTGTGAAGATTTTGAAACAGAAAGTAGAAAACACGTCATTGCAGCTGAAATAAAGGGTGTGTATCTGTCATGACAGCAAAACTAGAACTGGTCCTGCTCAGTGCTCTTTTATAATGCTCAAAGAGCGTCAGGGCACCATAAAATACACCAAGTTGCTGAAACATCTTTCATCTATAATTGTGACTAGTAAAATGTCGATAATTATTAGTGAAAGCTAAGGAAGGTGAAAGAATTACCGTACCATGTGACATCCTCATAAAAATGAAACCTTGCATGTCAATGAGAGAACTATGGCAAACTAGGATGTTTAATCAGCCTGGTAACAAAGGCAATATTTTCCTGTCTTCTTCATTTGGGACATTTTTATTTAACCTAGTATGACTTGGTTAAATTGGTTTTATTTGACCAAAAGACATTTCCTTTGGGTCTGGTCTTTTTCAACACCTTGTGGGTTCTTTTCCACCACACTGCTTCCTCTAAATTGCATAATTGACCAGAAAGGACACCCAGGCTGGCAAATGGAAAAAGCCTGAACTATTTTTCCCTCATTTTCTCTCCTTTTCCATCCTTTGCTTCTTCTCTCCACAGAGGCAATTTAAATGCTGAATAAAGCCTCAGTTCTTAACAGGTGCTTAAATTCAACCTGAAACTGACTGCCATGTCTGTCTAACTTCATGCCGTGAATCTAAATCAACAAACTATTCAGGCTGTTAATGTATGTGTAGTTTATAATTCACAATATGAGAAATATCTGTAAAAGGGGGGCTATAATTACTAGAAAATGACAGAGTTGCTGTTCAATTAATGATGAAGCTGATGTTTCTGTATTCTGTGTCCATCTGTGCTTCAGACAGCGATTTACAGGTATAACTTACTGTAAAATACCTGGCTGGAGCCAAATAATAAGTTAGGTAGACATAAAGTGTCAACAGTTGCTTTTAAAAATTACACTGGTCCTTTTTTTGGAGATAAACTGTGAACAGTTGCTTTTTTTCAAATGAAACTGGCCCCGTAGATCTAAGCATACTTGTAATCTTCTTTTTACTTTAATTCTGAACCTAGGCCTCCTACATGTGTTGCAAATGAGGCCAAGTATTGTCATGAATTTTCATGATATGTGTCTTGCAGTCTGACTGAGGCAGTACAGGGCTCCCTATTTCCACATCTAAATTCAAAAATGTTGGAGTGAAAAAAAAACCCCCACTACAGAGTTATCTGGAATATCCTTCTCTGCCTATGAAAACTGTGGGAAAAGCCTTTTCTAAAAAATATGTCCAGTTTGATTTTTTGCTAAGGGAATTTTTTTTTCAGATGAGAAATGAAGTATTTTCATTTCAATGATATGTTCCATTGGTACTTTTTCTGTAGCTACATTGAGCAGACTGGCAAAAGATCATTGCATTTGAGGTATTGATGTATTCAATAATGTATAATCAATAATTTGATAGGCTTTAAAAAATATTGTTACTGTTGTCTTTCTGTTCAGGATCCAAAGAATATATTTTTTTATCTGGGATTCATAGGAAGACATTCTAATATTTAGTATATGATTTATTAATTTCATTATCCTCAAGTTTTTTTAAAACAAATGGGATGGTTTATTTTGTAGGATTTACATTTGCCACATCAGACTCAGTAACAATTCACATAAAAGCCTGAGGTAAAAAAGCCCCCTTGTTTTACCTGCATTGTCTGTAACAGAAGAAGACCTAAAGGAGAATGACAGATTAATATTGCCTTTGCTCACAGGCTGTCAGGCTGGTTTAATTATCTTAGCTGTTAAATAATACTTCTCACTGAAATTCATGGTTCAATAGGTACAACTCATTGGAGACTCTGGTCTGTGTTTGACTGAAGTTAAATAATCTGTTAAAAATAGGAGAATTTCTTCAGTGGCATTTCTTCCATGCTGTGGGCTCTTTCTGCATTTAGTAGACACATGGGAAATACATTTTCTGTGCAGAGGTGGGGATGGAGCTTCATTTTTGGAGGCGCAGTGTTGCCCCTACTCTCCCTGAGAGTGGGAAACCTGCCCCAGCAGCCTGGGGATGGGCTGCTAGTGTGGCTATGGCTGTCATTCAGCCTACAAGGACAGCAGATATGGGGTGACTCCTCAAGCTTTATTATTTACAGTTGTCTGCCACTTTCATGCTTCATTTCCAGTTGAAATAGGCATTTTAAGAAAACATAAAGCCAACAGCCTGATTTAATCCCCAGGGCTAAGGCCACAAGCTCCAGCCTGTGTTGTCAAAGACTTAGTCAGAGCCAGCAGCTGGCCAGGGAGCTTTATTTCAGTACGTGCATGTTCTGATGGTCGCTGGTTGAAAACTCCTTCATTTCTGTGGGTGGTCCATCTCACTGTGAGCCTGACATACTCTTTAGGGTTGTTTTATTCTTCCATCAAAAGGATACAAGTCTTCTCCCTGCTTGCATCAACATTGCAGTCTGACCTTGTGTCACCAGCATGGAGAGTGCCTGAGTAAGGGGCTCTGAAGAAGAAGATCTTTTCTTCTTAAATACTGCAGGGCATGCACATCTTTCTGTCAGGCTGATGTTTGTTTGGAGATAAATCCTTTTCATACTGCATTCAATTCCAAATTCTTTCTCCATACCTAAAGAATCTATTTAGATGCCTTCACCACAGGATTTGGATACCTGAGAATTTTATTTTGTTATTTTTGATGTGCTGCTGTGATTTTAAAAGGAAATATTCCAAATTAAATAGGAGTTCAAAGAAAAGACTGACTATTCTGCCAAGTTGTTGAATTTCTTCTGTTTGCTGGGGAGTGCCAAACATCAAACTGGCAGAATATCTCAGGAGGTTTTGTTTTTGAAGGTGGAGGGGGAAATTTTAGTCCAAAAATACATGTCGTAATGGTTAAAGTATGTAGAATGTTTTTAAAGTACTTGAAGATGCAGATCCAAGGTAAACCTCACTTTATATATCTGATTTTAATGAGCTCCACTGATACTATAAGATCAGTGGATTAGTTTCGTACTTATTTTCCTAACTTTGTATTGACAAATCCAGCCATTCAGAATGAAGAGCCGTCTTCTGGACAACGCTTTACAAAGAATGTGTGGTTTTAACTGCATTGTGGGGGAAGTACATAATAACTTTTGTCTGACATGTGCTTCAGACATCTTTTCAATTTTCTGAAAAGAAGCTATTGGAAGACTCAAGTTCTTATGAATACAGGAGCTGGAAATAAACAAACAAACAAAAAGCTTTAAAACTTTAGATTAAATTCTGAAATCTTAACAGCATTGCTGTTCCTGACTCAGAAAAAAAACCAAACTTGCTGCCTTCATATGCATTGAATTCTCTTCTCTCTGTTTAGGCAGCTACAAGCGTGGCTTGTGATGCTAGCAGTACTGATGATGCAAAGATCTTGTTGATGTAACTTCTATAAACTAGGTGGTTTGAAAGTAACTCAGAGAAGACTAGAGACTTTTGTTATGAGCAGGGTGAGTTCCTTCATATGTGGTTTGTTGTTCATATGTTTGTTTTTAAGTCAGGACAGTGGGAACTCTTCAAAATAAACAAAGAAGAGACAAAAATGCCACCACTTAAAATCAGCCTTAAAACAGTAAACACTGGTAAATAAAGCTGAGAATAATGGGGGTGAGGGGAAATAATTTTTTGTTTAAGGAAAAATAAGCTCCTGATCCTACCAGTAAAATTCTGTTCAATTTTATGTGTATTGGTCTACTGGTCACTGGGGGTTGCAGCTCCAAAGCAAGACTGGACTAATTGAAGCATGAGTTCAACAATGCTTCAACAGAAAGGTGGTCTGAAAGAGCCAATAAAAGGTTGAAGAGCTAGAAACAAATTTGAACAGAAAGAAGAGTATATGGTCTATCATTTTTACATCCAAGTGTGAGTACAAGCAAGCCCTGTGTTTGTTAAGTATGGTTTATATAGCTTTTCATGCTGAAATAATTTTAAATTATACATAAGTCTGTCAAGCTGAGAACACCATGTGAGTGCAAAGGCACAGAGGTTGAGATGGAGTTATGGCTAAGTAGGAACACTGCTGTGCACACACAGGAACTGTGCTAGCAGGAAATAGTCAATAAAATATTCTAAGAAGGAATCAGCTGGCCAAGAGTTTCCATAGGAAAAAACGGGCAGGAAAATACTCTTATATTAAAAAAGAAGAAAACAAAAACAAATAAGGTGGAAAAGCTTACTTTGGTGTTTCCCTTCTTTTTCCCACACTTGAGAAAGAGAACAGTTATTAACATTTGGTTGAAAAACAGGGGTTCTGGCTGCCAGCCAAAGGTAGCCCTGCTGTGAAAACATTTCTGTGGCTGATACAATACCTTATGGTAACCACTGCCTTCAGCAAGGAGTGCCCTGCAGCAGAGTAACACAGTACCTGTTTTATTGCTGATGTGTTTCAGCTATTTTAAACACTTTTTCCTGAAGCAGGCCTATTAAAGTATTTTCCAGTACTATTTCAGTTTCTTCCTCCATTGTTTCATCCTCTGTACAGCTCATCATTTTGCCTGGGACCTCTGCATAGAACTTCAGTGGACTTCTGGTTTGACTACCAATGTCAGGCTTCCTTTAGAATCTTAGGTTTCATTTATCACTTGCTCTAATTCTTTCCCTCAACCAATAAACTTACTGGGGTGTGAATTTATTAATGTGTATTTTTTGTTCTCCAGAAAGGACAACCTGCCTTCTTGTATAATAACAAACTTTATATAAAGAGTAATTTTATCCAGTGATCACCATCTTCTGAAGTAGACTTTTTTGTTTTTGCTTTTGATTTCTTCATGTTCCAGGCAGATTCTTTTGTCTAAATGAAGAATACAATCTAATATAATTTCTAATTACTTATTTTGTAAGGCCCTAGACTATATCAGCATCCACTCCATTAAAACCATTAGGTGAAAAGCATTTTTCTGTATTCTGTTGAGGAAAGTAGCTCCCACAGGCCCTTACTGGACTCACAGCCTGGAAGCCTCTGCCCATGCTACCATGATGGAGAAAGGATGAAGAGACAGCTCTCTTTGAAGAGTGGCAGCCTGCAGTAGAAGGGACATGGATAATTTTCATTATTTTCTTAAGTCACTGTGTAGGCCAAAATACAAGTTTGAAGGCTGGCCCCAGTGGCCCACAGACCACAGCTAAAAATCCCATTTCTTTATGCAGACATGTGCACAAGTGCCTAGTCCTTTTTCACAAGAAAAATAGAGAAATGATGTGATACTCCTGTGCTGCCCTGAGGAAAAATTTTGTGAACGTGGCTTGTAATCCCTAAAACTGAAGTGAGTCTGTCCTGGAAACTTCAGCACGGTTCCAAGGGAAGTGTCATCCTAGGTAACAGTGGTTTCTTTCCAAGACACTTGTTCCTCTGGGTACAGTTGCTATTTGTAAGTGATTCAGACTAATGTCTCATAGTCTGCAGGAGCCTTCAGTCCTGACACAGGGCAGCTGTGTTAACCTTGCTTTATCCTCGGGGGTTTGGGGCAAGGCAGCTCTTGTACGCATTAGTGTCACTGAGTTTTAGGCCTGCGTGTCACAGGGATTATACTGTCCTTTTTGGGATGGAAATATGTCATGCAGTGGATATTCTGGTGTTGGGTGTAGTAGCTTTTGATGGACATTTCACCATAAATTAGAAAAAATTAGGAGGAATCGATTTGTGATTTAAAGCAGCTGAAGTTTCCCTCAATGGCAAAGTTCACTCCAGAGATGGCAAATCATGCCTCCTTTCAGAGGCATGAAGCATATTTCAGTAAGTACACATTACATAACTTGTCCTACATTTCTTTCCCTTTTTAGTATCCCAGTGTTATGAAAAATTATGTTCCCATTAATCATTGTAGCCGCTCATATTTTTGTGTGAAAACAAATCACCGTACTCTGTCCTTCCTGCACAGGAACATATTTAAATCAAAACAAGGGTATGTCCACAATTGGTTCAGGCAAGGGAGTGTCAGCTAATGTGGCTTTGCTGCTGCAGAAGGATGAAAGCAGGATTTGTCTCTGTACTCAGTGGATTGCAATGCTGTGTGGTAGTGTCACTTGCCAAATAAGATTTCCCCTTTAGCACATGCAGAGCTCGGCTGAACGTCACTGGAAACTGCGAGCACTCAGTGTGGCGGGACCTGCAGCTGAGTCCTGAGGGTAACATTGAACCTGCTTTTGTTCCTCTTGCATCTGAAAACATTTGGGCTGGCAAAGCTAGAAAGCACCTATACTACTGGGAGAAAGCAGCAGGCCTCTAAATTCCTGATTTAGATTGTCACCAGCTTTATTGAGACTGTTTTTAGAAAGCATTTAAATCTAAGTGTCCAAAACTGCATATGCAGCACCATTTTTGGGCTGCAGAGCAGGGGACTGATTTTAAGACATGATGGACATTTAGGCATTTACTGTTTTCGGATCTCAAGGCTACTGCAAAGTCATTTTTATTTACATGCTTTGAACATGAATTTAGGGACTTACCTTATCCAACAGTGTAAATATAGAGGCTAGGCTAATTTTAGGCATCACAATGTGATACTGGGCGAAAGGACTTTTGAGGCAGAGATTGCTGGTTACCAAACCACAAACCTGGATCAACATTTTTCAGTAACTGTCTGTTTCTCTCTATTCAGGACATGTGAAGCCTTAGAGAGTAAGTTAAAGGCTGTAGATGTAGATGATTCTCAGGGAACAGATCCTCTTTTGGGATGTCAGTTTTCTTCAGTGGTGTGAGGAAAATTCACCCTTAGGACAGACTGAGTTTTCTTTTACAGTATATGTAGGATGTTAATTCTGTATTAGTTGTACAAGGGAAATTAGTTCCTTATTTGGCCGCTGAAGAGAGAGAAAATTGCTTTGGTCTACTGGAAGAGTACAATGCTGTATTTTGGAAAATGAATACACAATACAAAAAAGAGAAATTTAAGTGCAAAATGAATCAGTTTCATTCAGACAATTGAGTACTTAGAAATTAAGCTTTTCTTCTGACCTGTTCAATTTTGGCTGAGAAATGAAGTCCATACATAGTGAAGGTAGCAGAAATAAAGAAGTCATCCAAATAAACTCTGGTCATCTTCAGCTGACAATCATGTGACCAAAGCAAGGGATGTTCTCCTTGCAACCATGCAATATTTGCTGACCTTATAGGCATTGGAGTCAGTTAACAACCAGGCTTGTGAGGTGACCTGAATGTGTTTTAGAAGCTTTCAGATATTATTTGTTTAATAAAGTCACAGAATGATAATTTATTAGTAAGGGGATAGTCCTAAAGCTCTAAGTCTGCCTCTGGCATTTGTGAAGGTTCTTCTCTGGGTGTTTTTCACAGGCAGACTCAGTATTAGCAGAGAAGATGTATTGCAGTTGTGGTTTTTTCCCAATAATCAGAAATGAGATGTAGGCCTCACTTCTAAGATTATAGTCTGGCTGAACTTGTTTTCTGTTTGGTGCTTTCATATCAAAGAAGGTTTTGGAGTTTTTCTCTTGTTACTGTTAATTTTGCTGAGGAAAAATGTGCCCACCACCAAAGTGGTCTCCTTATGGAAAAAATCCAACTTGTAGAAAAATTCAACACCATTGTCGCCACTGAAACAACACAAACTATCAATTTGATTTTGGAATTTTGATTTTTTTCCCCGTCTCACATGTAGGGAACTAATTTCTGCGCCCAGCAGTGCAAATTATTAGCAACAATCTTTAATGAATTTTCCCTAAATGGTAGGGATGTTGCTGTTCTGCTTTGTGGTATTTCCAGTGTTTGGGTATTTTCTAGTGATCCCATTAACTTTGAAGTTAATTAGAATACTTCATGGCTGAAATGTAGAAAGCCTGTAGTTCAGCAGATGTTCTTTTTATAAATTAGCACAAAAGTGGTGAATTAGAAATAGTATTTCTTTGTTGCTGTGTCATCAAGACATGTCATGACCTTACTTTTCAAAAATTTGAGCACTGTTTTCAAACCCATTTAAAAGGCTCTGCTAGTCTGTGAAACTGAATACAGGATCATTAACTTAGGCAAATATAAATTTTAAAACTGTCACATGTCACAATTGCATTATACCCCCAAATATACCTATCAAATTGACCCTTTTAAGTGCAAAATATTGCAGTAGTTTTCATTGTGTGGAGCACATCTACTGTACTAGTGTGCATGTGTCTTAGGGATAATATCTGAGTTTGTGATTAATTCTTGGCATCTTTCCCTTTTTTGTTTTCCCTTTAGCTGTTATTGGAGTCATGCAGAAAAGATCAGTGAGCAGGTTGCCACAGAAAGGATGTATTTTACAGGATATTTGGAATATACAATCAATGTACAATAGGCTGGACACTATTCTTTACCAAATGTGAGCAATGGTGTTGGAAGTAATACTTGCTGGGTTACACCATCATCAGCCTGGCCCTTTGATTTTTCCAAAAAAAAAAAAAATTGTGAACACACATAGCTCTTAAATATGAAGAATCAAAGGCCAAGTTTTGATCCATACTTCCATCTTTGCAAGAAGAATTATTTTTAAATGGGAGAAGGAATATTTCACTCCTGAAGTGTGCTGTATTTTCTCTTAATGTTGTTGCTCCCGTTTCTTTGTTCACTTTGTTTAGAGGCATTCCATGACTAATGGGCTTGCTAGATAATTAGCAGAAAACAAAACTCCTACCATCTCATATTTTCCACTTTACAAGAGTCCAGCCATGCCATAGATATTTTCCATTCTTATTCTTGATATTCTACAGATGTGGAATTAAAACTCCTCGCACTGTATGGGGGGATTGTGGGATTGTACACATATGTTTTACTCTCCTGAGGAATTTCTCCATTACTTGAGCTGCCCTAAGTGTGGGCATTGTGCCCAGTGGAGTAACACTTGCTGCCCCAATACTTTTATACTCCTTAATTCAGATAAAGCTTATCTGTCAAATCAAACGGAAGTTGCCAACATTTGCAGCTTAATTGCTTTTCCAAATTCCTCTTTCACTTAGAACAGTGAACGGAACTAAAAGGAACAAGAAACTATTGTTGGCAAAGGTCTGGAGTTGTGTTTATAGTTCCATCCCCCTCAAAAAAACAAACTACAACAGTAAAAGTCATTGGTGCAGGAATTAAGGCTTTTTGAAGAATAAAACTTCCCAGAAATGTGTATTCCCTTTCATCCAAGCTCTGACAGGAGTTATTCTTCAGTGTTAATGCACTAGGAATAAAAGATACGTATAATATATTATGTACACACTTAAATACCAAGGCTGAAGGTTTTTTCCTAGGGAAGTATTTATCTTTATGCTGTGACATTTGATTTAGAACAAATAGCCATGCTCTGGTGCAATAGGAAAGAAGAGACATGGATGGGTGATTAGGGATGACAGATCCAATGTTTTTGCTTTTCTCCCTAAATTGTATTTACTGTTAGAAGTTAAATTAAACAGCTATTTAGCGCTGTCATTCAAGTGGATGGTGACTTGGGCCTGTGTGGCAAGGAAGCTGTAAACAAAGTCTGTGTGACTTTTGACTGCGCACATAATGCATTTTAATTATGCCAACTTCCTTCTCTTTCCCCAGAGACTGTGCCTCAGTGTCTTGCATGGAAATCGCTGGAGCTGGTGGTCACGTAATCACATGAACTGACTATGCATTTGTTCATTACCTTTAGGCTGTTCCTTGCCACTGTGCATTCAAGGAAGATTCTTTAGCAGTGCTTGTGTTGCTTTCTGTTTATGGGCTTTCTGTCTCTCTTTTCCAGGAGGTTTCTGTTTCCAGGAATTAGTATTGCTAATCCATTAGCACAGATTTTTTTTTTTTCTTTTAAGCTTTTTGTCCACCAAAATACTTTGTCTGCAAACTGATTTTATCTACATTTATTGTTATGCCACTTGCTAAGAAGGAGAAGTTAATTGTTAACTTCACATTGTTGGGAAAGAAGTGGCAAGTTGGTCAAGTTTTGCTCACTCATTTTAAAATTAATCACAGTTTCTTATTTATGCAGTTTTCAAGGAGGCACTAGAGAAACTCTTGCACCATCTTTCATAATTTTTCATGTGTGTCACATTTTTCCCAGGTTAATGGAAGGGACTCCTGATATAAACATGCCTGCATTTGGTGCCTTTGAGTATGGGTGTGCCATTCTTTTCCCTTTAGTGGCGGGGTTGATCCCCTTGGTAGCAGCTGAGTGTATGTTTTACATTACTGTTGGGACAGATACAGAAACAATATGTGCTTCTTAGTAACAGACATCAGACTGAAGACACTGCCAGTGATGATTTGGCAATGGCTCATGGGGAGGCTCATGATTTAACAGAAACTTAAGATTTGGTTCCTTTGGATGGCTTTTGTTTGCTTTGTTACAGGCTTCAGGTGAGACTGGTGTGGTGACATGGGAGAAGACAGGGGCTTCCGTTATGGCAAGCAAATGCGGACTCCCCTTTAATTCTGATATTTTAAACTAATCCTTCTACTGCCCTTTGAGGTTAATCTCTGTTCACTCAGCTGTGGTTACTATGAGTAAACAACTCCAAAGCCTTACATTCTCTGTCATGGGATTTGATGAATTTTGTCTGGCAGTCTGGCCATAACTTGATCTGTCTCTTGAATTACTAGATTGTTTCTTCAAAGGACCTGGAGCTTCCTTCCTCTTCCTTTTCTGAGCTGTAAGAATGTAATTGTGCTGGCTGTGAAGTATGCATGACTGCTATAAATAGCCAATGGATTATAGGTGAAGGTAAGAGCCAGGAATGTCCCCATCCAAGTGCAGCGTTGCCATTGTCCCAACAGCCTTGGGCAGTGCACGTGTTCTTTCCATTCCATGTTCTCTTCCATTGGTAAAACGAGATAATGACATCTGTCCACCCCGTGCTGCTGAGGTCAGGAGTAATTAACTACAATCTATGTGGGACTCATTAAGCAATGCCTCCTCTATCATCTGATTTAGCTCAAACTTTAAAGTTTTATGGCATTTGAGTTCCAGTGGACGTGCTGATAATGACACAGCTTGGTGTCTGGTGTCTCCACAGATCTCTAACTGTTACAGCTTCTCTGTTGAAACAGAGGCTTTGTCAGGAAGAGCAAATAGTATGGATTATTATATGGATTGTGTACCATTGCCCTCTGTTGGACAGCACTAGGCTTAGTCCAACTGCTTGTCTTCTTTTGGGATTGCAAAACTTTAGAGCAATAATCCTGATAATATTGTATAAGTAAGCTTGAAGTGTTTAGTGACAATCTGACCATCCTGGTTCCAAGGACTGCACCAGTCCCTAAAATGCAAAGGGAAATAGAAATTTGAAAACCTACCATGTCCTGCAGTCTGATATAATAGAATCTTTCTGCTTTACTGATAAAACATTATTTTATTTTTTTCCCTCCTGCTCTCTGCCTACCTCACATCTGTGGCCTGTTAGCTTTCTGTGTATATGTAGGTGAGTGTTCAATATAATGTATTTCCTGTATTTAGTTTAGCTATGGTTTTTCAGTAGGTTTATATCCTTTGTCAAAAAGTGTAATGCATTTTGTACACAGTGTAGTATCTGAAAGGGAGATGGTGAATAATAGCAAGAATTTAAAGCAAGGAAGTGAAAATATGAAAGGTACAAACAATCAAATTATTGTCTGAGAGGGAAAAAAATTACAATGTTTCTTGGAAGTGCCCATAATCCTCATTGTGGTTGTGAACTTAGTCCTAACTACTTTTGTGTTCTCTGCCCTCCAGTACGCAGTTTATGGCACAGCATTCAGAGCAGTAGAAAGTATTATAAAGGTCACAAGGAAAAATAAAGCTACTGTTGCTACTGTCTGAATGTTATCTGTTTGGATTGCTGCTCTCCAAACCTGTATTCATACTGCTGTTCATTTGAGGTGGCATGCAGAGAAGTCACATCTAACTCCAGTAATAAACATCCAAAATGCAGTGATCTGTATCTAATTCTGCAGGGTAAACAGCAGCTTATTAAAGTGTAGGAAGAGATGAGTGGTGATCTGTTCCTCTGAGAAACCTTCAAGTTGATTTGAAAAAGCATCTGCCTAAACTTGTGTAACTTTATGGCTCCCAAAATAACAGCAATCATCTCTTCACTGTCCTTGGGTGGTTTTTCTGGTCTGATGATGATCCATTTCTCAAGTACAGAATTATCCAAACACACCTCTGCAAGCTTAGGTGAGTTTGGAGTGATGTAAAGCTATGCCTGGGGTCCTGGGGTCCAGTCCACCTATTTTAGGCATTTATTTGAGGATGGAGTTAATTACTTTTTAAGAATGCCCCTCCACACTTGTTATACAGGAGGCCAAGACAGCAACTTGAGCCTCAGCAGAGTCCCAGCTGAGATAACTCTTTATAATTCTGCACATGAGAGAGCAAGTTCCTAACATAAGATAACATTTAAAAATCTGATTTATGCCATAGTGTTTTGTCAATCACATTTTTTAATTCTACAGGCTCCAAAAATCTACAGAACTGCTGGCACCAGTTCAGCGCTTGTAAATTTGCTGTGTTTTGTGGTGCTGCACATTTCTGTGTGAGGTGAAGTCCTTGCCCTGCTGGCGTAAGTGGTAAATTAGTCAAGCTCCTGTTGACTTAGCTGGTGACAGGATTTTGCTCCACGTGGTCCAAGGAATTTTGTTGCCCTGTTTTGTTCTTGATGTTTCTTTGAAATGCAGGTTTTCTCAGGGCATACTGATTCAGTAGGAAGATTTATTAGTTTATACACTAATCTTTTTATTTTATTGCCACATGGAAAATCTCTTGGGGTTTTAAACTGCCAAAGGAAGTAAAGAATGGTGAACGCCACAGAAAAGTGGAGAAAATAATCTTGAACTTTCACAAAATGATGAAATTATGTGGATCTGTGGTGGGAAATTTCATGGAAACTATAAAAGTTACCAATATTGAGCATCTTCTTTAAAATATTCCGTTTTGCATACAAGTAATTCACTAGGGAGCTTCAAGTCCTGTGTTTGTATACAAACCATTTTATAGGCAAAGTATTTGCATTTAAATATAAACTGTCTTGAAGAGACCTAAAAATCAGAGTAGGTGATGTGCCCCTGATCAAAACTGCTCTGTTTATGCTTATAAGCTTCTCTGTTAGAAAAAAACCCCAAAACATTGGAAATACCAGAGGTAAGAATATGCTAACTTTATATTGATTCTTATTTTTCAAAAACTACTGACTTTCTGAGGCTAAACCCAAGTGCATCCATTGATATTAGGAAGTGACTAATTAAATGAAAATTACTTCAGAATTGTTAATAATATGAAGAGTGGCAATTGTTTTATAGCTGCCACAGTTCTGTGAGATTGTTCATGCCAGGAAACTATACCAATACATTTATTATGCTGATTTAGAATTCTGTAAAGCTTCTTATTTTCCATTTTTGCCTTGGGCAAATTCTGCTTGTCTACAGCCTGGTTTAAATTATTTACAATATACAACATTTGTCCAGCAATTAGCATCTCTTTCCTTTGGTTTGCTTATTTATAGGGAAAAAATTAGTCACGAGCCTCTTCAGTATTTAGACAAAATTACCGTTGGGTTTTGATTTACTTAAAAGATAAAATTAGATCTGGATATTTATCAACACCTTTTTTTTTAATATGTGTGTCAGTGTATTGTAACCTTCCAGTTGTTTGAACTGTAGTGCAGCACAGTATGTTCTCCTAGTTCACCATTAACATCTGTTAATTGACCATTACCTTTCTTTCTCCATAAAAAACCCCACAACTTCATGTGCATGCACACAAACTCTCCCGAGGTCATTTTGTTTTGAGTGTGAAATACTTGAGTCCTTTTTTAGGACTGAAAATGTGTGAACAAACACCAGACATTTTCCAGCATCTTGAGCGCTGTTTCTGACTCAGCAGTGACACGAGGCTTCTTTTTAAGGTCCAATAATATATCCAGGAAACAATTTCAAAGCACAAATGTTAAGTTTGAGGAAAACCAGACACTGGCCTGGAAATGTCTGCCTCTCTGGACTTTAAATTCCTCATTCCACCAGCCTCACATTCAGTAAGGGAGCAGTCTGCCACACTGGAGTCATTTTAAATGCTCTTAAGCATTGATGAATGCACCAGAAAATCAAGGGCATTCCAAGAAACCCAGGGTACATTCTCTGCAGAGTGAAACATCCTACAAAACCTATGACTGTTCCCCTGGCAGGGAGATTTTTAATCTGTTGCCAATTACAGAAGTCAAGGGAGTTATGTTAAACTGTGAATCTGGCTTATGCTTCCTTTCTTTATGATGTATTTAAGAATTTACCAAAGAAGAATGGAAATGTAGCCATGGAAAGGAATAGTACTGGGTCTCTTATAACCTTGTAAATCCTTTGTAGAGCAAAGCTCTTAAAATGCTACTGTGGAGCTTTTTCAGTTCCCCGAGTTTTACATGCATTAATCATTTTTCTTGTACTGGGGACAAAATCCTGCTTGCTGTACAAATGCAAAAACTGCTTTGGGATTCATTTCATGTCTATAGTGAAAATCTGATCTGACTTTCCACAGTAAGATTGTGTATGTTGGCCTTATTTCCTGAAGAGCTATTTATCCAAATAGCCTGCATAGTGTACAGACTGGGTTCACGATTTATTCACAACATTTATTTCACGTTCGAGCAGTGTGTTTCAATTGAGAACAAACAATGAGAATACAGCAATGAACAAGGAACTAAACAGAGGGTTAGGTGCAAGTAAAATAGACAAGTAAGTACAGTAAGTAGATTTTAGTTGCAGATTTTTGTGGTTGGGATGAAAATGTTCAAACAATAAAAACTGTTCTGTTTGTATTATTTAACCTGGCTAGATTGTACTTCTCTGTGTTTCCTTCCCCTGCTTAGTCAGTATGGAAATGAAATTCCACTAAATTTGATAAGTTGCCTTTTGACCTGATGCTGATTTAAGCTTCTAGAAGCTCATACCAGCACGAGGTCACTGACAGGCAAAGTCAGTGAGTCTAAAAATGGTGCAGAAAAAAAGAGATTAGGCTTTACTTGGGTTCAGATTATTTAAACAAACAGACAAGAATTTAGGGAAAACAAAATTGTGTTTCTCATCTGATTGGTCAAATCACTTTATTATGTGATACAATTTACATCGCTGGCATGCACTGTCAAAGTGTCCTTTGCAATGAGCAAAAGTCTTTAGAAGTGAAAAATTTTTTATAAAGATAACACAGTCTCTTGCTGCTAGGCAGAAATGCAGTGTGAATAGATATTTGGTTGTGTTAAAGCACACCAAAATGAAAACAAACTATGAACAAGAGTTGTGAACATCATCATCTAACATAACTAAAGAAACTAAATTTTCAGTTATACTGTGTATTCAAATGCTCTGCATGTTAACAGAGACACCTCTGAGGGTGAGCACAAAGCCAACGATTTAAAATATCAAGAGAAGTTTTCCCTCACATTTACTGAGCAGATCTGTGCATTCAAAAGCAAATGTATTAAATACTTGCATTAATATATTCAGAACTCGCACACAACAGTCACAACTATTTGATAGAAAGATGCTTTGCTAGTGGAGGAAAGGGGTGAAGGACAGAAAGTGGAAAATATTGTGGGGTCCTTCTAAAGCTCTGATGCATTAGTATTTCATTTACTGGTCCGGGCCTGCTGCTTTCTTCGAAATCACTACATGATCTCAATCTGGATTTAGCCTGATTTCCTTCCAAACAAGGCAACGTGATCTGTCTGCATGCCTGTCCTCATGTCTGCCCTCCCATTAATAACTTCAAAAATGTTTATTAGTTCCATTTCTCTGCAGCAGAGGAATAGATCTCAGAGACAATCCATTGCCCACAGACTTCGTAAAAATAGACGGCGTCCGGGAGGCCAGATCCACTTACCAGTGTTGCTATTGAGGGAAACTGCCCTGGGAAGTCATTCCATATTAGATATGGGAGAATCCACATGGGAAAGAGAGCTAGGAAATCCTCAGCAGGAGGAAAAAAAGAAATCTGGAGTAGGTAATGTTAAACACCCAAATTAATCTATGATATGATACAAAGCCACATGAAACTCAGCATCAGGGATTCTCGTTCACAGTACTCAGAGATTAACTCCTACTTGTGAATAAATGAAATTATAAGGCTGCACATTTTTTGTTCTAGGGAAGTTGACAGCAAGTCAGTCATCCTGTCTGAAACTCTTCACTTCCATGTTTGTTTCCTATTTGGAATGGGGAATTAGGGCTTTATCCTAGAGAATGTTTTCCTGTAATGCCATGTGATCACAGCATCAAAGCCTTTCCAAGATCACTTTGTATCATAACTTTTTTTTTGAAATATCAAAATGTAAAACCACTTTTGGCAATTTTTAATTCATGTACCTTAAAATCGAGTACACATTTGCTTCTGGTAGATGCATGACCTCAGAATTCACACCACTACATTCAATGGGAATGTAAAAGTTAGGTGTCCAATTAGAGGTCTTAGAAATAAAATAACTGTGTTGGGTAAAAATATGCCTTAATGCAAACTCATTAATCTGGTTTTCTTTTTAATGATGTAAAGGAAAAAGTTAAAAACGGAAACCTGAACTTGACCTGGAAACAGGAACTTGTTTTGCTATGTTAATATGGACCACAGGTCAGCAAAATATGTAAGAGGCATGCACTTTTCAGAATGTAGGCCTGCTGTGAAATGCGTATGCATTGGTATTTACTGAATAGTTAAGGCCTTGATAACCTTGAACTATACATTTCACTGAATTTCAATTTGATTTATAATATAACTGAAATTAAGTGAGGATTTGGCATGTACTTCCAGGGCAGTAGAGTTAGATGTGAGGATAAGTCCTCAAGGCTAAGGGGTCTTCCATAGTCCCACCAGTGGAATACTCCCAATTATGATAAAAGGGGACATAAAGCGACTCTGCAGAGAGACATCTATTTTTGCCTGTGTGGCACTCTGATTATGTGCATGTATAACTCTGAGGTGCAAAGCTCATTTTCAGGCATATCATGGCAGCCTTGTTCATGTTATTTTTCTAAATCACGTTGGTTTTTATTTTTGTAAATTCATATTGTGAAATAAATCTGTAAAGTGCTATAGCAATATGATCCTATTCTAAAGATTTACCACTCTCACATCTTTATTTCCTGACTTGTCAGAAGGATCCGTTGAATTTTAGGGAGACTTCTGTTTGGCTACAGCATTTCTGCCAACTCAAACTCATTATGGCTATATTTTTTCCTGTAATTATTTGCTTTTAGGGGAAGTTCCCCCTCAACTGAACTTGGATTTAATTTTCCTTTCTCCTTCATACCAATTCCATTTTAAAATTGCTATAAGTGAAAATTCTTTGCAGATGGGAATATTTTGTACTGTATTTTTTCTTGCTGCATATATGTTTTAGTTTTTTCTAATTTAATCCCTTCACTCACAGTGACAGCCTTACTGAAACTAAGGAGAGTTAATAGTGCTGCTGCAGTAATTTCAGCTGACTGCGTTTGACAGATCCTTCAAGAGTTCCCCACAGAATAAGGAGGATTGACAGCACTTCGTAAAACTCGGGGTGTTCATTTAATGCTTTAACAACATCTAAACTACCCAGGAAGCTTGGAATACATACATTTTTAGCCACATATTTCTATTGTTTAAATAAGCTGCAAATGCAAGGTATGTCTCACCAGCAAAAATTATTCAGCATCCCTTCAAATCCATCAACATCACTTAGGTATAACCAACCACCCAAATATTTGCTCCTCGACTCACACCCTGCACCACGTGTCAGGAACCCTCTGTCACATGCCAACTTCTACGTAGAGCAGGAACTTTGCTTGCTAAACAACTTAGCTGTGTCTTCCCAACTGAGGATACAACTCAAAAGCTTTCTAAACATTGAGCTACCTTAGAAACACAAATGTCTGCCCAGCCAGTTGGATTACCAGGCACTGGAGCAGTAAATGCTCAGCAAATAGTGCATTTCACAGAGAAATAAAGGCTGTTCAGCCTCTGACTTGTTTGACAGTTTATTACAAAAATAGCTTGCAATCCAGTTTAAATACACTCCTCATCTCTTTTGTCGTTCAAGTATCATGGTATTGATCTCTATTTACAATGCCTCTCTTCCTGGTGTTTTTACATTAACTACAAGATGTAAAACTTCATTGGAACTGTCTTGAAATCTGTCTGAAATGAGTGACTGTGTATGATTTCCTGTATCTACATATTGTGGTGATTCAGGTACCATTGCCGCAGATGTGTTTTAACTGTTGCCACAGCAAAAGTATTCATGGATTTACTTTCTTAGCTCATTATAGAAATGCAGTAAAAAACATATGGCAAATAAGCCAGTGCTTCAAAGTCTTCCATTCCCATTAGAACTTTTGCAAATCTAACCATATTTAGTAACTTAGAACTCATGTCAAACATACTCAGAAAACCTGCAAGATCCTGTAAAATACTTCCTGGTTTTAAAATGCCCTTATTTTACTTTTTTTTTCACATTAACTTAACTGCAAGCATTTTTGCTGTCACTTTCCACATCCTTGCTAGATTTTTGCATCGAGTACATGGATTGCCCCACTTTCATCTCCCCCCTCACCCCAAGAAATGCATATTTTTGCCTTTTGACAAACAGAACAATCTTAGGTGTAAAACTGAGTCTATTCTAGAGGCTGCTAGCGCTGCAGTCATGTGAAAACTGTGCTCCATTCAATTTTGTCTCCTCATTTTTTTACTTCAGAGATCACCAGGCCAGCAAAAAAACTTTCCTTCTCCAACTCAAATCTTAGGGCTTGCTGAGTTGGAGGAAGGGAAAATGCCCCAGGCCCTTCAGCTGCTCATGTTGGACGCCGCCATCCCCTTGGCTGTGGATTGTAGTTTGAATCTGCCGTTGACAAGCAGTAGTCAGACCTGGAATCCATGGACATTATATCAGGATCCGTTGTGGAGCGCTGAGAGCAGTAAGGATACTGCAGCTTAGGGCAAGCCTGGGTGGGGGCACTTGGGGCAGACAGGGAGCTTTTTTGGGGTGATAGAACTCCTGACTGCTTCCCTCCCAGTAAGGCTATGCTACCACTTGGGGCTGGGGGCTCATAAGAAACTTTAAGTTTCCATTCATCTGGTGGCTCAGGAAGCGTTTTCCTGCGAGCAGCCGACAGCACGTTAGCAGCAATGGATTCCTGCATGCTTTGGGGGCCAAAAGCTTCATCCACTAGGCCAAGGGGAGATCTGGCTGCTGCTTCCCATGGAGTCAGTCTCTTGCCAGGCTTGTCAGCTGCTGTGTCTGGCTTGCTGAAGTAGTCAGGGGCAGGCTGAAATACAAGAGGAGAAGTAGGAGACATGGCTCGAGGGATGAATGAAGAAGGTCTCCCAGGAAGCGATAATGAGCGGCCACTGCTCCTTCCCTAGGAAAACAAAATACCAAATACAGTTATTAAGCAGAAAGAAAGGAAGCCCCTTCTCTTCATTTCCAAGCTGGAACAAAAGGCACTGAAGGCACGTGACATCCAGGCAGTCCATTTCTATGTCTATGGGTATCTTTTAGAACTTTAATTGACTGGAAAGACAGGAGGCAGAGAAAGAAACAGGAACAAAGACACAGCAAATTGAATTTTTGAGGAAAGTAAGCAGACAAAGGACGGGCTTTTACTAAAAAAGTACAGTGGCATTAGCAACTGTGCAACTTTTCCACTACTTAACTGGTGTGCCTTGCTCTGAAAAGACCATTCTTAATGCAGAAGGGAGTCATGTTGTGACAGTTCTGTGTGTATTTACAAGATTCTTTCTAACATTAGGCACAGCCTAATTTATTTGATAACAGGCTCTGACTAGGACGTCTGTCCGACAACATATCTTTGGCAATCTCCTTCTAAGAAAGGCTTTTCTTACTCGAAAATTATTAGACTTATCCTAGTTTTCACTTTTTGGGGCACAGAAGTGAACACAAGCAATTAAAGGCGTTAATGCAATCATTCACTTAATACCCTTACATGACGCTACTTTTGGCTTCTTTAAAAGGCAATGCCCTCGGAATTTCAGTACATTCCGACCCACTTATAGGAGCAATCCATTCATTTTTGACAAATCCTAATCTTCTTAGTAATGCAGCACTTTGAAACAGAAACTGTGTTCGTGAGAAGGTTCTGCTGCAGCAGCCATTTGGCAGCACACGAAGCAGGTACAGCTTGTCCCCAAGCCAGACCTGCTCTCTGTGTCACACAAATTACCTTGTTCTTACAGTTTCTACAAATGTGGTTCCTAAACTCACAGATTCACACTCATTGATTCATGTCCTCAGGCTTAAATTACTTCAATTCTGAAATCTGCTGTGAAATTCCTGGCTCTTTTTGCCAGAGACTTTGCTAGAATATACTCTGAACAATATTGCCCTGTGTTACTTTTCCTAATGAGCTTCCCAAACTTAAAATGCTGTGAGCATGAACTAGAGAACAGCCAGTCAGGTGTGTGGTCATTCAAGGTATAGCTGATCTAGCAAAGATTCACATAGAAATGTCACATTTTAATTTTTTCTGCCACAGGACTTTACTGCACTTAAAAACTTGAACGACCACTGCTTCAGGTTTTAAATCATGTTGTAATATCAGCCTTCTGTATGAGAGATGGAAACTGAGGGAGAGACTTCAGATTTCATGATTTTCAGTCAGTTGGGTTATACTTAGGCTGAATCTCTTTTAAAAAGTGTAGTGACACTTAGAGGTTATGTCATGAGAGTTTTGACAAGTTTCACAACTGATGCTTTATGACAGGACTGTCCTGTCACCTTTTAGCTATGATCAGCTATTTCCAGTTTGCATATCCAGAGTGAAAACTCCTCAACATTATTAATCTCACCCACACCCCCCATGTTAGAAATTAATCAGATAACCCAAACCACAAGAAATTAGGTGGCAATTAAAAATATAAAGCAATTGAGAAGATGAGGTTGTAGAGAGGGATGAAGAAGTTGATCAAACAGGCCCATTTCATTAGTCTACTTGTGTCAGCTCCTCTCAGTAGGGTTCTAGAACAGAAAAGTTCCCCTTTTTCAATGGAAAGTCCAGTTCCAAGGCCTGTGTGTGCTTTGTAGGGTTTCAGAGATAAGAAGGAAATGATGCTGTTTAGGCAAGTGTTGGATAAAATATCTGGCTTTTCAAGACCTTTAGATGAAGATATTGTTTAGTCTGTCCTGTTCAGAGAAAAACTCCAGAGTTCATCAAGTTATGGAAGTATCTTGTTGGTGTAACCATAAGTTATAAAGCAGGAACTAATTTTCTTTGACAGAGTTTAATCAGAGAATGGTGAGTTATTAAGTGTGTTTCACTACTTTTTATCAAAATGAATCATTATATTGTATTATTTATGTAGAAGTCCTGGTCTGGGCTTCCATTTCCCACTTGATAGCTTGTCTTTAGGAAAAAAGCTCTAGAGACTTTTATTTAGACTAAAGACTTTAGGCTGGGTGTTAACTCTGAAATTCCAAAATATGAAAATGTACATCTGTTTCCTCTAGCTTTGGTAAAGTAAGGATAGTCTCTGCTTCCTTGAAGTAAGGACTGAACAGTGTGGGGGTTTAACTAATATTTATCTTCTTGGATTGTGAGAGGACAAAACCTGTGAGGTTAAATAGCATTCCAGATATTTTACCTGGAAGAAGGCTGAAGTACATGGGAAGAGAGGAACCTTGCCAATTCCATAAGGGCCTGAAGGAATTTGAGGAAAAAGATCCCCACTAACTAACACACTACTTCGATATTCAGCCCCTTCAAGCTAACAAATTCTGGAATTAAGGCAACTTCCAATCACTAGAATTCATCATTTGTCTGCTGGACAGCAGCAGCCAGACATGCTAATACTTTCTAATATTTCCCCTTTATATTTAAATCTTGGAGCTACCTCTGTTGACAAGCATGTACCAGAAACAATGCACAAACCCCAGACACAATGGAAAACATGAAGTGTAACTAGAGAATAATTACTCTCTCCTCTTTCTCCCTTAAGCTATAAGAAAATCATAAAAAGAGGGGTAGAGATTTTCCATTCTTAACCTCAGAAATCAAGGAAGGAGAGAAAAGTGAAATGCTACCAGAATTATTACTTTATCACATTTTATATTCCTATAATATTTTGGTAAAACAGTTATTAGAATATTGAATTATTGTGCAGCGAGACAAACTAGAACTCCCTACATTGATTAATTTATTCTTTTCTAGTTCCTGGATGTTTTCAGAGGAAAAAACCTTTTCTACAATAGTTATTGAAGGGAAAGTGATTCCTAAATGTAAAGAAGAGGAAGGGCCATTTAGAGCTGTCCTTTGCAATCAAAGAATCCTGTCAGCTGCTGAGTGCCTTGGGTGTCTGTGCAAACAGATTAAACTGCTTAGGTTAGTTTTAGATTAACACTGATTTTGACAAAAAACTAGTTATAAACTGCTCACCGAAGCAAACATTCGTGACACTGCAAGAATCTCTGATATTTATAAGGTGTGTTAATATAAACTAAAATGTATATCATATTACTTCCAAAAGTAACTCTTTTTGCATATAAGCAAGTGAATGTCAAAGCAGTACTGAGGTGTATGCATATACAGATCTAGTCAATGTAAGATGAATAAGTGTGACTGTCTGCCTTTGATTCAACAATATCTCAACCAATAGTCAGGAAAAATGCGTTATTTGGAACTTACAGCTATTTCAATTTTCTTGTTAATTATGAAAAGCTGCAAGACAAAAAGAACAATACTTAGGTTCATAAAACAGTGCAAATTTTAACGGCAAGAGTCAGAAAGGCCTTTTTCCTTTTCCAGACTATATAAGAATGTGTAATACTACTTAGTTAAATGATTTCCCAGCAGCTGTGTGTGTGTGTGTGTGTGTGTGCCACAACTGCCTTTTTACCAGTCAAAGAGACAAAAGTGAGTTGGGCTCTGCATAGTCCAGTGAAACTCTCTCCACACAAACTCCTCCCTAATGAAGTCACTTGAAAAAACCGGACCTTCGTGTCTAAGTCATTAAAGCAATTTTATTTTTGTCTTTTCATTATGGTCCTGGTTCTTAATCCCATATCAAAGCACATTAAAATCTGAGTTAACAATAGTGCCTGGATGCTGTTTACACAGAAAGGAGACAAAGGAGGAGGAAGCAGATAAAACAGTTGTTTTATCTCAAAAAATGACTCTGTCTTTATAAAAAGCCCAGAGTGATGCATTTCTTCTTTGGCCTTCTATGGGCTTGTAATGGCCACTCCAGTTAGAGACCAAACCACCGAGAAAATGCTAGGACAAAATAAATAATGCTGAATTTTTATGCCTTTCAATTCTTTCAATTTTTTTTAACATGAAAGAAGCAGTTCAGCTTTTTTAACTGAGCTGAGTATGGAAGGGAGACATATTGTTAATATTATTACAGTTTGGGTTTTTTTTTTTCTGTCCCTAACCATTTATTATTTAAATTTTATGTAATGAAAAAATAATTTCTCTCTGAAATGCTGCCAGCTTTGCAGTCAATGCTACAGCTATTTTACAATACAGCTACCAAAAGTTTTGAAATAAAATGGGAAAATATTTTTTATTTGAAACTCTTGAAATATTTTACAGTACACTAAAATGGGAATGAAGAAATTTGGCTAATGGCTGGGGAGGGAGGGAATCTCACCTGTCTAACAACTAAAACCTTGTCAGTGGCTGTTCTGAGACCAGGAATAGATTAGAATCACATAGTTCAGGCCTAATCCTGTCTTCCTCAAAGCTGTCTTGTCAGGGCTTGATTCTGAAAATTTATAGGGAATTTTAGGACTGGAATCTAATTTATTCTAAATTCACATTGTTTCTAAATGTGGTGTTATTTGAGGCGAGAACATGCTTGTTTTCATAACTTGTGTATAAAATAAGGAAGCAGTTACTGCCAGCCCCCTCACATAAGTTTTGTGGCAACTCACCAAAGATTTGTGACAAAATTTATGAAAAATGTTGCTTTTGAAAATAAAGTCCTTTTTCGTTGTCAATTATTGGTAGAAGAGGAAAGTGAATTATTAGAATTAGTTCTTCACTACTGCAAAATGCCTGTGTGCTTAAAAAACCAAAAGACTGTTGCTGACTTGAAATAAATTATTTAGTTAGCTCACTTTGCACTTGTGCAAATGAAAGAAAATCAGCTTTTCATTATCATTTAATTTTTATCCATATGCAGTTCTCTAAATACAGTACATTTATGCCTACAGAAAGTAAATGTCTGAAACTTTTGGTCCTAGGCACCTTTGGAATAAACTGATTTCCTTGGAATAAACTGTTTATTTCTTGTAAGGAAGAATATTTGCTGCCACCTTCTGGATTTTATACTACATGGCTACCAGTGCTATCAGGGGCTGACCCTATTTTCTGACCTTTCTACCTTGAGACGTGGTACCAGTGCCTGTTTTAGAACTGGTTTGACACAAATCTTTGTGTCTGAAGTGTACTGTATTTCAGTGTAAATGTCCCTGTGTGTGAACATTCACGCTGAGAGCTTTATGCAGGCTCAACAGGAGCACAGCCTGTTCCAGCCCCACATCCTGTGAGGTAGGAGGCTTTTATTCGTTCATTCCTACAAGTATCTGGTGGTTCAAACCTCCTGTTACAGTGTGCTCCATGATAGTATTCCAGGGTTTATTTTGGTTTTTAAAAAGCAGCCTCGAAGCAATGCTACTGAAGTTGGAAGGTCAGCTGTTCCAAAGCTCTGAAATTAAAGCACCATTGCCCAATGCTGATGCATTTTGATTAAATTTCAGAGTTTCTGCCCCACTAGTGCCATTTCAGGGATTCATTTAGGAAATATTAGGGTTCTCTAACACAGGAGTATATTGTAAAAAAAGGTGGTTTTGTGGGTTGGAATTCATTGCTTGTCACTAAGGACTCCCTTTCTGGAATTCCACCTGGCATCTGCCAGCTGTAACACTCACAGAGGGATGTTCAGGATCACATTGGCAGAGTAACTGCTGCATGTGCTGCCGGGGTCTGGAGATGCCTTGAAGTGCTTTGAACTGGACACTCAGGGCCACAGAGTGCCCTGGTGTCAGTGCTGCTCAATCCATGCATTATTTACTCATTTGTAGAATGCAACAGTGTAAAGATGGACCCTGGCTTCTGAATGATTTGGGTGCTAACAGCAAAAATCTGTAAGAAAATAATTCAGTATGAAGGGTACCCTTTGAAGAGTGTGCATTGAGTAAGGAATGGTGCTGAGCACGGAATGATGTCAAAACAAAGCAGCAAAGAGCTGTCTGTCAGATGGGAACTCCTGGTTAGAGTCCTACAGCAAAAAGAGCTAGACATGATATGATTGCAGATGTTCTGGCCACACAAACCAAGGAGGTTGGATTAAGCTGACACAAGCAACAAGAATTCCCAGTGCCTCGCTTTGCAATCCAAACAGCAGTGTTTAATATTGCTTTTCTCATAATTCTATATGAACAGTGTCAGGTGCTTGCATCAGTTCCACTTCAGTACTCTAGGAAGAAAACCAAGTGTACCCAGATGCCAGATATTTTGCTTTTGTTTGCAGTATAGAGCCATGTACCAACAACAACCCGCATAGAGGGGCTGTGAGAAGTAGCATTCTCACAAATCAAAGCCAAAAATCACTAACAGTTATTTAAGGGTTTTGGGGAAAAAAGAATCCTTTTAAAAAACTGAAAATATTTGTCCATAGGTTTTTACTATATGAAAACTTCTGCTTTTAATATAAATGTGCTGAATTCTTTGCTTCTCAATCAGTTAAAGCTCACACTGAAACTGAATGTTGTGCTCCATGTCACCCTTTGTAATCCAACGTGCTCCCGTGATTGGGAATGTATTTTACTTCTGTAATGTTCCTCCTTTTCTTCTGTTTGTTGTATGTTTCTTACAACCATTACAATCTCCTGTTTTGGATCTAGATGGAAACATCAAGAGAAACACTCCATCTCTTCAACAGTTCAATCTTGACACCTATTTAGAAATGACCTGGTTATTTTTATATCATCTTATCTTTGAATTGCCTGGAGTTATGAGAGGAGTTTCTGGTTTAAGATTTCTGTCTTTAAAATGTAGAAAAGAAGGAGGATTCTTGTTTGAAAATGCTGGTTTTACATTATTTCCCCACAAAGGAAGCCTTCATCCAGATAGTTAATCTGTAAGTTCAGGAAGTTATTTCTCTCATAGCTGAGTTTTCTCAGCCTAAAGGAGTGTGCAGTTATTATATTAACACAGATGTTTGTGCAGGTTTCACATGCACTGCAATTAAAAAGTTTGTAAAGATCACAGCAATGAGGAATAGGTTTTTCCTTTAAGTGCTGTAGAGTATAACTGGAGACTTGATCAGCACACAAAAAAGTCTTTGCCTGCCTTACTTAAGGAAGCAAATATTAAACCCGTGGGATTACTGTCATATGGTTTGTCTTAGCTTGTAAAGGAAGAGTTCAAGTCTGCATCTGTGGAGATCATTTCAACACAGAGTTTCAGGATTTTTTCTACTTTTTAAATCATTTAATGAAAACCTGAAGGGCTTCCTTTAGTAAGCAACCAGCCTGAAAACCACTTGTCAAACATAACTCTTGAGTGATCCCAACTTCTCCTTTATGTAATGGCATGCAAAAGTAATGTCTACTGTAAAAGAAGACCTGTTGTTGTACTGGGTACTGTGAAGTTGTGATGGGGGCACCAAGACTGCCATGAAATTACCAGGCTCACATATTTTCCCAAGATATCTACCAGCAGTGAGTTCATTCAGAGCTTCTGAATCCACAGGGTTTTGAAGATCTTGTCAAGTTTCTTCTTCGTATAGTGTTTCCATTCCAAGCTGAGCAGAGCCATTATAAAATACCATTATGCCAAGCTGTATAATTAAGATTTGCACTTGCTGTGCCAAACCACCAAAGCAATCAGTGGAATCCCAGCTGTTTGACTTCAGGTACAGAAAGTTGCATCATTTTAAAAGGCAAGACTGGAAGAGGGAACCTTTTTAGAACCAAAGGGTTTGGAATTTTAAAGCTAGCAAATCTGGAAAAGGATCCTGGAAAAAAGAGAGGAGAAACATTTTGCATAGTGTTAGTTGTTGTCATTTCCGTGCTGTTCCCCTGCCTCACAGTGTACAGAGCATTCCCCACTCCAGAGCAGCTGGAGCAGCAGCACGTCAGGGTCAGGCTGGTCCTTTGTTGAGCTCTCATCCTGGATACTTGATAAACAACGCTCCTCTCAGATCACATCATCTGGTGTGAAGTTCTCTTTGTAACTATTTGTCATCTTTGATTATCAGAGTTCAACAAAAAAACCCCAAAAAATTCAGGAAATGTCTGGAAATAGTCAGCTATATGCAGAATAGATGAGCCTGTCTTGCTGTTCTTTTACCTTCATTATTTAAAAATCTTCTGACAGGTATTTTATCCTGTGCACTCTTTTTTTATGGAGTTTTGTCCCCCCCAGCTTGTCTCCCTCTAATCCCAGTCGTATTTTCTCTCAAAATTTCTGCTCTGACACTTTAGCACTAATTTTTCTACCTGAACCACACACAAGCTCCACACTTCCTTTTTTTTTTTTTTTTGAGCCGGCTGGTACCTCAAGCTCTTATTTTTTGTTTCTTCCTCAGGAGAGCAGAAAGCAAAAGAATGAGGCTTACTTGTAAGAGATGGTAATGTTTTCATTATAAATGTTCCTACAGGAGAAATTCATTGAAATCTCTTTCTGGTTGTTTCATAGTTTATTATTTTTTCTCAAGCAGGAACATCGTAAGAGTGGTTCCTCTAGAGAAGGGATGAGGAGTTGAGCAGTTCTTTGTTGAAGAACTAAATTTTGTCTTTTATTTTTGAAGCAGAAATTTTAACTTTTTGTCTGAAAGCCACTCATCTCCAAAACAAAACTTTTCAATTCAGTTATATAGCAGGATATTTATAACTGAATCATAAATTGAAGGTATATTAACCCTTGATTGAGGTAGCTGTTTCTATGAAAAGGCTGTCTAGAATGTGAGATCAAAACTGGTGCTTTATAATACTTCCAGTCTGTGCTAATTAAATGTGTTAAAATAGTCATAAAACACTTAAATTCCTCCTTTGATGTGAACATACTGGAAGTATTGTTATTGGACATGGCTTAAAATTCATTGTTAAATATGCTTCCATAGGAAAGATGACAATTGCATCTTGGCAGCCTTGCCATATTATATGAAATAATTCTAATAGCTTCTTCAGAAACACATTTACAAAAGCTCACTGCCCTTTCCAAGTGAAATTTCAGATGGCTTCTCTACACAAACAAATCATTTCCTTGACATTTCAGCTACGTTTGACTTTAGCTTTTCATCTGGACCCATGACAATGAGCAGCTCAGCTTTCCTCCAAATATCTGCGTCATAAGAGATTACATCTTGGATAAACCTGTAGGCAGAGCAATCTTTTGAAATATTAGTAAGAATTAAAGACTTACCTGATTAGTAAAAAGAGCCTTGAAGCCAAGTTAGATCCAAGTCCCATGTGTGTAGGATGATGTGTATATAAGAAATTGAATTCAGAGCTGGGCTTTGAATGAGATTTTCAAAAGATCCAAACTGAGTTAAGAGCGCTAATGTCATTGAGACTTTTGTTTTTAACTCTTACTGGTGCTTAAAAATCCTTCTGTCATTGTTCTAGGCCATACAAAATACTTGTATCTTAATGCAAATGTCATTAAAATTCAGCTTTTCAGCATAGATGCACTTTCTAAGCTCCTCTGTCTTGGAGCCACAGGCATCAATACCAACACTTGTGGAGGAAGGACAAAGCTGCAAATCTCCTCATTAGGGAAATATTCTTTTGGTGGTGGGGTGAACAAGTACAGAAGTATGATTATAATTTACAGATGTGCTTTACAGGAGGAGACTAAGCAAAATCATGGAAGGCAATATGAGGCTGATTGGATTTCTGTGTCTCTTCAGAGCACTACTTACCTTTGGCAGGGGATCTTTATTCCAGGTACATACTGGTGTCTTAAAATCTACCTAAAATAGTGTGTGCAACTCCAGATTGAACTCTGGAAAGAGGAGAAGAAAGGAGGGAGCAAAGGGAAGAGGAAAAGGGTTGGGGAAGTGGAGGGAGGAACTTTCGTATTAACAGGCTAGCATAGGAAATAGACTTCCCCCAAAAATATACTGTCAGTCTATATATGGAAGTGAAACAAAAAAATAGCAGCCAAACCAAAGAAAAAAGCCACAAACAGGCAGAGAGGAAAGGGACAAGTTTAATGATAGAAGAAAAGTACAGATATTGGCAGTGGAAAACAGGTAGAAGGGAGATCTCCAAAGGACTAAAATATTGCTACTTTCTATTTCCAGGTAAATGCAGTATAAATATTTATTGAGTTTTCCAAATGTTTTCCCTCTGAATTATCTATCATTTTTTCTGAATTTTAAGGGGGAGATTACCCCTTGGTAATTTTCTTCTAAATCAGTCAATATCCCAATCTAAAATTTAAAGGGGAGAGTGGAATTTTGGTGGTCCAAAATTCATAGGAGTGTTTTTTATTGGTTTGATTAGAGTTTGAATTCAGCCTGCTTTCTGCATGTGCAACCAAATGCATTCTTCTCATTATTGATTGCAGTTTGAGTTACCATCATGGGACCAAACTACAGAGATTTTGTTCATACTTAGGAATGTTTTCTTCATCGAGATAGATGGTTCTACAAACCCTGCTATGATATACAAGGTCCATAATCTGGTCTGTAACTAGCTGAATGATAGTTTAAACAAATATAACAACAGATTCTGCCACCTTTATTCACAGAGTTATGCTTTAATCTTTAGCTTCCCACCTGGGATAGATTTTGATTCCCTTAGTTGTGAGAAACAGCACCTTGTTTTAGCCCTAGCACCACTGATGCTGATGAAAGCCATACTAAACTACGGAAATATTTGCTCTAGAGTCACTGCAGGATTATACAGTACATTTCAAAATCAGGCTCTTAAAAGTTCTCCCCAGTAGCAGTATTTCAATCCTTAGTCCCCAATATGACAAGTAAAAGATAAGTAAAAGACCAGAGTAAAAAGATTTAAAGTGGGATGAAGCACTGTAGAGGCCTAGGAGAAGAAAATGAAAGGTGTACAAGAGGCCAGTAGGAAGACATGGTGATAATCATGATTTACTGGTAATTTCTGTGGCACAGAGTACTCTGGGAGTGAGAATCAGCACTCTACACTATAGGCAGCCCTCCAGTTCTCAGTCACTGTGCTTTCACGAGAAACTGGTTCATTACATTGCAGCTGCAAAACCCAGCTCACCTCTCTGACTGTTTAACAATTTTGATTTACAGGCTTCTCTCATACTTGCTGGGTTCAAGGCAAACTCTGGCTAAAAATATGCCTGCATGTGGGATGTGACATTTCCCCAAAATGGGAAATTTTAAACAATTTGTCCAGCTGTCTTTCCACCTCTTTTTAGTCTTCATGACACTCCAGCATCTCTTATAGCACATTCTCTGTGAAATCACAGAGGCAATTCATGATTTTGGATCACAGCTGATCCACATAGCTTACAAGCTAAGCCCCTAGCTGATCAATCAGATTCCTGTGGAAGGACCTTCGAGCCAGGACAGATTCTGAGTGAATTCCATGAGGCTCTGTGCAGGCCAAAGGTCTATCCAGTTGTGTTCTGCTAGTGATCAGTCAGAGTCTAACACTGTATCTATTTGCTGTGTTAATACATATTACTATTAGTTAATAAGGCACTTCTTTAAAAAAAACACCACCAAAAGTCCTCTAATCCCTAGGTCATTAGAACACATTTGGGGAGAGGGACAGGAAGAAAGCTGTTCTTTGTTAATTTGACATACCAGGAATATTGCTCGCTGTTTCTATTGCTGTAGTCCTAAAGCAAAAACCTAGTGTCCTGCTCACTTCATGCAATGGCACCTCTCCATTTCAGGATGTCATCGCTATAAAGCACCTGATAAAATGCATAAATGTGCTAAAAATTTTAGATCTATTTTGATTCCTTTAAAAAGCTCAAATATTTTGGACCCAGATTTGAGGTGATACATCTGACATTCTTAAGTAAGCTAAGGAATACCACTGGCACAGTCTGTGTGCCCGGTGACCACTGCAAACCAGTGACTACAAGCAAAATGGACACTAAGTTTCTGCTTAGAAACCAGGTTTACTCTTGAATAACCGATGGTTTCCACACCTGTGCAGTGACGCCAGCTTTCTTGGCTGAAAATTTTGGCCTCGGAGCAGTAAACAAAGAGGATGTGGTGGTTTCTGGCTTAGAAAATGCGGAGTAGCCTGTGGGTGAATATGATTCATTCCCTGGGAGAGAGGCGTTGGACGGGAACGAAGGTTGGGACCCGTAGGCTGGCACGGAGTACACCGAAGAGGGCCGGGCCCTTGTAGGAGAGCCAGCACCAGGTGGAAGGTAGGTAGGTAAAGGCAGTGCTTGCTTTGAAGTGGACAGCTTCAATGTCTGCTTCATGGCAAGGCTTTCCTTAGGAGGTTGGAAAGTAAATAAAGATGGATCGAGTTGATAAGGTTGGTGTTTCATAATATCCAAAGCATTGAGACCTTTCTTAGGTTTTCTTTTTGTGTTTTTGGTAGCAGCAGGGGCCTTAGAGGAAGGCTTGGTAGCAGCAGGAGGGTAAGAAGGGCAGTGGATGGGATTATAAGCGACGGGTGGAGGTGCTCGGACATTAGATGAATATTTCCAAGAAGCTGGTAAAGATGGAGTTGGAGATGCGGCTCGTGCCATGTTTGCCTGCACAGTCTCTGAATCCACCACATACTTCTCCATTCGGGAATGCCTCCTGGCAAACAGCTGTGCTCCTTTCCCACTCATAGCTGGTGGCATCTCAAAAGGAGGCTTTGTTTCTCCAGCACTTGGGGTGACTGGTGTTGCCTTGGGGGCAAGGTTTGGACTCGCCAGGCTGGCCTGAGGCCCTTTGAAAGGACCAGCAAGGTTGAGAGTGCTTGGGGGATGGACAGGAGAATGAGGATACTGTGGAGATTTGGGTGCTGCAGGATACGCTGTCTGAGGTGAGGCTGGTGCTGGGAAAGAAGGAGGCTTGTTGGAAGCTGCAGCTGAAGGTGACCAAACTGGTGAAACTGGAGTACTAGGAGAAGGAGACACCTTGAGTGAAGGCTTTGGAGCAACAGGAGGAGGGGCCTTTTGCTTAGATGCTGGAGTCTGCATGAAATTGCAAGCTTCTGCTCCCAAACTGAGGTAGTCTTCTTCGGGTCCTGACTCAAAACCAGCTCCGGTCCCTTTTTTGCCCTCTGCATTGTGTACAAGGGACAACAGGGCAGGATTAGGACTTACTTTGGGTGCATCTTTGAAATTGAACATAGGTTTAGAAGTGCTTCTTCTCTTTGCCTCCTGCAGTATCCCAGTTCTTTTGGCTGGCACAGCAATCCTTTCATCCCTGGACGCGATGTGTTCCGTGGGCTCCGTGGCTGCCCACGCGGGTGGGGCAGCCTTGCTGGCCACTGGAGCTGAGACAGGTCTGTAGAAAGCCTCAGCTGGTGGGCTGACAGAGCAGTAAGGAGGTGGTGCTGCTGCATCTGAAAGGGGACTGGTGATATTTCTTACAGGTGAAAATGGTGCAGCTGCTCGGTTTTGAACTCCAGAAGGGAAGGGTTTTGCTGTTTTATTCAAAGATGCTGCCTTTTGAGTTCCAGAGGACTGAAAAGAGAGGTTTGTGCCAGGTGCTAAGCCAAAGCCATTTTGTTGTACCACTTTGCTGTGATTCACGTCTGTGTAGCTTTTGCTCACACAGCTCTGCTGTCTTGACATTTCCTCCTCTTTTGATTGATAGACAGAAGAGCTCACTTTCTGGAAATTCTCTGTCACGGTGCTTTCCCTGTGCTCCTCTGTCTGCACTGTGCTTGCCTTCATCTCCTCTTGCTCCGCCGTAATCTGATCCATCCTCTGCCGCCTCTTGGCAAACATGAGGGCTCCTTTCCCTGTGCTGTCTGCAAGCGTCTGCATCTCCTCTCCACTTTTTGTCTTCTTTTCCACCTCGAGCAGACCACTGTCCCAGTCAAATGTCACGATCTTGCCGTCCTTGTCAATGTCAGAGAAAAAATCTTCATCTATTTCCGACTCACTCGTTGCAAGCAAACTCACCTCAAAAGTGTTTTCCTTGTCTCCCTCTTCACCTTCACCCTCCTCCTCCTCGTCCTCGTCACGTTCTAACTCCCCAGTCCCGTAGCTGACTAAAGTGTATTTCCTCGCCCTTTGGCGGCGCTTCTTGAACATCAACACCCCCTTGGAATTGGGGTTGGGAGCTGCTGTCAGCAGCAGTGCAATGCTTTTACATTTAGATTTGGCTTCTTTCACCTGCTTCTCTGACAGGCTCTCGCTACGTCGGAGCCCTGTGGAAGGAATCAGAGTGCACATTAAATTCATACGGCCCACGAAACTGCAAGGAGACTAACAAGTGCATTTTTCTGTACTGAAATTCAATAAATATGAAAACATTTCTTTTGTATGGAAAGTTCATTATACTTGAGTTTTTCTCACAGTATCAGCTGTGTTATAAATTCCATACCCAGTGTTCCTTGGAGACACACCCATGCAATTTCTACATCACTTTCTTTAGGACTCTCTTAGCTCAACAGGAACACTACACACGTCTTTATTTCTAGCATTCTTAATTTTTATTCCCAGCACCAACAGGCAGGTGATGTTTTCTCATTTATCCAGCGTCTGGTCTGATATTTTCCAGATAATTGACTATAAGTTCCTAGGCTTACAGCAGCCATTCCCAGCCAGGCAGGCCCATGACTGCTTAATATCTGAGACCAAATGAAACTGAGCAGATTCTGTCTGACATTGGCAGCAGCTTCTGCCATTTAGGTGCTTGTTTTACTCCTGTATATTGCAAACTTGATAAAAGTCAGTATGCTACTGTGTATTAGCTGTTTAAAAGCAAGTATACATCCAGAAGGGCATACACAGGAAATATTAGCATTAACTTTTCAGCCCCTTGGAGATGTGGGAGTTTGTCCATGGTACGCAATGAAAGCAGGTTTCAGTCTTTAAACAATCATTACTTGCCTGAAATATAAGTTCTGTAAGATATAACATATACAGAATATTTATTTTGGAAATGTGGCAAGAGTGAACACACATTTAAGAACAGGACCAAGGAGACTCAACTAACTTCTCAAGGGTATTCACTGGAGTATCAATGACAATATTTCTGAAAGCATAAACTACTGGTTTTCATCAGGTCATGTGAAAGAGGAACAGATGCAGCTGCAAAGCTGATGAATGCACTGGACATCAGTGTGACTGCTTCCTTGTAATGGGACATGGAGCATTTCCCTCATGGGACAATGCTAATCAGGTGATGTCCCTGCTGCTTTCTCTTGTACTCTACTACTGAACCTCATCAATGACAGCCTCAATAGCTCCTCCCTTTAAAAAGCTGGAATTTAAAGCTATTCCTGACTAAACCAATAGTCACAAGGAATAAAACATGCCTCTGATAAAAGTAAATTATTCAGGATCTTTTCCTGGCATACATAAAACAAATTTAATAAAGAAAGCCATGCCGTGTGTTTTCTATTCATGATCCTTTTAGCCATGTCAGTAGATGGAGTCTGATACTTCTCCTATTAAAGACAATCGGAGTTTTGCCATTATGCCAGATGACTACACAACTGGACCAATGGTCCTTACAAGAATCTGTAAAAGAGAAAAGAGCATGGCACCCAAACCAGCAATTTGTAATATTTTATTGTTGGAGAGTCAAATCACAAACTCCTTGGCTCAGTCCTATGACAATCCAATTGTTTACAATAGTCACTGAAGGTATTTTCCAAAACTATGTGTTTTAGTGTTGGAGTGCTACCTATTCAGGTAAATATAATCTGAATAATATTTACAGAGAAAATTTCTGCTAAAGAGATCAAACACCCATAATAAAAGTTGTTCTCTAGTTCAGACTTAAATGCTGCATAATAACTTCTATTTTTGCAGAAAACGTGCATGGTGTTTGCTGCATTCATTATGCTGGGCAATTTATTTTTTCTAATTTGTAGACAGGTTAATAATAATAAGTAATGTAGTAATAATAATGCAAAAAAATTTGTATTAAATCAGTGGCTCCTAAGAGTAATGACCTGCCACTGGTTTAGAAGAGACTGCGATTGTCATAGTTGACACGGAAAAAGGACAGGACTTCTTCTTGAAAGAAGAGTTTATCATGTAAAAAGTAGTTCATTCTTTGTACTTTTGCCTTTTAAGACAGGCACTGCAAATAATTCCCTAAGAAATGCAGGCACAGCCCCACAGTTGGTTCTGACTTCACAGCCAAAATGTGAAGCATGTGCACTTTTCTTTTATACTTCATTTAATATGCCCAAAATATGTGGGTTGCATACAGACACTTAGGCATAAGTAACTGCCTAATCCACTTGCCACTGAGACACAAATGGTTATCATGCTAAAAATATGCTTCCAGAGGAATTAGCAGTGGGTTAGCAGAGGAGTTCCAACGCTGCATATGAAATAGTTTGTTGCTACAGTATCTCACTGCACACATTCAAGCACCTTTGACATACTGCTACTAAATCCCCAGACAGGATTCTTTACATTGCTGGGAAGGAGCAAGCAACCAATAGAAAACTCCCAGATGAATAAAATAACAAATAAATAAATAGATTAAATAATAAATAATACACCTCTACACCCAGTTAATCAATATTGGCTCCAGTGGCAAGTTTGCCTCCATGTAAACTTCTTGGACACATTTTGAAGCTCTGGGTCTGACCTCTGGGTCTGGGAGTCAGGAGAAATAACATGTTCACTTTACAGTCTAGAGAAGGCTGACAAAACCAAAAGGATCATGTAACAGTTACACACATGCTGGTGTCTGTCAAAATCTCTTCTGCAGACAACATCAAGCTTTGCTGCTAGACTTTTTTATTAACTTTTCAAAGCAGTGGCATGGCTTTGGTTTTAGATGATGCAAATGACAACGCAAAGCTTTTGCTATAAAAGGAGAAAGCCACAGGATTCACTGAGATATGTGCAAGCAGCTTGCCCTTTTTGTTAATATTTTACAGATTGCCATTGAATATGAGTTAGAAGACCAGCAGATTTCAGCTCTTTCAGGAGATGTAAGTATTTTTAGTTGGACAAAGTCATGAGTTAATTTCAAAGTGGAAGTCTACTAAGCAAAGTTATTCAGCGCAGTTAAGGCATGGGTATACTCTTGGCTCATCACCAGGAGCATTGTATTACCCTGAAAAAATACATAAAGCAAGAACAGAAACATCATTTAAAAGAAAAAGAGAGAGGGAAAGTTAGAAAACTGCAGAAAAAAATCTCTAAACATTTTTTTTTCTAATGCATTCTAAATCCTGAAATGATAGCCAAAGCTACAAAAGATGCCCCCAGGCAGTGCAAATGATTAGATGGGACATACTCACTTGCGTGCCTTGCCCTGTGCTTGAGAGGTCTGTGTTCCTTTTCCGAGTGCTTGCTGTCTTCTCCCTGCACGGTGGCTTCTGCTGAGATTGCAAAGGAGAGGAGGGAAGGAGGTGCTTCTGACTGCCCTCCTTCTACTTGAGAATCAACACACCCCCTTTCAGACGGAGACCTGGGCGCTTCCTTCTCCCTGTCTGAGCAGTCTAGGATCACCTCCACCCTGGGGATAGATGGAGCTGCACCTTGGATCCTCTTGACCTCCTTGCTGCTAGAAAAGTGGACTACTTTGTTTGACCACTGGATGTTGCCCTCCTTCACGCCCAGGGGAACTGCGATGAGGGGGCTGCTCCCGCCCTGTTGTGCACTGGGTCCTCTGCCTGAAGGGGGGAACTTTTCTGCCCCCAAGAGAGTCACAGCAGCAGCACTGGTGGCCTTGTGGGCGTCATTTGAGAGGGACACCTGCAGCTCAACCATAGCACCTGGCCCTTCTTCTGCCGTCCCTCTGACACCAGCCTCGTCTGTCACGATCACTTTGGGGGTGCCTATCACTTTAGGAGGAATTCTGTGGCTTTGTGTAGTCTCTTGTTTTGTTTCAGCAAAGTGTGTGTTGCTTTCTGCCGCTCCGTGGTGAGTCCCACTGTAAATCTCTGTGATGCATAAATCTCCATGGGGAATCTCTTGCTCGGTGTTCATTTCCAGTGTGGTGTTCTCCCCATAGTCCTCAATTTTTATGTTCTCGTGCTTCCCATTTTCTCTTTCAGCATTTAAGGTTTCATTTATTCCACTGGAGGATCTGCACATACATAAACAATTCAAGAAATTAAGCTTCTGTAAGCACAGCCCTTGTAAATAGAGTTGAAAAACAATTTCTGCATAGTATTTCTCCACCCTAATTAATTGTGGCACCTTCCAGCAGGTCCACTTAAATAGAAGAATTTTCCCAGAATGTAGACGTCTTAAATAGAAGCATCTTTGTATCTTTCAAAAATTTTCAACTTAGCAGTGCAGTAAGAGGGAAGTTACATTACTCTGGTAGAACTATGACCCCACTAACCTGAAATGTGGAATTGTATCATTCTTAACATCAGTGTGCTTTCACAGACACATTTCTGTTATAGGGTTTCCAGAGCAATGCTGCTGAGACATTTGAGACAATACTTCTTCATATTTCACATGTCCGTGAGAAAACTGACTTTGCATGACACCACAGGAGTGGTTAATTTTTGTCTCTGTAGCCACTACTGCAACTGTTTTAGGCACCATCCTTACATGTGGTTCCTGTCCCAAATCACTCACTCTCTAAGGAATAGAGAAGTACTGGATAACGATCAGAGAGAGGGAAATGAATATCTGAAATACACATTCGAAGAATTCCTGAGAGATCATCACCCTTATATATCATGGATTAATTGAAATAGTCAGGGCCTATTCCAGTGATCCAGCAAAAAAGGGTAGTGGACCTATACAATATTTCCTACCTATTTAAAAATATACTATTTCCAACTGGAAAATGTTGTTCTCACTTACAAAACCTACAATATATGTCAGTGTAGCTCTTTTTTTCTAAACTATTAATTCCTCTGGCCCAGTTAAGATTATTTACTGCTCATAGGATACCTGGTGTACTCTTTAGCACCTTCTTTCAGTACTCTGGACCATACTGAGTACTATTAATTTGAGGAGAAACCTTCTCTGTTCAGCAGGGCTGCAGCATGTTATTTAGAGTTTCTATCTGCTAGAAGGTAGCAAAGCACTTTTTCAAATGAGGAAAGTGGTAGGTGTCCCCACTAAAGTCCCCATCAAGTACTATGGAGGTTTTTTAAATCAAAAGCAGCCCTGGCTATTCTGAAACTTTGGAACCCCCTAGAAAAAAAAGGTTGGAAGAAGCAGCAGAAGGAATGAATCTGTCAGTGTGCTGAAGAAACTTCAATATGGCTTGCTTTTCAGGCATGCAGCTCACTGCTTGTGGTAGCCTGGGTCTGCCTCAAATAGCACGAGAAGCGTAACATCCATTTCACCACATAAGGGGCTTGGTAAAGGTCAGACAGATTTTTATTTAGGGAGCTCCTTGTGAGTGCTGCTGGATCCCATCGGATGGTGCTGTTTGGATGATCAATTGTACTGCTCTTGAGCACAGATAAATTACAGAAATCTGTAAACATTTCCTTGTAAGATATGGACTGGGGGCTGGGCCAGCAAAATGCTAACCTTTATTGGTAGTTGAATGATTGTGTGTATGTGTGGGAGAGAAATATTTCCACCTTAAAAGGCCCTTGCTACGTATGGATATACTTCTACTCTATATAGACATAATTGTGTATCCTGTGTCAAAAGGCAGAATACTGGGTATGATTTCTTTTTTGAAATTTCAGATTCCATTTTGTCAAACGATTGTTTCTGTTCCAGGCCTTTCCAGCTCACTGCAGGAACAACAGCCCTGGTGTAATTCCAGGAAGGAAGCACAACTCCTGGAGTCAGCACAGCAGGGTTTGTCACAGGCTCATGTTTTTACTCCCTACATGGTGTATTTTGTGTCGGCATGCTTCTTCCCCCTAGAAAGGTTCTCTCCAGACTCAGCAGTAGCCCAGGAGCTGCTAACATTGATGTGAGGAGGCCAGGCTGGCGTTTCAGTGTCTGTCCCCTCTCTCCACGTTTCCCGGATCCATCTGTTTAGCATTTGCCGGGAAGGTCAGTGAGATGCTCCCCCACACGGCATCTGGGAGTGCCCGCCCTGCAGGGTGTCGCTTTCCTCTCATCCTGTAAACTGAGCATTTTCTGGGCACTGCTGCTGGTCACTAACTCACTGTGGCTTACACGGCATTGGGAAAACTTTTGGTTGACATCAAAGGCCAAATAGCCTTTTAAAAACTATTTTCCTCCCAGTAAGAGTTGTAAGAGCAGAATTAGGTCAACACTTAATGCCTGTGAAAATCCATCCTTCATGCAAAAAATTCAGGGGCTTTCCAATGGAAAATATTCTTCCCTGCTAACAAAAGATACTTAGATATAAAGATCAGCGGTGGAATACCACTTAAATTATTCTTTCCTCATGCCTTCCAGCATTTTCTTGAGGTGGCTGCTAACAAGTGGCTACTCAGGAAAGGAAGGATTTGCTTCTCAATGCTCTCAAAGATGCTAAGACACTTCCTGAAAAATCCATATGGGGGTAGTGCTGAGAGGGATAGTACCCACAAATGAGGTGGGAGTGGAAGAGAAGTGTTTCAGTCCATTCTCCCATACCTGGGAAAATACACACAGCAAGGACTGGGATTTGGGAGATGAGCTGATGAGAAGAAGTTTAAAGATTCTCACAGTGAATTTCTTTAGAACATTTTAGTCACTTTCAGAGTGTTGAACAACTTCAATTTTCCTAAAATTTCTGACATGGTTTCATTCCATGAAACACTGAATTATATGGTATAAATACTCTGTTTTGGTTCTGATTTTCAACCTTGCCTTGTTGTTCACCATGCATTCTAGCAGGGACAATGGAGAGTCTCTTTCAGCTGCAGCATCCTGTGGCCTTCAGACAACTGAAATATCAGTTATGGAACAGCAACAGGCAGGAGTCAAAGTATGTGGAGCTATTTCTATGGCTGAAGAGAAGACAGCTGGTCAGCCACAAATATCATTCTTACAAGTGCAGCTCCAATAGCCACGTTATGAATTAAAAACAAAAGAATGCAGCTATCACATGAGGAACACTCAGCTGCTCCCCTGCTGAACCAGGAGCAGGAGCTGTGCACTCTGGAGAAGGTAAGCTCTAATCCTCAGCTACCGCTGTCCCCCTGATCCTGTCACACTGATCCATTACTCAGCCCCAGACAACATGTGCACACAGGCCATGCAAAATGTCTGTTATAAATAAAATGAGCACTCCTTGAGAGCATCTAGTTTTGAAGGCAGACTGTCACTTTGAACTGGTAAGCACTTGAGGAAAGGTCCTTTGAGCAGGTTGCAGGAACCATGAGGAATTCCACATGCTGTGTAGACATCCCTGGTAGCCAGAGACAAGTGCCTGTTTTCAGCCTTTCCAGGAACACTGCTCTGGTAGCTGTCATGATGAATTCTGATCCTTTCCTGGTCCTGCCTGTGAGAGGGAGCTGCAGTAGCTCTGGGGGGAGCCTTAAGTCCTTACAAGGAGTGTGGGAGTTTCAAGACTTTTCTTCCTCTTCTTACCCCCACTGAAGGCAACTCAGAGTTCATCCTGTCTGAATTCACAGTCTGGGGAGAATGTGCTTTCCTGTAGGTGGCTCTGAACTCAGGTTGCCTTTATTACACTGATGGCGATTACAGAGCAGGCATTGGAATAGGCAGATGTTCAGAGAGCAGTAATGCTGGCCTGCTTGCAAGTTTGCACGAAGCTTCTCTGCTCTAAGAAACTCAAAGCATTTTCAAAGAAAACTGAAATTCCCTCTCACTATTTTAGAAAGGCAGAAACTGAGACCCGGAGAGCTGTGACTTCCCCCACCTCATCTAGTGAGGTGATAACAGCTACAGAAATAGAATTCATGACTTCCAGACCCTCTCCTTCTCCTGACCACTAACACGTTTTGCCACCCACGAAGTCCATTTGCCATGTCATCATCAAGGCATATCTGGGTAGCACAGTTTCTCCATCTATACAGCCTTTGTTTTATGTAAGCCTCACTTTCCTATCTGTAGGGAGTAACAACACTTCACTGCTTCAAAGGAGTGCGGGGAATAACTGAACTCAAGGCTCTGCAATATGCATATATGGTAGTAGACACCTTGCAAGTATTAATACTTACATTTGGAGACTGTGCTATTAATTCTGTGCCTGACTGCTGCTGTTCAAATTATATACATTAATTCCTTCAGCTCAAATTCTCTGTCTTCCTTTTCCATCCAAGCAGAGTTACAGACATTAACAACAGGACTATCAGAACCTCAGTGTAAGTCTGCAAAACTAGTGTGTTCAAAGCCAGCATTTTTCAGGTGATTCACTGAATTGTAACAAAGCATCCTGAGCATTCCTGTACCTCTTGATAAGCATCTGCAGGACGTCAGTCAGGCTCTCCATCAGAACAATGACTTCAGCATAGGTTAGGTCTCCACAAGGCTTGCCATTGATAGACACCACCTCATCCCCCTCACACAGTCCAGCCTTGGCTGCTTTGCTTTTGCTGCGAACCTACAATGAGTCAAAGAAAAATTCCAAATTGCACAATTAGTGTTCATTTGAAAACAGCAGCAACCATGTCCTCAGCATACTTTTTGTCTGTGCAAAAGGATCAATAATATTGATCATAAACAAATTTACGGTAACACAAATTAATAACTTGTCTCAGTTGAGGTTAATACTATTCTGGCCAGTAATAATACAAAACCTTCTGCTTTACTGAGCTTGTGAGCTAGGTGTCAAACAGACTGGATGAATTCTTTTAAAACTGGGAGACATGGAAGTTTGGGACAGACAACAATCAATTGATCACAGTTTAGCGGGACTGCAAAAAATGCCCCATTAGTTTCTCTGAAAATGAAGACTACTAAGATTGTAAAAGATGCACTGAGATTGTAAAAGATGAGTCTGTAAATTCACACCTCTCTGGTCAGTGTATCAATATCTTCATGCTGGTCACTTTTTCCTTAGAAGCCCAACTGTAGTTTTAGTCTCCAAACTATAGACATCTGCTTCCCTGGAGATCCTAAATCCATGTTTAGTCATGTGAGTAAGTGCCCTGATTTACTAAAGCATGCCTGTTATGGTCTAAACTTCCCTGTTAAGTTCTCATTCAAGAATCCTGCGCAGCTCAGTTTTTCAGTTTCACTCCTTTTTCCGCTGGCAGTGGGTTACAACTTATCACAGTCTTTGCATAACAAAACCCAGACAGCTCTAACACCACTCAAGGTAAGCTTACAGTGGATGGCTATTTTTGAAGTACATATTTGGCAAAGACTGTGTTATATTAACCAGGATTCTTGCACAAGTCTATTTTAGAATGACATATACATAAAAAAGGGCTGGCCTTGAGTTATTTGAGCTCAATTTTCTACCTGTTGGTGTGAGTACTTTGGCCTTATGTCACATCCAGTTCATTCAGTGTTATTCCCTTGTTAATTCTCATAGTGTCATTTTTCTTGAAAATTTTTAGAGAAGTAGCATTTCTACCATACTCACAGTAGCAGAGTCAGTCCCTACTCACTGTAGGAAAGCTACTTCTGATATTCTCTGGACCTAAGAGTGGATCTGCCCCGCAGACTCATGGAATTGTCCCACATTTTCTATTAAGCCACTGAGCTGGTACCTAAGATGCATTTCAGAAAGGAAGTTCCTTGGAGTCAGGATGATATGGGCCGCAGCAGTAAGACTGCACATTTTTCTGTGGCAGGGCTACTATATCTATCTCTGCTGTTTCAATTTACACATTCCTATATGGCACATTATGGCTCTCGGAGCAGCGAAGGAACAGAAGCCTGGTGCATACAGAAGCCAGTTTCTACCTTGCAGAGTTAACATTTACAAATATGGAGTGGTATGCTACTCTGTTTATCTCCCCTTGGACAAGAGCATAAACATCCTTGTGCCTTGGGAAGAAATGACACTTTAGTCAGTGTTTAGAAGGTTTTGCTTTATATAAGAGATAGAATTTTGGATGAGGTCTAGTTACTGTCTTTTTTAAATAGGAGGGTATCCTATTAAAATTTTACAAGACATTCTTGGCCTGAATGTAAATATTTAATGTAGATGCCATGAAGTGTGAGTGAGTACATTTGAGTGAGGCTTTTTCAGAAAATCTATAAACATCCATTATAGAAACCTGTGAACTCCAAAATAGCATAATGTGAGAAGAAAACTTGTTTCTCTTTCTTTATTTAGTGTTTGAGGGACTCCTTGGTAGCATTACAAAGAAAAAAAAAAACAGACAAGGAGATTCATTTTCTTTTAAAACTTCTTAAAAGGTTCTCTCAGTCCATTTTTTCTGCCTTGTGAATTGTTGAGAGATCACAATTCTGAGATATATGAAACTGCATGCAAAAACACCCTCCCAAATTTGAACAATATATATATAAAATCACCTCAGTATTAACCCTTTTTTTTTTTTTTTTTTTTGTGTTTCTGTTGGGTTAATAAAAGGGAAGAGAGAGTGCCCAGAAGAAAACAGGCAAGGGCAGATTACGTGGTAAATTGTAGCAGGTTGCTTTTAGGATAGAATATCCCATCATCATTTGTGTTATTTCAGCCTCAGCATAACACCCACTTACCCAACAATATGTAGATGCTTTGCCAGGCAAGCTGTAATTGTTTCTGGCTTTGTTTATTTGTTTTCACTGGAAAGCCACAAAAATGAATAAATAATTTACTCATGTAAACCAAAACTTTTCAGATTTCTGGGAAAAATAATATAAATAAATAAATAAGAAATAAAGAAGACCCACCCAGAACAACAACAACACAATTCCAAGAAGATTTGTGGAAAGAAAGATCTCTCTGGTAAAATATGTGTTCGGTGGACAGTTTTCTCTCAAAATTTTGGCAGAAAGCCTTTGAGGAGCCCACTGGAAAACAAAAGCTGCTTTTGTTAGCAGAAATGCAACTTGGTCACACAGGGGACAGTGAGAAACTTTTATCCAGTTCTTGGGGACTTAAGGCAAGGCATATTTGGTTGTAAAGCAGGAGAGATTCTTACAAAACCAGTGATTGCTCTTGAGTGCAGCCCTGGCTTTTTCAGGTACTTGTTACTCCTATGTACTTGGAGTTGAAGTTTTCCTGAGGAAGAAAATGTGAGTTTCCCAATACATTTTTTGAATGGGATCTCACCACAAGAAAAATAAGTTTGGAAATATTTTCTTTGTTTTCCAATGCCTGGAATACTAGTATAAAACAGCAAAACTGGGCTGGTGCTGTTACTGCTGAACCTGTCAAGATACCAGCTGCTAGTGGGCACCCTGAAGAGCTCCTCCCCATTTTCAGCTGGTGCTGTCTATTGCTTTCCTGCTCCCCCTCAGTCAGGACTCTTTATTATTCATGTACCTGAACTATGTAATTTCTTTTTATTCCCAGGTTTCTCCTGTATCTAGAATTTCCCACTATCAGGAGTGCTCTTTGGTGATTAAAATGTCAAGTATTAAGCAATTCCTCACATCCACAGAAATATTAAACTTAGGAGAAAACTGTTCCATGCTATGTGAAGAACTTAGCCTGGGTGTTCACTGTTATCTGAGCACCCCAGGCAATCCAGGAGCCCCTGGCACCAGTTCAGAGGCAGCAGGGACTGGGGGCTGTCCAGAGGCTGCTTAGAAGGGTCTGTGAAGACTTCAGGTGGGAAGTGTGAGTGAGCACGGTCTAGGTGCTGTGCTGGCCTGGTGAGAGATCACCTCCCAAAGACACAGGTATGTGGGGAAGTGCAGGACCGGAACTTTGGTGGTGGCTGTGGGATGCTGCTGGGGCTGGAGTAGCCATGGATGCTCCCAGCATATGGCAGCTCCAGTCAGTTTCTTCCCCAGTAAAGAATAAATGGATGGATACACAGTGGCTGTGCTCGTGTGAGTGTGGGGAAAAGTATTTTAAGAGAAAGCAATTGAGAGGGCCCAGCCCTCATCCTGTGTACACTGCAGTGCTTTTAATTTAAACTAGATCAAGTCTCCTTCTGCCAACTGGAGACTCCTTCCTGCATAGATCTCCTTTGATTTAATCTGAAAGCACTCCAGCTGTAAACCAGAACTGTTCCATGCTATGAAACAAAGCATGGTAAATCAGGAATAACTGAGAAATTGGCTTCAAAAATGTTATCCCAATGAAGCTAAAAAGCTGGAGTCGATGCACCTGTTACTTGCTGCGGCTACAAGTGGATGCACAGACAGCAACTGGGGCTCAGCTGACCAGCTGATGATTTTGGGTGCATGTTTGAGCCCTATAATAAGCAGATCAGGGTTGAGGAATGTTGAACCTGGTAACAAGGTCAGTGAGTTATAGTTTAAAGTGAGGCAAATGGACTTGAGGACACTCTGCAGCCCAGGTTCTCTAATGGCACAATGAGGAATTATTAGGATTTTTCATCAGCTTTTCATCATCTTTGCCAGTGATTTTTGTTAAGGATGATGTGTATCTTAATCTTGTCCTGGAGCTCAGTTCATTCTGGAGCCAGGAGTACAAACTTTTATCTGGGACATGTGTCTAGGTGCTGTGCATCAAGTATAGCCTGACTGAGCAACTGATCCAAGGAATTGAGCAATATGACCATAAGCACAGTCTATTTAGCCTAAAATTGTATCTAATAAAATAAGACTTATGTAGCTTTAAAATATACATATATTTGCACTGCAAAATTCTGAATTTGGAAAGCAAGCTTTCCAAAACCATGGGTTATTTTCAGAACTATTTACTCATCCTTTTTCAGTTTGCCAGCAGCTTTTAAACAGCAGAACAGGAAATATTGCCATTGCCAGTGGAAATATCCTTCCCTGCATTTCAGGCACCTTGCTCATACAGACAGAGTGGTTTCTTTCACTGAGGGGTCACCTCTGGAAGAGCCTATTCAGTTGGCTATCCTGTCTGATTCCTGAAGCCTCATTTGAGCTGCTGTTGCCCCTCAAGGTTTGAAGCTGGTTCCTGGAGCCTTATTTACATGTGTATCCTCAGAGGTAGGTTTGGGTCTTGGGTGGCTGGCCTTGTGTTCTGCTGTGATGAAATATGTTGCCCAAAATAGCAAGGCTTAGCAGGCAAGGGACTTCTGTAGATCAGTTGTCCATCCTCATTATTGTTTACTACTTTAGTTATGTCAACTGCAAACTTTACCAGCAGTGACTTTTTTGTTTTCTTTTAAACAGGTGATTAAACATCAATAACAAAGGATATGTTCTTTGGCTACTGTTATGCCCTTACTGAATAATGATTCCTCAGATTAATGTTACCTTTTCAGACCAAACAACTAGCTAGCTTTTAAAGCAGTAATTTTTACTACAGTAGCAAACTGTGGCCTTTGATGTCTTACTTTTATCAGTAATGCAGAAATGTGTTTAATAAATTTCTAATTAATAGCCTTTTTAAAGTAATCATTAACCTAAATCTTGGGATTAGTACCCTTACTCTGTAGAACTAACTAACTATGAATTAAAGAGTGGCATTGTTTAAATGTGCCTTGTGTTGAGGTTTTTTTTTAATTGTTCTGTTGTATTGCCAGAGATATGAAATGGTAATGAAGCAAAAAAATAAGTCTCAGTATGTAAGAAAGTGGGGCTGGAGAGACACTGCTGTTTCTTTTGATGTTTGTACTAATATTAAAGCAGTAAGAGGTTGATGCACTCCTGTCACAAGTAATATTTTCTCTAAAAGAAATGACTTGCACATTAACTTTGACACCCTGAATACAGTTCTCATGTTTCTACTTTCTTTTTTTTTTTACTGTCAGATAGCTTAATTTTGAGAAAAAGTATAATTAAGTTAAGAATCCAAGTTAAATGGGTTATGTGTCAGAAATAACAATGAAGTCAACTGACTTGAATAGGCCTTGTCCTGGCCATAAAAGAGGTGGTGATTCAAAGTGATTGAAAAGACAGGAGAAGTGATGAAGTGATCAAAAATCTATGTCATTAGAGAAAGTTGTATTCTGCTTGCTGACAAAGTGACAAATATGAAAATACCCAAAGTATAGTGGAACTCAGCTTTGCCACTTAGAACTAAGTACAAATTAAAGGCCTGCCTGTTAATTGCTGCAATAAATTTATCTAGCTAATGTGTTTTCCTTTAATATGTTTTGAGGCCAGCATAAATAAAGTAATGTATTCACTACTTAGTTTAATTTTATCAGACATTAGGTCATACTTTCCAGAAGTTATTTTTTCTCATTAATTGATTAGCTAAGTGTTAGTCATGAAGTTCAGGATCAGGGATCAAAGATCAGTGTTTCCTGCAGACAGTATTTTAAAAAAATCCCAAAACACACCAAAAAAGGCACTTGATCTCTTCTGTTAAAAATCCTACAGAAAAGGCAGTGGCTGGTATATGTATTTAAAAATATTTGAAAGTTATCTGTCACTCTAATAAAATGAACAATGCTTTGCTATGAGAAGGAAGCAGAAGCACTCAGAGTGACAAATGTTATGACTTGTATGAAGTTAGGGAATTAAAAATGAAGTTACAAATCAAATTAATTCAGCCACAGTTTATAAATAAGGCTCTAGGGCCTTGTTTGGCAATGGTTATGCATGCAGGAGTCCTTTAGACAGACAAGTAGCCTTCAGTTAGTGAGCTTTTTGGGGGTTAGATATGAAGGACTGTACAGTAAGTTAAGCCTACCTCCTAATGTGCTTGGGTTTTTTAGGCATCTCCGTAGATCCTTTAAATAGCTCAGAGACTCCAGGCTGGTAAATAGTGCTATTGCTAAATCAGAGGGGATGATGAAGGGACAAGCTCATATCCCCTTGTTTTCTCCATGGTTTCTGGAGGGGATTTCAGTCAGGTTTACAATGAGAACATACAAATCTATTTCCACCTTAACACTTTATTCCCCATCCCCAAGCACTGCCATCAAGTTATAATGTGGGCTGTATAAATAATGAGTCTTAAGGAAAAACAAGTATCCATAAATGAGGAAAATTGGAAGACCTTTGTGTTCTTAATTTTCTGTTTTACCATGTATATAAAGAGAAAGTTGCTGTCAGTAAACAGATAGCAATGTGCAGACAGGAAAGAGTCATCAGATCTTCAGGAAAGGAATTGGAGCCACTTGTAGATTTAACTGAGTAATTGTAGCAGAGGAGTTCCTTGAGAGGTTTTAAAAGCCATATAATTAGGAAATGTTCTTGCCTAGAACTCTTGCTTTACATCCACATAAATTCATTGGAAATACCAGGTTCTGGTCTAAACTGAAGGCATTTTTGGCAGGACAGGGCTCAAGCTTATGGATTGCATTTTGAGCAAAATAGGTAAAATGCTATTGAGGTAACAGTGTCATTGATGGAGCTGGAGTGGGATGATTTACCTGGGTGTATGTATTCTGTATACAGACTCCACGCTGGCTGCATGCATTTTACTCTTATATGGGGCCTCTTTAGAGCTGGCATACCATATTTTAGAGCTGCTTTCATTAGCCATGCCTGTACTTGACCATGAGTCTGCTGCATGATGTGGCTCGCGCTATTTGCATCTGTGCTGCCTGGAGGTGACTTTGTGTCAAGCTGATTCCAGTTCTCATCCTCTCCGGACTGAATTTCTCTAGCAGATAAGCTACTTTCTTTCACAATCAGTCAGGGTAAAAGCCACAATATAAAAGCATAAGACAGGGCAAGTTCCCTGGGATTGTGAGATCCAACTGCTCTCTAGCTCCTCTGAATGTATGGGAATGCAATGAGGAGCCTTGCCTCAGAGCTGAAGCTCAAGTGCTGTGACTTTAGCTACTATAAATATAGATAATATGAATAGAGACAGTATAAGTATAAACTACTTTTCTATATTTTACCTTGAAGTCTCTGTGTCCCCTCCTTTGGGGATTGTATGCAAGATTTTCACAGTAGGACTAGTGAGACAATACAAATGCCTCTTAATTAACTGGGTTAAACAAAGATGCTTCTAAGTTGTCTCCCAAACAGTTTTTCTGAGAGGAAGCTTTGAATAATGAAGTATCTTTGGCTTGTAAGGTAAGCAAAGAATATTTCCTTTCACCAAATTCTTCCCGGAAGCAGGACAATGATATTGGGAATTGGGCAGTTCAGCCCACTCTTTTCTCCTTCTGGTCTTAAAGGCAACCTCCTAGAGACATCCACTTTCATGTCTGTCTGTAAAGTAATTACCTTTCTAAATGGGTTATGAGACAAAATAACATTAAAGACATCAAAGGAGAAAATAGTTAATATGTCCAGACATAGTTTTATTATTAAATGTTCAAAAAGCCTTTCCAGAAGGGGAGGTAGGATATTACTCTTTGCACAAGAGTGCTGCCATTGATTATCACTAAGATCATCATGGGAAAAATTGAACGCTGGTGTATTGTAGTAGCTTATGGCAACATAGGAGATCTTGGATGCCAAACCACATAAAACAAAAGTACTTTTCATCTTTAAAATCCATGGATCCTGTTGCAAAGGTTCTGGCTTTACTTAGCAACTCACAGCTCAAGCAGACCTTTAATCATGGTTTGCTCATGTAAAAGTTCATGGGACATTCTTACAGAGGGGATATGGTACTAGGTAGTTATTGGTTTACTTTTTGGTTAATTCTGTCTCCAGTTCTTCTGCTGGACTGTACATGTGAAATCATACTTCTTGATTCTGAATCTCTTTGATGACTGTTGCCTCCTCCTTCCCACAGCATCAGAAGTACTTACATAAAGGTTCAGATCTTCGCAGTATCTATTTGACAAATGCAGTTTGGTAGAACTTCTTTCACATTCTGTCGTGGGAGGGTTACAGAACCTGTTTGGCCATTTATATATTGACAGAGCACTTGTGCCATTTGGACCCAGAGAGCAGACTGATCTCAGTGAAAAGAAAAGCCTGCTCAAATTCCCAAAAGCCTTGCCTAATGTACTTGTGTATCATCTTACTGGCGGTTGCCTTTTTCTGGCAGAAGTCCAAAGTTAGCAGCTGAAGAAGAGATGAGATAATGACCTCTGAAATATTGATGTGGTATGCTGGCGACGCAGCAGATTTCCCAACAGTGAGCTTGGGTGTACGGCGCTTAAAGTCTGCTGTTCCTTTTGTACAGCAGATCCAGTGCATAGCCTTTCTTGGAGTGTACCATGGCATACTTGTAGCCGATGTGTCAAAACCAAAATGTTGTGCTGCTTTACCTTTTTACAGTGAATTATTGCTATGGTGGAACATGTGACAAGGGGAGGAATGATGCCATAGCTTTTCAATATGGTAGATGTGCATTGTGCACTCTATTTCCATTCCCCTTTCCTTCTTGCACTGCTTGAGCAGTGACTGCCTGTATGCTTGCTGCCTTATTTCTGAGTCCTAGCCAACTTTGATCTCTCCATGAACACTGTAGCTATGTTTTCATTTCTTCCTTCCCATCCAGTGAGGTAATTGCATTGTCAATGCTTCTTTGGGATTGAGAAAATAATGCATCTTTACTGAGTGCTTTGGTATAAAGGTAGAATCAAAAGTCTTTAACTGCAGTACACCCTATGGCCTGGAAATTAGAATTTCTATAATGATAAGGTCAAGGGAGAATAAATTGAGATCTAAAATGTCTTTATTATCTACTGAACAGTTGGAGGCAACAAGTGCTACAATAGACAGATCTCATGATAAGTATATCCACTGCCTAACCTGGGGCTGAGCTCTTGTCACTGATGAGTAGAGGAACTGCAATATGTTTGCAGTATTTGTACGGTCCCAAGACCATACACTGGGAGTTTCCAGTAGGAAAAGGGATACCTTTCTTGTACCAAAATTGCAGTCAAAGCACAGGTAAATGAAAGGTAAAAATCAAAACCTGCTACCTGAAAGTACTTACCGGCTGGTGCTGCTAAGAGAATGATGGTATATGATATGTGCACACTGTTACAAAGAGAACAATTCTAGCCTAGACTTGGGGCTGCTGGGAGAAAACAGCAAATATATGTGAGAGGTAAGTGAACCCTTCAGTTTCTTAAAAAAAGAAAAAGAAATTAGTTTGCTGGAGGTCTTTGTACTTTCCCCAGTTTAGTCCAAAGCATGTTTGTGTAATTTGATGCTTTGACTTGTGACTTGCCTTTCAGATTAAGCAACGTTTTGGGGGGGGACACGAGGGGCATGAGGGTTTTTTGGGGAGGTAGCAGTAGGGGGGATGACTGGCTTCTTAGTGACACACAGCCTATAAATCCATCCTGCTGGCAGGCAAATGAGCCACTCGGTTTACTGGTGTGCACTTCGTCAAATCCACTCATTCCTTGCTTCATATCCTGTATCAATTACTCTGTTCTGTGTGGCTCCCCTGTCTCATTTTCACTCCGTTGGTCACCTGCCCAAATTCTCTTGATGCAGGGGGGATGGGAACAGGCAGAGAAGGAAAGATAGGAGGATTCTCATTACAAATCTGGATTTCAGACAACACATTTAATCCTTAAAGCAAAACTGCTCCAGTGACAGTTAAAATGTTCAGTCTCCCCAGTCTATTCCCTGAAATGGTATTGTTTATTACAATCCCTTAACATTATGTCATGAGCTTGCAAATACATGAGCATGCCATATGATCATCCTCCTGAAAGGAATAGCAAAGGCAGCAAGGGACTAATGCTGTCTTACAGGTTTCTGTTTCAGCAAGGGCTGTAGCTATCGCTGTCAGTGATGTCAAGGTTATCCTGGAATGTGTGCCCAGTGATGTATTTCTTGCTACTTGCCTCACTGCTGAGGCAGCAATTCAGTCAACACCATGCAGAGGTAATTGGAAGCTTTGCCTCACTCCCAGTGGAGAAAGCAGTGGCCCTGTGTTTATCATGGGAGCTTTCTGTGTGTACATAGCTCCACACAACTGGGCCAGATCTCAGATTATGGGGTAGGGGGGCTTTGGTGGCTGTACTAGCACAAATGAGAGACTTTGTTCAAAGAAACCAAATAACATGAGCATCTGGTAAAGGCAGCATCTAGATAATATACATTAAACAATTGTTGTGTTATGCACAAGCAAAGTGCCCAATGCCAAATAATCTTCACAGGAAAGCACAGTCTTCCAAGTCATTTGAGAAGTGTGAATCAAACAGTGGCCCAAACTCAGCTGAGAGCTCCGTAGAGGGGCTGTGTTCCAGCTGTCAGTGCTTGTGGTCATCTTTACCTGGACTGTTCAACTAAATAAAACTTAGAATTAGTCTAAAGAAAAAATGGTCCTCTGTGAAGGCTGCTAGATTTATTTACCTGGGCTTTACATGGAAGTCTACCATGTTGCACTCTCTTGAACTGTATCTATTCCTTCCACTTCTCAAAATAAGTCAGCTAGATTCAAGTTTCCCTACTTCCCAGGAAAGTTATTACTGATGAAATTTCTTACAAATTTCAAAACTGCCTGCTTCATTGAATTTTCACTCCTCCTTGACATTTTTCTAACTGCTCAATTCTTCATATCTTAGACAGGTAGTGACAAATTTATATTGACTGGTAGCTTTAGCCATGAGATAGAGTTTCAGACAAGTCTCCAAAGACTCACAATTTAAACAAACAGTAAAAGAAAGCATGCAGAATCAATTATCAATCTTTTGATTTCCTTAGCATCCCTCATGCTTAGGATGTAATGTTTTGCAACAACCTTTTAAAACTGAGGCAGTCTCAGGCCAACCCACCTTGGTGTTTAGGAGGAAAAGCTCTGCCAAAGCTGGTGAATGCTCTGTGAGCGCCAACACATAGGTTCATGTGAAGGCCTTCCAGTGTTGTCTGGCTGCTGTCCTGAACAGCTCCTGTTTTGTGACTCATCAGGAAATTTGGATGTTCATCAGCCTCACCTCTCCCTGGTGACTCAAATAAAGCTGGCCAGGAAAGTAGCAATGACGATTCTGAGAGTGGATGTGCATCAAGGATATTCAAGCCTGGAGGAGGCCAGAAATCTGGGGAGGTCAGTGGTCTATTTCTCCTCCCAGAAGTGGAAACAAAGTTTCTGTGCTTGTGCTGGAAGCCCTAATGATGGGGGAAATGGAGGCTGGAAATTCCTGAGAGATGTTTTCAAAACCTCCAGGGAATTAAGAGAAAAAAATTATTCCTTCTGTGGGCTTTCTCACCTGCCTGGGCAACAACAATGGGCAAGATTTTTAACCTGTGCTTTTAACCAAAAAATTTAAGCCTATAATCTGTCAGGAAGATTTCCTTATCTGAGTCTCAATTTTTAAAGAATATATCCAGAATTTGCCTAGTTTTAATTTTATCAGTTTTATCAACTTCTAAAATGGCCATAGACAGATTGATGCAAACTGTCACAAGAATTCATCTTTCTTTTTCAGTGGCTTTATCTGAAGTGGCTTTAACCAAAGATAATTATACACAGGAAGAAGTATTTCTACTGAAAGGATCGCTTTGTCACCCCCTTAAGCCTTTCTTGTGAAAGTAGCTCTTGAACACATGTGGCAATCATACAGGTTTCATGAAATTGACACAGAGATTAGTATTCATGATCTGTCTTTCAGCTCCTAAATAAAATCCTGTGTAAGTAAGGTGTGAGACCAACCAGACTAAAACCAAAGTATCTTGCAAGTGGAGCATGACACTTGCCCTGGAACTGAAGGCTGAATGAAGAATGAATCTCTCCCAGGGTAGGCTAGAATAATATCCCCATCTCCTCATTCAGATTTTAAGATCAGTACTCACTCACATTTCATAATTTGGAAATATCAGCACTTTAAAAATTCATGTTAAATATGCTTCCAGGGGAATATTACAGTGGTAGAAGATGAACTATTTTAGCACGGCAAATGGATAGTGGTAGTCAGAACACTGAGGAAATGCTGTTTTACTCCAACAGTAATTGTGGAAGCTGAGCCACACTTCTGGCTCCCATGTCCAACTGTGGCTGTTGTCCTTGCACATTTGTGTCTGAGGCCAGTCTAACACAGAGGTGCTGAGCTCTATTTAATGTTCCTGGACTTAGTGCTCCCAGGAATTAGACCTCCTATTCTTACAGTCTCCAATTCCGGCATGCTGGCAGAGTTGGCTTGTTTAGTCCCTGACTTTAGAAAGAGCAAGTTGTCAACATTCTTCAAAGGCTGGATGAAGAGGATTGGTGCTCCCCCTGCCCATTCCTTTCTGTGTATTCCCAAGAGGAATGTCTGCCTGAGAACTGGAAAAAACTGCTACTCTGATGTGTGAGATATCTGTTTGTTTGTTTTTGTCTGTCCTGTTGTCCTCGGTGCAAGTCTTGGGCTTAACTCAGGATATTGTGTCCAGTCAGGCAGTCTGGGAAAAGCTGGCAGTTGTGTCTGGGGGCAGGGGTGGGGGAGAAAGAAAGTGTTATTTTTGCAGAGCTGTAAATCCAGCACCTTTTGCCAGTGCTGCATCTTTTTTTTTTTTTATTGCTTGTTTCTAAGAAGGTATTGCTGGAACAGCACCGGCTGCAAACAAAATCTTGTTTGCTCAAAGTTCACAACAGGACAGGTCATGCATTTTGAACATTTGTGGGACACTCGTAAAGGAAACACAGAGCGCGCTTTCCAAAAGCTTCAGCTTGAAATGCAACAGTTTCCTTACTGCCTGGAGCTTCAATGTCAAAGAGATTTCTATTTTTAGACAGAGATTCTACTCAAAGAACTATATAAGGCTGTGCTGGGGAGACCATTACCTTTTTATTATAGATGAGAGTATTTGTTACTCAGCTGGGAAGAAAAATTTTGTATAAAAGTGAAAACCACAAAGATACTCTCATCTGGTTGTCTTTTGTGGGTGAGAAGGAACAGAGATGAAAACTGAAGACTCAATATTTCTTTTTCAATATTCTAATTTCTCTCAACTTCTTAAAACAAGTGCTTTAGCCATTTAAAATGTCAGGCAAGGCTCTTGATCTGAAGCGATGATGCAAGAGGGAAGAGATAACTCCAAGTAGAGTTTGATGCCAAAGGACATCTTGCTATGCTAACATGTGACAACACAAGGGAAAACACCACAAATAATCAATGTTTTATTCATGGGGAAACTAAGTAAAACTTGATGTTACAGAACCTTTACAGGTACATATTTATTAGTTATCCTGAGTACAAAGTGGACCTAAACTGAATGGGGGCTGCAGCAAAACCATCAGACACAGTGGTCAGGTGGGCTCAGAATAATTGTCACAGCTAATGGCAGGAAAATGGAAGAGTATTTGAAGTTCTGGTTTTGCTGGGGAGCCTTCTTCTGAAGCTTGATTTTCAGTCACATAGAATCATCCAGGAAACACCTAACTCTGTTACCCTTAATCTCTGGGTTTGTATTAATAGAGAGGAAAAAGATCTGTACAGAATTGAACAAACTTGTGTTCTCAAGTAATGTTCTCACTGTGATTTCTCCCGCAGTTTGGAGAGGAGCTGTTGGGTTTCTGGTCTGGTTGGACTTTCAGAGCAGTCCAGGTGACACTGGCTTTAGCAGCTGTTGCCAATATTAGCACAGCAGCTGGAGCCAATTTGGTTTTGGTTGAGTAAGGACTAAATGAGGTAACAGAACTAAATTAAGGACACTGGGTCCACTTCTTCTGTAGTCCAACACAGCTCCTGTGATGAATTCTGAGTTAGGGATGGGACTGAAATGATGCTGGTCTTAACTTACCCAGAGTTTCTGTTTCTATATTGTCTGGCTAGCTGTGACATAACCTCTTTGGCTTCAGGGGAATAAAATGGGGAACAGCTACACTGAATGAGAGGTGAAGAAACAGCAGCTGAAGGTAATGTGTGCATTACTGTAACAAAAGGAAAAACAGTGCTCTTGAGTTGTGCAGAGTAACACAGGGTAGACTAGTCAGTGGCAAAGCTGGAGCATAGGCACCAATGGCTGAACAGCTTGAACGAGGGAGATTCTTTCATCCACTCAGTGTACTGAGCCAGAAATAGCGGGAGAAATAACATCTCTATTTTGACTTTTTGTTTTTTAATTCAAAAGAAATAAATAAAATAAATTTAGAAGCACACGACACACTGATCCTGGCTTACAGTATGAGAAGCAGTTCAAGTATGTCGGGGCCCACGGGTACCTTTGCAGAGTTATTGGTGAAATCAGCGTTAGTTACTGACAGCGGTGCGGGTCTGGGGCAGGGGCGGATCACCGGGCCCCGGCAGCGCCGCAGTTTGGGGCTGCGCCTGAGGGACCGAGCCGCGGCCTGGGCCGGGCCGGAGCGGCCCCGCTTCCCGCGCTTCCCGCGGTCTCGCACTTCCCCCTGGCGGCCGGCGCTGAGGGCCTACCCGCCGTCAGGGCGTTGCAGGAATGGCGAGGCGTCATGCCCGAAAAACCTGAGGAACGCGGCCCTAGCTCTGTTACACCGCTCTGCTAAAGGCCTTATGCGTTCTCCAGGAGGGGGTCCACACAAAGCAGCCCCTCACGCGTACAGGAGTCGGAAGTGTCTCTTCCCTCTGAGGTGCCTCTGTCCCTCCCCTGAGGAAGCCCCCTCAGAAATGTGTCCATGGCTGTCCCCTCGTCCTTCCCCGTGTGCCCGCTGTGCCGGCGAACCCTGCCGCAAAGGCGCGTTCCTCACTCGATCCCCTTGGCAGCTGTCTCCAGGCAGGAATCCCGGGCTGTCTTTCCACAGTTCCTGGACAGTTTCCTTCTGGGATTAAACAAATCCCCACACTGTTTCCCGAACGAGCAACTGGCTGAAGGTTCGGTAATTAATTCTGACTTTTGCTTGCTGTGCATTCAAATGGCAATGAACGTTTTCCTTCTCATTTTTAATAACTGACGCAGAGATTTTCTGATATTGACAAGCCATTTCTTAAAACGTTGTACATCTGGTCAGTCATTTGTCCTAATGTATTCTCAATTAATTTCTTCAGTGTGGTTTCCACTGAAATTTTTATGCTTCACTTGTAAGATATTGTTCTGCTCTGGAATTTGTTTTTATTTTGTTAGCTACTGTCCGTGGGGAGATCAGAACTGCTAGTTGCTAAATAACTAAAAGCTTCCATTTGGTCAGCACTACCTTTTTCATAATGACATAAGTCTATTACACAGTGTTTCCATTTGTAAAATATAAGTACAAATATGTTAATATACAAATGCCTATTCCAAGATGATAATAAAGGGCTATAAGCTCCAAGGCACTTTTGGACCTGAGAAAAAGAAGTATTAACTGAGGCAAGATCTCTTTTTTGTTTGATTACAGCAAGGTATATCATCCTGCATCACCTGAGCTTTTCCCACTACATTGGTTGGATATGTCAAAGAAAAAGCTCTAAAGTCCTGAAAACCAGGGAGACACCACATCACACCTGAAATTTTAATCATCTCAAATGGTTAGTATAAGGATCCCTATTTGATCATTTAAATTGGTTTATGTTTATATTTATATTTCAGTTGCAAACTGTTTTTAAAATATGAACTTCAAGATTTTGGTGCCAGTATAAACTCAATCTGCAATTTTTTCTGAAGCTTTGTTCCAATGTCTGTCTCACATGCCCCTCTAGATAAGCACACTTCTGTTTTCTGGGCACAGTAGTCTGCAGTCATGTAAGACAGTAACATATTCTGCATGTTAAAAAGGCTCTAAATGATATAGTAAGCCCAAGCACTTCTTTAACAAAAGAAGCAGCATTTTCTTACTGAAATGCTGCTGGAGGAAACAAATAGGATTAAGCAACACCATTGTGTTGTAAACAAATACCATCAGTCTGTAAGTCATGATCATACAATTATTTCCTCAGGCCTCCTCTTATTAGCTAAAGGTTAACTCAGCAGCACAAAATGCACAATGCTACAAAAACCAGCTGCACTGTGTGTGTGTTTGTACAAGTCTGAATATAGTTAAGGATTAAGATTTGTTTGAGAAACCACCAATTTCCAAAATATTTGTAAACATCTTACTACTCCTGGAGTCCTTTTGTGTAGCTGTTTTGAAACATATTTGCTGTGATGCTTGTTCTGAGTGTCCAAGAAAGAAGTAAACAAATTGGGTAAAATAAATGAAATTGAGGAGAAACACTAAATAGTTCTTTTTCTGTTGGATACTTTTAAGTATTGTCTGATTGTACATGACCATAATTGCTTGTCATTAGAACTGAATATTTAATCACATATAAAGAACACCAGGCAAATGTGGGTTGGGTTTTTTTTTGCCTTTTACCCCACTATCCTTGCTTTCTTTTGAAATGGAAATTTATGGAATTATCATAAAACATGAATATAAAAACATAACTGACACTATTAAAACCATACTTTGAGGAATTTAGCTGCTAATTTATCTTTAGAAAGTTCTGGATTTATATGAATGTTGATCACCACCAGAGGGCCCCAATCTCTTTTAGAACGAGCCAGATTATGTATTAAAACAGGGTAGTGAAATTTGGTCCGTTTCGATAATTACTGGTTTTTTGGGTTTTTTTTTGCTCCTGCTGCTAAGGTGCACGCACACATGCTGTGCCCTTTGTACAATGCAATATAATGTAGCTTTACTTTAATGAGATAATTAGAAAGACCTTCACGCTAATTGAGTCCTATTTTAGTGGAAAGCTTTGCCACCGGTGCAAAGTTTAATTGTGCTTGTCAGGTGAGGCTGCTATTTTCTGGTTAGAGGTTTCCCGAGTCAGCTGGCGTTACAGCTGAAGTTAATCTCTTCCCTGACTGCTCTGTGCTTGTCTCAAACACCAGAGGGCAGAAAATCCCCACGTAAGGAAAATGAAAATGTCTCCTCATAGAAAAATGATCATTCCCTTTCCATACAATCCCACTTCCTAGTCATTCCCTATCAGAAATGGCTACTGTAGGGCGTACCCAAAGTAAATTACAATAAATTACGTGCCTAGGTATCATGATGTGTTGTTGGGGTTTTGTTTTGTTTTGTTTTGTTTTTTACTTAATAGTCATAATTCAATTCAATAAACAATTCAATAAACTATGATTTTGTAAGTAACTGTAACTTGCAGGCCAGAGTACTGTTTGCTACGTTGCATATGTTGTTATCTTGATATATTGTAAAACGGAGCAGAGAAATAAGGACAAGGGAAAAAGATAAGGAGGTAAGGTCAAAATTAAGGCTCAGAAAAAGGAGTACTACAACCACAAAAAAACATTAGCTGCAGCTACAGTAGGGGTGGCTTTTTTGTAATTTTCCATGTCTGAATGTTTTTTGACAGAAGTGAAATATGAACACTTAGATCTGTTCAGATAGGCTGAGGATGATAAAAAAAACCACAAACCACCAAAACACAATCAATCAAAAAACCCAGAAAGCTTGGGACTTTCCTTCATTAAAACTCTTTGCTCCTCAAAGCTATTGACTTTAAAACTCAGCTTTGCAAAGAGGAATAATTTGATATGAAATGTTTGAGCAGCTCTTTATTAAAAGACATAATTTTTGATGGGGGTAAGCACATTCATATTGCACATTCAAAGTATTGCAAATTCTTCAGTACCATTTTCACATTACTTAATCTATTTTTACTATTACTTAATCTATTTTTTTATAATCTTCAGATTAACAGTAAGAATCACAAGTTTGATCTAGCTGAGATAGGGACATTTTATCTTTTTTTTCTTTTTTAATCCTCACTAAGACCATTCTGATAGAACATTTCTTGTGCTTCTCTGTCTTCTCATGTGTTATTTGATGTGAGAACATGAGGCTGTCCACCCAATCTGTCTATGCAGGAAAGTATCCCCATGGGATTGAAAATTGGCTGTTATCATTAATGACAGATCTCCCGCGAGTTTCTGTATTTCCTTACACAAAGCACACCACAATTCATTGGCAGAAGATTCTATCTTAGATTGAAAAACTATTAATGTTGTACTCTGAGACACCAGGGAAGACATTTCCTTACAAGCCTTTGAAGGCATTTATCATTATTGTCTGACTTTGCAGGGTTAGATCCTTTGGAAAATGTTGTTTGTTTTGTTGGTTTGGTTTTTTTTGTTGTTGTTGTTTTTTTAAGTAACATTCTACATCCTACATCTACATTCTACATCTACATAAGCAGTGTTATATACTTATGTAAAGATTGCCCTTTTATTACCACTTTTCATTAATCCCTCACTGAAGCAAGAGTGTACACATATAATTGACTAATGAGAGCCCACAAGGTGTGATTGTTGGCATTGTAAAAGAGCCACATTCAAAATGATCTGGAAAGACAAAAAGTGGATTTTTATAATTTGTTAGAGTAACACAAACTGTTTCACTTGGAAAATGGAATTTATAAATCAAGAAGTGTCTTGTGGATACCAGTTCAGCCACAGAGGTTCTGGACAGTGCTTAGTGTGGTTCTCACCCGAGGAAGGGAAGACTGGGGCAGGAGGTAGGTGGTAGGGTTTTATGTTGTCTGTTGGGTTCTTTCCTTAGGAAAGGAGTGAAACATGATCCTGGGCTATATTAATAGGGTAGCTCAATCTGCAGAACGTGAGAGGTAATTATTTATCTTTACTTGGTGCTGTGAGTACCCTGTCGAGTTCAGAAAGATGTGGGCAAATTCTAAAGAGTCCATAGCAGATCAGTAACTGTGCTCAAAGAGTTAGAAAGCATGACCTATGAGGAGGCTGGGGAAGAATTTACTGTATTCAGTCTTTCTCTTTTGGAAAAAAACCCCACAAAAACAAGAATAGAGATGGGAGGGAGGACTTAACCTCTTCACAGCAGGAAACTATTATAAAGAAGGCAGGAAAATTCTTGGTTCTTGTTTGTAGGCTTAAAACAGCAAGAAATCAACTTTACCTTGAAGAAAATGTAAGCTTATATACTCAGTATTTCTGAGGACAGTGAAGGATTTTGCTAAATTAGGAGTCCTGGAAACTCCTTCACTGAAGGATTTAGAAGAGTTTAGGTAAATTTCTCTCAGGAATTGCCTATGCTGGTTTAATCCTCTGGGCTAGAAGATGTTTTCAGTCGTTCTTGAGTGAAGTTTTACTCTGCCACAAGTCCTGATTTATGGTGACTGAGGTTTTGACAAAGCCCCACTGCAAGAGGTCATCAGTGTGGTTGGTAGATGTGTTTCGGCTCCAATCAGTGGAGTAACAGCCTCTCAAGGCTCAAGCAGCCCCACACATCTCTGCTCAATGCTAGCAACCACCCAAATAATCTTATGGGAAAGGGGGAAAACCAGCCAGGAGCCCGGTCTACAGGATCTGACTGAATGTATAGTTGCCACAGAACTGAAAAGGCCCACACAAACAGGTCTTGAATGGTGCCCCAAACAGCCTTGATTCATCTCAGCCCTATTTTTGAAAGAGTGCCTGCAACATGAATACTTGAAAACACAGAGCCACTTTACCTCTGTGTCTGAAAAGAAATAGCATAAGAGAAGAGAAATGCATTCATTCCTGGAATAACTTAGCACAGAATTGAGACTCCTTAAGGCCCGGGCTGACTTCACTCAAGAGGGCAGCAGGCACAGAAGAGAGTGTGTTACATGATCTCTCCCATTCTTCTGGGGTCAGTGCAGGAAGCTACAGTCTGTGCTAGAGAGGATTCTGCAATCATCTTGAAAAGTTTACTCCGCTTGTTGGTGACTCTGACAAGGTCTGGTCATGGAAAGTAAGACTCCTATAACTCCCATTGCCTTTATCAGGCATCTGGACTCATCTGGCAAAACAGATTTCAGATCACTTTTGCTATTGGGAGTGTAACTACCTCCCAAAATATGGCTGAGGAGTTAAGTGTCTGGATGACTGGATGAACAAGTGCTTAATTTCTTTCCTGACCTGAGTTCATATCTAATATGGAGAGTCTGGAATGGCTTTGACGTCACCCTAATCCACTGCAGATGCTTGTTCACCTTGCATTTGGAGAATACTTCATTACAAGTCATCTGTGTTGAAGAGGCCCTACACACTGAAAAAGAGCAGCTCAAGACAAACATTGAGGAGAGAAGAGGCACACACACAAAAAACTTCTGGAAGTCTCTTCTTGTTACTGTATGTATGCAGTGAGATATAGGAAACCCAAACAATTCCTGGCATGAGTAATGTAAGGAAATTAACTGTTTGATTTAGCACTGCTGTCTGTCCTCTCAATCAATTGCTGTGTCTAGGCTTGCTCAGGACACTGTGTCACAACACTTGTGGCTTCCTATTCAGACTGTCAAGTACCAAAATGGCAGGAGATTTTCTCAAAGGCTAATGCCTTGTAGAGAGTCATTGGATATATATTAACCATAGCTTCAGCTCTGAGCAATAAATATGGGCATGTTATATACCACCCGCACAGATGTGTGTGGACCATGAAATGATAAAATCTTTCCCTACAGTTAATTATAACTAATGTAGAGATTTATGCTTCATCTAGATGTGTTCTCCAGATTTTTCTTAAGGGAAAGTATCTATGTATTTAGAAGCATAGCATATAACAACAAATGTCTGCGACAGACAAGATACATTCTTAGAAGGCACTAGTCATTTGTCTTTTAGTGCTTGCTTTTAGACCAGCTGAGTATTTGTTATTAACATGTTTTCTCAAAATCTCTTGTAGAAAAAGCAGAAATCAAGGGGTTTTTGATGATTAGCTCGCTTAGAGGAAGTTGGCTTAATTATGTCAGTTGTAATTTACAAAGACTGCCGCAGTTCCAAAAATGATTTATAAAAACTGAAACTTCTTATACTTGAAGATACACCTAAAAAAGCAGTGGAATGGGAGTTCTGTTTCCTGTCCAATTCTGACAGTGGTTTGGTTTGTACTTTTTTATTTCCTCTCTAAGCAATTTCTTCTCTGCCTCTGGGTGTTATAGTAGTTTTGCATTCAGGGAGATCACCTACAGAAGATCCCTGTTTTTATCAGAGAATCCCCCTGCTTGATGAATATCCTGAATTATTCCTTGCTTTCTGGTACATTACACAAAGAGGGAATACCTGGAAGCTTGCTATGCTGTATGGATTGCACAATTCCTCATATGGTTCATCTGCTCTGATTCTCATGCTGAGGAAGATAGGAAATCATAAACTGACCTGAACACAGACACACACAAGGCACTGGAGCTCACTATTCCTCTTACTTTTAAGGCTCTCAGACTTCTCTTTTCTATATCCCTGCTTCTCATTTTTCTGTAACTCAACTTTTCCATTCAAAGCACTAAAGATTTTCAATTATAAATTATTTGAGTTGTGCCAGCATGAAATATGAGAAGTTCAAACCAGTTTTGACTAGCCTAAAGTATTGTACTTAGAAGAGCTGAGAGTACTGCAGGTTGTGAAGTGAAAAATTATTCCATTTTTTTCTGGAACAATATTTGTTCTCTGCACTTCATTCCTCTCTGTTTTGACACCCAAATGAAACTAACTGAGAAACCTTAAACCCAGATATTAGGAAGTTTTCTTACAATTAATCACTCTGAATAAGAAGCATCTGGTTCTGAGCGTACTAAATTTATGGGAGAAATCATACATGAGATGACATCTTACATCAGGGCTTTATCTTAACATAAAAAAATAACTCTTGTATTTCTTTTGGAACTCTGCTGTCCTCTGTCAGATATGAGAATAAACAAGACATTAGTTTTATTTCCCAGTATAAAAGTCCCTTAAAGCAATCTACTGGGAAAAGTGGGTCAGGAAACCACTGGCATTGTCTCAGCCTGAGCTATTTGGGTTGTAATCAATTAAAAAGGACAAAATTCTAATTTTAGTAGTGGGTCAAGTAGGCTTGTGAGAACTCAAAAGAGGATTGAGGTTGCTCATTCTTAATAAAACAACTTTTAGCTGTGGTTTGATTTTTTTTTTCCTAAGCAGCTTAGATGATATGAATATTGATTAGGTCATAGGTACACATCTCCCTGCAGATGAGGAGATGATCAAAGGGCATTGCCTTTGTGCTGCCTCTTTCTGTCTCACAGTACAGCCTGAGAGAGATGAGTTGCAAGGGCAGTTCCAGCAGGGAGCTTGGCAACTATGATGATGGTAATGCATGTTATCTGCTCCTGCACAGCAGATTGCACCCAACAAGTCAATGAGATGGCTTATTCCATTCCCTCATAAAGGATCATATGCTGGATTTGACATGCATCTGGAAAAAACTTAGGTTCTTCAGGCTGTATGCATTGCAGACTCAAGAAAAGGCAAGGCAAAAGCAGTATCTTTGCACTCGCCCTCTGCGTAATGGCAACCATTGTCAACCAGCTGTAGAAAAATGTCCCCTTACTTAAATTTTGCTTGCCAGATCAGACATTTCTCCTACTTTCCACTTAACACATCTCTAGCTGTATTTTGTTGAATCAGCAATGTTTCCTGTATTTAAAAGAAATTTGTCTATCCTATAACAAAACATTCCTCACTGTTTTTCCTTCTTCTGTTTAGCTGAAATGTGCAGGCTTGTTCTGCAAGCACGGACTCAGGGATTTCCGAAAGCTAAAGGTCAGCCTGAAATCTCACAGCATACTTACTGTACAAAAGCCAAGCAAGGAAATGTTCAAAGAGTCTTTGGAGAGCATTATCCTAAAATATAAACTTAGAGTCATGGCAATCCCATGTGCCTCATGGTCAGTTTTGTCTTTTTTTTTTTAACAAAGGATGTTATTAATATGAATTTTCTCATATCCTGAACTCTCAAAATAAAGCAGATTTAAGAGATAGTTTTTGCAGTTATCCTTTTTTCCACAGAATGTGGCTATCGCATTTTATGTGACCCTGTATCGACTGTTTTAAACAGGTTAGACTGTTGTTTTTATTTAATGGCAAAGTCAGTTATTTTTTCCTCAGACTATATCTTGCCCTCAAATACCATCTTTCATGATGTGTTCTTAAGGTAAGCAAATATAAATATTGAACACGTACTTTAATGTTCTATAATTACAGTGGATGGTCTTTGCAGTGCTGCCCATCCTATGTAATTCCCTTATCAGGGAACACACTGGGATCTCCCTGGTCTCAAATAGCTGATTTACCCTGATGATAAAGATATTTATTGACATTTTTGCCTGCTTATTGCAGCTTAAAGCTGTCAGAGAGAGTTCCTTTATGAAGTATAGAAAAATATGCATGGACACCCACATACATTTTCAGATGACTAATGTTGTTGCTGAAAGGAAAATGCATCCAACAAATCTGCTTGTAATTGGACCTGACTCAGTGCTGATTCTTCCAAATCTGGCTAGAAAAAGATATACTAATTCCAATCAAAATTGCTCATATTCTGCTGTGAGAGAGTGGGAATTACTGTTTACTATCTTTAGTATTCTCCACAAAAAGATGAAATTGTTGTGAAAATGGTTTCTTCCTAAGCGCACCTCAGTAGTATGTGGACCAGGGAAATTGAACAAGGAAAGAAGATCCTCAGGAAACTGTTGCCTAATTATGTCACAAAAAAAATGGGATTCAGTTAGTTTGGAAGCCTGGTTCCTTGTGGTGTACTGAAGCTAAATAGCAGGGGAATCCATAAACTGTGTTAAAGAATGAAGCAAGTTGGAAAACTTTAAAGTCATTTTGTCCAGAAGTCCTCATTAGCTCACTAGTGGTTTTGAGGGATTTTTTTTCCTTAATCTTTTTTTCTCTCCAGTCAATTCACATATGAATAGATATACAGTATGGGGGAGAGCTTGCAATGGCTGCAGTTGGAACAGAGTCCATGCCTTGTACAGCAGTTTCACATTCCATTTAGAGACTATAAACTCTTCTTTCCAAACTGTTGTTTTAGCTTCAGTCCTGATGGTTTTCTATGCTAAACCAACTGCAGTTAGCATTACTCACTGTGTGTATTTTCCTCTGTAACTCTGCCCTTCTGCTGCTCAGCATTGGTGCAAGGTCTTCTGGAAGGGTTATCTGGATTTATATCCTCAGCAGTGCAAGGGACTGCTGAGCTTCTGCTCCAGCCCAGCCCTTGACTTTCCATCACTGCTACCCTAAAAGATAAACTGATGATTGGCAACCAGACCATGCCAGCCCAGCTCTGGGCTGTAGCAATTGTATAAATCCACAGGGAACTCAAGCTCAGCCAGACACCAGGCTCCAGACCAGGCTTCATTCCAGCTCTCTTTGATGTAAAGACACTGCCTGAACTCTGTAGAAAGTGATATGTGAATAAGATGAGAGCAATAATTTTTAGTGCTTTACATCTATAGTAAACTTTTAAAGTTTAACAAGGCTCAGGCTTTTTATCTCTTTTTTTTTTCTCTGTGCAAGACTAAGGTTATTAACTCTTAGCATTTTATCATTGTATATTTTTACCTACATACTATGGTCTCCTGCTGCTAAAAATTCCTTCACTCAGCTCTGTTCTTCTCTTTTTCAATGTTTATTTTTTATGTGGATACATTCATTCCCAAGATATCTTGTCATCTCTTTGTGTATTCAATGTGATATCTTTTTTTTTTAATTATTAAACTTATGTCTCCTAGAAAAAACAAAACAAAAGAAAAGAAACAAAAAAAAAAAGAAACAATCATATCTGCCTGTGTTGTAGTAGAAGGTGGGACAAGATGAGTGCCAAGTCTCTGAGCACAGGGTCTCCAGGCAGTTAATTTATTCTGTTTGAACTATGTCTACACAAAAAAAAATTTGCTGGCATAACTATTTTTCCACATCTCCATTTCTAAACCCTATGAACAGATACCTAAACTCATGGCAATGGAAACAATGTATCTTCAACTGTCTGGCTCCAGGTTTTTAGCTGCAGAAACTTACCCTTTCCATTGTTGTTGTCAGTAGGACACAGCATTTCCCCAATGGCCTGTGTCAGGCTGCTGTGTGCTTTCTATTCTGTCCTATTCTTTAGCACGGAGGTTTGACACTTGAAATCACTTCAGCAGGTTAAAGATAAAACTCAAGTTATGATTCTCTTGCAAAAGGAAAAAAAGATCCACGTTTTTTAGATGCTGAGAGGATTTTTTTTTTTGACCAGTATAGCAAATACCACCAGCATTAATCTGTAGAGTCTCATATGGGCTTTTGAAAACCTCCAGTTTTGTGGCAACAGAATCCTTACAAATAAATTTTTACTCCTGTTGGCTCTATTTTATGCTTCATTTCAGGATTGTGACTGTGTAACAGTTCTGAGCGCTGTGGTTCAGCCAGCTGTATCAGCATTATTGTGAGCCTAAGCAGATAGCTGCTGTATAAATTAATGGTGTATATTTATACAGATTATGTGCTTGAGCTCGCCAGTGGGTTATGACTATTGTTAGTTCACATCATGTGCCGCCTCTGGCTGAGAGAGTAGATAGGAATCAGTGTTTATGAGTTATAGGCTCAGTCCCAAAAGATCTGAAAAACACAACTTCCAAGCTTTTTTGAGAAACCTTGTCCTTTGTTACATTAGCACAGCACAATGCTCCATGTTTTGTTGGTTGCTTATTTATAGCTCCAGATTATAAGCACATATATTGTTGTCTGTACATTTTACAATTTCTCTATATATAGCTTGTGCAAAGATGCTTCTTCCATAAGCATGACTGACCCTAATGTTTAAGAAATCAAATACTGTGATGAATTAGCTTTATTTTTTACAGATGTTGAAAGGAGGGAAGTAGAGGTGACACTTGTCCTTCATTTGATTATAAACTCTGAAGTATGTGGTTTTTATAGCTTCACATTTCAAAGTCACAAGCATGGTTGTGAAAACTTAAATTTTGCTTTCTCTGGGTATGTCCATGTAAGGAGCTTATATGCTTGATAATTGAATTAAAATGAACTAATACAAATCTCCTTGCAAAATTTTGTTAAAATTGCTCTGTTTCACTTAGTTCCACATGAAAACTGAAGAAAAAAAAAGCAATTTTATGCTTATTTGAAACTGAGCTAAGCTCCTCCGAGCTTGCTTATTTGTGAAAAGTTTTGCACTACTCTATGAAATGCAGTGCTGAAGTCTGTTATGGATATTTGGCATTCCTTCAGGTGATCCCCACAGGAACATTTGCTTCCTACAGAAAGTGAAACCACAATTTTAAAAACAGTATTCAATTACTTTTCTGTTTTTAAGGTTCTTTTTATTTTTTTTTTAATCTGGAATTTAATGTTTAGGCAAGATTAGAAGCTCTGATGGAAAATTACTAAGGCTGAATTACTTTCAGGGGCTCATAAAGGGTTCCTGTCTCATAATTCAATGAACAGAAGTATTTCTGTAGCCAGAATTTGAACTATTAGAGGATCAACTGATTTTCTCAAAGTATTGTAACTGTAGTGGCTGCTTTATGCTTAGGATTTATTATATGAGGAATTTGCTTTTCGCCTTGGGGATAATTAGTACTTCACAATTTTGAGAAAACATCAACACACATATGGACAGAAGGTAAATCAGAAAGTCTCTGTTTTGGTGTTTTATCAATTAAATCTTCTGTCTGCATTTCCTTATTTAAGGAGAAGTTTTACAACTTTTGAGAGCAGGTGCTCACAATAATTTCTGTGGCTTTGCTTAATATATTTAGAGCTGCAATGTGCTGTAATTAGTCTACACTGGTTTAGAAATGGCTTGTTATTGCAATGGATACACTGTGAATGTCACAAAAGCACATAACACTATATGGTGCTCTCAAAAAAAACCAACCAATCAGCATTAGTTTGCTGAACAGAAGCCAGAAACAACAACTAGATTTTAGAAATTGGATACTATTATATTAGAGGATTACTCACACAATATTTCATATCTTTTGTACTCACTCTGGGTTCCTCTTGAATGTGTTGAGCAGTTATGATGGAGTTGGGGATCTGCTGACACTTTAGAAATGCTTCATTTATTTATCTCTAAAAGTGCTAGGTGGGACCTTTTTTTTCCCTAGGAAGAGGAAAGATGGATAAAAAGATGTATATGTGGATAGGAGCAGTAAAGCTGTCATTATTAATCAATTTCCACAAGTGTCTGATTGGATTGAAACATCTCCAGTGCAGTTTTAAAAACTTGGATTGATACAAGGCCTGTATGATCAGAGCAGCTGCTTTAGAAGGAAAGAAAAGGATGTGGGTATTCAAATGGGAATCACAGCACTATGATCGTGAAAGATCATACCAACTTGCCATAAACCCTCTGTGAAAGCCTGAGAGAGAATTTGACCTCTAAACAACAACAACAAAAATAGTAAAGAAGGTAGTGATTGCTCAAAGGGAAAGAGAATTCAGGAAGGGTGGTCTTTGTTGGATTTAGGTGCCATGTGTCACTGTGATAATGTGAATGTGGCCATAGTTTGGCTTGTGTTGAAAAGCCAGGTATCACATTTGTTGATCTTGTCTTAAAATGAAACCATAGCGTTCCTCACAACTCCTCTTCAAGGATTGTGCAGTTACTGGTGTGGCAGTTGTGTGTTGCCTCCTTTTTTCCCCCTTTTTTAAAATTTTCAATTTCCCAAAGCACTTGGTGGTTTTGGTCTTGCATTCTATATTCCTTTCTTTTCCTTCTTGTCTCCCTTCTAGCCAGCTACTTTTGGGAGGGACAGGAATAGCCACTGACTTGCAGTACATGATTTCATCTTCTTATAACCCTAGGGAAGATAATAGGCAATTTACTTCTGTAGAAGTAGAGAACAGGAAATCTTGTCTTATAGGAAAAGATGGTTTTGTTCTTGGATTTAAAATGAAAATGACTCTGTTCCTCATTCAGGAGGAATGCTTGGGATTGTAATAATTGTTCACGGCTCGAACTGTGAGAGACAGACAATTTTCAGAAAATGTGACCAAAATAAAGATGAGTTAGGGTAGTCATAATGCAGGCTTTTTGTGTGTTTGAGGAAAGTAGGCAATCCACTAGTGCAGGGTTACAAAGATGAACTTGTTTCATGTGGTTTTAATCAAAGCTGGGATGCCTGGAATTAAGGGTCATCACCCTGCGAGGCACCTTGAGAAGAACTGCTGTTTCAAATAAGGCCATTGCTGACATGAATGTGCACTGAAAGTTATGCTTTGTTAGAAACCAGGCATAACAACCAAACCAAACAAAACCAGAAAGAAAACCCACACATCAACAGGATATCTCAATTTGTGTTTTACAGTAATTTATAGTACAGAAAAGAAGGAATATTGTTTCATTGTCCATGAAAATGAGAAATTTAACTTGTTCAGGCACATCTAATATATGACACAGTAATGATTGCGAGCAGTTCTGAGGCCAAACCACGCTTGAAAAGCTTGGCCAGATTTGTTTTCTATTATATGCACTTCAGCCTGCTCCCACAACTGGCTGCAGCATCCTCCTTGCCTCTGCTGGCTGCAGCCACAGCCCTGAGCTTGGGCTCATCAGTCTGGTTCCACCTGAATGAATGAGTGCAATCGACTCCGGTGCCCTCCATGGTGCTCCCCAGTACTCCCAGATCCCAGACTGGGATACAGGGGCAGACAAGCCTACCTCACACTCAGCCTGACAGACTTCACACAGCACCTGGCTCTGTCAAATGCCAGAGCCCTTTGCAGAGCCACAGCTCATCAGGTACCACACACTCCCTCTGGCAAGAGCTCGTTTTTGGTGTCTCAGAGGTGATGATGCATTGCTTTCTATGCACTCTAATAGGGAGGAGATAAAGATTCATCACAACTGCATCTCAGCTGCTGGCAAAAATTCAGGGTGCAGGATTTGGATCAGAAGTTAAAGCTACAGTTGTTTCTGTCAGTGATGCTGGGTGGTAGCAGTAATAATTTTTTTGAAAAAAGAGATGAAGATAGCATTAGAAACCCATAGCTCCATGCTTTTGGTCTAGGTTTTGCATTTGATTTAATCTCTTGACATTAAAACAGAGTTGGACATAGACAGCTTAATACAATGCAGTTTTACCAGGTCATGGGTACTTGGTTCCCTTGTTGCCTAGCTATCCTGAGTACATATAAACAAAGCATTCAAGGTAGGCATAGTTCTGGATGGGGAAAAGGGCTTAAATGTTGTTCTGTAAGACTAACTAAGCAGATGAAAATAGGTTCTGACACATTTATCTTGGGCTTTTCTGGCACAGAACTAGCCTTGTTTTTTGGCCAAAAATCATGTCAAATTCATGTTAGGATTGAAAAAATGAACTCATCCAAGGAGAAAAAGCTCAATGATAAGACTGCAAAAACATATGACAGCACTCTGTGTGATGCTGCACCCATGGCTACTTGTCCAGTTACTTAGCCAAGAGGATTGTTGGATGTCTCCATGGGGACTGGAGCCATCTCCCTCTCAGTGGCCACGGGAAGTCTAACAGCACAGCTACCAGTACGGCTTCATAAAGAAATTCCAATGTGCTTTACCCCTTGCATCCTTCAGAGATTCAAAAGCAAGTTTGAACAGAGAACTGGAAGCCTGAAATTTCCAGTTACCTCTCTTGACACAAAAGATTTAATGATGAAGGGCTATCATAAAAGGAAGAGGCCAAGCAATTGGCTAGATGTGGCCAAAAGGTAGTTGCACGTTTAGGGTCATTTGAACTTGAATCTCTAGTGATGTTAAATTGAAAATTTAGATTTACGTAATGCAGGGGACAGAGAAAACAGAAGGAAAATACCAAACACCTTTCCAGTGTTTCTACTTATTAAGCAAGGGAGCACCAATGCCCACTGTTGAGGAATGGGATAGTGTGGGCCTGACTTGCACTGAGTAGCATAGTGTTCTTAAAGAAGCCCACAAACCACTGCAGAGAACACCTGGGATCTCTTGTTTTCCAAATTTAGCTGCACAAGAGGAACTGCTACTTTTTTTCACCCAAGCTCTGAATACAATCCAGTCTTTCCAAGCTTCATGCTTCAAACATTTATGTTGTGTGAGAATTTGATACACTGTCTTGAAATTTACGTACCTTACTATTTTGTATACAAATGTAGCAAGTCAGCAGTACTACCAACTTCTGCCTGAAAGGCTAGCAACAGACTTCCTTTAGGAGCCTAACAGATCCTTTGCAATCCTCCTTATGGACAAGCAGTAAAGCAGCATTTGTGTCTGTGTTCTCCTACTGCACTTGGAATGAAGCTTGTTGTCATTTTGGATCTGCTTACAGTTACATTATCGAACCCAGACAAAGAAATCTAGACAAAAAAATTTCCTAAACAGGACAAGATGGTTGCATGGCCAATGCTCTAAAATTCAGCATGCAGTAGATTGCCAGAACGTGAGTATATTTTTGTTTTTCCTTCTGCCTGCCAAGCCTAGTTAAATACCGAAGCATAATAGTAATAGCATGCTGTAATGGGATGTTGCTACTTGCAAGCATCTATAGGTGATTTTTGCTAGGAACTGGCACCTTCTGTATTTCATATCAACACTTTCAAATACATGTTTGGCTGATGGTTGTTGAATGCATAACATGCAAATTATTCAATATTCAATTTGTATACTGTTCTGTTTTGGGACACCCTGTCTATAGGGCCATAAAAGTTCTTTTATGACTGTCCCTGATGCTGTTTTCATTTGGGGTTTATTTTTGGTGTGAGGAGTAGAAGTAATACTAGGATTTTTATAGAAAAGCTTTAACCTTATTGAAAGACAAAAACCCCCAAATAAATTTGGCATGTCTTCAAAAATGTTTCAGCTGTGCAGATGCCTTTTTGTTCTATAGTCCAAATAGTTTTCTTAGACCCCCCCCACCTGCTGGTGAAGTAAATTTGTTCAGCTGCATAAATGAGAAAGAATTTCATACTGAGTAGGTTTGAAGGCTTGTGAACCAAGTGTAATCTACTGTCATCATCATTTACATCTTCTTGTGCACACAGTGTTTGTAGTGAAGCAGTTAATACATCTAAGTTACTGTTCTTCCCTGTTTGATAACCCTCACAATTCCAGATTCAACTTTTGTATTTATTTGTATTTATTTGCATCAGGGCTTCCCAGTACCTTTACCTGGAATGGTTTCTTTCAAACCTGCCTGCTGAGTTCCCTTCCTTAAAACCCCTGACAGATAAAGGAATAGAAAGTGTCAGGAAAGATGTGTATATCTTGTCATATATGCATATATTTAACAAGAATTTTATGCTATCATCTCTTTCTTAGCAAAGTTTCATACCTATTCGGTGTTTTCTGGTGAGCAGCTCCTCTGAGCACATCCTTCCTCTCCCACCAGGTAACAGACTGATCTCCAGTTCCCTTCCTGCTTTAAAGCGTGACCTCTTGACAAACCAACCCACTCTTTTATAGCTCCTATTGTTCTTACTAGTTACAGCTGTGGCTTGTTGAAGCTAAGCCTTCTCCTCATTTTGATAATTAGCCCAGCTGCAACTCCTTAGGGGTAAGATTACTTTATATACTATTTCCATTCTATCCCCCCCACAGTATATGCCATTAAACAGGAGGAAGCATAGTGGAGCTGTGTCCCCTGGTAGAAATGACCAAGAAGATGACCCTAACACCCCAGCTGATGTTAGATTTGATATAGTTGGTGTATGTGGAAGGATATAAAAGAAAAGGACCAGAAAACCAAGAAGAGAGCAGAAGAAAATAGGACCCAGGTTAGGAGTTAGGTTAGACTAAGCAACACAAGGTGTTTGAAGAAAGCTTTTTAGGCCAAGGTAATTTAGAAGTGGATAATTCAAGGCTGGAAGTTGTGTGTTCATGTCTCTGTGCAAAAGGAAATCAGAGGAACACACTATGGGTGTCAGAGCCCATGGAGGGATGAGGGACAGTGAAACATTAGACGAGGCTCTGACTGCAAAATGTGTTCAGAACTGATCCACTTAACAACTCGGATGTGATAAAGGCAGGTTTGCAGGTAAGAGCAGTATTTGGAAACCCAAGTCCTAACTATTTCCAGAAAAAGCTGTATCTGACTCGTGAATTTAGGCCCTGGGCTGTAATATGGGACTATTCTGTATGGATTCATAACTCATCCCTGCCCCTCATCCGCTCTTTGTAACTGCTGCAATAATTGCTGGGACCAGCTCTTCCAGTGGAGCCCTTCAGCACGTTGCATTGCCATTAATCAGTTCTGCTGACCACATCAATATGAAAGCTAAACTTTATGTTTCTAAAATGAGTTTGCTGGAGCAGTCTTGGGCACAAGCTAAGAATTAGGTCCTGGCATCCAAATGCCTCAAAATATATAAGCACAAAATATTACATCCTTCTCACCCACATTGCAGAAGTTTAAAATGGGTCAAACTAGGAAATTTGAATGATATTTCTGTTTTTTTGGTTTGTACTCCATCTTTAGCTCCATTAGAGTACACTTTGATTAATAGAACCTGTTGTCACCCTTGTTCTGTGCATCAGGCTATTTTCCTTCAGAAGCAATTATTGCAGTTATACAACAAGGTTTGAAACTGGCTGTGCTTTCTCTTGCAGTTTTGATTTTAGATATTCTAAGGAGCATGCTAAAAATGTTGTTTTAGAGCTGTGGCCATATCTTGCATGTGTACTGTCAAAAATGGGCTCAATTGACATTTAGTAGTTCAGCTCCTGGCAAGAGCTGGATATTTGTCAGCACCACTGGTCCACAACCAAAAAAGGTATTACTTGGAGAAAAAAAAAACTTTCAAAAATTTAGGTTTCTGCTTCTGAGTGCAAAAAAACAGGCAAAAGATATTTTATATTGTGAGCATGGAGATTTTCCTCCAGCAAAACTACCTGAAAAGTTTTCTTCCATAAGTGTTGGTTTAAATTTAGGCCTTCAAAATACACCACGTTGGAATTCTGGTGGTGCTGTGTGTAAATTTGTGTTGCTACGAGCTCAGGCTGCCAACTAATGCATAGGAGACCTCAGAAACCAAGACAGTGGAACACTAAGGGGAGTCAGCAACAGGAAAGGGACTCGGGGAAAGGACTTAACTTGCAAGTTGTGTGCTTGACCTCTGTCAGTCATTTGTTCTGCAGTAGGAAAAATATAAACTAAACCATTGGCCTTTGCAACTTGGAGAAGGCTGCTTTACAGGAACTTGTCATTTTCAACCTTTGAAGGAAATGGGAGCTCAATTGCAAATTACACAGCAGTTTGAGGTAACATTTTTATGGACTATCACTACACTTTATTTGGAGTCTTTTTTTCATATACAAAATGTATGTTGCTTCCCGCCCTATTATTTTTGATAAGATTGTTTCCTTTATTTCTCGTCATTGCCTTGTGTTTATCTTCATTATTCTTTTTTTCTTTTAGGTAGGAAATAATAATTTGAGAATACCATCTAAAAGCCAAGGTACTTCTTTATTCAACACTTGTAAGTATTTCTGTTGTCTCTGCTGGACATTGTATTATTCCCCTGAATATATGACCTAGCAATCTCTTGCAGTGTATGCTCTTCTCATAGCTACTGCTGTGTATTACTAGGTTTTTTCACTTTGATTTTTCACTTAAAAATAAATATCTGCAAAAGCTACCATCAAGGAAGTCTAAGCAGAAGGGAAATCCACTCCTGTATTGCTCAAAGAACCCACTTGTCTCAATTGCAAGCAGCACTTTCTCACACCCTGTTTCTTCATAAATCTCTGGCTTTACTATGAAGTGCAATGGCTGTTATAAATAAATACTAGGTGTTTGCTGGCTGATGAATACCCATACCAGTGCCAAATGAATGAAATCTACAGTCCAGGAAATACTCAGGATGCTTCCTTTTAAATCAAGAAAATTACTCTCATTAAATCAATTAGGTAGCGCTTAGAGGAAAATTGATCCAGGATATCCGAAGGCATTAGTAAAGCGTTGGGTTGTTTCTAGTCCATTAGGGTCATATCCTGGCCAGTGGTTTGATCAGGGTATTTGGAAAATCTGGAGCCATTCCACCAGAGGAACTATTGCCCTCTCTGCAGGTGTTCAGCAGGAGTCCTCAGCAGAAGGGGGAAGGAAAGGTTTGCTCACAGTCCTGTTCTCTCATGCTGTTACTGCTGATTCCCTTTGATCCACAAACCAAGGCAGCAGCTCCTGAGTCTCCATGGGGAAAGCAGTGCCTTGCTGTATCTCTGCTGTGGATTCTGAAAAATGACCATTGTCAGAGAGGCCAAGGTGGGTCCCTGCCAGCCTAAACACAATCATATCCTCAGCACATTTGCAACTGTGCAATGTAGTGGCTCATGTTAGAAAGCATGAATAGCTCAATATGGTGTAAAGAAATCTGTAAAGGCTCCAATTTCTGTGGTTATAACCCTTTCTGATTTAGGGAAACTGTTTATTTTAATAGTTCACTTGGTTCTACTGATGCACTCTAATTGAATTCAGCTGAATTATTTCCCCTCTCTGCTGCCAGCCTTTGCCCTCCTGCAGCGCCCTGGCAACCAGGTCCAGGGTAGGCCTTTACAAGAGGCACAGACTCTCTTCTGCAGTCTGTTGAAATATCACTCCCCTCATTATCAGGCAGAGCACTATCCAGACTATTGTCAAGAATGAGCCTCCTGTCCCAGCTGGCCTGCCATTCCCAGCAGCAGGACCTTCCCAAACAGCAACCTCCTAGGCCCCCACAATGAACAGCACATTGGCACAGCAGCAAAAACAGTTTCACCCACACCTTTTTTAAAATATCAGCTCTATAAAATATGTATATTTTTAAAATCTTATTAAAATATCCAAATTCTATAATTTGTGTGTCCACAATCTACTGCAGTGCTAAATTATGACTTTGCCTGTAGATCTCCCATCATCAAAGGTACCTCATAAAGCAGTGCATGTCTAAGCTCTACTGTAAAACCTGGGCTAGACTGTAAAGCACAGAGTCATTTCTGTGTTTGCAGAAAGAACTGAGGCCTTGTGACACGTCCATGAACCTTGCTTGGCCAGGACATTCCCAAATGGTCCAACATGAGCAAGCTGGAAGGGGGGGTGAAGAAGGTTTTGAAGCTTTTTTTTTTTTTTAACTTAGCTTGAAGACTACAGGACACTCTAGATATGTTCAAATGCAGTTAGCCTCACGGCAGTTTGAAATGTTCAGCATTCTCCTGTAAAATTCCTAGGAATGGGAGTCCAGATACGTCAATAGTCTTGCCAAATTACAGTCATGATTTTGCTTTCCAAATGTGAAACTCCCATTGAAATCACTTGGTCACTTTCTATTAACTTCAACCTCAGTTGAACTAATCTTAGGAGAAACACTTCGGGAAAAGTTTCATAGTGCTTCAAGCAAGAGAAAATTATAAAAAAATTCCTACTAGCGTTTTGGGAAACTTTTATATAAATGGACAACATTGGAAATGAACTTTCAAATGAAAACCACCTAATAGTCTGAAATTTAAGGAAATGTGGCTTGACTACAAGGGACAAATTTCTTTATATTGTATATACACTAAGGAGAAAGAAAATTAAAATTGTATCAAATTCTCTTCCTAGATTAGCAATGTGCAAATAAGTAGTGCTGAACTTGGAAAAAAAAATTGCATTTTTCCATGTTTTGCATGGAACACTTGCTAAACAGCCAGTATCCCTCACCCAGCTACTGCATGAGCAAGCCTGCACTTTTTGAATGCATGTTCCTAAGATGAACAGATCACAAACCCTTTTAAAACTTTGCTTTATGAGACATAACCCCAGTTTCTCCCCCTGAAAGGCAGGATACTCAAGTGCTGCAGCACTAAGAGAAGCAGAACTGTTAAGTGGCATGCTGAAGACATGATTTCATTTATACAACTAAAAAAAAAAAACTAAGATGAGGGCTGTAAGGAAAGGATGCTGAATCATAAACATTAACAGAAGCTTTTCTGTCCTAACTTTACTGTTGTAACCTTTGTGGCATTGCAGGGAAAGCAATGCAGGGAGTAATACAATAATATTTACTTGTAGCATTTGCAGTCTCTACTGTGCACAGCATCAATGTTGTTTTATTGGAATAATGTTATAGTTTTTAACAGTTTAACCGATAGTGTTGGTGTTTGGGGGGAATTTCCAAGTACCTGAAGTACATGGGCTGCAGCAGTCCCACCATCTGTGCATAGCTGAGTAGGAGATCGTTCCCCAGCTCGATGGCTGGTTTTGGCAGCCAGTGATTTGCCTGGTGCATGCAGGAGCTCACTGCCAGACTAGACCAGACCAGAATAAAGTAAATTAAAATTTTCTCAAGAAAGGGGATTTCTGTCTTATCTATAGAGCTGAAACTAGGGCAGAATGTTTTATCTTTCCTGACCTTTTCCCCCTTCCCTTCAGAACAGTACGGTATTAGGTTGACTTACAGCGTTCTGAAAAACTTCATATTTTGCTCTTTCAAACTATCCTTATCATGCCCAAAAGAGAAGATAAATTGGTTTGGTTTTATTAAAATCCTTTCTGAACTTTTTACACTGTAGCTATTCTTCCCAAATGAGTCATACAATAACCATTCCCAGTTTGTAGTCAGTTCTCCAAAGAAGCAGAAGAAAAAAGAAACAACTTCCTTTTAAGGGAATGAGACCTGTTTGTAAAGATAAACCTCTTTCTGTTTCTATTTGAAGACATTCTCCATAACCCAAGAATTGATAGTTATAAAAACACTACCTACTTTATTTGGACTACAAAAACAGTCCTAGCTATAGAACATTGTTTAATGTTAGCCTAAAGCATCTGTATATACACATAAGGGCATTGTTGAAACGACACATGCAACTTGTCAAACGAGCAGCAAGTTTACTAGAAATCTGTAAGAAACAGCTTGACATTTGTTTGATTTCCTTTCAGATAATATTTTAAAATCAATTAGTGTAAACAAAGGAGTATTTAATATTTATGAGGAATGAAAACAGTGCAAGAGTATGTAATTGTATAAGTAAGCTAACAGCAATTTCTTTTAAAGTGCTGAATGGTTCTCAAAGGGAATCATGCTGCTTGAATGCTAGACAATACATATGCTCTTAGGATTTGGGAAAATATCTGCATGCCAGAATTTGCTGTGATAATCTATGAACCTCTGAAAGCCACTGTTATTTTAATAGCAGCTTTTTTGTGCTACTCAGTTTCTGTCTGTAGAAACTGTAACAGGTAAGTGTCTTCTCTGGGCATTTTGTTCTCAGACTGTCAGCCTGCCAAGCTTATTCCATTAGCCATGTAACCAGCCAATACCAGTTTCTCTAGTACCACATGAAAAAAGGTTAAAACATTAAAAATTTGGGATTACTTCTTACTTGGGTTTTTTTTCTCCCTTGGGGGTGGGGTCACTTTGCAGTCCAGGACATCCAGAAATGTATTCTAATTTTAATGGAAGCTGGAACTCAGATAATAACCAGATTCAGGTAGCTGGTACTGTAAGGAAAGTTGCATTTGTCAGGAGAACCACAGTTTTAAAAAGTTGGGCTACAGGGATTTTTAAAGATATCTGACATTCTTTTCAAGATATTAATTTTTAAAGTATAAAATGTGTGATTGCATGGAAATTAAACTATTTCACTGGACCTGTTACTTATATAGGAAGGTAAGAATAGATTTATAAATTAGTTAAAGGTTGAAGGGGACAAAAACCTGATATTAATTCAGACACATAAGCAGAGATGAATTGTTAAATCTGTATTGCCATCCATTTAGCTCTGAACCCCTGACACTATAGTTTATTAGAGAGTGGAGACAACAGAATCCTTTGTAAAAGGGATTTATGTTGCCAGAGGAGTTACAGCAGTCTTTTTCTGTGTTGTTAAAATAAATTAATCAAAACCAGCAGGGGGGCGTCCTTGAACTACAATGGTTGCATTATTCAGAAACTGTAGATTGAACTTTTAAGGAAATCCAAAAGGCATGGACCTTGGGAAGGAGCCAGTTGGTGTTGTTTTTAATGCTGCCATTTTTGACAATTCTTAATATAAGAAGCTGGAGTATTGTTTCAAGCAGACCTTTGGCACACATTTTAATGATTTTATTTTTATTTTCTTCCTCTGAATTATTATTTTTATATATTAAGACAAACATAATGTGGCATCTCTCATCCCGGATAGATCCCGAAGTACTTTCCTGGTCTTTGTCTAAGATCTGTGCCAGCTTTCAGACATTTGCTAAGTCAAGGCTGCAGTTCCACAGACAGAAGGGTGCAGCCCACACATTCATGAAATGCTCCGATCCTATAGCAAGACCAGCCAGATGTGCTCCTTCTGGGAGCTGAAGTAATGTTTTCCTAGCAAACCTTTCACAGAGGAAAGGGATGCAGGGTAACTGATGCCATTAGATCATAGGCATGAGTTGGAAGTTTCGTTTAAAATATCTTTTAGAAGTGAGATTCCTGCAGAGGGTCAGAACCTCCAGGTACACATTTCTTGCCAGGATCACTGAGGGATGGACTCAGCAGGGAATGGCCACGTGCTGAACGCACAACGTTGACTTTCTGCAACACTGGTTCTGTCAAAGAGGAAGGGCCTTGAAAAACATCCCAATTCGAAGTGCTATTGTTTATGTTGAAGCACAGCTTTTATTTTTATCATGGATGTAATTTTTATAAAACCATAATGCTAAATGTGATGGATAAATATCATTGATATTGCTGAATGCCTCAAATTAGTGAAACCTAGGAAAAAATTCCTACTTGCTTAATTAGTTTAAATTAAACCTGATCTCTTCCAAAACTTTGAATAATATAAATAAGGATTAAGAAACGTATCAGGAAAATGCCATGAGACTAAAACAAAAAATATTTTCAAATCTTACTCAGATGTTAGAATAATGATACTTTAAAAGAATTTTCTAAAAATAACAACAAAAGAAACAAGCACATGCAAATGCACAGAATAATCTTGACTGTATCATACATCTGGAAAATATAAGTGCACATGAAAGAGCTGCTTATTTTGAGGATTTAATTTAATGACTCGTCCTGCTCAAGAAGATTAACACGTGGCCATAAAAAACCTGCTTGCTGTCAGATTTCACCCCAACATGGTCATAGAAAGATTCCAGATAGCCCAAGTTGTATTGCTCTAGGGTAGCAGCATCCTTTTTCATTTTGTGTGGCTACTGTTGCTCCAACTTTGCTCCATGATGTCCTGCATATTTTTCTACTATTAAATGATGCATCTGACTTGGCTGCATTGTTTTGGAACCTCCAAGTAACCTTACTATGTTTAAATCCTAAACCGTGCCACATCCTCATGACTTGATTTTTAGACTGAAAACTGCATAGGAAAGCAACAAGTAACTGCATCTTGTACCAATTAAAAGGCACCTTTTGTAAGTACTTTTGAAATGAAGACTCTGGCTGCTACAAATCCAGAACAGTCATTTTCCCAAATGCCAAGGACCAAACTAAAGGAGTAGAGGCCAGGAGGAGCACGTGAAGGCACAGGTATTAACTGAAAAGATGTTTATGTGAATTGGTTCCATAATTTTGTATTTGTTTGCTGAGCAAGTGCTTCCCAACAATTCAAATTACCATGTACACTAAAAATTGATAGGTTGTGTAACTCCTTATCTTATGGCACTGATTTTAGCTTTTTAAGAAACCCTTAGAGTAAGACATAGTTTTCAGCATGCTGGTGATGTAAGGAGTAATTTTAAAACTGACTGAAGATCAGGAGTGACCTTTTAAGCAACTGAATAGGAATGTGAATATGTACAGTGCTCTTTTTCACCTAAAAGATCATAAACTGGCTCAGATTGCCTCAGAAGACTTTGCTGACACCTCTTACTAATATAATTTTGAAAGCAAGCTCCTATTATATGAACTGCTAGTATCTCCTCAAGTTTCTCTGGGAAGCACACTTTTTAAGGATTATGTAGTCTTTAAAAAGATGTCCGGGGCCAGCACCTCCATAAATTAAATTCAGTGTTAGAATCAGTGTCCAGTTTCCTTTTCTCATTATTATTTTGCCCTGAAACTTACCTTTTTCTTATTATCTTATGCAGTTAATTGAAAAAACACAGCAAAAGCATTTTAATGTCACTGTGATGGAGAGGATTGTACATTCTTTTAGCATGGAAGAAACTAGTCAAAACCAGCCAAGTGCAGTTGTGTCAGGATCTGTATTTGAAATACTGCTTTAGGGTGGGACTAAATATGTTCAAATAATGGAGAAACTAGAGGTACAAAAGGCCTCTTTGAGCCAAGTTAAATGGCCAAAAAGGAAACCCAGCACATGAAAATATCTGGCCGGAGAGTATCTTGCCAATGTAAAATTGAAGAAATTCACAAAAGTTCATGAAAACTTTAAATTAAACTAAACAGTGCAATTTTTGCTTTAAGGGACATACAGGTATAACATGAGATTATGTGAATCGCCATGGGTGAACGCTGCTTTCTGTAGTACTACAGACCTCTAAAAGCAGAGAGGATTTCATAACATATCCTTTTTTCTCATAATGATCTGATGGACAGCTATTAGAAGAAGCTTTTTAGTTTTTATCAGACAAGAGAGACACTGCGTAGGGCTGAGGCAATAGGTAACTCTTACAGCTGTCCATCACCGGGTCTGCATCTGGCACATTAGATCCAGTCACTGAAATAAATCATATTCCTTGCTCTTGATGGAACGTACCTGCCCACAAACATGGAACAATGAGTATTTTTCAACCTTTAAAAAAGTATTTGGGTCTAGAGCAGTAAAAAGTTTTTGGGAAAGATTTGGTTTGGCTCCCATTTTAGGTGAGCTCCATTGCTATGCCGTTGCCTACAGCAACACCCAGAACACCCAAAAAGAAAGCATTTCCCATAAGAGGAAGGGTTCCTTCCCACCCTCTGCAGTTTCAGCTGATTGTGCTAAAACATGATCCTGTTTCTGCCTGTCTATTTTTATCCCAGGGCCCAGCAGCTGATGAACCGTGCCAGGGTTTAATTCTTCAGCACTGGACGATGCAAGAATCCAGAGGCCTGAATGCAAGTCTGATTTGAACAGGTCAGTGCATCTTTAGTTTTTGCCTGAGTCAATTAGCACCCCATATCAATTTGTGCTAATTCCCAGCCTCTGCAACTTTTCCAGGCTTCTTATGCAAATCAGGCCTGGAAGCAAAAAACCAGTGAGTGACCCAGGAGGCTGGTACAGGGCTGGGTACTATTGTTCTCAGGCCATGCATTTCAGTGCTCTGTTTGTTCATAGTGTAACTCTGAAAAAAAACGATAGGCCACAACCCTAACTACCTCCTCAGGCTTAATTATTGTAGCCTTTGTACTGTTCTTGCCAGTGTAGAAAAAGAAGCATTCATGGGTCTTTCACTACATCAAGATTCATTGGATTATTTCTCACTGTTCCTGTAAATATAGAGGAAGAAAACTGAAACAGAATGACAAGAGGTTTTAAAGTCAAACCCCTTCTGTAGTCACAAATTGTGTCATGAAATCAGAAATGCTTTGATAACATTATACTGGGGATGTGGAAACTGACTTTAAAATGTAGCACATTTATGAGCTGCATCAGGGTCCTTGAAAGGAAGATTCAACCATGAAAAATTTAGTTGCATCACACCTATACTAATCTGTTAATTTTAATCTATTTGAGTAAAAATGGGCTTACACTGCAAAACTCAGGTAGATTTCCAACACCATGGCTGGTCAATGATGCAGTCTTGAATTTCATGTATTTCATGTTAGTCTATTCTTAATCAAATTAGTAAAATGAAGATCTAGTGTTACAGACTGAAGTCATGACTAAAAGTCAGGGCAGAGAAAGGATAATGAGGGATTTATTAAAAACACCATTTTAATATAGCTCAAAATTTGATTTAAATTGGATGCAAGACCTGGGAGAGTTCTTACACCTCCAGGGCTCCCAGCCCTGTCTGCTAAGGCTGTCGTCATATTGGGCTGCAAGGAACTGAGGTTTGAGATAATATTTTTCATACTCTTTTGAATTATTATTTCACTGCGTGTAATCAATAGTTGTGTGTAATATTACTATTTAATATTCCCAATATGGAGTCAGATAGGTACAGAAATACTTTTGTTTTCTCTTTGAAGAATTACAACTGCTTTCTTCTTCTGCAATACTACTGAAATAATTTTTAGTCAGGTTTTATCTAAGATCAAAATTTGTCCTAACTGTAGTGTTATGAAACCACAAGTCAAACCCTAGTACAAATTTATGGAGCGCTCCCTAAGGGGATTAAATTTTATTTGTGTGCAGGGACTAATAAATAGAAGTGAAAGGAAGATTTGGAAATACTAATTTGATGTTATGATTTTGATTAATTTGATATTCTGTGATTCTTGACTTAGTTTATATACAAATTTTCTTAAGGGCATTAATTCTGCTGTGTGGTCTGAGGGGAACTGAGCTGAATACTTTCAGCTTCAGTAAGAAAACATTAAACCTCTCAATGAAAACTTCCCCAAGGTAGAACTGTCTTTACATTCACTTACCTGTGATTTTGAGGATTGTGAAGAGCACCATCTAGTGATGATCAATACTGTCAGTATCATGAAAAGGTGATTATTTAAAGTGGACTTAAAGGCACACTGCAAATTCACTTACCAAAGCAACAGATACCTTCCCTCAGATACCCCCAAAAATGCACAATGCATCTAAACATTGACTTCGACTAACAGTATGAATACCATGAGATAACAACTTTAATCCTAAAATTTTGTTTCAAAAGCTAATTATGTAATCTCACTATGCATCCTATAATGAAACTCTCCACTTCTGTGAATGGCTTATTTTATATTGATCAGCATACAATATATTATATTACATATATATAAAAGTATATATATAATACACTTATTCCACTGACTGACAATTTAGGTGAAACACTTCTAATTTCCTAGATATCTGTTTTGATTTTTTTTTTTTGTAAAGCCAACAATTCTGAAACTTTGGTCTCTTTTTCTATGAATGATGTCTAACAGCTGCTCCTTCATGATGATCTTAGGCATTAAATAGTATCACATGTTGGAATTTGCTTAAAACATCCATGCTTAATGGTAGTTTTTCCTAATTTGAAGGATTTTGCAAGCGAGTCCTACACTATCCATCCTGCAAGTATTATTTCAGCATGCAGAAAGCTCATTATGAATATATGATAATATAGAAAGCTATTTATGCCTTTCAGATTACTTCCATATGCATCCTCTGTAATTAAATCAGTGGCTTATGGCAGCTGGCCTTTGAAGTGATCTCTGCAGAATAGGAAAATGTAATTTGTGGAACAAAATGCTGATCACACTATTCCAGCCACATCTGTTAAGCTCTAGTAGTTCAGAGATTTCTGTGCTGAGAGAGTTCATGAAAGTAGAAAGATTCCTGTATTTCTTTCAGTCCAAAGGAAAATCAGTGGAAGTGATGGGCACTATTCTAACCAAATAACAAAGTTTGAAGTCAGAGGCATTTTTTCCTCAGTTTTCAGTGAATTCACTGAAACTGATGTTTAAATAGCTGTACTTTTGTATTTAAATAGAAGTACTACAGTGAGAATGATAAGAGAAAGCAGAGCAAGAATTCCTGGCAGAGAAGACAAGGATATAGAGAGGCTAGTAGAGAGATGACTGTTTTGGTGGTGGTGGATGAATGAAGATGTCAGAACACATGATTGATTCCCCTTGATAGCAGCACATCATGGGAACACCTCCTCTTACACAGGTACAGACAGCAATTGCAATTACTGTTGCACAGCTCTCCATAGGTGCTTTTCTTACAGATGACAAGCAGGACCCTTAGAGCCTTTCCAAAGGGATGCCACTTAAACTGTTGGAGACACATCCACAAGGTGAGTGTGTCAAAGAATTATAGGCTTGGCCACACCTGTGCCTGATGGAAAAGAGTCACCCCCAGCTGCCTGGCACTCCTCTCCCTTTCCTCCTTCCTCTCCTCACCTGGGGGTTTCTACACTTCAAACCTGACAGATAGACTGTTCCTAGGACTGCTGCCCGAGCTGTCAGGCAAAATGAGGTGAGTTAGCAAAGCCCTGAAATCTAAATTGTTTAGGGAATACCATTCATCCAACACAGGTCAGTCTGCCTGCAGACCTAAAGAAAGTGAGAGGGCAGTTACAAGGAGTGCCTTCAACCAGTAAACATTTGCGATGGAGCAATATGTCCACTGTCTAAATATTTTTCCTTAGCTTACACTGATACATTATCAGTCCTTTAATTCATGGCTTCTAGTTTCTAGTGATGTCAGTCTACTCTGTACTATTAGCAATCATTTCTTTCTCTTACAAATAAGCAGATTGAAATGCCTTCAGCTCAAGTGAGTATCTTTGTCCTCACACAGACTTCCAAAACAGGTTGGAAAAGAAATATATCAAATAATTACCAAATAACTTGAGTAAAAGTTGCATTATATAACTGTGTTATCACAATACCCCAAAGTCTTAAGGTGATTTTTTGTTCCTTAGGAGGAAATGACTTCTGCTAGACACAGAAATCTGTACTAAATAAATCCATAACAAAATCTGCCACACTCTTCCCAATGAGGATTTTTATTCATGATATCTGCTTCCAATTAAATAACTGCACTGTATTATACATACTAAGGTCTAATCCTTTGCCCTTTGAAGTCAATGGCAAAGCTCCCAATGAGTTCATGGGACAAAAAGTTACTCCTCTGTTAAGGCTTGCTTTAGTGAAATTTCAACTGTTAGGTTTTTAAAACAGAGCTTCAGCTTTGCCATCTTTTTGCCTTCAGACAACAAACAGTTCCTGATATTCCTGTATTAGGCAGAGAGTACTTGGAAGGGCAAATTTAGTCTTATTAAATTATGCTCCCCTGTCATTCTGTTTGCTTTTCTTTCTGTTGCTGTAAGAAGCCACAATAGACATATGGTGTCTTACATTATTTTTATTTTAGAAACTTTCTAGAAATTCAATATTGCAGCAATTTATGCCATACGTGACATGTTTATGCTATGGAGAAGGTATCAAATCAAACCAGCAGTATAGAACACCACAGTTTATCTACTTTCTTCATAGCTTTGACCCATCAGCAGTTCATCTGCTAATGAATTGAAATATAAAACATGCTTCAAAGCCCAAAGCATCCAGTTTCCTAAATAGGACCATATTTCTGAAATATACTTACAGAAAGGCAAGTTGATAAAATAATGATTCCACAGCTACTCAGTCCAGGATGACATAACTCTTTTGAAGCAAAAGGTTACCCATGCATTCAGTGCCCAGTCCCAGATGTATGAAGGAGATGTAAAACAAAGAAAGATACTTAAAGGATTCAAAATCTATTTCTATAAAGTAGAATGACAACTTGGAAACAGAGTTTCCCTGCTAAATAATAAAGGGACAGTTCGTGCTGTGCCCAGGACAGCAGAACATTATAGAGAGCTCAGGGTCTAAGCCTGTTGTCTTTGGCAAGGTTAGAGTCAGGTTTTTGTTAGAATTTACGTTCCACATAAGCCACAAATAAGACAGCCACTTTTCACTGTTCTTAGTCCTCCACTGAGAGCAAGGTCCTGAGGTGTTTTGAAGATTTTTGGCCTTCATGCTCAACACCAGGTTGTATTGGCAGGTAACCAAAACACAGCACTTTGATTTTGGTGCATACTGAAGTGTTCCAGTCTAAATGTACGTTAGTCTGATCCTAAAATTCCCACTGACTATGGCCTACAGATTCTAATGAAATGGTGCAGATGGGATAAATTACAGAAAAGGGAAAAAAAATCCACTGTGTAACTTGTGTACATTAGATTTGAAATTTAAAACCTTCAAGCTGATATCCAGGGGTTTTTTTACTGCCAGTTTTGTTCCAGGCAGTGCTCGTGAGTACTGGTTGCAGTGTAAATGTTATCATTTCTGCCCATAGCTAATTCCATGCACAGAATTGTTCCTCTTAAAGCTGAAGCTATTTCTGCTAATCCTTCTCCCTTTCCAGAGTGCTAAGCATTTAATTTATGAAATATGGTCCCTTAAAGTAATTTCTGCTCTAAATATTTTTGCTGCAAATAGGAAGAACACTGGGTTCTGCATTTGAAAGAAAAGCCTGCCATGATACGCATAAATTGTTAGCTGTGTTCTCTTAAACAATCAGACACAATCCTAAAGGACTCTGTAAATAACATTTCCTGTTGTGATATTTTAATGTGAAGTTGGCCAGAAATCTTACTATTACATTCACATTCACAATAAGAATGCCAAGGCAGAAAATACAGAACAATGACAAGTAATAATGTCTTGCAGTGTATTTTAAATGTTTCCAGCAAAGAAAGTACAAAATGAAGCAAAGCTCTATACAAAGCAGCTAATCTAATTTAGTAGGAATACACTGTTTGGTTTTTTAGTTTGTTTAGTTTAAATCAGTGTGAATTATGGTGTTCATTCTATTCCATTGAAAACTCGCCTAGCGTGAGAGCTGGAAAAGCATCAGTTGGAAATAAGCACAAATGAATAATACCATGTATCCAAAACATGCTTGTATTTGGCTAAATACTGTGGGAAGCATGCCAAAACCAGCTTGGTATGTAGTCCTGTATATCCAAAACGGGGTATACACTCATGTGCTAGTTCAGCCTGCAGCTTTTAAACAACTAGATGGGACTCCAGTGCTAAACATTTCCACTGGCACAATGGCTGGAATGCAAAAGCTTGAAAGTAGGGAACACAGAGCCCTAACCTTTAGAAGAACATGTAAACCTTTGTTGGTAAGGGTGTATGGATTTTTTTCTTCATAATTTTTCAAACTAGCGCTAGCAGATTTTTCAGAAAGGGTTTTTTAACAGTGGTCTATTTTAGCTAGATTTGGGGAACCTTACTTTGTTCGTCTGTTTTGCAAAATAAATTAACTCAAGCTCCAGAAAGCCCAGCTTCTTACAGTCTGTCAATGGAAGTTTGGTAATTTATTTAAATACAAGCTGAACTATGTCATCTAAACACGTGCAAAAATGTATTGGTTATTAAATTGGGTCAAGGCTTGTAACACAGTCAAAATCCTCTCCAGAAAAGATAGATAAACCCACAATCTTCCACATAACTCCTTGTGTGAAAGAATATGTAAATATCCCTTACAGGGTTTTCCGAATATCAGCAAATACCAGCTGTGTCAGATGGTCTGAAGGGTGAATTTGAGAATAAGAGTCTGTCCAGGCTGCAAAAACAAACTATGTTTGGAAATGTATTAGCCAGCAAATTTAAACAAACACTTTTAAATACAGGCCAAGTAAGGCAAGTTGTGTTTAAAATCATGTAGGTTGACTCTAAACTCCCCTCCTTTGCTGCAAAGTTCAAATAGCACGTTTTAAACATGACTTGTTCTGCTGATTGCTATTGCATAAAGTTGTGTTCAAATCCTGCTTAAAATGTCAAGTGACACAAACTCAGTGGGATCAGCAGGGTCGTGTTAGCTCAGTGCTGAGCCTTCACCCAGCTCGCTGAGAACTGCAGTTCCAAGCAGTGGTGGAGAGGAAGATCCTGCTTTCACTAACCTCATTTACCTGCCTGCAAGTGGGAGCATTTGCTAGGGCTGACAATGTAAGAGCATGAAAACAACTTTAAAAGGTTTCCTTCAACCCAGCAGCTGTGATGTCTTTTGTGGATAGATCATCTGTTTGCTAATATATAATTACAAATGTGTATGTGACAGTGGTGTGTTTTGCCTTACCTCAGGGTCCAAAGCATATCTGTGCTAACACATCTCACCCCTTTTTTTGTTTTTCTGCTAGACAAAGTGTAGAGGTCAACTTGATGAAAACCTCTTGTGGTTGTTCTGTACGTGTCAAGTATTTTGGATAAACACAGAGAAAAAGCCAAACTACCACAACACAGCCCACCTCTGTTTACATCCAGTGTTAAGTAATCATATTCAGATATTACTTTTCACACTGTTGGTTCAGGTTGTTCCCAAGTCTTTGAGTTTCACTTTCTGTTTCAGGTTCCAATGAATCCAAAATGATGAAACTGAGACTTGAAATCTGAGCATGTTGATGGACAAGGGCACAAGTCTAAAATGACCAGGCAGCCAGTTGTCACATGCCATTACTAAGCCCAAGGTAAAGCTACAATTTGGAAAGCAGTAGCAGAAGCCTCCTTGTAAGCATCCGTTCATTTTTACTTTTAGGGCACTAATCTGGATTTCCTTTGAAGAGCTTATAGGTCAGAGTCATGCAACTTGCCTCCCTTAAATATTAGAACTATTTGGTTAGGTTCCTAAATATGAATTACCGAGACTTTCACAGATACAAACAGTGAGACCATCAAATTACTGTTTGGTGCAGGTAACAAATATGCTCAGAATAATGTACCTCTCTTGGAAAGATGATTTAACAGAGTCACATTGTAGATGAATATAAATTGAATCATCAATAGGACAACTCCATTAAATTACCTGTTGCAAAAGACATGCTTCTTTAAGGATATAACTTTACTGTTAACTCTCGTTGAATATTAATAGGAAAAGTCACAGGACTTTCTTTCAAATGCTAGTTCAGAAAATCAGTCATTATTTTGTATATATTTTTAATTAAAAACTGCAAAGAAATTTTCAAGAAGAAAAACCACAATGATACTCATTTTAAATATATTCTTTCATGTATCTCATGGTAAAACAGAAAGGACATCATGCATTGCTTAGCTTTTATATATCTTGAATACTTATCCTTCTAGGGTCACTGCTACACTGAGATTTCCCATCTCCTGCTTTGGGAAAGCCATCCTACAGCACAGCACTGACATGGTTTAGCGAAGGGATACACACAACCGCTGTTTTCCTTAGCTTTGGATTCATGATTAAGCTTTTTTTTTTAAAAAAAATCCATTTATTAGATAAATTTCTTAGCACAGTGTGTCATTGGACATAGCATTTAAAATGCTTTATCTTATATTGCGACAGTATATAGAATATGCAAATTCTTTTTAACTGAAAATAAGTTTTCTTGAATTATTTGCAACGTTATTGGACTTCACAAAGGAAGTTGGTGTACAGAGCCAGGGTTTAGAGGAGGAGAATTGTTAAATATAAATAAATATAAATTCTTATACCTTTAGAGAAAGTGAGTCAAATTTATATCTTGAATAAGGGTTTGAAATAGACAAGCAGAATGATACTTTCTCATACTTCTGAAAAATCCATTTGTTGCAATCTCACACTTAGAAATTACTGAAAGGTCTTGAATCTAATTTAGTGGTAAAATTATTTGCTGATGAAAATTGCCTGTTTTATCTGCAAAAGTATTTGTGAAAAAGTACTGAAATACTTTTTGGTAAAAAGTTTGTCTTTATTTCTCCATTAAAATTTTGCATGGTAATGGAAGACAATAATTTATACTGCAGGCAAAACTCTCATGGATTTCAGTGGGAATGCTACTTGAACACATGCTTTAGGAGCTAGGCAGAGGGGGGATGGTTTACATATTCTTTATAAATGTAATAAAACTATTTTAAAATGCATAAAACAAACTGGTAAAAGCTGCTTCTGGCAGTGAGCTGCAGTGACTTATCCCATCAGCTTTGAAAACAATATGTTTCCTTTGTCACAGAGGAAGTAGTGTGAATTTGGGGGTTTTGTGTCCTGACATATTTTAATGGATTATCTCATTTTCCTCTATTTCATATCCCTCTCCACTTTAGATCTATATCACAATCACTTCTCCACTCATGACCAGAACCTGAGTGCCCTTCCCTCTGCTCTAACAAAGGTTAGCAACCCCTCTGGAGCCTTTTCTTTCATTTTCAGGAAAACAAACTTGTACCTGTGAGTTTTTTCCTAAAAATACATATTATTATTTTCCAAATGTGAGTATGTTTCCCTGGGGATTTCCCATTAGAAAATACTGTATGTTATTGAATATACAGTAATACTGTATTACTGAAAATACATTAAAGTACAACTACCTCAAGTTCCAAACTTTAGTACCCAGACTTAAGAGGCCCGGTCTAGGATGTGAACATAAAAAAAAAAAAAAAACAAACAAAAAACCCACCCTTGAAAAGATCATTTTTATCAGGAAAGCTAAGGTTTAGTCAGAATCTTGTGATTTTTACTTTTGATTTTATGTAATCAAGGCCACTTGCCTTTTACCGTCGCTCACCATTTTTTAAGTTCTAGCTACAAGTTTTCACTAGATGGCAGGAGTCCACTGCCATCTGTTATCAGAGGCTTTACTTGCACAGCAGCAGTTGCCCATTGGTAGGAAAAAAAGTGAACGTGTTCCAGTTTTGCAAAACATAGAAAAACAAACAAAAAACTTAACAGGAATGAGAAAAAGTATTCTGACCTTCAATAAATCACAGTTGTGTTACTGCATATGGCCAATATGATAGGCTGGAAATAAGTGAAAATAATAGTGAAAGATGTTCTTTTTCTTGACAGAGGAGCTAAAAGGACCTTCTCCTATAAAATGAGGTCGATTTATTGTTTCTGCTGTTTGTGAAAAAGTTAACTGATGCAGTAAATTAAAGTTAACTGATAACCAAGTGGATTGACAGCCTGAGAAAGTTACAGCTTAAATACTATACTACTGATCGAAATCACCATATCAAAGTAAAACAAACACACTCAGTGTACTGCATTACCAGGATCCTGGAAGGAGATAAGGCACATTTTAAACTCTCTCCCTCGGTTTAACTAGGCAGAGCTCATGGGATGATGATCAGTCCCCGTACTGTTTCAGCCAGTGGTATTTTGCTGAGCTCAGAGCTCTGGACAAAATTTGTCCCTCTTGTCTAAGGGAACAGAATGCAACTCCATACAGTTACATAAGCCTTAATAACCATGACAAATCTTCATTGCTGCACTGGAGTGAGCACTGATTTTTAACAAAACTACCTTTGAAAAATTATTTCTGCAAGTTGGGGCTACCAGTTCCTATTTTTAATTTATGGTCAACTTCTACTGTCTGTCTTGCCCTCCTTCTATACGTGCAGATAATTTATAAAGTGTCCAGTAATTTTCAGCCTTGCTCATGAAATATAAGAGGGGACGTTTGGCATCTATTAAAGCTGCTTCTGAGACTGGATAACTTTCCAAAACCAGAGATAAGTCAGTGTAATGCTTTCCAGGACTCCCAAAATAGTAAGAACATTTTCTCATGAAAAAGCTGTATTTATTCTATGACCAGAGCAGAAAAACTATCATAAATAGATGACTGAAGCAGCATTTCCTAATATGAGATTGAGTTTTGCGATGTGCCGAGTGCACTCAAAGCCAGAGAGCGACGCAAACAGGAGCTGAAAGGCACACATCATGTCACAAGTGAAACATTCAGCATCTAACAAAACCTTTGCAACACTTGCAAGCTACCCAAAAGTAATAATCCCTTTTTATTGAAACCGACAGAATCAGCGCCTGTAGAATCTCTGCGAAACCCATTAGCGTATTCAAACAAGCATCACAACAAGATCCACACTAACCATTTCCCTGGAAGCAGGATGGATTTAAACAAAGCGCTCCTGTCATCCGTGCCCACAGAACTCCAACAACATCTTTCTGTCATGCTCCTACCTTGGCGATTTGCAAAGGCTGCTTCTGCTCCTTGCCCCCTTGCAGCCTGAAGCCCCACGGCGCCCCTCCGCTCATAGCAATGCAGAGATAATCCCCTGTGCCCATTTTCCTGGTGCAGTTGGGCAGCATTCACAGACAGGAGAACATGAAAAACTTGGCTTGCAGATGTTCAGCGAGCTGGAGATCCGTCTGCCGGGCAGAGCTGGAGACCCAGAGCACCACACTGTTGCAGCTGCTGTGTACTGCACGAGCAAATGTAGTCATTGAGGGGAATGGAAGAGCTCCCTCGCACCGAGGGCACAGCCCACTCTTTCGTCACATTCCGATGCTCAGCCCACCTTCAAAGTAAAGTAAGTGAACTTGGAGCTTAAGGGAATGCACCCAGAGACTCTGCCGTGAGGCAGAGAAGGCTGGCTTTAAACATGACTCTCCTGCCATCTAAATCAAAACAACAGCAAAAAGAAGTGGACATTTCCCTGCGACAATTTGGGAAATAAGTTTACTTTAGTAAGTGGGGCCATATGTTTTAAACTCTAATTTACCCATTTCTTGCACTTTTAGTCCAAGCAGAATCTCGAATGAAACACCATGTACATCCTCTGAATAACTGACTCATTTAGACTGAACTTTAGGATTTTCATCTCTACTCTGCATGTACTTTCTGCAGCACTGCAGGCATATAAGCAAAAAAAAAAAAAAAAAAAAGGATAAAAACTTTATCATTTCCTTGTCATAGAATTGCTTCTTTTTCTAGTTCTCTCTGGCCTCAGTATAATTTAACTTGTACTGCAATTTAGCAATGACCTGAATTACTATTGGACCCTAATAATACCTGTTCTTATGCAGCCTGCTGCCTTTCCTACCAGAGAGGGGAAGAGGATTAGTAAAATGAAGTGTCAGATCCCTCTACAGATGCTATCAATGGATGGTTTGCATTGTGTTGTTAAAGGGGAACCTTACTATAAGCCCCCCCCCCAAAAAAAGAAATTTGTTGAAAAGGTGACTGTTCTTCAGCAGTGGATGAATATTACTCTAGCTGGGTGTTAACAACTGACACCATTATCTCCTGTCACTTCAGCCCAAAGTCAGGTAGCCTGGTTTAAATCATGTTGCATTTTGAACTATGCTGTTTCTAAAGGAGAGTGTACAGAAGTTGAACAGTCTTTAATGTCTGGACAGTTTCTGAAAGAAACACCTTTTTCATTGAGACCCAGGGTACTGGGACACAGATTCTCACAGTATAAATTCAGTCGGGTCCCTCTCTGAAGTGTTTCCCCTCGGATGGTTCTAAGCTGTCAGAGATGTTGGGGCTACAGGAAAACCTCATCATTTAAATTACATGACTTTGCATCTAAGCAGCAGGTAACCACTGAGGGCTTAAACCTATCCAGTGCATCTGTCAATTAAGTGACCCCTTGAGTGATGCTTCAAAGGCAAAATATCAAGGTAGAGACAGGATCTTCAGTCAAACTGAAATATTCTGGCTGGAAAAAGTAGACAGACTTTTAGGAGCCTGAGTCCTTCATTAGTCCTCTAAGACACTATGGTAACACAAAGCTTCTGTGGGGAGAAGATCCCTAATCAAACAGAGGAAAATGTCATTCTCTCAATAACAGGATTTAGTAGGAGGAAGAGTGCTTGCTTTATTGACTACAAGTCAACAGCTCTGAAGAAGCAAAACAGGTACAGGTTGCCATATAATCTAATACTTAAGGAAAACACCATTAGAGAAGCCATACTAGGGAAGGGGATGGCCTTTAAAGGTACTTTGCTAGACAATCTTTGAGTGCAGACACCTCATTTGAAATATTTCAAGGTTGCTACCTGCTTATTATCTTCTGCAGTGTTGATACGTTGCAATAGCAGACAGATTTTTAGTCTTTCTCTAGGTAGAATCTTGCTTTAGACAAAATTCTCTCCTTTTAACCTAATGATGCAAGTACTTATAGATTTTATGGCAATAAAACTCTTCAGGAAATAGCTGCAAAAAAATGCTCCATGACACTCTTAAACACAAAAATTAAAAATCTATTTGAGCAGAATTTATCACATAATTATTAGTCCTTCAAATGTTACAAGTTTGTGACGAATTGCTTAATTACTGTTAGGGTGTTTTGAGCTTGTATTAGTCTCTCATCATTTTGGTAAAAAGGAGAATAATCAAATCTGATCTCTGCTTCTGAACTTCTTCATATACTTATTGGAGAAACCAAATTAAAGAGAATCACCTCTGCATTTGGATGCTCATATATGTGATGGGAATTCGTACTAGATACAGATGTTTCTGTCATTTTTGACCATATAACTGTACTGTGTAAAATATTAGAAAAGAACAACCTTGATTAGTGATTGCTCAGCTGAAAAAAATGACCAGTCAGAACACCAGGATGTGTTTGATTTTGGTGTCTGATAAAGCTTTGGGGATATTTTAACCTGATACATTTAAAGTGATACAGGACTCTTCGCTTGAACTGACAAGAGCTGTGATCCTGATAAGAGAAAAAAATAGGAGAAATAACTTTGTCTTGTCAGCGTGTTGAGGGACTTCTCTAACAACAATTTCAAACAAATTGCTGCTTTCCTCTAAGGGCAAATTTCTTGTTTGCTCTGCAGTAAGGAAACCATTTGAAGTCTGTAACTAAATTATTCCCATTATGAGGGACACCCAAAGCTTCCTATGTCTTAATCTCTCAAAGAAGATTCCATAGGCCTTAACAATTCCCAGTTGCTTTATATGAATTTCTTAAATGCTTATGCTGCAGCATATTTTGCTTTTTAATATAACTCATATATTTTGTACACTCCTGCATCCTTTGGGATTTCTGAATGCTGGTCAGAAACTGGACATCAAGATTAAAGTGGAGTCCATAATGGAGTTTATGACTTTTTGGTCTCTGTAATTTCTAGAGCTTAAATAGATTGCATCAATTCTGAGATTATTTTCAAAATACACTGGAAAATTTCAAGCTAATGTTAACTACAGCCGTTTAACCACTCCCACCATCTCCATTGTTTCACTAAAACCTAAAGATCCAGTTTTAGGCAACAAGTGATAAAACTTTGATGTCACAAATAATCCTATAAACTGGGAAAATGACAAGTGGAAGAACTCACTCAAAATCTATCTGTGCCCAAATACAGGGAAAATTTTGGCTTTAATCTAATCTTGTATTATGAGATCTGTATTACAACATTTCCAGGTCAAACCTCCCCTTGCTCATCTCCTTTCAAGAACTGCCAGTCAAGAAACCCAGCACAATAGCCTGGATGAGCTGTGATAAGGTAGGAATAACCATACTTGTAGAATAGCCAAAGTGAGACCATTGATCCTGAAATGTTGTCTCTGATAATAAATGGAAAACGGTGCATTTCTTTCCCCAGAGAGCCTCCACTGAAAGATTTCCTCAGCTGGATGTGGCAGCTCTGTACTTTGTAGCAGGAATTTCTCTTCCATGAAGTTTTGCATGTTGTTTCCTCTTGAGCCCACATAACTTGTATTATCTTTAGCTTAGCATAGGAAGTCGTCCCTAACTAAATACTGACATAAAGAATCACCTTCTCTGCCTTGAATCTGGATCCTACAGATTCATTTGATGTCCCCTGGTTCATGGATCAAGGAAAACTGTGACCAAGCAATCCCCAGGCACACTTCCCAGGCACTTATTTTACAGACCTTTTGCATATCTACCTTTTTTCCAAAGAGAGAATAGAATAATTAGTCATTCTTTACTATCTCACACTTTTCATTCTCTTCATTTTCTTTCTCTACATCCTCTATAGTTCTAAGTCCTTTTTGAAATGAGAGTCTGCAACACCACACATGCTTCAGGGAGCAGACAAAGTTGGGATTTGTGCAATAACACGATGATATCTATTTTGTTCTCTAGTTGCTAACCCCAACACTCCTAATTTGCTTTTTCAGACACTGCAGAGTTAATGTGTTCCTGGAATTATCTTTCAAAATCTTAAAATATTTCTGTTGCTGCTTAGTTCAAAGCACATAGTTTTATATGTGAATTGATGTTTTTTTTCCCCAATGTGTATCACCTTATACTTCTAAGCCATGTTATGGTATGGCTGCTTAGTTTTCTTAAAAGCCTTTGGTGAAGGAATTTGTTGAAAGCCTTTTGTAAATCCAAGATCAATCAGATCACCCTTATCCACGTGTTTTTTGATCCCCTCAAAGAACTGCCTTATGTTTGTGAGGCAGGACTTCCTTTTAGGAAAACTGTTTTAACTCTTCCCAGATAAGTCATATTTATCCAGATGTGCACTGTTCCATATTACAGCTTCCACCTCTTTGTTTTGGATAGGTATCAGGCTGACAGACTTGTTTTCTGAGTCTGTCTTGGAAGACTTTAGTTAAAAAATGGCACTCTCTAATCTCAGTAATGGTCAGTTATTTCAGCTTTGAATTCCTCTAAAGCTCTGTGTGGTCCTGGTGACCACTTCTTAGGTTTTTTTGCCTCATCTGCTGCCACTTGTCCATATATTTTCTCCTTGTGCTGTCATAATTTATGATACTGAACAGTTTTACTACAAGGGGATTTATCTAAAATCTAATAATCAAGTATTTCTGCAGCTGAGTTCAGCAGACATTCTTCAAATGTGAGAAGAAATAAGACATATGTTTGTCTTTTCATCCAGCAATAAAAGCAAAGCTTTCATTTCACCTACAGTAGTATCCTAGGTCTGGGGATTCTTTAAAAATGCAAATATTTCCACCCATTCCTTAGTAATGAGGAAGAGACAGAGGGAAAGGGGATATCATGATCTCTAATTTATGGGCAGCATTTTACTGCTGTAAGTACCCAGATGGTCTGACTTCCTCCTTTTTCTGCATTTCATTTTCTTTTCATATCTGTTTTTTTTTCCACATTGAAATCAACATAAGCTAGTTCCCCAACAATATTTATTTTAACAGCTTTCTAGATTTAATTGTATCATCTGTAAACAATTTAACAAAATACCCAATTGATTGTAGAATGTGATTTTAGCCAAATGGGAGAATCAGTGGGGGTGTGGGGGGGGGGGGAGGGGGGAAGGAAAAAAAAAGCCAGTTCTTATTTGTTTGGTGGGTTCTTGGTGGCTTTTTTGTTTGTTGGTTTGGTTTGGTTTTGGGGGGCTTTTTTGTTTTGTTTTGTTAATTATGTGGAGAAAATCCCTCACTTGTAAATATAGAGCTGGTTTGATGAAACAAATTATAAAATCACAGCCATGCCACTAAAGAAATCATGGCACACAGTCTCTTCCAAATGAAGGAAAGATGACCTCTTCCAATACATCCCTTCAATTTTTTTTTTTAAGTGGCTTCTGCAAACTGGGCAATGTCAGGTGTCTCAGCACATGTTCTTTTCCCAAATCATTGCCTAATAACATACCTTCTTTCATAGTCCTACAATGCAGTAGTTACATAAGGCAAAAGCAAATTTTGAAGGCAGATCTAAACATCATTTTCCACAAATGTTACAGAAGTACAAAAATACATTTATGCTTAATTGCTGCCCTTAAGTTTTTTTCTCCTGACTTAAGAAGCAATAAGGAACAGAGACACATGGAAAGGATTTAATTTTCAAAAGAGGTATAAAATGACAATGTGAATTAAATATATTGACGGAAGGTTCAAGTGCGTGGCTCCAGCTAACATCCATTAAAGCTGATTCTCTTTGTCTTTTCCCAGCAAAATTCTCTTGTCCTACAAGACAAATTAATAAAATCCAGATGTTTTGGTTGCATGAGGAACCTTGCAGTGCACTGCCAGATAAGAGGATTTGCTCACTGGAAGTACAGACATTGAGTGGCAAAGGCACCAAAACCAGTAATGCCAAGTTCTTAGTGAAAACAAATCAAATATACAGGTCATAGGTAATTCTTATCTACCTATAAGGTTAGACAGGAAAACTCTGCTCACACTCATAGGAGGCATGAGCAGTTCCTCACCATTAAAGGTAAAAGCTTTTCATTTTAATCCCTAATGTGGATTATAAGGCAAGGTACTGTATGATGGGTTGGAATTTTAGAACTAGTCCTGCTTTCTTGTTTTTTCCCCCAGCTTCAAGAATGGCAAATGAAGCGCAGTGGAAGAAGCAGAGAAAAGTACAGGAGGGTCTTTCTCAGCATTTAGGTTACTGGGTGTCATCCTAGATTAGGAGTTTTGCATCTATTATGAGGGAAAAAATCCAAATAAACTGGCAAAAGAAGCCACTTTCCTCCAAAACACAGAAACAATGTTATTAGCATTGAGCATTGCTGAATTATACGAGAGTAAATGGAAATTTGTGTAGAGAATGTAACTACAATCCAATTAATGAGCAGCTCTCAAATCATGTACATAGGCCCTCTGCAGCCAAAGACCTGCACCGTTAAATATAAGACATAAGAATGTATAAAAATGTATGGATAACTCAAAGAGACAAGAATCTGGGGAAGAGGCCTCTCATGTTTCTCTGGTGTTTGTTCTACCTGTTCCTACCACTGCCAGTCTTGGATAATCAGGAAATACTTTACTAAACTGGCTAAAGAGAAGTAAACTTTTTTTTTTTCCCCTGGACTTCTTGGAGAAAAAATCTTTTGAGGTTTTCCTTCATGGAAAGACAAGGATTTCAGATTGTGTCTAAAAATTAATTCACAAAATAGCTACAAGACTTTGTTGTAACAGAAAGTGAAACACATTCACTGCAAGGTTTGTGAACATGGGAAAAAAAATGTGATGCTGGAATTACTGTTTCTTATTAATCTAGGAGTAATGTTTTGGGCTAGAATTCATGTTTCCAGGTGCCATTCCACTGCTGGTTTTACTTATCCCTGTGTTTTAGCAAGTAAGAACTAATTTACTCTTGGGACTTGGAAAGACTCTTAGGTGTGTATTTCCTTTTTGTTTTGATTCCCAGGAGATGGGATGACTACATTTTTGGCTTCAGTCGTTGGAAAAATTCTGATAAAAGCCTCTAAAGTAAAAAGAAAGCTATTTACGTGTCATTTTTGTTCTGGTTTTGGCAGGGAGATGCTGCATCCCATTCTTCCTAACAGAGCCTATGAGAATCAAAATTGATCTTCTTTGCCAAAGCTTGGAAGAGCCTTGAATGAATCACGCATGTAAGTAATGCAAGCAGGTGTTTCACTTTCCTCACCTCTGCCCTAATGCTTCATCCTGCTCTTTGAATTGTCATTTAAAGGGGGTGGTTAAGTAACACAGCACCTTTTAGCCATCTGTTCGTCTAAAACACTTGGATTTTATGGTCTCCCCTCTTCCTATTGAAAGAACATCTCATGCCAGCGTGTTGAGCTAAAGAAATCCACCATGCTGAATTCTCCTCTGATGTACGACAGTGAAATTAGTCAAGAGTAATCACATCATATTCACTTAGAAAGTATATTTTCATCATAGCTGAGATATGGATTAGGCCCAAATAATCTACTAAATTTTGAAATTATGGTTTAATGTGGAACTTAGGATTGAACACAAATATTTAAAATTAGTCTGATGAATACTCTCCTGCATCAGATTTCATCTTATAAATTTTGTTTCCTGTTAGCAAGTGTAGAGGTGATTCACTCCCCTTGACTGGTTGCTTTGAAAGAGCTCAATTACATGCATGGCTGCAGTCCAGCATAAAGATCAACTATTTTTGCATTGCAGTTTAAAGCAGGTATTGTTTCTTACTTGGAAGGCTCCTAAGAATGAATTTTTCCATAGTGAAAACAAGAACAGGAGGAGCAGAGAAAGACTGAGTTATAATGCAGTATGGGTCTCAGGAAGTTTGGGTTCTGTTACTACACTGGAAAATTCTCATTTTTTGGTCTGGGCCTGGAAAATGGGAGAAATAGCTGCTAGAAACATTGAGAAATATGAAAACTTCTGAAATTCTCCGCTTGTATTTTGGTAGTTTGATAGTTTGACTCCTCCTGGAGTATCCTTCCCTTCCCACTTTCCTCTGTATTACAAAACAAGCTGTAAGGTTTGTGAAGCAGTTTCTAACACTCATAACTGCAGTGAAGTGTTTTGCTCAGTGTCTGCCCCAGTGGGTCTGATGTTGGTGGTTCTAACTACAGCATCTGGCAAAAGGACCGGGCATAAAAAGTCATCTTGGCATCAAGTCCTGCCTGCAAAAGGCAGACAGCATTGCTCACTCTGCCTCTGAATGGTTCTGGTTAGGCTTTACCAGAGAAGCAGAGATGACACAACCAGGACCTCCCTGCATGAAATGTTACCCTCCATCCAAATAACTGCAATAGATTAAAAAGCAATCCAGCTATCTTCATTCCTGGCAATAGGAACAAGAATTCCAACTCTTTGATAACTGATTCCTTTCCAAGTGGAGTAGATTCTATTGGAAAAATCTGCCCTCCAAAAACACCTTGATGTTTAACCCCTGCTGATCCTGCAGCCTTGCCTGTTGCACTGCATCTTCTTGCCAGGAACCAGTTTCCAGACTTCTCAGCTCCTTCTGCCTCTGGTACAGGCCTCTGCTTTTGGTGTTCATGTACTCTGTAGCTGGCCTTGACATGGGTCTGTCAGTTTTCCAGACAACTGCCCATGTCTGCAAATGCAAGTGGTTTATGTGCCTCCACAGCACAAAGCTACCGCACATGCTGTGACACCAAGCGAGGTGTAGAGTTTTGCTCCTGCCCTTAATTTTAACTCCAGCTGCATCTCCTATCCCTCTGTTGCTTCTATGGTGTAAAAATAACATGATGGATTTTTTAAAAAAATAATTCTGATTTTTATTTTTGTTGATCGTGGGGAAGGCACCAATTGCTTTATACTAAAGGTATCCAAATAGCATGAACCCAGTATTTTGAAAAATACTTTGTAAACAAGACTGATATTCAACATTAATGGTGGAGTAAAGCAGAAGCACAGTCAAAGTAAGAACACACATACAAGTATTTGTATCTTAAGCAACTCAATCAAATCACCAGTTTGTTATGAAGAATTCACTCAGCTACTCTTTTTTATTGCTAGTAAGTTTGAGTACTGCTCTATAGCAAGACTCAACTACTACATCAGATATTTTAAACACAAGCAGGAAACATAAAATGAAACCCAATGTAAATAAAGCCGCCTCAGATGCTTTTGAATGTAAAAGTGAAATATATCAATGTTTGAGAAATTCCAAACATTCAGCAAGCAAACACAGAAAGGATGGTTCAACTTTCTGCTGTTCTTTCAGACTGGTGGCCTAATGTTTATTCACAGTGCTTTATAAGTGATACATTATTAATCAGATTATACTAAGACCTCATCCTTGTTTTTATGTTACAGTTCATTAAGTAGCAATTACAGCAGGATAATCAAGTCTTGAGGTTTTTTTTTGTTAGGAACAGGTAGTGCAGTCTTCCACTCTCATGCATCTTAGTACTAAATGAATTTTAAAAATAAATTTTAAATTTAATTTTTAAAATTTATTTATTTAATTTTAAAAATAAATTCCCCAACTGAAGCATCACAGTTTTCTCAGAACACCACATCTATCTCCTGTAAATGTTCCAGATCAAGTTGCCAGAATGTTGATTTCATTAGAAAACCAAAACAGCAACAGTCAGTGAGAATAAGCAGAGGAGTCTCACAGCTTGCAGATATTGGGAAATCCAGAGGCTTGAACTAGCCAGAAAGTATTTTTTGGGAGAAAACAGCCACAGTCGTTTTTCTAAAGCACATTTACTTTTGTGACATGTGGCTTGCATGGAACTTACCACATGTGGACCATAAAGCATTTTATAAAAATTTCTGCTTTACTGAGTTTCAGGGAAAGAAAGTGGTTTTAGCCAAGAGGGACCAACTCAACAAGAGATCAGGACCTTGGCTTTAAGGCAAGTGCCCTGTTCTCAAGACCCAGAGTGTCTCTTAAGCAAATAATAGCATTAAGTACTCTCTCACTTGCATATCATTTTTGTGCCTAAATAGAATTTTTTGCTTCGCAGATATGCCAGCAAACTCTACCAACAGTCTCTGAGGCAGGCAGTGAATGCCCTCTGTGCTGGTTGGTTTTTGTGTCCTCTCAAGAAGTTAGGGAGCATGGGGACAACGAGGGCTGTCATTGTGGACTTCCTAGTTGTCAGTGATGTTGAAAAGGGTTGGGGCAGGGAAGGAGTGAAGCACTCCCAGTCCTCCCATCCTCTGCAGGATATAACAAAATTCCATTTCTACAGTGAAACATATATATCCATTTCTAGGGTGAAACAATGCAGCTGTTCTAAAGCTTACCAGCAACCAAGAAAACATCCCAGCAGGGAATAGAATCTATAATCAGTCTAGACGAATTTGCAGATGAATTCAGACAAATAGAATACAAGTTTATGAATTGGAATTGGATTCACACTTCTCATCTAAAAGCACTCTGGAAACTTTAATGAGCACAAGGTGCCAGGATGTCTTTATGCTGGAAGCAGCCTGAGGGGTAGCACAGCATTACCATCACTGTGGAGCGGGAGGTCAGCATTCAGCAGGAGGAGAAAAGGAGATTCACTGAAATCCACTGGCATGATCCATGAGCTCAGCAATCCCTAATGGTCTCCCAGTGGCCTCCTCGACTGGCCAGGACCCACTGTGGTCCTGGGTGCTCTGATCCACAGCCTGAGTTAGCTTAAGTGAACAAAAACCCAACAAACCACTAAGGAATTATTCTTCCTTTACTGTGGCCTGAGCTGAAATGGGTGATGGCAGACAGTCCCTGTAGAAGTATCTATTAGCACGGGGTACTTCAAATACACAGCAATGAATGCATGCCCAGGATTTTTACATTCCCGTATTGTTTGTCCTGAATAACACCTACAGACATCAGTCTGGTATTCTGAAAACCCTTGGATGTTTTCATTCCCTATAGGGCAGTGTTTAGAAGGTGCACTCAAATAATATTTTCTAATTGCCTTTGAGACTGTTGGATCAAAATATCAGTATTCACTTCTGCTGTGCCCTCTTTCAGGTTTCTACTGTGCTTAGCTTTTTATATTAGAAATGTAGCTGATTCACAACACTGATGTGTTTCTTCTTACAGTAGTGTTCTGATTCCTGAAATACTACATATTTTCTTTTTCTTCATATAGCATTTTCTAATCTGACACACGATTTTTTGAGAGGAACATAATTCCTTCAAAGTTTGATTTTTTTTTATACCAAAGTCCTTGCTTTCATTTTAATAAAATAATATTTTAATTATAATTTCCAATTTTCTTGTAAAGCACTTTATACTGAGCTGCAAGCTGTTTTTCATAGACCTTAAATATACAGTAGGCAAAGCATTAAAGATGATTTTAGTGAATATATTTAAGAAAGATAAGAAAACAAAGTGATTTTTTATGTAAATAGCTCTTAGGACCCTTCTGATGTGCAAAAGCAAACCTGTAGCTTGTCTGAAGGACATACAAATGAAATAAAAGAAGTAAAACAGTTTCAACAAAGAGAAGCACCTTTTAAAATGTATAATCCTTGGAGTTTTATGAACTATTCCTTGTGATGAAGTAGTCTTTTCTTTAAAGAATATAAAAAATATTGCCCACATCTTTCCCTGGGGGAAAGGTTTGTTCTGATTCTTCCTGGCACCTTGTAGCAATGCTGTATTTTAAGGACATGCAGTAACTGAACAGGTTAGGATAGGATTTAGGTTTCCTGGAATCACACACACATTGTCTTAATGGGATGTGCTATGAGATAGAGACAGGAGATTGCTCAACAGGGGTTTTATAAACCTTCACTAGTAGTTTCTGGGAATGGTCCAATCTCAAATTATTTGAAAAATAATTATAACTAAAAACCAAACTTAATTGTGGTCTCTGAAAGATTTGAGCTAGCCTTCTATAAAGCCTGTATACTACTCCAAATTAGGTCTGAAATGAATTAAATCACATTCATTTTCAGCAGCATTGCATAGGTACCACTACAGGATAAATTTTCCAACCTAATTGATTCTGTTAAGAAAAGTAATTTAACCTACAAGGTCATCATTGCTGACAATGATCCAGACCAAACCAGTCTGATTCTCAGATGTTATGGTACGGTTTAATTAAAATGATTTAATACAATTACTTATAATAGTTTAGCAATCCTGCATTCTCGTTTTTGTGAAATTACATTCCAGACCTATAACACACTTTAATCTTTAATGATGTTTCCACGTTTCTGAAATTGAAAACCTTAAAATACTTAAAAAGTTATAGGTGAAAACAGTAGATAAATCCTACTGGTAGTTCCAGACATCCAGACTGTGACATGCTGCATGCCTTTTGTCTCAGTGTGCCAGGCTAAAGGACAACAGGAGCATCCTCGAAAAAAAGAGGCATCTTGATCCATTTCCAGAGTGGGCCTGAATTAAGGGAAGAACTGCCAATGCCATGGCTTCTCCTTGCTATCTTTTGCTGATCTCATGTTTCGGTTTCACTGGAGCTGATTTCTGGGAGGAGAAATCTGATATTAAGTATTCAGTAGCCAAGTAAGTGCACGGTTCCTCAGGGCTGAGTTATCCACAGCTGCTTACTGTTAATAGCTCAGAGTGAGACACAGCAGGCTGCTGGGACAGTGGCTGCCTGTCTCCCTGGCAAAATAGGGAATGTCCAAACTTAAACCTGTTATTTTCCTCAGTGGCGTGGTATTTCAGAAGAGTTTTTGCATAACTTTAATGTGTCTGTTATAACCAGGAAAACAGATAGGGGTAAGGGATGAAACTACAGCACAGCAATGATGAAAGGCATTGGTTTGCATCCTGCTTATGAAAGAGTCACTGATACTCTGCAGCCAAAACCACATCCAGTTTAACTGATGCTTGTCACCTCGGGGATGACATTTTCCATTCTGATTAGACAGCTGGGAGAGATTTGAAAGGTTTTAGACTTCCCCTGACATATCCAATGTATTGGCTCTGATAACACATAGAAAAACAGCTTATATTATTTAGTGGTGAATCCAGCTCTGGTTAGCAAGAATAAGATATCTCAAGACCTGTTCTTACCTGCTTTGTGTTGCTTGTTGAGGTTTCTGGTTAGTCTTTCACATAAAGGATGCCACTTGTAAAGGCTCATATAAAGGATCTTCATTTTGACACCTGTTTCAAAGGCCCTTGGGTTTTATTCAGAATTTTTTGTACAGCAATGAATGCTTTGGACAGTTTGTTTTGAGCTCACAGCCATTACTGAGGTATAGCTCTAAGTAAAACTGTTTAGTACTTTCAGAAGACTTAATAAGATTGTAGAACAAGGATAAGAAAGTCTCTGGAGCCTGAATTCCAGATGCACGTGAGTTACGCAGCTGTTGTGGTGCGATGCTTGGGGCTGTGCTGTGCAGGGCCAGGAGTTGGATTTTGATGATCCTTGTGGGTCCCTTCTAATCCAGGATATTCTATGATTCTGTGATTCTTTGAGTGATTGCTTTTTTTTCATCTGCCAGTCTCCTTTCTTTTTACTTTAACACAATTACGTTTACTTGTGATTGGGAAGAAAAGTAACTTTACAAATACATCATCCTCATGTTACTTCCAGTCTCTCTCATGTTACTCCCATGTTTCTACTTTGTTAATTAGAAAAACATTACCTATCCTGTAACCAAGGCAGCATTTTTAAATGCACTCGAACAGTAATTAAAACGAGAGTATGCAAACAGGTAAAGTACCTGCATCACATTTCACTGGAGATATTCAGGTGGCATAATTTTACATACAGATATGCAAGATATATATGTTTAAAATGTAGTGGTGAATATACATAAATACATCTTCAACCGGGCAACAGGATGAGAGCCACGATACTGCCTTAAGCTGCTCCAGGAGCGGTTTAGGTTGGACATTAGGAAGAATTTCTCACAGAATGGATAATCAGACATTGGAATGAGGCGGTGCTGTCACCGTCCCTGGAGGCGTTTCAGGAAAGCCTGGACGTGGCACTGAGGGACATGGTTTAGTCGACGTGGTGGTGTTCGGTCATAGGTCGGACTCGATGACCTCAGAGGTCTTTTCCAACCTAAGTGATTCCGCGATTCTGTTTTTCAAGCACATAACGAGCAAAAACAAGTATCCCTTCAGTACGACGGCTCTGTGCTCGGAGCGGGAAGCACCCCCCGCCGCCGAAGGAAGCCGTGTCCCATGGCGACCGCCCCGGGCTGCCCTTCGCCCCCGCCCGGGAGGGCACGGCCCGGCCGCGGGCGCGGCCTCGCTGCCCGCACTGCGCAGGCGCGGCCCGCGCCGGGGCGCCTCAGACGTGGCACTCGGGCGCGTGAGGGAGCGGGCGCGCGGCCGCAGGTAACGGTCCCACCCGGCACCCCGGGCTGAGGCGGCTCCGCGGGGACAGCGCGGGGCGGGCACGGGGCTGCGGCCGCCCGCAGCGGCGCGGAGCCCGGGGGCTGCGCCCAGTCGCGAGCAGCCGGCGGCGGAGCCCGGCCCCGGGCAGGCACAGGTACTGACTGCCGCGGGGCGGGCGGTGGCTCCGAGCGCGGGGCCGGACCTGTTGCGAGCTTACGGCGGCCGAAAACTCGTAGGCGGTGGGGATAGAAAAGTTAGACGCATAAGAAGATGTAGTAAAGCTTGGCAGGCTTGGCAGTGAACGGGGGAAAATTTAGATTTTGCTTTCATAGCTTGGTTCGCAGTGTGGCACCGGAGAAGAGCCCAGAAATAGGTGTGTGGCTGTATTGCATTCGGTGTGTGCGTGCAGCGATGTTCCGTTCTGCGTGTGTGAGCCCGTGTCGAGAAAGGTGCCCGAGATTGGCCACCAAATCCACACTGCAGCGTGCATGGCAGGGGACACCACCGCTGCCTAGATGACGTGTTGGGGAGCGCAGTGTCTCCGAAGAAATACAAAGTTTATACTTCTCCTTCAGGGAGCCAAGGACTCGAGCCTGTTTTTGTTTGTGTTGTCCTACTTCTGCTTGCACATAGTTAACTTTTACATCTTCACAGGGACGGCAGAGCATTGCATAGGTGCAGCGATCCTCCGAAAAAGGTGATAGTCTATTCGGTAATAGAGATCAATTAAATTCTGCAGGTGTTCCTCAGTGTTGGTGTTGTTCCCCAGGTTATGGGATATAAGGTAAACTAGTGTTGAGACAGGGAAAAAAAGTTCTCATGATCTTCTGTATGCACTCTTTTCATGGTGTGGTGGTGCATCCACACCCTCCCTCATAGTATAATTTCTGAAACGTTCATTATTCTTTAGGCAGCCTTAAAACACTCGTTTGTGATAATTGGTATATGTATTTATCCTGAGAAGAGATTAAATATCCTTGGTGCTAAGTGAAATCTGGAACTGTATTGAAGAACTTGTACTATTTTATCTGTACTTAGAACTCCTGTCACACTTCAGCACAACCTCTGTGTGTTTATACTGTCTGTGGGAAGTTTGACGTGGCAAGATTTTTATTTTTTTGTGTGCATGCGTGAGTAAGCTGTGGAGGAAGTAATTTCCTCTGAATGCTCTCGCAGCTTAAGGTGTTGGTTGTTGCAGCTGCCTCGAAGTGAAAATCTCTTCCTTTATATAGATATAAAGTATGCATATGTCTGTGCTGGTGTGTAGGTAATTTAATGCTAATTTAGTGTCTTTTGGAACAACTAGAGCTCTCACTGCCACGTCTTTTCTGGTGGAGGTGGGGGAGGGAAGAAGGTACATCTGGCAGCACCAAGCCTCTGATTAAACATTTTTCTTTCTTCTCCCTGTGTTTACATTGTTAACCAAAAAATAGGAGAAAACTCCATAGGATTAACTCCCGGAAGCAGTTAACCACTGCAGCTGAGAAATCTTGTGCTGCATGGAAAAGTGTGGAGAGGGACAGGCCCTGTACAGGGCTCAGAGGGATTTCTTGTCTGATGTGGATGATCAGTGAAACTGTTGAGGTTTTGGTTTTTTCCTTCAGAAATATCTGTTTAAATTGGGAAGCCTAGGAATGGGCTTTCTAGTAGGGATAACTTTTCTCTACTGACACGTGCCCGTGCAGCATAAATTTATCTGTGTTCTTGGAGCTGTAATTTCGAGATGCCTTTGTGTGTGCTTCTGGAGCACAATTTATGTTTTATTTTCATCTAGTATCCGTGTTTCAGCTCCATGGGTGCTCCATGGGTTGAGCTTAAGAATGTCAAGTTCAGGTGGTTGGGAAAGCTATTTCAAAGGAACTCCTAACACCTGAAATGCTAATTTAAGTTGTGTAGTTCTTTGGGGATGCTTGGCTTACTTGCTTGAGACACTGTGGGAGTAGTAAATGCTTCTTCAGGGTTTGAATCCTCAGCATTTCTCATAACAGTTTAGTTTGGGCCTCAAGAAAGCGAAATTCTGTTATTGTTAAATTCAGTCTGCTATCAAAATAGAAGGTCTCATGTAAAAAAGAGGAAACTTGTTATCAAGGCTGCAGAGTGTACAAATTGAATTACTTTTCGGATCCCTTGGTGGCAAGGGCTCTGTATATGAAAACTAATCTGGTGAAATACAATCATATGGTTTGTCAGTGCAGGATTCTTCAGATTTTTTGCTTCTAAAAATGATGGCAATTACCATGACACTCTTTCCTGAAAGTTTTCTAAAATGTTACTCTGTCCTGTTAAACAAAATCTGATTACTGGAAAGAAGTTACATATCTTGTGAATATTCTCAACATTAGAAAACTCTTTCTGAATTGCTATCTGCCAAATTTTGGGGGTTGCTTGTTTCATTTATTTAACAACAATAGGACCAAGATGTGAAACTTATGGAGAAGATGCCTGATAACAGCAAGGGCAACATACAGTGCTGTTGAGGCCATACTGCCTCAGCTCTTCCTCATGGAATATCTTGTGCTCACTTTTGGCACACTGGGGAGTTCTGGAGTAAAAAGGCTGTTCAGACCTGGGCCAGTAATGCAGAAGACAACCAGAATTAGGAACTCTCTCTATCTTGAGCTTTATTCTCTGTTTCACCAGCATCAAAAGCAAGGAATCTTCCATCACTTGCTTAGAGTGGGGTTGATGCAGAAGGTTTGTAAAAGGTTTGGTAGAAAACTGGCGTCATATTCCACACCCCCTCTAAAGTAAGGTGTGCTAGCGCAGGAGAAGAATTTGCTAGGGGGAGTTTTCTACTCTGGTCGCTCTGCCTTTCCTGACTTTTCAGTGAGTTCTGTGTTCTTTGGGATGGCTGGTATTTGGGGAGCGGGATTTAGAGTGTATTTTCCATGTGTGGTTGAAGTCAAGGCTCTCCCAGTAAAAAGAACAGTTTGGGACTTTCCTTTGAGAGTTTTTTCCATCTGCACGTCCATTGCTTACAGTTCTCTCCATGGGCTTGGGAGAGGTGAGTCCAAATTAAATGCCCCATGTGGTAATGCTGAGGAAACTAAGCTATCAAGCAAAACCAATATTTGCCTATGACTTCAGGTCATTTTTTGCCTTCAAATGTGTCTTTTTTGGGGGGATAATACAATTCATAGCCTTTCAAAATGCAGAGAGAGTGATGAATAGTAGCAGGTGTCATTTTCCTTTTTGCAGATTCCTGTAGAGGACACAATTCTTGGAATGAGAAAATTGCCATCATGAGTCAACAAGGTTATGTTGCAGCTCCTCCATATTCCCAATCCCAGCCAGGAATAGGAGGTTTTGGACCACCCAATTCTTCTATTCATTATGGACATTATGGGGACCCTAACTCTTCATACTCACCTCAACCAGGTATTATTTTGGCTTAAAATTTGTTTTCAGAGTCTACCTTTCTATATTGGTGTTTTGCATCTCTTTCTACCTTGTGTTAATTTTACGCTGATAGTGCAACAGGAAACAGAAAAAATGTTTTACCCAGTTTCTCTGAAACTTATTAAAGACAGCAAGAGTTGTGTTACTCTAATCAAATGCTGAATATAGTCAGAATTCTGATAGAAATGCTTCAATTACAATTCAAGTAATTGACTTATTAGAATACTTGGGTAGGTACTGGTTTTCATACCGGATGATTTTTTTTTATGTTAGAATAATTTAAAGGGAAAATAGTTCAAGAAATACAGTTTGAAAGGCTGTTCATTCAACAGTGCTGTTTATATAAATGACAGTTTCTTCACAGTCACTGTACTAGATCTGAATTAGGAAGAGTTTTTAGCACAGGAGAGCAGTTTCTACATAATAGAAGTTCTTTTGTTTTTACTTTAACAAGTTGTTTTAAGTTTTCATTCTTACCTTGGTCTCTGAAATCAAAGGGACCTCTTGTTTCTACCTTGAAATATAACTGGGTGACAGGGAATTAGCACTGGCCCAAACTGGCAATTGCAGTGTCTGTTCATTGTTTTTTTCTTACTCTTCCTCTTGGATACTTTGCTGGAAAGTTATGAACTGCTGTTTATTTGCTTTTTACTCTTAGTTTTTAATATCTGCTTTTATAACTGAGCAGAAATCTGCGCTTTCCGACAGAATCACTGAGGTTGTAAGGGACCTCTGGTCCAACTCCTCTGCTTAAGCAGGGTGACCCAAACCTGTTATTCTTAATGCCAGAGCAGAGCTGCACACCTGCATTTCTTGCCCATCTTGTTCTTTCTTACAGGGTTTTACATAAAAGTGCTTAATCTTTTGCAGGTGTGTCGAAATCAGCTGTGCCTTTTGGATCTCCAGCTCCTGTTGGGCCTCCACCAGCTGGTGCACAGCAATTCAGCCAGACCAGTTTCCAGAATGGGTCTGGTACACCAGGACAGCAGCCACACAGGTGACTGGAAAGGATCAACACCTGACATCTGAGCTGTTTGACTCTGTTACCTCTCTGTGAAGGAGGCGGGAATGGGAAGGGGAGAAAACAGGGACAGGTGAAAGCTGTAGAAAGAAATCTTTGCAAAAAGATTCTATGAGGGGATAGCCAAGCTTTATTACACAATATTTGTATTGCAGGTAAAGTCAGTCAATATGCAGCTCTTTTATTTAATTCTGTCAAATATTAGTTATTTTCCACATTTCCCAGGAGTGGCAAAATTAGTTTGTGCGCCCATAGCTCTTTCAGTTTTAGTGAAATTGACACCATTTAACAACATTCTTCTTGTAGTTGGTTGAAATCTTAATCTGTTTCTGTGCTTTAATTTTTGTGTAGTTATTTCATTTTCACTGTGGGAAGGAGGACCCAAAAAGACTGGTGATCAGTTGTTCAAGATGATGTACTCATGCACAGGGAGAAGTGGTGGTTGTCCTGAACATGACAAAACAGGGTGAAGAGAGTCAGGTTGACATGATCTAGCAAAATACTGATTCTCTTCCATAGCTTCCTATCATTGCCCTGACAGCTGCACATCTGCTCTTGACTTGATCTTGGTTTTTTCCCAAAATTGCTCAGAGCTGCTGTTGTAGGCCAGGAAGTATCTAGACAAAAAAATTCAAGTAAAGTGAGCTCTACTTCTCTTGAAATAGCTGGGTTCATCCTCAGTTTCACAAGAGGTCACAGGAAAATCTGTGTTGGTTGTCTCTGGGACATAGCCTGGGATCTTATTTTACCAGAGTGAAATAATCTGGTAGAAAATACCTTTGTAAGCCATGTGTGTGTTACAGCTTTCTTTTCTTTGGTTATTTTTCTTGCATTCATGTTTTCCATATCTGATAATCATTAAGTTTTTCTCTACCCACATCTTCTTTTTTTCCTCTACTACAGAGAACTCCTCAAGCATTCCTCACTTCCTTTTCTTCTCTTCACAGATTTTTCTCCTAATCTTCTGCATCCATCCCTGGTAGGGAGTCTTTCTTTATAAGCTTGGATATGTTCAGAAGCTTGTGTTTCTTAATCTTCAGGCTTACAGTTATTACTGCTCTCACTTTGCCATGCCATACTCACTCTGCTTCGTTTCTAACAAGTGTGCAAATAAACATGGACTGCCTGTTTTTATTTAACAAGTGTGCAATCTCTCTGTCCTTTGTGTATTTTAATAGAAGTATACATTTTCTGAGCAGAATGTGGGCATCTCCATTAGGGTTTTGTCCTAATTAATTGTTTCAGCACTGTCTTGAGGAGGTATGACATCTTTGAGAGTTATGATTGTTTGATGTAATTTTTTTGCATAACTGCACTGATTTTTTTCCCTTAGGTTTCAAGGCCCTTCACCTCCAAGTAACACAGGACCTTCCTATCCTCCCTTCAGTCATCAGTCCCAAGCAGCCTTCCCGAATACTGCACCTGCTTCCTCCACAGCACAACTTGCTGACCAGCTCAACAGCATGCAGATAAATAGCTATGGTAACTGAGTTTATCTCATTGGCTTCTTCTCAGTTAAAGCATTAAGACTATGATAATTAAAAACTTAATGAACTTCTGTATAAACAGAAAATGCGACCTTTGACCACCATCGTTGGCTTAAGTTCTTAGCATTTTTTTATCTCATTCAGTTCCTTAAATGAGTAGTATTGGGTTAATTCTGAATTGATGTTTGACAAAACTTCCATAAAATTCAGATATCCCATCAGTTTCTCAAAATACTCAGCGAATGTGTCAGTAACAGCCAAGGCATGAGCAATAATATGCAGACAGGGTTTAATTTTTCTCAACTTTTTACCGTTTCTCTAGGTACGAAACTATTTTCTTTTTTTGTCTAAACATTTTTGGGTTTTAATCTAAATTTATCTGCATTTATTTTGATGTTATACCATCGCAAACCTAGGCCATGAAGATGTGATCATGTGATGCTTCCATGTAAATTACTTCCAACCACAATTGCTGATATATATTTAAATTATGCAAAATATATTATATAAACAATTTAAAAACAATTATGTAAAATACAGTGTTCTCGTGTTATGTACTGGGAGGCTTGAATTTTGCATGTAAAGATTTTTTTCAGTTAACATGTGGCAGAAGATGTTTTTCAGTGTTTGTATATGAACACATTGCTTCTTTTGCTTCAAACCTAATATTGGTTATTCTTCTAGCTCTCTTTAAAATTATTTTGTCTTTGGGGGAAAATCTGCTTTTAAAATGTAGGTTTTATAAAGTTATAAGTGTTTACAGATTCTAAGTCTCAAAAAACCTCTCTTTCCAGAGTCTTCTTAATTCTAATTGGAATCTGGATCTTATAAACAGCAAACAATTCCTTGCCCGTGTGTACAAAATAATTCCCACATGTTACATCTTTTAGTATCAAGTGGATTTATTTTCCATCAAACCTGTAATGGTGAAATACAAATAGCAGACTCACAAAAACATGCCACAGAAGAGAAATGGATTATTGAGCAAAAATAAAGTTGTTTCACATTCTGAAATGAAGTAGTATTTTGAAAGCTGAGTGATCTATGTGTGTTCTTGCGAAGAACTGTCTAACTCTGGCTTCTCTCACTCTTTCCCCATCTACCCCAGCTGCAGGGGTTTATTGCAAATAGAGCCAAAAGAAATAAAATTACTGAATCAGCTGAGACCTAAACCATGATTGGTCATGTGGTCAGACACACAGAGTCCCATAAGGCAGCGCTATCAGTAGGGGATCCAATATTGCCTGTATGTTATAGAAATGTATTGAGCAGAACCAGAGCACACAGGTTTGGGAGGTTATCATTTCTGACTCACATGACCTCATTTCTCGCTCAGGTCCTGGCACTGCTCCAAGCTCTGGTGTGTCTCCCGGGCATCCAGCAGCTTTCCAGGGCCCACGACTGCTGCCCCCAAGCCAGCAGCAGATGGGTTTGCCACCTGCACCACAGCTGCCTCCTCCACCAACAAACAGTATTAATGGCCTTGGTGCTCAGCCAGCATTGCCTCCTATGGCCAGGCAGGGTGGAATCCCTGGACCTGTCCCTCCAAATCCTAACTTGCAACACCTTCCAGGACAGCCTCCAGGACCTGGATATCATCCTCAGCAAGGTGGGGAAGGATGTTTGTTATGTGGCTGAAAACAAAGTGTGCAAGCACAATCACTGGTGGACCTGTGTCCATTCATGATTGAATCTTCAGCTGATTGGGAAAAATGAAATATGAGTTCCCTTTCTGTAGGAGGGAAGGATGTGCATTGTCAGTCAGGACGCTTGAGACAGGCTTTGCTTTTGCTCACAAGTTTAGGACTTTGTTGAGACTGTAGCAAGAAAAAGGAGATGAATTTGGATCAGAAACAGAATTAGTGGTTAGTAATTGGTGAAGGCACGCCACACTGTGGGAAGGGGCTTTTCTTACACTCTGTAAAGGTATAGGCTGCTTTCTGTCTTTTAGTACTGTCATAAGCAGCTTTCAAAAATGCTTTACTATGGCAATAATGGATTGACACTTAATACAAAAAGCCAGCTTATGATATCAGTTTGCGTTGACTGATGTTAGTGGAGAGATTCTCAGTGAAGTAATGGCCTGGCATGAGTAGCTCTGGTAATCTCTAGTAACTGTCCTACTTGACATAAACTGAAAACTTTGTAGTCAAAGTTGTCACATCTGGTGGTGTTCTTACTTTTTAAAAACACAAACTAAAGCCAAACTGAGCCACAGAAATCAATTTCTTTTAGTAGCTGAAAACAGAGGGAAGGAGGTGTTGCACTTAGCTGAGTAAGAATTAATTGCATGGCAGAAGTTGATGCTATGCATTGATAATGGAACTTAAATACTTCAAATGAATTGTCATTTGTAACTCTGCAGCAAACTATGGTCCTCAGATGGCAGCATCTCAACTGTCCTATCCTGGTGCTTTTCCTGGTCCAGCACAGCTCTCGGGACCACCGCAGAAGAAGCTTGATCCTGACTCTATTCCAAGCCCAGTAAGTAATGTGGCTCTAATTTTGTATAAATTTAACTTCCTGCTCATTTAAGATAGAGGAATGACAATGCTAACATTGTATTCATTTTAGCTGGTGAGGCTTTTCATAACATACTTTGGCACTTACATGCACCTTATATGGCTTGGTTCTCAACATACCTTCTACTTCTTGCAGTTTCTAATTAACGCAATTTTGTACTCTGAGCTGTCAGTTTTGGATCAATTAGTGCATAAAATTAGTTGGAGTATTGAAGAGGCTTTATAACTTTATCTAACATGGGACACTCATACATGAGTATGTACCAAATAGTTTATAGGAAATACTTCACTAGCAATTCTCAACAGGATTCTTAATGAGACAGTGACCAGTACTGAAAAGCTATTTGTGTTCACTGTAGCTTATCACCTTGCCTTTTCATTCTGAAAAGTTTGAAGGTTTGAACTTGGTAACAGATACCAGAAGTAGGATTTGTACACAATACAAACTCTGGAAGTGCAGTCCTGGCAACACTGAGAAGTCACGTGCTCAGAAGCCACTTTGCCTTTTGATTCCAAGAGTTTCTCAGGCAACTGGAATTATTTGCCTGAGCCATCCTTTCAGTTCCTGCAGCTCTGAGAAGATTTCAGTAGCCTGGAATATACCTGATGCTTGAGCTTCATGCAGGCTGAAGAGGCTCAGCTGTTGAACATGCACTGGTGGGACAGTGTCTCTTTTTAGGATGGCCCTAGAGAAAAGAAGGTTGAAAAGATGGTTGCATCCATCTTTCCGAAATAAAGTGGTCTGATTGGTATGCAAAGAAAGGGCTGGTCAGGCACAGGCAGCATTTAACTTCTTGATTGGAAACAGCTGATGGGAATAGAAGGCAATAGTGTGCTAAACTCATGGAAAAAATGTTCTGGTGCCCACACTTCAAGTGGTTCTGGCGATCACCTGGACAGGTCAGAAGATCCTCAGAGAGTCAGAATTCTTGAGGCACTCTCAGCCTAGAACTTGCTACTTTAAAAAAATGTTTTCACCACTGCACAGCAGCCTAGTCTGGGTGAAGGAATGTTACGCTTCTTGCTGAGGCAGATTTGCTGTACAGGAGAAACATTTTTGCAAAAGCCTCACACCATCTAGTATGAAACTGTCTTGCTTCTTTAAATTGGGGTATTCTTTTGTCCTTCTAGAAAAGATTTTTTTACTCAGTGACAAATTTGATGCAACCCCCTTGCCCTGTAACTTTGGAATAATATTTGTTGATAATCCCTTAGGGGTTAATGTAAGAACTGCAATTGCCTCGTTAAAGGCAATTTTTAACTGAAAAGCATTGTGTAAAAAAACCCCTGAATCAAGTGTCTGTATAAATAACAAATGCCCTCAAGTCAATCATTCCTAGTATTTCAGTGCAATGCTTTTTACAGTAGAGGGATAAAATGATCTTGTCTAATTTAAAATAAAAGGCCAGGGTGGGAAGGAGGTCTGGCATGAAAACACGGGCTGATGTCTTGTTTCAATTATGCACACAGCATAAACAGCCTTGACTCCAACAGCCATGTTAAAATAGGTTAAAAGGTTTGTTTAAGCCTTACAGAGAGGATCAGAAGGAATGTTTAAAAGAAACATGATCTGGGTCAACGTCTGTAAAGGACAAAAAGCTAATTCAGAATGAGGAATAAGTATGACCATGTGTATTTCTGTTGTTATATTTACATTATATAATTATAGTAGTGTTGCCAGATAAATTTACTTCTTATTTGTAGCCATTGTTGATTTACATTTCTCTTATATATGTTAGAGGCTGATATGTACCCTGACAACATCTATGAAAACTCACATCTGGACTTTGTCAACAATTATTTCCAAGAACAATGATATATTTAGGTCAGTTAGCTGCAGAATACCGTGGCACATTGATCCTTTGCAGAGCTTAGTCTCAGAGTGGTTTGCTTTCTTCAGCCAGTAGACCTTTTTAGAGCAAAACTTTTTTCCTTCTAATGCAAGAGTTAGCTATAAGTACGCAAGCCAAGGAGGCAGGGAAAAGTAATCAAGCAGAAGATCTAACAAACTCTCTGAGGAATGTCTTGTATATTTAAATTGCAGTACAGAAAACTTTATTTATTAAAAAAAATTATAGGCCCTGGACTATTTTCAGTGTGTTAGGAAATACCTCTTGGACATTGATCAGTAGGCTCCCTGCAACTAATTTAGATTTTCTTCTCTGTCTGCTTTCCAACAGAGGCTTCTGAAGTTCCCTAGCTATTATTAGAAGTTCATGTGCAGTGTAAAGACACAATTCCATGAGGTACCAGCAGCAGTGGCAAAGCCAGTTTGAGAAATTCCCTGTCTCATTCTTCTTGCCTCCCACAGCTGTTTGGCTGCGCTCTAAACCAGGTTGCTGAGGAGAGAGAAGGAATGATGATATCAGTGATTGGATTTCTGGTGTGGAACAAACCCAGCTTTATATAACTTTGGTTATATCCTGAAAAATGTCAGCCTTGACCCTGAGTGAGGGATCGTGCAGAAGTAACAGGGAGCAGCCTATGGGAAAGGAATTTGGGCAGCAAAGTCAGCTGCATGAATATGTCATGAAATTGTATTGTAAATTGTTATAAATTAGGCTTCAACCAGAGTCTTATTTAGTGTAGATCTTAGTCTGTTCACGAGTGTAGCTGAATGCAGGACTTACTCATGATGTTCTTGCTTCTTATTCTTCAGATTCAAGTGATTGAGAATGATAAGGCTGCCAGGGGAGGGCAGGTCTATGCCACAAACACAAGAGGACAGGTTCCTCCCCTCGTCACCACCAACTGCGTGATCCAGGACCAAGGTAACTGTGCTTGTTACTGCTTTGGGAGTCTTTTGAATGGAAATCTAATATAATTAAATAAAATGAAGGCTAAATTCTCAAACTTATCATCTGAAAATGAAGGTGTTTGCTCTAAAATGTGCATGAAATTGTAAACTTCCTTTAAACAGAAAAAAAAAGGGGGGGAGGAGGGAAGTGGGAGCTGAGTTCTTACACCTTGACTTAACACCTCCTCTACCCTTCCTGGCCTTTCAAAGAATATGAATAGTTGAGACAAATTTCCTTTTTAACTTAAAATTTTGAAGGTGTTACATTTCAAGTTGAAAATCCTTTCTGGATTATTCTGAAAATTTGAAAGGTGGACAGTAGAAGAAGCTTTAAGACTAGACAAGCACTGTTACCTTTTAAGATACGAATTTCTATTCAAGTGGTAGAGGCAGTGTGCAAGCTGTCTAGTTGATGTACACTGGCCAAAGGAAAGATTTCTCTGCCTTTGCTTCTGCCTGGAGCCTGGGGTTACAGTCTTCCACATGCTGCTCTTGATAGCAGGCTCAATATTTTAATACAGGTTAAACTGATGGTCTTATTCAGCCCAGCAGTAATTTATCAATGCTGAGATAAATTGAATAAAATATACAAGCACACCAAGATTTTTTGGCATTATCTGAGAATGGGATAAATCCATTCTGATGAATCCAAGAAATTCCTTTCAAGAAACTGAGCAGAGCTACAGCTTTTTGGTTACAAAGGGAGCATCAGGAAGCTGATTCCTGAACTCCTTTCAATGCTCTTGCCTGCAACACACAGGAGTTTTCCTTTGAGGGGCCTGTGCTGAGTGTCCTCTTGGAATTGTGGTGGTGACTTTGCACGCTGAATTTCACAATGTAGGTGAGCATAGTGATGTTAAGACAGATACAGTGTTTTCTGAATCAGAGGTAGCTTCTGAGAGCAGTCTTAACAGTAGATACCAGTCTGCCTCATCCCTTTATGTACAGTGTTGACATGTCCACTGGGATATAATCCATATTTTCTTCAAATATCCTAGATATGGGATGTTTCCAAGTAATCTCTACTGAGATGGTTCTTGTAAGTAGTTGTTGGCTTGTTCTTGTCATGTTTAAATCTCTGCTTTAAACTCAGGAAGAAAAGATTTAACCAGAGGGAGGGGCAATGGGCTGGGATATAAAGAGGAAAGCTGGGTAGAAGCCTGCATGGGAGGAAAAGCAAGCATGTATTTAATGTAGCACAAGCACGTGTTGCTTTGTGTTGTTCTGATTTTCCTGCTCTGCGCTGGGGTGGGCAGGTTCCTCCTGCCAGCCTTCACTCTGCTCTGTGGTGTTTTGCAGGCCACGCCAGCCCCCGGTTCATCCGCTGTACCACCTACTGCTTCCCAGTGACGGCAGACATGGCCAAGCAGGCCCGCATCCCCCTGGCAGCCGTCATCCAGCCCTTCGCTGCTGTCCCCCCAAACGAGGTAGGGAGTACTGGGGGTCAGTCCTCGGGCTTCTGTCCCCACATTACTGCAGGCTTGTTTGTCTGTGACTGGGTTGGCGGAGAGGGTGTTTTAGCTCACAGTATGAATTGACATGACCGTAAAGAGGTGGCAGAAGCCTGAGGTGTGCTTGGGTCATGGTGTAACTTCAAAAAAACAAAAGTTTTCATTTGGAAAAGGTACAGGAGTGAGGACTCCCCTGGATTCCTGGTGTTTCCCCAACTGCCTTTAGTTTATGCCAGCTTTGTCAGTTGCTTACTCTGCTGGAACTCTTGTTGTTTCAGGCAAAGGTATTAAAAGAGCATGACCACAATGTATGAAGTTAATTTTAAGATGTGGAGAGTTAGATTTGAAGAAACACATTTTTCCATTGAGGTCTTTACAAAATAATTTAATTTCAGAACCGACCAAGAAGATAATTGGGTTTTCTGCTTGGATGAGCTGAGTCATAGAAAGAAGACAAACATAGCCAGCCATTTTTAGCGCTCATTTGGAGGCACTAACCTTTTCTCACATAACCGTCTCTAATGATGCTCCATATTCAAAACGTATCCCTAGTTCTTCTGCAGATTTTTTCTGCAGTATTCTCTGGTCTTAAAACAATTACCCAGGCTTCCTGGCATCCCCAGAGGATTCCATCAATGGCAGGGATAAATCCATTTTTCAAGTGCAGCGTTCAGCTACATCATCTGTGGGGTTATCTTGCTTGGTCTTCATCTGCTGTGTCCTCCATTGCTTCTAAATTCTTCAGCTTCTAAATTCTGCGAGGTCTGCAGAATGCATTTCCTTTTCATGTCTTACATTGATTTACTGCAGAGTGCTGTATCATGGGGGGAAAAGCAGGGATTTCATCGAAGTTGTTGTATGTGATTGTGTCTTCAAAAACTCCTCATAAACTGCCTGCGCAGGAAAACCTAATTGAAGTTGCTAAGACATTCAATGCTTGGTTTTGCAGCCTGATTTTTCTTTAACTTTGTTTTATTGCTTATAAATTCCTGTTTTGTTTTTTTTTTTTTAATATTCGTTGGAAAAAAGCAGATGTTGCTCTTTATCAGGATGGATAACTTCCAATCCAGCAGACCTCTGTAGTTTGAATTGAGAGTATTATTTTAGCAGGGTAGATTGTAGTTATCTTCTCTGTGGTCCACAGGGAAATAGGATGTATTACTGATGGCTCTGCAGATACCAAGTCTCACCATTTGTCTGCTAGACAGCAACTTCGGGTTTCATTCCAGTTCTTGAGGGAAATGTGCACACTTGGCTTGTTGCCCCCTCCCCTGCATTTTCTCCCAGATGAAACTCCTGCTGTTGCTTCTCCACCCCTTCCCTTTATCAGCCAACCTTTGCTCTTTACCACCCTTGATCCCAGTTTCTGTGCCCGGGTGCCACTTACAAAATCCATTTTCACGTTGGCTGTTCATTTGTGCATCTTGCACTCAGAGTCTGCCTCTAGTCCTTTATGTGTCCCACACATGGCTGCAGAATGCGTTTCCTTGCGCTTTTCCATGCTTTCCATGGCTGCAGAATGCGCTTCATTGTGTCCTGCATTGTGTTTGGACAGGGTGATCAATGAGTTGCTAAAATCTAAATCTCTTCTGCATACATAAATTTGCAGTATGTCCAAACATTTGTCCTCAGCCAAGCTCAGGGGGGTTTTCCTGGGGTTGGCGAGAAGATGTGCTCGGTGACCCACCCGTTGTGAAGTGTTAGTGCTCTTGAGCTGTTGGAAAGGTCAGTGGGGCTCATTAATCTGTAAGGAGCAGTGTGTTTTTCCCTAGCCTCTCTTTTGGAGGAGCCTGAAAAAATGTCTCTGAAAATTGGCAAAAGCCCAGTGTGGAAAATTCTAGTCAGAATAGCTTGGTAAAATTGTAAGAACTAAGGAGATAGTGTTGGACTGGGAAGAGCTGGGCAGTCTTAGCTGAGGCAGTTTTTCCATGGCTTGCGTGTGCCCTTTGTCTTCACTGCTGCTGCCAAAATAAGATCTTACTCTTAAGATATCCTAATAAAAATGGTCTTCCATATGGGATTTATAACTACTTTAATTTTGAAAAGCCACTTAATTTGAAAGAACTGGGCTTTTTATAGAGGTAAAATACATTCAGGGGCTTACTTGTGTTTCTGAACTTCCTAGTATGGTGTGTTCTGCCTGAAACTGGTGACTGCAAGGCACAGGAAGTTCTTTGTTTCAGAAGATCCATCCTTTTTTATAGTTAGTGCCTTTTAACAGTGTCTACAGGTGATGCTCATCACGTGCCATTGGGTTACAAGGTGAAAATACATCTTAATTTCTTTGTTTCTTGATAAACAGCATCTTTTACACAATAACTGCAGCAAAAATTTAGCTAAGAGAAAAGAGAAATAGCAAAGTCTTCTGGCAGTGACAGAATTAGGTACGTGTATGAAAGGGGGAGCCCAGTTGTACAGATATTCCTCTTTCTTAATTGAACACTGTCACCATTTGGATGGATGACTTGTAAACATAATGGATTTTGTTTTTAGAAAATATACTGTCAATTGCCTTCATGGAGACAGTAACTCTACTGGAAATTGAGTTCTGGGGGTTTGCTTCCTTTGATTAAGGATACAAGAAGAGATGGAGATAAAAGATCCGGGGAGCTTTCAACTAAAAGGTTTAGACCTGGTGACTTGACAGTATTCTCACACTTGCAGTTGGAAGGTTTTCAAAGGGAAAAGGTAATTTGGGATTTCAGAAAGTTTGAAAGGCTGATTTAAGTTCATTTGTCACTGTGGGTTCTTTTTGGCCGAGTGGAATGTCTGCACAGAAGGACTGGTGTCTTGCCTCCAAAAGTGAACTAACATGCAAAGTGCATTTTTTAAAAATTTATTTTAGCTAATATCTGATAAAAAATTGTTAGGAAAAAATAATTGTCAAAAAATTGAACAGGGATGTCTTTTGGAGAGGTGTACACCAGATATCTCCATTTCTAGTAAAGAACAGGATATAAGTTATCTCTGTAGGAGAAAATAAGAGCAGAAAGTGAAATCATAATGTTGGTAGATAAGGATGGTAAGTGAAAGGGTGTCTTGCATGTCTTTGAATAAGTGTAATGTGTTTCAAGTGAACCCTCAAACAAACAGGAGTTGCACCTGCAGTGAGAAAGAAAAAATGTAACCTGGTGAAGCTGCACAATGAAAGCCTTGTAGAGAAGCCGTAATTAAAATTGAGACAGTAACACTGATCACACTGAGGAAAAGGTCACAAACGAGGCTTTACTTCAGAAATGTGAAATTACACATGAGAGTGAATTTAAGGCGTGAGTGAAGACCACTGGGTAAAGATGATTGTAGGGTTGTGTTTGTTACCCCAAGAGCAGGCGAGGTAGCAGCACTTGGCATGTGGGCACTGAGCCTCAGAAGGGCAAGTGAAAGGGATTTTTTCAGAAAAACCCTCAAGCTGAAAGTTTGTGGGGAAAAATCCATGGAGGGCACAGAGTCTTTTAGAGGTTGCTACAAAAAACCTGGAGCCAATCTAGAAAATCATGAAGTAGTGAACATTGCCTGTGCACTATTTATCACTGGAAACAAAGGCTGTTAAAACATTCATGCCTTCCCTCCTCTGCCAGTGTCTTGAAAGCACTACAAATTTCATAATCTTATCTTTCTAAGTCCATATTTATTATTTCTCAGAAGTAACAGTTCATTTTCACTCTCCTGATTTGGATGATCTATGGAAAGTATTTGTTTGTTATAGATTGAGAGTACAGTATCATTGTTTGACAGAACTTATTTTTAGTCCACCAGTGCTTTAGCAACAGTCTATAAAAATAAACTATCTCTCACAGTTATCATCCTAGACCAAGCCCTGCATGAATTTGTTTTGGAGATGGATGAATGTTTCCAGAGCCTGAATAAACCATGTGATCTTGATTTAGCATTAATACTACTTGATATCAAAAGTTAGTTAAAAGAGTATTTCATGTTGTAAAATCCTATGTAAACAATTCAAAATACTTATCTCTACCTTTAGATATTTGCCTTCTTTGCTCTTTAGCAGTTTTGTATCATTGTTCTCTGCCATGTTCTTTCCTATTTATTTCAATTTATTAGCTTTTAGAAATATTTATTGGTGGGAATCTAATATTTCACTTCCATTTTCTCCTTAATTAATTAGTTTAGAGAATGGAATTGCTTCTCAGAAATACAATGGTTCATGAGCTAAAAGCCATTTTACCTTTTCAGAATAGTGAAATTTGATGAGGCCCAGTGCAGCTAAGCTGTTTAGAAAGCCATGATTTTTACAGGGATGATAGTATGGGTTCTTAGGTGGAATTGTAAGGTTGGCAGCAGCTAAAAATCGAGTGAGGTGCATAATTAAAAATGTGATCCAATGTTATCAGTGTAGTTTTTGGTTTTAGGGAGTCCTCATGCTCCTCCCATCTGCTTTGGACTCCGTGGGACCCAGGTTCTGTTGCTGCTGACTAAACAGCTAGTGAGCAGGGCAGGCAGGTGGTGGCTGTAGTTTGAAGCACAGGTTTGCACAGACACACACATTCATTGGCAGCTATGTGCTTGTGCAGAACTTTGATTTGAGGAGAGTGAGGAATGCTTCGTCTGCAAGATGAAATTATTCCAACTAAATATCCTGCTGAGGGCTCCTTTCTATTAGGAATATGTTAATAAGCTGGCTCTGAAGAGCAGAGGTGCTTGCTGATAACACCTATGCACTGTAAAAAGCCATCATTTGGGTTTTACCCTTTGATTTCTGTCTTTTATCTGGTTACTGCAGAGGAGGCTGTCACTGCATAGAGCATGGGGAGCTTGGCTAATGTAAGAGCTTTTAACAAGGGATTCTGTTGAAAGGCTCTTCCTTCAAAAAGGTTACATTATATCAACCAGGTCATGCTTATCTGCATGGTGGCCAGCTTGACAGAAACAAGGACGTCTGTCATGACACCCCTCCACAAGAGCAGAGTTAGACAGTAAAATTGTCCATGATGATTGTTCTTGTTGTAATTGTAAGATGATTGTTCTGAGGAAATTGTTTGAAGAAAAGAGCTGCTGTTGACACCTCTGTCCTCCTGTCTGTATGGATTATTTTGTGTGTTCTGTTGTCTGGATTGTCCAAGATCCAGCAGGGAATGATTTTGTCAGTGTCTTTGGGTTGTTGTGTTTGTTCTAAAACATGGTGGGAGTAGAAGCCCTGCAAATGTAATGTACTTAATGCATGTTGCTGTATATCATGCTAAACATACATTTTCCAGGTATTAAAAACATTTCCAATGTATCCTTGTTGGTGGTCTGGTTTGGGAGAGGACTGAGACTTTGGGCTCAGTTTTGAGTCTGCTTGCGGCAGGGCAATCTTTGTTGCTCTGTCACAGCTGTTTTATTGTAGTTTTTTCAGCTAACTAGTGCCAGGTTAATGTCTGGGGGTTTTGCTAAGCTCCTTTGAGGTGCCAGACTCTGCCATTCCTGGTGTGGAGAGCCCAGAACTCCCAAGCATCTGCAGGTGCTTCACCCAGAAAGTGTTACACAACTCCGGAGATCAGTGCCTGTAAGCTTGGTTTCACAATGCCTAATTTAGAGGTACATAAAACGTGTATTAGATGAGGCTTTCTTCATGGAGCCTGCCTGTGCTAGTGTGCACTTGGTAGTAAATCATTTGGAATTGGATTGCTTCCCAAGACTTCATCATCAAGGAGAAAGTTTTTTGTTAGCCAAGGACTGCCCTCTGTAACTACAATGAGCATTCAGAGGCAGGTTTAGCAATGGCTTTTGCAGCAGAGCTTCTTCTAATTGAAGCAAATTTTCTTATTTATTTTCTTCTGTCTTTTGGTTTTAGTGTGCATTGAAAAATAGTCCTCAAGTGTGCCCTTGAAAATACTTCTGTGGTATGTTGGTCCCTGCACCACTGTTGTTATGGTAAGGGTGTAATTCTGATAGAGATGAGAGCAGTGACTTGAAAATGAGGCATTTATGTAACTTTTAATAATGTTGTAATCAGAGTTCCTGACTGATTTATACAAATTTGAAAATTGAACCAAGAAGAAGCCTTTATAAGGATGATGTAATACAGTTTCTAGTAAGTCAGAGGCTGTGACTGTCCTTTAGAACTGTAATGGCAGAATAGAAGTCTTACTAAGCAGCAGTACATATAAAAGGGAAATAAAAAGTAACAGTTATAGCCATTTAATTAATTGGCCAATAATACTGATAATTTGTTTTGCCAACAAAAATGACACTCAAGTTAAAAATCACTTGGGCTATTTATTGATCTATTCCTTGAAAACTTGAGAGAGTCAGAACACACTGGTATTGAGTAAGTTCCAGAGGAAAGGTTTGTATTTTGCTTTTTAAACTGGAGTTCTTCTTGCATATTTTATTTATCTATGCATATTATGCAATGTTGTATTTTGGATGACACCATGTAAGGTGTGTTATTCCATGGAAGTTGTCTGCTTGCTAAATAGAGGCACAGAGATCTCTTCTCAGTAGAGCAGGTCTGTCCTTCACAGGATTGCTTTCCTCATGTCATGGTTGAACCCCAGGCAGTTCACTGCCCCACCAGTGGGATCAGGGAGAGAATGGGAAGGGTAAAAGCTGGAAAACTCATGCCTTGAGACAAAGATTAATAGGGAAAGCAAAAGCCACACCAACCAGCAAATCAAATCAAGGAATTAGTTCACACTTCCCATGGGCAGCCAGGTGTTCAGCCATTCCCAGGAGAGCAGGGCCCCATCACAGTAATGGTGCCTTGGGAAGACAAACTCTATCATTCCAAGTGTCCCCATTCATCCTTGTTGCCCCCTTTTGTTTACTGACCATGAAGCCATAGGTCTGGAATATCCCTCTGGTCAGCTCTCCTGGCTGTCTCTCTTCTCAGTCTCCTCCCAGTGTGGCAGTGTGGAAAGCAAGAAAGGCCTTGGCCCTGGGTGAGCCCTGCTCAGCAGGAACAGAACCATCTCTGTGTTATCTCCTGTGTTCAGCACATATCCAAAACATATCCCTTCCAGGCACTGTGAGGAAAACTAACTGAAACTGAGCTGTAACTGAAAACTAACTGTACCCTAGCACACTGCCATAAACCCAGTTCCACACAGTTGTGACACTCAGCTGTGCTAACAAAAGAGAGGAGGGTCGTTGCAAGTCACATACAAATATTACTAATGTTTGAAGGTTCTGGAGTCTGCTTGAAGCATCCCAGCTATTGTAGTAGCAAAAATATTCATGGAAGAGAGACTCAGAGTGAGAACATTGTGACCTGATGTGGTATTTGTGAAGTAACAATTAGTTTTCCTATTGACCTTCAAAACCACCATTGTATAAAGGACTTGACTTTTTTATAAAGGGCGTTAAACTCATCCCAAATGTTCTTGCTACAGAGGTGAAATTGTTCAGTGCTGCTTTTTGTTCACATAGCAAAAATTCTCCTTGTACTTTCTAAGTTCTCCTAGGGCAATGGGCCAGCTGTAATTGGCTTGGAAATGCAGCATGATGCTTTAACTATGCCCAGGTCTTACTGATCTCAGTGGAAATAAATTAATTAGCCTTAAAGGTATGTTCGCTAATAAATATTGTCCAGGAAAGGCTGCACATAAGCAGAAATGTTCTTTCCATCTCTAATTAAAATACTCCAAAACATTTCTATGGGTTTTTTTTTTTTTTCCTAATTAAAGTTTCTTTAATGTATTTGGCAAAGATGGGAAGCATACTGTTCCTGTTGTGAAAGTTCTCAGGAATGCAAACGTGAGTAGTCAGTTTAAAAAGTCAAAGTAACATCTTCTAACAAAAGAGAAACAGCTCTGATTTTGAGAAGGAAGGAAACCTCCTACTCATTAGATTTTCATGCATGATCTCAGGTCGGCAATTGCTTTTCTCTTGTATGCTGGTAAAATACAATATGTATATGGACACACATCCGTCTATCCACATATATATGTGTGTGTGTATAAAAAGGAAAAATTCCCAACACCTGGTTGGTCCCTGAAGTTGCTGATAGCCCAGCTGGCCAAAATGGATCTGAAATCCAACGTGGAATTTTGGTTTTGTTGTTGCTGTGAAGATGTGAATAACATTGATAATGTTCTGGTACAGAATTTCCTCTGGGAGAATGTTGCTTCAGAGGTCACTATAGCGCACGTAAATTCATGTACCAGCTGAAATAGTTGTTCAGTAAACCTAGAGCTGCCTGTTCCATGAGCACTGTTTGGAGTATTGCTTTATTGCCTGTCCTAAGGATATAGAAATGGTCACAGCTTTGTATGCATTAAATGGTCTTGGACTTTTTAAAACAGAATTGATGTGCCAAGGAAGCCATTATCTTTGTATTTTACAGGCTGTGCCTGTGTTTTAAACTGTGGTGTTGAGTTGATAATTTATTTAGCTAGCTTAAAAAAAAATTAGGAGAGGATAAACTTACCTTGATAAATCATACAGCACCATACAGTAAGAGACTGGGCCTGTCCAGAAATCAGTATTTCATGCCCAAATCCAGTCTGACATTTTGAAGATCCTCTAGAACTCTGCGGAAGTGATTTTCAGAAAAACAGAAATCATACCTGAATGAGGTGTCTTTAAGAGTTCTGTTTGGTTTTGTAAAATAAGCCAGACAGATACCATGTCACTGAAAATCCAGCTTTAATTTTAATGTGAAACTCTTATGACCAGTAAAGCTAATCCCTTGTAATTACTACTTAGCATTTCTGTAGAGAAGCTCTTTGAACCTTGCCCGTCTTACTTTTCAGTGGTTTTACAGCTAGTGTAACAATCTTGCCCAAGAGTCTCAGACAAGGAGTGCAGTGCTGCACCATCTGTGATACTGATAAGATGGGAAGTGGAGCTGTGGATTGGTACAGCCCTGAACCTCAGCCCTGGCCTGTGATTGACCATGTGCTTATCACCCTCAGGGGTGCTAACAGCAGTAACAGTGCTGTCCTAGGGCAGTTTAGTGTGGCCCTTGTTCTTCCCTTGGGTTTGGGCCTCTGCAGCAGCTTCCACTCCTGCTGGGTTGAGGGTGCACTGGGCTGAAGCAGGTCTGGCTGGGACCTCATGGGTTTCAAGTGCTAACATTGTGCAAGTGTGTTGTGCAGCACCGTTTCTTGATTAGCCAATTTCACGCTGCTGCTTCTATCATCAGTTTGTCCTGGCTGCTGGACTTGCCTCCAGATACAGCCTGTGCCTGCATCCAAAGAGCAGTCAGCACTGCAAAGCTGAGAGGTGCTGCAGAGCACTGTCCTGTTTATGCTTGGGGCTCCCAGCCTGGAATCATGACCAGCAGAACTTGGGGTGCCTCTCTCCAGCATGGCTGGTGAACTTTTTGTCCTTTTTTTTCTCTCCTTCTGTCCCCTGTGTCATACAGAAGTTTTAAAGAAGTAAGCAAACTAAATTTGGTATTTTTTTACATCAACATTTTATCATTATTACATGTTTTTTCCCCCATCCCCAAACTTGTAGGAATCCTTCTTCTCATGTTGAATAGAGTGTAGTCTATATTTACACTCTCCATGCTGCTAACTCTGTTCAGTTAGTTGCTGTATTTCCTTTAAAAGGGAATGCTGAGTAAGGATTTCAGGGATAGGCTGAAGCTGATAAATAGTTTTCTGGGTTTTTTTCCTACATACTGGATCATTTCCCATGTGCAGGGTCCACTTGACATTCAGCTACCATGCCGTCGTGTGTTTTGCAGTGCTGTATATGCAGAGGAATGTGCAGCCTGGGCCTGGAGGGGCTGTGAGCAAGGAGGTTTGAACATGCTTTTGGCATTTTTATGTGGTCTGTGAAAACCAGGCTGGAGCCAGGAGACCCTGCATCCCGTGGGGGATGCGTTAGCCTTGCTGCAGTCTTGCAAGCAAACAAGGAAATCAATGGAAAAGAAGTGTGGTACAGAAGATAGTTGAACCTGCTGTGAACCTTGCAGATGAGAGAGTCCAAATTGGCCTGAGTCATCAGCTGAGGAGGCTGAGCATGTTCGACATCTGAAAACCAAGAACAGGCAAAATAACTCCTGCCTTCAGAGGGAATGGCTTCTCATAAAAGACAGTGGGAACATCACAAAGGGAAATGCTTTCTTGACGTTTTAATGTGAATCAGTAAAGCAGCTCAAAACCAAGGGATTATTTGTAGACTGGTTAATCTTTCTCCAAAGCAATCTATGATGATAGAAAAAAAGAAAACAAACCCCTTCAACAGTGCTAGGAAACAGAGACACTTTGGTTCATGACCTAGATTTTTTTCCCAAAACATCAGTGTTGTATTTCAGAATTCTCTTTGATTATCCAGTGGAGTTTTTTTGTCATCTTTTTACTGTGCTAATTAAACACAACATTTTCCTGGGGCAGCAGTGCCATGCTTGGATGAAGACTTCTCCTTTGCTCATTAGAAAGTTATGTTGCATAGCATATCTTGAAATTTTCATAGGAATATTTTAGTGACTAGATTTTCATAAATGTAACTGTCAGTAACAACTCTAGAAGCACTGCTTACACTCTAAGGTTGTGATAGAGACACTGACCTGTTTATTTTGTTGTCTGAGAAATGGGTCATTTTCTTCAGTATCTATATGTGCCTCTCTTGTTCGCCAGAGCATCTGTCACTTTGGATTTTTCTCTTTACATTTCTTTCCCAGAGGTGTGCCATGATGATCTGGAGCTTTAGCACAGTCCTTACTCCTACACTTAAAATTTGCAGCTGTGGTCCACATCCTGCAATAAGAATATGGTGATAGTTTGCAGGCATCACCCTCAGGAGCGTGTCAGGACTTCATTTTTATAGCAAGCAATAGAAATTCAGCTTTCTCAGACTTTAAAGTGCAGGTTCAAGTCCCTTTGGAAATTTTTATGGATGTGTTTTATCTTGGAGCTGTGCCACCAACGTCTGTCTGTTGTTTTGTGATATTTTTCTGACTCCTGAGAGATGGTCTTGCTGAAATATTTCCAAAATAAAACTCCTCTTATTACAGCTATATTTGGGATTAAGTTATAGTTTATCTGATCAACACTCAGGGCTTGAACTTCAGTGGGGCCTCAAGGTTCCAGAGAAATTTAAGTTTGTGCAGGTCCCTTGCAGCATTTTCCATCTTTTGCCCAATCCTCCTTTGCTTTAACCTAGAATTACAATGTTGTGCCTCCCAGCAAAACTGGGAGATTCTTTCTGAGACAAGAGAGGAAGAAAATGCTGATACTTTGTAGGTAGAAAGGCAAAAGAAACAGGAGTATTGCATGTACTTAAAAAAACAAAAAAAAAACCCTAAAAACAAAACCTTCCAAATATAAAAAACCTCTTATTAAATTTTACCCCATTCCCCTGCTGCTATGAGAGTTTGCCACTGATTTTGAGATCTCTCTGCTTTTTCTTCTGGTGTACAGTGACATCTACAGAGAGTGGAGCAGACCAAGCAAGACTTTCCCATTCAGTATCACTTTTTTTTTTTCTTTTTTTTTTTTTTAACTGCTCTGCTTTTATTTACCCTTAATTTAAACTCAGAACTTTTTGCATGCACAGTATTACTTACCTTCGTACATTCCCACAGAAATCTACTTTTTTTTAGAAGTTATTTTACTGTGACAGAAATTTGATGTTTGGAAGTGCAATAGCAGTTTGCACACAGAAATAGGAATTCCTTTCTCTGGATAGAGTGGTGGAATGTTGGGCTCTACAGTGCAATGCACCGAAAGGCAGCTTTTTGGAGATGAAGTTTCTTTCACAACTGCGTTGTTCTCATCAAGAAGTGGATTTTGGATGCTTTTGGTCGTAGTTCTTCTGCAGTTACCACACAGATAGCTTTTCCATTAAATGTTTTAATTATTGATGGAACGTTCTGAATTGTTAAAGAAAACACTAAGATGTAAATTTCATTTATTTTCTAAAAATTCCAGTTACTAAATTAGTAAGGAGACAAATAGGGCTGGTTTAAAAAAAATGTTTGTTAGACAAACTCCTTAAGTCTGTCATGTGCATTTTTAGTTGGCTTATTTCTTGGTTGGGTTTTTTTTTTTACCCTTAATTTTTTGTCTTCAAGAAGGTAATTTACTACACGTGTGTAAGGATGTAGTTACTTGGGCTCTGAACTTCATGGCATTTGTTTTTTAATTGTTCTTGTTTATGCCCTTTATGTACAATCTTGATTTTGATCTATCAGATGTGAACATTTTTGGGAGTAAGTTTTCTTGGATATTAAATATTAAATATATCAAACCAAGGTTAAAAGTTACTGCATCAATGTGTATAAGTGCAAGAGGGGTTGGTTTAGTTTGGTTTTTCCCATACCAGGTCTGATGTTATGATAATATTAACTGCAAACCAGGTCCAGGTCTCATTAAGCTATACAGCAGAATGATAATCAGAAAATTGCCAAGTAATGAACAAAACCCAGAACTTTTAAGCCTTATTAAGCCATTGTGGCTGATGAGCAAGTTTCATGACCAAGGCTTTTATGTCTGAAAAATGACCCTGATATTTGCCAGCTGGCATTATTGCTTAATTTGGGTTAAACTCAATTTGCGTAGAGGAAGGAATGCAAAGTAAAAGAATATCTCAGTGGAGCAGGAGGGAGCACTTAAAACCCACATAGTAAAAATCTAAAAATATACTTGTATGTAGAAAATCTTTGTCAAAATGCATCCTTATGCTGCAGTAAAAAATAAATTGTATAACAGATGAAATACACCCATTCCTTAAGAAGAGACAGAATAATTATTTTCAAGAAAAAAAGAAGGTGCTAGTCTGATATGTTAGCATTGAAAGGCTAACACATCACACTAGCACTTCTTCTAGCATTCACATTAGCATTTCTTCTTGTAGGGATCTGCTGTGTCCAAACTCTGGACATTTCTTATTCCTGCCTTTTGAGATTTTTAGCTGGGGATGACAGGAGTAAGGAAAAAAAAATTTAATTAGTGTTTCACGAATAATTGAGCAAACTTCTCTTTCTGCAGTGGTTTCAACTATGACTTTTCGAACTCTAATCACAGAAATCTTTCAATTGCTGCAGTTTTTATGGAAAGAGGCATCTGGAAAATGTCTTCCCTTAGCCATGGGTTTTGGCAGGGGCTGTAAGCAAGCGTGGTCAGTGTAATTAAATGACAAGTGCTTGAGGTACTGTACTTGTTTGCTGTATGTACTTTCCTTCCATAAATATTAGTATTTCTCCTAAATCTCCCCCTCCAGCTGGTGACCCTGACATCATTTAAACTGGAGTGTAGCATGTAACAAGGCAGCACGGGAGTCAGCATTTAGGACAAAATATTAAGGGCTTTCTCAGCAAATACCCTTTTGCAATTGACTAGCAGCAGTAGATTCCTTCAGGAAAAGTTCCATCTGACAGAGAAGTCAAAAGACCCGACTTGAAAAGATTTTTCTTAGTGAACTGTAAAAATTACCCTTTGCTGGAGAAAATCAGCCTGGAGCCCTAAACTTCCAATGCTTGCAAAATGTTGTGGGGTTTTGGTCTGAATCCTTGTTCTTTTTCTGATAAACCTCAGAATACAGCCCATGAACTTGTGAATTTAGCCTTGGAGGGGATCTCTGGGGCTCAACAGCTTTTGTGTGAGTGCTGAACAATAAATGATCTCTTAATCAGGTGGTCTCTAACGAGTTAAATCTGAATTAACTCTTTGTAGCTCTCCTTGGTTTCATGTTGACATTGCTCTCTCTCTGTACCTCTTGCTCCACAGACGCCTCTTTATCTCGTAAACCACGGGGAGACCGGCCCCATCCGGTGCAACCGCTGCAAAGCTTACATGTGTCCCTTCATGCAGTTCATTGAAGGTGGCAGGAGGTACCAGTGTGGGTTTTGTAACTGTATAAATGATGGTAAGTGATGTTTCTTTAATCTGGGATTCATATCCATTCCCTAAGACTAAAAAGAAACTATATCCCTAAAACTATTTTCTTGACTTGCTGATTTAACAAAAGATAGTTCAGAGAGATGCAGTAACTATGCTTATTTTAAAAAAAAATCAATTCCCAAGAGCAGTGGAGGGAAACATTTGTTCAGTACAGTTTAAAAAAATATATGAAAAATAATGCTGACTCATGAAGTCCAGTCTGGTATGATCAAAACTTTATTTTAAAAAATTTGTGACAGCGCAGGATACAGAACTGTTTATGTTATTAATTGAAAGCAATTTTTGTGCTGGAATAAAACATTAATTTCTTTAAGAAATGCAAATTTACATCAAGAAGCAAATATTTAGACCCATGTTAGCTTCTTCCTGTGCATGACTGTGGGTGCAATGGTTAAATAATCTATTCGTCTTACTGTGACAAGTGTTGGTTTTCACACAAGATACCATGCCATATTTGTTCAAGTGTGCTTCATGTGACTCATAACTGTTCTTGCGCTCTTGGCGAAATCCCAAATCTTTGCCAGAGCTAGCCTTTCTAGACATTTGTATCAAGCTGGATTTCCTCAGCTGGATCACAGGGGTATGGTGCTTTCCCTAATACAGTCATCTTTTCAACTCTGAAACGTGAACCTTGTCAGCCTCCCTCCAACTGCGTTGCTGCCTGGAGCTCTAATGTTTGTGCAGGCATAGCAGATAATAAATTTCATCGTTTGTTAACAATTTAAACTCTCATAAAGGGAAATTTAGATGCACTGGGAGCACTTTAAGAAAGACATTTAAGTCACAGTATCAGTTTAAATCATGCTGGTATTACTACAGTGTCTTAGTCAGAAAGCACTTACCAAAACAAAAAATCATTGATGAGGACTAAAAAATGGCTAAAAAACTAGGTTGATATTCCCCTCACTCACACACACATGCACTTTTACAGGCAAAAATGTGAAAAATAAGCATTCTGAGTATGTATTAATTGAGGAACCCTAAGAGTGGCTCTGAATTGTTGGTGCAATTTCTTACTGCTTTGGAGTATATCACATCTGCTGAGAGGATTTGTTGTGTTGTTCCTCTCTTTCACCAGTTTTAATTGTTTGCTCCTGTTCTTGTGTTTGTTGGCTTGTAGTCCCTCCTTTCTTCTTTCAACACCTGGACCACATGGGCCGACGGATAGACCACTATGAAAGGCCTGAGCTGTCCCTGGGATCTTACGAATACGTGGCTACTTTGGATTATTGCCGAGTGAGTACTGCCAGCCTGCAAACCAGTGTACAGTGTTATGGCAAAACAAACAAGCTCCTCAGAGTAAATGCGCATGTAAGCTGCTTATCAGTTTCCAGGAACATGCTAGGAAATATGGATAGGTGTTCAGAATACAATGGTTTGTTCTTTTGTGCTGCAGAATATGATACAAACAAGAAAGAATAACAAGCAGTGCAGCAAAATTATGGATCACTATTCTTTAAGCGAGACGTGCACATGTTTACCAGCATGTTGCACTGTTCAGGGGATATCTTTGAAATTCTGGTGCATTGTTGCATTTTAAGAGTATGTCTTCTACTGATTTTGAAGATCAACACATGCCTGAATTGCCTTCCTAATACCCAAAACTTGAGCAAGGGAATTTGACCTTGGAATCTGTTCCTGGCAAGAGTCTTCTTAGTATTCTGACCAATAAGTTACAGTGGAATTGGTTCTCTCTTTTAATATCCACTCACTGAAGAACTCAATCCAGAGCCCGCTCATGTTACTCTAAATATTTGTAGTTGGTTTTATTACAGAACTCTATTTGATAGTTCTGAAAGCATAAATTACTTAATCTTTTCAAACTTGAGCTCATTTTGCAAAACTGTAAGTGTGACCTCATCTGACTGCAGCACGGACATATTTTTCTGTTCTTGCTGGAATCAGGCAGAATTTTTTTCCTGTGAGTGGAGCTGAGGCTATCATAAGGTTAGAAAACACAACTGGATCCTACAAAATCTTGGAGTAGCTACCAGTATCTTCTTCAGACCATCAAATTATTGCTGGTATGAAGAAAATGAAAAGTTTCGTTCTGCTTGTTTTGGTTTGGTTCTGCTTGCTCACAAGAGTACTGCTCCAAAATGCAATGAAATCTCTTGAGCTGACCTGTAAGATTTGATTGAAACCTGGGTTAAACCCCAAAGCAGGAGAGAATTGCAGTGAGATGTTGCAGAAATACAGTGTGGGACACTCACTGTACATCCAGTGAAGCTCCATCAAATTCTGAAGCCTCAACTTCTGCCACCTATCTTAAAACCAGGGAGTTTCCTCTCCAACTTATCCAGTCTGCCTGCTTGCTACAAAGATGCATCCTCAGACTTACTGCAATGTTACAAAAAAGAAATCTCTTACAAAATAACACTCTGCGCTGGAAATGCTACGTCATTAAATGTAGCATTATTTTGTTACTCACTTTTCATTTGGCTCCAAGTTGCAATGGTTCCCTTCTTTTATAAATCTAGTACAAGACCAGAACTGAGAAGTCATTTCCTTTTGTGCTTATCAAATGACAAGGATGAACAGCTACAAAGAATGTTAACAAATCCCAGCTGGTTTGCATTATTGCACTCCTGCTAAGCGGATGTGGTGAGAGTACAAGTCCTTGTTTCTGCCATATATTTGTCAAAACTTAGAGATTCTTTCTAAATGCTGATCTGATACAAGAGTTTAGAAGCAGTTTTTGGTGCAGTTTCTGAAACAAGCATCCAAGCACAGTAAACAGAACAGTTTTGAAAAATACTGCCTGGTTTTGGTTTACCAGAATTAATAATGATTTGCATAAGTCAAATAAGTGAGATCAAGGGTATAATGTTCAGTTTCGTTTAAATTTGCCAGGGACTAGGGATAAGTCATAATTCAAGGGTTAGATTAATTTTTCTTAACTGGAATTTTTCTAGGGTTTAGTTTAACAAGTATAATTTGTTTAAGAGGTCAGAACTCTATATGAAGGAAGTGAAACTGTAATGAAAAAGCTGTCCTGAACTTGACACCAAATAATGACTACTACTCATTTAATGGGCATTAAGAAAACCCATTTTAGGGAGTGTGATGTTTACTCTTGCTCTGTTCATTTTATATTAACTTCCTAGGTATATCTCTTAGCATTACTTTTTTAAAACAAACCTTCCTCTTACTTTTTCTTACTTACAGAAACTTGTGTCAGTAGTGTATGCACGATTTGTGTGCCACTTACACTGTGGATAAGAGGAACTCCCAAGGAAAGTAGGGGTACAGAAAAAAGCCAAAATGCAAATTTTTTTAAACCCTTAAGTTCCAGCACAAAAGTTGGTGCTTTATCTTATCTAATGAACTGTTACCCTTTAGATATTTTATTCCATTAGGATGCTGTTTTCCAGTGATAGTGTTTTATTCCAGGGCTGGACTTTACCCAATATGTGTCAGCTCTCTGCAGTAGTTACTATTTACGAATCACAGCATTTTTCAAACAACTGAACGCTGTATTTGCGTTGCCTTATGGTACCACCTCTAAATTTTTTTCCTCATAACAGGACACTGTCTAATTTTCCCTGTGAATGGTCTTTTTTTGTTGTTGTTTCTGTGTAGGACAAGAAGCCTCCTAAACCACCAGCTTTTATCTTCATGATTGATGTATCATACAGAAACATAAAGAGTGGCCTAGTGAAACTCATATGTGATGAACTGAAGACTCTGCTAGATAAACTTCCAAGGTAAAGAGGTTTTAGTATGCTTGGCTTAGTTCACTATGCTGCACTTCTCATGCAGCTTTGCATGTTGAAAGGCAGAACCAAGCTGTGGGAAATGTCAGAATTTCCAGAACAGAAATTTTTTGAGTGATAGTGACCAAATGTTCATATTTAACTCTGCTGGCAATTGTTACACTTGGATGTCTGGGCTTACTGTATGAACAGTAAGACTCTGCCTTGCTACTGCACGTGGAGCTTGTATTATTTTCCTTGCTTGCAGTGAACTCTAGTGGTGTTATCAGCTCAGTCACAGCTTGTAGCTTCCACTTCACTGGCAGCAGTTGTGTTTGCTGGGGCCCTGCTTTTATCATGGAATTAAACAGTGAAACACCCAAACCAGAATACTCAGGAGTAGCCAGTCTCTCTAAAGCCACAGTGCTGGTGGCTTGTATCTTTAGCTCTTACTGTTAATAAACAAAACTTTTAAAGCTTCTTGCTGTGCTGTGAGACTTTCCTGTCCTGGTTTGTTTGTTCCTGAGAGAACAAATCTTGCAGGCAGCAACAATTTTATGAAATAGAGCACATCTGCTTTGTGAGCATGGAACACATAGCAGTAGTGTTACCTCTCATCAATGTTATTGATAGTGTATTATCTTAGTGTAAATTTTACTGTATTCATGTAGTTTTCAATAGAGTTTAAATAGCACAGACACATAGGGAAATGAGAGCAGTGAAAGACTGAAAAATTAAGTAGACAAGATGTTTCTTGTCTACATATAAAGGCATATTAAAAAAATGTCCAGAAAGAAAATGCTTTTTAAATAACAATGCTTGCAGAGGGAGAACAGACTTAAGAAATAGAGAGAGCAGTATGAGGAAGGGTGGGAGATGACATCCTTGGGGGACAATCTGGGATATGTTAAAAATCTTTTTCTTATGGTCTTCTGGGATCCCTGTGCCGGAAAGAAATTCCGCTCCAGGGTGGGGGTTTATTTTATCAGATGCCCATGTAAGGCCATCTCTGAAGTAGTTTTTCACTGAAGATTACACTGGAGACACAAGTGTTTGATATTATCCTGGACATATCTCAGTGTTTTCCATCAGGATTGGTCATGACTCTGAAGAGAATAAGAGGCATGAGTGGAGTAACAAAAAGCATTTGGCAGTTTGGAAACTTGAATGGGGCAAGTAGAGGAGGAATGAAAGCAAGTGTATCCATATCACAAAGGAGACATACTCATCCTTCTCACCAGCGCTCTGAGAGATCTGTTGTGAAATAATTTGGGCCAAAGTTTTCATGTCTACTGAAAAAAGCAAAATAAAAAAGCCAGGCCCTTCATCTTCCTCAGATTTTTCTCTTGGCTTAAACAATACTAATTTAAAAGACAAACATAAGGCATTCCACCAAAATCTTATGTACTATGTTGCTAAGACACAGAGGTCACTGTGTGTTCATTTTCCATTGCTGGGCAAAGACCCCTGCAGAAATATTCTGCTGTTCCCACACAAGGGAAAAGCCCTCTGCAGGGAATTCACCTTGAGCTTGTATCTTTGAGAGGAAGGACTTGGGCCACCAAAGAAACCTGTGCAGAAAAAGAATTGCTGAAATTTTAGAGCAGATATTTTCGAACCTGTGTTCCAAACAAGAACCTCCTCCCTGACTGTAACTTGAGAAGTGTGTTTGTAGAAATGTGCTTATGAGTTCAGAAAACCAGAGTAATGAGTTGTGCAATTATGATTTTTAGGTATATAATTTAAAATAAAAAACAAAAATTATTTGAATGCATTTCTACGTATATGGATCAGGTTTCTCCTTGTGAGTCTTCAAAAATAACTAGTGTATGAGCTACAGAGACAATTGGCTGCTTAAAGCTAACCCTTAAAACAATGATAGAACTTGATGGAAGTGGGGCAGTGCAGACTGACACTGCTAAGAGCAGTAACTGGAATAAAGGTCCCAAACACCTGGTCTGTAACACCTTTGGGACTGGGATGATGTGAATGCTTCTCTTTGAAGAAAAGAGTGATCTATGTACAGAAATTGAATAGCACTTTGTCCTCATCAAGCTCCGTGACTAACTGTGCTGTTCCTTCTTTGCCATGTTATGATGTCAACCTGGTTTGTTCTTTATCTTTGGGATTTTTGACTGTTTGAATGGGGTGCACCATTAATAGGATTGATGTAACTTAATATTAAGTTTTTTAAAAGAGTAAACAATAGAGCAGTTGATTTTATTGGGGTGTTTGAATTTGACCTAAGGCAAAGATTGAGGCCGTTACATCTGCATGGTTGTTGTTTGCTTTGTTGTTCCCAGTACAGATAGTGATCAGAGAGCAGCGTTGCATGTCAAAGGGGTGCTTTTATTGCATGGTCAGGATTTCAGAATTATAACCAGTTGGGTTTTGTTTTTCTTACAGAGAAGAGCATGAAGAATCCTCAGCAATTCGAGTTGGTTTTGTCACTTATAACAAGGTCCTCCACTTCTTCAATGTAAAAAGCAGCTTAGCTCAGCCTCAGATGATGGTGGTCACGGATGTGGCAGAAGTTTTTGTTCCTTTGCTGGATGGCTTCCTTGTTGACTTTGAGGAATCCCGATCAGTTGTTACCAAGTAAAGTACAATTATACTTCATGAGTCTAAGATGTCAGTGCTTATGATGTGCATTAGTTGGGTTTGGGGGCATGCAGGTATCTATTGAAATACTTCAGAAGCCAGCAGATGCTTCTGAAGCAAAACTGAAAAAGCAATAGCCGTGGCCTTCCAGTGCCAAATTGGAAAGGTTATGTAGGCCAGGTGTAAGTCACCTTTCAGCTATGCTGCCTCAAAGCTGGTAGTGGGGTGAGGCTCTGAGCCACGTGGTGTTTTTCCTCTTGCAGTGCACATGATGTGCACCTGAATATGATCTTGGGACTCTGAAGTCCTTACAGCACACCAGAACTACTTAATGGTTAGCTATTCTTTCATTTATTGTATGTTCCTTTGAGTTACAAGCTTTGAAACAATGCATCTCGTAGAAATAAAAAAATGCATTTTTTTTTTAATTCTGGCTGGGATCCTAAGAAACTGAACAAGAAAAATTTGTATTATTTTTTGCACTATAAATTTTCATGATCAACATCTTCCTGTGTGAAGACAAGGTGTTTTTGGGGATTACCTTACACTGACCACTTGAGACACTGATTTTTCCTTTCTCTTTCATAGCTTGTTGGACCAGATTCCAGAGTTGTTCGCAGACACTAACGAGAGTGAGACCATCTTCGCTCCAGTTATCCAGGCTGGCATGGAGGCACTAAAGGTTAGAACATTGCTCTGTGTCAGAGAAGCAGCTTGAAATCAGGTTTACTAAAGCCAGTCCCATCACAATGGGAAATTAGGGGGGAAAAGGTCGTTGATTGTTTCCAGCACTAATGTTCCATTATTCTAACAGTACCTTCCAACCACTGTGGTCAGAATAAGAACTGACAAGCATAACATCTGTTCCCAGATGTTCTTACTGAGGGAAACCAGTCCCCAGAGTCTATTCCGTGTAGGAGGGATGTTTAGAAGAAGATGAGGAGCAGGAGTCAGTTTCTTGTTCGGCATTTAAGAGAAATAAAGACAGGTTTAGTTACTGCAGCAGAACAAATCAATACTCTTGTGTTTGCACAGATACCCAGGCCTTGCATGTGTGAAGGGCAGGAAAGTAGTAGTAGTAATAATAATAATAATAATAATAACAACAACAACAACAACAACATCAGACTTTGCTCTGGTTATTCTCTTGCTTCTGCTAAACTTGTTGTGCAAAAGAGAATATTTTTAACTATCTGTCTGTGACCGAATCAGGCCATGACTGGAAGGTTTCCTTTTAACTGACAAGGACTCCCAGTTTGGATACAGCTGGCAGGGAATCCACAGCCCGAGGTGCTCCCCAGTTGCTTTCTGTTTGTCTGGGACATCCCCTGAAGTGCTGACATTGCCGTGGAGCATTGCCAGTTAAATGCACACCACCCTGGTTCACCACAAGATTTGTAGGGGCAGAGCACAGCCCGTGGTGCTTTAAAATGGTCAATTTGGGAGCTTTGTATGAATAATGCATGAACTGTGAGTACATAAATTTGTCAAAACAAAAATGACCACATTTCTCAAATATGTTTTTATATATTAAATTGATATATTAATATATATTAATATATATTAATTAATAATATATCAATATAATATGTATTATATTGATATATTAATAATTAATATATATTGGTATATTCTCAAATATGTTTTTATATATTGATTTAATACCAGCTTTATTGTTATTTATTCATATTACTAGCAGGTATTTGTGCAAAGCATGCCTTAAAGCTTTTTCCTAATATTTCCTAATATTTGACTTCTACAAAACAAATTTAAGGGCCATAATTGTAAATTTCCATTGGTGATGGCTATAAAAGAAAGCAGCTCTTAATTAAACATTTTATTTAGCTCAGGATTTTTAAGTTATAATTTGTAAGGATTTTCTCTCTGAATTATTAATCTGCAAATACCTTTGCTCAAGAAAACAGTTCTTGTCTAAAAAGAATAAATGGATTGTGTTAAAAATACGTATATTTTAGAAATTTTGTCAAACCGGTATCACTAATTCCTGATGCATATCAGGACAAACAGGTATTTGGGAAGTCTTTCAGCCTTCAGCAGAAGGTTTCTTCAAAGAAATTGAAGAAATTGTCATTGGTGATCAAAAGTAACTGTTCTTGAAATATCAGGGGTGAAATTTCAGCTCTTTGAAAAGTCAGGTGCTGCCTTCAGTTGTGTTTCTGCCATAGCAGAGAGACTTCTGGTTTTGCCAGAATGCCAAGCTTATTTTGAAAGGTGGAATATTTTGTGAACATGGTGATTTCTAATTTGTGTCTGCATCTTGGCAGTGTAGATTTCAATGTGGAACCTGCTACAGGGATGGAAAAGGTATGGAACACCAGTGTGTTCCTGAATTGAATTTTTCTGTTCAGATGCATTTCCTTTTAATTTGATCCAGTCTGAGTATTTGTATTTTGGTGCCCGTTGCATAATGCTTGTGTCCAGTTGGGAAGTCTCCAGAAGAGGAGCTCCTCCTTTTGCCTCTGGAGCAAGTGCTGTTGGAATGCCTCAGCCAGCAAACCCGTGTGCTGGGCTGCTCCTTCCTGGGAGAAAAGCCGCCGTTTGTCTGGGGGCTTATTCCCTCGGGCTGTGAGGCTGGAGATGAATTGTGGACCTGAGAGGAGCTTGCAGGAAGCGGCCACTGTTCTCTGAGCCCCCCGGTGTGTGAAAATGGGCCCGTTACCCTGCAGTAGTGAACGTGCCAATGTGGTGTCTTTGGAACAGGCTGCAGAATGTGCTGGGAAATTGTTCATCTTCCACTCTTCTCTGCCAACTGCGGAAGCACCGGGGAAGCTGAAAAACAGAGATGACAGAAAACTGCTCAATACAGATAAGGAAAAGGTATTTTCTGCTCTGAGCAAAGAGGGGACTGCTGTTACACTGCTTTTCTCTAATAGGGCATTGATCCTTTAAAATCTATTTTCTTTCACACAGAAGTGTTTGGTTATATGACGCCTCTGTAGTGATGGGTTCTCCAAGAACATACTGAGGTGTTCCCTGTATCCATGGGCAGGGGAAGCACGTTTTTGATGATAGCGATGCCTCACTTCAAACTTCCACTTCCTCCTTGTGTCTTCATCTGGCCCTTTGAGTTGGGATTAATATCTAATATGATGGCACTTGTATTTTTTATTCTTGTGCAGACCCTCTTCCAGCCACAGGGAAATTATGAGGCCTTAGCCAAGGACTGTGTGACCAATGGCTGCTGTGTGAATTTGTTCCTCTTCCCAAATCAGTACATGGATGTAGCCTCCATGGGCCTTGTCACAATGTACACTGGTGGAACACTGTACAAGTACAACAATTTCCAGGTCAGTGGTGCAGGTTTCCTGCCTTTCAGATAGTAACTGCTGGGGGGTTGTTGTTGTTTTTTGTCTCATTTTGGTGTGTGCTTGGACATTTAACTTAAAAGCAGAGTGACTCTGGAAAACCTGATTATCAATTCCAGGGGATAAAATTCAGATTTAACAATGGCAGGTCAAGCTCAAGTTTGGATCTTGAAGTTGTAATAAGCTGGTTGGCATCCTAAAATTTTGCTGAAAGGTTAAGTACAGGAATGCCCAGGTAATGTTCAGGCCTGGCGATGAGTGGTGGACACTTGCATATACCTGATTTTGATAACAACAATCACATTTTAAATCCTTTATAAAGGACTCAAGAGCTGTGAGCAGATCTGCTGTGGGGAGATGGGGATCATGGGAGGGGATGTTGGGGCACTGCTGTGCTGCTGCCCTTTGGTGTTGAACCTCTGAACTTTCTGCTTGTGTTTGCAGCTCGAAACTGACAGCCCCCAGTTCTTAAGCGACCTCAGGAAGGACATCCAAAAAAAGATGGGATTTGATGCAACAATGAGAGTTCGGACAAGTACAGGTAATAGGACCCGTGGGAAGGAACTTTAAATAATGTAGTGCCGTGCAAATCACTTGTAAGATCAGGCTGGTTTTAATTTCATTCTCTACCTCTTGAAAATTAATTTAACAGACTGACAAAATCCATGGCTGTGTGTGTATATATTGGTATTTATATACATAGACTTGTACACACACACACACACACACACACACGTACTTCCTCTATGTGCCTCCTTTAATAACTGAATTTCAAATCGGGAAGGCTTCTGCTCACTCTGCACACAGCATTGACTGCAAGGAAGTTGTATAAAAAGGTGTTGCTGCTGGACACTGACCTGTGCCTTCATTTTTGTACTCAAATTACATGCCTGTGTCTGTCCAGCTTCTTTCATTCATTCTTAGTTCAAATGCAAGTATTAGAGAAAGGGACACACCCAGAAGCCAAGCCAGCAGTACAGAAGCTCTGGGTGTCCAAGTCACAGCTTTTCCCTTTCTCCAGCTCTCATAAATGCCATCAGCAAGTGTGGGGTTTTGTGCCCTGGATTGGGGTGACCCTGAAAGATGGAAAAGTCTCTCCTCCAACCTGTGCTTTCAAAGAAAGACTCAGTAGTCCTCTGTTGTCTGTTCTCGAGGTTGTTTATTGTTGGTTATCTAAAAGATTCTTTTCCCTGAACTGCTCGTTCAGCGTGGTCAGACAGCAGGCACACTGCCCACACACCGTTCAGCAGGTCAGACAAAGGCACACTGCCCTCCCAGGGGGCTGGTGCCATCTTTTATATCATGTATTACGTACTACATGTTTATACTTTCTCCCCAATGCCTACTATCTATATTGAATGGTGACTTTCTACTCTAGACCAATCTGTGAGTGCCAACATCACCAAAGACATGGAGGCTAGGAAGAAGAAAGAAAGAGGACAGGGCACACCCAAATCCCTCCATCTTAGAACCCCGACCCCCATGTACAAAACCCCCCTGCGTACAAGGCTTAAAACCCCCCTGTACAGCACTCAAAAATCCTTCCTTTCACTTCGTGACTACTTCTACTACAATACCTAAACTTGTGTGTGGATTGTACTTCTTCATACAGAGTTGGTAATTTGCTCCATGGGCTAAGATCGAAACCCCACGTGTGTCTTTGGCTGCATGCCAGGGTCTCAGAGCCCCCTGCCAGCGGCTCTGGCCATCCAGGGCACCCAGAGGGATGTCCTGGGTTCCACAAGCAAGGACAGGTGGGACCCCTGAGGCTGTAAGGCCCTGAGGGGAAATGGCTCCTGCTTCAGTAAGTGATGTCAATTTAATTTGCCATTTTTAAATGAAAGCTTGCTCTAATCTGGCTGCAGGCTTCAGGGCTACAGACTTCTTTGGGGCCATTTACATGAACAACACCACGGATGTGGAGATGGCAGCGGTTGACTGTGACAAAGCAGTGACAGTGGAGTTCAAACATGATGACAAACTGAATGAAGACGCTGGGGCCTTAATTCAGGTAAAAAACCCTAATTCATGTATACCATAAAATGGTAAGCAAGACCTCCTGCAGCCAGAGCAGAGAAGTGATGGTGTAGGAGTGATGGAAACAAGGCACAACTTGCACAGGCTCTTGTGCCATAACTGCACTAGTAAAAAGTGTGTTCCCCTACATCTGTGCTGCATGTTCTGCTCAGGGGTACCCAGATCCTTTCTAAACACTCACTGAGACCTCATCAGCTGTTCATTTTTTTCCATTTCACTGTAATTAAGTTTATGTGGAGTAAGAGACTCATTGTAACTTATATGGCAATTGTTATTGCTGTGACATTACTTGTGACCATAACAATTCTCTATTGCTAAACATCACTTCCCCCTCTAGGGACTCTAGGACTTTTTATAATTTTAATATGAATAACCTATTCTGTAATGTCTGATAGATGTCCCTAAGAACCACAGGTATGCTGGTGCTACAGCTGCCAGCAGCACTGCCAGGCTGCCCTGGCTGCAGAAGGCTGTCATCTGCTTTCTGTGCACAGAGAAGGTGGCTCTGTGGTGACACTTTGTGCCTCTGTTGCAGTGTGCTGTCCTGTACACTTCGATGAGCGGGCAGAGGCGAATCCGCATACACAACATTGGTCTGAATTGCAGCTCCCAGTTAGCTGATGTCTACAGGACTTGTGAGACTGATGCACTTATCAACTTCTTTGCTAAGTCAGGTACAGCAACAGACAGTTTTGTTGCCTTTTTTACTTCAGCATGGATGAAGGGGAAGAAAAGGGGGCTGAAGTGGTTAACTAGTGGGAAATAATTTTTTATAACTTGCTGCTTCATGCCTGAGTAATTCCTTAAGTATTATGAAATTGAAAAGACAAATAATTACCTATTTTAGACAAACTGCCATGCAAGTAATACTTGTGTGTAGGTAATACACAAAACTGGGCAGGTACAGTAAGTGGCAATGGACATGCTACCACAGTGTTGGGGGTTTGATGGAGTTTTTGGATGTCTGTAGAAGAGGCTGAAAAGCAGCCTCTGCCCTCAGGTCTGTAAAATCACAAACTAGTAGCAGACAAAGATACTTTGAGAGGGTGATTTTTTTTTTTTAACACACACACTTTTATTCTATGCTTGTAGCTTTCAAAGCCATTCTGAGCCAGCCCCTGAAGACAGTCAGGGACATCCTGATGAATCAGACTGCTCACATGCTGGCCTGCTACAAGAAGAACTGTGCCAGCCCAGCAGCTGTCAGCCAGGTAAAACCCACACCCAGTCCTACCCACCCAGGCTTTACCACAAGTGCACAACCACCCCGCAACATCAGCAGAGCCAGAAGGCAAAATTTCAGGACAGACTTGTCCTTTTCTTTCAAATAGAATTAATGACAGGTGGGATTCAGTGGTGGCACTTAGACCACACAAAAACTGTTGTTCTGGAACAAAAGGCAATGCCACTGATGAAACTGATGCCTGTACTCACACAAAGGAGCTCAGCCAGCCTTTTTCTTCCTGCTGGAATTACGCACTGACTCACAAAGCTTTCATTTTCAATTCTTATGTTGTTATAGATGGTTGTAGTATTCTAATTTTGACTAAACAGAGTGACTGATTCATTTCCCTTTAATTTATTCAATCACATTTTAGTGATTCAGCTCAAAGAAAGACTCAGGCTTTCCCATCCCAGAGGTGCTGCCAGTAACCACAAGCCTGGGCAGTGAACTGTTCATTGTTGGTGAGGACCAAATATGTCAAAAACCAGAGCCACTTATTGTGGACCACTATCTCTCTCCCTCATTCTCCAGAGAGTCCCCCAAAAACTAATAGTGTTCCAGGGAGATGACAGCAGCCAAGACAGCGACTACAGCTTATAGAGCAAATAATTTCTGTTGGATTCTTTTTCAATGTGTTGTTTTCTCAGCTGATCCTGCCAGACACGATGAAGGTGCTGCCCGTGTACATGAACTGCCTGTTGAAGAGCTGTGTGCTGGCCGGCAGGCCCGAAATCCCCACCGATGAGAGGGCTTTCCACCGCCAGCTGGTCATGGCCATGGGGGTGGCTGACACACAACTCTTCTTCTACCCCCTGCTGCTGCCAATTGTGAGTCACTGGTGGTTTTTTCACTTGAATTTCTAACCCCTCTTACCTGGAAAGGAGCCACCACGATGTACCAAGCCTTTCAGTAGTTACTTTTCAAGTCAGTTCCACAGCTCTTGTGTTTTTTGCCCCACAGCACAGCCTGGATCTAAAGAGTGACGTGGTCCCAGCCGCTGTCCGCTGCTCCGAGGAGCGCCTCTCCGAGGGAGGGGCCTTCCTGCTGGCCAACGGGCTGAGCATGTTCCTGTGGCTGGGAGCCAGTGTGTCCCCAGAGCTCATCCAGGGGCTTTTCAACGTGCCATCTTTCGCACACATCAGCACCGAGGCCGTGAGTAGATGCAGACTAAGAATTGAGGATTTAGCAAGAACAGATGCTAATCAGAGAAACAAGTGAGGTCTTTTCTCATCCATCAGCCTTAAAAGCAAGAACAGGTGACCAGCAGAAGATGTTTAGACACCAGAATTGCTTTACGTTACATAGAACTTAACACTTTGACAATCTCAACACTAAGAGGACAGAGGCTTTCACAAGTTCTTTAATCCTCTTAGTCCTTTCAACTGTGTATTACTAAAATTATAACAAAACACTTTGCAATGGTTAAGTTTTCCTGATGATACATTTTTATACAGTGATTATTTTAAACTGAAAAATGAGACCTCAAGGTGAGACCTTCTAGTGAAAGAGATGGAGTATGAAATCCACAGTACCTTAGAATGTAACTATCAGCAGCTAGTCTTGGTTAAAGATGTGACTGGACTATAACAATCTGCTTTCTTTCTGACAGACATCCCTGCCTAACCTGGACAATCCATTTTCTAAGAAACTGAAGCATATCCTGGAGCAAATCCAGAGCCAAAAGCCCTACACTATGAAGGTAACTGCTTTCTACCTCAACTCCTTTGTCATGCTTGTTCAAAGGAATACTCCAGGCTTTGCAAAACTTACCAGTGGCTATAAAAGGTTTTTTAGGTATCAGGAGTTTTTCTGCATGTAAACGAGTTCCAGCATGATTTGTAGGCACAGGCATCTCAAATGTGCTTTATTCTCAATCAAAACTAATTTTCAAAGGTAGTCAGATTTAAAGGATAACCATTTTATTCTGCACTCTTCAATTCACTTAGTCTCTCCAGCTTCTGCAATGTGGAGATTTATTAGTTTTGGGGCTTCTCCCCACCTCAGGAGCATGCACTAAGAGACATAGGAAAACTGTGCTGCCATCTAGTCTGACTACATGCTAAAATTAGCTGCCTGTATCTCGTATCTTTCCAGCTGATGATAGTGAAACAACGGGAGCAGCCAGAGATGCTTTTCCGCCAGTTCCTAGTAGAAGACAAGAGTGTTTATGGTGGAGCTTCGTATGTGGATTTCCTCGTGTGCATTCACAAAGAGATCAGCCAGCTGCTCAGTTAAGGCAACTCAAGTAAATTGTTCAGTTCCTTTTTGCCTCTGCAGGAGGGACAGTTTTTGGTGCCTGAAGGCTGGCCCACAGCTCCACCAGATCCGGGCCTTCTGCTGTGCTTTACTGACCCTTTTCTGTGCTCTTTTTGTACAGTTTCATTTGATCCCACCTCTCCCTGAGTATTCTGCTTACTTCTTAAGCTGTAGAATAGGAAGTTCTGCACTCAGGTATTAATCTTCTAGGAGCCGTGACTCTCTACATGGATTGCCAGATTTCAGACTACCAATGCTTAAGAGCATATATGGTATACCTTTCTTAAAAGACAATTTAGAAAATTCTTAATTATTCCTTTTGCTAGTCATAAGTTGTATCAGACCTGGGAAAGATGATCAGAATGTGTACAGAGGAGAAAAAAAGACAAAACACTTCTTTTTCTAAGTGAGGACGTGGAGTTTAATCAGATTTGAAATGAACATGTAGTTCAATTTGAAGGATTTCAGAGTCCTTCCTGTGAAGCAAACCTCTGTAAAGTAAATCCCTTTTTCCTTGGAAGGGACAAGTGTTACTATATACAGAAGTAGAGCTCTAGGGACCCTTCCAGAGCCAGGGTTATCCAGGAGACAGAAATGCCTCAGTTTTGTAACTGGACTTGATTAAGTGTAACAACAACAGTGATCACAGGAAGAACAGTAATCAAACAATCCTTTTGCCACCTTTGGCAGATGATGTCACACTATTATGGTACAATTCTGTCCACTTGGGGGCAGCAATTAGCTTAGCGTACTACTTAATTACATTTTCAAAATTGCACAGGTTAGGCTTTATTTAGTACATTTGCTAACTGGAATATTCCCAGCACGAGGCAGAAAAACCTGTCCTTCAAAATTTCTGTGGCAGATCAGCTGTGAGACAGTTGACACATTAACCAAAGGTTATTTGTGGTGCTATAAAGCCTCTTGTTTAATACCAGTTCTATTACAGTGACCTCCTCTCCCATGGCTGATTTAATCAATGGTCACTGCTTTAAAAAACTAGCCTTTGCTAATACCAATATTGAAGGTAGTATTTGGAAAGCCAGAGCCTTTGGAATGGCTGTTTACCTCAGATACTTGATCAGGCTCTCTGTCTCTTTAGGACCAATGCCTCTGAATGTGAGGTTTGAACTTTGCCAAGCTTGAAAAGCTATTATTAAATAAATTAGTGTTTCAAAGAAAGCCAAAAAACACTCAAAAGTTAGGTTAAGCCAGTAAAGAAAAAAGTGCCTTTAAACATGTTAGTGTCGCTACTTATATTAATTATTTAATATCCACAATAAGCAGTGAAAATGCTTAGTTTTTTGGTTCAACAGCTTATCTATACAGTCATTCTTGTCATTGACCAAGAGCTCTTGAAGTAAGTGGCTGTATTACAAAAGGGTCCTCGGCCTGAATTCAGCTGCCAAGACAAGCACTTTTAGACATTACCCTGTAAAAAGTATTTGTTGCCATTTCATTTGTAAAATGACACCAGCAACATTTGTGTAAAGAAATAAGCAATTATTAAATATAATCTGTGTGTGTGTTTATTCTTTCATACATCCCAAGTTCTCCAAGGTTTTATGGCCATGGCATCCAGCAGTGAGTACACTGTAGGTCACCTTCTCCTACTGTGATTCTCAAGACAGGCAGCTTACATGGCTTCAAGCATTTTCAGTGTGTTTCTGCTGTTGTCATCACCCATGGCTATGGTGAGAAGACACGATCCAAGTGAAGGAAAGTGTCTCAAAGAGGGGCTGTTCAGAACCAAGCTCAGGTAAGCCAAAGCTGTTCATACTGGCAGAGCTACTACAGCAGAGCTCTGGCCTGCCTGGGCAGTGTTACCTACAGTAAGACACCACAGTGGAGAAAACAGCACATGGTGACAGCAGTCATGACAGTGACAAGTATCACACAGACGTACTACACGTGCAGTGTTTGGCTTCACCTTAAACTGAGGACTGGAGTATTTAACTCAGTTTTACACAAATTAGGCCTTTTTTTTCTCCTTTTTCATTGCTGCAGTAATAATACTCAAAATTACTTTCTGTTTCACAGAACTTGCCCACTGCTTTCTTTTCAGCCCATGAAATGACCCTGTTATAAAAAGGATTAGTGCATTTCTCTTCCCCATTAAGTTAACATTGAGTCCATTACACAGTTGCCATTTCTGTTAAAACAATAAAGTTGCCACCAATTTCAGTAATTTTCCAAGGAGAAAACACCATTTCTACTATATACAGAAAGAGTGGGTTCATTTATCTGTCGCTTTCAGATTACACAGTGTATCTTTAAAAAGCCGCAGAATTCAGAGGTTTTTTTCAATGCAATGGGCTTGAAATGTTCACGTATCCTTTTTTAGAGTACTCTCTGAATATTAAACACTATAGCAGAGCATAGAAAAACAGCTGAAAATTCTAAAATTAATTCCATTAGTTACTGCCAGTTAACTTCCATGATCATCTCAAAACTGCTCATTCAGGTTTGGAGCCTGAATTCCACTGCTCTGAACAAAGCATTCAGTACCTATGAACGCAGACAAGGAACTGGTGCTGGGGAAGAACCTTAACCCCCTGAGAGCGTTGAGTCCCAGCCGGCACAGCACACCAGCATTCCAGCCAGCTTCTTACAACCAGCACTGTCAGAGAGTGCACAGAATTCTCCAGCTGATGGCTGATTCACACACAATGATCTACACGTGACTGGCATCTTAAATTCCCTCTGAAGCCAAATGCTGACACATCCTGAGTACCTTGTCAGTGCAGGTGTTGAATCCTTCACTGAATTATCTTGGGTGCAAGATAATCCAAGGACTCTAAGCCTGCTCCAGAATGGAAAGACATGACAAGGTCTAGCCAGGCAGTGCAAATCAGACTGGAGGCATTATGCATGTAATAAAAGTGGAAAGGAAGAAACTCATCAAGCTTTTTGTCCTCCAGGAGAGCATGCTCAAATGAAGTCTTCATTTGCTTGTGGTAAATGAAATAGTCATCAGCCCAGTGATTCTGAGCCTTATCCTCCCCTTGCTTGCTCTGGAAGTGTTACAAGTGAGAAAGTAACTGACAGCTACTCCTGGGATTAAATGCTTTTCATCTCTAGTTACCATTTCTACATGGTCCAAATCCCAGTGACTGAGAAAATGACTTGATGTTTTTACAGTATAATGGGGCATGTGGTCAGTTGCTCATTAACAACATGGACATCCCACTTTGATGACGAAGGTTGCCTTTGTCATCCAGACAGCTCTAGTCTAACTTAAACTCATTTCAGGGGCAAAAAAAGAGCTGTTTCTGCTATTTCAGGGCATGCACTGCTCTGAGGCCTAATGGGCATCACTGAGGGTGGTAGGTGTAGAGGTGGTTCTGTGATACTGCTCAGAATCTGGTGTTTTCCACCTAAAACTTGAACTTCTTGATAGAGGAGTTTTCCAAGGAACCATCGTATTCAAGTGCTGGTTGCTGAAAGCTTGGCTTCGGAGGCGGTGGGAGCTGCTGTGGCTGCAAAGAGCCGAGCCTGGGGCCGGCTCGGAGCCGCCTCAGCCTCGAGGGCAGGAGCCCCTCCCGGTGTCCGTGTGAAAATGGGATCGAGGAGCGGAGCTGCCGTCCCTGGCAGCTCTGCTCCCGGGCTGCCTCCCTGGAAAGCTCATTGCTGGGGCTGTGGGCAGTCCCGGGCTCCTGTGAAACCCTGGCTGCCGCTCAAACCGCGCGGAGCCCGTCCGGCCCTGCCTCGGCATCACCTCCATGACCGCGGCCCCGTCAGCTGCGGGGAATGGCACAGCCCCGCTCCAGAGCGGAAATTTCCTCGTCAAGTGTGGAGAAAAAATATACGTGATTGAGTTCATAGCTTGAAAAGTGGTAAAACAGCCCTTGAAGAAGTCATTAAATGTGAATGGACTCAATGATTTCTGCCTGAATCATCAGCAAGCTTTAAAGACACGCCAGGTGTGCGTGAGGGGAAGGCAGGAGCCCCGGCCGAGGAGTGTTCCCGAAATCCCACTGACTTTGTAGTTTTTGTTATTTTGTTTGTATTTGTCACTGAAACGTGACTGGGAAACTGATACAAATGCTTTGGAGAGACACAAGGGGTGAAGGTGCAAAGGACCAGTGATATCCCACACCAGCCTTCCTCATCCGCCGCCTCTGCCTTCTGCTGGAGCTGTGACTGTGGCACCGTGACCGGGTATGTGCTGCTTTTTTAAAGATACTTTGTTTTTCTAGCTGCTAATTATAGATGGGCAACAACTGAGAAAGGCAGCAATTGTAAATATGCACAAACTTCAAAAGTTTGTTGGAATTTTTCTGGTCTGTAATAATTCTGATGTTTTTGTGTGGTCTATATGATGACTATTTTGCAGTAGGAAAAAAGCTTTTATGAAAGTGTTTCAGTATCATGTCTCCATTCGGTATGGGAGGGTTTGGCGGGGCTGTAGTTGGTGGTAGCTTGCACCTATCAGATCCTCTGAGCAACTATTCCTCTAAGTTTTTTTTCTGATTCATGAAATGTGAACTTCAGATCCTGGGTAGCTAGAAAATATCTTGGGCTTTGTCTCCCAGCCCTAAATCTCCAACAAACAGCCAGTGTATCTACAATTTAAACAAGGCTGACTAAGAAATAACATTCCCCTTTCAAAAACAGCAAGAGATCTTTTTTAGAATTGATGTTAATCTTTAAACCAACTGTTTCCATATAATATTTGTACTTTGAGAAGGGGAGATTTTAAATTAAGCTTTATTGTGTAAAATCTTGCTCTGCCCTCAGTCTGTCACTGTTCTGCAAACAGTGGTCCCTGCTGAGAGCCAGTGGTTGGGAGCCACCATCTCTCGTGGCAAGGCTGAGAGCCACAGGCTGGAAAAACAGGTCATTCACTTCTGGAAATGATTGGTATTTAGGGGTTGTTCTGAGAACATGATAAGAAGGTAGAAAAAAGGAGAGGTCATTTTTCCCTAAGGAACTTACACATGTAGAGGGAAATCTTACCCTCTGGGATTTAAGGCTGTATACAGTGGGTGTGTATGGTGTGTTAGTGCTAGTGCCAGCTAATGGTTGGCAAAAAGAGGTGACCACAGGTAAGCAGTTCTATTTAAAATTAACTGGAAACCTGTCAAAAAATCCAGCTATGAGGGAGGACTTTGGAAAGGAGGAAGACACCTGATTCGTGACTCTGCACATCTTTTAGGTAAGAAATTCAATGTTTTGATGTCCGCGGGAACACCTTTGTGGGCTTTTTTATGCAGTTGAAAGGAAAATAACTAGCAAAAATACTAGTTTTTATTTTCTTTTGCTGCTGCATTTCTTGACTTCGTGTTACATGTCTTTACGAAAGAGACATTTAGAGACATTCAGCTAATTGCTGCTTTTCTGTTTGTCTGTAAAACTGTGAAAAATGTGAAGTAGCAGAGCTGGGATTCCTGAGTTACAGAATTCCAGTTTCACTTGTTGATGCGGAGAACTTTGTGGCATTTTCTCACAATGAGGGCAAAGGAGAAGTTGGGGCCGTAGTTCTGGGCGCTGTTAGCGGAGCCGTGGGACACAGCCGGGTCTGGAAGTGTCTGCAGGAGCCAGGAGCCCCCGGGGTCCCGGCTCTGCCATTCCTCAGAGGCCGGGCTGGCAGGAGCTGCTGGGAGAAAGGCGAGAAAGGGATGGGGCAGGGAGGAGCTCCTCAGGGGCTCTGTGAGGCGTTTCCCGGCCCCTGGAGCAGCTAGGAAGGTGTTCCTAAAACACAGGGAGGACGGAGGGCCCCGGGCAGGTGCCCTGAGCTGGCACAGCAGAGGCAGGGAAGAATATTCCCGGTCATTGTGGAAATGCGTTTGTCAGCTCTGCCCTGTCCCACACGTGTAGGGGCTGCTCCTTCCGACCATCCCGGCCGTGCTCTTCCCTTCTGACTGCCTCCAGGCCTCAGGCCAGGCGAGGGTGCCTTGGAAAGCTCCCTGGAGCTGCTCTGGAGCAAAGCCGGTTCCAGAGTGTTCTGGGTGCCGAGCCTCCGCCGAGCCGGCTGTGTCCAGGGCAGCGGGAGGGAGCTCCACGAGCCTCCGCCGCTGTCGCTGCCAGCGGGTTTGTCACCTGTCCCCGGCAGAGCTGTCACCGTGCCCTGCGGCTCTGAGGCCTGCAGAGGGACAGGAGCAGGGCAGAAGCGGCTGCGGGGCCTGGCGCTCGCCAGCGGGGCTGTGCCAGCCCCACACCGATGTTCTCCCGCCTCTCTGCCGGGTGAGGCTGGGAGAGCGCGGTCCCGCTGCTGCCAGGCGGCGCTTTCGGATTCTGCAGCTGTGTTAAAGGCTTGCTGCTGCTGCGCACCTCATCCCCAGCCCTTCCCAGCCCTTCCCTGCAATCCCCGCCTCTCAGACCTGTCAGTGGAGCTGCGTTCGGAGCCTCTCCGCGGGCCGGCTGAGCTGAGCTGAGCTGAGCTGTGCCGGAAAACCCCCGTGACGAGAAGGGTTTGAGCTGTTGGAATGGTTTAGGCAGAGCTGGGTTGGGAGCAGTTACTGAGCCTTTATTTGGCAGCTCTCAGTCCACATCCTTTTTGTCTTCGCTGGGGCACAGAGTGGGGCAACCTCTCCCCTCCTGGTGAGACAGGAGCTGTGGAGGGTGAGGTGGCATTGAGCATGGGAAGGAAAGGAACTGCTCCTGCCACATGGGAGACTTTCACACAGGCTGAGAGATAAATATAAACCACAACCTAATTAAGTAGGTGCAGGCACTTGGAAGCATATCAGCATGTTCATGTTTACTTAGACTCATGCCTAATTAGTTTGACTGCTGTAAATTTCTCTCAAGGGAGTAAATTATTGAAAGAAATCCCTTCTCAACTACTGTATTTAGTTAGGTAAAGCGGCAGATTTAAAAAAAAAAAAAAGTATATTCTCATGTAAAGGATCATCCTGTTTTTTTTCCAACAGGAAAATGGTTTTGTAACAGAAAAAAAAAAAAAAACTGGACCAGAGCTCCAAGAAAAAGAGGCTACTTTTGACATTTAGAATCAGTATTTAAGTGAGGATGTGGCAGGGCATGGCATGCCTCTGGAGGTGGCTCAGTAAACCTTGTGTATCTCTCCTCCCAAAGAGAGGCCTTGGAGTTAGACCTTGGTATGTGCTGAGTAAATGCCCTTTTCCACAGCGTGTGGAAGTGAGAAGAAGAAGGGCTCCCGAGCACAACTCAGACCTGGGCAGAGAATTGCCTGAAGTGCTGGGCGGGCTTTAAACTGTGACCTTGGTGATGGAAGTTTAGTTAGCTGGGAGAGGTGAAATTATCACCAGATCAGGCTCCATGAGATGTGCTGGAACTGTCATTGCTTATCACTGAAAAATCAGCAATTGTATTTAACAAACAATGTCCCTGTCCAAAGGCTCTACTGCCACCATTTCAGGAACTGTGGGAATTTCAAAACTCTGCTTCTTGCAGCAAGGGTTGATCTGTGTAATTAGTGAGAATGCTGTTGTGCGCATGAGCAGGTAGGGTTTGTAAAGAGACAAAACGTTTATTAGAGTAAAATACATAGCTAGGAAAAGCACCATCCTGTTTGGATCACTAATACATTTCCAATCTGAAACAGAAATAGCAAGCTTTAGTCTGACGATGGTACTTTTAATATTTTAATTCCATAACAGGTGAGAGGAAAGGAACTCACGTTTTTCCTTTCTGGTAAAACTATTGTAAAATCTTGGTATGTTTATTTTTGTTTGTGCTAGTTTAAAAAAAAAAAAAAACATTTTTAATATACCTCTTGTTTAATATTCTATGAAATTCTAACAAAAAGGTGCTTATTACTGTCCTTGGTTAACAAATTTTAATGCGTTATAATGGAATTCAACAATGTCCTTCAGTATTTCAGCTAATGTCTGAAATCCATTAGCATTCTGTGCCTGGATTCCTCAGTGTTCTCTCAGAATTCTCCCCCTGCAGCCTAAATACTGAGCACTGTGCACGAAGTTGTCCCTAATTAAACCCATCATTGTGGATAGCTGCTGTTCTGGGAGAGAAAAGCTTTCCCTGTAGAAAAGCAAGCAGCGCAGTTCTCCACAGAGAACACAGCTCCTCAAAACGTCCTGTGCAACATCAGAGCTTTAATGAATGTGGTGAAGCCGTGGTTACAGGTGCACATTCTAAAGAAATGAACACAGAAACAATTTATTTCTGATGATTCAGTTTATTAGCACACAGTTCCCTGTGCAGCCAAGCCTAAAATAAAGCTGTTTTGGGGCTTTTATCCATCACTTAGTGAGGGTTCTTTGAGCTGCCATTCGGCTCAGCAATGTTCCCGAAATGCCTCAGTTCCAATTTCACTTTGTCTTGTCATATATGCATATATTTAACGAGAATTTTATGCTATCATTTCTTTCTTAGCAAAGTTTCATACCTATTTGGTGTTTTCTGGTGAGCAGCTCCTCTGAGCACATCCTTCCTCTCCCACCAGGTAACAGACTGATCTCCAGTTCCCTTCCTGCTTTAAGGTGTGGCCTCTTGACAAGCCAACCCACTCTTTTATAGCTCCTATTGTTCTTACTAGTTACAGCTGTGGCTTGTCAAGGTTAGGCCTTCTCATTTTGATGATTAGCTCAGCTGCAACTCCTTAGGGGTAAGATTACTTTATATACTATTTCCATTCTATCCCCCCCACAACTTTGTATTTCCATTCACAAGGCTTCACCCTCCCTCCCCCTGCCCTGTACTCTCTGCAGATCCTAAACAACCTACCAAAATTCCATTTTATTGCCCAGGTGATGGTGTTATTTGAGGATTCAGATTGTTTAGGTGCATCCCAAGTAAGATATTTGGTAAGTGCTGGAGCTCTGAAGTTGTAGGGAGATGAAAGGCTGCTTGTTCCTTGCTGCTGCTGTTCCAGACTGGAGCTGTAATTCTGATAGCTGCTGATTTGCTGACACTTCTCTGGGTTTAGATTGGTACAAGCAGCCCAAGTTTAAACCCAGTTCAGTTTGTTTGTGGGTTTTTTGTTTGTGTGTTTGGGTTTCTTTATTTTTGTAGGTTTGGGAGTTGGGAGTTTTTTGTGTGTCTTAAACTAAGTCAAGAGCAGTGTCTGTGTTACCAACACTTAGCTCCCACTTGGTTGTTTTTAAGAGTTTCTTAATTTTAAGGTTTTAAGATTTCTGGGCAGAAAAACTCACTGGGAATCCTCAGTTCCTGCGGTTGGTCAAAATTTTATAATGCCAATTTGAAATGTGTTTGTGGATACCACATATAAGGAACTTGGAATGCTGATGCTGTTTTAATTCATTATTGAGCTCCTTTTTCAGTGACATTCCTGCAGTTGTTTTTGAATAATTTGAAATACTTTAATGTCGTAATACGACACGAAAAGACGACACGGACACTGCTGCTCTCCAGGTGAACAAAAAGGAGGGACCTTATTTTTCTGACTCTAACATTTATAGTTTTCCAAAAGTGACAGTGGATTGGAGGGTGACAGTGCCACCTCTCCAATGACACTGAACAGACCAAGAGTCCATCAATTCTCTCCTCCTCCATGAAAGAATGCAAAACATAAGTTGTTTACAGAACTGTGTGTGAGAAAGTTTGTTACAGGAATGCAAACATCAGGAGGCTTAGCAAAGTCTTAGAAAATCAGGGTGACACTTTAATTTCTGAGCTGTGTTTGCTCACTGTTTAAGCAAAATAAATGCCATCCCACCAAAACCTGCTTGGATCCAGAAATCAAATCAAGACAGATTATTTGATTCCTGAAGAAGCACAAAACTTTACTGCACTCAATAACATTCCCCCTGCTGCCAGAAGGGAATGACAGCAAAATTCCGCATGAAATTACACCGGTGTTAGACTATTTTAGAAAATATATTTATTGTGAAAGGAAGTAAGTATTTACATACTTGAAGTTACTTTAAGTTACTTAAGTATAGGTAACTTATTTTTCATGTACTTAAATATTGGAAGGGACTGGCAGGAATGACAAGGAGGTGAGTTTTTTCAATTCAGAAAAGTGCAGTAAACCAAATTCAAAGAGTATCATGTCTTAAAAAAACATGGCAGTTACTGTTCTCAGGTAGTTCATTTTGATTAATCTCGGATAAATTGTGATTTTAAGCCGCTTGGTGGCATTTTGATGAAAGGCGATCCTGAGCTGGTTTTGTAGCCAAAGGGCAGCTCTGCCGAGGGGGCGGCAGCAGGGACATTTCCAGGCTCAGCGAGGTGGCTGAGAAGCTGAGGAGGCCTCGTGCACAGAGATGGGCTAAAAAAGGGAGAGTAGCTCCTGCTTCCCGGAGGAATTCTTGTGGACATAAAAGCTGGAAAGTTCGAAAGTGTCTTCAACAGTAATAGCCATGAACTTCTCAGAGGAAGGTGCAATGGTTTGGTGTGTGTGAAAGATGTCTGGATGTAACATCCTGGGGGATGAGGCTGGCGGGTGTTTCCTCTTTCAATAAAGCTGTGGCATTTGAGGAGCGGCACGCAGGAGGCATTGCTGGGTTCTTGCCGCGGGTGCCAGCTGGTGCCTGTTCCAGGAGCAGAGAGGGAAGGGCGTTCCCTCGGCCTGGCGCTGCCGGCGGTGCTGTGCCCCGGGAGCAGCGGGGCTGGCTCTGGCCGGGAGGGGAAGCAGACGGGGCTGGGCCTGGGAAAGGCGGGCGGCCCCTGAGCAGCACCAGCCAGGGCAGCGTTTCACAGCTGCCTCTTCTTCTCTGCGAGGACTTCCCTGGGAAAGGCAGAGGGAAAAGCAGCCCGGGCTGATGCATCTTTGGCATTTAGAAGTAAATTGACAAGTCCTGCACGTCATCCGTGGTGAATGATTAGTATCAGCCTGGCAACCACTGCAGTGATTTCCCCTCTGTTTGCTCCATGAGCTCCAGTCCCAGAAGTCGGGCAGGGCTGCATCAGGCACTAAGTTCAGATGCCATAACTTCTCCTGAGAAGGGCCAGAGGCAGTTCAGGAGCTGTGGGCTCCACACTGGAGCAGCACCTTCCTCCTCTCCTCTGCTCCCTCCGAGCCACAGCAGCGCCGCTGTCGGTGCTGGCGGGCAGAGGGGCAGGGCTGCCGTGGCCGGTGATGGGCAAAGAAATGCTGCTTTTCCCCTTCCAGGAGGGAACATTTCCCAGACAGGAACAGGAATTCTGCCCTGCTCCCCAGGGGCTGTTGGAGGCTGGAGATGCAATGGCCACGTGCCGTGGCTTGGGCCTGCAGGAATATTCACCACTCCGGGCAGGATCACTGTTCAGCAGGCACGGCTGGGCTCAGTGAGGTGCGGGTGTTTCAAAGGGGCCATTGAGCACCAGCACTGACTGGGCTGCCTCGGCCTGCACACATTCCACCTGCACCCTGGAGGGACACTGCAGGGAATACTGCAGCAGCGCTGGCAGCAGCACCGCTGAACTGGGCCACAGGGAGAAATCTGAATAGGATGGGGCATCAGCGAGTGGGGTTTGTTCCTCTTGGAGCGCCAGGCTTTGCTTTTCTTCCCTTCAAATTCACTTTCCTTATTGGTCTCCCCATTTCTGGGTTTGTGTTGGACAGTGCCAGCCTGTTTGTGCAGCACCTGTACCTCATCCTCCTCTGGGCTCCTGCCCTCTGCCACCCCAACATCTGCCCTGCTTCCCAGCCCTGCCGCCCCAACATCTGCACTGCTCCCCAGCCCTGCTGCCCCAACATCTGCACTGCTCCCCAGCTCTGCCACCCCAACATCTGCACTGCTCCCCAGTTCCCAGCCCACTCGGTGCCCTGGGCCCGGGGAGGGCAGTGGGTTGTGGGATCCCCAGGGATCCCCAAGGAGCCCCTGTGGAATGGCTGCTCCCAGCAGCGCAGGGCCCGACATCCCAGCGTGCTCCCAGTGCCAGCAGGGCGGTTTGCCTGTGGAAGCTGTCAGGCAGAATTTGCTGGGTTTGTCACAGCTCTGATTTCTGCATCCCCCAGAGTGGCCTTGCTAAGAGGAAGCATTGATTGCTGCCAGCCAGCACGCACACGTGGGAATGGGATTCATTCCAGCCCAGTGAACTGCCTCCTTTCTCCTCTTATTGGAGTCCCAGCTGTGGAAAGAACTAAGCACTGGGGTGAAATCATTGTTTGAAATTACTGAGAATGAATCTCGATCACAGCCTCAAAACCAAGAGCCACGGTCATTGCATTTGCGTTCTCCTGAACGCGCTGGAGTTCCTGCTGTGCCCAGAGCAGGTATTTGTGTGCCAGCCTTAGCAGGCTGAAGTGTTGGAGCTCTCTCGGTGGGCAGGAAATGAGCTGCCTTGGCTGCACCTGCTCCTATCAGCTGGATCCAACATCCACGGGTGACTTTGCAGTCCCCGCGTGTGTCAGTCCCAATCCTTAGGACAGGCTCCCGGCTCCCAGCTCTGCCCTGGGAGTGATCCGGGAGCTCTGGGGCACCGAGGGTTCGCAGCAGCCCCCTGACCCTTGGCAATGTGTGCAGGCGTGGAGGCTTCCCTGGGCCAGGGTAGGGAATCCCGGCTTGTTCACAGGCGGGAATTCCCGGGCTGGAGCAGTTGGGAGGCGTGGCCGGTGGAAAGGGACACGAGGTGAAGGCAAACAGCTCAGGTGAAAGCAGCAGCTGCCGAGGGAGCTGAGCCAGAGGCAGCCCGGGCAGGGCAGAGGATGGGAATCCTGGAAGGTGAACGTGCCGAGACTGGCAAAGGGCAGAGAGCAAAAGCCCGAGCAAGCAAAGGACAACACGAACCATGAAGATAAAAAGACTTTGATTTGCCTTTCAGCAATGAAATAAATGCAGAAATAAAACCAGTTGGAAGGATCACAGCAACAGGTGGGGTTTTGCTCTCCTCTGCTTGCTTTGCTTTGATTCCACTACAAAAGATCAAGACTTATCAGGAAGATCTAAATTAGCACATAGGTTGATCCAAGAGCAGTGAAAAATGGGAATGAGACACTTTGAGCCCCATGAATGGCTCTGCCCTTGTGCGCCAAGAGAGCTTCAGCAGCAGTACCTGCTCTGGTGACATTTTACAACAATGTGCATTTTCTACAGGGGAAGACTTGAAAAAAAGCAGCTCCACGTTTAGATCATGTTGAGAGCTGCTCATGAGTTTCACAGCTCCAGCTCCCCAAAAGCTGAACTATTTATTGCAGGAAGAACGAGATGCAATTTGTTTTGCCATTTTCTGTGTGAGAACAACGTGTGCCGTGCAAATGTCACAAGCAGAGATGGCAGCAGGCTTTGGTCTGAGAAGCAGAACAGGTTGGATTTGGATTTAGGGCATCCTGATGGGATGAGAGTGAGACAAAAGGCCAAGTCCTGCATTTTGGGGCCCAGGGACAGCCCCCAAATGCTGCGTGCGAGTGCTCGGAACACGGAGCCCCGGCCCGGCGCTGTCCGGGGGCGCTCTTCGGGGCGGAGAGCAGCGCTCAGGCGCTCGCTCGTGGCGCTCCGCAGCGGAGCCCGAGCTGCGGCCGAGGCTCTTCCCAGGCCGGGACGCTCGTGGGGCCTCTCCCCGCTGCTGCTGGGGCGGTGGGTGACGAGCCGGGAGCGCGGCGTTGCGGGGCTCGTGGGGCCGGCGTTTGGGGGCTCGGCCCCGGCCCCGCCGTGGTTTCGGACGCCGGAGGCGCCGGGGCCGATCCCGGGGCGGGCGGGGAGGAGCCGGGGGCAGGAGGCGCTGCGGGAGCCGCGGTGTCTCCGTGCTCGGGCACCGCAGTGCGGGCACGGCGGGCCGGGGCGCACGGTGCGGGGGCGGCCCCGGCCGGGGCTCTCCAGCCTTGCCGCGGTGCAGCGCGGAGCCGCCGCGCCCGTTCGGCGGCCCCGGGCCCGACGGAGCGGGACAGGAACGCGGGGCCGGGACACGGAGGGTGACACCGGGACGGGGCACGACAGAGCCCCGGGACCCGCGGGGAGAAGCGGCACTGGCCGCGCCCCCGAGCCGGCCCCGGGCCGGGAGCGGCCCCGCCTCAGGGCCGGGCGGGCGGGGCCGGCTCAGGTGCGCAGGGCGGGGTCGGGCAGGTGCGCGGGGCCCCAGGCGCCTCAGGTGCGCGGGGCGGGCCCGAGGCGATTTAAACCCCGGAAGTCGCCGCCGGCGCCATTTGCTCTGCGGTGCGCGGCGGGGCTGGCAGCGGCCGGTCCGGGCTCCCCGGCGGGGCTCAGGTGAGGCGCGGGAGCCTCGGCTTCCCACTCCTGCTTCTCTCTTCTCCTTTTTCCTCCTTTCTCCGCCTTAGCTCTCTCTCCTCCCTGCCTCCCGCAAAGCCCCTGTTTCTCTCCTCCCTTACTCTCTTCTTCCTGCCCCGCACCTGGTCTTGCCCTGTCCCTCCCCTCCCTGCACACCTCGACCCTCCGCTCTATCTCTTCTTCTCCCTCCTCCTTACCGCGCTCCGTCTCCCTTCCTGAACCACCCCCCTTCCCTGCTCTCCCTGTCCCGTCCCACGTACCCCAACCCCTCCCAGCCCTTCTTCCTCCCCTGTCCTTGCCCCGGGCACCCGGCCCGACCGCCCCCCATTCCCCCTCTGCCCTTCCTACCTGCACCTCCCTCCTCCGCTCCCCTGCAAACGCCGACCCCGCTTCTGTTCCTCTTTCTCATTGCCCTTGCACCTTCTCTGCCTCTCCTGACCCGGCCTCCTGACCTCTGCTCTTGCTGTCTTCTGCCTCCCTCTGCCCTCTCTATTCCCCCATGGCCTGTGTGTCCCTGTGTCCCCTCCTGACCTCCGCTCTTGCTGCCCTCTGCCTCCCTGTCTTCTCTCTCTCTCTGTGTCCCTCTGTCCCCCTTTCCGCCCTCGCTGTTTCCCCGCAGCCGCGGGGTTCGGGGCGCCGCACAATAAAGCCCCGAGGGCCGGAGCCGGCGCCCCTTGGTTCAAAAGGGTCGGGGCCCGCTCTGCGGGTGCCCCCTTGCAGATGCCAACACCGCCCCACACTGCCGGGCTGCCGGCTGTGCCTGCATCACACTGGGGCCAGGGCGGGCTCTCCTCAGGAGGGGTCCGGGGCTGGGGCGGGTTAGCGAGGGTTGGGGGTCCCGGGGGTTTGAGGATGGGCCCCCTCATTAGGAGGGGGTCCTGGGGGGGGTTTAGGATGGGAGGGAGGGAGGGAGGGCGGGCGGGTGGGAGGGAGGGCCCCTCCGGAGGAGGGGGTCCTGGGGAGGGGGTTGGGGCGGCCCCCCTTAGCCACTCCCACCTCGGACCCTCTCCTCCGGACGGGGTCAGCCCCGGCCCCCTCCTCGGGACCCCCTCCTCCGGACAGGGGCCCCCGGGGGGGAGGGAGGGGTGGGGGGGATAGGAAGCAGAGGGGGTCACGTCGCTCTGAATCGTAATTACACATTTGTGTATAACAGCAGCAATGTCCTTCCTTCCTACCCCCCTCCCCCCCCTCGGCCCCTGCCCCGCCCTTGTCCCATTCCCGCCCCGCCCTTGTCCCGCCCTTGTCCCATTCCCGCCACGCCCTTGTCCCATTCCCGCCCCTCCCTTGTCCCGCCCTTGTTGTACCCTTGTCCCGCCCTTCTCCCGTCCCTGTCCCGCTGTCCCGGGGCCATCGCTCGGGACCCTCGCACTGCGCCCTTCGGACCCCGGCCCGCGGGGAGCGCTCCGAGCCCGGGGCGCTGCTGCGGGGCTGGGCCGAGAGCCGGAGATTCGCGCCCGGTGCTGCCGCTGTCGGCCGGGGTCCCGAGCGGAGCCGCCTCTCCCCCGCGACCGGGCGCGGGTCGGGGACCGGAGGACCGAGACCAGATTTGGGTTGGGATCGGCACCGGGAGCGCCACGTGCGGGAGGAGCTGCTCCGGACGGGCGCCGGAGCCGAGTCCGGCGCTGCCGCTCCCGCTGCGGCCGCGGGGAGCCGGGGCTCTGCCGGTGCCGCCCCCAGGCTCCCGTGCCGAGCCCGAGGCGCGGGGCTGGGCTCTGCCCGCGGCCCCGAACGCGGGGTTCGGGCTCGGCTCTGAGCCCTTAAACCGTCTCGGGCCGAGCCCCAAACGCGGCACCGGGGCCCCGCCGCCAGCCCCAGAGGCAGGGCCGGGTCGCCGGTTCCGAGCTCTGCACGGGGCCGGGTGAGCCCGGCGCTGGGCTGTGCCCCAAGGCAGCCCCAGAGCTGAGCGGCTGCGACTGACGCTGGGCCGAGTGAGCCCGGTTCGTGCACCAAAGCACGGGATCCGGGCTTGACCGAAGCCCTCCGAACGCAGCCCTCGGCCTCTCTTGGTGACGCCCGAGAACCGATCGAGGGAGCCTGGTTCTGAGCTCCCAAAGCACAGCCCAGCGTCTCCGTGAGCCCAAAGCCGACCCGGCGTGGCTGAGCCCCAGCCGGCAGCTCCGCCCCAGCAGCGGCTTGGTCACTTCCCACACTCGAAGCGAGAGGGAAAGCAGAAACAAGCAACAGGGCAGGCGGTGAGGTCACAACTTGTGAAACCGAGAAATACATAATAGCGGAATATTAATGACAGTAGCTGCTACCAATGAGGTAGCAACAGGGGTAATACCCATGATGAAGAGATTATAAAACAAATTTTTCAAATATATACACACTTTAGACATTTTATTAAAAGCAATGTCATTAATTCCTGATGCATGTCAGGATAAACAAGTTATTTGGAAAGTCTTTTGTTGTCCAGCAGATGGCTTCTTCATCAAAGGAACTGAAGAAATTGTCATTGGTGATCAAAAGTAACTGTTCTTGAAATATCAGGGGTGAAATTTCAGCTCTTTGAAAAGTCAGGTGCTGCCTTCAGTTGTGTTTCTGCCATAGCAGAGAGACTTCTGGTTTTGCCAGAATGCCACAGCTTATTTTGAAAGGTGGAATATTTTGTGAACAGTTTAAGATCTGGAGAACCAGGGATTTGTGTCTGCATGTTGGCAGTGTAGATTTCAATGTGGAACCTGCTACAGGGATGGAATTGTCACCTATTTGTAAAAATGTACAGAACACCAGTGTGCCTGAACTGAATTTTTCCATTTCCTTTTAATTTGATCCAGTCTGAGTATTTGTATTTTGGTGCCCGTTGCATAATGCTTGTGTCCAGTTGGGAAGTCTCCAGAAGAGGAGCTCCTTCTTTTGCCTCTGGAGCAAGTGCTGTTGGAATGCCTCAGCCAGCAAACCCGTGTGCTGGGCTGCTCCTTCCTGGGAGAAAAGCCGCCGTTTGTCTGGGGGCTTATTCCCTCGGGCTGTGAGGCTGGAGATGAATTGTGGACCTGAGAGGAGCTTGCAGGAAGCGGCCACTGTTCTCTGAGCCCCCCGGTGTGTGAAAATGGGCCCGTTACCCTGCAGTAGTGAACGTGCCAATGTGGTGTCTTTGGAACAGGCTGCAGAATGTGCTGGGAAATTGTTCATCTTCCACTCTGCCAACTGCGGAAGCACCGGGGAAGCTGAAAAACAGAGATGACAGAAAACTGCTCAATACAGATAAGGAAAAGGTATTTTTCTGCTCTGAGCAAAGAGGGGACTGCTGTTACACTGCTTTTCTCTAATAGGGCATTGATCTTTATTAATTTACTTTTACACAGCATGGACTGTAAGGAAGTTGTATAAAAAGGTGCTGCTGCTGGACCCTGACCTGTGCCTTCATTTTTGTACTTAAATGACGTTACTTATATAGCAGTTGCTAATGCTGTGGCATTCCTTGTGACCTCTCTATTCAAGAGCAGCTCTATTGCTAAACTTCACTGCCCCCTCTATGGACTGCAGAACTTTTTATAATTTTAATAACTTATTCTGCAATGTCTGATAGATGTCCCTAAGAACCACAGGTATGCTGGTGCTACAGCTGCCAGCAGCACTGCCAGGCTGCCCTGGCTGCAGAAGTTTTCATCTGCCTTCTGTGCACAGAGAAGGTGGCTCTTGCTGACAGCAGCTTTTTGTTTTCAAACCTGCTTGAGAGCCAGCCAGCTAGCACACCAGCATTCCAGCCAGCTTCTTACAACCAGCACTGTCAGAGAGTGCACAGAATTCTCCAGCTGATGGCTGATTCACACACAATGATCTACACGTGACTGGCATCTCAAATTCCCTCTGAAGCCAAATGCTGACACATCCTGAGTACCTTGTCAGTGCAGGTGTTGAATCCTTCACTGAATTATCTTGGGTGCAAGATAATCCAAGGACTCTAAGCCTGCTCCAGAATGGAAAGACATGACAAGGTCTAGCCAGGCAGTGCAAATCAGACTGGAGGCATTATGCATGTAATAAAAGTGGAAAGGAAGAAACTCATCAAGCTTTTTGTCCTCCAGGAGAGCATGCTCAAATGAAGTCTTCATTTGCTTGTGGTAAATGAAATAGTCATCAGCCCAGTGATTCTGAGCCTTATCCTCCCCTTGCTTGCTCTGGAAGTGTTACAAGTGAGAAAGTAACTGACAGCTACTCCTGGGATTAAATGCTTTTCATCTCTAGTTACCATTTCTACATGGTCCAAATCCCAGTGAATGAGAAAGTGGCCCAATTTTCTTCCTGTATAATGGGGTGTGTGGGACTGTGTCTCACTCCAGTCCTTCCTAAGTCTCATGTCCATCCCCACAAGGACATGGACCAAGATTTGGGAGTGCGCAGCCCTGCACTACTGCCTTACCCGTACAGCCTTTGTCAGTCTGTCACTGCTGAAATTCCACCTTCAGAGGAGCAGGGGCAGCGTTGTTCTTCATGGAGGACAAGTGCAGAGGTGAAGTTCCTTGTCCATTAACCTCAATTAAAACATTCCAACAGCTGCTCATTAACAACATGGACATCAGACTTTGCTGGCAAAGGAGGCCCATCCTGACAGCTCTAACCTAACATTCGCTGCAGTACTATTCCTTTTTTTCCTTACAGTTATTGAGCTACTTCTGCTTTGATGGGAAGAAACCTCCTTCACCCGCCACTACTTTCCCCAGTCAGTGAAGTCTTGAGCAGCACCACAAACTAATACAGAAGCACTTCGGATCCAGTAGTTTTTCACCCTCCTCTTCCCTTTAGCCTAAGTGTATGTTAAGAGCAGCTCATTCACTGAACTACCAGTATCAGGCATGTAATTAAAAGGGGGAAATGGAAATTAACATTTTCTACTCCTTGAAAAACAAGAAAATATTTTTCCCAAGCACAAAAGCAGTGCTCCTAAGGTAAAGTGTCGACTTTTCAAATAACAACATAATTAGGGCAAAATTCACCAGAAAAAGGTGTCCCTACTAGGGCATTTGCCTTCTCTCAGGTGTGTTCCATATAGCCCGTGGCAGACTTCACCGATGACCAGATAAACACCAACTTTAAAACTCCCCTTCCCAAATCCAGTCACTCTACACATATGCACATATGACAGAGAAGGAAACAAGCTGTAAACAACAGGCAGTTTCCATTGGCACTACGGCAATCCCCTGCTAAACATGAGCAAAGCCAGGGAGTTCCCCAGCCCGTCAAAATCTTCAAAATCAAAAGTACGATTCCTGTCTACAACAGCACAGAAGAAACCACTATGCAATTCCAAAACCTCAAGGACAACAAACACACAAAATATTAAGAAAGATATTTAAACATCAGCTTTGATAAACATGTTTAATAATCCACTACTTTACAGGACAGTTATTTAAAAGCTGGGCTTCAGGAGAAACATTCAGCCTTCAAAGGCAGTTTTCCAAAACCCACACCTAAGACCTTGAGACATCAAAAGCCGGGTTTGTTCAGTCTACCAAGAACTGCACAAGAAGCTCAGAGCTGTGATTTTGCTAAAAACGGACATTGTACATAGGGAAGGGGGCCACTTTCTTTCCACACTGCACTGGATCAGCAACAGCCATTCTCAAATGTGTGCAACACCTGCAGGGAAAGGCAGCACTCAGTTCCCTCAGTGTTCCCTGTTTCAGGGATCACACGCTCACACCACCTCCCAGGTGCAATCCTCCCTCCGGCGAGGTCTCTGGGACCACTCTGCAGTGACACTGCTCTTCTCTCCCAAGGAACAAGGTGTTACAGACACACACTGGGGGAAAATCCCCACTCAAGGAGCAGCCCAGACCCAGGCACAACTTCTGCGCTGCATATAAACGCACAACTTGGTGCTTTCCAGGAAGGACAACACACAGCTGCATAGAATTACTACTCTCCCCACTACTGACATGACAGGTGAGTGCATGTACACCACAAATTAAAAATTAACCTTTTCATATTCCCAGGAATAATTTGGGAAGTTTAAACCAAATAAGAAAAAATAGAATTCTATTTATTTCATTTGCTCCTTGTTTTCAGAGAAGTTAAAATAGGTGTCAATACAGACACAGCACTTTTTCTTCCATAGGACAGCAAGCCTGCTGTGGCCAAGCAATTCAGAATTGCATTTCATGCCCGCTCCATCATATTAATGCAAGTCAGTCCAAACCCAAACCTCCAGCGATGGAGGAGGAATCCATGTTTTGGAGAAAATGAAGTTGAAAAAGAAGTCTCCACCTAGCAAGGTTCCTAAGTGGAGAGCAAGGGGGTAACTTCCATCCTACCCGTGGTGTGAAGGGCTGGTGCTCTCTGCTCTGGGCTCAGTGCTGCCCGTGCAGGACATGGCCAGGTGAGGGGCTGTGCCAGACTGCAAGGCTGACTGTCTGGAACGGCGTGCACCAAAAACAATTGTAAAAGTCATCTAGCTTGAGTCCCCAGAGGAATTCACTGTAGGAAAAACAAGACTACAGGAAAGATTCCCAGACAAGGCGTAGGCAGGGGAAGCAGCCGTCACCTCCTCAACGGGTGGGGAAGCCCCCTCGATGGGTCCCTCCACGGCCCCCTCTGAAGCCGCCCCGCTCACCGCGGAAGTTGGTTCTGTTCCTCTCCCTGCCCCTTTCTCCCCGTCCCGCCGAAGTCCCTCCTCTTCCTCCTCCCCTGGGAGCACCCCCACCCCGGTCAGACTTGGACTTGGGCGGCGGGGACTTGGGCCGCAGCCTCTCGATCTCCTCGGTGCAGCCGGTCAGGTGGGAATTGGGAGCCGTGAAATACGAAGAATACGTTTCCGCGTTGAAGTTGCTGTTTGTGAGGGTGGGTCCCACCGTCAGCCAACCTCGGGAACAAAACCACAGTCAGCAGAAGCAACAACAAACTTTAGGCTTCAAGGCCACAGTGAAACTTCTCCCAGTAAATTCAAGTGATGGGGAGAAACACTCACCTACACATCAGTGGCACTGAACAGAATGAAAAGTCACCTCTAGAGTTGCTGCAAACTTAAGATTCAGTTGGGTATTTCTAAGGGCTTGTTTTCCTTTTTTTTAAAGAAATGATTATTACCCATGGCTGTGGCAACATTCACGCTGTGCTTTCACAAACCCCTACCTCTTCTTACTTGACCTTACACCACAACAGTGTTTTTAAAAAATACTCAAGTAACCTGACAGTTAAAAAATACCAGAGTAACCTGACAGTGAGACACTGACATTCAGAATCCCCTGGCAGCAGCACTGAAAGAATACCTGAACAGTGTGTCCTGATCCGTGAATCTTGCATTTTGCATCATGCCAGATGCAGTACCCACTGTGAGATACTGCCAATTCAGACACAGGCAAGAGCACTAAGCTCATAGGGGTTGAAAATCAGTTGGAAAAAGAAATCACTTTTCTCACTTTTCTGAGAAGCATAAACATATGGGAAAAAGGAATCTCAACTGGATTTTGTTATGCTCACTGATGAATTAATAGGCAAAAATATTGGTTAACAAAAATCTCTCTTGTGGGAAAATTGTAGAAATGAGAGTTCTCGTAAACTTTCTAAACAACAGTTCTGTGACTGACAGATCTTCACATACACTAAAAAACTATTTCCTTCAGATCTGCTGTCTGACCTGTGACATGCATCTGGAAACCTCTTTAGGACCCCGAAATGAATTTTACTGTTTGATCAAAAATAACATAGCAGTTACCTGGTCGAATTGTGCTGTCTCTCCCGAAGAGGTGAAGCCGCCGTCGCCCGAGGCAGAAATGCTCAATGATGTGAAAAATCTCCACAGGTTTCTCTATGTTGCCGATTTCAGGCTCCTCAGTGATGATGAGGTCGATGTCAACATTGGCGTGGATGAAGTCTCCGTCGGTACTGCGGCGCACGGTGCCCTTGATGCCCATGAGGCAGTGCTCCTGCAGACACACAGAGCTGTCACGTGTCACACCTACTGCCGTGCCAGATGAGCACAAGGGACAGCAAGGACAGTTCTAAGCTTACAGGAGAGAAAAGTCTGAAACAAGAACTAGAGCAGAAAAGCTGGAGCCACGAAAGGAGCCAGGTGAAAACAAAGCAGAGCAGTACTTTAAGCTCAAGCTTGATAAACTACACCATGAGGTGGTAAAACTCAAATCAAGGCTGAAGTCAGCTACGTGGACTTCTTCAATTACAAAACTTTAGGCTGGAAAGGCTGAGAAGTCTCCACAAGGCAAAAGAGAAAAAACGTGATGGCAAGAGCAAGGAATGGTTATCAATTATGATTAATACCTGTCTTAGCATTCTGATCCTAACTTTATTCATATACTAATTTTAAAAGTTTTCAGTCATGAGACAGGCAGTGGAAATACTATGTACTTTTTCAAACTGTACCTCTGTTAATAAAGTGACCCTGAGAATTCCCCTTAGATTCATTTCTAGAAGATATTACTGCATAAAAACCCCACAACCACTATCACACTCTCAGGCAGCTCATCAGCATTACAAGTGTTCTTGAGCTGTAACATGCATTGTTTTCCTTCCTTCTACAGCACTGCAGACCAATCTGAGTGAGTGATATGTGGCACCCATGAATGAGGATTGCTCCCAGATGAAAAGAGGCTCCTACATACTCATTTCAGAACTCTGTTTCTGGGAATATCAATCTTGGATGAGCGATGTTCCCCAGGATTAAATGCTCTGACTCACTAAGCGCCACCAGATGGCTCAGGAAACAGTCGCAGACAAGAGAACGTAATCATTCCTGAATTTTGGAAAGGGTTTGCAGAGTTAGTGGGTAAACACGAAAGGCACAACAGCAGACCTGTCAAATCTATGCAGATGGTATTGCACTCACACAACATGGGTTTGGACCAAAAATTTACCTAAAGGAAAGGCAGAATACTGCTAAGCCTGTCACCCACCAAGCCAAGCCTCCTCAATCTAGTCCTTGGGAGAGCTATCCCAAACCTTTTACTTCCGGACTTCCCTTTACTTCACTGACAGCTGGCACAGCACTGAGCACCCCTGGAGAGATGCCTCAGCCAAACAGAACAGAACACAGGTGCTGCTCTAAGCACTGGCAAACACAGCCTGCAATAGTGTTTGTTTAGTCAGAGCAAACTCACTCCATTTTCAGTGTTTATCACAAACAGAGACCTCAGCTCACCTCTTGCTCGATAAACACAGGAATTCCCCCATACCAGAAACTATTTTTCTGCGCTAAACAAAGACATAAAGTCCCCTCAAATCCTCCCGTGTTAGTTTTAACCTTGCCCTCATGAGCAAACTGCACATATTTGCAATACTATATGCAATAAACACACAATATTTATAAATATTTATAATTAATACAACACACTTGCAAACAAACTTCTGATTAATGTAAATGCAAGTCAAAGAAAGATTCCAGATATCCTAAAGGGAAGTTTATACTCCTAACAATGGCCAATTTGAGACAGACTTGAGGATGTTTAATGCTAATGAATGATTAATGAATGAGGAGGGGGCCCTGAGGTTCACTGACAACTTGAAATGCATGAATTGCCAATCAGCTCTCAGCACTCGGTAAAACTTCCAGTTACACTCACATATACCCAAACTAATTATTTATGAGTCCCATTTACATTTCTCCAAGTTTCTGATCCACAGACATTTGAGTCACAAACCAGAACACTTTTTTTTTCTCTGCACCTCCTTCATTACACATCCTCCACAAAGCATCTTAAAAAAAATTTTTGGTTTAAGTCAAGCTGACCCATTCTGTCACTTGTGCTATACAATTACCTCCAGGAAGGCAGGAGACGCTCTGGTTCCCCCGGACTCCTCTCTGGTCCAAACTCTGGGCACACACTTTGTGTGCATTTAGAACCAATAGCCGATCTTCTATAGTTATTTTTTATTAATAGATTCAGTTAAAATCTACAGATTTCAAAGACTTCTTTTGACATTGACTTTAGTCAAATTCTATTGCTAAGTTTAGTTCCATAAAATGTACTTTGCAGAACAGAACTTGGAAGTCCTCCTGTTGGCTTTCGCACAAGCCTGTCACCAACACTGGCTGTGTCATCAGCACAGAGAGAAAGAATGGAAACGGAGGAGGAATGGAGCCAATCCTTTACCTTGGTTCTTTGGAAGACAGCCTTGGGGTCTAGAGTCTTGGTCTTGCCAGGGTTGTTCTTATTTGTTTTAATCCAGCAAATGTCCTCACATCTTCTGTAACCCCATTTGCGCAGACACTAAATGTTATAAACAAATAAAACAGTTCACCCTACATTAAAACATCGAATGACCTGAACTGAGCACTCACTTAGGACCTTGACTTTTCTTATTCAAGGACTGTCCAGCTACTACAAACCTGTCTATGACCAGACCCAATTTATCTGTTCAACTTCAGACTGAAAAACAGCCAAAGGAAAGAGATCAGTAATCACAGGCTGCCCTTAAACAGTTGTCTGCGAATTGTTTTCATGGAAAACACTGCTTGAACTAAATAAAGAATGTTTCAGCACTGCAGGAGCCAATTGGGCATTCTTAGTGCAGCATCCGCAACACGAGCAGCGTTTCCCTGGCATGCAGGAAGATGACAATTGTATCTCAATTTATGAAACAGCAGGACCTTTCTCCTAGCATGAACATTTCTGGCAGAAAACTGAGACTTCCGTTAAAAAATTCTAACTTGGCAACCTGCTCCTCTGTCAACACACATACATCCAAACCACAACCCCAAGGAATTTTGCTTCCTCACATAGTCAATGACTCAGCTGGACATTTACAGTATCTAAACAGTTAATGCCATTTAAAATCACATATCCCCTAACACAGTAACAAAACATCACTCAGTAGTTAGGGCTGGGAATTCTATACAGGGAAAAGTCAAAGATAAAAATAAACTCTTAAGCCTGTCCCTGATAAATCGAATTAAAACAACATCTTACCACTCGGCCGAGATCCAGACCCTCGCCCGAGCCACACCACAGAAACACAAATGACCTTGGGGCTGCAATTTCTTCGATTTCCAGTTTCATGATCTAGTAATAATAAGTGCAATAAAAGCATTTCTGAATTAAATACAAGTCACCAGTTGCATCAGGAAGAATACTTAGTCTTGAGGCACTGTCACAGAAACCATCAGGAAGCACAGCTGGGGGTCACCCAAGGGAAGCAGGGAACTAATTCCTTGTTTTGCTTTGCTTGCTGTGCATGGCTTTTGCTTTTCCCATTAAACTGTCTTCGTCTCAAGGTTTGAGTTTTCCCTTCCAATTCTCTCCCTGATGCCACTGGTGGGGGAGTGAGTGAGTGGCTGCCAGGGCCGGGCAGCTGGCTGGGATGAAACCATCACAATCAGCAATTCTACCTGTATAAAATTCTAGACTTACAACCCACATGGTCTCCTCCTCAAATCCCTGCTTTGTTTTATCATTCCACTGGCAGCAAAAATATTTAATACAGAAGCAACAGTACTCTATTTCTTTTCCTCTCTGTAAGTACTTACATGAAGGTTGTGAGGACGTTCTAAAAATCTCAGCTTAATTCCTATCACTAAATAGCAAAGACATTTTCTCTATTTTCACTTTCAGGAAAAGCAGCCAGAATTTATGAGGACAGTGGCTCAACAATGGCAAATGAGTAACATTCAAGATGAAATAACTTCGGATGCAAAGCATCTGCTAGTCATCACAAGTTGAAAGGATTCATCTCTAACTTGCTAACACATCAAATCAAGCTTCATTCAATGCCATTCTGAGGAAAAATAATGCAGTAGGAGCCATTCTAGGAGGATGTAACTCCACACTAGGAAGATGCGTCCTGCCTCCCACACTCCAGTTTTTCTGTTAGGATGGAATGTTTTTTTCCTGGGCAGCACTGCCAGGCACCATTTTTGAATAAATACAAGAGAAAGACTTCCACAAGTGAGGTTTATCTAGTCTGTTAGGTTTCTAGGGATTATTACTGGTTTGACCATTAAAATTTCCTACTCAATCAATACTTGGAGAATGGAGCAATGTCAGTAAAGCAAACTAACCTGCACTTTTTACTAGAAGACCAGGACATTAAAACACATGCCTTAATAATCTCAAGAATTTCAAGAAACAAGGGAATCTTTTCAATGGACATTCAGTATTTCAACAGCCAAAAATGAAAGAGAAAGCTCAGTGAAGGTAAGGGCAGAGAGAAAACCCACTATTACTAGGTTCAAGTTTTCAGCCAAAACAAAAAGTTTTGGCTGAAAAGTTAATAGAACAAAAAGTTCTATTTACTAAATTAAACCCTGGAACTATTTGCTTAAACAAATGTATGAAATGCTCTTCACAGCAAAACAGTTACTTACGTCATCCCAGGTCCAGCATTTTTCATTGGCAGTAATGCCAGTCTCTCGGTAATATTCTTCCAACGGTGGCTCCAGGAGAATCACATCAAATTTGGACTTCAGTTCCCTAATATCAAAGGCTTCCAAGTCTGCTTGCAAATACCTGTTTAAACAGAAGATGCCAGACTACATCAGACAAGGTGCAACAGTGGCCTGAGAACTACACACCACACAGCAGTTCCGTGCAGCCAGTTAAGAGCAGGGTCTCCTGGGTGGGTTGTATATCTCAAATGCTCTAAATCCAGAGGAGATACATTACACATCCTCACTTAATCGAGGCTGGATGCTATTGCGTTGTGGTTTTTAAGTAGTCTTAATAAACAGTTTTAGGCTTCCAACTTAGCGAGCAGGAAACAGATGCCCACGCAGACTGTACAACAATACCTAGTGCAGACTCACTGCACTTTCCGTACACCCGTGGACTATAAGAGGAGGAAACATAAACATTTCAGAAGCAAACACTCACTGCCTGGCTAACTGGGAAAGTGACATATTTTTAGAATTATTCCAAAGATTCTAAATACTGGAAACATTGTTACCTTTTATATAGTATACACGTATTTATCTATTCCTGTACCAAGTAGAATTCCCCCCTCCCCCCGCCATTGATTCTATCAAACACGTGCGCACACACTCTTGATGACTCTCCTTCACACCTGCACACCACTCACTGCTCTATCACTAGCAAAAAATGACACTGCCCTCCCTTAAATTCCTTTAATAAAGCTGATCAATAGACCACCACCTTCCCCTTCCCAAAACGTGTGTGGAAAAGATTCCATGCGTACTTGGTGTTGTCAGAAGGCAGCATTTGATTACTGGTTTTCCCCCTTTTGTACTTTATGACCAAAACACATGCCTAGCTTAGAAGAGCAGGCTGAGTTCGCAGTTTGCACTCAGTTGTTCAGACAACTATTTCATAGGGTTTTATGTGAGTATCATTAAATAAGGTGGATTTTTGTGGTACACATCAAGCCTACTGCACATGACACGCATAAGGTTAAGTTCAGAGAGGTCTGAATCCCTGGAGTAACACGCTGTACACTGAAGCTGTGTCCGACATTCACCAAAAACAAGGACAAATGACTTTCAGTCAGCCTAAACATTTTTGTCTTCAACTCCAAAATAACATGTGATTGATGGACACTGAGATAATAGCTGAAGACTATACCCAGCTGCTACAAGAAAAGCTAAGGTTATATTAAGAGGCAATTTTTTAAAAGCTCTTATTGTTATCATAAACCACACGATAACATGACATTCACCACCACATGATATTCCTGTAGTTCCCAAATGAAAGCCTGCAGCCAAATCAGTTGACAATTTGGTCTTAAAAAATCAAAGCTTTAGAGACTATAAACAATCACACACTGGAAATAAAATCTGGTTTATACACTGTATTAAGCAGCTAGATTAAACTAACAACACCAGAGTGATCTTATTCGTCTATGCTTCAATTGATTCATTTGTATAAGCAAACAGAAAGAGAAAATGTAAATTCTAAGCAGGTGCTGAAGATAAAGATTTGCAAAGCAGACAGCTAACTTCAAACAGGTCTGGAGAAGAAAGGCATTTTCCACAAGAACACTTACATGGGAGGAGTGTTAGATTTAGATATCAGCTCATCCTTCAATCTGATGAGCTCTCTAAGTTTTGGATATTCTTCAAACCTATCTGCTAAGCCTAAGAAGAAGAAAACATGAAGTTAACAACTACTTAACAGAGTAAATCTCTATCATTTAAGCATTGTCCAGTATTCTGAATAGGTCGAAATGTTAATACTTAGCCTCATTTTAATTTTTATTAGAACAAAGCAAACTCGTTAAAGCAGTTTTTCGTTCACTTCTTGACAAAAGCCTCCTGCCCTCACGCAGCTAATCAGGGCTGTTACTGATACAGTGTCTATGCTCTGATCTTCTCTAGAACACTACAGCGGATCAGGAATTCACAACTCCCGTTACCAGAAGGAAACAACCTTTCATTTAAACTGAAAGTGCCAGGATGATGAAAGAAGTTATTTTGGCTTCCCCCCATCCATAAATTTCTATTAAGATCTAATTAACATTAATTCACAGCGTAGTCTGTGTAATCTTTGACGACTGTTTCCAAAGTGGCACCTGGGTTGTGGTTGGTTCCCTGAGGCAACCCTCACACTGAGATTTGGTGCTGTGTTGGCAGTCGTGAAGAGGTGAACACATGTTCCTACATTTAGCTTTATGATGTCAATTCTCCAACCTTTCATGTGCACAGAATGCAAAGGAGAGAACCCTCATTAGATCTTTTGCAGCAAATGTTGTAAAAAGGAAAATATTCTTTGAAGTATATTTCATTCTCCCTTAGAGACAATGGGTTTGCTACTGCCAGCAGCAGGTTCTGCATAAACCAACAGGGTGCCTGCTTCCCAAGCAGTATCCCTTCAACTTAAGCAGGTGTTATTTAAAAGGCTTCAGCTTCGTGTTCATTTAAAAGTACAACTTGGAATGGTACTAATAAACTGGGGGGGGGGGGGAGCTTCACCCAAACCCACGAACCCCTCCTCTCTCCTTATTTTAATTCAAACTTCTGAAGTCCCAATCCTAGGAATACAATGATAAAAGTGACTTCTCAGTACCTTTATTATCTCTTGCCATTTGTGCATGAAACACCTAAAAGTTATTTTCATCTTTTTCCTCACATATGTAACAGCTTAAAGCTACTGCTGTGTTCTCCCAATTTCCACCAGTGTGCTGCTTCCAGCCCTTGTGAGTCCAATACCCCCGGGCAGCAGCAGCTAAGCAACAGATGCAAAACAATTTTCAATCAAAATCCCTCAAACTAACCAAACACAGACTCACGGGTCTCTCCCTCTTTTCCAACAGCAACATCAAAAAGATACAGCTGGGTGTTCTCTTAGAACCATGTGCACTAACATGCAGCACTCAGCAGAGCTGTGATCATGGTGTAGAAAATGTGTGCTCGCCAATGTCCACCTTGACACAGCTCAGCCCTGTTAAAGGCTCTGGCCCTGCTGCTGCGTTCATCTCCACACCAACGCTTGCCTGTTTGTGCCGTCTCTTCCCCATCTGTTACACAGCAGTCATGGCACACAACAGGAGCTGCTACTTCTCTGTACTCATTTCCAAGAAGAATGCAGAACCGCCTCAAGTACGTAACTGTGAAGGCCAAGGGTTTTTGAGATAAAGATCCAATTGAGTCAAACCAGCCCATTCTTCTTAAAAAAACATCCAGATTTGTTTCACAGAACCACTCACAAAATATAGAGAAAAATAAACTAAAAGCCTCTCAAGGCAAACGGAACCTCTTTGGGCTGCCATTTAAAAACACAACTCCCTCGCCTTGGCAACCTTACACTTGATAAAATACAGAGAACTGTTTCATAAAACTGCAGAGGGAGCTGTTCTGCTCCTCTTAAAAACTAAAAGCCAGGCACACATTCTGGGAAACAGGACCAAACCGTGCCTTAGTTTTAGCAAGTTTAAGTTCAGGTCCAGTGCAGCATCATTTCAATAGTAAGTTATGTCTGGACACACATAAACCTGAAAAGCAACGTCCTCTACACCTGGGCATTCTAACGAGCTGTCAGCAGTTACCTAACTTAGCTGAGAAACATTATCCATATTGCTTCCTGACTTAAATGTCATCATTTCCCATACTTTACATGCTTAAGTGGCGATACAGCCCAGTACACAACTGAACTGTAAACCTCCAGAGGTTTCAAGATCTCCTCATTAAACTCATCTACCTTCTGGAATCAAAATAGCTTAGGTTGGGAAAATAAATCCTCCTGGTGAAATACTTTCAAGTAAAACCAAGGATAAGAAAAGTCTTGGTGACAATGACCTCCTAAGTCACTGAAAATAAACCCATTAATGTAGATACCTATACCGATATGTATGCACACTGAGACAAAAAAATTAGGAAGAGTTTGTCTATCTACACTTCTCAGAAACTGTAAGGAATTACAAAAGGGGAAGAAAAAGAAGTGCAATTGAATCAAATGAGTAATCTTCAAACAGTTCCTGGCTGTGACATACCAACGTCTCTGATGAAGTTCTGGGGTCTGTGTCCTGTATCCACAAAGTGCTGGCAGTAATCGTTGTGTGGATTTAAGCTCTGAGTGCCCTGGAGAATAGGAATAAGTTCAGTGAGAGCAACAGGAGATAACTGGACACACACAGACACATTGTACATGTTAGTCTGATAAATGAGAAAGGAGCAGATTATCTTTCCAACACGCCCTTATAATTTCCACTGGTAAAGACCATCCTTTTAGCTCCAAACCAGGCCCACCATTCCTGCAGCCCATTGCGAGGTGCCTCAGAATAATGCAAACACCAGTTACAGTCAGATCTGTCACAGGCAGCTTCTGCACCTGTGAGTTCCAAGCCACTACTTCAGCCTTTAAAGCTGTATTTCAGATCCCATCAGTTGCAGAAACAGTTTAAGACAACTAGGCCAGCTTTGACTACACTTCCAATTGCAAAAGCAGCTCACCTTAAGAAAGGTACTGGAATCTTTGTAAATCTCTTCTTCATAGGGCAGGTTTTCTTCATCTTGCTGCAGCTCTACTTCATCCTTGGAAATAAAGCAGATATTACAAGTGTGCACACAAGATAAAGCCATTACTGTCCTTTCCTTAAGAAGCAGATCATAAGGAGAAGTGGACTGTCTACAAACAGCAGATCCAGCTCCACTGTTTGAGTGGGGAAAAATATTACCTATTCCCCAAAAGGTCTGCACCTATCTCACTAATGAGGACAGTGTTACTGAGAAAGGTCTCTAAAAGAAGAAAAAAGTAAGAACCCCTTCACTTGCAGCCCCTGACAGTGCTTTATATTTTTGTCCCACAAAACTTCTATTCTTTGGACTGAAAGTATGTATTTTGTTGATATTATTCTGCAGCAGAACTTCCGAGCATTTATATCCACACATTTATATCTACCTCTTATTTCCCAGCCTTAGCAAAGTCCACACTTTGAAGAAAGAGCTCATGGTACAAGTCAATATAGCATTTCTCTTCTACAGCCCCAGAATTTACATTAAAACTACCTAGAGAGCCACTAACTGCTCATTCCACAGATTTCTGGGACTCAGAGATCTGTTACACTAACGTACTCTGAACATCCAACACACAACTCAGAGAGAACAGAAACTCACTTGACATCACTTTCTGCCTTCCCACTGATTCTGGATCAACCCAGTATACAGATTGATAGAACACAGAAGTACACCTGAGGAACTACTAAACTGATAACATCTGCCATATTATCACAGCTGTATTTACTCTATGCTACATAGGCTGTCTGAATGCAGAATAAAAAATTAAGTGTTGTCCCCCTCAATTCTGATCCCTCTAAATGTTGAAATCTTCAAGTAAGCTTCTGTTATTTCCAAGGTGGAGCTTTGGACTGACTTCTGAAATGCCTGATGTGATAAACAGCTTGCAGCTTCCCCTTTCCTATTCAGGTGATGAACTTAAGAGATACACGGTCTTTTTGCTTGTCTAACCAGATCAAAAAAAAAAAAAGATTACAATCAGAAACAGCAAGAGTTTTTGCAAGGAAAAGAAATGTACAGACAAGCAGCAGCAAGTGTTATTCGGGCCAAAAAAAAGCTGAAAGCTTGAGTTTTACTAAAAACTGCTTATGCCATCATAAGTTACACCTGTTTCCCTCTTTCATCTTTCCCTAAATCTTGTCCTTTTGATGACAAGTACCAGTTAGATACCCGAGTGATCCTAGTTCTCTTTATGCCTTTGTAAGCAGTTTAAAAAGAGTCTTGTGGCCACAAACAAAAGCCCACACCACGCGCTTTCAAAGGGAAAGGATATAGCCACAGCAGAGACAGAATGACACCAGCAGTAACACAAGAGACTAGGTTCTTGTACATTAATTATCTGTGCTTCCCAAAGCATCTGCTATAGAGTTGCTGAGTTAGGGAAACAGAAACCCCCCACAATATTCAAACATAGCTTGTTTCAAATGACTGGAGATAGATGGAATCCATGATTCAACCAAGTAAGCTTTCTTGAGCCTCCACAACAATGGCATGGAAGCATCCCAAGCCTGCAGGCCTCTGCTTGCACCAACAAAGTAGAACGGGGCAGTCTCAAATCAGGCTGGCAGACAGCAAAATAGAACCCCAAGCAGTTTTGTACTCCACCCACCAGACACTCATACAGGTCCAAACAATGGAGTCAAATCACCTGGGGAAGGCAACAGGTGGAACAGCGCTCACAGCTCCCAGAGGGTGGTGAAAAGCCTCACAGTGGCAGCAGACTCTAATCCCATTGTATCTCACTTCCAAATACAGACCAGGGAGCTCCACTAACCCTGGGACAACTGTTGCAATTCCACAAGAAAGGAGTTTTAGGAGCTCTCCAAAACCAATTGAACTTTCTGACTTGAAAATATCCATTAATAATTTTTCCAATAGTGCATCGCTTCCCTATCGCCCACCTCCCAAGGCTGGCAATGCAGAGCCAGGCTCCAAGACCCGAGTCAAGCTGCCAGACTGGAGTCAGTGCTGCCCTTTGTTCTCACATCAGCCTGAGCCTTATGAAGAATCACCACTATAAATTCACACTTATTCTGCAGAAAAACCAAAACCAGACACATAGAAATTTAAAAAAACCCACCAAAATTAAAACACATTGCTTTTTTTTTCTTGCTTTTTTTTCCACCAGATGTTCCTACATGGCTGAGAAAAGTAAAATACTTCACCTTTTATCTTAGAAACTGCTCTCACACGGGTTTGAGGGTACATTCATATCCACCAAATGTGAAGCCAGGGCACAAAAATTTTAAATCATTTCAGAAGACGTACCTGATTCCATCATATAGAACTCAACACTGCAAGTCAGGGGTATACACAAGTCCTTCACATCAGAAAAACCTCTAATTTTCCGAACAAAACTGGCAAGCTTGAAAAACTTGTCCACAACAGTTCTAGTTAAGTCTATTATTGCTTTTGTCTAAGTTGCATTAAACACAATACAAGAGGGCTTGACACCTTAAGGATCCAGATTTTTCTACGAGTTTGTATTAGAAGACTAAATTTAAGCAGGCTCAGAGAGCTCAGGAAAATGCAGGTGGAATTTTACTGTTCTTATCTCCTCGCCAATGTGGAATTCGCAATGCCTGCAGGAAACAGCTGATGACTCCACAATAGATGTTCTACTTCGGGGTTTCAAGTTTCTTAAGTCTCTTCATCTGCTTGACTGAATTTTGTCTGAGCTACTGTTATTAAAATATTCTTCCATTTCAACAATACAGAAAAAGTCTGGCCACTTGCAAGTGGTTACAGCTAACCTCAGGGTAAGCCTTCTCCACAATGATTAAGAAAATCTTAATGATAAGATTCAAGTACTTTGCCAACCCAAGTAACTTATCCACATATACTTTATAGGTAATGAAAATTTAGTTCTTTACCATGTACTTGGTGAACAAGTAAAATTAGTTAATATTAAGTAATGCAAGAATAAAAACACTGCTTCACAAACAGCCAGATATCTACCTCATGGTGACAATTTCTTTACTAAACAGAATATACAGACTAACACTTATCATGTTAAAAATAATGTCTGTCCCTTCACAGAGAGGCTTTCAAAATCAACCATCAAAAACCATCCTGTCATACAGTAACTTTTTCGTTTAGTAAGATAAAAGGTAGATATTATTTACAGGAAGATTTACAAACCTGAACACAAACGTAACATGACCAAGGCTTTGTATTTAAAAAATTACTATTTCATCCAAGAGAACAGCAGACACTGAACTATTTAATAAATACATTGACATGGAGTCGATTTAACCACAGAAACAAGGTTATTAGGACATGGAAAAAAGGGAGGAGGACATACACTGCAACCAGATCCCAAACCAAATCATAAAGACAGCTGTATCATAATCATGCCTTTGTTTAAGCTCTTTATATCTCTTATCTTGGCCAAAACATCACATGAGGAGAAAGCTGTCACATAGCTTTGAGATGAGCATTTGAAAAGTGAAGGGCATGAGAGTCTGACACTTCAATGACCATGGAAGCATTTTGGTTTGTTTTTTTTAACCTAACTCTTCCTGGACATTTTGGACACTTAAAAGAATATCCCGAACCAAGCCTCTTACTTTCAGTTCCCTTAGGATCCCTTGTTTCTTCCACTCATCCAGAACTGCATTCCTTGGCACTGCACAGATGGGCCAGAAGACATTCTCAGACTCCCTGTTCTCATCCCATGGCCTGTGCCTGCTGCTAACTGCACAGCTTTTCTTTTGACACAATGAAATTCTAGTCACGATTCTTTCTGTGTTTCCCCAAGCACACACACACACATTTTACCGCTTCCTCCCACAGCCAGCCGTGGCTCAGTGCTGTTCCCTACGGGCACTTACTCCTAGGCTTGCCTCGTCCTAGGAGCAGCAGGAATTAAGCCTCCACACATTGGGGTGTGGTAAGTGTACAGTTCAATGCACCTGTATCACCTCTAAGGTAAACCATGTAGCATCTATGTCCTCTCTCTTGCACCTCTGCAGTGGAAGGCTTTAAGGGAGATGCCACTGTGGAACACACATATTAAAGGATGTATACACCCCACATCTATTTTAATAGACACACAAATTTTCTAAGTACCTCAGGGACACATCAAAGAAAAGTAACTTTTTCCTATTTTTCTTACCTTATATTCTTCAATCTCTTCCTCATCAGCTTCTCCTTCATCTGGATATTTACGTTTTGCATTTGGTGCAGAAGTATCGTAAGCAGCCCTATGAAGAACCAAAAATCCTTGTAAGAAAGTTTCTGTCTCCAAAGAAAAGTGTTCAGGAATCTTTGATAATATGCCTTGTCTGCATGTTACAAATTCAAAACTACTTCAAAACATCATACATGAAAAGCTATTCCTCTCTCAGTATATTTGAGTTCAGCCCAACTTATGAAGAATTCTTGAAAAGAGTAATTCCCTTGCTTTTCTCATTTTTCTGCTCTCAAAAGTACAGCTTATTTTAACCAATGAAGTATATCTACAGAATTAAGCTCATTCCTTTCCATTTCTCATTTTTCTGTTCTAAAAGGTACAGCCTGTTTTACCTCAAAGCAGTTTGTCTACAAAATTAAGCCTGTTCATAGTCATGTAAAAACTGATAAGCAGTAGATGCTCTCTCCTAGACATACCCGTAGTTCCATGAGAAGTTTCAAAGTGAACTGCCCTGAACTGTGCTTAGCAAAAGCACAGAGGCTCTGGGACCCAAGCATATGGCCCATTCTAAATTCAGATCCCACTTTTCTTACACAGTAGCTTTTTGACACCGGAACCAAAAGTCAGCCTGTATTTCCAATCTGCTCTTAGAAAGGAATAACCTAGACCTAACTCACGGCTCTGATTTCACTAATTACTGAAGTTCCTTTCACCGAGTGCAATCCCATGGCATTTACCGGGCCTGTACTCCTATCGAGCCCCCAGTTTTGCAGAGCCCCCGCCCTCCGACACCGACCTGCAGGTCTCCCTGGTTTCCGCGATCTCCCGCTGCTCATCCTTGCTGTTGAGCACGGCGCCGATGCTGTCCGCGTTCTCGGCCCCCAGCTGCATAGCGGGAAACACAAAGTCACGCCGCGGCCCGCCCAGTCCCGGCCCGCGGGTCGCCCCAGGCCCTCGCCGCCGCAGCACCCCGGCGCCCCGGCTGCTCCCGGCCGTACCTGCTGCGCCAGGAGCTGGCGGCGGAGCTTCTGCCGCTCGCGGATCTCCTGCAGGCGGCTGTTCATGGCCCGCACCGGCCCCGCGCTGCCGCGCTCCCGCCGCCGCCGCCGTCACTTCCCGTCCGCGCGTCACTTCCGTGCCGAGCAATTCCCGCAGGGAAGTCCCGGTGCCCGCGCACCGCCCGTTTCCGTGGGATGCCGGCGCTGTTCGGGTGCAGATGTCGAGTTCACGATCACTCAGCCGCTGCAGTGCACGGACCACCCCTGAGGCGACACCCGGCTCAGGTCGTGCCACAGGTGTGACCACTTTAGCACCTGGTCGGTTTTTCTATAGTACATCCTTTATATCCAATTCCACTATCCAGCGTGGTTATTCGTAGGTTACCCTTCATGTTTTGCTTCATCTTCTGATTCTTTAGAAACTTACGCTATGAGAGGAAAGAATCTTTGAAGCTCTTTTCATCTGATTTTTGGTGTCTTTCCCGCTTCATCCTGTCTCCCCTTTCCTCTGTACTATCTGTCTGGGAGTGTATCTAATCCATATTTCATGCTGACTTTCTGTGAACTGTTCCGAATGCAGTATAAAGTTAAATGAATGAAGTATAAAGATGGAAATAAAGGCCTGCAAGAAATGTCAGTCCCTATTGTCTCACAAAAGGAAACATAACAAAAGAATAAAGAAACATTAAAAATTATCCCACAGTTATAATTAATGCTGATGGTTTGCTCTCCTGACACGGACCAATCCTTCCCGTAATTGCCAGACCCAGAGATATGAGCAGCAAGAGCTGAGAAGTGACCCTCAGGTTCCTGCTGCACACAGCAGGCTGTTCCTCTGCTGGTTTCTGAGTGCCAGATAATGACACACTTTAGTGATACAAGATGTTATTCTCCCTTTTTGTGAATGTGTGAATATTCTCCTTTTTTTAATATTGTGTACATGACAATGACATTATGCAGGTCACATGGTCACACTGAAAACTGAGAAAGATGCATGAAGAGAAGGAAATGGAAGAAGTTTAGACTAATACAAAAAGAAACCATTTGCAGCTATCACATTTCTCAGTGATACAACATCCTAGAAATGTGAGGGAGCTTTTGAAATGTTAAAACCCTACAATACCAAAAGTTGTTTTTTTTATTTCCTTAGGGAATACATTACTAGATATACTGTCCTATCCCTGGAAATGTTACGGAGAAAGAAATGCTCAGTAGCTGTCTCGTGCTACTGTACACTGCTTTGATATTGTTGGCTGTAATGAATACAGTAGAAGTCTGTGCGCAGTAACAAAATCACTTCCTCCTGGATGTGATCTGATGAGGTTTGTGGGAGCCTGCGCTCCATTTTTAGAACTGGTTGCTAAGATGAGCTGATCTTTACAGACATTAATGGCTATGAAAATGTTCTGCTGTATACATGCACTCTTTCAAAACAAAAAAAAAGTTGTATTTTTGCAGAATGCTTCATGCCTTTCTGCTTCTCTGTGCATGCTGTGGTCAGTTAAGGTAAGTATCAGACAGAATTCTCACTGGTCTAATGGTGACTAAGGAGTTTATGGAACTGCCATCAATTCTGATCCATTATCCAGACTTTTTCCTTTATATTTATGAAGCCATTTGTTTCCACATCCTATATTTATTTAGCTGATTATCCCTGAGTACATTACCTTTCACTTCTCTTTTCTGACACGCATTCAATCTTTTTAGTTATTTCTATTGTTGCGATAATTTTGAATTCAAACACTGTCCTCCAGCCTACTTGTATCTACTTCCAGCGTCAGGTGGTTGTGCAATAAGCAGATACTCTCTGCCACTTCGCTTAACCATTTACGGCATTATAAAGTATTTATAAAACACTAACAAATAATGACACAAATTCACACCCATTTGGGAATTGTGTTACGCTGACATATATTCAAGTCTAGACTACTCCATTTAGCAAAAAACTGCTACTTATTTTGTGTCAGTAGAAATTATTGTAAAAGTTACGCAGAGTTAGACACAAACAGCTTAATTTAGCACTCATTTTAATTGTTCTTCACATCACAAAACTCAAACTACATTGTGCTCTATTAGATGCTAAATAAATTAATAAACTAAGAGCACCAAATGGATCAAATAGATGAAATGAGAAAGTTTGTCTCTTAACTCAAAAAGGATGATTAGAAAACATAAAATATAAGAATATTTTATAATAGAAAAACAGATGTTAGCATGTACTAACATAACACTCTTATTTAATGTCCCTTTCCCCCCATGCTTTCAATGAAGTACCTAGATCTACCTCTTTAGCAATGTCTTTATAAATTGTTACCTCATTATTGGAGCCTATTTTGAACAAGTGACAGTATCCCAACACCCAGTGACCGTGGCTGCACTTGATTTTGTACCCCTGCCTTGGGCTGTGTCCCCACCAGAACGCAAATCCAACTTAATGAGCCTATTGCAAAAACACCACACCCATGAATCTGCACAAGCTCACTGTAGCAACTCCAGTTTAGTTCAAACAATCTGTTGGAAGGAACTAAGTAGCAGCAGAGTGTCTATCAGGCGAGCACTGCCTGTCCTTAGTAAGCCCGCAAGCATCCAGCCAAAACAGAACCTTCATAAACACCCTGCCGCTGGCTGTGGATAATTTGCCCAGCATGTGCTGCGATTTCACACTTCATCTAGATCAAGTTGCAGTGCCACTTGATCCAGCCTCGGACATGTCCTTTGTGATGGAATAGAGCCTTGATGTTGGAGCTGCTGCCCCTGCACCAACAGATCATACCTCGATGTCACCATTGACAGGAATTTTCAAAGAGATTCTGTAACTCCTTTGCTTTTGAACAGCATCATATTTCATTCTGTTTTGTCAGCAAGAATAAGTGACATGCACACAAAAGTTAAAAAATGATAAAATATTTCTAATTACATTTTTTCTGGCTTCCTCACAAGTAGTATCCAACAATGCTGAAAGAAATTCAGCAGGATTGGAGCAGAATTAGAGAAGCTTTTTGAACAGAACTTTGTTTAGCTGAAAAATGTGGGTGGGTCAAGACAGGGTTTTAAGACCTTGCACTGGATTTGTTTAACTGCTGGGAATAAAAATAATTTCTGCTTTTAAAAATTCTTCTGATTAATATGTTTTGTTCTAGAAATGTCACAAACTACCAAAATTATAGTTTATATTCTTAATTCAAGATATCCTGTTTAAAGCTATTCAGACTTGACATTAGGAAGCATTTCTTTAGGAGAGGGGGGTCAAACACTGAGCAGCCTCCCTGGAGAGGGGATCAATGCCCCAGGCAACCTGTCAGTGTTTTAGAGGTGTTTGGACAATGTCCTTAACAACAGCCTTAACTTTTGGCCTGCCCTGAGGTACTCAGGCAGTTGGACCGCGTAACAGTCTGATCTAGTTTATTCTACTCGACAAAATCAGTGCGTTAATTTGTATTGCAAAAGATAAGACTTGGCCTTTTTACATTTCTTCCCTCAAGTCCCACTTCATTTGGAGACCAGGCAATAGGCTTCTCACCACATTTAGAGAATGCTTTTCAACAGAAATATCTGCTGAAAAATACAGCACGTGAAGAGAGGGCAGAGTGCGGCTTTATGTTGCATTGCGTCTAGCCTTGTATTGACTCCTTTTCACTTAGACACTGCCCCCTTAGTGAGGCAGGAGTAAATCTCTAGTAATTATACAATTCAGTGTTACTATTTGTACTACCACTGATCTGAATTTGATCCACTCAAGGGCAGTACAGATCTAATGACATGACGTCTCTGTCTCCTGGCTTTACTGTTACAAACCAAACCATTAAAGTGTGAATCGGTAATGTTTTGAATAACATTATTCAAATGAGAGAGCCATATTTTTATATATCTCAGTGTTCACTGACTTACAGACTAACTCTACAAGCACCGAGATCAGAAAATATTATGTATCACTTTCCTGCTTTCCCTATGTTTTGCACACAATACATTAAAATTATACTGCCAGTTTTAGCTCGCAGCCATAATCTGTGTCCCATCATGCTTGCAAAACAAGCCCATTCATTTTAATGTTTACTTGTGGTACTTGTAGACATGCTGTGTCTCAGAGCTGGTTTGTTTGTGCTGACTGGCAGTAAAGGAGACTGTACCATATGAATGATACTGTACAAAATGTGACAGGATATGGCAGCTTTGTACACTGAAAACCTCCTGTGTCTGATGTCTCCATATTCCAGAAAACTCATCTTTATGTATTACCTCACATACTCGGTACTTTAGTTTTCAGTATTATTTAGTGTCTCCTGGCTACCTCCACAGCTAACTAAATGAGGTATTTTCCATCAGCATGTTATTTGTACAAAACATTTTAAATATTTTCAAATATAGCCCCGAATTTATCTTCTTGTTACTCCAGAATATGGCTTGTTGTGAGATTTTAGAGAAAGGAATTTTTCACTTTTTCTGGATCCTAGGTAATTCAGAGAGAAATTCAGGAAGAAAAACCCACATATACAGGAAAAAAAAAAAAAAAAAAAAAGGGACACGTGGACTACACATCATTGAAATAATATCCCCAGGGAAGTGGTGGATTTCCCAACATTGGACACTTTTAAGAGTGCTGAACCATCCTGTCTAGGTTGTGCTTTTGCCAAGAAAGTTTGGATCAGATGGTCCTTGAAGTCCTTTCCAATGTGGTGTTCTATGATCCTATGATTCAAATTGCAAGTCCACCTCCTTATAGCTCCCAGCACAAGTTACTTACTTGATTTCTAAGAGCTAAATGAAGGCTCTGCTGAAACTAATGCCAACATTCTGAGACCAGGTTCCAAAACAGTCACGATCATAGTAAAGCAAGGAGAGGTTTGAAATTTTACAATTGATAAAGTTAGCAGTACTTCTACTTCAGACAACTGGACTTTTGGTCTGGTAGAATGTAATGACTTACCATTAGGAGGTATTGTGTAAAATAACAATGCTTGAAAGTTTTAAGTAAAAAAAGGAGAGTGTAGTGTATTACAGCGCTTATTCAAAAAATAAATTGCTAAGTGCTAAGTGCTTAGCAGATCAATGTGAAAACAGAAGTCACTATCTATATTTTGTATAGCTGTACCTATAGAAAAAATAGTGTTCTTCATAATACAATGGGCTTAATTTTAATTTTTCCTTTTACTTGACATATGTCAGCCAAGATGGCTAATTACGAAAAGAGTAAGTTTTCATAGTAATTACACAGGAATTACACATTCCTGTGTAATTCCACAGAGCCATTAGATTATCAAGCAAATTGTAACGGGGAAATCACAATAATAGGAGAAGAGGGACCTGAGGAGATGGGAAAGTCAGAAGTGAAGATGAATAAGGGAGGATTTAGCCAACAATGATGATTATAAGAAAGCTCTTTGTTTTGCCAGCAGTTCCAGCAGTGGAACTCTCCTGCTTTGCGCCCTTGTCATCTGTCACCCTTCCCACCTGCATTCTGTGGAATGAAGGCAATCCAAGTGCCATTGTCTGTCACAGGTCTGCACAATGCCAGTGCCGTTCTAACTACAGGAGACGTAATTCAATAGTGCAAAGATAACTCTGATCCCACCTGGTACAGAAACTCCTCAAAACTGTACACAGGATCCCCACCTTATTTACTTTAAAGCATATGTATCTGCATTGTAAAATTTCAACTACGTTGTTGAAAGGAGGCACAAATATCAAGTATATCTTTGTGCATCACTTTATACCAATCAATGTGAAATGATTGTTGCAGCTCTGCATATATGTGTGAAAGGAAGCTAGGAGCTACTGGGATCTGTATTTTTTAAATGGTACCAATATGGGCAGACTGGGGCATGTATTCATAATGCACAATATCTTCTCACTAACATGAGAAGATTCACTGGTTTCAATGAAATTATTAACCTATGCAGCCAAGAGACCATGGATTTTATAAACACTCATCAATATATTCCCCTCCTTAACAGTTACACTTCTCAAATAATTCCTGTAAAACAAAATGCAATTTGAAATTAGTCCTCATGCTTTCAAAACAAACCAATAAATCCCAGTCTCCCTGAGTCAAGTAAGTATAAACCGTTTTTTGTCTTTCCCTTCAGTAAGTATGAGAAGATGTGTTCCTTTGAAAAAATAATAATATTCTTATCCAAAACTATTATGAGAGAAGAGAATGAAGAGAGAATGAAGCCTCCATCTTTCTCAGAAAACAAATTTATATAAAATAGATAGGATTAAATTTGGCTGTTGAGCAAGGATCATTGCATATATGTAGCTCAGCACTAAATTAATTCCTGTATCCCTTTGAAACTCTGCAAAAAAAAAAGGTCTTTACAGACTCTGTGTGTGTTGCTGTTGGAGGTAGTGTAGCAAATAGCAGAAATTACTCATTCCACTGGTGCTGATGGGAAGGTGGGACTTGGGTGAGGTGGAAGACAAAAACACAAACCAACCCTGCCTGCCTCACTTCCTGTGGTTTGGGATTTCACTGCACTTACACTTCACAACAATGAAATGCAGAATTCTGAAACAGGTATTATTAAGAAATGTTTTGAGAAATTTATCTCTGAGCAAAGAGAATTGCTACCATTCCAGACATAAATCATTGGAAGGAACTACCTGGATTGTTTGTGAGAGAAGAATTAATTTAAACAAATACATTTCTAAAGCATTGTTTACCTCAGGGAACCTTCTACACATGAATGTCAGAGGAAATTGTAGAAGGTCATATATCTCAGCTCTGTGAACCAGTTGTCCTCAATGACAGGGGATGTTTTGTATAAATAAGGCTTAATCCTGCTCTGTGGCAGGCTTACCTAATGTTGACTCATTTGCAAGGCCACCTTCTATGTGAAAAAGAGTCCAAAATGTATGTTTTATGATGAATTTACCAATTTTTTTTTTTTCACATTTTGTGTCCCTTAAAGGACTGACTCACCAGGTCCCACAGAGGGTAGTCAGGTTTGGAACTGAAGTTCCATTTCTTAGCAAAACTCCACTAAGCTTGTTTGTTAACAAATGTGATTTTCTATACCATTTCTTAAAAATATCCTCCCTGGCGTATTCTTGGCTCTTTAAATATACTTATTTGTAGGCTGACTATACAGCCTCCCCTTTCACCCAGTTAACAGACTGCAACATATGGGATGCTGCCTTTACTTTCCATTGCAAGCATCAGGAGATAAAGCAGCACCTCTACTGTATTTCCACAAGCAGGCTGGGGCTCTCCTGCTCTCACACTCCAGTCTCACTCCCCACTCTGCCACATGGCACCGCACACTTGGGATCTGCTGAATGCTCCTTCTGTGAGAGGAGCACAACGAGTGCTTGGAGGTTGCTCAGGGAAGCAATATCAAACCAGGCTCAAACCCCTCAGCACTGGGAGTGCAGGAACAGGCCCATATGCTGCGCCAGTTGCACGTTCCTGGGTGTTGCTGAAATAGTAGCAACATCATGGACACATCCTGTCTCCAGTGCTCCAAAATGTTCCACCTGGTACTCCTGTCACCTGCTTTACACATGCAACAGAAGCTGGTTCCCAGTTTTAAACCTTTCCATTTTAACTGCAGTTACTTCATTGTGTCTGTGGAACCCAGTGTTGAGCACATATACACCTATGTATTGAACTCCTCCAGGAAATCAAGTTTCTTACTGCCTTGTTCCAGGAAAACAGGTTCCTTATTCCCTTATAATACGAACTCGACCCCTTGTACAAGAAAATACTTAACACTTTAAAAAAGCTTCTCCTGTGATCTCATTACTGTGCACACTGTATTATGTGTTAATGGAAACCTCATCAATTACCAGCTGTTCAGCTACATCCTGTACAATGCAGGGTCACCCTATGGAGCTTATATGGAATTATGGACAAAAGGCCTATTCTCTTCCACATAAGCACAAAGCCAAATTAATTTTGAGTCAGACTTGGCAGCATTTCAAATTTCTGCTGCCCATGTAGTTAAAAAGAATGAGACTAATGAATAAAATTATTTTATAAGAGTGCTGACTTACATCCTAAAAATGTTGACTCATTTCAGCACCCGTTCCATGGCTCATTTTGCACATGGAAGTGTCCTTTGTGTGAAGCCTTACTTCCTCTCCTAGTCCTGACTTCAGCCTGGTGTTTGATCTCACCCAGTGCCCACTAGGTCATGTGTACAAGTTTTTCCATTTATTCCAGCACTTGATCTATTTGCCCCAGCCTAGTTAATTATATGGAAAAAAAAAGTACAAAATTATTAGCTAGACAGTAAGGAAATAATTTCATTGTTGTGCCTGGCTGTTCAACTACATTTTCTCTGCTTTGTACTTCTTCCCTGGGGGAATGTTTCACATAGCTCATTGCCTGAAGTCAGCCCTTGGTCTGAGCTGTTCCATCTGTGCTGCTGCTTGACACTAACGTGGGCAGGAGGGAATGCAGGAGAGAATACCTTGGCTAGGGCTATCAGTGGCAGTGAGACAGGACTGAGTCAGGCCTTTACTTGTCACCAGTATTTTAACTGAATTCCATCAACAGCTGGAAGTGCTCAGCTTTTCTAAAATCTCTGCTGACAGCACACTGCATGAGTGACTCAAAAATAAAGGTAAGCAGCTTTACTGAACACAGGAAGAGGCTAATCAGTGAATTTTCCTATTGATTCAAATGGCAGCAGAATTAGACTGATTCTCCAGCGGAATTTTAAATGCTGGGTATTAAATGTTTTGAAATGCAGGACTACTATTTTTGCACGGTTAACCCACACATCAGATATTTTCACCTATTCACATGAACCACTCATTGAAAATTAGTCCTCTAATAACCTGTATCCTCACACGATGCAAAATCAGAGCCAGCCACAGGGAAGAACTATCAAGTGCTTTTAGAAAGCTATTAGGATGAAGGAAGCTCTTGAGTAAGTTTCCTTTAAAGCCTTGCATATTATGAATAACTCACACTGCTCTGTATTATGTGAATATTTCCATTATTTCCATTTCTTGGGTAACCTAAGGAATCTATGCACAGAAATATGAGGGGAGCAGGGGGGGCTGAAGTGGTCAGATCAATTCATAACTATGAATTATTTATTATTATTTGTTTTATCAACACTTTGGTGTTGGGACTATCAAAAATCAGTAGAGAAAAAAGCAGCCAACCCTGTGGAATTGTACAGAAACTAAAACCTATTCTGGCAGATGATTTCCAACTGCTGTTTTGGAAGTTGCCAGTGCACAGCACAGATTCCCCAGCTTTGGTCATGAGTGTTGGTCTACGGGACTGCTGTCAAAACAAGCCAAATACTGAGACTAATTATTGGAACCATTTTGCAAAATCAGGAATGGACTTCACCAGGAGCCAGTTCACCCACTAATGTCATCTTAATGGATTATTTTCCCTACCAATCCCAAAAGACCATAACAAGCCTTTGCTTTCCTATAAAAATACGGGCCTTGTTTAAACACAGATTACTGACTTTAAATCCCCCAGTGCTGCAGCAGGACTTTAACTTGCAGTTTCCAAGGATTTGTGATTTTGCAGCATTTTTTGCCTTTTTTTCCTGAAACGCTGGATGCTGTAATTTCCGAATCCGAGTTATATGTACCACCCAGACTGATTTTGAGGTTTCCAAATAACTATTTGCCCATTTTCCTAACTAAGAAAACATAGTTTTGCTTTCCTTTTCATTTGCAATTCCTTATTCATTTGCATTTCCTTTTTCAAAAGCAGTTCAATTTGTGAATGAGTTTTCAACAGTTTTGTACAGCAGAGAGTACACTTTTTAAGGTGGCTAAATGCACTAAGAGCATTTCATATCTGGCATTTTTCTAAAGCTGTATCAGAGTAATAATCCTGTTTCTTGTTTCTAAATATGTGAAGGTAAAGTCCACCCTTAAAGCATAGTACAGTTTTTTACTGTTGTTTTAATTGTGAGAGTCCATTTTAAGTCCAAGAGAATCAAAGTTCTCAGAACCGCAGTCTATAAATGTAACTCTTGCTTTGTCTTTGCTCTTTCCAATAACTTTTGAGTGATTGTGACTACATGCGACAGAGGCAGAAGTCACGGAGATAATGAGCTTCCTACGAGTGTGATAAAAGCAGTCAAGCAGATCAGAGTGATTCTCTGCACGCCACCTGTAAGTGCCAGAGCCGCAGGACAAACTGTGCATGTGCTCAGACTGTTCAGACACCAGAGAAACCATATGGGGGAGACACTCAGAAATGCTCAAACCAAGACAGAAGCTGCAAGCAAAGTGCAAAGCATACAGCCTGCAAAAACCCCCTCCATCAGCTCCAGGATTCCTTAGAAGAGTGCCCCTCTTTACAGTGAGTTTACTAGCAATGTCTTGAATGGACACCAGACTGAGTCCCTAATTTGTAAATTGTAACAAAAGCTTTATTTCCTGTAGCATTAACAGACCTCATATCATAGGGAAAGCTCATTTATAGTTTCTAAAACAAATGAAGGCTCCTTCTCCTTATAAGGCCGCATCAAAAAGAACGATCATGATAAAAATTAAAATCTTCAAGAGTCAGTCTGTACATGTGGATCCCTCCATTAAACATGAACCCTGTCTTGGGAGTGAATCATTACGATGCTGCTTTTTCTCTCCTTGATGCCTTTTTGGAATTGTAGTTACTTCCAAACCTTTTTCCCTGAGTAGCCTGCCCTCTTTTCCCCCACCTCCTGCTGAGTACCATTTTGCAAGCTCAAGCAAAAATACCTCTACCCAAGTAGGTAAAGAAGGTTCACTGCGCAGCCCACACACCTTGGGGAGGTGAATGCAATCAGAATACACGAATTAAGTGCCAGGCTCAGAACTTTGCCTGAAGCACTTTGCAAGACATCATACTCATTTGTTCTCTTCCCCTTGTGCTGATCAGGAGAACCCTTTTTCTTCCAGGCTACAGAGGGTTGGAAAAATTGCTTAGGTCAGGGAAAATGAAATATTGTTACTTGATGCCAAAAAGTGTTTACTAGGCAATGAAGGAAACCTTAACCAGCTAGGCTGAGCATGCTTTTAACTGGTCCTTCCCAAAGGATAAAAGCAAGCAACTTGTCATGACAGAAACAGAACTTCAGACAATTTAAAAACAGCCATAATGAGTTGCTTTCAGGCTAATATCTTGTATATAGTGAAATACTTCTAAAACAAATTAAATTCTTGCCAGTCCTCATGTTTTTTTTAAATAATGCATATCCATATCCCCACAGGAAATATCAGCAAGAAAGAAAAATCTGTGCATTTCTGTCCACAAAGAAGTGCAACAGACAGTGTTATAGCATAGATTTCATGTTGCTGTAGAAACCGCAGCTTTAACTTTTTGAGTGATTAAAATACAAACTGTAATGCTGCAATAAGAGTTAACCACAGATAAGCAGAACTAGATGAACACAAACAATCCCAAACACTACGTTACCTGCTTTCCTTAGCATTGGAGCTCTTTTCTTCTTATAAACAAAAGCTTAAACTGATAAAGTTGCATTTTGCACCTTTTGAACAGTTGGAGGTTGCTAAAGAAAGGACACAGTTCACTGGATATATGTGGAATTCTGCATGGAAAGCAGAAATCACCCTCTTTCTTTTAGACTTTTGTCTCAACAAAAGATAGTGGAAATATTCATGTGCTCACTCAAGAACCAGATTAACACTTTCCAGACCAAAAAAAAAAAAAAAAAAAAAAAAAAAAAAAAAAAAAAAATAGAGAGGAAAAGGGACCTTATGGAGAGGTGAATCAACAGACTCACATTACAAATTGCCAAATAAAGCATACGTGCTCCATGAGGCAGAATTTGACCTCAAGAATGAACGGCATAGATTAAAACCAGCAGTAAAGTAAAACATAGTAACTAACCCAAACTAACTACCGAACAATGTGAGACAAAGAAGCCATCTGACTGACAGCCATCCCGGTGGGACAAGGAAATGAGAGATGATCAGGTCATGCAGACCTCTGCAGCGCTTGGAAATAAGCAGATTACTATTCAGAGCACATGGGACTGGGATAATGCTAAACCCTCGAAGACATTTCACGGCATTTGTTTCCAGCCCCTTTGTTCCCTGCTATCACGTCTGGGGATCTCTCCATCCCCTGTGCCGCCCCAGACGGCCCTGGGGGCCTCTCGCCCCGAAGCTGCGCGCCCCAGGCCAGGCTCTGTCCCGGCTCCTTCTGCTCTTTGTGAGGCTATCGGAGGTCCGGGGAGAGACAGGCACGGGACAGGGCAGAGAAGGCGGCTGCTAGGGGAGCCCCAAAGCGAGGGGTGGGGTGAGCCTGCAGGGCTGCGGTGGGACCGCGGGCAGAGCAGAACTCGGAGGGACGCCGGCGAGGGCGAGGGATGGTACAGGGGTGGTAGCCCCGAGGCCGGCGGGGGAGCGGGAGGGAGGCCCGGGGCCGGGCTCGGGGGACGCATCCCCCTGTGTAAACCCCGCCGGGACTGACCGAGGGGCCGTGCCCATGGCAGGGCAGGCGCTCCGCTCCGCTCCCCGCCGCGCTGGGCAGGCTGCGGCAGGTAGGGAGCCGGCAGAGCCGGGGCTGCGCCTCTCCGCGCCCCGCTCGCCCTGCCCCCGCAGGTCGGACAGCCGGGGGCGGGAGGCAGGGGTGTGCGGCGAGGGGGATTAGCGGGACGCCGCGGCCCCGCCTTCCTTCCTCGCATCCCGGGCGCGATGAGAGGGGGAGATGGACCCAAGCCGGCGGGACTGGCACCATGACATTCGTCGGCTTCGTGGTGGCGCTGGTGATAGGGGCGATCCCCGGGGCCCGCGGGCCGGGGCAGGTCTCCGCCAGCCTCCCGGCCGCCCGCGCACCACAGCCCCCCGCCGGCTGCCCCGCCGGGGGCTTCCCTGCGGCCCAGCGCCCCTGGGCACCGGCGGCGCCGGCTCTGCCTCGGCGGGGGGCGGCGGGCCGGGCGCCGCGGGGCCGCCGCAGCTCCTGCGCCCTACCCGGCGGCGGCGAGGGGCGACCCGGCTGCGCCCCCGGGGCCGGCCGGGGCGCGGCGGAGCGCGGCCGCGCTGACTGCGAGCGAGGTAAGCGGGGAGGGGGCGAGCCCGAGGCAGGGGGTGGCGGCGGAGCGGAGCGGGAGAGTGCGAGGGGCTGCGGGACGCGGGGGGAAGACAGACGCTGAGAGATCCTCGGCCGGGCGGCGGCGTTCTCCCATCCCGTACCCGGTTCCCTGCCGCTGGAGCGAACGGGAAACGAGGGGATGGACACCGTCTGCCAAAGTGACGGCCAAAGCTGTTGGCAGAGGAGAGTTAAACTCGTGCATCAGAGGATGCAGCGGAAAGATGAAGGTCCCGCCTGGGTTTATTCCGCCGCTATTCTAATACTAGGTAGGTGAACAGCGTTTCAGAGCTGTGCCATAAGCGTTCAGTAGGCTCAGTTTGCCAAGGCTGGCCGGCATTCCTTTTTTGTAACCGGGTTCACTTATTGGGAAAGCATTTGGTCTACAGAAGTGAAGTGCAGAAAGAGAAATAGAAGGATGCCTGGCTCCAAAGATGAGCTTTGAACACAGTATGATACACAGTATGATACTTTACACAGTATGATACACAGTATGACTTTTTTGCCCCCCCCCCCCCCCCCCCAATCTTCGCATAATGGGGTTCACAAGTTAGTGCTGGAGCTCAACAACATCTGTGAGCTGAGCCAAGAGACTTGTGCTCCCCACACACAATCCCAGCTGAACTCTCACTGACTTGAGTGGAAGTTTTAGGTGTGTAAGGACTGAACAGCAATTTCAGAATCCAGCTCTTGATCAGCTTTACATTTCATCAGTGTTGGCATTAAATAAATTGATGTACAGTCTGGTTTTGAATGACTTCACATTTTCTCCCGCATTGCTCTGGTATTATCTTTTACCTAAATAAGAATTGTGTCCTATCTATAGCTATACTAAGCATGACCAAGCGTATTGTTGAAATGAAAATGAAAATTCCCTGCTTCATTGTTCTTCCTTTTACATATTTTGTAATAGCACAAAGTCAGCACGAAGGTTGATCGTTAATATTACTTTTTTGTTTGTTGTGAAAGCTGACTTTGGGTTGTGAGGGTTTTTAAAAATTAATTTATTTTCAGATGACTGAAAAGGATTCTTATCCTTCTCTTCCAACAGTACCCATAGAAGGTGTGTGAAAAAAATAAAAGCTAGTTTGAACCATTGGTATTGGTATAAAATACCCTATGAAGAGGATATGGAGGCACCAAGGTCCCTATTGATCATTTACACATCAAAAAAATGCAGCTTCCAAAGCTGTGTTCCTAGTCAAATGTACTCCTTCAAGAAGACAGAATGATGTTATGCAGTACAGATGTTTCCCTGGAAGAATACCAGGCAGCTGTTGGCATGGAGGAGAAAATAGATACCTTCTTTTCACAGATGAAAAAACCCCAGAAGACTTCATACCCTTTAGATGATCTCACTTTCGGAGAGGGTACCACAGTTGCTTCTCTAATTTAGCCCAGCATATTAATAGTTTTTATAAAATTCTTCAGTCTGGTTCCCAAAATACTTTATGAGGACTTAGTCTAATATAATAGTGAAGAACACAGCAGTTTATTGCTAAGAACCCAATATTGCACTTGGAAAAGTAAGTTTCAGAATCCCCTGTAAGTTCAGCATGAAGGGGATTTAAGCCAAAAACCATTAAAATCTACATTATTTGGGTTTAGCTGTGTTTCTCCAGTCTTTTCAGAATGCTGCTTTGTTTTCCCAGAAAAAGGAAATCCATGTTGGCCCCTGCTAAGAGGGAACATACAGCTACTGAACAATAGCCAATACTTTGTAATGGACAGATCATCTGTTCCTGTTGGACTTGGTGGTAAACTCCATCACCAGGGCCAATGTCTGTCCAAAAGCCTCCATGGGGCAAGATGAAAGAATGAGACTTTGTGATATGGCTGAAGATGGAACATGGACACAGATTAAGCCATTTGTCCAGAAATAAAAGATTACTGTAACACTCCCCCTGAAGTATGTTCCTTTCTTACAAGAGGCAAAAAGATGCCAGTGAGGCAATATCATGATGTGGTTACAGCTAGAGAGGAACAGACTGTGCTCAGAGAGGAACTCACTGCACCTCTTGCTTTAGTACCTGGGCTAAGGAAGCCCATACTCAGTGTTAGGTACCTGCCATAACTAAATACCATATTCAAAAGCTTATCTGTAAATCTCTGGGTTTTTCTAGCTTAAATATTATGACTTATCTGCAAAGTTAGTTGGCTAAACTTTGTGCATATGCATATATTAAACTGTTTTATATTTAAACAGTAACAATGAAATTCTTTTTTCAAGTGCCTTTGCAATTATACGTACAGTACTAGACTAAAATCAGTTTTACTGTTTAAAGTAATAGGCTTTGGTGTTTCATTTCCTTCCTTCTAAAATATCTGGGTAACATTACTTATTCATGCATTAAAAGCAAGTAAATGAAATACAAATATATATAAATGATCATGATTAACCAAGGATACCAGAGAGGACAATAAATTAATATGAGCATTCTCTCTACAAAGAGCCTGTGTAAGTCCACCAGAATTTAGTATTTTAGTTACTGCTCATAACAACTTACCTGTGCTGTACTCAGGTTCCAAGAACAAGGCCCAGCTCAGTACCTGGGAGCAGCTGCTGCCACACAATATTTGTGTGGGACATAGTTACAGTTTTGTACATATGTTGTCCATGCTATGTTGTTACACATCCAATTTAAAGCACTTTGAATCAAGTGGGTTAATTATTTGCTTTTCTATTACGAAGACGGACCATTACACAACAGGGTAAGTGCCTTTGTCAGAGGTCAGTGGCAGAACTGGAAATAAAGTACACATCTCCAGAAGGCCTGGCTTTAGAACCTTTCCATTAAAATTGCTTTTATCAAAAGGTGATTTCACTAATGTCAATCAAATAAACGTTCACTAAACTTTTGTGAGAGAAGAATCAAGCCTCAGGCTCATAATCTAAACACTAGATTATTCTCCCTACCTGTTATACTATGGTCCAAGCGGTTGATGGAATGACTTTTGGGACTTTGGTTTAATAGCTTATGATTAGAATTGAAACATGAATGTCCATATTTTCCTTCTAAGAAGCAGTTCCTCTGCAACCATTCTTACCCGAGCTGCACAGGGTGAGACCCCTCATTTTCTCCAGCTCTGCCCACGTAAGAAAATTGCAGTCCTTCAGAGCCTGTTACATTGCTCAGTTTCAGTTTAGATTCTCAGAGTCTTTAGCCATTGATTGCTGACATGATGGATCTCAGCGCTGCAGAGGAACCAACGCAGCACATTACACACTCAGTGTATACAATATTTATGAAAGTTCTAATATAAGAATCCTTGAGTGTGCAATACTGCTACTGATCCTCAAGATAGTTCTTAAAAAGTAGCTCTACTGGAGGCACCCTTTTTCACGGTTAAAATGCCTGCAGAAAATAATTGTAATTTTAGTCCAAGAGCAGGGCTCAGGAAAGTGATAGACAACAGCATTCATTGATCACAGTAAGCACCATACATAATTTCACTGAAGTTAACAGGATTAATTGATTTCATTTTAGTCAGGCCTGATCCAGGAAGGGAAGTTGCCATTCATTTGAACCAATGTTAGGTTTTACCTCTACTACATGCAGCTTTTTACAAGTACCTCATACAAACCAGTGAATTAGTTTTATTCTGAAACTGGGATAGACCCTTTTATATGTATTATGGATCATCCCCATGTATGCTAAATACTACAAGTAACAGTGTGATCCCATGGGATATAGAGCATGTATCAATGGGAAATCCTCACACTTGATGTCAATTTGGACTGACCTAATTGACTCCAAGACAACAGAGATGAATTGTCAATGCATGGCCTTTCTGTAGCACTATTCCACATTGGAACACCTTGAACATTAGGGCAGAAATAAAAATATTTTTTGCTTTTACAGATTTCCAAAATTGAAATGACTTCTTTTGCTTTCTTTAAATCTGCCATGTCAGAGCATACTACACCAGGGCGAAAGGCACAGGCAATTTTTCCTTCTGATTCCTATTTTTCCAGCCTACATTTACAGCCAAATTGCTAACCTTTGTACAGGTGTTTACCTGTCCAAAGAAACTATGGCACGCCTTTAGCCAACATAATAAACGCTACTGCTGCAGCACTAACACATACAGCAGAAGTGGAAGTGATTCCCATCCTATTTGCAATTCAGCCACACAGTAATGATGCTCGTTCCCAGTGAAACACAAAAATAAAACAGGGTTTGAAGTTACCCAGCAACTCTGCACATGAGAATGTATAGGAAAAGAGGCCAAGCACAACACTGCAATTCCTTTGAAGCTCTTCTGCTTTTCTGAGTTAATGAAAAGTTGGCTGGGTGGTTTTCCTCTCGCTGTTTTCCTGAGTGTCTCATCTTCAGCCTACATGGCAGGTGTTCTGGAGCAAGTCTCAGCAGCACCCACTGGATACCCTTACTTCCTTGCATTTGCAAGTATAACTTAATCTCCTTTCAACAGTGATAGCAGAGAGGAAAGACTCTGACTTGGGCAGATACCAGGACAACTAAAATTACCAGACTGTATGTAAACAACAGGAATTGACCGTCAGTAACCTCAGCTAAAACAAAATTACAGTAAATGCATACATACTTACTGAGTATTTACACTCATTTTTATAAATGAAGGCGTTTCTGTCAAGACAGCAGATTGTATTTTTTAATAAAGGGCTGAATTAAGTCTGTCCTAAGACCACAGCGTATTTCTAGAGCTGTCTCATAGGCCTGCTTTGTGTCCACTGCCCTTGTTTCTAACTACTGTGGGGTCATGTCACCTCTCCTCATCCTCCCTCTTCCTAACCAGTGCTGAGGAGGGCAGAGCCATGGGCATGATCCTGGTGCTGCTGTTCCCTGTTGTTGAGCTTTGTGTTGAGGCAGGGTAGGTTTGATAAGTGCTTGAAGCAGAGGTCTGACACCATATTGAACTGGTGGAGAGCAGAAAGAGTAGATAATACTGCATTAGTTCTACTCCCAACAGGTTTAGTTTACTTCAGCAACTAAAAGAGCTGAAAAATTATAGCTTAAAAATCTGAGATGCTACTCTACCTCTGACTCCAGAAACCTAGAACCTCCAGTGCATACACTTAAGCCAGACATGTTTTGTAAGAGGGAATGCAGACACTCCTCTGCAGAGTTGTTGTGCTCCAGGGGCAGCACAGAGGAAGCCCCTGAGACACGTGTTTGGGTGCTTGAGGTGTTATATTGGAACAGCAGTAGACTTAAACAGTGAAAATAAGAATTAACCTGTATCCCTTCAATCATGCTAAATATTAGTTTTCTTGTTTCCTATGAAGTGAAAAAGTGTTTCCTGGCAATTTTACAATGCAAACACTATCTTGCAATTAAAATATGAACACATAAAGAGATACAGCATAAACACACACGATGGCAGATCATGCTGTTGTACTGCAATTCCCTAGGATCAATTTACACAGGAAACACAGAGCTGTATTTCATCATGAAGAAAGAGTTTTATATACTGGAAAGAAAAACTAAGCTACTGTAATGAAAGCCTTGATGTTGATGTTCTGTTTTATGAGGTTTCACTACTGTTACTAATGTATCTCTTGACCTGGCAATATAACTACCAGGTGTCTGAACACCACAACATTTTGAGCAAACAACAGAGAAATAATTTTCTCGTTAGTACTTTTGATATGCTTGCTACATAATTATGACTTGGTCACATGACAGAGGTTGATACATACTTCAAAGCACATGTACATTATATTTGGTTGCCTCTATTAAATGGCAGGTTTAATATTAGCTACATGTAAAAATAAGCTTTCTTTTTATTTCTTTCTGGATTAACTTATCAGGTGAAAATCAAGAATATTTAAAATTGGTTACAAAATTACCTCTAGCAATCTTGAGTGTTTTGCTGTGTGTACATGACTAAGTTCTTCCACCACTGTCATTGGGAAATCTGTAAATACACAAAGAGGAGTGAGCCAAATTCTGCCATGGAGACTTTAGAAGAAAATTTTATTCTTCAAGTACTCCCTGATCCAAATATTTGAACAGAAGCATTGTGTAATGTGTACTCAGGAAGCACTGTATTGATTTCAGTAGGTGTCATGCAGCACTGTAAGCAATCATGCACTAAAATAAACTTATTTTTGGAGATGACATCTTCAAACTTGCTTTCTGGTATGTCAGGAATCACTTTGCTATGAGTGCAGTTGATGTTTCAAGTGAAAATAATAGACTATACAAGAGTCTGGTGAAGAGCAGAAATAAACAGAATTCCAAACTCTGTCTGTGACACATATAGAAAAACACAAAGAGAAAAAAATTCAAGACAGATAAATGATATGCAACATGTCTACAGTATAGTTATATTTGACTCAGTAATAATCCTCTCTCAGGAATGATAGCTCACTCTGTAACGTGAGTCAAATAAATGTTGTTTGTAATTTACTGCACAGTAAGTTACTTCTGAGAAAGGAAATAGGAGGCAAAAAGGAACATGCCAAGCCAAACATGAGGTTAATTAATTCCTTGAGTTATTTGGCAGTTGTTTGGCTTTGTGGTTTTATAAAATACACTGAACTAAACCCAGGACAGAAGCTGAGAAGAAAAAGTGGATCTACCTATTATTATTATTATTTACACAAAGATGAACACAGACACAATGACATGCAGGCACAAACACTATCTTCATCCCATTGCTAAACTCCTGCAAACTGGCTGATGGCGTAGCTTCTAAACAGATCACAGAACAGAAGCAGATGGATTAACTGGACAGGCAATACGAATTGATATAGCTGGGCTGTGTTTAACAGAAATGCTTCTTGTTGAATTACTGCTCTGTCATGATTTTTTCTGTTTCTGTGTAGCTGTCCCTATGACCAGCTTTTTCCCACCTTTGTCAGGGGCACTTGGCTACCTTCAACAGTAGATGCATCAGACATCTCAAGTAAAACTACTGTAATACAAAAATACAAAATCTTCTATTTTTCTTAGATTTCTGTGCTCTGTAGCTCTCAAGTATCATTTTTACTCCTCCCCATTTCTTTTAGACAATTCCTTATGGTTTTTAGATTGCTTTGCCTGAGAGTTTGGTGAGGACCTCTCATGAATTAATAGAACTACATGCAGTGTTTTTCTGTCTGAGAAAAGTATGAACAAATGCATTCTTTGGCTAAAATAAACTGCTGTCATCTTTGACATGCATAATGTAACATGGGTCAGAGAAAATGCTATGCAGTCCATGTGGTTATTTTCTGATTCCCTTAAGATCAATGGAATTTTGTGAAAGATAAAAGTATAGCATATTTTACACAAGTATATATATATATATATATATATATACACACACACATACACACACACTGTGTATATATATACACACACATACATATATATGATTTGCTCATTTGGGTAGAGGAAATCACATTTCAATAATTATGTGTCTATAAATACTTTTTTAGATCTTTAAGTTTTAGCATCAGAAGGATCAGAAATATGATGCAGTTTCAGTATGGGGAGAATAATGCTTTCCTCATGTACAAAAAGGGTTTTCTTAATTTGTGTATCACTGTATGAGAATGTTAGGTGTGCCAGAATGTTTCTTGGAAACAGCTCCGTATCCACGAAACAAGAACTCAGGGAAAATAAGGTTCAGAGTCTTTTGTGTGGGATGCATTAACCAAGCAATAGAGTATCTTGGAGGTGTAATTATTTTATTTTTAATTTTTGGTAACTAGGGTCAGTGAGACTCCAGGGAGGCAAGAATGAGTATGAAGGAACAGTGGAGGTTTATTTGAATGGAATCTGGGGAACAATCTGTGGGAGCCATTGGGACAATAATGACGCAACAGTTGTATGTCGACAGCTTGCACTTGGGTAAGTTTTGGTTCCAGTAAAAATCAGTCAACTCATTTTCATGATGTTTCACTATAAAGGACAATCTGCTTTATAAATCCTGAGGGCTTTTTGTGTTTGATGATTGCTTTTTCTGTTTGAAAGTGTTTGAATGCTGAAGTTATTCTTCCCAGGATTCTTTGCTGGCTTCAGCTGCATTACACTTCAAAGAGGAAATCACTATTTCCTCAGAAGGCTGAAGATAGGATGCAGACAGGCACAGACAGTGGCAAATGCTTTGCTTTCAAAGTGAAATGTGTGAACAGGGCAGCAAGCTTCAACAAACTGCTCTACTGGACATATGGGAGATGTCCACATGGACAGAATTACATGGTCTGATCCTGATCTCACACATCTAAGTGTCAATTAACAGCTCCAGTGAGGTTATTGAATCTATAACAATGTAAATGTGGCCAGGATTAGACTCTACATGGGTTCCTAATCACAGGAAAAATCCTAATTCTCAGGGGCAAGGGGTTATCCTAGTAATCACCCATTGTAGTATGCCAAATGACACCTGGAACTCATCCTACATTTTTGGCAAATGGCAACACTTTAGAGCTACAGCCATACTGGACAGGCTGAAAATCCCTGCACTGTCCTCGCTGACCACTACTTCCCACTGCTGCCAGAATGGAGTTAATCAACAGCACCCTTTAGCATAATTTGTCTGCCTTTATTGCCTTTCTAAAATTTCTTTCACTCACATACCAAAGCACTGGTTTTGCTTGCTACAAGCAATAAGGGTCTTTTATAGCAGACTTGCACTGTGACATTCCTAATGATTAATCCACTTTTTAAGACTGCTAGCCAGAACTAAATCTAAGCTGGTTTATAATGTTCAATACTAATCTGGACACAACATGCCAACTTATAAAAATATAAGGATTAGATGAGATAAAAGTTCAGCCATCTGGAGGCTGTGATTTTGCTTTTGACTTCAGCTGTCTACGTGCAGTGGCTCCTCATTTTCATCTAAGTCCTATCTGCTCTCTATACCCTGAACACTTCAGTTGAACGAGGCCGCTGTTAGCAAAAGTAGTTCAGCAATACAGGTGAATGGTTTTGTCTTTTCAACAGAAATGGCTCAAAGCTGAACCCAGGCCAAAAAAGCCCCGAGCAAACAGTAGCTAAAACTTTGAGCTGCCTTGAATGTTTCGCAGAAATTTGGATCTCTGTACCACCAGGTGAACTCATGAGGTATTACTGGTGCTTTTCAGGTGCTCCATCTATCTGTTCCTTTGATATCACCATATTTGGGCTTTGTTTTAACTTTGTTGTGCTTTGCAAGGAAGAGAAGATGGCTCTATAAGTGTTGCTGTAGATTCAGCATGAGAAGGAAAGAGAGCTGGTTATAAAATGTTCAGGGTGGATGCAAATGGCTGAATTGAGAAAAACGGATGGGGACCTGATCTGATGGAGTGTGAGGTGGTTGCACTGCCCCATCATCACAGCCACAATACAAGGCATTTATGGGCAGAGCATGGTATGTCTTCATGGAGTAAAGGACAGAATAAGTGAGAAAGACCTGGTGGCATTACCCCTCCTGGAATTGTAACTGCAGTGGGCTGGTACTGTAGATTCACCTAGGGACTGTGGAGTCTGCATTGATTTTTGTAGTTAAGAACTGGGAGAGCAGGAATGTAACTGGCTCTGCAGCAACACAGTCATTGTACTAAAATATCCCACAACAAAATGGTGAGAACTGGGTCACATCTGTTACTTTTCTTTGTGCAGAAGACAATGGTGAACTGTATGAAAATGTGATGAATTTACACTACTGAAGAAAGCCCTTTCTTTTCTACCCCAAGATTTATATATGAGAAAATGTTTCCACTTCCTTTCCTCCCACTCTGATACCCTATCCTGATTATTTTTACAGGGAAAAAGGTACAGCAAAACACATACCCTTTTCTGGATTAGGCCTTATTCCTGTTTTCTGGAGTGAAGTGCGTTGTCGCGGTGATGAAGAAAATATACTGTTATGTGAAAAAGACACCTGGCAAGATGGGACATGTCCTCAAAAAATGGCAGCTGCTGTCACATGTAGCTCCTCCCTGGGTAAAAAAAATACATGTTTTCCTCAAGTCCTTGTTTTATTTAAGTTGTAATAATTACAATAATAAATTAGAAAAATGTTAAGACTTCTTGATACAGATCATACAGATTGAATAACTGCATCATTAACTGCTCCAAATACCTCAAGCAGCACCTAGCTTAACAACTTTTTACCTTTCCATAATCAACAACAAATTGTTTCTTTCAGATGTAGGTTGTGAGAAAGAATAAAGTAACAAGAATCTCTGTCTGTAAAATAAGGATTGTTTCCCCACTTTTTTTAAAATGTGAAACTTATATTATTAGGAAAACAAGCATCATTAATGTTTTTAAGATATTTGATATTATTTTAATCAACATGCTAACTAAATGGGTAGGCATGCCTTCAGATTTAAGCTAGTGCTGCCTGGAGTGGGGCTGGTCTGGCAATGCTGGGGAGCCAGCAATGCCAATCTCTTCGGCTGAAACCAAAACATATGGCTGCAGCCAGTTGTGTGCTGTCTTTCTTCTCCCACTAATGTTTTTAAGTGGCTTTTAAAAGAAAATTTGGGTCTTAGAAAACTATTGAGGAGAGGGAAGGAGAATCTTTTCAAGCTAGGAGACAAATTAAAGAAATAAAACAAGAGAGTTTTGCCAAAAGAAACTGGAAATTATAAATGCTTTCACATTTTTCAGGTTCTATTGCAAATAGCCTTTTAAAATATTTATACCCTCCCCCCCCCCCCCAGTATCAGTGACACACTAATATGAAATTGGAGAAATGCCCTCAGTATTGTTCTGGGTTTTTTTTAATAACCAAGAACTAAATAGGAGCATTAATTGGTTGGAAAGTTACACAATATTACTCAAATTTAAATAATTTGTATGTTAGATATGGTGGAACTTTAAAATAATCTTGTTCACATTACAGCAATTATGAGGTTTTATATGGCTTTAAACTGTTTCCATTATTACGGATTTATTTAGCAGTGATGCTTTTAAGACAGTTTCTTGGTACACCAGAAGAGAGCTGATTTTAAAAGATTGGAAGCAAGCAGGGAATAATACTTGCACAATTCAACCGACACTCCACAGTCAAAGAGATTTCACTGCTCTGACTGCATTTTCTAATGGAATGAGAAAACCCAAGGATTAATTTCTGTGTCTGTCACATAATTTTTACCTCTTCAGATTTTACCCAATTTTGCTCTTACTTGTAGAAAAGTAGCTCTACTGACTGATTCAGTATTTGGCCTTACAGCAGTAAATGTCTGTGAATGCTGTGACACTTAGGTAATTCAAGATCAATATGGTTACTTGTATATGTAAGCTTTTTCAGCTAGTGAGAGTGAAGCATAAAGGAACCCACCTTACTTTCAGGTTTTCCATCTAGTACAAAAAAGAAAATGTGTTTCTTGAGTGATGTCAGAGAAACCATTATGCCATCTTCCTCCCTCTTTACTATCAGAATGATATTTTAGGACATGAATGAGCTGTTCTATATCCTGTGTTTGCTCCCAGGCCCTGTCTTCACTCCGATCCGCCTGGCTGGTGGGAGTAATGCCCACGAAGGAAGAGTGGAAGTCTACTATGGTGGCCAGTGGGGCACAGTCTGTGATGACCAGTGGGATGATGCAGATGCTGAAGTTGTCTGTCGGCAGCTCGGCCTTGGGTTTGTTTTTCTACATGTTTGTTATTCCAGCAGCAAAGCAGTAGAGTTATCAGACCCTCAGCTGAAGCTAGGAGAAGTGTAATTGTCAAAAAGATACTCCTTTAAAATCATATTGATACTTTGGAGCAGTAACTAAGTTTATTTATAGAAGGTTCAGGTACAGTGACATTAATGTCAATTCCCTGGAACCAGTTTTCAGTGTCATATGATAGGGCCAGTGTTGTCTGTTTGGCCAGACAGATAAAGAATGTCTAAGAATAAATGTCAACTTTGTAATAAAAACTCACTACAATTCCTGTGAAGTTTCAATCCAAACCTGTATGTGAAGAAAATAAATTTTTGACTTCTCAAATCCTTACAATCCATTTTACTGCTGAGTCTGACAGCCTCCTGGCTTTGGCCACAAGAACTCTGCTTTGTCAGGAAGGATGTTTTTTGGCATGCTTGTGAGAATCTCTCTAGATTTGTTTAAGCCACACATCTCTGAAGATTGTCAGTTTGCATATACTGAGCTAGAGATCTGTTTGAGGTTTTGACAGTTAAGCTTGTCAGTGATTCTGTCTGAGCTAAGCATGGTCCAAAATACAGCTACAGCAGCAGAACAGGATTTTCTTGATTCACTTTGTTAACAGCCACAGGGGATTTTGATACCCCACGGAAGATAAGTATTGGTATTTGCAGAAAAATGCTGCAGAGGTGGGAGACTAAGAGGAAAACTGCTGGACCAGGGAGAAAGGAGATGAGGACAATTGGGATGGAAGGCCAGTAGGGTTGAAGAGGGAGAGAACTAGGAGCAAGAAGCAGAGAAGATGCTGGGTTGTATCCCATGCAGGAGAAGGGGATTATGTCTGAGACAGACTGGATGAGAACTAAGCAGGTAAATGCAGAGGAGACTGGAACAGATATTCCCTGTTCAAGCCTGCTGGGGCTACAATGAAGAGAAAGAAGTGGTATTGAAGGTACAAACTTCTGTGGCATTAATTCCCAGAGTGTACTTGTTATGTAACTGAGGCCTTGGGCTGCCCATGCCACCCAAATTAGCTCACAAGGATGAGAACTGTGGACTAATTAAAAATATTGTAGATCTCCTGCTGAGCCAACATAGGGACCAATAGGCTTCTCTGACATCAGATTTTTTTTTTCCCCGGCTTATTTTATGTTGTGTTTCTATATTTCTGCACATTTTCAATTGGGAATACCTATTGGAAAGTCTACCTTCTTGCAGGCTTTTCTTGCTTTTGAATTGGGCTGCTATTAATAGGTTTTGGGAGTTACAAAGCCCTGCTTTGCATTTTTGTATACTAATGACAAGTGTAATGCTCTTAGCCTGCCTCCTTCCTAATGACACTAAAACTTTTTATTACTTATATTTAATCATCACAAGCTTCAGTTTTGTGATGCTTCTAATTTGGTTTTTTTTTGAGTAAATCAATTGTATTAGGATGGTGCTAAACCTGCCAAGTCTTTTTGAAATATGTCTAGAGATTTACAGAATTTCTCAAGTAATCAAGATGTCACAACAAACATGCTAATTAATATGAAGTGAAATCAACTTACCAACAGTGGCAGTAGACCAGTTCTGAAGTACTAAAAATAATCCAATTTTGCATACTGTTAATCCATCTGGAAACATGCCAGAAACTGTAAAAGTAAAGCTTCTCAGTAAGTAGCTTCCCACATCCCTTCAACTTTTCTGTAGCACTTCTGTAAAACTCCAGAATATGAATCTACCATTAATAGGTGGAAAATAATGGTAATGTCTTTTATTATATGGTTTCCTAAATAATTTTTGCTTGACACAAATTCCCATGGTTATAATGATGGGATGTGTTGTCTCTGCCTAACTCCAGAGACTCTTACTGAAATATAGTATAAATTGTAAAAGCATTCAGAGCAGTCCAGCATTATCTCTTTGATTTCAGCCAGCTCCTTAATGAATAAGGATTTTTTTCCTTAATATTTTCTATACATTTCTGCCAGCATTTTTATCAGATACACTGGAAAAACAAGATGCTTTTTTAGTTAATTTAAACTAATGTTAAAATCATTACAGTCCAAACTTTAGACATTTCAATCTTGCCATTTCAAACTAGAGTGAATATAGGAACAGAGAAAACATTGAGAGGAAAGAAACCAAACCATGGCAAACATTTATATGTGAAAGACATGAAATTTTAAATAGAATTGGAAAAATCCTGATAGATGATAAGGGGTTAAACACGGCATAATTTCTGTAATTCCAAAACAATGGAGTGTTTTCAATCAACATAGTTTTTTGTGCTCAAAATCCATTCTGCTGACAGAGAATTTACCCCATACAAGGCTAGTCATTGGTCTGTTTCCTGTTCTTATTTCTGTTGCTGATGGGTGATATGACACTTGTCAAGTCACTTAAGATCTCTTTGCTGCGGTTTTCACAGGACTAAATAGGGAACAATCACACTTATCTGTGTATTTGATTAATGTGCTTTCAGGACATCAGGTGAAAGTCACTTTAGAAATATATATTGGATTATTTTTACTATAGATAGATATTAAATTAATATTAAAATTAGAATCCTCATACCCAAGCTGTTAATCTGTAATCTCCCCTAGGAAAGTTAAAAGTCAAAGGCACAGGAAAGGAAAACCTTCAGCTTGCTTCCTTCTGACTGGGTGCTCCTTGCACTTCTACAGGGGTGTTGCCAAGGCATGGAGCCAGGCTTACTTTGGGGAAGGCTCTGGCCCCGTGCTGCTGGATGAAGTGCAGTGCACGGGAAATGAACTGTCGCTAGAACAGTGCCCAAAAAGCTCCTGGCGAGAACACAACTGTGGCCACAAAGAAGATGCTGGCGTTTCCTGCACACCTCTCACAGGTACTCCAGTCATCAATCATCACAGGAGAAGATGGGACAAAGGCAGAGTTCACAGCTCTGGAAAAAACTTCTGAAGGTTGCAGAGGCACAGACTCAAACTGGATGCAGTAAAGGCAATGTTACTGATTTTGCTTTAGAACAACGAGATCTAAGAAACACTGATCCTTGTTTTTGTTTTCCCTTGTTACGGATGCAGATGGTGCACTGCGGCTCACAGGTGGGAAGGGCAGTCACGAGGGCCGCCTGGAGGTCTATCACACAGGCCAGTGGGGCACAGTCTGTGACGACGGCTGGACGGAGCTGAACACGCAGGTGGTTTGCTGGCAGCTGGGATTTAAGTAAGATTACTTGATATTGGGTATCTGACTCTGTGACTTGAGCATGATGACAAACAGTTACATGAACCCTACGTGGACCCTATTTTAAGAGTCTTCTTTTTAATATTAGCTGAGTGCTTCAAAGAAACAACCAAGTTACAATCCATTAAAATCTGCTTTCCTCAGTTTCACAGAGGTATGTAGGCCTTAGTTTAGGCAGAATAACCTTCAACAAGCGTGATTTAGCAGCCTTTATTCACTGAGTTCCTTCCAATTCTGTTTGCTGAGATCAATGCACATTCTATAGAGAAGAACTGATTTTGATTTCTATTTTCCCTATAAGAGTTTGCTTCTTCTAAATCTTTGGTTGTCATACAGTCATTAATGACAGACATTTTGAAGATGTAAGTTCTTCTGCACTACCTCAGAAAGTCCCACAGCCCGGCCCTGGAACAGTTATGTATTGAAAAGCATTTTAGAAAAATTCCCTTTGTTTCATGCATTCAATCTTCCCTACTTTTCCAACTGATCTCTGGCTACAAAGATACCCTCTCAGTAGGTGACTGTTGTCTTGCCTTCAAGCTGGAACAGCTGACATTCAAAAAAGGATTTTGTCTCAGACTGTGACATTTAAATGTATACAGAATACTAAGAACATGCTTAAAGCCTGAGAGTCATTGCGCCAGCCATATGCTTGGTTGAAGAGCAGCCTTAATCAAAGGCATTACATTCTTAAATTTGTACTAATGTAACAGTAATTCTTTAAAAAAAAACATTACTGAAGAGGCAGCATATGGTGCTTTAATTGAACTTAATGCTAACTGAACCTGCTTACTGAGAATACTTGAGAAATCTTTATTTTCTCAGGAATATCACTTTCTTTTCTCATGCTTAAGCATCATGTGTCCTCTGATCACTGTGGACCAAAACATACCTCTGTGTTGTGCAGGTATGGAAAAAGTGCAGGTATGGAAAAAGAGAGCTACTCAGAAGAAAGCTCCGGGCCCATCTGGTTGGATGATGTGATCTGCTCTGGGAAGGAGACAAACCTTCTGCAGTGCTCCCGGCGGGAGTGGGGGAAGCATGACTGCAGCCATCAGGAGGATGTCAGACTCATCTGCCACCCAGAAAATGACAGCCACAAGCGCTCACTTGGTAAGGAAGGAATCTCTTTGCTAAAGTCACAGTATGAGGATTGCAGTGGATACAGATCCAACCAAAGTACAGGATACGATACTTAGATTCTCAAAATCCTAGTATTTGTCAGATAGGTGCAAGGAAAGAACAGGAAAGGAAAAAACCTAACTTTTCTCTTGAAGATCACAGGAAGTAATCAAGTTTTATTTAGAACGTAAGCATCCACAACATTAAAGCTCAACCCAGATTTGCAAGGTAACAGAGTCACATTCCAGGGATGCCATTGTCTCAGTCTCCACTAGATTTTGAACCTATTCAGCACATCCTGATGGTGTAGCTAATTTTACTTGGCACTTCTCAACCTCCAAGTAATGCTTGGTGTCAAATGCCGGAGACATACCTGAGCACTGAGGAATACAAATCAATAGTACATCCTCCTATGGCTTTGCATTCAGACAATCCAAAACAAGGGACGTGGAGATGGGAAGATCAGAGACAGCAAGAAGGTAGGGTGAGAAGCATGAAATTATTTCTGTTACTATTGTCTATCATTTATATTGTGTCTGGGTGAATGGGCCCCGCTCGCTGATCAGGACAGAATGATACTACACAACCAGACAAAAGAGTTACTTCTAATGTCAAAGGCCTAGAAACTTGTATGAAAAGAAAAAGAATAAAAAGACTGATAAGAAATTATAGAAAAATACCAATTACACAGTGATAAAAATATAAACAAATAAACTTCAAAGATCCCTAAATCCACATGCAGATAATTAAACAATAATTCTGGCTATGGGATGCTTGCAGTAGAAACTACAGGGGAACAATGGGTTGCACAGCAATTCTGAAAAAGCTTCATTTTCACAATTTGCTACATGAAGTGTGTAGCTTGTCAGTATGTAGCCTTTTAGAAAATTGCTGCCAATGCTGTTTAGCTTACCCAAGATTATTTCAGTTGAATTTGAAATTGGTATTGTATGCCTGTTTCCTTGAAATCACAGACTGAAGGTTTATCCCACAAACTACAACATGGTTTTACTGCACAATGTTGCTACTTGTTATAACAACATTCAGCATTTCCACATGTGCTTTTTGAGTCTCTCCCTCTTTACAGGCTTATTCTATATAGCCCTCTCACCATCCAATGAATGTTTTGTGTTGCAGTTCATATATCAAATCCTATTTGTTAGAAAGAACTTTCTCAAACCAAAAATAACAGGAATTCAATCCATGACTGCTGTCTTTACAGATGCAAACCATCTGTGCCACTTTACTCAAATTCCTATAAAATATCTCTGCTGAAGGAGTCTGGTTCAGTTAAATAAATCCATATAGTAACATTCACACATCCCCACTACCACAATGCTATATTAATTTTGTGCTCATAAATGTATGTTTTCTAAACCACAAGAAGATGAGATAACAATAAAATATTACTTAAACAATAAATAAATAACAATGAAATATTAGTACTATTCTGTGCCTCTATTTGGTTAATAGAAGTATAATGCTCACCTAAGTTGTATTCTTCCAGAACATTTCAGTTCAACAATAAAATAAGAGTTTATCTGACATTTCCTAGGAGATTTTTGATTGGAAAATGGACAAAGTGTTGTTACCATTTACTTCCCAGCATTTGAAAAAGCATTTTTTCCCATAAGGATAAATTCAGTGGAGAAAAAGAGAAATTAGTAGATTATAGGACTTAAAGAAACACAGATATTATGGAGCACTAAAAAGGAGATAGGATATACTACAATGATGACATTTGTTCAGTAAAATCACCACAGTGTAAGTAAACAGAATGTTGGTGAAGTTAATCCATGTAACTGTCCAGACAGTATGAACTCCAACACAATATGCTTTAAATTGCATCAGAAGCAAACATACTTGGATTTTCTCTTCAAATATTTCCCCACTCATTTAATGACTTAGGCCAGACTCGCACTGACCAGATTCGTGTTTGGTGTACAGAAGTTAAGCATACCCTAAACGAATATGAATTAAATATCAAATGCAGCTATCTCAAAATCCTGCTTTAAAAGTACAATTAAGTAATTCCTCATCCTCACATATTTAGAAAAGATTGGGAACAGGTTAGAAGAATGAGGAAGAGTCTTTTCCATTATTCTAAAAAGCAACTCTCATGAATGTATTAAAGATTATAAAGTATGCTATACAAAAATATTGAGAAGGTGATCCTCCCTTGAACATGACAAAGAGGCCACAGAGGAATTCATAACTGTTTTAAGGGTATTTACATTGCTTGCAGGCTATAGAGCATTGTAGAATAAGTAAGAATTAAGTATGTACTTTGCCTAATGAGTAAAAACTTAACTACAGGCCAAGCACTGCAGAAACCATGATCAACTAAGAGTGACTAATCCACGTAAGTGAAATTTCATACTATGAATGTATCTGAATAAACAATCAATTTAAATTAGTAGAAAAATAATCTAAAATAACATGCTGCAGAACAATGTGCATAATGATAAGGAATAGTTGAAATTCAACACAATGCTGCAGTATTTTGCTGAGACAGTGGTTAGGAGGAGCAGCCGCAACCAGTTTGAGAATGGATTTATGGACTGAGATAGAGTTACATTCACCCATAAAGTGTCTCTAAGGAAAATCTGTCCAGCTTGTATGGGTATTGTATCAAAGGTATCTCAGGTGTTTTCTACCATTGGTATAGAATTGTGGTCAATTTCTATGACACATTTTGGCTTGGAATTAAGGAATCAGCTGAAGAGTAAAGTACAGTAGTATTTAGTATTTGTCTTGTAATTTGTACTAACTGCTTCATTTTGCCAGCCAGGATGAATATGACTACTTTAACCACTGATATTTGGCTTGTTGAATGTACATATCAGTTGTACTAAATATAATGAAAATAACTAAAAGTACCAGTTCTTGCTTCTGTTGCTGTGAGCTGACAGCAGTAATTTATTCCCAGGTCCTCCCATCAGGCTGATGGATGGTGAGAATAAGAAGGAAGGACGTGTGGAGATTTTTATCAATGGCCAGTGGGGCACAATTTGTGATGATGGATGGTCTGATAAAGATGCAGCTGTAGTCTGCCGACAGCTTGGCTACAAGTAAGAAAACGCATTAAGCTGTTTGTCAAGTTATGTTTTCTGTATCTAAAAATCTTAAGTTTCTGCAACCAAATACCACAAACATGTCTAATAAGATAATGTAAGTTTTTTAAATCTCGCCAGTTTGGCATTCTTTTAGAAAAATGCATTCCTGCTATTTGTATGAAAAGTAATAAGGTTATGTCTTCAAAAAGAATGTTCATTAAGTAGCATAACTGGGAATGGGAATGTTAGTATTCCAAAGTGCATCCGTCTGACTGGCAACAGAAATGCAAGTTAGTGCGAGTTATTAAATATTTTTCATTAGAAGTTAAACATTCCAAATTATTAAATCTATTAATTAAATAAAAAAAAAGAGTTGTCATATTTGTTTCAAAAACAGGTCAGTGTCCACTGTCATGTGGTGTGGATATGATGACTGCAGATTCAGACGCAGGCACACCAGCTACTGAATTCCTAATTTAATGGAGTTTTTCCTTCATTTACTGATCTGGGTAGATTTGATGTAGCTCGAAGATTTGATGAAACTGTTACACAAGGGATTATGGCACCAGTCTGCACAACAGTAATTTCAATAAGCTTCATTTAATACAGGAATAGACCTGACAGAACAAACCCACCTTCTAATTACAACCACTGTAATATATGTGTCACTTTTGAAAGAAATCACTTAATCAGGCTTACACCACTCATCAGAATTTTTCTTCTGGATACCCAAGAACAGCAAATGATAACTATGGGGCAGATATATAAATAGCGGTACTAATAAGACTTGAAAAATACCCAGAATAGTAGTGAAATACAACAGGAAATTAGTGAAATGTCTTCTCCAAGTGTATCTATAAAGAAATTTGAGCTGAAGAAATACAAATCATATTGTGTGTTGTATCTAACAATGTGAAGTCTGTCCAACCAAGTATAATCACATTGCATCTTTACATATACCAAGTAAAATCTCCCTGGTATTCATTTAGTAAAAGCCTATTTAAAAGCAGTACTACACTATGGCTTCAAAATGGCAAAACTTGACTTACAAGACAATATATCACTCTTACAAGTTACCTAACTTGTTAATTTTAGGATAGGTGTCCATCTATCCTAATCCACTCGATTTCTTCATTAACAATATCATGAAGAATAATAATAATACTGCATCTGAAAAGCTCAGCATTGTTATTGTGCATGGCCCTTGGTGTGGGAGAACTAAGGGGAAAAGGTCTGAAGCCACTTCTCTCCAGGGACAGATGTGAACTGACAAAAAGGTTGTTTCTCTGAGGGTCATCAGTGCATAAATAGCTGGCTTGGAAAGCAGCAATTAAGGGACACGTGTTTGTTAGGGGTGCACTAAAGCCAGCTGTAAGGGCACATTCCAGCATGTAACAAAAACATAGATGAAACATTTGTACCTTCAGAGATTTCCTAATTATATGAAATAATTTCCCCTATTAAGCTGCACTCCTTGCTCAAGAACACCACAAATCTTTACAGTTGTTTTCTGAGATGTTCTTCAGTGGGGGTTGGTTTGGGTTTTCTATGGTGCTGTTGGTTGGTTGGTTGGGTCTGAAAAGCTTTCATTCCCATTATCAGCAAATGGAGAGATTACTGATGCACAGTAAGAGATAGATTGCTTTCATACAAAGGTAGGAAGAAGGAGGTAGTGCCCTTACTAAGTAACTGATAAGATCTGGAGAGAGAATTCTGTACTAAACTGCAATAAATACTTCTCTGGGGAAGGATAAGAATACTGTGGTTGGTGATTGACAACAAAGTAGTTTTCAATATCCTGAGGAACTTTAGAAAAATGCCCTAAAGCAGAAACTTTGTTATTTGACAGAGATACCAAAACCAGGTAAGAATTTACCATGAGTGCCTGTTCTGTGTCACTGTGTTGTAACAGCAAACATGAACACATGAGCTACCCACAGGTATCAGAGAGTTGGACTTAGCTTTTTTGTCATTATCTGTTATCACAGTATTCCTCACAAAAGAAAAACATTTGGAGCAAGAGTCACACTATTTGGGACTGACAAGTCAAATCATAGTAAACTCATTAGGCAGAGATTGTCTTATACTGGTTCCAAAGGCAGTTAAGGCTTTAAATTACCTGGCAAATACCTCCCAACCATGGAAATTGAGAACATCTAAGGACAGTTGACCTTGGGGGATTGTCTCACATAGCGTTTCTTGAGCTTCTCTTTCCTGGCTTTTCACAATTTCTGCATTCTAACCAATGTTCCCTACTTGGAAATTCCGCCCGCCTACCCTTCAGTACACAGCAAAAAAATCCACACAGGCAAAGCTATCCACGTGCAAAAGTTTCAAAAGGGAGGAAGCTCCTGTGTTACTTTCATGTTTCAGTTATATGGATGTGGCACTCGAGAGCTGGTTGAGTTTGAGCCAGCCACACTTCTACTGTGATGAAGCTTTGAAAATGGTTTGACAAATCAGGATTCCTCCCCAACAGACCAAACCCAGCTCAAGAAGGGATGCAAACTCTTCATGCCATTCTCGCCTACCTTCCCCAACACTGCAGGTATTAAAGAGGTACAAAAACAGCTGTAAAGGGAGAGAAATGCTTTCTTGCCTAATACATTTTCACAGTCAAATTCTCTTTCTCTGCTCCAGCATTTCATCACATCTGCAGTTACAGTTCTGTATGCAGAGAAGCAGTACTTCACAATATACAATCATAAAATATCCTTTAAAATGGAAATCTGTATTTTAATTATCTGGAATTCCATATATCCTTATCCCAGTAAGATGTCAGTAAATTGCTCTTAATCAATAGGTAAACTTGTCGTTCAGGCACACTGAGAGGTGTCTGTGGCTTCCTGCCTCACTTCTCTGTATAGCCAGCTGGGTGGTCTCTTACTCATAATTCCTTCTGCCTCTTAAACCATATACAACAAAATATCTATTTATAAATTAAGAAGATTACTTTAACTAATTAACAGTAATACTCTATCACAGGAGTTGCCAAATGAGATGCTTAAATGCTACACAAGCACCAAGTGCTGGGTTCCTCCCAAGAACAGGGGGGTGCAGACCCTGAACTGCTCTCCAGTCACATGACATTTTTAGACCTCAAATATGGGGTGCCCTGTAATAAATAACATGATAATAAAATATTTTCATAACTACTAACAACTCATAGGTCTGTACATCATTGCTCCTACTGCACTGCAAGTATATTGTGTTTAACTGGCCCATCTATCTGAGGGAATCAGACCTGAACAAATTATTTTTAGCTTTCACAGATGCTGACTTTATACGAGGATTAAAGAGATTATGAAAAAGCAGCTTTCACATATTTTGTTTTATGGCTAAATGTAATGCTGATACAATGTAAAATACTTTGCACACTGCCTTCTTACCTGATACAGAAAAGCAGTTTTTAAACATTAATGAAATGTAGCAATTTTGTCACAGCTTTTTTCTACATACCAGAATAAGAGAGGTGGTGAGAAGGTGTTTGTTATCAAGTGAAACAGTGACAGGGTTTGGAATGAAACCTCAATGTCTTTGACTACTCACTTGGAAATTTGAGTAATATGTAGAATAATGCCTCAAAATGTTTAATAATAATAAAAAAATATGCTCTGTTTGCAGAGGTCCAGCTAGAGCAAGGACAATGGCCTATTTTGGTGAGGGCAAAGGACCGATCCATGTGGATAATGTCAAGTGTACAGGAAATGAGAGATCCTTGGCAGACTGCATTAAGCAGGACATTGGGACACACAACTGCCGGCACAGCGAGGACGCGGGGGTCATCTGCGACCACCTAAGCAAGAAAGTCCCTGGCAACAGCAATAAAGGTGAGGCCCTGTCATGAGGGGCGGACCAACAGGTCCAGGTGAGCAAGTGTCCTGGTAGGAGAGACAGACTTAACAATCCCACCTCACAGAGCAAACAGTTTTATCAAAAACATTTATAGAACAAAAGGGGTGGGAATCCTCTCTGCTGACACTGTGTGACCTGCAGCTACACAAAGGAAGCACCAAGACTACTCAATCAATACAGGGTATTTGTTGCCATGGTTTAGAGCAGCCATGTTCATTAAGCTGCTTGAAGGACATGATGCAAAAACCTAAACAGCTCCCTTCAGCTTTTGAAGGTGTAGGTTATCCTCAGATAAGGACTGAGACCTGTGTGGTTGGCCAAGGTCTGCTTCCACTTACAGGAAGTAAGGAAGAGCCCTGTAAAATCCTACATGTGAGAAGCAAATGTGTAAATTATTCTGATCACAGTCAAAAGAACTCAGCTACAAAGAATTTCTAAGTCTATTTTCCCCAATACAAAATTTGCCAGTTAAAAACTACCCTGCAAAACTACCCTCCAACTAACTTCAACCTTTAGATTTTTTTTAAAGTTACCTCTCATTGAATATTGAGCACTTTTCATGTTGAGTTTAATGCTCTCTGCATTTCCCTTTCTGATTTAGATTCTCTTGCTTCTGTTTGTGGGCTGAGGTTACTCCATCGTCGACAAAAGCGAATAATTGGTGGGAAAAATTCTTTACGGTAAATAATTGGTAAAGACAAATAATTTTGAATATAAAGCTTCTAAGACACGTATTTGCCACCAAAGTGGTTTGCCAAAATTACAATTTTATTGTACGCTTGGTGTTTGTTTTTCTTTCGACTGGTCATGATGTAGGAGTAGAAATATACCCAAAGCAAATTTGGCAGGAAATTAAAAAGTATTGATTGATAAGTACTTGCAGCATTAGTTGAAAATCTGTAGATGCTTGTGGGTAAAGTCCTTGAATGGGTTAAATTTTTAACTTGCAAAATAGCTATTTTTACTTTTATCAGAGGATATCTTCATATGGATAGAAGATGCTATAAAATGAAGAAGAGGATTAAGAGCTATAAAAACAGAGCTATGAATGTAGTACAAGGTTTGTACTACAAGGTGTACTTGTAGTACAAGTACACCAAAAAAAAACAGAGGCCTGGGTATCATTCACTGCCTAAGACCTTATTTTCTTTCACAAAATAAGCCTTGACGATGACACAACTAAAAATCCATGAGACACTGACTTTACTTTTTTAACAGTTGTGACTAAACACACACACACAAAAATATTTACACAATCTTACAAAAGGCATTGTAAAAAATACACTAACAGCATCATCACAAGCACTGTGCAACCCATTTCAAAGTACATGCACAGCACTGATCAATCCATTTCTAAGAAGACACTGCCCAAGTGGGAGAGCTTCAAAGCACAGTAACAAGAGGGAGCCCAGAATATTTTAACAGAGCCAGATAAAGTAAAGTAGGATGACTTACTTTAGTTAAGAGACAAATGAGATAATAGATAATGCATAGCACAGGAAGAGACCGAGAATTCTTGCCTCAGAATATGAGTTCTAAGGACACTTGCTGAAATGCAATGGTGACAAATAATGTATTGCACAATTCAGTCAAAGCAAAGAAGCTGGTCTCATCATAAATCAGTACAGAAATGTAAAATGAAGAAAAAAGGTGATGAAAATCCAACAGTGCACAGAGAAATGCTTCAAATTCAAGAAAGGGACCATATGTATGTGTCAGAAAAGGACTCAATGTCACAAGGAGTCATCAAGACAAGGAACTTGATGAAGTTTGAAAAGAACTGGATACTTACATATATACCAGCAAATCCAAAGCTGTCTGAATCACCTCATTTTAGAAAAACATATTAAATCCTATCTTTTAAAATGGAGAAGTGTCTAAATTGTTTTATTCTTTATGGGAAGTAAATTCCTCCACCTTACTTTAAAAAATTTGGCACAGGTAACTCTGAGATGCTGGACTAGATGGCCCCTGGCAGCTCCTGTTTTCCAGCACACCCTTTCAAGTTGACAGTACTCAGAAAACACTCAGACTACCTGTTGCTTACTCTTAGATGCTGCCATTGCTTACAGGTGCATCTCTCTCCCTTTCCCTTCTCTGACTCCTAATATATTAAACCAGCAAAAAATAATCCATCCTGTATTCATAGGTATGCAAATATGGCCAGATCTACTATAAAAAACAGATAATCACAGGCAGGAAAAAGGTGCTCCTCTATACTTGCGACTTCTACTGTTGCTTCTTACATCTTGTTTTGCCACCTTCCTTTCTCATTAAGACAGGGATGGATGCTGGGTTCAGCTTTTCAAGAAATTCCCATTTCCCCTCTCCAGTTGACAGGAAATTTCTGGTTTGTTGACTTGGATGGTATTTGGTGAGCAACCCACAGAATGTATTTTTGGCTCAATTAATGCGATCTGAGAAGAGAAAATTCAAATAGCTGACTGTGGGAGGAAGCACTTAAGAGTGCTGGATGCCCAAATTCTCTGTAAGGTAATGTGGACCATTGTTAAAAGGAATTCTGAATGTTGCCAGGATATAAAATATTCACCACCCTTAATAAACAGCACATTTTGTAAATAAGCTGTGTCAGTCAAAGAAAGCCAACAGGATGCACATTGCAGGTAACCTGAGTTCCCCACTGCTGTACACTCAACACCGTGTGTCACTCCTGCAGGGGCGGCTGGCCGTGGCAGGTGGCACTGCGGCTGAAATCCTCTCATGGTGACGGGAGACTCCTGTGTGGTGCTACTCTCATCAGCAGCTGCTGGGTCCTCACTGCTGCACACTGCTTTAAAAGGTGGGTCTCTCTCCAATAGTGCATCGTGGTTTAAACTGTTTGTTGTTCTGGGCATATGCAAAACCATTACAGTTCAAGCCCATGGAAAACTGTTCCAAGAGTTGGCCTTTGATTTTAAAAAACCCTACCACTTAACCTCCTTTCCCTCAAACAAACAAAACACCCTAATGCATTGAAATTATTTGGGTGTTATCATTCATGTGATTTATATTCACCACTTCAGCATTTTAATGAAAAAATATAGACAACACTATTTTAACTTTCTGTTCCAAAAAAAAATGCAGCTTATGGCTTTTAGATTACAGTGAAGACAACTGAGCAGACACCAAACATGGACTGGAATATTTTAGATTAAATTTGGTAACAACAGATCTTGACAGTGATAGACATCTTTACTGTATCACAGCAGTAACTAAACGCAGGACTTCACTACTGATGAAGTTACTGAAGTATAAAAGCATCAATTTGCACAACAAGGAAGTTAATCTTGTGATTAGTGACTATTTCATTGGAATGGGCTGGGAAAAAAACATAAAGGAGCACTACAATTTTGAGGGTATTTGCTAGAGTTTGCTCAAGTTAGCTGCAAATGCTTCAAATTTTGATTTTGAGCCTTTAATTTTGCACACTAGTAACTAAAATGAAGAGTCAGATACACTTTTACTCAAATACAGGGTGTATTACCTTTGCTGTGCACCAGATGCACATCTTTTCTTGTGTCCACAGAGGACTTTCCTTGGTAGAATTTCAAGCTGAAATAGTTAAAGTTAGTAAAATTTCCTGCTATTTGAACTGTCCTTGGTGATTCTGCAGAACTATGGAAGCTCTTTAGTTGCTTTCATCAAAATTCATAGACAATGGCTTCCTATTTCCCTGCTCATTTTCTCTGTAGTGATTGCCAAGGATGCTGCCTGAGGGTCTTGAGAAAGCCTTTGATTACAGGCTTGAAAACTGAATGTGGCACCAAGGAGTGCCAATTTTGGATACTCTGCTGAGCACCCACAGGATGGGGCAGCAGCATAGCTGGAGCAAGTACACTGTGGTACTTCCAGATTGGTGCAGCCACTTGAGGGGCTGTCACAGGCTACCCTGAAACTGTTACCCGTGGTCTCAGGGACCAAAGTATTGTTTTGTCCCAGAAGTTACATTTAAACTGCAATTAGGCCGGAGCACGCAGCTCTAACACCCTGTGGATGCACTACTGTTCACTGCAAATGAGGGAAGCCTTTAGCTCTAAGCTCCCTTTGGACAGGCTGGGCTGAACTTCCAAATGATCTCAGGGATAGGTTTCCAAGAGCTATCTATAGATCAAGTGCCTTCTTCACATATTTTCCGCAGATGGACAAGAGAAAGGCCAGTATAGCATTTCTCATATCCTGGAAATTGGAACACTTCTTAAGTAACAAATGTGGGCTCATCTATACTAGGAATAAAAATTAAGCATAATTATATGCACGATTATTAGAATTGTTCACCAGTACTACAGTGGAATGATTAGTTTCCATACTTTGGCAGATAAATTATTTAAGATAAAACGTTTGAAGCTATTTTTTGTTTTATAACCCATCCTTGTCTTGAGTTATTCTGACAGCTATAGGGAAATTGGAAGGTGTATACATTAAAAAAACCTCCAAAAACTGAATAATTAGAAAAATAAGGAAACATGGGAAAAACCCTTTAATGTATCCTGTATAGAAGTTAATCTTGGGATGAAGGGATGTTTGTTCACAGCCTGCAGTTCTCTCTTCATAAAGCCTAGAAGTGAAATTTTGCTCATGGAAGACATGAAGGATTAGACCAAGAAAGCTTTACAGGCAACCAGGAATGCAACCCTCAAGTAGAAAAAATATTCAGTGGTACAGCTCTATATTGTGCAGAAAACTATAATTTTTCTGCTTAGTCTGCTGCTCCTCAAGCAGGCTTTAACAAGCTATGGAGACCAGAACATTGCTGGATGGTATAAAAAGAACAGGCATAGGTTGAAAGGTGATGGGCCACTGTGGGTACTATTTTCTCCAAACATATTAGAAATTTGCCGTTGAAGGCTATTAAGGGAGAAATAAAAGAAAAATATTTCTGTTTGCTTAGCCATATTTTAAAATGAATACATGTACCCAACAGTACTCCCTTGTTTGCATTTTGCCTGGGAAGGTCTGTGCGTAATACAAAAATCTCCAAAGGCATGCACAGAAAATTGTTATTTCAGCCACAGTAGTAATCTCTACTGTATTTACCATTTTGTCCACAATGTGAAAGAAACTAGGATTACATCAGATGCAAAACAAGCCTAAGATTTACAGGCCTCCTGTCAGTTTGACAACAGTTTGTGCTTGTGATGCACAAATGTTTTGTCATCCTTACTATAGCATCAATTGATGTAAGAGGTTTTTATTAAGTTACCTAAGCCTCTAAAGTTCCTCAACCAACCCAAGAAGCAGGCCTGAACACTGTTGTCATTCCAGTAATTTTTTGGAGCATCCAAATGATGTCAGTACTCAGGCTGCTGTTGCAATTACTGGTAGTTTGTGTTACCCTTCCTAAATAAATTTATAATGCACTCTTTGTACATTTGAAGTGCCAGTCATGACAAATGGCCATAAGAAAATTGCCTGTGAAAATATTAAAAAAGAATATGGCACAATCTGAAACCTCAGAAGAAGGTTTTTATATTCTTTAGGACACACTGAAATGTCAGTGTAAATATTTGAGAAAGCATTTTTGCTCTTTAAAAAAATCTTTTGCTAACATTAGTTATGTGAACAATTAAGAAAGTGATGAACTCGGTTAGCACACTCAGGATGTGACTTTGCCTGAGCCAGCCCTGTTTGTTTTCACCTCCATCTCAGGTATGGCAACAACACTCGCAACTACGTAGTGCGGGTTGGAGACTATCACACGCTGGTGCTGGAGGAGTATGAGGAGGAAATCGGAGTCCAGGAGATTGTGGTGCACAAGGACTACAGGCCTGACAGCAGCGACTACGACATTGCCTTGGTGAGGCTGCAGGGGCCCGAGGAACAGTGCGCAAGGTTCAGCACCCACGTTCTACCTGCCTGCTTGCCACTGAGGAGGGAGCGACCACAGAAAACTGCTCCCAACTGTTTCATCACTGGATGGGGTGACACAGGTAAAATCACCTCCATGCACCAATCTGGTTATCTGAGGCTGTTTTAAAGAAACCCTTACAAATAATTAAAAGAAGAAAATGCTCAAAATGTAACTATTTTACTCTTTTTTAACATAGGCAAATATTTTCTTTCCTGATCCTTAATGAGGAATGACAGTATTTTGTTTACTGATTATCGTTTGTATTTGTGTCCAAGCAGTGATTAACCGTGCCACCGTAAATCACAGACTCTGTCAGTCAAGTGGCCTCATTAAGAATGACAAGCAGGAATAAAAAGCTTCTTTGTTGCCAGGCACACCCTGCACAGCAGTTTATCACCCCCTGCCTCAGTAGACAACTAACAGCTCTAACACATTAAAGGTTTCAAAGGAAAGGACCATGAATATTTTAATTTTAAAAAGGTTATTGAAATTACAATACTTCAATAGAAAAATGGATGGAAAATATGCACGATAGAATTTCAAATAACATTTTAGTGCTCCCTGTTACCACTGACATTTTCAACCAGCTTTGATTTAAATAACAGAACATCTTGCCAAAATTTACAAGAGCCTCAACACAATCTGCACTCCAGGCTTCTACTTGCTTTTTTCGGTCAGTACAAGATTCTTCCTCTTCAAAGGTCTTTGTCCTTTAAATGTTTCACAAATTAATAACCATGTTTTACTTTTATCTTTTTGTGGTGCTGAATGTAGTGCAAGACAGCAACCACACTTGAGCCTTTTTTCCAGTGACTCACTCCAACTGCCAAGGAGACAAGGCAAGGCCAAGTATCTGCCCCTCCTCTTTACGTGCACTAATCTGTGTGCACAGATGTCAGGGTCACTGTACTACAATAAATGAGAGAGATGTGTAGGGTGGGTTTTTTGCTAAAAACAATTGGTAATTCATTGCCTAGCTCTGTCTAGCCTTTTAACATAATTCACTGAAAGTCCTGCAATACTGTTAACTGAGGACAGCTATTTCAGGAAACATTAACCACTGCAGTAATTGGCTTCAGTTTATGGTAAGAATTTACATCATTGCAGTACCTCAACTGACATTTTACACTTACTGTATGAATCATAATAGCTTCACAAGTTATAAGATTTTACTTAAAAAAAGGTTAAACCAACAGCAGCTTTCATTTCCCATGCTTTCAACTGAAAGAAGTGCAAGCTATGGAAAAAAAGTAGAAAGATCTACTTGGAAGCCACCAGAAGATGCAGCACCTGTTCAGGCTGAGCTACACTAGATTTGAACTGGTGACATAGAAATAAAGGATTTCTACTGTTTTACTCTCAGCTGCTCAAGACTCCCCAAAATTGCTTTCACATAGAGGTATTAAAGCCTATGCTCTTCTGTAGAAGACAAAGTGCTCAGAATAAACCAAACCCCAGCCTTGGAAAGATCCAGAGAACACATGCAGAAAAGCTACTTGTTTTAAACAGCATCTACATTTTACATTTACAGTATCTACCGTATTTTAGTATTATATTTAATGCAGAGATTTTTTTCAGTAGTCTTGTTTTCAGAAATTTTATGTAATGACAAAGCAGTGTGAAGACCTGAGAACAAAAATTGGTTTAAATCACATCTATATTTCCAAGACTGACCATTGTAATGAGACAATAATTTGGATATCCTTTTTAGGACGGGCTTATTCAAGAACACTGCAACAGGCTGCCATCCCCTTACTTCCCAAGAGGGTGTGTGAAGAGCGCTACAAAAGGAGATTCACAGGAAGAATGCTCTGTGCTGGAAACGTGCAGGAACAGAAACGAGTAGACAGCTGTCAAGGAGACAGCGGTGGACCACTGATGTGCGAACGCCCAGGGGAAAGCTGGGTTGTGTACGGTGTGACCTCCTGGGGCTACGGCTGTGGGGTCAAAGATTCCCCAGGTGTCTACACAAAAGTATCATCTTTCATACCCTGGATTAAAAGTGTGACCAAACTATGAATGCCCATAATGAAAACCAAACTTTGAGGCAGGACAACTTGAACAGCACATGCAGTGCACAGCTGGGGCCCACAGTGGGTGGAAACAGACATTTTCCTGATTCACGTGGTTTTGTTTTCATTAACTCTAAGCTGTATACACTCAAGGCTTCCAGTTAGGGATTACCGTCCTTCCTGTTCCAGAAGTTTAAATATTGCATGAACAAGCTACCATGTATCTAAGGGGAAGTGACAGCCAGCTAGAGTAATACTGGAGCAGGATAGCTGGAGACTCTGCCCGCAAGACTGTAGCTCCAAGCTATTTATGCTCCAAGCTTCTCTACAATTATAGATCTCAATTAATCTTCAGTCTAGTTTATTTAGTCTATTATTCCCATGATTCTACACTCAGTGCCCTAAATTCGACTCATGTTTCAGTAGCTTCTGAGACCATTCGTAGCCTGATTCTCGATAAGTACTTCTGAGTATGTATTAAATGCAGGAAGGAAAATAATGGTCAATAGTCACATTCCCAGCTAATTGGCTAAATGTCCTCACAGGTTAGTGTGCCTAAAGTACATTCCCAAGTAAAACAGGCAGTACAGTGACATTTTCTCCACAAACATCCTGCACACCTGCAAGAACAACCACTTATTTACTTCACTCAAGTAGCATTTGTCCTACTTCTGAAATGTGCAATTTTGAGTATACAGCATTTTGGAGAAGATTCACTTTTTCTATTTACCACTAGTTGTCAGTCCAGTGTCAGACTAACAAACATCCCTATCCTTTCATTGCTGGGCTTTGCTCAAGCAGTGCAAAGAACCTCGGTCAATCCTACCAAAGTAATACATACAATGGAGTTGTGTTGAGCCGAAACTTGTCTGAAAAAGTTTAAGTCTTAAACTACCTTTTCTATAAAGTGATATTTAGACAACTCTCTCCTGCTTAGTTGCAACACTGTTCAAGACTGATCTCACAGGAAAGCTTAGTTTTCAGTGGCTTCTAAAGCACTGACACATCTTGATTTCGTTTAATTACATTTCCAAATACTGTTCCCCATGCTATGAAATCCCTAACAACTTACTTAAAAAATGCAATGATAACCAACTTACTGTCCTTTGAGAAAGGGCCACTACAAGGAACCTAGAACACAGCAGGTAATCACCACCTTATTGTAACACTGAAAGGCATCAGTCTGGAAATCACCTGTGAAACGACTCACTGGGGAGGGAGCCAGGACAGCTCAGCACTACAATCCCCATGGTCCAAGACCATGCTGAGTCCAAGTGTGCTCTACCCATCACAGTAACAACCATGCTCATAAAAACACAACTGAAAGCTGTGGGCCATGAAACACTCCAGTGTGACAAGTGTGGCAGATGAATGTCACCACATAGTGATAGTGCAAACTGCAACCACCAGTGACTGTTTCCTCATTTCCTATTCCCCAAACTGGCTATGACTGTGTTGCGTGGCGTTTTGTGAAAAAGTGGGGTGCTTGCATTCATGCTGTAAGTGGGCAATTATTCATTTTTGTATTGTTGTGTGTCTCTCTGGTGTTATAACAAATATCCAAGACTCACTTGCATATGAAGTGGCAATGACATTGCCAAAGCCCTTATGATTGAACATTTAGCCCTTAATATCTCCAACCTCAAATTTAAGTTTTCAAGGGTCAGGACTAATTATTGTAACTGGTGCTAAACTAGTACATGAGGTGCTTTAATGTATTTTAGTTCTCTCTAATTCCACACTATTTCAAACAGTGTAAAATATTTTAAAACATCATAAATCACTGTACTGTGACCACCTACTGTTAGACCAATGCAAAACACTGTGCTAGTCAACTTCAAAACCATTACATTCTTACTTCTATATAGCCCTTAAGTACAAGGGAAGTCAGTCTGTCAAAGTATCTGCATGTAACATCCAAGTAAAGCCGTACAAGACCCATTGCAACTTGTGGTGAAGTAGGCTACATAGTGCAATATATGTTATAATCAGGGGAAATAATCATCCCTTAATAGCTGCACCACAGAAACAGGTTATCTTGGGGGGGGGGGGGGGGGGGGGGGGAACTAAGCCTGATACTAAGTGTAGTAAACATTTAGATTTAGTACAGTACTTTGTTATTTTTGCTCTTTTAATAGAATGCTTTGTTAGATTTTAAAATGTTGCACTATTGTTTCCATGCTGAGCATGCCTTCTCAGTTTCTAACTTAAAATGAAATTGCCTCCATCTTACGCCATTCTCATTTTTGTTCAGTGAGCCTGATGGTGTACATGTATACAATAAAAACTGCCACACTGACTACAATTTCTGTATGTTAATACCACAGATGTACAAGCAGCTGCTGCAGAACATCAGCTGGGTGAAATTCACATGGGCTGTACCTGAGAAAGGGGACTCTTGAAACCATCTTCCTCAAAGCATATAAACTTAGGGCTATTTTCTCTGAAAGTTCGTCTTATTCCCAGTGCTTTAACTCAGACCAGTTACGTTGTTGTAAGTTCATCCTAAACTTTTGAAGCTGTTTAGTAACTGCGCTAATGGTGGCACAAACCAAGAAAACACTTGGCACTTGTCACCAGATGAGATGATCACCCTCAAGAAATGTCATCTCTCCAGGCTCCCCAGCACCATGAAGATTTATAGTCAGATACAGCCCTCCTGAACTTCCCAAGTTTTTGCTTACTTGCCAGAATACACAATACAGAAACATCACTGCAACTGACACACAAAGCCTCCTTAATGTGTATCTTATCTCAACCCTAAGCAACTTCCCAAAACAAAAAGGCCAGTCTGCCTGGCATTTGCCTGTTTAAGATAAGCAAGTAACTGCCCTTGCAGAGCAGATGTAGCAATTTCTACAAGTGCTGAAGTTACTACAGAGGTCCAATGGTTTTGGAGAAACAGGAACTCACAGTACACACTGTTGGCTACCAGGCTTGGCAGCCACCACCTTGGAATACAGCGCAGTAAGCCATATGAGAGGGCTGTTAAAAGCATCACAAGTAAACACGTGTGCTATCACTCATTACAGTGCCACACAAGAAAACATATTCAACCGTACTTCCGCTTGGGCAGAAAAAGCATGTGCTTAAAAAAAAATTGAGTTTCCTATGACAGCTTCCTGATCTGCCTAGCAAACACAACCACCGGAAGTCATTTCCTCAGATCTAGTCCACCCAGTAATTAGAGCCCACAGTTCTGCTCCATTCACTTTAAGCAGGAATCCTGACCTCAGCTGCTGAACACTCAGCAGCAATTACACTGCATGCTGAACATCTCAGCTCTGGCTTCACAGATTTTTTTTCCCAGTCCTCTCAAACCCTCCCTTACCCTCCAACTTTTCAGTTCCAACTATTAGCAAAAAATACATTATTATTTAAAAGATATTCCCTAAGAGATTGTGCCAGCACAGCTGGTATTCACTAAGACAATACGCTTAAGTATCTTGTCGGAGTATGCAATGATTCACAATCTACTGGATCTCTATGAATTTTTTTCAATTATGGAGACCTCAGCAAACTGCAAAAATCAGCTCTACTCAAAGTTGTTGTTTCTGCCCTGCAGAACTTACCTCTGACTCAAGCCGTACCACTTCTGGAGCGGGTCACAGGCAATGCATCAGCCACCTGAAACCACAGATTCTGCCCAAAAGGTGTGTCCCCAGAACAGGCAGATTTGGCATGTGTACGTAATCCTGACAAACATGTGCAGGTCAAGTCTTAGTTCCAGCAACTTTTCAAGAAAGGAACCAGAACCACACTTGCAGCCAGTCATGTCTCTTTATTGACTTATTCATACATTCAAATGCTTTACATTCACACAGACACCAAAATTACAGCTGGACTTTCCACTTCCATTTTCCAGACTTCAAAAACTTACCCACAGCTTCTGCAGCACAGGTACACTCATTGCAACAATCTATTTAACACTTTGAGAGCAGAGGAGCCACCCCTGACGGTGCAGTACAGCCATTTAACTAACAAAACCAGTACTGTAATAGCTTAAGGCTTAGTGACAGCCCAAAGAGAGGAGCAGCACACAATGAGATCCTAACTGTATCTGTCTGTGTAGAAGCAGGCAAGGCTAATTTTAGGCACAGTAAGCTGGGTTCCAGTCCCTCTTCTTTAAGATGAGATGGACTGCAGAAGCTCTCATTAAAGCTCCACATTTTAACAATGTTTAAAAATCGAGGTAAAGACCTAGCCTAACATTAGCTTTTACTAGCTCTGCTTGACATCCAGAAATATTACTGCTCCCAAAAGGCAGAAATTCCAGATGATTAAACACGTTCACCTACACTAACCGAAAATCAGCATGTTTAGATACAACTACTAGAATTCAGATGTGGAATTTAGCCCCATCTTCTTTCAAGAAGGTTTTTCCCCTGTAAAAATAAGTTTGAGGCAGTTTAATATTGCTACTGGAAACACAAACAAACAACAATGATCACGAAACAGTAGGACACTCTCCCAGAAGTTGTAAAGCTGCTCTGAAACACAGCTGTTGGTATTAACTTCCATCTCCCTTGCTCCTACAGCTGCAGATTTCTCTTATTACTCACATGCTTATAAAAAAAGACACTCCTCTCTTGCCCAGGATATCCCTGAGAAATCTGTGCATTCAGATGCTTCTAGTTTGGCAGGCAAAGTACTGGCAGTGTGTTTTTTCTACTAGAAAGAGCAGATTATGTTTTCTGATGTCTCTACATCCAAACCCAAGTCCTTCTGGTCACATTCATGCACTTGATTACACTCTTCTGTCCCGAAAACACATAAAAACGAAGCACACCTTAAAATAACTGTGATACCTTGGTTTCAAAGAACCAGTCGCAGCAGAGTAATGGATAAACAAATTATCAAATCGGTATTATTCCTGCCCCAAATCTCACCTCTGAAGAGCTTATTAGGCACAGTCAGACACATACTTTTTGGGAAGACGATCTTTAACAACTACGCCTCCATGTTTTCAGCTTCTCTGCTCCTGCGGAATTAAAAACGAATAAAAAAAGCTTAAAAACCGCGCTGCAATAGTTTACTGGAGGGGAAAAAAGGGGAGAAACCTGGAAAACCAATTAAAAAAAAAAAAAAAACCAAAAAAGGGGGAGAGGGATAACCACATGGCAGAATCGGTTTGTTACTTGCCACAGTCAACGACTCATACCCACAAGAGGGTAAAAGTTTTGCCAATTAGCAAGGCCTTGCTCTTCCATGTCTAGGAAGGGAGTGAGCCACAGACGGCAGCTCCCATGGAGTCATGGATCTCGGCTTCCCCCACCACCCCCCTCACCGCCACGTGGCGACCGCCATTTTCCCTTCCTCTCTCCCTCCCTCATGTGGGCCCAGGCCCGGGCCCCGCGCGGCCGGCTCCCACCCGTCCTCCCTGCTACGTAGCCCACGCCTTCACGGAGCCTACTTTCTGTCTGTTACGCTCCGTTCCGCTCCTCTGCCGCCGTGGAGAAGAAGGCGCCGAGCGCCGCGCCGCCACTTCAGCTTCACCCTCACCTTGCCCCTCCGCTTCCCGCTGCCGCCCCCCTCAGCGCCAACGGCCGCGCCGCGAGACCTCCTCGGCAGCAACGGCCGCGCCGCGCGCCCGGCCACGCGGAGCCCCATCAGCACGCGACCAAAACTGGGCTCCTCCGGCACACCCGGTGGAGGCGTGGCCTCGGGGGCGGGGCGAGGCCACGGAGCGCACGCGCACTGAGCTCGGCCACAAGGGGAAGGCGCGGACGGAAATACGATGGATCCCTCTCGCCTTTTGATTCCCGCTCCTTCCCGATGATACCGAGAAGCATCCCCGAGGGAAAACGGGTGAAGGCATGCTCCAAAACAAAGCAGAGACCTTCAGCTGGTTTGAGACAGCGATGCTGACAGCTTTGTTTAGAGAGATGTGTGTATAGGCTTGGTCCAGTCATCGGATGGCCTTAAGTGCTACAATAATACTGCTCATTACTTGAAAACCATGGACTAAAATAAAAATCAGAGGTCGTGAAAGACTGGAAAATGTCTTGTCCAGTCATTTGTGCTGGACAAATGACGTCACCACCCTAGGTGAACACAGATTATTTTCCTTTTCCAGTCCACGTAAGTTACTGCACGCTGGCCAAATGTCCACACCTCAATTTGGAGTTAGAACAGGATAGAACAGAACAGAATATTCCAGTTGGGAAGCACCTACAAGGATCATCAATCCAAATGCCAACCACCTCAGGGCCAACCAGAAGGTAAAGCCTGTTGCTAAAGGCATTTTCCAAATGACTTTTAAACACTGACAGGCCTGGAGCATCAACCTCCTCTCCAAGGAGTCTGTTCCAGTGTCTGAACACCTTCTCATAAAGAAATGCTTCCTAATTGTCAAATCTGCATCTCTCCTAATTACTGTAACTTTGACACTACAGCAGCTTATTCAGCTGTTGTTAGTCAGCCTCAGTCCAGGGAAGACAGTCACCCTTACTTGGTGACAATTGCTCCTTCACTCAGGTTTCTCTGGTCCTTGGTTTCAGCTGCTGCTAACATTCCTGCTCCTAGGATTTGCCCTTGGCTGACTGTTGTGCTTTCTCCATCCATGTCATGCAGAGAGACAAAAAAAAAAAAAGGGTATTTTGCCTTTGAGCTCTAGAAACTGGTGGACTACAAGAACTGAAAAGAAATATTATATGCAAGTAGATAAATCAAAGACAGAGGCCAAAAAGCTATTATTATTTGCAGCAAGGATCTTTCCCCTTTTCTTATTACTTGTTACTAACTTTACTGTTTTTTAAGAGCTTATAGAATTTTAAGCTGCATCATTTCTCTGTAATGACGGCAGGATTTTGTTAATGTAGGTTTCCTATCTCCCACACTCCCCTAAGCAGATTTTACCCAGCTAGATAAGTACCATTTTGTATTCTGTTCTGAATTTGTTGGTAAGAGTGAATTTTCCTTTGGACATTCATACCATCTTCAGAGGTTTCTCCAAAGAAAGCTTTTCTCATGTCTGTGTAGGCTGATGCATTGGCACGACTATTGAATCCCCAAGGCAAATGATTTGAATAAATTTTCCTTGTTATCTTAAAAATAGCAAACTCTGGAGATGTTTCTCCAGCACATTAGCAAGTGCTGGCACAAGAAATAAAAAGTAAGCAGGAAGCAAAAGCAGTAAAACAAGCAGCTGCATAAAGCAGCAATATTCACTCACAGCAAGAGTAAGCAGTGTTTTTCATTTCTGAAAACATTTCATGCTGCTCCTGTGCTGCTGGCCTGTGTTACAGCTCAGCGTCATGCTGCAACGGCTGCTAACCAACCTGGAAAAGGACAACTTTGTGAACACGAAAAGTTGCTTCCACATAGCGCTACATTTTCTTATCAGAGTTTATTGTTGCACTTCAAATACCATGCCACTATCAGAATAATATCTATTTTTTATTTAAAAAAAAAAACTCTGAGAAAAATGTTTCCAGCAATTTTCATTCAATGTGAATGACAAGAGTATTACATCTATAAACATTGAAATATCTATTTAATTTCTTCCTGAGGAAGTTTCACATTTTTAAGCAATGAAAAAGGATATTCTGTACAAGATAGTCTGCAAATCATCCAAACTCATTCTTTCTGCACAAGTAGAACTGGGAAAATGTCACAGTACTCTCAGGAATGTTAGCTCAAATAATTAGGTGATTTCTGATCAGGCTCTGTGTTTACACCCCCAAATGGTCAATATCTGCTCAGAACCACACATAGTTTTTTAATGGCACTGAGGTCCGCATGAAGCAAATTTCAGAATCATGTTTAGGAGAATGAAGATGAAACTCACAAAATCAAGCAGTCGTTAAAGAAATCGCTTGTGTAGTTACCTACTGGGGGAACAGGAACCACAGCTGTGTTACCAGCCACAAGGAAACATCTGACTTGGACTAGCAAACAGATTATAACAAACCTGTTTTTCTAAGAGTATTAATACTGACAGTGACTTCTGGAAATCAAACAGTGATTGCACGTCAGCTGTGAACAGAAGAGGTTACACTTTGTCAGGTAACTCGTGTGGTATGACTTGGTGACTCCCCTGTACTCAGGTGCATCCCCTGACACACACCCAGCTGCTGTCTGCATGCTGTGCTCAGCCTCCTCCTCCTTCACCAAGTCGGCTGCATGTTAAAAATGCTTTTTAAAGGCTCCTGTTAAATGTAAGAACACATTTCAGTAGAACAGTTCTGGAATAAAACCCCCCAGGGCTTCATACCATCCTTTTACAAACAACTAATAATCCACCCAAGGCCGAGGCCATGCATGTGGAGGACTTATTATCCCAGTACCTCATGGTGACCACAGATGGGCTGTAAAATTCCCCAGGGGACAATGAGACCAATGTCACCACTCTGTCCTTGACTGCCCACTCATTCTCAATCTGTCAGGGCCTTGCTTTCCCAGGACAAGAAGACAGAGAGGGAATTCTTTAAAACAAAGAATGAACTAGGAATGATGCTGAAGGCCACTCCTCCTGCATGTAGGAGGCACTCAGTCTGTGTTCTCACCCTGAAAACATCAGGCACTTGACAGTGCCCAAGGTTTTTCCCATTTTCCTCTATTTTATAACACTGTTTCACTGAAGAACATGGAGAACTGAGGCAGCAATGCACAACAGGAGCTTTGTGCAATCCCTGCAAATGTTTTTCAAAAATTTGAGTGATGTTACACCAGGTTGTATCAAGAGTAAAATCAATCTTGACAGGATGAAAACCCCCAGTATTTTCTCTGGTTATTCAATTTAACTGTTACAAATCTATATGGATGCACGAGCAGTCTGCAGCATGCAGAGTATTCGCTTTTACAGATGTTCAGAATACAGAGTGCTTCTTTTATCAAATAACAAGTATTTTAAGACAAGTCAGCTTTTGAGACAAATCCATATGACTAAATATTTAAAGTGAAAATGAAATTCTCACTCTAATAAATAACAGAAATGTTCATCTTAAAAAAATGTCTACTCTAGTAGGTCCTCATCCTTAATCATGCATATGCCCTTAGCAAAAATGTGCTGCGTAAAGAATATTGTTATATACAGCAAATCTGTCTAGATTTTTTTCTTTACAGGCCTATCAAAACCACGTATTACATAGACAAAATCAATAAATAATAAAGATTACCAGTTAGAGGTACAGTAAGGATCTCAACATCTGTTTTCTATTTAGGGAATAACAGGCTGGTTTCCATTCCATTACCTTGAAAGTTAAATTGCATGATTACATAAAAGTCGTAAAACAGCACTGAGACATAGGAAGTTTTTCCACCATCCGATGCGTATTTTTAAAATATTCACCCTGAAACAAATGATGAAAACATTACAGAGCTCCTGCATAAAGCCTTGCATTTAGTACTGTGGTTCCTTCATGCCTTTAGAAACACTCAGAGCCAAAGTTCTGTGAGGAGCATTAAGGCCACACTTAGCTGAAGTTTCCAATGATCTTCCTCAACTCCTAAGCACTATTGATTAGACTTTATCTCACATCTAAACTGATACATTGAGAGATGCATTGTCGAGAACTATCACAAATATCTGCCTGCATGTAATTTCCCATGATTTGAGTGTAATTTTCTACCATGACTACACACTGTGTTTATTTTTGTCCCCTCTAAAGCTTATTCCTATTATTTAATACCAAACATGTTTAATGTATCTGGAAACAGAACTGGTATTTTCATCTGGAAATCTGGTAATTTTTGCAGCTGATGTCATCTGAAGGTTGCAGCAAGATGCTACAATTTTTATGAGGTTGAGGGGGGAAAAGCATAGGTTAAATTTACAAATAATTTAAGGAAAAAATGGTGGTGCAAATTAAGGCAATAAAAGTAAAGATCTGTTGCTGCTTTTTGGGAGTTTTTTGTTCATTTCAGTGGAGTCACTCCTGACTCAGAGCAATGTAAGCCTGGAATGCAGTGCTCAGATCTGGCCGCTCACAGAACCAGGGGTGAAAGCCTCTTCCTCGCACTACTCCGGTTTGGGTCACAACTGTTTAATGCTGCAACTTGCGTGTTTCACATATCCAATCACATTTCTGCTCAGATAATTCACATCTCAGTCAGTACAGAATCAGACATGTTAACTACAGACAAAGGCCCGTCCCTCACTGTGAGGGTTTGTTGTCACCGGATAGAATCACACCTCCTGTTTTGGCTCGCTTGTGGCTTTCTTTCTACACCTGTGGGTTGCAGACGTTGCTGGGTGCATTTTTTGCCACGCACAGCTAAATGATACGTGATAACTGTACTGCTCCCCAGTGTTTGCACACACTTTGGGTATCAGCAAGCTGATTCCAAAGGCAGAAGTACTCTGGGCATTTTGTGCTACATTTCATGATCTTATCCTATGCAACATAATAACCAAATTCCAAGAAAAACTTACAGTGGTCCAACAAAGGGCTACAAAACCTACATGAGACACAATACTTTAAAACTGATATATAAAAATGTAATATTTACCATGAAATCGGACAGGTCATGTATCTCTGACGCTTATACCAGTTGTAAATAACTTCCACATATGTGCACAGTAGTCCAGAAGTCCACAGGCCCAGAAATGTTCATGAGAAAGATTTGGCCCACCAGAGCTCTAAGGAACACATGTATTTTTACAATCCACATGCCAGCATATGGAAATAATTTCTAACCTTTACGCTTTTTTGAAGAGGTATATCTTACAAGACCTTCTGGTAGCCACTGGAAAGTTCAGGTATGACAACTGAAGTGTGGAAGGAGACTTCAAAAAGCTCTTTTCCAATGCTATCTCACTTTCTGTAGTTCCTGTCTCAGCCACGATGGCAGGGGTTGTCCCAGTTTGTGGAGGAGTTTTGACAGTTCCACATTGTGATCTCTGTAGTAGCTCGACAGAAAGGCCCTGCACTGAGGGATACAAAAGGAGAAGTTTTTATTTAATAAAACACTGTACTGCAGTTGCTATGAATTTGAGGTTTCAAAGCTGGTTTGACCTCTGTGAAAATTTTACTCCCTTTAAGCAATTTATTATTGTTTTATGCTATCTACTGCATGCAAGGAGCTGAACTCTGAAAGGTAATTTCAAGGGAAACAAAGGTTGTCCAAAATGAACACAAAAGTCAAAGCAGAAGTGAATTCTACTCTTAGTCTTGTACATTCAGAATCATACTGAAGGTGATGGAGATACTTTTACTGCAGTGTGATTGAAGTAACAGCCTCTAAAATATCTTTGTATGTAGACTTGTATCAGTCAGCAACCTCCATTTTCAGAATCATTTAGAGATGAAAAAGACAAGAGTTTGCACAAACACAGTCTTATCTCTGACCAAAATCCTTTTCACCCAATGGTTTTGAATCAGCATGACTGTATTGATGTGAAGTTATAAATAACTTAAGTACTGTGAGGAAAAAGTCCTTGGTACATTAATTCTTACTGTTGTTCAAACTGTAGGTTTTTATTTGCATTTTAGCCAGGCTACATGAAATGGCAATGCAAGACAGAATCAACATGTAAGTTAGAACTGGAATAGGAGACTGAACTGCCCTTGGGTACAGGCTGCAGCATTTGACTGGACTGAAATTTCCCCATTTGAACATCTGCCTGGGGAAGGCATTTTTAAAATTCATAGAAACACTACTTAACCTGTCTTAAAACTGGATTATAGGAGTGCCTGCATTACTGTCACAGTCTAACTAGTCTCATAGACAAGGGACCACACAAATACACCTATCTGATGATGACTGAGAAGAAACTTGCGCTGTGGAACTTCTGCTGCTTAAGTCCGTAAGGTAAAGGGGACAGGACTTCAGGAGCAGCACATTTAGTTTCCTGAGGAGGCGCTAAGTTGTAGAATTTGTGGGGGGGCTTCGTTGCTGTTGTTTTTAATGACTTAATCTTCACATTTGAAATAAAGAACTGAATGTCTATGCAGCCCACAGCCATCTTAAACATATCCTTTTCAGGGAAAGGTAGCCACATAAGTAATTCATACTTAATTTTGTCTTCTCTCCCTTCTCATGATTTTGCTTGTGTCATGTCCTGTATGTGCCAACTGAATTCCTGTACAATGCCAATGAACAGCATGCTTTACCTCAGAATCCATAGGAGGGTATTTTCTGCCTTTGCTCTTCCCAAGACACTTGGTTTTGCCTTCTTCCAAGAGCTGACACCAGAACCCTTTATGAGAATCGAACCTGAAACAAACATTGTGAGGTGTAAAATTTGTGTGTAACCAAACCTAGGAGAATCCAAAAGTGCGGATGTTACATTCCTGACTGATATAACTGAATCTGTTTTTCAGCTAATGCCAAAAATAAAGAGAAATTATTCTATTTGCTTTTTGTTTCTGCGTATCAGCATTTCATGTTTCACTTACGGAAGTAAAATTCATTTTGATCCATTCAAAATTCATATGCAACTCTCACAAAGCAGCACTTTGTCTGTCAGAGCTCTATTTCTGTAACAGCCAAGTGGCTCAGTGAATGATGCACAGAAAAATTAACCCTAAATTGTGTTCTGAACAATTCACCTGAACGACAGCTCCAAGAACTATGAAGGGCTTTGTTCTGCAATAAGCTGACTTACAGACTAGCTGGTATTTTAGGAATGTAGGAACATGTGAAAATGATAAACTGATTAACTTACGTTAGGGCTTCAGAGTAATTATAATGAGGAGAGACTCCAAGAAACTTCTGTACTTCATCCATTACGGTAGATGGGTCAGTTCTCAACTGCTGTCCATCAATAATTAGCAACTACAACAGAGAAAATAAATGGAGGTTTAATTTGAAATTCATTATTTCAGGCTTGCAACTGCAACTTTCACCTCTGTAAAACTCCTTCATCATATAGAGAGTACTGCCCCAGGAAACAATAATGGGCTCAGTCTCAATTGTCATCATCATTAATGACCTGAGAGCAGGGTAAATAGCATCTTAATTAAATCTGAAATTATATTGCATTGGAAGCTGTTGTGACAACAGAGAAATAGCAGTGAAGGATCTAGAAAGATAAGAAATACTGTCAGGAAATTGAGAGAGACTGGCCCAGCCAAGAAAAAAAATATATAAATGGCTACTACTTTTCCAGATAAAACATAAGGCCATGGGGGCTGATTCTTCACTATTACTGTGGGACATAAAATCTGTCAAAAATCTGCATGACAATGCAATATTATTCAATATTCACGGGTTACTTGTGGAAAAAAGGTAATGAAAACATAATGAGAAGAATTTCATTCAAGAGTCAGGATATTACAGCACAGTGCATCTCATGAAGAGATATACAAGGCTGGCTGAAAAGACAAGTATGTGGGGAACAACAGCAGCTAGATGCATCAGAGCTTCCTTGGCACACTCCGGGGAAACGGAAGGTGCAGACTCCAGCCAACTTGTCTCAGCTACAAGAGTCCTGGATAAACAGAAGGTTGGGATTGCAGCCAACCTCCCTCTAACTGTTGGGTGAGGAGCAGTGCCAGACACGCTGCCAATGTCACAAAATTCCATTCCAGAAATAAATCCCCAAGGAGATACCAATCATGTGATAGTGTCTGCCGTTATCACACGACATTCAGGGATTAGGATGGGCATCTTTTGAAGCTTGACCTTACACGGGGCCAGAAGGAGGGTAATGATTTGGAGAATATCCTAGAGATCAGCAGTCACTAGGCAAGACTTTTACAAAGGTAAACTTTCAGGACAGTATACACACACACATATATAGGATGAGGATGTCAAGAGTCTTGTTCACCTGGTAAGGTGGGAAGTAAGTGAGCCATCTTTCAATGTGGGTAGCATACCATCCAGGTGCCAGGCATCTCTTCTGCAGAGCTCTGAGCTCAGAGGGGGCTCGAGGGCCAGCTGTGATCACCTGATAGAAGCTGAATTTCAGAGCTGCGGGGTCTTCGTGGGATCGCTGATGCTGTAAAAGTAGTGACATTGCTGGAACTTTACAGACCACAAAAGCTGGAGAAACAAGGCAAAACTGGTTGCTCTGACAAAAATTTCTTAGCCTATCCTGTATTTTGAGCATTAACTACATAACTCTGTCTATATCCTAATTTCTGAATGTACTCATTACATTAATTAATCAAGTAATCATTTTTATATGATTGCATTATAGATAAGGTGATAAAGTGGTTACTGGTATTTTAATCCTTAAAATATGACAGATAACCCATGGGTGATCACAGATGGTCATTGACTATATGGATATATCCTGAGAGGACACAGAGAGAGGATTCAGGGTGGAAACCTGGCCTGGTGCCTTCCCATGTTCTCCTAAGTGCATACCTGGTACCAGGAATATGCGCGGTCGGACGGGTCAATGAGGATGGTGATGATTTTGGCCTTGGGGATGAGGGAAGCAGCTCTCTTGGGAGCTTCCTCAGAATGGAAATAGTTGGCACTTTTCTCAAAGAGGAAGTCAGTGGTGACATTAGAAGGAGTTGGAAAGAAATCCATGTACCTGGGAAAGCAACATCATCCTCAGAACTACTTAAAGATCATACAAAGGCTGATAATGAAAATCTGTTAAGCATACTTCATTCTAGAGCACTCAATTAAAATAAAAGCCTAAGTGCAAAAAAATAGAAAGCAAACCAAAGCTTACATTGTATATTTCATCATATTTTACTTGGTACTAGCTTGCTTCTCACTATGTGTAACTAGACATTGCAGCTATTTTTTTAACTGCATAAAAATGTTACACTATTTATGTATTTTAAAATTCGCGAGTTCTCACTTCTCAGTCAGAACAAACTGCTGAAGACTAAAGTAGAAATTGAGTTTTCCAAATTTGGCCTTTGCTGACACCAACTGAAGGGCAATCCTGTATGAAAAAGCTACTTAGTATCATTCAGGATTGCCTTCACTGAGAAGAGGCTGTTTTATATGGGGAAGATGCATTGAAACAATCCCCCACGGCTTCATCAGGTAAAAGGTTTCTGAGCAGTGACAGAATTAACTTTTTTTTTTCTGTGAGGCACATTTTGGGGTAAAATTGGGTTGTAGTTGTTTCAGTTTTTTGGGAGCTTTCCTCATCTGTTATGAAGCTGTAGTTAAACTCCTGCAATTGCTTTGTCATTTAAGGACTTCTGTACCCCTGGCCCTCAGATCACTTCTTGTTATTGCTGGGGAAAACAATAAATAGGAAAATTTGGCCCTCTTGACTTTTCAGTTAACCTGTATTGAGAAAATAAACGTTATTTAAACAGCCTCTTCTGAAGACCATGCTTAAGGACTGAGATTTCCTCCAGTGCTTAGACTTTTCTCTATTCATACAAATGAGCTACTTCCAATACAAATGATGTGCACTTGTCAGCTCTCAAACTGTAACCACTGAAGTCAATGGACTTGCATTTCCCAGAAGTCTTTGGGCTGATTTGATGAGCGTGATGAAGCTGAGAAGGCTTTAGAGAAACTTGTGCAAGAAACCTGTAACAAAGCTTACATAAAGAAATGCAGGACTGGTCTGTTTAGACTTCTGCATTTCAACAATAACTAGAAGTTACCAGTCAGTTCTTACCTTACTATTCTGCCATGTCTGTTGGAAGCCTACACTGCTTTCAAAAGGGCAATACTGAGGTTCTGAGGAATAAAGGAACCCTCTTCTGCTTCTGTATTTGGCCCTGCTCTAAATCCAACCTTGGACAAAGACTTGGACCTTGGACAAAGATCAGCTCAGGGATAAAGCCCTATCTCCACAACCGTAAACAAAACTGAACTGATTGTTATTTGTGATTCTTGCAGGAATCCCAGCCAATTAATGGACTAATGAGGAGAGCCCTTGTATCTAATTACAAAGCAGCAAGCTCATTACAAGCCAGCATTGAAACACACTAACATACTAAGTGGTCTGACCGATCCGCCTGGCAGTCAGAATGCAAATCTAACAATTAGGAAACGACACCAACAGGGAGTTCTGAGGATCTGAGACTTAACTGTGGGAACTTGGCAGGGGTGGTGGGGCACAGAGTGGGTGCTGTGGTGAGAACCTGTCAAAGGGATGTGCCTGGTTTAGACAGGCTGACCACTGTGAGCTTTACGCACAGTGCCACGTTAGGATGAAGGTAATCCGACGTGTGCGTGGCAGCCAAATTGTACCTGCACCTTAGGGAAGCGGATAAGGCAGGAAGAAAGACAGAAGCAGCACAGTCGTTTTCCAGCAACAAGAAAACATTGGTTTTGTGGAAGAACGGGCTCGCTGTACTTTGGCTGCTCCATCAGCATGGAGCTGCTCTGCCTCGACTGCATGTCCTCCTCACTGGCTGCAAAGGCCTCAGCAGCAATTTCCCACTGCCACTTATTCATCCAGCACCTCCTCACTGGCACAAGTGGCTGACTCACCACCCTTGCCAGTGAGAATGTGCCACAGCAATTGCAACTCTGGGACAACGAGTGGCGTGCAAACAAATTGGATCTGATGTGTCTGCACTGAGACCACAGAACAGCGTTCATCCTGTTCATTTTATGGATGAATACTAAGTCAAAGGCAATAAAAGCATTCTCCCTTAAACTGGGGGCAAAATAAAGAAACAAGACAAGAAATCAATAATCCTTCACTGTTGCTCCCCAGCTGCTACTGCATGTCACCAGCTTTCATGCTGCAGAGCTTTACAGTGCAGTACTTTGGGAAAACAGAGGAGTCAGGAGTGACCTTCAGGTGCAGCTGTGCCTGGTGACTCCCAGGGAGCCACAGTGAATGTGGCGGCAGGGACACAGGCTCTGTCTCAGCACCACTTACTGACACACACAGACACATTCTGCTCATTACCTGATCTTTAAAGAACATTTTGAGAGGCTTTCCCTGCCCCCATTTTTTATTATTTACATTATTGCTACTGCTAGATCCTATTTAAAGGAAGAAATGCCTCTTCCTGATAGTATCTTTCTTCTCTTAAGAAATAAGATTTCCAGCAGGAACGTAACTTTTGTGTCCATCTATCCAACTACCCAACCATTACTGTCCTACTTTCAAAGGCATGTGTAATGAGAAATACATTATTTTGTTACTGCTCTGCACATATTAATATCTGGATATTTACAAGATTTAAGATATTCTGTAGTAAGATTATTATTCACTTGCATTTTTTTCTCATTTCAGAAAGACTCTGAAGGTTAAGTCTTATCTCACTTTATATATGCACAGTTACCATTACCAACAGTAATGTCATTTTTCCATTTTTCACAATATATAAACTTTTATATTTATACTAATAACCCATCTTACCAATCAATCCCCCTGTGGTAGTTATTTCTATTAAAGAACTGTACCTCCTCAAAGGTTTTTGGGCTGGGGGAGTTACTAATGATGGAAGGATGCATGACCAGGAACAAATACAAGGCTGTGGTACCTGCAAATAGGATAAAAGTCCAAGATTTAAAAGAAAAACACACACACACAATTTTAGGGGATCATATCCGCAGATGGGACTAACCAGCTTTATTCCATTTTAAGTCACTGAGGGGATGTTGATTTATGTCACATAAGATCCTGCACTTTCTGAGCTAGAATTAGGACATATAAAGAACCGTAACTAGTTAATGCAAACAACTGGAGTACCAGTGTTGAAATCCGTTTTTCCAAATGAAAATAGTTGTGTTTTAAAAAATAATCATTTATGTATATGAGATTGTCACAAAAATATTTTTAAAATCTTGCATTCATTAGCTTCTGGGGATTGGTGAATTTTGCAATTTTCTGATTACAGAGAAGAAAAAGAACCATTGAGTAAATTTATAAACGAGTGCAATCTTGTAACTAAAACTGCCCATTAGGAACTTCTTGACTTGAAAAAAATGCCAAGAAATAACAATACTCTATAAACAAGACTCATGCAAGAATTTGCAATTCAGAATCCAACCCATTTGAAACATGTCTCTGTCCTGTCCTTTTCCTTCTTCCCCTTTGACAAGAGCTTGTCTGTCTTGTTCACCTCTTTATCAAAGTTTACTCATTTTGACATAAATGACACACACACGAACCCTGCATTTTCAATGTGCACTGACTGCTGTTGTAACTTACATGATTAAGCTATATTTGCATGGTATGCGAAAATAAAAAAATGCTGTTGGACAGCAAGATATCTACACAGCAGCCTGAGTCAGCAGTGATTAATTGTTTTACGTATTTGAACTTCCACACAGCCTATCTTGCTGCAATAAAAGAAAATCTCACCAGTTTTCTGGGGTCCTACAACCAAGAATTTTGGTAACCGATCACAGGTTTTTTCCTTAGACCAGATATCTTTGTGCCGTTTGTCATCACAGGGGTTCTAAAACAGAGAAGAAAACTCAGAATTTCATTGGTAATCACATTTGGAAACGTTCATATATAAATTACCTATTTTTTGCCCATGTACAAATATTCTTACCAGAAATTATTATTTTTCCTTATGACTGAAACCAATGCATTCCAGAACTATTCCAGCGACTCAGAATGGTATTTCCAATGTAACCAGGTCAGAACCTGATTCGCTTAAGAGTCTGGAATTTTGTTAAAGTAGAAGCATGTTGAAGAAATACATCCTACACATCTATAGTTGCCCCACTCCTGTAAACAGCTACCACACTATATATGCTGCATTTTAAAACTAAAAGACTAAGCTGATTATGATTTAAGCCTTTCTATTCACAAATACATATTCTGATCTTCCAATCCAAATCAGTACCTAATATTAATCTTGAATCTTTGCTGCTTCACAACTGAATCGGTTTAAATTTGTTCTGGAAATGCTACTCACAAACAAATTTTGACCCTGTTGTTTGGCAATACTGCACTGAGATGAAGAGACTTATCTTCACATACGCCTCTGAGGTTTAAGAATATATACCTGTATTCAAAATCACATCAACTATGGACTAAATACACCACATACGGTATGTCTTAGTCACTCTAACTTAAAAATGTCTTTTCCAAGTAATTATATTTTTTCAAGTAATTTGGCTACAGGCTAATTTCCATTCTAAAAATTATTCTGTTCTAGTATTATGCAAAATCCTTGACATTTTCCCCTCTAGTTCAATGTTTTATTCAAAACCAGCATGAATTTCAAGATGCCTATGTAAGTACAAATTTGCCATCTCAGACCCTAAGTTGGCAATTCAATATTCAACGCTGGAAAACATTTTAGTAAGCAAGCTTAAATACGTTCTTATGTTTGATTTAGTAAAGTTTGCTCCTTAGAGCATTTCCACCAAGCCATCTTAATCAGGTTTTATTTGGGATAATATTATCACTGTCAGGACTCAGCTATCTACAGCTTCTTGGCAAACTTTTTCCTTGGACAGCTCCCAGCCTACTGTGAAAAAATTCTGATTATCTCATCTACTTCCACTTGGCTAATTAGGGTATCCATGGTCTTAATGCTCTTTTCTTTTTTTGGATGCCCTCTTCTCCTTACACACTTGGAAAAAAACTAATTTCTTTAACTGCTAGAAGATGCATATAAATCTGCCTGTCAAATGCTTTATTCCTGTTAGTTCCAAAAGGAGAAGAGAAATAACACAACATGCACTTGCCTGCCTTTCACCACATTTTTAAAGGCAAGTAGTGTCACAAATAAAACAAATTAAAGATAATTTTAATTACACATCCTAATGCATATTAATTTCATGGCCTTTCATGAGTGACAGGGACCACAATCACATCCTGAAGCTTCAGTTGCTTGTTTTAGGGAACCAACTTAAAAATATACTGCTTTTCTCTACAAGAAACTGAAACTAAGAATTAAAAAAAAAAACAACAAAACACCACAACAATTTTTCTCTGATCTCTTGCTCAGCCTTCACCTGCCAGAGAGGGTCCTTCTGCTCAGGGAATAGCTCAAAATACTTGTGAGCCAGCTGGACTGGGGGAAGGGTTTGCAGTTTCAGGTTTGTCCAGGTATGCACGAAGTTAGCCAGATTGACAAAGGTGTACAAGCCCAGGCGGTCGTTCCCGTAGTTAGACAAGTGTGTCATGAAGATGCTGATCTGCGGGAGACAAAATGAAGAGCACAGCTAGAGTCCTTGCATCACTAGATGGCAGTGCAGCCCTAGGTAATGTGCATCTCATTTGCATTTTGTTCTTAAAGCAGCAAGCCTTGCATCACATTCACACAGCTCTTACTAGCCTGGCCCCGCACTCAATTACAGCCTTCTGCCCAAGTCAACTCAATGCAAGCAATGAGGAAAATGCTGGAACAAGTCCCATGAGCTCTGTGAGCTGCAGGATGTGCAATGCTACCCTGGGGTTGGGCAACACTGACATCATCTTGATGGGCACTTACTTCAGAGGATACAGCAAAAACAGTGCCCGCAGGTTTACTTTAAGAGGAATACAAATGCAATGCTAAAAACACAATTCCTGTTTTCATGGAAGACTAAAGAAGCCACAGACTAGGGAAGCAGCTGAGTTCTATTCCTGTGACTTCAATATGTAAAACAGACCCAAAAATATCTGAAACCTGAGTACTTTCAAATAACTGCATGGAATATTCCCAAACAAAAACCACCAATAGTTTTAAGGCGGCTGGTATGTTACTCTCTCAGTATCTTACTATGAAGGTGATACTCACTCAGATACACCCTCCCATTCCAGCCCTTGCTCCTACTGCACTTGTGCGCTCCCAATGGAAGCAATGCTTCCATGCAGGTTTCTCACAGGAAGGGCATTTTTGGATATGCCTAAACCGAGCTGGTGAACACAGCCAGAATGCACAGACTGCAAGGATGGGCTCTCAGGGACTGAGCAAGGGCTGCAGACAGAACCCCCTGTTTTCCACAGGGATCCCTTTCCAAGGAAATATTTCACGGCAGTCTGCTCTTACACTACAAACCTTGCCTGCAAACCCTCGCCTCTCCACCAGCGATTTCTTTCTTAAAGTTCTTTTTAAAGTAGAACCCCCCCAAGATAAACTCTCCAGACTAATTTCCATTAAAAAATTAGAAACATGACACTTTTTACAAATAAATCTGCTAATGTCATGAATGAGCAATTTCTATTTAAAGTAAAACCTGAAGTAAGCCACTTCAAAAACTGAAAAGCTTATCATGGTCATAATGCTGAAATTAGTTCAGGAACTGAAGTTAATCTTTTGGAAAGGAATTTCAGTCCTCAGCTTAAAGAAAGAAAAAGAAAATAATAAAAAGCTGGTATTTACAGTAAAATCAGAAGATACACACTGCTAAATCACTAGGAGATGATCTTTCTTTGTGGGTAGTGAAAACCCCTTCCCTTTAGGCACCAGATGTGTAACCTTTTCAAGTTTCCTTTTTGATCTCAGTTCTCAAAGCAGGAACAGAGCAGCCACAGGACTATGCTGTTCTCACTAAAGTCACAATCAGCAGGTTTCCATAAAAAAGGTTAACCTGCTTTCCTGACAGCCCCTTTCTTTCCTACATGTGGGCTGACCTCTGACATTTTTAATGTCAATTTCCCTCCTGGCAACTCCTTACCTGCCAACAGCTACTGCACTGCCATGGAAGAAAAAGCAGAAGAAGTTGAAAAGATTGCTAGCTCAGAAAAAATAAAATTATTCTTTCCCTGAAGAGAATATCACTGTAATTTAAAGAATGTCAGTACAGGCTGAGAAATTGACTGGACCTATCATCATAAATAATTTCCAGCATATAAAACTGTGTCAGTGAAGGGGAAAAACTACCCAAGACCTAAGCTCCCATTTTAGTTGTATTTTTTAAGTCAAATACTTTATGGTTAATTATTTACAGCACAAAGATGATCAAATGCTGGTTGAAAACTTAAATGGCCGAAGCTTGTAAAGAAATCCATACTTAGCCAAGCAGATACATGACCCAATACACGACTTTACATTGTAGAAAAAGACTTTTCTAGATGGCATCATAAATATCACAGATCAGCTGAGAGGGATGGTGGATCACTCCCCACTTCCCTGTGCCGAAGGATGGGAACACACACCAATCCCCTTCCATCTGCAGGTGGTGCCATTTCACACCAGGACAAAACATAATGATTATTTTTTTCCTTTCCATACTGGGTTTATGATGCTGTAATTTGCTCTACTATACTACATCCTGAGTCATTCAAGCAAGTTCTAATTAACAAGAATCATTATTCTTTCTCTGCAACTAATATCATGCTATGCTTCTAAAGATTTACTCTCTTGGAACCACCATCCTTTTAGGATTCCTTCAGGAGCTCTAAAAGGAATCCTTTGTGGCCACGTCCCAAGGCTAGACCTAGTAAATAAGACTATTGGTTTAATAATCTTCCACCTCTGGGAAATGCCATAAAATACAAACAGAACTTCAAATATTTCTTTATTCCTCCTTCAATAGGGAAGCAGCTGTGAACAGATTTATATTTACTCTAACAAGCATTTTAACCTCCCTTTCAGATAAAAGGAGCTTATTTGATTTTATTATTTCCAGCACTCTGCTCAAATAATTTCTTTCAGGCATCTCAGCATTTTCTCTATTTCAGAGCAGAAGGATCACCCTTTTTTAGCTGTTCCTCATAAACAAACCATCATCTTGGTTGCACTTGAATGCACACTCTCCACGGGACTTAATATCCTTCACAAGGGAACTGAAATGGAATGCAGGCAGTTTTTAAAATGATGGTTTGGGACTAAATCTGGCCTCTGGGCAGCAGCTCCTTTGCTGCTCTCACACATTTTCAGATCAGAGCTGCGAAGGTGCTCTCCTGTGCTCAGCCTTCTCCTTCTCCTCTCCTCAGGATTTTCTTGTTCCCCAGAGTGAAAGGGTCTAAGTTACATTTGCTCTCCTTCCCCAGTCCTGATCTCATTTGGGATTCTGACTGGTACTGCAGAAATGTAGGGAAATGAGAATAAGCACTCAGGAGAAAGAGCTTTTATCTTTTTGACTGCTCATTCTATACAGTGTATTTCCTTACTACAACATTTCCCAGTTAGAGGCAATAGCTTCTAGGTCAACAAACCAGAGCTGAGACCAAGAAGGAGCTGCTGCTATTAAATCATGTCTCAGGGAAAGATGAACCAGCATGACCTAATTTATGTCTCAAGAGCAGAGGGATGTTTGACAAACAACTTACACAGAATGAAACAATGCAACAACTTACTCAGCTTCGAGTGATGGATGTTAACTAGCTGGGTATTTTAGAAAATACTGATCACAACAAAATCATGACTATTAGGATGCTGCACCTATTGAAATTATACAAGGACACTACTCAAACTGAGTTTCTGGAGTCTTGGTAACAGCTGCTGTTTCCTGACAAAACAGAGCTGCCTGCCTCCCAAAGGAATGATATTATCATTCCCAAAAGTGACTAGCCATTCCCAGGGCTCCTGACTTCTTCCCCTGGCGTCAAGGGGTCTCTCTTAAGCTGCCAGGATCAGACCCCAGAGCAGAAAGAAGACTTTTTTCAGACATCAACTGCAGCAGTGAGGGAAGTGGAGGGAAGTCTGAGACTTGCAGGACACTGATGATCTTGAAGAGTTTAATTATTTTGGCATTTCAAATCTAGAACTAGAAGAGCTGGTATAAGATAAAACAGGTAATGGACACTTGTTACATACTGGGCACTTATTTTTTTACCATATATAGAGCTATTGCAGGCAATTCCACCTTGAATAAATTCCTACTAATAAACCAGTCATCAAGGTACTTGAGTCAGAGGCACTAGGTCACGCTCCCATCAGTGCAAGTGCAACAGCATTACAAGGTAGCACTGAGGCCTCCCAACTCAATGAAGTTATGCATAACCCTTCTAATAGAAGTTAAATTATGATTTAACAATTAATTCTGTGGTCTCGGCTAGGCCCTCACAGCAGATGCATTACCAATTTGGAATATTGCTGGTATTTTAGATACTGAGCACAGGTTTACAGGCTATGAGAGCACATCCAACTCTCAGAACACCTATATTCCAATTAGTTTGGACTTGTGCACACTGTTTGCGGTCCTGCTGTTGTTTCCAAGTTACTCCAAACAGTTTTGTTTCGGCTATTCAGAGACTCAGTAACAGCAGGTTTTGCTCCATTAGACTGCCAAAGTGATGGAACAAAAAATCAGAGCAGAGTCTATACTGAATAAGTATTTTTAATAGCTGAAAGACAGTCCTTTCAGACCTGGATGGTTGCAGAAAAGCTGCGTTGAATTCCACCATGGAGATTCCAGCTTGCAACTCCCTTTTTAGCCCTGAGGTTGTCCTGCTGCTTTCACAGCTGCCACGGACCTGTCCACTCCATTTGGAGTGGTGTCTCCACCATAAATACAATGGAGGCAGGGAAGAGTTATGAGCTCAAACAAAATCATGTATTTGATGTAGTTCTGAATTGTTGATCTGACAGGCAGGAACCTCAAGTTTATTTTCTGCTGCTGCTCATTCCCCTTCTGACTCAGTAATGGTACTACTGCTCAAAAGACTTGCTTCACTCAAAACGACTGGCACAAAGCTTTCCATTCAAGAATTTTAAGGATCACAGAAGAGTAAAGATTTCTGATTGCCACCATTTCAATGCATTTCCTGCCCACTGTTACAAGGAATCAACTCTAAAGAGACAGATATTCTTGTCTGTTCCACAGCCCCTCCACACTGCCTGCTCACTTAGGAATTTTTTTTTTCTTTCTTATTCCACCCACAAAATACCAGACTCTGTCTGGCTTTTATGGGTGGGTTTTGAAGAATAGATAGGAAGGCAAAGAAAACTTGAGTTCTGCAGTCACCCAAAATGCTTGGCCAAACTGATTTCTCCCCCTGCCCCTACTGATGACAACTATTGCTGGAGTTACAGGCATGAGAGGACAGGGGAGAGATGAAATTGATGCCTTTCTCATCTATGAAATGGGGCAAGCCTGTCAAACTGAACCATCTTTCCTGCTTCTCACACTCAGTACAGTTAAATATGAGGTTGTGCCAAGCAATATGGACAGAAAGGGAAGATCTGAGTCGGAATGTTTTTGATTTCTATTTTCTTCTGCAGTGCCAGTTTACGGTCACATTAAGACACAGCAAGTTCTGCTGATGCTCATACAAATCCTCTCATTTTCAGTGCTAAAGGAGATAATTTCTCCCTTGCTGCAAGTCAATTAGCTTAATAACAGCTCTACTCACTGCAACTGGGGAGAGGTAAAAATTAGAAGAAAATAATACTTAGAGCTGAACGCACACAAAGATTACAATTATTTTAAGATCAGTCCAAGTGCCTAAAGCATTAACAGCCTTTCCTATTCATCAGCACTGCTGTAACCATGTCAAGAGCACACAGCTGGCTACACATTAGATTCATTGTTGGGCTGTCAACCATTTGAAGGCTGTCACCAAATTCCTCTCCACAGGGCATTTTCCCTTTCCTTTCCATCTGCAGACACACAGTACTTTTCAAGGAAGTGCACATAAGTGCATGTAATGCAATTACTGCATTCTGTTTGTTCTACTTAGGGGCAGAAAAGGCATGGAAAAATTTCGTGAACTGTTGGTTACCCTTCAACATTCATCTCATAGGATAGAAAAGCTCGAGATCTGTATCTTCTGCAGTTCAAAGGATCTGAGAAGCAATGGTACAGTTGACAGCAGTGTCTATACTGACCTCTTCATTATACATAGCTCAAAACCTAATGGCTCACTTCCTACAAGGGACAGATTTAGCAAACTGGTACAATTTCATTCTAAGAAACACTGAACAGAGATTTGTTTTACTAATCCAAGATCTTAACCACATACTGCAGAGAGAGATGGATCTGAAATCACTGAAGATTCTAACTAGTTTATAAGGAAAAATACTTGCTAAAATGTTTTAAGGACAGTACAGTTGTATGAAAACCAGTAACAACGTGAGACAATAAACCAGAGATGTGTCTGACTGGATAAGATACTCATCACTACACACTTCTACAGTGCACATTTTCCTTGCAGCTTTGCCCCAGAATTCCCTGGCTAAATCAGTGCAAGTCCCTCAATCTCCCTGAAAGTCAATTATTCAGCTGATAATGTGGGAGAAATAATGCCAGTATACCACTAATACAGGCTGCTCAAGCTTGCTTTTTCTGTTCCTGTGAAACATTTTGTGCAAGATCCTGACATAGCACGATCTTGCCCGTGGGCTGCTGCAGCCAGCAAGATTTTTAAGAGGAGATAGACACACAAAATATTACTTGAAGAATGGGTAATAGTGTTCTCTTGGTGCTTGGGCTCTTTTTAAGCTTAGTGGCACTTCAGAATTTGGGATGGCTTACAGGAATCGTGGTCAGGATCAGGTGCCAGCCACCAGTACAGGGGTACCAATGCAAACGACAGGAACACAACATGCCAACCATGAGATTTGCTACTCCACCAAGCCAACTGCTGGTTCCCAGCGCCACAAACAGCATCTGCAGAGCAGGATTTCCTGAGGCCTTCCATACCTGCAGAACGCCTGCTTGTACAATGGGAACCCTGGGAACAGGGCCATCCCACTGGTTCTCATGACAAAAACTCACAGCTGCACACATGGTCCTGTGGGTTTTTTGGTTTATCCCGCACACGGTGGTTGATCAAGCACACTGTAAGGAGGCAGAGACTCTCTTACACCACTGCAGAGCCAAAGCACTGAGAAATTTTGGGCTTCATTCTTAGGGGCATTTATTTCAGACTAGGGTACTCAGTTCTTGAAGTCTCAGCCTGGAAACTTACACTTCAAAAATGATATTCACTTCCAAATTAAATATAATGAAGAAATTCGTTAAGATTAGCATTTAATCCACACTCACATTTTCCAGGTTTGGAAACTAACTATTTATGTCATTGTTTAGCTGACATTGTAATGATTCATGGGTGGTGTTTTCTCTTCTTAGTTTTGTATCAGTGAAAAATAAAGTTTTGAAAATGCCTCATAATAGAATTTTTGCATCCTCTCAACAGCTGTGTGTTTCACATAAAGAAATCCCAGCAATTTCAATGAAAACACAAGAAAGCTTATGAAATCCAAAATGCTACTCCATAATTAAACAGACTACTAAAGCTACTTAGTCTTCATTTTAATGTCTAAATTTTTGTCCAAATCTGCTTGCAAAGCATGACATAAATACATGCAAGACCTAAATGCCACAAAGATACAAACCCCAGTCCTTAAACTGACTATGTGCCAGGCTAATGCTTAGAACCTCAGGAACTGTTTACAGGCAGATATTTAGAAACCAGATGCATTCTCTTTTCAAAGGCACTCCTTAGAAGGGTCTTGGGCAGATTTTAGCATAGTATTCATTTACAGTTATATTTAGCAAATACTGCATTTAGCTTCTGTTCTTTTAGCCTGTATCGTATTTGGGATATAATTTTCAGAAGTAGGTGATCACAAAGTCTGCACAGCAATGCATGAATCAAAGACCTAATTGTAATGTGTAAAAAGACATTATTGTACTCACATTCCAGGATGTTAGGCAGACATGATCAAACCTCCATGATGAATATCAAAAATCAGGGATGTTTCACTGCTTGTCTTCCCTTCCATTCTCTTAATTCTTTTTATTTAAAAGGCTTATGCCTCAAGTAATCATACTAAATTTTGCTGTTTCCCTACAGTGTAAAATAGTTTTTGGCTGTTGTGGCTGTATTTCAAGGTGAAATATATTTTGTCCTGACTCAAAATATTGTTCTGCACCTTCCTCTAATTTGCTCACCGAGTAACTTCTAGTCAAAACCCACATATTTCCAAACAACTGCTGGCTGGTGCCAATACCCTCCCCACCCAATGAATTTTCCAGGTCTCAGCTCTATCAAACTGGGGTTGGAAGCAGATGGTCTTGAAGGTCCCTACCACTCTACACCATTCTATGACTGATTCTATTGTGTGTCTGGAATGATACACATCAAAGCCAGGACTGCAACACTGCCACCCTCTCGAAGGGAAACCACATGTGTGCTAAAGAAGTCAAGTTTTTATTTCCCAATTCTGCTATGTGAACATGAAAAAGGGGAACAAAACACAGTAACTGCTCTCAAAGAGCCAAAACTATAGCCTGAAAGAATATGGGGCTTGAAAAATACACCTGCATATAAATTGCTGAAATAGCTTTCAGAAATGGTTTCCCTTTGGACTGCATTACATTGCAGAAGATTAAAAAAAGGACACAAAATATTTAGGCTTATTCCAAAAAATATTTAGGTTATTCCAAAAGATTTGAGTGGAAATATGTTTTGCTCCCTTTGGTGTTTCCCGCGACTACATTTCCATAAAACAGCAGAATTTTATTTATACGTTTGATTTGGATCCCAAACAAAAACCTCATCTAAAAGCTTGTCTAAAAGCTCAGTTTTGAGGCACACCATTTTGAAGTACTACACTGCTCTCTTCTGTCAGTACTCTGTAGTTTCAGCACCTCACTTCTTGTTTATCTTCCATTAAAGAGAAATGAAAGGTTAAGCAGATATGGTTCATTTACTCAGATCTTTTCTTTCAACTGTGTGGTTCTTTTACTTGGATCTCTTCTTTGAAGCTGCTATGAGAGAGCAACCGAAATTTCTCAAAACTGAGTGGAGCCCAAGCATCCCTTGCTTGCAGTCTTCTCACCTCAATAAGTGCTCCCAACACTTGGCATCACAACTTTGGCACAGCATAGAAATGGACTTTACCTGAGATACTTGTAGCAGGTCTTCACATTCTAATTCTTTGAAATATTAAATCACAGGGATCTTGTTTCATGCAAAAAGTAAAGAACAAGACAGGCTGGCACTGCTGCATTACTAACAAAACAGATGTCAAAAACAGGTGGAAACTGCTTTGTACAACTAACAGAACACATATAATATTAGAACTTAACTAAAATAATTGAAAAAGCAAAAGAACTCACTGTCAGTAACCATTACTGTTTGGGAGACCCAGCTGATCAGCCCTGAAACATTCAGTAACTTTTTCTTCAATTAATTTTTAAAAAAACATTTACAAATTCCACTGTACTTACAGGATTGAGAACCACTGTGAAAAACAACTCTCCTCCTTGAATACTTTTGTCTAATTCCTTTGGACCTCCAGGATACTCTTTATAGAAAATGGTGTGGGTGAATAAGCCACAAGTTTGTCTAGGAAGCACCTGAATTTATGAAAAATACATAAAAAATTCAAGAGCTTATACTTTTAATGAGATGATAAAAGTCAGAGAAGTAACATATACCAGATAATTGCTGGGTATATTTGGCCTCTCAACTTTGCTGCAAATCAATACTGATCTAGATGAATTATTATCACTAAAATCATAGCATCCAAAAATTCCTCATATTTTGTTTGAAATTGGAGACTGATCTCTATCACCAAATTACAATTCCAGAGCCTCCTCAAACTCATTCTGTCCCTAACACCTCATCCTAAATCCAAGTATTTGAAGTCTAAAGTTTTAAAATAATGTGAAAGATAATCTAAAATATTATCAGTCTATATCGTATCAATCAGTTCCACTTTTATCTGAATGATGGCTTTGTTGTAAATTTAAGCTCTAATTGGAAAGGCAAATTGGGTTTTTTTTGGCTTAGGCATCACCCCCAATAATTCTATTCCGACATGGGGAATTTTGCCAGTAATGCTGACCTTATAAGAAAGATTAACTTCTCATTCAACTGTGCTATTTCTTTAAGACTGGTTGAAATACATAGTACAAGCAAAATTATTTTTAAGAACATTCCAAGAACAAAGCTTTTGAATATGAAGAACTACTAAATGGAGTTATGTTTTTCATCAGCAACTCAAAATATTTTCTCCTGAATTCAGAAAATAATTTACTGGAGAGTATTTCAACTATGTCTATTCCCTATGGAAAATCAACAGCTGAGTATGGATGTTCATGTATAATGCTCACCTGGGATTGTTATGATAGATTAACTTTTTAAGCATAGAAATGCCTTATTTAACACTAGCTGTGGTTTTGTAGATACTCTTTATTTCTTGCAGTTTGATTTCTCAGTATTTTTTTCTTGTGACGTAGAGAACACTGTGATCACGGACTGTAAATTGTGCTGTCAGAAAATGTATGGAATTTGTACATCTGCTATAGACTTACTTAAGTTTTTAACAAACCTTTGGGTTTCATAGAGGAAATATGAGAACAATTTTTCACAGAGGCAGGGAATGAAGCTGTACTGGATGGGAGGTGCTCTGACAAATCTGACACAACAATGTTCCTACTGAGTGTGTTCATTACTATTAGCCTGCAGATGTAAAATATTGATGCATTTGCCCTGGAGAACTGAAAGCTTGAGACTCCCTGAGCAGGTGGTTTTATATGACTGGTTTTGGAAATAGATTTTTGGCTGCAGTGTCCTCGTGTTAAATCTCATGATGTGTTTTAAAATGACGTGTTTTTACAAATATTTATGGAAGGGATTTTTGGAGATTCTGAGTCAATCTGTCTTCCCCAAATGCTCTGTGCTCCCTAAGCACATCCACAAACCCATTATCTCACACAAAGTGATTGCTTTGAGGAGTACAAACTGTAGCTCAACCCCATATTGGTGTCAGTTTTGTTCCTAGATTTCTGGAGATCATTTTCATTTGCTTCACTCAAAAATAGATCAAAATGTTAAAATACTACTACTTAGCTTAGGAAAGTGGTATCCATGGCAACCCAAGAACAATACCAGAATTCTGTTCTAAGTGTTGTGCCAAGGCTCTCGACCTCCCAAAAGTGCCTGTTGCAGCCAGAGGTACAACAGGGCCCCCATTCACTGCTCTGCCACGTGCTCCAAAAGCAAGTTACTTGGGAACATGCCACCAAGTATTTTGGAAAGCTGTTTTGAAACACTTGTGAGGTAATACTGATGAGATGTGAACCCGAAATAGCCTCCATCCCAGTGCCTGGATGGCAACAGCACGACCCTTCCATGTCAGTTGGGTACAAGCCCTTCTTTTGGCAAACGTGGCCGTCAGTGACAGTGCTGGGAGTTAGGTAATTCAGGAAAACAGTGGGGTTTGAGAGCACTTCGGTAGCTTGGAGGCGGTGTGGGGGATGTCTTCCTTCCCCGTAGCTCCTGAGGCTCTGGGTTAAACCAGGCTGCAAAGCCCAGCCGGCATTTGTGTATGGCAGGAAGCCAAACAAGGGCAACCATGCACAGTGCATAGGGGAGACAAAAATATGTACCCACGCAGATTCAGATTCTGAGGTGGCATAACCTGGCAATACTCTTTTGTAGTTAATGGCACCATGCAAATTTAAAACACGATAGAAGTCTAACCCAGCATATTGTGTTAAATGATGCAAAATTGGCTTTTTCCTTGAGCTCTCTGAACCAGCATTAACTACAGGACTAGAACAGCTAACAGCCAGTTAACTGCTGTCAGCAGGGTGCCTGGATGCCACCTTCATCAGCAGAAACATCACCAGCAACAGACTGATTTTAATTAACAAGACACTCTGAAATATACCTTGCTACTTATGCATAGCAAGTTGTGATTCTCACAGTGTGAACTCTTAGGATATCCTGCTTTTCCACTTAAGAGGAAATTGTTCATGAAATGGCAGAGTACAAAATGAACATCAGAAACACAACTCACCATGATGTTTCTGTGGATGAAGCCTCGTCTATACCTTGCAGGTTTCAGATGTGGGTATTCTTCTGTGCTGGTTACTCTGATGTTCCAGACCTTTTTCCAGGCATCATAAAGTTGAACGTGTACTGGATAGACTCCTGAGTGGTGTGGAGCCACTGCATAGCCCAGGTCAGTTGGAATACCATGTTCCTAAAACATGACAGAACAATGGCTGCACTCAAAAATTTAAGAAACTTGATGTTTTGGCATTTCTCCAATGCTTTGTTCGTGAAAGACCAAGAACAGGCCTGAAATGCAAATAACAGTAATATCAAAACATGATGATCTGGAAGAAGATGGAGGGCAGAATGGTGAAGATGAAATACAGGATTTTAAGACAAAAGCTTTTTTAGAAAATATTTTTGTGCGTAGGCAGGGAAGAAGGATATAAAGGCATTTTACATTGGTTTATTTCAATCTACATGAAACAGAAAGCTGCACACTTTCAAGTTCTTGCAAATAATTTGCTCACAAACTCTGATTTCAGAGAGATAATCACTGGCACAAACTCAACACAACACGTAGCATTTGGCTGCTACAACTACAAAACCACAATTTCCACTACATGTCCCTTCACAATTACTTGGATGAGGAGCTGAATTTCAGAGTTACTGCAATTCCCCTCTGGTCCATTCAAAAGACAAATCTATTTTCAAAAACCAGCTTGACTACTTCAGTGTCATGTTAAAAATGGAAGACAGAGAACCACTTGTAACAGTCTACAGGCAGATGCTGTACAGTAAACCCTTCTGCAGCACATGTCCTATTTTTGAAGACTGCTGGCATTTGCACACCTTGGTGCCATTACATTCTCTTCACACCCAATGCATTTTTCTTCAGGTTACTTTTCAAAGGAACAGTATATAGCAGATAGTCCTTGGTTGTCTGATCAGTGGAATGCACAGTCCTTAAGATATCAATTTTGCCATGATTTAGGAAGACTGCCCTTGCACTGCCTTTGTATTCTTGGAGTTTTTAATATGGCTTGAATTGATACAGTCACCTTCACCATATTTCTTAATCACACTGTGCGTGCAAAGCAAAGCATTGGCTGATACCTGGACCTCTTCCTTTGAATCAACTTGGTACTAAAACACATGAAAATCTCTAGAAAAATGGGGGGGTGATGTTAGTAAAATCAGTTATTGTGTGTAACAGACATGCCTGGTTCAGTCACAGTGTAGAAGCCTGAGTTCCTTATGTTTAAAGAATGGTGAAATTCATGTTTCCTTTTAGGAATTTATGGTACACATAAAAGGCACCACGTGTAATCTGCCAACCAGGAATGAGTAGCATCTGCCCCACTGGTTGTGCTGAATGAGAAGATAAAGTGTAGATACTCCATCAATTACGCCACTTTAGACGATTTAATTCCATCCCAGATAATCCAATTCTTCTTCCTTTTATCTTTCTTACTGCCCTTAAGCATGCATAAACATCAGTAAGGAAAATATTCACAGATCATGTAAGAAATTGCATTCTCTAACATCCCACTGCATCTCCTTCATTTATCTATAAACAAAAGTCTGATTTTTAAGGCTTCTCCCCTCGAGTTTCACAATAGGCAGTAATAAGAATATAATCTAAATCTTTCACTCGAATAAGGGGCCTATCATTTTCAATGAATTAATGTCTCCATTATTTCTCACTGACTGTTATTCCCCAGTTGAGCACTCCCACACAATACACACACGGAGTGAATAATGCAGCAGGCATCAGCAATTTTGGCCTCTTTCAAAAGAGTGGCTACCTCTCTCTGTAATTAATTTAAATACTCTGAGCAAATGAAACATAGCGAGTAGCTTCATGTCTGTATGTCTAAACATGAAAAAAAATTAACAGAAAATATCTGTAAACATTACGAGCATGGAAAGTAGTGAAGAAAACGGCAATTGCTAAAGTTACATAAACCAGGGTTGAAAATGCATTATCCTTGTAACACTCTAATGATTACATCCTGCACACTAATCCCAGAGGATGCCTTAGGTCACACCAGACCTACAAGGACCTACTGGATTTCCAGTGGACCTTGCACCAGTACATAGAATCATATTAAAAGTGCAATTCTGGACACAAGAGTTTTAAATTTTCAGGTATCTAACACCTACTATAACACTTTCTTGAAAGGAAACATTAAAGTAGAGCTGTCCTGTACTCAGTACAACTACAATTTACAGCAAACTAGGTGAAGTCTTTGTTTGAAAGAAACCATGTGTCTCACTTAAAAGCCAAGATTTCAAATACAAACTTTAATTGGCTGATAGTCAGGTCGGTCGTTTTCTCCTACACTCACTGACGCATGACCATTAAGCACATTCTTGGTTGTTCTGGTATTTCAAATCCCCCTGCTCCTTCCAGGAACAAAGCCTTCACCTGCCAGCTAAAGAGCAACCAGTGGATTTTGAAAAGGAAAAAGTAAAATTAGGCTATTGTAAGAGCAAAAGCAGTTCAGCAAACAAGTTATGACTGCTGAGATATATTGATACAATTAGGTCTTAACACCAGACCCCCTCTCTAGACAAATAACATGTTTTATGTATGGCAATTTTGGTTTATTGTATGAATTTAACTGTGATCTGTTTCTCCAATATCCTCAGACCTAAAATCTGTTTTGATTTTTTCTTATATTCTCACTGAAACATTTTGATTCAGAGCTTTGCTGTGAATAAATAATTAGTAGAGGCAATGCTTTTCAAAACAAGTTTACATAAAGTTGATGCAAAGGGAATGTACAAAATGTTATTGGATATCACTGCAGAATTGCATCTTTAAAAATGTGGCACACTTACCTAACCCTAACATTCAGTAGTTTCACAAAGTCATTTGCTACCTTTCAATGGAGTATTTATTCTTTCAGAAACCTGTTTTTTTTTTCTTTTCTAAACAGAATAATGGTTTCTGAGCACCTAAATTAAATAAAAAATGCAAAAATATAACTCACTAAGGCAAATTTTTTGTTGAGGATCATCTGCTCCACCAGCGAGGACTCATTGTGGAAGAGGTGTGGCTGCATGTGACTCCACATGTGGGGAAACCACCAGAACTCATCCACAGATCTCAGCAGCAGGTCATCACCCTCATCCTCCTCCTCAGTCCCTGCAGAGCAAATTTAAAAAAAACCAAAAAACCCAAACATTTCTGAAGTTTCTACTTTTATTATATTTTTACAAATGTTGGGAACAGTAACAATGATATTAACGTAATAAACTGTGACCAGTTAAAATACTTCCTGCTGAGGCACTGGTGACAATATGGGACAGTGAGGACCACTTGGCTGGCCCATATCCTATTTAATACTCTTTCTTTTATCTCTCCTATTTCTATATGGCTTTAAAACAAAATTATTTTAAGGGATAACATATACTGCTATATTTCTACAGTAGAGATGAACCAATCCAAGGATGAACTGTGGTAGCTCAACAGATCCCTCAGTGAAATCAATACAAAATTTTATGTGATTGGTGAATTTACCACTCAAAAGCAGACTGAAAGGAGCTAAATTTTAATAAAAGGGGGAGAGGCATTTAATCTGTTCCACACCAGCAACTAATGCAGGAACACAGCATGCTAAAGCTCTTAGGACTCTATCATTCCTACTTGTCCTCACACTAGACAAAACGCCATCAAAATCAAAGTAATTTTAGTGTTTGATTCTTACCTGTGTGATAAAATTTTCCTGAAAATCCCAGGTTGAAAGTAAAATTTGTAATCTGGGCTCTCAAAAGATTCTGAGTATCAAGCAGGGCCTGAAAAAGAAACAAACCAGCATATAAACATACCCGTAGAGAACATAACCTGGCACACAAATTTAACATAACAATATAAATATTTTTACAGTTATGTGCCTTTTCAATTGGTTTTGCTATTTAAAAACAGCTCTTTATGTATGACAGATAAGTACAGATATTTTCATTAGCACATAAAGATTAAAGACCGCATGAAAACTCCATCATTTTCCTCATGAAGATAACCAGCTACTAAATGCTGGGTTACTCCCTGAATCATGAGATGGGAACACAAAGGCACACAGAGAGGAAAGACCTTCCACCAGTCACTCAGTAAACCTGGGCCACAGCCAGGAATTCATTTCAGATCTCTTGTGCCCCCCAGCGCTGCTCCATTCACAAGGGTGAAGAGCAACTGTCAGAGTTACATTTCTCTGCATCAGCTCAAGTATATCCACAGCACTTCAGTCATGTTTCAAAATCATGGGCAAGGCAAAAAGAAAAAAAGAGACGGCAAGAAGCTAAATCAACCCTATTCCACATGAAAAAACTGGATTGCAGATTCGCCCCAATTCTGACTCATTTCTCAGACAGTGAGCATACTGAGTGTCAGCACTGTGTACTTGCACTAAAGCAGTACAAACAAAAAAACAGCATGTAGGAAGAAGGGGGAAGCATTATTCATCAGGTACAGCTTCACTTATTGGTTTCAATATGCTCTTCTTGATTTGTTACTCCTAAAATTTACATATCACATTCAGGAGTTCTCTCCCAGATGCTTACACCCTGCTGTTCCCTCGCTCAGTCTTTCAGGTAGAACAGAAGAAATCCAGCTTTCCAAACGTTGCAAAGCAAAAACAAAACAGACAAGCTAAGGTCATAGAAAAGTTTCCCAAGTCAACATACAGCATAGCACAATGATTTTAATAAAGTGGTTGAAAACATCACTATTGTCAGAGAAGCATAACTGTGTTATGAATGGAGAATGTATTTAACTGCACAAAAAAGATTAAAATAACTGGAGATTTTTCAAAGGTTGAAAGGTCTAGCAGGCACCCTACTCTTGAAATGCAAAGACAACTTAGTGCCTTGAAAAATATGATCCAGTAATTTAAATTACTTTCCCTGGACATTTTCATTATATAAGTGATTTACCTACATTTACATGCCAATGACAACAAAATAGTAGAAGTCCAGTCCAGGTGAGGTATTAAGCACAGTACACTCAACTTACAATCCCTTAAAATATGACCCATTTTACAGATTGAGGCAATATCCACCTTATTAGAGCACACAAGCTCTTCTTCAGGTCTTTCCCAGGGCTCACCTGGTAAAGATCATCCTCTTTCAGTGCAAAGCCTGAAAGCTGTCCTGTGAACAAGAGACATTCTAAAGGAATGAGCAAAGTGAACCACAGAATGGAGATAATTGAAACCAAGCTCCAGACTTATGAAGCAGAATATTAAGTGAAAAATCTTGCGATGCTGTAACAAGGGCTTTTGCACAGGCTGAGAGTGCAAAGATCTCCAAGGAGGCTTCTTCTCCTAAGGAAAGGCAGCAAATCTGCCCAGGACTTTTATGAAAACCAACCCTGGGCTGCTCTGAATCTATTCAATGAAATAACTTGATCTCTGCATGATTACAAAGGTAGGAGGAAAATAAACCAGCTATTCCCTTCCTGTGCTAAGGGCACACATTGTTGAGGGGAAGGGATCCTGAGCACAGCCTGACAGTGAGGTGGCATGAAGGGCTGCTCATCTTTTTCCCTCCATATTAAGAGCTGTGAGCATTTTTTGAACTGAAGGTTTTATACTGTACCTTTCTAACACCTAACACCTTCCCAGCTTGTCACCCCTGATTTGGTCTCCATCCAGCAGGATGGAAAACCAGAATGACCAAGAGGTTTTTAAAAGGGAGGAGGGAGAAAGGTGGCAAAAGGCCCAAGACGTTTCTGTAACAACGCGACACAGAGCTTACTTACACCCTGGGAATTAATTTTGCCAGCGTGGTTCCCACCTTCTCGCCTCGTGTTGGGAATGTATCAGCTAATTCCAAGGGTGTACCTGCTCTGCCTGCGAAGAGGAAGGCCACAGACATGCTGTGAACCACTCTGGGTACAGACAAGCTGAGCTAACATTTGAGTTGTCATGCCTATGATTATTTTCTGGGCAACTTGACATTTTACTCATCTTTCAGGTTCTAAAAACAAAATGTTAAAACTCATGAAAAATATATAGAGCAGATGGCAGGGTGTATTACTGTGAGTTTCCATCAGAAAGACAGAAAGAGAGAAATGTAGGGGGACTAAAAGCCTGAAATTTCATTTTTACATGCTGTTTTATAAGCTGAAGGTAAACTGCCAGTATTTTCTGGATATTTTATAACTGTTTATGAACAGCACCTCTGGGTATCTGTATGAGATGTTACATCAATACACCAGTACTGAAGATTGTATTTTAAAACCATCTAGTCAAGTCTTCATATGTTTATAAATAATTATTTAGTACATGTTATATTTCTGCTGGTACTATAAGGAAAATAAAACACTGGCTGCATAATCCCTTTCATGCACACAGCTCCAATGGAACTTTTCCTAAGCTCACAGACTAGGTTTAGTAAATTCCTAGTGCCAGAAATCAAATGTAAATGTTCACAATACGTGATGAAAGACCCCTTCCTCCTTTAACAGTAAAAATCAAAATCTCAGAAAAAAGCCCTGTTACAATTCAAGGGATAGACACAAGTTATCCCAACAGCAGAACAACAGACTTTCTCATCTCTCAAACAGGACAGAGGCATGGACAGATGACATGGACTGTCAAAAGTTCTTGTTCAAGTAAATCAGCTGAAAAGCCAAAGCTAAAACTCCTATCTTCAAACCTGCTTCCAACTTCCACAGCCAGGAAGCCATCCTGCCTCCTGCCCTCAAATACCTCAATGTGATTTTGCTTCAGAGTCTGCCACAGAAAAGCTACAAGTGTCAGCCTGTCTTCAGCAAACAGACAGTTGCAATTTCTTCAGCATCAACACAAATATTCAGACTCAAACGCCTTGACTGATCAAAGGAATAAATCAAGATTGCCTTGTTGAACTCTGGTTCACCAAAGAGGAATGACGCCTTTTTTGTGCAGTCACACCAACACATTTATGACTATTTTCCTGCTGAAAAGCTGCTAAAAACTCAGGCACTTGAAAAGAGAAATAGTTCAATATGCTGGTAATTCTACTTGTAATCACGTACATTTCAACTAAATTGGCAAGCAGACAGACAGAGCCTCACAGTGCTGCAGCATTAACGTCTTACACTTCACATCAGTACAGCTTTCGTGTCAGCAACAAATGCAAGGGCAGCTTCATCCTTTTCCAGAAAGCCTTTTTCCTCCTCCTTTTTTGGGGAAACAGATCTCATCTCTCAACGCTTGCTTGCTTAACGATTTTAGTGTCTGAAAATACTATCAAAGGAGCCATTAGGTTAGGAACTATTTTGCTTTTGAGTAAAATTTCTAATGTTGTGTTGGCTCTTCAATAAAGGCAAGGACCTTCTGAAAAGGAAGGACAAATTAATAGGAAGTGTAATGGGAAAGTACCTGAGTTAAGCAGAGCAAGCACCCTCTAGGGGAGCTCTCACTCAGAAGAAGCTTTAATTTTCCCATACTATATTTCTTCTGTAACCCCTGCAAGAGAGGAAAGAACCAGAACTAAAGCCATTTTCTGAGTGGAGCTATTGCTGTAGAGAGGTTTAATGAGCACTTTTTGGGACATCACTTTGCCTTTTCCTGCTCTGGGAGTGCTGCAGCAGAAGCTGCTGCTCAGGTACTGGCACACCGCCTGCCTCCCTCAACCTCCTCCTCCTGCAGAACCTGGGGTGTTGGGAAGCAGTACGACAAGCAGCAACAGAGGACAGCCTCAGTGAATGTCCAGCCCAAGTGTCTGGGAATCACGATTTTATTGGATTGTTTTGCTTCTGAGGAAAAATGATTCCTTCATGATAAATTATGTATTTTGGAACATCATTAAAATGCAATGACTACTCTTTCTGGACTTCCAAGATTAGCAATTTGACACCCCTTACCATAAACATTTAATCTATGTGGGAGAAAGAATAATTGTTTTGGGTATAGGGATGTACCTGAAAAAAACATTTTATCTATCCTTCAGACAAAAGGACAAGAAAGCTTCATTTGTCTTTGTGCACTCTCTTAGCAGAGCTGACACTACAGAGAGGGCAAGAGAAAAAACAAATAAAACCTTTGGCTTTTTCTGCGAAGTGTTTTGCTGGCAGAGAACAGGTAACCCAATTTTGCCTCCGAGTGTCAATAAAGTATCAGCCTGGAGCCCAATGAAGTGCCCCCTAAGGTTTTTAGTGTCCAATAGAAGAAAAAAAATCAGGAGCCACAACTTCACCTTAGGGTCCGAACTTATGCGTCCAATGAAGGATCCTTAAAATACAAAGAGCCACTTTGGAAAATGTTGCTCAAATGATTTCAATAAAAAGTTTTTTCATCTGGATACACTGTTTTAAATGTCACCGGGTCTCCCTTTAGAGTTTTTTTTCATCCCATACAATAATGATCTTGATGATGGTGCAATTACGTATTTTCAAGTAATTAGGCTCTTTCATCTAGGCAAATCATTTGAACAAGCAAGAGATTTAAGAAATATTTCTAACTTCCTTCACCAACTTCTCACTTCTTCGAGGCTGAAGTACCAGCTAATGAGAACTGAGCTAATTACGGCTAGGTAACTTGAAGGTTATAAATACTGGGTGCCAATAGCATTTAATAAAGCAAGGTAATTACCACACTGTTTTCAGGGTTCTGTCTGAACTTTGGCTTTATTAGCTGTTAATTAAACTGTACTTAGATGAAAGAGGTTACTGTTACTAAACAGCTAAACGATCTCGTTATGTTGCAGTCAGCAGAAATAAAATCCTGCATTTCTTTTAATTAAAGGTCAAAAAAAATCCCAGATCAGTTGAAACAGAACTAATAAAACACCCTACTGCTACCTATTTTCCCGTGGATTTTGGTAAGATAGTTTTCAATAGAAACCTTGCTGGCCGCATTTTTACCTAATACTTGACCTGCTTATGTAACACCAAGTATTAAGAGGTGACTTCTCAGAGTATAGAAGAACTCAGCAAAACCAAAGTGTCTCTAAAACGCATTTAGAATCTCTTGGTATTTTTAAGTTCTTGTGATGCGGCGATGGTCAGTACAGAGGCAATGTGAGGTTTGTTAGCCCCAGTGGAAGCACTCCGGTAGCCGAGCTGCAGTCACACACAGCCCGAGAGCTGCCTCAGCCCCGAGCATGACAGGCCATCCCTCAGATGCTCTTCCAGGTCACTTCTGGGCCACTCTGCTCTGCCTGCTTAGTCTGGCTTGTCTCCATTGCATCCCACCAGCAACAGATAAATTCTAAGGCTTGTTCATTGATTTGTGTTGACACTTGTCTGGCTCCCAGGCATTACACTCTACACCCCTCATTAGCCAACCCACACGTCTACAGCTTCACATCCTGTCTGCAAGGGTGCACAGTGTTCTGTCACAGATAAAACAGTGCCACGGCTGTTCCATCTAACTGGACATGTATTTTATAGTCACCCAGCTCGGAAAGGACAGAGGCAGTGATCTGAGCTCCCAGCTCCACATTCATTATCAACAGCACATTTGCTCTTTATTTAATGCTCCCTCACAGGCCAGCTCCAGCTGTAGCTCCTGCTGCAAGCAGCAGGCAGATCTGGCTGCAGGACAAGGAGGGCTGCCCAAGAGCTCTAGGGCTGCAGCACATCCCAATCCCTGACTGGGCCCTCACCCTGCCACTGGCAGTGAGTGGCTGGAAACAACTGCAAGGCTCAGCTCTGGAAGAAGATGAAGGCCGAATCTCTGTGCAGCACAGAGCTTGGGGCTCAGCTGATGTGCAGGCAGCTGCAGCTGGGGCACTGCACCAGCTCTGCTCTGAGAAGTTTGTCTGTGGCCACGTTACTCTGCCCAAAGCACCGACATCCTAGAGGTGCAGTTTCAGGCCTACCTATACACCATGGCTGGTGTACAAAAGGTGACGTTCTGTAAAACACAGTTTATCACAAATTTGATTCCAAAACTGCTATTCCCAAGGTGCAATAGCCTGCAGCTCCTTTGATGCTGCCTAGGACCTGCTCTCCATGTCAGGTCTCCAAAGGATCTCCTTCCCTTCCCACTCTACCCCACATATCCTATCCAGAGAAGAAAAGAACAGTAACCTCACTCCAAGTCTCTGCCAAGGGCAGGGACACCTTCCACTAGACCAGATTGCTCCAAGGCCTGCCCAACCTGGCCTTGAACACTTCAAGGGGTGGGGACACTACAGCTTCTCTGGGCAACCTGTGCCAAGGCCTCCCCACCCTCACTGTAAAAATCTCTCCTTCCTGATGTCCGATATAAATCTACCCTCTTTCAATTTAATTCCTGGACTGACAGAGGCAGACTGAGAATTTAAAATAGAAAAATGCATTTCTTTAGGTAATGAAAGCAACAATGTAGTGTCAGTGTTACATATATCAAATCCAAGAGAGTGTGAATACGGCTTTCTGGGAAAACCTCAGCATTACTTTTCTCTTCACTGCCAATATTCTCCGGACCTCAAAGCCTGAGCCCGGACAAACCAAGACACGCTTAACCTCAAAAGGCCTACAGGCTGTGCTTCCTGTTCAGCACAGTATTAAATAAACAAGATTTCAAAGTCTGGTCTATATCATTATCTAAACAATCAGAGCTCAAGAGTGAGTGAAATTTATCTATTTTTCCAATGCACATAGAATTCAAAGCATTTAAATTTTGACACTTTTTTCCCCACAGAGTAACAATGGCCACACTGACAATATAAATCTGTTACATGATTACAGAAAAACTCAACTCCACAAACCAAGGTGTAACAAGCTGCTATTTAGGTGCCTTGGAAGAAGTATTGGAGACTGCAAGCTACGTCTAAAATGCTGACTCCAAGCAAAGAGAAACACCTTGGGGTTTGTTCACCTCTCGGCTGATACTTTTCTCCCTCCAGGTAAGACTGAAGCACAGTATTTGTGTTAATGCTGAGTTCTACACACTAGAGAACAAAGAGTGCAAATGAATGAAGACTCAAACCCTGTAATCTAGATAAAACCAAAATTAACTGATGGCTCTCCCTGCTTAGCAAAGCACAACAAAATTACCACATTACTGGCATATTAAATAAAGATTATTCCACATGCTGGGCAATGCATTGATGTATCAGTTCATTCACAAAAGCTTCTTAGATGTTCTTTCTTTCCTAATAGAGCCAAAAGATTCCTCTGTTTCTAATACTCTTTCTGAATAAAAAAAGGTATCTACCTCTGTCCCTATGTTTCAGGCGAGCTAAGAAAAAACACAAGCTCTTTTTCTATGTCTCTTTTCTACTGACAGAAAAAAAAAATCTTAAAAAAATTTTTTTTTTCATTTTCTTACTCTCTCTGAAAGCGTCAGGTAAGATACAGATGGGAATTCAATGTTCAGCTTGCTCACCAGCCAAGGGTCACAATTTATGGTTTTCTCCTTCTTTTTATGAGCAGTTCTAAAGCTGTTGAATGAAATACCCCAGCTACATCAGCATTGGTATCAAAGAAATTGCAAAAAAACCCCAAGAGAAGTTTCCACAAAATAACAAATACAACTCTTTTCTCAAGCCATACTTTCATGATTATATGCAGCCAACACAGAAATAACATAAAAACTTATTTCAAGTTAATAAGAACTTTGACAATTTCATTGGCCCCCACATAGTACCAAGTCTAAAGGATATAACTGCAGAAAATCCCAAGACTTTGGTGGAATGTGGGGGGTGATTTTGTCAGAAGTGTTAATGCACACCTTACCTGTTTTCATGAGAGCTTGCATTCCTAAAAGACTACAAAAGCTAGATGTGCCTAGGTAAACATCCCAGCTGGCAAAGTCTACACTTGCAGCCTCAAACCAACACACAGGAATCCAGCTGAGCTCTGCATTTGATTTACTGCATGAGACTGAGAACATCTCTCTCTACAAATCTCCTGCCAATACTATATTCCTTGCAATAGCATATTTCATACTCTTTTGCCAAATCTAATTTTTGAAGACTTACATAATCCTTCAACTTCCTTTTGGATATTAGCCTCCATTCTGCTACTTTTATTGGCTATTCAGCCTACATTTAAATATCTCTGTGCTTTACATTAAATATTTTTGTCCATCCTCACTGTTTATACCCTGCAGACATCTGCAGCCTATTGCCTTCTGCTTTGGTCATCGTTATTTACTGCATTCTTTAGCCTTTAATTTTTCATTTTTTTGCTCAGATATTTCCTGACTATTCTGGTGTCTCTAAGCACTCTCCAAATATTTCTAATCCAGTAGTGAAGAACTGAGCACAATCTAGAAACCTCCTCAGTCAGTAAGACGAGGTACTTTACTGATGCAAAATATTTTCCATAGTCTGTTTGAATTTAAATTCAGCCTACATTACAAACTCAGATACATTTTAGTATTCATCTTGTTTTAGGAGAGTCTCAGGATTACAATTTTCAAGATTTCTATTACCTTTAACAATGGCAGTGGGAAAGAACAAGGGATAAGAGGAACATCTTGCAGCATAAAATAACATTTTTTACAGAAATGCAAAATTGATTTTCAGCCTCCTTTTGAGTGCCATTAGCATTCTATCGAAGACAACTCTGAGGTATCTCTAGTCCAAGTCCACTTTAAAATGGAAAAGAGACACTTGGCTTATTCCTAGGATTGCTAAGACTAAAAGGCAAGTAAATGAGAGCTTGAGGAAGAGCTGTGGCTTATTAGTTCGACAAAAATGCAACCAGTGTTCCCAAACCAAATCAAACCTGTCTCCTCTGGAGAGCCTTTGTCATGTGGATTTACTGACCTGGGTTAGAATGGATTTGGGGAGCATTCCTCTCCACAGTCACAGGCTTTTTTATTTGTCCTCACCATTGTTTCTATTTTCAAATGGATTGCAGTATAATTTCTGCAATATAAAGCAGTTTTAAATTTAATTTATTACTTATCTCAGATATGAAGCTACACCTTAAGGAGCAACAGTAATTAATCTCCAGGACTGCCAAGTGAAAGAAGCAATCTCCTAAAGAGTAACTACTTCTAAAACCTGGTTGTAAGGTTTTTATGGTCTGTGCACAGAAAATAAACTGGAATTGGAAAGAGACAGGGAATTGTTATTCCATGAGGGGCTACACATAAACTGGCAATCAACTGCTTTTCCTTGATGTGGTTTTGCAATCATCAGGTCACCTAGAATCGGTCCTGTCATTGCACTGACCTACCAGGCTGAATAGGAGAAGCAACGCCACTTCCCATGCTGCTGTACTGTTAAGGAAATGAATGGATTAGGAGTCCCACTTCCACTCTCGTTTTTCTCTTCTCGCCAGACTGCGCTCCCCTGATGTGACTGAAGAGCGGGATGGCGGAAGGCTCACTTTTGCTATCATGTTTTACAGTTAATAGCTTTGATTTCTAGATCTGTCTGCAGTTCGGTTTTTGTTGGCTGTGAAAGTTTTATTCCATTCTGTTCGCAGCAGGAAGTGGATGGCTAACTTATCACTGAAAAAGCCCAGAATAAATCTTGCAGCAGCCACTCGTACACTGGTGCTGAATCTGTGCAGCTCTGCAGGAAGCTGTAAAGCATTATTATTGTTTGTATTATTGAAAGGCTTGCAGAACAAAAAGAGCCTCCAACCAAGAGAGCTTGCAATCCATGAAAAGAGAGGGACTGACAGAATAGCAGCTTTTGTTTCCATGGCCAGATAGATTGAGTCAACCACTGCAGAGTTTAGGTTCTGCTGACAACACTCAAAGTGTGCAGAACCACGTGCATTTTTATCATGCCCATGAAGATACCTACATTCCTAAAGTGTGTACTTTTAAGTAGACAGAGGAAGACAGACCTTGCTAACCATGTGGCTGTGAACCAAGAATTATCTCAGTGCAGGCTGGCACACTGGGTGGACATAAGCATTTCTTATGGATTTCTTTGCATAAGAAGCCTCATGCTCAAGAGTAAATATATCTCGGCATAATATATCAAGTCAAGGGAAAAATCAGAAACAGCATCGCCGAGTATTCAGAGTTAGATCACTTGATCTCAGGCGTCATTCCTTAAGTTTCATTTAAAAGAGCTCTTGAATCAGAAAACTCCATTGAGAACAGGAAGACACCATTGTCACATTAAACCTAAGGATAGCAAAGTATTCACCACCACAGAGAAATATGGGGAATTTAGAAATGAAAACAAATTACTCTGATTTTCTGGAAAGATGCAAATGACGGAACACACAGTGCATATCATCTTACTTGGGAAAGCACCAGCAGATCCACAGAAGCCATGATTTCCTTACTTTGGTTCTATCCTGAAGAAACCAAGAAGTTCATAACCAATAGTCAGACCAGGTGCTGCAGTACAAGAGTTTGAAGCAAATCAGCCTCTTTGCTCTCAAAGACCTTATGGGATTTACCATGCCAAGAAACAGTTTCTGCAGTCTCTCTGACAATAAAAACCTGCAACTCAAATGCATCTTTTTTCTTTTAGCTACTTGCTACTGAATTTATAACAGCAGAAGATGGTCCAGTCCTTGACGTATCACTGTCTCAAGACTCAGGTCTGCATTAAACATTTTTAGGTTTTCATGCACAGTGTCAGAACATTACAATTAAAAACCAAACCAAACAAAAAACCCCATCAGATTCAGTTATTCCAGTATTGCAAAACTAAACAGAGGGAAAAAAAATACACAAATTCATTTTTCAAAGAAAACCAAACACAAAATACCTAATCAAAAACCCAAGAATTTCATCAAAAGCAGAACTAATAGAAACCACTGAATTTACAGGAATGAAGGCTGCAATACCAAAACTGCATGCATGGTTTTTGTCATCATCCACCATGGATAAACTGCTAAATTAAACTCAGCACCAAGCTTATTCCATGGATTTGGTTGTGTCCAGCTCACACAGGTGCAGAACAGGAGGAAGAGTCCCACAAGGAATTACCAGCAATGCTCTAGCAGCCCCAGAAGAAGTGTCATGGTCAAAGCAGAACCAGCACATCTGCATCCCTGTGGCCCCTCTGCAGTCCTCTTGCTCTGGGAGAAGATTTTTATCATGCTTTTAACTTCAAACATCAGTATGATTTTAACAAAAAGAGCTGGGCTCTGTTGAGCAGCAGTTGTATCTATCTTACTAAATTAAACCTCACAGGGGCTGGCACATAAACTGAACTGCTTTTACAAGTTACATGTTATGGTGACTGACTGGTAGAGTGTACTATATGCTGGCAGCTGCCCATAAAATATGTAAGAAAATTTTTATAACTTTTTTTAAAGTTGTATTTTAGTTCTGAAATCTAATCCTAACTCTCTACTGTCTCACAGTGTGCAATATTGCACACTACTACAGCTGACACAATATGCTCAAGTAAACCAGTCTTGCTAGGCCATCAGACAGCTACAGAGACACCCCAGTCAGTAATTTTCCTTCTCCTCAACACTTCTCAAGAACTGAATGCACTTTTTACCTGCTATTTCCAACAAGTGAGTAGGAAAAAGCTTAGGAGCTTCAGGTCAAATTAAGAAAGAATGTATGCACACACACAGCAGACACATTCCACCATGGTATGCAGGTATTACAGCTAACCAACTGGGAATGAGAATGATTTAGCAGAACAAAAGTTCATAATCATTAATTTCTTATGTAATTTAGAGACGTGATTAAAAAAAATTTTTTGAATGTCCCCAAAGGAAAGATTTATGGCTCAGTGGTTCTGCAGCTGACACATTTGATGACAGATACGTCATTTATTTTCTGATAACCTTCTATGTCATCCTACAGATAAAGATGCAATTAACTTAGAGAATCAGACTTCCTCCTGTGACAGGGACCATCCTTTGTCTCGACAGTTCAGGCTTTCTGCCTGAACCTTTTAGCCCTTCTGCCTTAACACAGTATATATGGAAGATCCTCTTCTGAGGCAAATATTTAGGTCATTCCTATGCACTAAAAACTGACTGGATTTTAACAATTTATAGCCAAGTGGTCTGCTTTGCCTTGGGAAGTTCTGGTTTCTTTCCATGCATGCTGCTGAGAATGAAAAGATACTTAATGGGTTTTAAATAACTGCAATAATTTAAGCAGTGCTGAGTAAAGTGGGTCAATTTAATACAGGGAATATACAATCAGCTCCTAGTGGGGAAATCTGTTATTAAACAGAACTATATTAAACAAAAGATTAGGCCACCAAAGTTACTAAGAAAGCAACAAAGAAGTGACAGCACCGGCTATGGAAAATGGAAGAGGACTGATCTGACCAAATACAAATGTTTATATTTGATGTTAGTCACTCTGGAAACAATTTATGAACAAAGTCACATACTTTTAAGGTGCAATTCACTTAACCAGGGCCTCCCTGAAGATGAGCAGGTTTTCTGTGTTTATGTCTACTACGGGAATTTAGAGGAGTAGCTCCATTAGAGGTGTCTGCCTTATAAACCTCAAGATCCAGGCAAGATGAGAGATTGTATGGAGACTGAAGGGCTAAGAATTGATTCCCTTTGACCAAACCCTATCCATTACCAGAACAATGTTTGGCACAGCTCTTTTCTCCAGTTCTCCAGTGATTAATGCTGGAAGACTGAAGCCTGAGTCTTGTATTGCCCACTGCAATGCACATACACACTAACACTCCCAAGTACTCCCAAACCAGAATGATACATAAGGATCTACCATCCCCTTCCAATAATGGAAATGGTTAATACAAAGATTTTTCCTCGGCAATTATAAATAATAACTACTGGTATAGAAAAAGGTTAGGCTTACCTGAAGAGATCCCCATCCTGACTTCAATTCAGTCTCTTTTGAAAAGCAGACAAAGGACCAGACAGTCAAGAGGAGCTCAAACAGCTAATTATTAGGAAAAAAATAATGTGGCAGTGTTCTAATTTCTCATTTGGAAAAAATAATGTGGCAGTGTTCTAATTTTTCATTTGAAAAACGTGATTAACTCTCAAGGAACTCCAGCAAGTGCATATATTGGGGAAATGAAAGGAAAGGTACATGGCCTAGACCACCAGCATGGAACAAACTGTCATCGGGAAAGAAATCCACATTTAATTTCCCCTCTTTTATCATCTGCTTCTCCCTTTGAAAATCTCAATGCTTTATAGTAATAAAAATTTCACAAAGAGTAACTCTAACAAAAGAAGATATTAAATTAGTAGACTGTCAGCCAGGACAATCACGGTCTATTAAGATAAACTTATTCTGTGGATATCTAGATAGATTATTCTCTGTATGTCCATTTAAATGAATTATTTGCACTGCACAGGCTCTTAAGTCTTTCTAAAAGAAACAAGGAAAATAAAATATAACATTGTCACAGCCTAATGGTCCCTCCTGCCTGACAGACAATAGGAGAGAAAAAAAGCTTACTGAAAAATGAATGTTGAGTTGATTATTACCAAACTTATTTTCTAAGTGGGAGGCAATTAGACCATGGAAACATTCTCTTCCATTATTTCTATTATACCAGAGGAAGATAAATTACATAAATACAAGAATGGATGGTTATTGTTGATGCACAGTGACAGCTACTCAGTATCTTACATCGAAGAACTGTGTTCCATCAGACTGGCAAATCTCTAACAGGTACTTATTCAAAAAATCTGAACCACTGTTTCAAGTTGTTAGGGTCCTTTTTTTTTTGTACTTGAAGAAGCTGTGGTGAAACTAGAATAAACTTAACCCGTTCTTTAACAAAACAAAGCATTTACAACAGGAATTAGGTTGATAAACTATGTTTGTAAAACATTTTCAGAAGGGCTCTTCACACTTGTGCTCCTGACACTATAGGTACTCGAGCTGAAGTACCACCACTTTGCCTCCTCTTTAGAGGTACAGAAGACACTCAGTTTGGAAGGCCTGCTTTTAATCTGACCTCTTCTGAGGTCAATATTTAACACTAAAAATGCAGGTGTTAAAGTGGTAGGTGCTGCTGCCTATCTCTTGTCCCCAGCAAGCCTCTCCTGTCGAAAAGCAGACTGAGTTAACATTTAGGCAATGCAGGCAAACCTCCACTCAACACTCACCACAGCTGGCTCAGGATGGAGGCAAGAAAGGCTCTTTTGCAAGGTTTTACTCCAGCAGAGTAACACAGCAGCCGAAGGACAAACCCAGGGAAAGAGTAAACCACGTGCAGCAGGCAGCTTATAAAGGGGAAGGGGTGGGCAGAGGGGCCTGGCCTCCAGGGGTAGGGGGGTGGCCACCAGGGGTATACCAAGCCAGTGACAGGGGAAGGCAAAACCAGGGGAAGTTGAGACACCGAGTCCATGGGGGAGACTGTTTTTCCCTTTGGGAGGGATGTCTCTATGGTAATGTTCCAGTTAATGTTTCCAGGGCTGAGGGCTTGGGGATTGACCAAGGGGGAAGAGTACATGGGATGCTACATAACACTGATAAAATATTACCACTAAACCTTATAATAGTAATTTTTGTGTGTACTTAACTCCAATTCACATACGTTAAAGGAGAGGGAAGTTAAGCTTTAATGGGTTAAGCCCTCAAATACTAATTATTAATTAATTATCTGGCCACTTTGGAAATCTATTTTAGGTATCTAAAGAAGAAATTCCTTTGAAACCACGATCTTACATGCAGTCAGGATTTCTCTCCTTGGAGACAGTCAAAAGCACTGGCTATGGTTCAGCTTGAGCAGAGGGTTTAGAGCAGATGATCACCTGAGTTTTGCTACTGGCTCTGTATTAACCTTCCAGTTTCTGAACTCCGTCCCATCCACAGAGCAGCCACAATAACCCATAGAGGTCTTCTGTCCATTGGGAGATTCCTTAAGTTTCAGATTGATTAGCATTAATAGAATACTGATAGAAACACCTTAGTCTCCTCCACCTCACAGCCCTAGCAGCTGCGAGTATATCCAGAATATATAAACAAAGAGATATGTCAAACAAAATTAAATCATCCAAGAGCATCCTCCTTAATTCTATATTGCCAGTAGTTAAAATGTAAGCTTAGTGGAAATGAGCTAATCTTGAGTACTGAAATTATAAAGTCCACATTAAAAACCTCTTTCCACACTTGCAGCACCCAATTCTCCGTCACAGTCACTGCAGCAGAACTCAGTAAAACTCCTGTTTAATGAGATGTCATTTATCTGCAAATACACTTTACAATAAGCTATTTCCAACTACTGCAAATTGATTTTGTTTCATTCCTTCCACATGTCATTGTGCCACCAAGGATAACTCCTTTGATATTAATAGTAATGAAGATGCATTGCATCTGACAGCCCTAACAACATGTTTAATATAACATTTTAACTACAAGTAGATGAAGAATCAGAAGAGAACACTTTTTTTAGATTCCATTGTTTCAGAACACAGTCCTGTATAAATAAAATTATCCTACTTAAAAGTTATTTCCACTTTGATATTACTTCTATTACTTATGATATTACTTCTATTACTTATATTACTTTAATTTGACAGTTTTATTTTGGGAAGATTACTTTCTGACATACCGCAAATTATTTTCCCCAAACAATATGGTTTATCCTTCTGTATCTGCTGTAATCAAATTTGTCTCAATAGTCTCCTGTTTCTGGTATATAGCTCTGGCAATTAACCATCCTAACTTATTTTAAAATGACAATCCTAAGGTGTCACTGGCAAAGAGAAACAATACAAAACATGCTGTCTCCAAGTGCTGTTGCACAACGCAGTGATGGATTTATTCAGGTTTTTTTTCACCCACTTTGTTACCACAAAGTGGTGCTTCTGCAGAACAACACACGTTCTGCCAGTGATGTTCATCAGAACTGACTCTTTTCCTGCCATGTGAGTTTGCATTTAGGAGACTCTCCAAGCATGCTCCCTCATCTAATTCAAACACTGCCATCGTGCTCTCCAGAGGAAAACCATTTAGGAAGCTTCACCTTTATTTCTGCTCTCTCCCATGCGATTTGTTTGCCTACGGAAAACACCTACTTAACAAGGAGGAAAATCTCATTTATAATTGCATGTACAGAGAATGTTTCAGAAAAGAGCGTACGCTGCAATTTTAAAGCAAATTAAAAGTTCAGCTGCAGGGTCAAGCCTTTTGTTTAAGGAAGCACTGTAAGCAGAGCTGCTGTAGCTTGATAAATATATTAACACTGAAAATCCCAAAAACATAGTTAAAAATGAAACAAAAATAACCCACTGCATGCGGTGCTGTCCTTGTCTTTCCTTCTTGCAGTTTCTCATTCCATCAACCGAGTTCTAAGAAAACACTCCCCCTTACTTTTAGCACAAATAGGGCAACAATCAGCATGATACAGATGATTAGCTTCTAGACCAAGTTGAGAAGGGTGATCTCCTACTACCTGCTTTGGGATGACACTCCTCACAAAAAGCACAGAAGAAATACAGGAAGAAATAATGTTAAGACGTTAGTGCTACTGACCAGCAACTATCACCTCATTTGAACAGCACAAGACAGTGGAAAAGGACCTTCAGGAATGTACAACTCTAAACATAAAAATGAAAATTGTCAAGTCACTTAGTGACAGAATGAGCCTTTAAGACCAAGAGTAACACAAACCCTCCTTGCAAGCAAGTGCCATAAAACAGAGATGAGAGAGGTGAAATGCTGCAAGCAACTCCTGACATCCAAACCTATTTCAAACAGCCAATAACCCAGTCCACTCTTCAAAGTTAATGCTGACATTTACTGTTGCTCACTGCATTTACCTCTTGCTTCTAAGACTCTCAACATGTGCATTAAATATGAACAGCTCCAGGGTGGAGCCCTGAAGTTCCAACTATGAACAACTGTTCACCTTCAGATTAAAAAAATAATTTTGCTGTAACGACCATTAGTTTGTGCACATACTTTACCTGTACATCGTTGGTGTTCATCCTTGTTCCATCCTTGCCAACGAAGATATCATCTATGTCAACCAGAATGTACCTATCCAAGGACAGTGTGAGCTTCTTTCCAGAGAGGAAAGAGATGGCATCTATGAAAATCAGCTTGTGCAGCCAAAAATTCAAGTTATTGCCGAAAAGGACTCGTTGAATCCCATCGTGAAGCCCCAAGTCATGAATTACTGTGGCATACAGAGCGCTTATAGCAGCAGGTGGAGAAAGGTTTTCTGGTGTCTTTACTTGCGCAAATATCACTGGTTGATAAGTTGTGTGATTAATCTGGAAAACGGCCCAGTCATTTCCAAGCAAGGGCTCTTTCTCAAGCTTAGAAGGTTTAGTCACATGGAGCAGTGGGGAATGAGGGTTAATGCAACAGTCCTTAATACCCAGATTGCTGTGGACATGGAAAGGAAAACCCTTCAACTGAAAGCTCTGCAAGCTGTTCTCATTGCCTTTGTGAAATCCGATCACACCTACACCATATTCTACACAGTACTTATCTAGAAGGCCTCTGTTCCAAGAGTCCATATTCACGTACTTAAGAATATTTTCATATACTATGAGAGCGTATTTGCCTTTGTTTTTGTCTATAAGCACTGGGAGGTCACCTTTCCCAGATGCAATCTCAATGTGAAACTGAAACCTGCTAGATTCCAGAATGGTTATTATATCTTGGCCTAACATTGAGTACTGGCTTTCCACAAACACCAGCACTACAAGGTCTGTCCTCAGGGGATCAACAGGCTTCGTGGTCTTCATCTCCATCAGCTTGTATGGCAACAGTTGAGGATCACCACATTCCACTTCTGAAGATGTTTCTGGAAGTTCATTTTCCTGTTTGTAGCCATTATACAAGTAGTAGGCAGAAATAACTATGCTCACCATACAAAAAGTGGCCAGCAAAATTACTGTTCTTTGAAAATGTCTGTGAAGTTTCAGGATAAAACTCATGGTGTTTACTTGCCTTAGAGAGCTCTCAACAGCAGCATGAAAAACAAACACAGATTCTCAACAACTTGTTGCAGTCCTCTGAAATATTTATGTCACCATTGCAGCACACACATCTATCTTCCACAGAGCTTTACCAAAGGTACAGTCTAGAAGGAAAGAAAATCAGAGGTTTAAATGAGGCACCACCTTGTGAAGAATCATCTGTTTAAACTTACAGGGAGCAAAGAAACCACTGCCAGCTAGAGGTTTGGAGACCAACAGCTCAACATTTTGTAATAATATATTTTGTCCTGCTCCCACTACTTGCCACGTGCATTCCAAGGTCTCTAAATCTCACAGGTTCCTCAACTCAGAGGATCAAATAAAGCAGGCAGGGGCACTGAAAAGCAAGACATAAAAGCAAAGAATTTACAGTGTTTTAGAAATTCTTTATCTAAAGATAAAAGTTAACTCCAAGTAGACAACTGCTAATAACCAAAATACTGAAGAAATTTATAACCTTCTACCCCTAAAAAGCTGGGGCAACACAATGAAACAAATTCTATCTTGTATTAGTTTTTCAAAGAACCAAGAACATGCACATCTTAACTGCTGTACAAACATACAGTGATACACTCTACATTATATCTATTACATGAATTTTTTTAAAGCAAAACTTCCTTCTGGCAACATTAGAGGAAAACATAGCATTTTTCTGGATGGTGGTGTTTTGCAAACTGTTGGAAGCATTTCTTGGCATTAAAAAAAGCATAGAATAATCAAGCTCTTAAATTTGAGAAAAAAGAAGTAATAAATCAAAAGTTAGAACATAAGTATATCCTTAGGTGATCTGCCTGTTATGTTTATCTTAAGGCAAGAGTAATTTTTCAAGCCAGCAGTACAACTGCTGTCAAAACGCCCTAGTAAAACATGGTGTGACAAGCATAAAATAATGAGCCTAAGCCATAAACAAAGGTTCAAAGCAGATTTTGAAAAATATTAAGTGTATCAAGATCTAGAACATGCCACTGTAACTTCAGTGTACTTTGCACCCAGGTCCATTTGGAAATGGGATCAGGATAAGGTGTGGCATTGACATGGTCATTTCCCAACTGAGAGCTTAATCCTTCCATTCCTGGTTGGGGTTTTTTTTTTTTTTTTTTATTCTACATTGTAAGCAAATTGGTCTTTCACTCCAGATTTTCAAAAAAACTAAAAAAAGTTATGTATTTAACAGTACCTATGTAAGGTACAGGAATTTTATTAAATCCTGAAGACAGATCTTCCTAGTGCCATGATGAGCATAAAGTAAAAATAAATGAGAAAAATCAGATGAGGGGGAAAAAGAAACTCCAAGTCACTCTATTCATCAAAACTGCAAAGTTCAATATAAAGAGCAAGTGTACAGGAGCTGTCTCATTCATAGTCTCATTCATAGTTAAGATTCATAGCAAGATTCCTTCTGTCTGGATAGATTCTACTCTGGATGGATTTTACTCTCCCCACCTTCTACTCACAGATAACTGCTTATCAACCCCTCCTCTCCGGGAAGACTTAAACCTAGCCTTGAACCTTACCTGCAGCTGCACAAAGTCCTGCTCAAAGCTTTTGGGCAGGAGACCTGCCTTGCACTCAGGCTCACTAATTAGTGTTAGACTAAAAAAATATTACCCCAGCTTCCTGAGTTTTATCTGAAAAAGAACCTGAAGAATGCATAAAGACCAAACAACAAGATGGAAGTACCTTTAGAAGAACTCGACATTCTTAATAACTGAAATATCCAATCTTTGCCACACTAGCTTCAAGAATATCAGTCTGGATGGCATACAGAGATATTTAACATGGTAACAAGTCAGGTGACAAAGAGAAGTTCCATCCTGAATGAGTTAACACCAGAGAGAGGTTTCCAGACAGATGATTTTTCATTACACACACGAAGGGTTCTCTTCATTTTGCATTTCCAATTCAGCTGCCTGAATGTCAAGAAACACATAATTTTAGTGCCTGAAATTAACACTGACTGCATTCTGTAGGAAAGCTGTACACACACCTCTTTCTCTTTGATAACCACGGATCTGTTTGGTCTATATACGGAAAAAATAAGAATTGACACTGACCTAAGCTCACAGCAAGGAAGGGCTGATGAGACAGAGCTGTTTAAACCGGGTATTACACAAAGGTTGCAACCCAAGAAACATTTGCAGCAAGGACACGGCTCCTAATGCCATTCCACAGAGAGGAAAATCTGGAGCCAGTCCAGAAATCCGTGTTTTCTTCAAGAAAAGCCCTGTCATTGTATCCTCGGCTCCTAATTGCAGGTACCCCCGGGGCTACAGAGTGCAGCTGTAAGGAGGAGTGGCTGGAACTGCCATGACAGATGTGAAGTTCCACTGTGAGGAATGAGGAATTCTCCGAGGCAGCAGGACACAGCCAGACTTGGCACACTCCCTGCTGAAGACAGTCAGGAAGTGGGATGGAATGGAGCAAAGCACAAGGTTTAAATGCACGCTCTCTTTTATCAGCTTGGGGCTTAGGTAATTTTCACCTGCTTAAAGACTGGTTTGCACGGCAGGAGCTCCAAAGAACATAGAAAGAAGGAAACAAAAATTTCAAAGAGAACATTTCTATGGTCTCAAAGCCTTGACAAGGTAAAGTTGCTTTCCTAGAGGGACTGCAGCATTTTCCCCTGAGCAAGAGTACTTGCTGGATACTCTAGTGCTGCATTACAGTAGCATGCTAAAACAACTCACAATGCACCCCCTTGTCAGTGAAATCCTTGGGATGCACCACACCACACATTGTGGGAACTATGGAGATTGTACTGGGAACTTTATCACATCTCTAGATGCGGCTTCATGGAAGATGGCCCCTGCTTGCTATCATTTCCTACAGTAAAACCAGACAAAGGGTAATTCTCCATGTACCTACAGTGAGTAAGCTGCGAGAAGCAGCATTTCAGAAGAAGACAGTACTTGAGGAGTCTTACTTTCAGGACCAAAGAATGCACTACTTTACCAAAGAAAGGAGAAGTCATGATAGCTTCAACATCAATAAAAAATATCCAAGTATAAGAACAAGACTTAATGGAAGAAAACAGAAAGATTCTAGAAATTCTTCACAAGAGTTCAAGCTTGTTAGTATTGTTTTGGTGAAAAAACATGAAAAAGACCCATTGCAGTGTCAGCTCTTTCTGATTTCTACAGAGGAATATGGTCCCTCCTGCACCTCAAAGTACTTGAAAACGGGGGTCAGATATTACACAAATCCAAAGTTCTGTAATGCTGATGTTACAATAAATTTTACCTATAAAATAAATTGTATGGTATTTTTTCATGGTTTGAAGCAATACAATTTGCCTGTTGTTTTTTTTTTAATCTAAAACTTCAATGATTTAGAAGAACTTGCATTTGATCTCCTATTTTACATTTTCATGCCACCGTGTTAAAATTCAGACCAGGACCTTTTACCTTTGCTGTTCAAAGCAGGAGGTATCAAAATGCTCCCTTAAGGTGAAAATTAGCATCTTTGAATATTCAGAATTTGGTTTTTAACTTACAGACTCACTATGGAGAAGATCTTGCTGAGAGAAAGCTGAGTCACAGAAGCAAGTTTTGCATTTTGTTATGAACACCGACAGCAAGGCTCAATGTTCTTTTCATCTACTGCAGAAGTGGTTTCTGCAGCCCAGAACCAGCTCATGTGAAAATCTTGCTGGTACAGGAAACAAATATCACCCTAATAAGCAGAAGATTTGCCATTCTGAACACACTGCTGGGCAGTCACAATTACAGGCATCTGCAGGCAACCAGCATCAAATAGATGCATTTGAATAAAGGATTGGTTTGGGGGAGTTATCATTTGTTCTGCTTGTTCTGTTTCAGGTTTTTAAAATTCACTAACAAAGTAGCACTCATGACAGAACAAATATTGCAAGGAACCCCAAAGACCCGAAGCACACCATAAGGAAGTTCCTACCACGTGCAGCTTTCTTTAGTTTGTTGTTTCATTGCTAAGCATAAATGACCAAATTCATGGCTCCTGTAAATAATTTCCCCCTGATAACCCTAATGGAAACTCTTCCAGGAGACAACACAGACTGGGAAAGCAGCCTAATAAATTCTTCACAGGGGTTCTCAATCCAGTAAAAACAAATGCTCAAGTAAGAAACTGCACAGAATTTAAAAAAAAAAAGTCTATTAAAGTTGAATTATGAGTATCAACATCATTTTTAAAACGACAACAAAATTTTTTCTGCTATCCTAATATCAAGATTAAAGCAATGGGCTCAACTAAAATATCCATAAATAATTGAGAATTTGTTCTCAAAATATCAAAGACAGTAAGAAAACTCTGGTTTAGTCTTACCTCAGGCCTGTGCTAGGGCAACTGTTTACTGTGACCCTTGATTAGAAACAATAAAGTTGGGTCATACTTGAAGGTAAAAAACATACACTTAAGGGTAACAAAAATCCCTTTCAAGAACTACTAAAAAGCGCTAGTTCTGGATTGAGTAGTTATCAATATTATTGAGGTATACTACATTTATCTGGGGATATTTTTAATAACTTTCTTCTAATAATCCCCATTCCTATATTCTCATTCTGTTCTTCACCAGACCGTACACTACCACAGTGCTGGGGATGTAGTACATGAAGGATGAGTTTTAAGTGAAGAGCAGAAAAAAGGAGGCATATTGTTTAGCATATTACTACAGACGTCTAAATCTCCACTGATTAGAATGCTGCTTAATTGCTTTGAACATAAAGGTCTGTTCTGGCCAGTCACTATGAAATACGACTTCACAGGAAGTATTCTGAAGTCATTTTAGTGTTACTAAAATGGAAATCTTTAGATATACGAAGGACATGGTAGGAAGCAGCAAAGTACAACCAAACACAACCAAACCTGGGGTGTACAGCAGGGCTCAGATTTTTAAATCGGTTATGAAAATACCAAAGTAACCCCTGAGTACTCCTACTTACAACATTATTTTACTGACTAAAATATTCAAGCATTAACTGCTCAAATGAGTAAATCCAGGCTGAGAATGAGACCTTACAACTGCATATTAAAAAGATATTTTCAACTTGTAAAAAGGTGATATGAGACATAACTGTCAAGCGAAGTCTCTGAGACCCTTTGTATCACATAAAAAAACATGGAATGTGTGATTACTGAAAGGCTTACATTCCCTCATAGCTGTTGGAAAATAAGGGAATGGGTCAGACAGCACAGCAATTCTGGTGGATAGAAATTCTTTTTCAAGTCCTTCAGGTAAGCAGTTTGTAGTTTCTACTGTACCTGTGATATCCTAAGCTCCATGCTGCATTGCTTAGTGAAGTACTAGAGACCCTTACAGGATAGGGATTCAAGCATTAGAGTTTGTCAAGAAAAAATATTTATAAAGATTAATTACAAAATGTTTAAAAATAGTTTAAAAGAAGGTTTTGAAGACTTCAACAGAACACAGAAGTTTAGTTTAGTCTTCAAATTACTCTTTACCTTCATACAATACTTTCTACACAAACATCTTTAAGCTCTTGACATTACACAATTTTTCTGAGATAAACCGTGCTATTTTTCAGCAATTGCAGAAACATCACTATCTAAAGAGTAAATGGTCAAAGGTCTCAGAGATAAATGCCCAGCACACTGTCTGGGCCATGCCCATACCATCACTTCCCCTCTCTTTTCTCCCACAACTGCCAAGTGTAAAGAGTTAATAAGGCAGAGTTCAGCACCATTTCTTCCGAGACACCTGGGGATGCTGACAGTGAGAGAAACCCTCTTTCTTTCACTCACCATTCTATTAGGAAGAGAAAACCCCACCACACCAAAACCTGAAGCAATTATCCAGCATATCAGGCATCGAATTGAATAATATACAAGTTTTCTGCCATTTCCCGAGGGTTGCACATGACAGCTGAATCGAGCAGCAGCACACATCAATTTTTGACAGCATTTGGGGAATCCAAGCAGCTATAACCACCTGAAGTTATGAATAATTGCTGCACTAAGCTGACTAATTTTGCCGCCCAACAGAGCCATAACCAATTCCCGCAAACACTAGAGGGCAACAACGTCTCGCTGAACAACTCCGCGAGGAGAGCGAAAGGGAAAAGCCCAGCCACTGAAGGGGTGGTGCGGGGACCGCGCCACGAAGATGCTCAGCGCGCCGGGAAACAAGAAAAACAAACCCAAACCCCAAGAAACCCCACAGAAAAACGGCGTAAACGCTGCCTCCGCAGCGGGAGCCTCAGTGCCGGGCAGCCGCCCCGTCCCGCCGCGCTCCCGGCACGGGCGGTGCCCGCAGCGGAGCGGGAGCCTGCGGGCGGCTCGGGCACAACTTTGCCGGGGGCGCGGAGCCGGCGAGCGCGGAGCTGCGCGGCTTCGCCGCGCCGGGCCCGCGGGCACCGCCCGCCCCGCTCGTTACCTCCGGGCGCGCTCCGCCGACATGTCCCCGCGAGGTGCCTCAGATCCCGCCGCCGTCTGTGCCCTCCGCAGAGCCTGCTCCGGGAGAGGCGCCGGTCGCGGCGGGCACAGAGCCGCCCGGGGCGCGGAGGTGCGGCGGGGCTGCCGCCGGGGTGCAGCACCGCCCGGCAGCCTCGCCGCGCCCTCCCGGAGGAGGAGCCGCGCTCGCCGGCGAGGGGCGGGCGGGGGCTCCGCCGCGCCGCCTCCCACATCGCCCGCCCTCCTCCGAGGCTCGGCCGGGCCGGGGGTGGCTCCGGCCCCGGGCCCTCAGGCTGCGCCCGCCCTCAGGCTGTTCCCGCCCTCAGCGGCCCACGGGGTCCGCCCCTCACGGCACCTGCGGCTCCCCTCTCCCCCATGGGGGCCGGCAGTTGCGGGATTCTGTCTGTGTTGTGGGATTCTTAGTCCCGGTCTTAAATAAAGTATGATTTTGTAATTATTTTTTTTCTGCTCCTCCAAAACCAATTTAGGATGCCCCTGCTGCGGACGCACTGAGGGGAAGTTTAACTCACACCCTCCTGTCAAATCTCTCGCTGTCGGTGCAGTTTTAGGTATGGCCTATTTCTGAGCCGGTCTAAAGGTAGCACACAAGGGTGGAAATTCCGTGAGGTCAATCACATTTTGTCAAGACAATGTAGGGTTAAAATCTTGAGAGAACGCCAGTTAATGTGTTTGCAGCCTCGCTGCTTTTCTTTATTGAATTTTCTAACCCTATGTTAAACACAGTTAGTCCCGTTGTATTTTTCACTGACACCCTGCATCCCTCGCTCTGGAGATGGAGCTGCTCCATTACAGCAGGTGAGGGAGTTACGATTCCCTGTGTGAACTGCATTAGCTTTCACAAATGGGAAATAAAATGAATAAATTTTACAAGTGCCCTCTTGATCTAGCTAATTTACCTCGCAATTGCCCAGTGATTGTTAGCTCACCTAATGGCTGACAGTTCAATACATCGGATTAACTCCATCACTGGTGCTCGTCTGTCCAAACCTTCCTTTCTGTGACTAACTCAAGGCAAAAACTTAAGGAGAAAAGCTACAGTCACCTGAATGTTGCTTTTCCAAACATTAGGAGAATTTACGGCTCTTTATTCAGGAATACTGTTATTTACTTTCTCCTCTTTTTCTCACTTTTATTCTCATGACACACTAAATACCCCAAATTTTACTGCCTTATAGGCTACAAAACAGTGCAAGGTCCATAAGCTAGACTTGGAGTAGAGAAGAGAACTTGTCACAAGGGTTTACTATGTGTGAGGTTATTAATCCCCAGAATAGAGTCCATCTGAAATCCTGTTGTCCTCTCAGTCTTCTACAGAAAGGGATTTTCTCCCAGATTAAGCTTCTTGACTGGGTGAATATCCTATCCTGGCACAGTCTTGGTTTGGGGACTCTGTAACGATGGATTTTTCCTGCCACAGGCTAGGAAGCATGGGGTGGAAGTCAGCCACAAGTGACCGAAATTCTCAGCTGTGAGTTCAAAGTCACGGTTTCCCTCCTACCCTTCTCTCCGAGCAGCTGTTTTCACGGTATCGCTGGCCAGCCTGGTCAGAAACATGTCAGAGTGTGCCTGTCCTCAGAAGCACTTGGTTGCTCACAGAGATGTGCTAGACACCTCACAGCTGAGGGCTGCAGCACTGCACGTCAGCAGCTGCAGCACCGAGCGCTTCTGGCAGGAATATTAACATCTTTCATCTTTCTTAGTGCTACTTTTCAGGTTTTTTGCTCTTGAGCTGTCAGTGCAGCCTGAACTGGGAACGATGTCTTAGCCATTCTTTGAGCAATACATCTTAAGGCACCGCTGACTGCGCTTCTGGCCAAGATTTCTGCCTGGCACACAGTACTTGACAAAAAAATAGGAAAATGAGTAGTAAATCCAGACAAGAAATTAGGGAAGAGGAAAACCTACTGAACTGCAGACAAACAGAGACACATCTAGACAACTGCTACTCTCCACCATGAAATCTAAGGACTCAACTTTCTGCCTTTCTTACTGCTGGCCTCTACATATGAATGCTCCCTTTCCCATTCATGTTTTTCTTCCAACTTAAGTCTTCATCTGAACTATGTCCTTCTTCATCATCAGCAACCTCTCTTCCTCAAATGAACTGAATCCCACCTTGTCTCAGGGTCTCACCAATTTCAGGCAATTACTGCAAGAAACATTTCTAACCATTCCATGGGTCTAAATCTGCAAATGAACTCTTGGTCCCACTCAAACCTGTGCAAAATTTGGTTATTTTTGGTATGGAGATTATTACTACAACTCCCAGCACTAATTGCTCATACAATGGACGGACTGATTATACTGCACATCAGAAAGCTTATTGTTTGGAGCGTTACTTGTAACAGCAACACTTTTCCATTAATAAAGAAATACTTTCTCCAGTCCTGCCATTTCCAAGTTTAGAGATATCTTTTAACAAAACACTCATTTTTACTTGTATTATTTTTGTTGGCATTTTCTTGCAGGAAGCCACTAAATTGAGAGGTATTTGAAAACAAGGAGCATCAAGACAATTGCCTGTTATTAGTCATTTTGTGATTACTTTTTTAAAGCTATTACAAATGCTACTAGGCAAAAGACAAACTTACTGTAGATTTATAATGCTCTTTGGATTAATCAGAAACTTGTTAAACTGGGAGAGGTTTTCTTTACATGTTTCATCAATATAATGAGAATAAAAATGTGGCCTAAGATTTAAGAAATGCTTGTGGTCAAAGATGTAATCACCTAAGAGGCTATCTCAGAGAAGAAAAAACCCCAACACTGTTCAAGTTTATAACTGAACTACATTTTTCCAGTATTGTTATTACAATACCCTACACCTGTGAAGTGTGTAAGAAGTATTCTGTAGCAAACAATACAGGAAGCCAGCCACACTTATGGATTTTCCCTATAAAGCCACTATCTTTCAGATGGAAAACCTACTTATTGTTTCTTTTCACAACTTCCTATTTAATTTTCAATACCTTAGCCTAAAAAATCACACTATCTGCATACATTGCAGTAATACCTTTCAAACCAGTCGAAGGAAGTTGCTAATTACATGCCGTGGGCGCTGACTGCTTGGCAGCAGCAAGGCGGTTTTATCTCCAGGCTTAGAATAAGCTATTGTTATAAATATGTTTTGTTTCATGTTAATCAGGGTATCGAGACAATTGTCATCTTTGTGCAATGATCAAATGGGCAGCTCAGGAATTCATTAGGTGTGTCTGTTGTAAGCTGCAAACCAAGCCTTTACCGCTCAAGTTGTGCCATGTGAAGTGTAAGACAGATCCATTAATGAGGAGGACTGAGCATTTTCTGTTGCAATTTACCAGGAAATTTGCTTATGAAAAGAGAGAAAAGACCCTTCCTTCCCATTATATCAGGTTCAGAGGTTCCAAGTTAATAAATATACCTAAAAAAGCAGCACTGATTCAGAATGTATTAATTTTAGCGAGTTGTTTTGAATGTATGTCAATTTGAGTGAAAGCTCCTCAGCAATACTGAAATTGGTTACAGGAAAAGGATAATGGGGATGGAAGAAAATTATAAAGAAACCAAGTCCCTTTAAGCACAGTCAACAGTCTGAAGCATTTTTGCCCTTTTAAAGAAAGTAATATGCAATTAAAATATTTGTTAAAAAATTGATTTTAGAATATATAATAAAATAGGGCTAAGAAGAATTTGTATTATTACCCTAAAATATATTCATTTTCCACACCAATAACAAAGGAAAAGCTCAAAGATAGTCTTGTTATTTGCAGAGAGGGAAAACATTAAACTGCCATAGCCAGCACTTCAGTTGAGCAATAATCCAAAGGTTTCCCAAAGCAGAATGTCATTCACAGTCAGCTGGAAAAACCATCATAGTTTCATCTTTCCTTTCCCTTAGCAGAAGTAAGGAGAAAATGGGTAATTTAGCTGATTTTTTTTTTGAGAAAAGCAGCATGCTTTAGCACTGACTTCAACTTCCTCATACTCTTCCCTTTCTTCCATATAAAAAAAAAATCCCTCCTGACTTCGGTGCTCCTGAACACCCAAAGCACGGCCTCCCTGTGGCAACAAACAAAGAGCAATAACCAGAGGAGTTTGCACAGGAGTGGGAAGTTACTCAGCATGCAAGGCAATGCTGCAGGATCAATGACATGACTGTCTGCTCCAGACTGAGAGCTCATCAGCTGGGAATCACTGAGGTGAGAAAGGACGTGGGGACCAGTCAAAGTTAGGGAGTGTCTGTCAGCTGCCAAAGTGATGTGTCTGGAAAATACTGCAGGCAGTGCTCAGAGAGGAAAAGGAGAGGTGGATATATAGAAGTGTTGATGCTATTTCATACGGCTGAGGTACACCCTCACTTGGAAGGCTGGTTAAAGTTCAGAGAAAGTGACTCCAAGTGGAAGAGGTGGAGAGAAGAGCTGTTCCCATGATCAGGTGAAGACACAGCCTGTCCCACGATTGTCAAGGTGAAGGTTGAGAGGTGGAGAGGTGATATAGCTGCAGCACTTGAGGGGGAGACATCAATATGCAGTGGTAGCTCACAAGTATTTAAGGAAAAGAGATTTTTGGCATAATAATGATTGGGTAAAACTGGTGCAGAAAGTTAGGATGGAAATTAGAAGCTCTTAAATCACCAGAGTGAAGCAGACCTGTTTTGAGTAGTGAGGGCAAAAAAAGTGGTTAACTTTGAGATGGAGCTTGAGTGACAATCAGACATTGTTCATCACAGTGCTGGACTGGCCTTGATGGCTTAAGAGCATCTATCAATCAGTGACCTCAGAGTTTTTATAGTGCTGGGAGATCAAACCCAGCAAGAACACAAATAAATCCTCATCACTGATGTTGAAGTTGCTATTGGCTGTTTCAGCTGTGGTGGTTAGTTTGTCACACTGGTTGTTTCAGGCCATATGTGGGCACTAGAGAAGATGAGCACCTGCACTCTGTTCACATGAATATGAACATCTCCTCACAAGTCATCATTTTTTAATGAAAGCCTGTATCCTGGAACATAAGATGTTAGCCTCCAGGGAAACATATCAGCTTGTCATCTGTCCCACAAGTCAACAGGTAAAGAAAAAAAAGGCGATATTGTTTTCTTTCCTGCTAGAATTAATTTAAATATCAGATCTTTCTGCTTATTAATATTTCAGTTCTCCCCAAACATGAAATGGATTGAAATATCAGATAAGCTGGTAGAACTCTTACGTTTGTCACATATTATTTTGATTTAATCATAAGAAATTACGTCAATAGGTTGCCCATATGTAATCATGCACCATGCACCGAGATCCTAATTACCCTGTTCATCAATATTCATGATAGCCCATATTATCCAGGGTATTATCCTATATTGTTATATGTGATGCCACATGAATACCATATGGGAGAGGGATTTAAAAAGGTTACAGGCTAATAAGTGTATTTTATTCCACTCAGAAAACTCAAGAGAAACAGTTCTTTTCAAAGATCCAGAGACTGTAATTACATGCAAAATGTTAAGTCACCTTAAAGGCAAATGCTAACCCAGATGGACTAAAGATTAAAATTAAAAGCTAAAACTTCCTATTGTTATTAGTGCCCCACTGCACTAGATATTGTGCAAATATATGAAAAAAGTGACTCTCATCATAATTCTACCTTTCAGCTTGGTTGTTCTAGAGCAGAAATTGTAGTAGATTTAAGCTAGCAGCTGGTGGTCATATAATAAGAGTGAATTATAATGATTTATAATGCCAGAAATTTTGTATGTAATTCCCTGTGAAGTTTCCTAGGAGCTGTGCCTACAAAATACTGCTTTGGCATGTCAGCCTTACCACTTAATTTGATTTACCCATTGTGTGCCACAGCCCTTGCACATCGTGCCTACTCCTGGGCCACGAACTCCACAGGACAGGGCACAGAGGCAGCTGGACAACTCAGGGGACTCACATGAAATCTGGATGCAGCTCCCTGCCCACACTACCTGCTTCTCAAGTGTCACCGGCATCTGTGATTATATGGATGTGTGAACAGGAAGGGATGCTCCTGCCATCCTTCAGTGCAGCAGGGGGAGCACAGCCGGTATCTCTGGCACACCGGCACGGCTGTGATGCTGTAACAACTCACTGTGCCTTACAACATGATTTATAACTACCTCGATAGTGTCTGAAGTCTTGATTCTGCAAACAACTCAAGTGCCATTGTACACACAGGAGATCAGAGGGCTGAACCGAGGAGGCTCTGGGAAGGCTGAGCCACACTGAGTTCAGAGAGGAGGCCCAAGTTCAGCATGAGTGAGCACCACAGCTACCAAAGAACTAAGGAGTTGGGATTTCTGTTGAGGAGCTCCTCCCTCAGTCCACTTTTGAGGCTGGTGTTTTTCACTGAGGGGCACTATCAGAACTTCTCAATTCGTACAGAACGTTGTTAGTTAATTATTTTCTAGAATTAGCATTTTGCTCTTCCAAACACTACTTGCTGCTTGAAGCAGACTGCAGTCTGATGGAGGTACATGTTTTGCCTGTAGCGAAGCAGCATTCTCCTTCTTTATCTTAACATTGCAATGTTTCTCCTCTTTGACATAAACAGTGTCCAAAGCACTCTAATCCCGTCCATGCCCAGTACAAACAGAGCAAACAAGGAATGATTGCATTCCTTGACTGCACTCTATATCTTATTAGATGAAGATTAATTACTGTGCTGGACAGGGACACATTCTCCTGAAAAAATCCATCTTTGTAGATTCTGGTGCTCAATCTCATGCCTTGTGCAAATGTATTTTAGTATACTATTGTTGTTTTCTACTTGCTGATGCCACACACGGCAGAGTGGCCCTGGTAGAGCACTGAGGGAGGTTCTCTTGCTAGCAGACTGCCATAGCTGCAAGATACAGCTCCAGCCTATCACTTCCAAATGACTCTGCTCTTGTGTTCTAGGACAGGTGTCATTTCCCAACTTCTGCCACATGCTGATAATGTTATTTAAGCAAAAGATTGAATCCTCTCCCTCTTTCCTTCCATTATCCCATGGTATGCACTGCACTCTCAGCCTTTGTAGCCACTTCTGAGAAATATCTGTCCATTTATACACACAGCAAGATTTTAACTTTGTTGATACTGGACAGAAAGCCAAGAGTCTGCATCTTGTGAGAAGTTTTATGCACGGCTATGGTATGGAATTGATGCTTCCTTCTAGGGAAGAATCTGTTTTAAAACCCATGAATTGTTGATACATGTACAACTGCTATCAGAAAAAGCCCAATACAGTTTGTCCTTAAGTAACTGGACAGATGCATTAGCCATTGCTCAAACCAACAAAGCAGTAAATTAACAACAAATAAGCTAATTTTTCCCATTCTCCTTCCATTTTATTTAGCTTTCAGTATGAACGGATCAAGCTCAAATTTAATTTGTCTCCTCCCACAGTATCTTACTCTCTACCCATATAAACACTGAATAAAATCCATTTTCAAGCTCCTTCTTCCAAAGGTAACACAGTGACAGCATTCATGTGAGACAAGCTGCATTGAAGTTTTTAATAAATCAGTCTTTACAAAAGCATTTCTAGAACTCCTCTTCTAGAACTGGCAGCGTAATGAAGAATGTCCCTACCTCTTAGTCTCAGACCGGAATACTAAAATACTTTTCAACAGTTTAATTTCTCTGTGAAGTTTTTTAATTACAGTCTGTGTTCTTATTTTAGTCAGTACAGCTTCACTTGCAAGAGGCAATACCCTGTGATTTCAGGGCCACAGCTATTGGGTACCTCCTCAGTTCCTGCATCCCAGCTAAGATAGCAGACAAAACCCCCTGTGGTGCTGCCGGGCGCTATCCTTGCTGCACACATCCATTGGGCTCTGAACTGAGAACTCTCACTTCACAAAAGCCATTGAACACCAACTAAGAAAGGTTTATTATGCATCCCCTCTGCATACAAAGCTACCACTGACCTCAGGGAATTACTTTGCATTATAGGACCAGGGCTCAGACGGTAGTGATTTGTAGCTGGTGTGGACATGAGCCAGCTTCAAACATCAGCTCTAGAAGCAAAAAGCTCTATGAGGGTAATGATGCCCTTAAGACACACAGTTGTGTAGATTTTTCCTTTAAAAACAATTAATCACATCCTTTTTCCCAGCCTTCAAATAAAAAGAATAATACTTTTCCATATAATTGTAAGGCTGCACATGATCTAACAAGAGTGATGCCAACTCCTGTATGTTTTGAAGAACTATTGCACAGAAAATGTCCCCCTGTTCTGCAGTAGACATTTCCTAGTGCAATGTTTTTTCTTTCAGCCTTAATTGAATTTTGTACCATTTGCTTGTACATGTTGTTGTTATCCACATAAGCTTTTCCTTTCTCTCTCTCTCTTTTTTTTTTTAATTAGAGGTGCCATTTACAATTTGCCTTCTATCAGGTCAAAGAAAAGAACAGAAATCCAACTTTACATAACAACTGGCAATTCAAATTTTTAAATCAAGCCAAGAGTCAGTATAATGCAATGTTAATTTTCATGGGGTAGATAGAATATGAAATATTTTTATATCCCTAGTCATTAACAGAGTACATTAGGTTTCTGTTTTGAAATCAGATTGTTACCAAGAGCTTTCTGTTTAAAACTATTTTATGAAGCCAAGAAAGGAAAAATCCGAGACTTACTGGGGAGCTGGGAAATTGTCACCACGTTGAACACGCTGTTATTCCTGCCCTGAATTGGCAGCCTGGGCAATGTTCTTATAGGAGAACTGGGGGAAGCTAAATCTCCTCCTATCATCTCATGCTCAAATGGCTGTGGGCAAAATAGTTATTTAAATTATAGTGCCTGTTCAGTTAAACTAATTTCTTCCACTGCTGACCAGGAGCAGTAGGATTTCAGGAGTTACTTCTCCTCTTGTGCTACTTGTAATTATACATTTTCTGAACTGCCATTTGCACTTTATAGTGCACAAGAGGGAGAAGAGCTCTATCAGCTGGAGGTCTGAGTATACTCAAACCTTTTGTGGGATCTCCAGTGGGTGTCCAGAGATCATTCAGCACTCAGTGGCAGTACTGGAACCTAGATTTATTCTCTTCCCTTTCCCAGCTGTGCTGGTATGCACAGTTTCACAGGTGTAGACATGATGGAAAATGTAAAGCACAAGAAAAAGAACACAAATCAGAAAGGCCTCTGTGCTTGCAATGACAAGGTTTTTAAGTCACAGCATCTGATATTATTTTGCCCTTTCCAAGCTGAAACTATTGGCAAGAGCCTTAAAAAAACTATTCTTGACCTAAGAACAAATTGCACATACAACCAACCCTATGGCAACCTGCATGCATGTATTCATTGTTAACCTTCTGTTATGTAATCTGCTCTTCAGGAACCGGTCCTATTTTTTGGAAAACATCCTTGGATCCTTCCTCATCTATTGTGTCTCCGTGGCTCATCAATTACCCTCTAAGGAATGAGATTAAGGACTTCTACACTTTGTTTGTCAAAAACCACAGGACCCTTTCTTTGATCCTATTACAAGACACCAGCATTTCTGGGATAACGTGTCTTTGCTCAAAAATGCTCATAATGTGCACTTCTCCAGCATTCATCAGAGTCACTGGCTTCTTGCTCAATCAAAGTGAACAAAAACATCAGTATCATGTTTTCCACAAAGTTTGCACTTTGCAGTCACCCACATTTCCCGACAAATAATGAGCTCCCCCAACTTCATATTCCCAGGACTTTTTTTTTTTTTTCCCACATTTTTTTTTCATACAAAGTAGGGCACACAAAAAAAGACAACCTGGTCTGTCAAGTGGCTGAAAAACATCTATTAAGCCTCATCCAAATATTCCTCCATAATGAAACCTCTCCTGTCAGTCCATGAGACTGAAGTTCAAATCTTAAAGACTCATTTTCAATATCTCCTCCATAGCAGAAATCCAGGAAGAGATTTCTTTTGAGAATAAGCACAGCCTATGTCCATGTTGCTGCTGAATTTCATTTACCTCTATGAGAAATAACTGTTTTTCTTTCTGGGAGTTGCAAATAGTAGAATATATTAGTTTTCTATTTTTCTATTCCTATTTCAATGAAGGCAATAAGACTCAAAAGATGAAGCTTGGACACAGATGGAAAGGGACATAAACTGACAAGAGTGAGCAAAGTCCAGAATAGGAGGGATCCAGTGACACTGGATCTGTTCTGTAAAACTGGGGAGTGCTGCTGGGACAGCCTGGGTGAAGGGATTGAAGTGGATCAAGTTAAAGTGGGAGAATCCATAATGAGCCTTGTGAGCTGTAAGAACATTGATAAAAACCGTGCTGGATGGAAATTGTTGCTACGGTTCTCTTGTAGTCTATTACACTAGCTGGGCACTTGAATCTTTGCTGTCTCCTCCAGTTCTCTGACACACAAATGACCTTATCTGAGACACCCCTGTACAGAAACAGAGTCCAGGGGAACAGAGGCAATGGGCACACACTGAAAGGCAGGAGGTTCCTCCATTTTTCACTGTGGGGGTGACCGAGCACTGGCACAGATTAGGCTGTGGAGTCTCCATCCCTGGAGCTGTTGCTGGGCTGCTGCTGTGGGTGACACAGCTGGAGCAGGGGGGCTGGATGAGATGACCCCCAGAGGGCCCTTCCAGCCTCAACCATTCAGCCATTCTGCAACACCAAAGGATTTCACTCTACACTTGCTGCTGCTGCTGTGTGGGTGTTTTGTCACAAATGCCTTAAACTCAATTTCTGTACATTCTCAAAAGTCACTGGTGAGATAATTGTTTGACTTGCCTGACTTCCTTGAGGACAAATTAGATTCTCCTCATATATGTTTTACCTTTCCTTACACTATTATCTTGCTCCTGTAGACCTTGTTCAATGAGGCAAAACCCCTGTGATTTTAATGACAATATTGCCATAGTTACTGTAGGACTGTGCCCTAGAAAATCATCAAACTTTTCTCTTCTTTTTTTGTAATTTCCATTTTAGAGGCAAAGTACCTGTGGTGCTTCCTGCAGTTTATTTATGCTTCTGAGTGCAGGAATACACAATTCGCAGCTCTTTGACTGCAAAGCCCTTCACCCTGCTGATAGCTGATATGATTGAAACCCAAGCCCTGATGTTCCTAACTCATCCTTGAATTTAGCCTGGTGCCTTTTGAGGAGCTATCCAGTCCCTCTGCTCTCAGGTACGACTGGAGGGGCCTCTGCTGTGCCAACTTGACAACTCTAGCCAACCTTGGCAGCCTCTCAGTTTTACAGGCTGCTTTGCTTTAAAAGCAGGCTATGATGCTGGGCCCAGAATAAGTACAAAACATGTTACCATCAGATATACAAACAAATCTCTGAGGCACAGGAGATGTTCTTACAAGAATGTTCTGCTCTGCTTGGTTCAGTCTCCTTGGTCTGAAACTTTTGAACTATACCAGAATTGGAGACAGTTCAAAAGCTGGAAAAATAAAACTCATCACCGTAGATCCTTGATGTCATTTTCAATGAAAACTTAATTAGTTTTCTCTCCCTGTGACCAAAAAAGCATGTCTTTTCTATTGTCAGACCTGGAAGAATTATGAAACTTAAGCACATGTCACAATGCTAATGAAACTGTCTTATTTTCAATCCACTCTATGCAGAAGCAATCAGACTAAATCACACTCAGTAAAAACAACCCACACCCAAAAAACCTAAACCAGCCCAAAATCCTATTTTTTCCTATCTTTGAGGAATTTAAGGAAAGACTAAAAAATGAAGAGGATTTTTACTGTCTCTTGACCTCTAAAACACATAAAAATAAATATGTAAATAATATTTAACTTAAAGTTGATCACTCTTTTCTTCTGGTTGATATTTGACTTATGCTCAAGAAGAGTAGCCAGAAGAAAAGTCCACTACAGAAAAGGAAATTACTACAACGGTGGTTTTTTCCATGACTACTTAAGAGAGTCTTTGTTCATGTTCATGAACTAGGTATCTCCTTAAAAATAATTTATTTCATGTCATGGTTTTTGGGGAATATCTGTGGGAACACTACACATGGGGATGCAGCTGTAAAATAACTCCTGCTTTTTCTAAGCCAGTTTGAGATAATTAGGTGGAGAAATAGCTATTTCTATTGTTTTTACTTTTAATATGGAAAGAGGGATGTGCACTTTAGATTAAGGTATGAACCAGAGGACAAATTTAACTCTGAGACAGATAACTCAGAGTTAAGGTCAGTATAGAAAGCTTTAAGAAATACCATCTCTGTATGTCCATGTACTTTCATGCCAAGTGTAGAATTTAAATAATTTGTTATATTCATATGGTAAATATGTGCACGGTGATATTTCCTTTATTGCACAGAATTTTACCTTCCCAGCTTGATGGAATATTGGGATGGCTTCCCTCTAAGAGCAAGTGGGGATGGTGTCTAAATTGCTCTGAATGTGTACAGAGGGAAAAGGAGAGAGGAATAACATCTCCAAACTTCACTACAATGATGGATGTGGATGGCTGGTGATTTATGCCAACAGTCAAGGTTGCCTCTAAAGTAGGATGTACCTCCTGCAGGCTGCAAGAACAAGGCACAGGCACTTAGCAGGAAACAGAAGAACAGAACATGTGACCACTGAAATGAGGTTGTGCTTGGATGACTCAATTGTTTCGTCTTACCCCTACTGAATATGACAGCAAACCTTCTACAAGTAACAAGCTGATGAAATGCTCATGTTTAAACTCAAAACAAGGTTGGAATTAACAAAATATCTTGGTGTAGAAGTATTTGAACATTTGATCCTAATATTTATTGCCAAAATTATTGCCTGTAAACTCTTGACATCGAACCTCTTCACTTTGTTAACTGCCTGAGAAACAGAGAAGAAAACCGACTGTGTCTTTTGAAGAATGCAAATATCGGGGAAGACATAAATACAGATACACCAAGGGCAGGCAAAGAAACCTGTCTGAAGTCATCCTAATGTTCCCATCCAGTGCAGGCCAAATTAAGAACAAAATAACTGAAGGGGATGAAATAGGAGGATCAGAAAAGCTGGAGGACTCTGGGTTAAGAAAGTTCAGGTGAAGATCAGGGGGCTTCTGAAGAGCAGTGAGAAGCCAGACAGAATTTATGAATATGGAAGGCATCTCAGTAATGCCCTGCTCTTCACTAAACCAGTCAGAAATTAAAATGCTCTGACATAAACTGACATTTATCTCCTTCCACTGTTCTGATTAAAATTGGTCTACAGTTACTTGTAGCTTTGCAATGTGTTGAAATTAAGAAGTAAAAAAGTACTTTTGAGAGCAGTTAATTTGGAATTAAATTAGTTTCTTCACAGATCAGAAGATATGTACATAGCAGAACCTCATTGATTTATACCAGCATGTAAGAAAGAGCAAAGGACAGTGAGAAATTACTCCTCACAGAATTGCAAAGCTATAACCCAATCAAAAGCAATCAAAGCAAGAGAAAAAAAGAGTATGAAAGCAATTTCAGTGCTCTGACGGATCTTTTGTTAAAAGATTTTTTTTTAAAGGAAGGTAGAAATAAAACAGTTTGGGGTTCCAGAAAGTAGTTTTAAACACAGAGTTCATTCAAGGAAGCTGGCATTTTTCCACTGACTTCAGCAAGGGCCTTTCAAACCTGGAAGGTACCACAGCCCACCTGGAGTAAGTCAGCTGTGCCTTGAGGGTGATGCAGAAGGTTGGATAAATCATTGGACTACGCACAGGCTGTTGCCTGAGGAACAGTGATCCTGACCCTGCCAAATCTGAGAGAAGAGAAAAGCATTCCAACCAAAACACCTATCCATATGTAGTTCTGAGGGCTTCTTCTTCTTTCCAAAGAAGAAGAAAATATGAGAGCGATGGAATGGTAAGAAAATTCATGCACAAAAACATGGTTAAAACTTGTTTAAAATCAAAGGTTAAAGCCATCCTATGAAAAAGGAAGAGAACTCCAGGCCATTTTTGGTTTGGTAAAGAAATAAAGGCAACAATAAAAACAAAGCCTATTTATAAATCTAGGGATGGAATAAATGAGATAGACACCAGCAAAAATGACAGGTTAGAGTATAGGAAGTTCATATGGCTTGCTAAAGACATAAAGGCTCAAATCCATGACTACCAGAGGTAAATACCTACAGCTGTTAACAGAGATAGAGAAGAGTTGGAACTACTTCATAAATATTCATGAAACTGAAAAAAAACAGGACAGTGCACCTGTATCCTGTGAAAACAGGTGCTCTCCAGCCTATCAGTTGCAAAGAGCATGCCAAAATACAACCATGGGGGATGCATGCTTTTTAGTCAGGCAATCTAGATTATTTCTACCCAGAAGCCTAAAATTTTAGGTCAGCAATTTTTACTGATTTAAATTTTTTAATACATCTTGGAATACTAGGGCACTGATAGAACACTTAGGTAACAAAATCTTGTGCCAATATTTAAAACCTTCTGTATGATACTTTTTGCAAATGGAGTAAATTCATAAGGAATGCACAATTTGGGAAAAATCAAAGTGATTGTGATTCAGTGTGGGAGAAAGGACAGAGGTAAATGTATGCATCTGGCCTGACATATGTTTTGGCTCAGCTCTGTTAAAGGAAAAAGATACATCCTGTAAGGAAATGTCACAGAGAACAAGTGATAAATAATGAATAAAGATTGTGCTTTGTTTGTTTAGAGAATATCAAGAGCATCCTGCTAGGTGCATTTTCAATTATCATTCATTCTGCACAGCCCTACTGTGATTGCTTTAACCTTGATTTTAAGACTGCAGTAACAGTAATGTGCAAACATATTGGTACAGCCACAGTAGCAAGGCAAGAATGGTGAAAAGTGTATTTATAAAGCAGTAAAATCACATTAAAACTGCTATGCAATAAAAACTACATTGTAGCAGCATCTGGGAAAAGGGTATTCACAAACCAATAATATCCTATTAAAACTAATGTGCAATAAAAGCAGATCGCAGCAGAATTTCCAACAGTCTTCAGACTAGGGCTCTGGAAATGGGTTTTTGACCTTTCCCAGTACTGCTGGCTTCAACTCAGCTCTTGGGGCACTGCTCAGGAAGCACCCAGGACACAGCTCGGGTTAAGTAACCAGGTTTTTTTCCCCATTAATCAAACAAACTCACAGGTGCAGTGAGTTAACGAATTATGCAGCAAGTAACCTTCTTTAAAAGGACACCTAAATCTAATTAAAATATTTTGATGAAGAAAAGAATGAAAATATGTTTCTGCTTCAAAATAAATGTTTTCAAATAGCACATGGCTGTATTTTCACAAATGTTATGCTCCTGCACCCAAACTGCAGTGAAAATGACTGCATTTGAGAATAAATAATGGGATCTTTTTTCATAACTGACTTTGCTTACAATGTGAATCACCTTCGTTGAATCTCTGATTTTTCCCTATGGAAGCTGTAATCTAAAATCCACCCAAGTTCATTGGAGTTCTTGCATGTCAGTGAGCAAATGTCAAAGTCCCCACTGCTTAGATCCTATTACACTAAGGGAACCTGATACAGGAAAGCAAGAAAAAATAAAAGTAAACACTGGAAAGTAAAATTAATGTTTGTCAGGGCTGTGATGGCTTAAATTCAGAGGCTACTCTGCAACTGTAAACAAACCTTGATCAAGGTAAGAGGCACACACAAAGCCATCGGGGAACAACAAAGCTCCAGAAATGTGCTCAGGAGACAAAATAACAGCAAGAAAAGAGAAATGTTGTGATGCAAGTGTGATTCTGTGGTGACATGGAGATATAGTGGAAGCTGCTGGGAGACCAAGTGGGTACCAGATGAATTATTCTATTACGGACAACATTCCACTGTCATCCACCTCTCCTGTGTTTCCTGGGGTTGCTGATGAACACCTTGCAGGACAGGGGACAGACATGGGGCTGAGAACCATCCCTGCTGACTGACAGCAGCACAGGAGCAGGGTCTGACTGGGTGTTACTGCCCCGAGGGGACCGGGACAGGGCTCCTCACTTACTGCATCCCACAGAAACAAATGCATGTCCTGTGCTCCACAGAGCAAGGGTACCTTTCCCTGCAAGGCTCCCACAATCCCAGGTAACAAATAGTTTTCCTCTTCACCTATGGAGACTTCTGCCAGATTTCTTGAGCAAAATTCAGCACTGCTACTGCAGATACACCATGCTTCTTGTTCCAATGGAATTAAAAACTACTGGGGACTATTTACCCTCATTTAATGTCTTAGCCCAAACCAAAGCCTGGAAATCCACACATACTCAGTACACCATTGTAAGATTCTTAATTCTTTACCAGAAACTCATCTCATGTACATGACATACATAAATGTGCCAGCCTCATGTTTTAAACATCTGAAAAAGCCAATTAGGCTTGTCACTGATCCCATTGTTCCTTTCTTTTACATTAAGGCTCCTTTATAGTTGAGATCCCTACATGGGATATGTCTCCAACAAAAATAACATAAAAACAAGGAGCTGAATTTTTTTCCTCTTGTATAATGAGGAGTAAGTATGGTGCTTACAAAGACTCTGTTCTCATGTAAAGTAAGCAGGAGGGATTAAAAGAGCAAGGGCTGTGTTTTACATTCACTTATCAGCTGTGGCTCAGCTCTTCCATGAACTGTATTATCTCATTAAAAATCCACTGACTGTCATGTTGCTCAGTCAGGACATACAGGGAGCTGCTGTTCTCTTCTGTGAGTGACAGGCATCACAAGAAATGGGGTGGATTGAGTGACATGAGTGTCTGGGGAGAATAAATCCATAACAGCACAATGCAGTGGAAAAATATTCTTCCAATGTGATTCATTTATTTTGGCAGAGATTTAGATTGAAGTCCTTGGGACCAAAATTTGGTTTGGTTTCATTTTTTTTCCCCACTGCAAAAAAACCAAACAAACAAAAGCATAAACTGGAGATGCAGACAGCTCAGTTTTCACTGCAGGATAAGAACTGAGCACAAGTTGGAGATAAGGACACACAGCCCTGCAAAGCCTGAGCACTGACCTTGAACTTTGTGAGGACTAACATCTCTGCCAAGCTTAGCATAACAGACTCCCTGGAATAATTTGGGCTGTGGCAGCCCCAGGTACAGAAACAAACAAAAAAAAAAATTAAGTGTTTACATATTCAATTATTCTGCACTTCGTAAACTTAAGAAACCACAAGTCAAGGATGAAATTTAAATGGCTTCCTTCATCTGAAAGAGAATGCTGATATCTAAGCAAACCTTTTCTTTGAGGAGAAGAAAAACATTTTGGTGTTTGGGGTAGGCAGTTTTTACTTGGGCAGGTTGCTGATGTCTGCTTTTACCTGGATGTGAAGGTGCTTCCCAGTGAAACCACAGGTGACCACTCCATGAATGAGCCCGCGATGCACCACCCCAGAGTCCAACATAAAGCACGTGCCTAAGTGCCCTCCTGAACTGATGCATTTCAACAGCCTTTGGCTCAGGACATACTTCCCCATTACAAGAGAGGTTGCGAATAAAGAGCTGGGATGACATTTGAGTGGTTCTTAAACTCAATTTGTGACCTGACTTTTTTTCCACCAGGGACTGGGGAGTTTATTGGTATGAAAGGCTGGATCTAGGATTTGCGCATTCAGCCTTTTCTACTGGATGAGTGTGTGTCTGCCTCAGTCTTACAGGAGAATGCTGGTGATTGCAATTTCTTACTATTGAGATGACTTCTACTTTATAATAGGAGAAGTTTTTTACCACAAAATGTGAAGTGGGGAGGAAGGAGGAAGTTTTCCATCAGAAGACAAAGAGAAATGATTGCTCTTCTCGCAGATTGAAGTACTAACTGGATACATTTAAAGCAATGTAGTTCAGGCCTCTGTTTTTTCTAATTATTCCCCTTCTCATAGGAAAATCACAATGATTTGATTGAAAATAGTAATTAGGAAAGTTGCTGTTGTGTTTCACATCATGAGCAATTAATCTCTATTTTCCTCACCCAGCAGGAGTGAGGAAACTCAGGGCCGCAGAAAGCCAGAGTGTGTATTTCCAGGCACCAGAGAAAGCCAACATCAACCTACTGCTGCCACCAGTGAGCTGCAATACCTCAACCCTGCACCAGCTCCCTGGCCAGGGAATGACTGTATTTGGAACACAATGTATCCTAAAATTCCCTTTTTCTATATCCACATCATACTGTTGCTGCTGTCTAATTCTCTGACTAGCCTCACCTCAGGGCCTCTTTAATCACTACCATTTCCAATTTTCTCTTGCTCATTGAGCCTGTGTGCTCAGGAATAATTTCCCCAGGGGAGATCTCTCTGCATTTTTTTTCAGGTTGATTCTCATTTTGCATTTCCAGTGCAATATACTTTTCTCACTAGGCACTATTTTGTTCTTTTATGTCTCTATTCCTGTAGTGTTTATAGTACCTGTCCCTTCAGTACCATCTACAAATTTTATTAATGTTCTTTTTCCCCTTCTCCAAAATATAGCTTTTTTCAGTATTTATGATGAAGCATCTTTCCCTACCCATCCTTGCCTACAGAATAACAAGATCTCTTAAAACAATGACTTAAAGAAGTAATTTTGTTTAATTGTCAAACAATTGAGAAATGAGAAAGATCTCATTTATTTCCTTTACAGAGTCATTTAAACTTGTCTGGTTCATAAATTTGAAAAGTTTACAACTGAAAAATAGCACTATAATTCAATGCTCTGAAGTCTGGAAAACAGGAACTGGTGCACACTTGTACCTGGTGTATAAAATATGTTCAATTTTCCCTAGCAAGGCTCAGACACCCATGTCAATGGCAATGCAAAACCTAAATGTGACTGCTTTTCCCTAACCATGGATAGCTGACCTGTGCAGCCTACGGATACATTCCCACTCTTGACAGTGCCTGACCCATACCTATGTTTTTTCATTAGGAGACAATTACAAGCAATGGTTTTCCTACAGTCCTCCTGAAAACGTTCATACTGAACAACAGCACAAAATAATCACTTAAATCCATGCTAGGAGAATCAAGAGGCTTTATATTCCTCTTGACTGTAGAAGAAATTGCTAAGGTTTGGCAAGCTGCTCCTTATTTAAATGCTTTCTTTTCTCATCACCAATACAATGTCACAGTTATTTAAGGGTTTGCTACAATGCCACAAAAAAGCATATTTTGGTTGCACTTCAGAGAGTAAAAAGGATTATTTTTAAATTGGTAAACAATGCAGTAGAGTGGCTGCAGAGTAAAGACCCAGAAAGGAGGAGATAAAAATCAGGTCTTTAGAGAGGTCAAGCTGGGACTACAGGGAGATGCTCTGAAATTTTTCCCTCCAGTGATTTCAAAACAGACAGAACCATCCAGAAGAACTTCACTATTTCAACATCCCTGCAACAATAGGGAGCTGGTTGCTACAGAAAGGACAGTGGAAACCGGAGAAATATGGGAAGTATCAAAACAAAAAGAGCTTTTAGGGAGGTGCTGCAGAAAGGTGGCCTTGCAATGTAATATTGCCTCTCTCTTACAGGTTTTAAAAATTAACAGCCCAAGTTACAGCCTACCAGACAATCTGTAGGTAGACAGCACCCTATGGTAGCCCATAATCATCAGTTTATTCCAAGGAACAAATGTGCTGATAAATGGTACTCTAGAGCACAGAGACCCCTGTGGAAGTCAAACTAAATCAGAATTACAGTAATTAAGCTTTGTAGCCATAAGGGGGGGATTTTTGTAAGGTCACTGCAGATAAATACAGAGAATAGCTTAGAAATGTTGTGCAGCTGTGGGAAAAACATTCCTGCACTCCATCAGCCATAGATTCCTACAGAGATAGCACAGTTGAAAAGAAATCAGCCTTCTGTGGAAGCTGGCTAAGTGCTAAGTGCTTTTCCATGTGCTTCCCAGATAAAAGCTGACAAAGAAAGCAATGAGAGTTGCAGAACTAACTGATGTCCTGTAACAAAATTCTGCCTGATAGAGACAGAGAACAAACCATCTCTGGGTCCCCAGGAAACATTAGTTAGGTGTAGGAGCTGCTGCCAGCAACATCCTCAAGTTCCCAGTGGGAAAAGCCCTTCAGTTGTGTCACAGGCCATGACAACCAAAGGATTTAAGGGCACCTCACCTCCCTGGACAAGACTGTGAACTTGGCACGTCCCCAAAATGAAACGTAATTTTTATCCTTCCTCTCTGGCCAGACTTTTTCAAAAGGCTTTTGCCAGTTGTAAAGCAAAAGCAGGTTCTATTGGAACAGAAGTTTAAAGTAGAAGAAGTCTTGTGTAAGCCAGCAAGCACAGCAGTGCTGTACAAACCCAACCAAATCCTGCACAGGTACAATAAGCAGTGACTATCAGCCCAGGGAGGTCATGGAAGTCCAGATGAGCTCCAAGTGCCTTTCCACTGGCTTTGCTCTCACAGGAGTCTCACCATCTGTCTTCCCATGACAGGTGTGAATATATGAAGTCAGCTTGCAAACTTCTGATGAAATTAATGGGCTGTTTTATTCTGCTTCACGTGATCCAGAGTAATGTGTCTCCATGTACTGAATTGTAAGTATGACCGTAAAAGTTAGAGAGGATATTTCATTGTCCGAAACTTCTTTATTGCAGTAGATCTACTGGTTTACAACCATGGCTTTATACTCACTATTATTCACTTCTCCTGTCCTACACAACTTTATTCTCCTGGAATAACAAGGACTCTTAATCTTTCTATTGCTAGAGTTAAACGAAGAATCTCTTATCCCATGAAGGTAAGCTGGAACTCCATTATCCACCACGTGACTCTGTGAGTGGGTAATAGGATAACACCAGAGCCCTCTGAAAATATTCAGGTAACACTTTAATAGGGCTTTCCACAGTCCTTTCCCTTCCAGTGTGAAGAGAAGCAGTCCTGCTACCACCTCTGTAAGCACAGGATGCATCACTACTCCAACATTACTAGAAGAAAAACAGAGGCTGAGAGCGCAAACTTTTCCAAAAACCAGATGGCTAAAATTCAGGATTAAATTCAGAATTAGGTGATCAACAGTCACCTGATGATCACATTTCAGTATTTTCTAACCCAGGCTGCTCAGTTAGGTGTCTGATCGTTTCTGTTTGGATTCTGTCATTTAGTTTGACGGCCTGTATTGTGATTTTCCATTAAAATTGAATTATTCCTCAAACAAATAGTCACATTTCCAAACCCAAAATTGGTTTTCAGCCATTTAGACAAATGCTTATAGATTGTGTTTGCCAACTGTGTGCACATTAGGCTTAGTAAAGTCATTCATTACACAGTATGAAGAACAGAAGCAAAAGGATGCAAACACAGAAGACAGAATTTGTAACTCTCAAGTATAACATCACTGCAGTGCTATTCCATATTTACACCCAATACTGGACCTCACATGTCTTCAAAATATTCATGTCCTACCGTAAACACCTGTAAAACTTTAGCTGCGTGACTTTACTAAAAATATAACTGTGTATTTATTTCCCTGTCCCTGGCGTGTTCCATGGGCATAAACTTCAAAGGGGTTACCCATTGTAGGTCTAGAAATTTCAGCAGTGCTGCGGATTTGTCCCTCAGCTTGGAAGAATAATAAAAATATTCCTTAAGAAGTTTTCTCAGTGTTAAATGTATTAAGTTTGGATTAAGCTATCGGTTTATATTACAACAATAAATTCATTTTAGTTTAAACTTCAGAGACAAACTAGAACTAATTTTATTTTATGAAAGGAAAAGCTCTAACACCTTTTCAAATCCAGACTTAATTTGCTTTTGACATATTAAACACAGCTCGTGCTCACATTTTAATCTGGACTGCGCTAACTTGATGAAATTATATTAGATGCAATGGGGAAAATGTTCTTCTGAGTGTGAATTATTGTAATGGTATTTGCTAAAAATTAAAGAAAGAAAGAATCAATCACAAAGCACTACCCTGATTTATGAATACCCTGACAATTCAGTAGCCCATTAAATCTTATGGAAATCAGGAGAGAGGTGTCTTGGCCAAGAAGGCACCACTGATCTCCCTCTCCTCTGGAGAACTTTGCTTTCTGCATTTGAGTGCTGCCCCCAAAATCCTAATGCACATTTACGTTTCTGAGAACAAATCTATGAGCGCAGAAGTGAGTTTCTCATGAAAACTATTGCTTAAAAAGGAAAATGTGCTATCTCATGTTTTCTGACAAATGGGGTCTCCAGCCTACCCACCTTCTCTCCTTTCTCTAGCCATAATCCTTTGGGACCATATTTTTCCTCTTCCCACATTTTCTGCACTGAAACTGGTGACGCCGTTCCTGATTCACTGCCATGGAAACCTAAAATTTTTTGTCTTTTCAATCTCCTTTCTGGCTTTTGGCTAAGACTAAGTGGTCTGCAGGATGCTAATCACCTGGAATATGGTCCTGCTATTGACAATAACTAGGTGTTTAAAAAAAACTGTCTTAAATCTGTTTCCTGCTTTTTAGGAGTGTACTCGTGTGTGTGATGTTTATCCTGGAAAAAGATTCCAGTTGGGTCGTTGTCCCGAATTATGCCCTACGAGAAAGGAGTACATCAACATCAGATGATGCAGGCAGAGCGTGGAATCCATTGCTGGCCTTTGACTGGTGCAGCTGGCCCACAGCAAGAGTCTGAGCCAGGCAAAATGCTTGGCTGAGGGTATTCAGAGGGAAAAGAAAAGGTGGTGACAGTGAGGCTGGCTTCAAATTACTGCACAAATTCACCTCAGTAACACTTATCCCTGGGCTGTGGAAGTGATGCCACACGACTCACCTAGGAATCCTAAATTTGTTTGATATGTGGGGAGTGATAGGACAAGGATATAATTTTCCATCTAGTTCAGACAAGGCAATTGGGTCAATGACGTTTTCCCCCATCTGCCTCTCCTTGCCTTACTGCCAGTAGTCCCTCTGCCAAATATGCCCTGGGTTACAATCTGTGCAATCAACCTGGAAATCAAGATGGGACTGCTGGCTGCAAATAATCCCAAAAGGATGAGGAAGACTGGATAAATGTTGTTGAGGAGTGGCAGGTACTGCACAGCATGGAGTTTGGCAGGACGGTACAAGAGCTGCTGGTTAGACAGTCCGTGCCCTGCCTTTGGACTGGGAATGATTGCCCAGGAACTCCCTGAGTAATTACCTGGCTCATTATCTGCCAGGTATGGCTTTTCCTTCACGCTGCTGCACAGAGTTAGCTGAGGCTGGCAACACAAATGCTAATTGGGGCTAATATTTTATGTGAGCTGCAAAAAATACAAGCACTGAGATAATCTGGATTTCATCCCCCGGCTCTCTCCGTGCCTGGCAGTTAGGAAGCAGCAGTCACTCACCTGTAGGCCATTAAATGTAACACAAGACTGGCTTCTCCAAGTAGGTGAACAATTACTTCTATCAATCAAAAATTCTGAAGTTATTTCCTTGGGGTAAATAAAGCCATTAGAATGAAAACTTTTAGAAACGATAGAGATAATAACTGAACTGAGCTCTCAGTTGATGACTTATGTGGCAGAGAGGGGGCTTTGCTTATGTGTGGAGCACTGTAACAGCCATAATTGCTAATGTCCTGTTGTCCTAACATAAAAGGCCATGGATTTTTACAGAGACAGCAAAGCACAAGACAAAAAGCACAGAAATAAAAGAAATGGTCTATGAGAATCATCTGTTGTCTGTGAGTAAATGGCTGGCAGCAATTCCATTTGCTTACCATCTTGACAAGCATCTCTCCCCTTCTGACAGAGTAACTAACGTGCCTTAGCAGTAGCTGCAGAAGTAGCCCAAAGTGATTAAATCTCACTCTTTCTTGCAGGAAATTGCCAGTGAGTCTTGTCTCACAGCTACATTATGTCTCATTACAAGTTCTGTCTTCTATATAGATTGGACTTTAGTGTAAGAGTCCCACGGAGCATCTGCTGTTTAAGGTTTCCTACCAATATGTTGCAGATACAGGAATATATTATATATACATTACTGGAAATCTGAACAGCTTTAATCACGTCTCAAGAACAGTTGCTCTGTAATTGGAAATATCTTTGTTTTTATTTCCATGCTTTCTTTACTGGAACCAGAAATGCTGAGAGCTTCTTTTTGTCACTTTGCTCTTGAAGGTGGAGGCATTTTTTTAATTCAGTGAAGGTAAACACCTCCAATCTAAGACAGCTGAAGAAATCCCCATTTTTTTAAAGACAATATTAAAAATAAAAGGAGATGCAAATTTATGTCTGGTTAGTGTGCATCTAGTTTTCTAAGGTGACATGGGTCCATAACTCCTCAAGGAGGTGGTAACTCTTACACAGACTGAAATAATGAGCTTCTCTAAATTCTGAGAATGTGTAAAATTTAAAAAATAAAATCTATTTTTTTCAATGAGGCACAACCCAAAATTCTAGAAGTAAATATACAGACAAGTTTAAAGCAGAAACCGCTTGGAAAAATATTTTAAAATTGTTCCATAATTTACCACAGCTTTTATTGCCTTTTAAAAATCTTGACCTTTTAATCACAAGCTGTCTAAGCTGTCTTTCAGTGCTGGGCTGAAAAAGAGATTCCACCTATCCAAAAGCCTTCTAGACAAACTGGGAATCTGATTCTGGACCAGACTGCATGGGATGGGTCTTGTAGAGAAAGAAGGATTCCTGTCAGGTCTTATTAGTTCAGGACCTCCAACAGCCACCAGACAGTATTGAAGCTAAAAGAATGCTACTGCTACCCTAGAAGGGATTTGGGAATTCAGGCTGTTCCTTAAAAGTACTTGGCAGGGCTACTTCCACCTTGTGTTGTCAGCAACTATTAAGAGGGAAAGCAACAGTCTCCAAGGGGCCCAAACCTGTTGTTGTGCCACAGGCATGTTGTAAAGGATCTGCAGCAACACTCCTGAAATGGCCTTTTATGTGGCAATGGCACATTTTCCGCACCATAGAAAAGGCAGGGACTTTAACTCCCCCCAGTAGCACTGTGCATTCCTGAACAGCCACCACAGACAAATGAGGCTGTACCTGCTGGGTGATGCTTGTGATGCTTTTCTTCTAAAATTCATCGTTTGGGAATTGTGAGGAATTACAGTAAATTGATACTACAGAAACGAGGGTTTGGAGCAGACTCCTACAGTAATAAGAACTTCTGCCTCAGATGCTGAAAGGTTTAGTAATCAGATCTGTACTTGATCATTACAGTACATTATTAAATGTAACCATACATTACTGTTGTCTATTTTCTAACTTTTAGTGTACAGCAAAAGATACCTAAAGTCTTCTCTTAGGAGAGATGAAATCTTAAGGTTTAACATTTCTCCCTAAGGAAGCCTTCTGTAGAAAATCACTGTTTCTAGGGAACAGTAACTGCTGCATCCATGCCCTTCAGCAGGGCATTCCCTTCAGTATTTAACCCTTGAAAACCAGTTTATCCAAAATGACCACACTCACTCAGGTGAAATATGCTACAGATGTTAATAGGGATGAACATGACTGGATTTCACTTACTCATAGAGAAGTCCTTTATATTATGCCTTCATCATAATGAAAATGGAGTAATCAAAAGGCAGAACTCCAAAGGAAGACCAGAAACCAGAGAGGAGAGGGCAGCACGGTGCAAACCCTATTCTTTCTGCTGCCTGCGTGCAGAAGGTGCTGAACTCCATTAATGTACCTGCTTGGCACAGCCATTCCTACACAACTCTCTTTTCTGCAAGGATGATTTGAATTACAGCAGCTTCTACAGATGTCTCATGAAAACTTTATTCCAAGTCCTAGGCAAGCACAGGAGAAACAGCCCTGCCCAAGAGGACTGGCAACGTGAACAGATCAAGGACAAGGCAGAAAGCTATTGTATCCTACTTGAGTGTGGCACAAGGCAAACAGGAAAACTTCAGCTGGAACCTCCCATTCCCTTAGCAACCTGACCACAGCTCCATGCCCAGGAGCAATCCATAGTGCACTCCATGGACTATTCAGTATGAACTATTCTATCATGCATTTCAGCAACAAACAACTGGTAGCCCCCCAGTGGTCCATCAGGAGTCCCTGCTATTCCTCGTACAGGCCAGCTCTTGGGTAATTCCGGTCACAACTCTCCCCCTAGACCCAGCCAAGGACAGGATCTTTCTTCAGCTTTCTAAGTAAAGGGGAACAGAGAAAACCCAGAAAAAGAGAAAAGGAAAATAAAATAAAATGTTTTCTGGAACTTCTCAAAGCTAGTGCTTGTATGAGCAATAAAAACATAGTGAAATAAGCAGCACTTGGTGACAGACCTGTGCAACATCTCTGCCCATCTGCATTTCAATGGGACAGACTGACAATCTCATCCCTGGTACTCTGACAGAGCACATCTGTACTGCCGAGGGAAAGCTGCTGCTGCTTTGGAACAGACACGGTGTAGGTGGACAAGAATAACCACCCTCCTGCTCTGCTGTCAATAAGCCTTTCCTAAAGAGCCACAGAAGAACAGTGTGCAGCACCAACACAAACATATTTAACATTTATTGACTGAGCTGTACAAAGCCGTGCTTGCACGTTCTGTGGTACTTTACTTGGAGGAAATCTGGCATTACCTTAGCTACTCCCTACAGCTACAGCATTCCCAAAAAAATCTCTGTAGGATTCCGGCCCCCCTTCATTTGTCTCTCTGCTATATTCTGTCAAGGAACCAAAATCAATAGTGGCACACTGATAGAACCCAAATTGGTTGGAAGATCCAGTACATGGTATCCAGTCAGTCAAGTGTGATGGATTTAATTCATGCAGCACTTATTTCCAAGCTTTGCTTGTCAACAGGGAAAAAAAGGATAGATCTGAAAAGCAATCAGGCAGTTTTCAGTAAGACAAATCTTGCAGTGGTTCTACTTGCTCCTCTACCTCCATTAGTTTATATTTTTTTCCTTCACTCTCATTTCTGTACTTTTCATCTCTCTAACACTGGCATCATAATAAAGGGCAGCTATTAACAACTGAAGTCTGTTAAATTTTCTGGCAATTTCTGTAGCATATGCACAAAGGTTTTAACTAGAGCATGATAACACCATTCTCTAATGGGCAAACTGTCAATCCAATATGAGGAAGCACATTTAAAATACGGAGGAGGAAGGATCCTACATGCTAACACACAGATTCCCTATTTGAGAATTTGGGGCTACATTTTCAGGCGGCTTCCCTTTCTCACATGTTTTGTGAGCCCTTTATTTTGCTTTATATTTTCACAGTTAATGGCCTAATTTTGCAGGAAGAGCCCTACATCTAAACTGAAGTTCTTTGATAAGAGCAGTATGAGCACTGTGAATTCTTAAGTTTGAATGAGACTATAGGAGGAACTTGAGAAGTCCATGGAAACCCTTAAATATTACTAACCACAAAGAATCCGTATCATTTTAGTGCATTTTGGAGGGTCGCATCAGGTGAGGGCTGAAACACTTGTAAGAAATTGTCCTGGTTTTACTCTTCCCAAACATGTGCTTATGTCCAGTGATGGAAAGGGAATACCAAGGTGTATGGAGCTCTGAAGAAGGCAAATTTCTACTTCTTTTGATCAGCATGTTGGCATAGCTTAGCCTGCTCTCTTTTTCCTGGAACCTGGCTTTCTAGAAGCTTGTCTTTAGTCATGATCAAGGAATTTTTTGTGTGCTGACCAACACACAACAGTACAAGAGCACCGGGAGGTTCCCATTCCTGATATCAAGCACCAGTCCTAAGACCCAGCTGAGTTGGAGACTGCCCTGGCTGGGCATCTCAGGTGAGAATCATTTCACTATGATTTAACCCCTGTGCTTACTGCTTGTTCAGCAATCATATTTTGCAGAGCCTCAATATTAAGGGGAGGGTTCCAGGGCCATTACAGTGTGAAGGCAGCCATTGGAACCAGGGGCTTTCTAACATCCCTGAAAAGGTGACTTGGTGCAGCTTTTGATTTTACACCATTTTTAGCAGATAATTTTCCCTGAGTTCTCTAAAGTATGTGGCATTACACAATAAAAGTTTAAGATTAATCCCATGCACCAGACATACACTTTCACTGAGGCTTCAGAAGTCCCTAGTTTTCACATTACTTCATCACTTAAGTTGTTCAAGTGTTGGATGAGGATATTAATTCCTGGTTTTTTTTTCTGGTGCTAACAACAGGGTAATAAGCCTCAGTTTTGAAATATTAATCTGTGTTCGTATGTCAGCTTTAGGTTTCCATCTGGTAATCTGACTCCCTGCTCCACACTCCCCCATGGCTGAAGGCCAAGGTTGCAAAACTAAGGTATGGCTACACCTGCACTGCCATCTGCTGCACAGCAAAGCCCTTCCAAGATCACAGCGGTGGGGCAGGAAGACAAGGAGAAAAACAACACTTTTGGACTGAAAAAGAGAATTGCATACCTCAATTTATATAATCACCATTTATCATATATGCAGTCTAAGACATAGACCTTCATTTACTGACAGGAAAAAAGGAGCTCTCTGACTTCAAAATCTTGGAAGTTATGGTCACAATTACTCTCCTACTTTGTGTGTCTCCCTTGGAAGGGCTGCAATCTCTCCATGACAAGGCTGATGCCCCAGCAGAATGTACTTCACATGGATTTCACCAGCATGGCACACGTGACATACAGAGTTGGATTTTAATTTATGTGTACAGACACAGGAAAGCTCGGGCAAAAGAAAAAGAAAATCTCTTTGTATTTTCTTTGAGTTCATATTTTGATCTATTTTATTTCAGAGTAAGATTATATTAGAATGAAAATGAAATTAGGATATTATTCAGTGAGTCATGAAAACAGATTTTTTGGAATGGACAAGGATTAAAAGGCAAGACTATTTGTACTGCACTGGAGGATGATGATTACTTTAGATTTAGATGGCAAATAAAATACCAGAATCAATCATTCAGTTATCCTTCCAAGCAGGATGACTTAATTTTTTTTTCAGAAAGAAACTATTAGTAAATATGTAAAGACCTAGTCCCAAACCTTCAGCATACACCAAATATCCACTCTGTGAGAGGTTTCAGAGATGTCAAGGAAAGGGTTGCTATCATTTTCCATACAAGTTTTGAAATTACTATGGTGATGCAAAAAATCTTAAAACTAAGTCTTCCCAACAAATTAGTAGAGGTTTCTGAGTTGTTTTTACATGACTCCTAGGCTTAAGAGTGGAGGTTTCATGAATCAGGGTCATAAATAATTTCTGACTGTACATAAAGGTAGACAGGCTACTGCTGTCATTAAGCCAGACATCTCATCAGATGTCTGAAACACTGAGTCTTCATGGAAACCCAGACTAAAGGGCCCCAGTCCTTCCCACTGTTCCATGACAGAAAGGTTATATTCAGCACTTTTCTTCAGCCAAGTACACCCACGACACTCCTGTTCTAAATCAAGTAACTGGTTACATCAATGCTCCCACCTCACAGATTTCACCAAATGGAAACTTTCATGCTCTTCAATGAACATCACTGATACCATCTCCTAATCTTCCTGATGATTTGCTATAGGCACTGAACTTCTACACCTTCCTCCCTCTTTCACAGGATGCTTCCTGAAGCATTTGTTTCAAATGCTGGATGGTCTGGAGGTAAAAGAGCTCGGGACTGGATGTGATAGGAATCGCCTCATGCTGTTCACAGAGGACTCAAGGCTGTCCTGGCCTCCGAACACTGATTTGTTTTTGTATCACAATCATCCAAATCCCATGACCATGCACCTCTCTCTACCACCCAGCACCATTGCTACATGCACCAGGAACACAGAAATGATTCCCAAAAGGGAATAAAAAAAAATCACATAATTCAAAACCACTGGGGGAACTTCAGTCTGCACTAAGAATAGGCATCCTGAAAATCTGCATCCTATTAGTTCTATTAATAACCCAGTGTTCAAGTCTGTATTGACCTATTAATTATGTGTCAATAATTCATATGGAATCATGCTCAGCTCCCTAAATGCAAGGTGAGATCAGAAATGGGTTTCAAAACCACAAACACTTATTTTTCACAGTCACAGGGAGAAAATAAACTCTCAGGCCAAAACGAGGATCCAAAGCTGAACATTTGCTACTGCTTCAATTTCGTCTTTGCTCTCCAGAACAAACTTCATTACCAAACAAAGGTTACAGGCACCTAATCTATGACAGCGTTAGCTGGTTCCAACAAATTCCCTTTTCTTTTTGCAACTCTTGCCTTGTTTCTGCCAAAGGCTGTCCTTGCACTCCGGCCCTGCTGCAGCCAGGCAGGCTGAGACAATAGCTCCAAAGGAGGTGTGACTGCCCGCCCACTGCCGAGTTGCTCACTTCGGAGCCTGGATGTGCTCATTTACATGCTAACGCTATTAACGACTAAGAGAAACACAAATGGAGTTGGTTTTTTTAAGGCAGCTGCGCCTGTTTGGGGATTTTGACAGTGAAGACACACAAGACAAAACAAAACCCAGCATATGAAACAAAACCAACCCAGATGTCCTCTGGCAGCTTAGAGGAATTAAGGAAAGGGAAAGGGAAAAAAAGAACAGAAAAGAAAAAAGTGTTTTCTAAACTGCCGCTTCGGAGCTTTTATCTAGATTTAACGGATACATTAATTCAATTGATGTGCAGTTTAACCAGCCGACAACACATGAATACCTTCCACAAATGGTAGGATTTGCCTTCTTTCCCCCTGCAGAGACATTACCACAGATGTGAGCTTTTTCCTTCTGCTCTTTTCCTTCCCCCATCCCTCTCTTTGTAATATTTTAGCAAATAATGAAATGTACCACATGTCTCCCAACACACACGCACGGCGACAGTGAAATGAGCTGCTCCCTGCTCCACGTTGCAGTTTCTTCCTTAACTGCCTCAGTCTCTTAATGCCATTTTATTGGCTTTTTAAATTTTTGATGGACAAATATTGATATGCTAATGACTTTCAAACCAGTATCCAAGAACAAATTCTCTTACTTAAAAGAAAAAAAACCCCAATCAATTTTTTTTACCTGGGGTTGGCATGATGTCCAAGGACAGGCATAAAAAAAAGCAAAACTGGATGTTGGGAAAACAAGGACATGGTTAGAGAAATTCTTATAAAAGGGGAAAAAAAGGAGAGTGAATAATGGAATGAATGCAAAAATACAGCAAAAGAAAGGAAAAAAAAACAGTACTGGAAGGGAAATCTGACATTTAAACCTCGGCTCCTGGCTGGTGCCCATGGCAACTCCTCTGACAAGCTGGTAAAAACTATTCTCTCCTTTGACTGCTTTCAAGGATAATCCTTGCTTCTCTTTCCTGGGAACCATGACAGATTTTCTCTCTTTGGGGACGGTTCTGGAGTTCCTTTTATAATGGCTCTAATAAATAATGGAGTGTTAATGTCTTTTAGGATGACTAGCTGTGAAGTTGGGCCTGTTTAGGACACATTTTCACACTTGCGTCCAAGTAAGGCATTATGTGGCAAGGAATACAGGTACCTTCAAATGCTTTGTATCCCATGTTTGAGCTGTTTTAAAAATTCTAAATGGAATCCAGCATTAAAAAAAAAAATCATTTAAAGGAAAACAACTTGAATTGCTCCATTGAGCTCAGCATGTGGTATTCACGGTTTCTAAATTTAAATAAGGTTTCCATCTGCTCTGTTGTTCAGGAATCTTAGGGAAAACTATTAGAGAGCAGGAGGCGGGGGGGAGAGCAAGCATGCACATATTGAGGCAAGGTTATGCTTTCTGTGTGGGATACTTTGGAAGCAAACACAGGTCTGTACTGTGCTGGGTGTTTCTCTGACAGACAGAGCCCCACAGCCCCAATGCAGCAGCTGGGGCTGTACCTGGGAACACCACAGTGCCATGGAATTTCCCTAATGCCTGCCCAGTACATCCTACTGCTCATCCAGGGCTTTCAGGTGTGCTGCCAGCTGCCTGAGGACAGTGGGAAGGATCTCTACTTCAAATAGTGTCTTCACTGCAGTTTGTGAGGCACAGCCTAACATCCTGAGCCCCTTCCCAAACATCAGACACTATCTCCTCAGCTGTAAGGGAAATTTGGCTCCTTTGGAGCAAGAATGGTTGGATCAGCTGCAGGAATGAAGGTTCTCACACATGCGCCTATTGCTCTTATTTCTTCACTGAAATATGAGCAAAAAATTTACCATTTCCAGTAACTTCCACCACATTAAGTAGAAAGAAGAGTACCAGAAACTGTACAGCCTTGTATTAATAAGTCAAAGTCAGCAGGATAAAATGAACTCAGAAATCCCTGGCAACATGAACAAGATGCATAGCTCTAGCCCAGAAGGGAAAAAACACTGTGTAAGTGAGCCATGCATGTTTAAAGAGAGTCATAAGGTTTTATACTGGCCTTAGAATATAAGCTTTTAATATATTTAACAGCCATCTGGAGAACAGGCAGGACACAAATGTGGGGATATTATAAAATGTAGAAAACAAACATGTCTAGGAGGACACAGAGAAGCCCAAGAAAGCTCAGGGCAGAAGGGAAGCATGAGAGCAGATGGAATTAGTTGTGTGTAAAAGCAAAGTAAAATGTAACCAATAATCATAACTTCAAACTTTGCACTTTCTGTGCATTTAAATGAGTTAATCACCCAAGAAAGATAAGAGAATGCTACTAAGGGACAGTGCCATTAACACCTACTGTGTCTGTGCTGAAGAGCGTCTAAAAGGAATTTCTCACAGTGAGGTTGGTAGTAGCACATCAGTGTTGTAGGACTCTAAATCCTTTTCAAACCCTCTGAGAATGGTGAAGAAATGGGGTAGGAACACAGCTCTGCCGTTTTGTTATGCAAATCCCCAGTGCACTTCCGAAACATTTTGTTCATTTCTCATCACTGGTAACAGACACACACAAAGTTTTTGGGGAAGCAGGACAGCAGACTCTAAAAGGATCGATTTAAATGATTAAAGGAATGAGGACATTTCCTTATGAAGGACGATTTACAAGTTCTGGAGCTGGTCTCTGTGTTCTGCTTTCGCAGTGCTTGCTAAAATGCAGTGCCAGCCACAACAGTAATGAGAAGCAGGACAAGGAGATCAGTGCTGCCCTGATTAAAGAGGATACATCTTAGGGAAGCTGTGATACCAGGCTACAAAGAACTGTGCAGATAAGTCCTGCATTTTATAGGCCTTCTTAAAACGCAAGATCAAGAAGGATGTTTGAAAGCCAGAAATGTAAAACTGATACAAAGTGCTGCATAATGAACACATCACCACAATCACCGAAGGCAAGGGCTCAATGGGGTTTGAAAAGATGTCTGTTTTTAAAGCTATGAAATCCATGCCTCTTCCTGAAAACAATTAAAAACTTTCCTAATAACACAATCATAAAATACTACAGGATAGGATGAAGGAGGAGCACCTCATTCTTCAAGCACTGATTCAAGAATGTAGTCAAGGATTAACCTCATTTTCATTTATGGCTATCGCCAAGTAGAGCAGGATGGTAACTCACACACTCAAAATCAGGAAGAAGTTTAAGCAGCCTGTGCAAATCGATGACTGACTGATGAAAGTGCAAGAGACACTCTTCCAGTGTGGATGCATCATGCTGTAACCCTAATTCATAGTAAGACTTTCTTCCCTCAGAAGCCATAGCTGGTCCAGCAACAGAATATTTGACAAGATGGAGGCTGGATTAATTTTCCAGAACATGCTTAAAAAGTAATTTAGTGAGTGGTAACAGGTTTGAGAAAATGTGCTTGCTTTTAAAGCAGAAAGAGGTTAGACAAGGATGGAATAAACAGCCTGGAAAAAGTAGATGGTATGGTGGTTGTGATGGACCATCAGCAATGTCTCAGTGCAATGGGAATGCAAACTAAATGTGCCTCAGCAGTCCTACCTTTTAATAGAGGTTCATCCAACAGTTATGCCAAAAATATGGGCTTGCTTTCCCTACAGGATTGGCTTTTTTTCAGCAGTGCAGCCATGGCAAATGACCACACCATCATGAATTAGCTGAAAAATTTCAGCAATAATTAGTTTAGTGATTAGTAGTTACAGATTTTAAGAATATTCAAGTATGAAAAGAAGGAATACAAACATTTTGGTCTTCAAAACCAACTGATAGAAGAGTTTTCAAGCAACCACAAAACGCTTAAAACTTTTGTTTTTAAAGAACATTGAGGCTCCTTTTTCAGCTGCTTGAGTACAGAAACTGACACTCGAAGAAAAATGTCAAATACTGCAGCAATCACAAATTACATAAAATGTAATCACAGGCTTGGCATCACTGTGCTAGAATGTTAAAATATGCCCAAAATACATCCTGTTCTACTGGGGAGAGCATTCGGCCGAGAAGGATGAGGCAGGATCTATTTGTGGCTTTCAGAAGTGGCTTTGGGGGCAATTATAAAAACCACCTGTAGAGCTGCTTCCCACTTTTATTTTGAGACACAGCATTGCGTTGACAAATCTGTACAATGCTTAGTAAAAATGGTTCCCCATTTCAACTGGGGCTGTATGTGTAACTTCACTATAAATTTCAGCAAGAAAGATACTCCAAAGCCCTGTATTTAATTCCTTGTGAGAATACCAAGTCACAGGTAATCTTAGCTGTGCTTCCAGACAGGCAGAGAGCAAGGGTTCAGGAATCTCAGCAGCAGCTGCTTCTTCCTCCTGTGAATAGACAATGCATGGTGGTCCTAATGCACTTTCCCTGCCTTCTCTGCTCCTTGGGATTGAGTGTAAACATAATAATAATACATGAATACAGACATCACGGCCTAAAGCTACTCTTTTTATCCACAAAGCTTCATATTACAGGTGTTATTCATACTGTTTGTTCTGTAAGGAAATCTCTGGAAAGCAAAATGAGGAGTTTCCAGCCTTTTGAAAGATAAACAGCCTGCTCTGTGAAGGGGAGGAAGTACTAATACCTTGCATGCACATAACTTGAGCACATTATTCTTTGATATATTACAGTAAAGTAATTTCCATGACATGCTAACATTGTTCCTTTAGATACTGCTTCAGGAAGAGAGTTATTTCTGGTAAAATCCTCAGAGAGCAGTAAAACCCCCAGTTGCCTGCCCTCAAGACATGCTAACTCATTATTTGAGTATTAGAAGGCATCAGTGATTCAGATCTGAGGTACCTGAGAGTGATCCAGGAGCTCCCCATTCTCCAGGCATCACATTTGGACTGTAAAATAACCCACAGCTTGTCTCTGCTGGACTCAGCTTTAAAAGACTAACACACCTGCTTTAGGACAGACCAGTTACAGACTCACACACTGTGAGATGGGTGACACTTTCACACGCAGTACATCAGCCTTCCTAAACTAGGGCCTTGAGAATCACTTCTTGGTAGCCCATACCTAAGCAGAGCTGGTGGCAGAGGTGCAGAAAGGGGATCAGACACACAGGGACAGGGCAGCAGACTCTGGAAAGTGGGGAATTAAAGTTTGAAAGAGAAATGGGAAAAGAGGACATTTTTCCTCACTCTTTCTGACTGTAAATATGTATAATTTATATCCCTTTTTGATGAGAACTCAAACATTTGTAACTGACAGGTAACCTGAGTTACAATCACAAAATTAGAAGTCAGATGTGGCAAGAAACCAAAACAACTGGGCATTACACTACAAGCTGCTTCCACTCTGCATTTGGATTAGACATCACCTTTGCAAACCAAGAAGAAGTCTCTAAGTTTGTAAATGGAAACCCCAAAGCAGCAGGAGCTGAAAGAAATCCTAAAGTTTCCAACCCCATGCTATAAAATGTCTTGTCTTTGCAGCAAAGAGAAACCCAAATAGAGTGCATGACCATGGCCACTCCCACTCCCTCGAGTCCCAAGCATCCAAACTCACAGCTATGTGGGAGGTCCCAGGAATGAAATTACCATCTTGGAGCCTGAGGCCCTCCAGGTACTACAGCTGATTAACTCCCTACAACTGCAGGCTCTGTGACCCCTGAAGAGCATAAAACTAGCAGGAAGGAGTGGCTTCCTTGGCAGTGTGTGTGGTACATGCGTGAGCCAGGGGTTGTCACTCCCAGCCAGAACAGGCCTCCCACACTTCCTTCACCCGATCCCCCTGAAAAGGCCCTTCTGGCCTTTGAAACAGCACACAGGGGTTTCAGCTCTCAACAGACTGTTGTGCTGCCAGAACTGTATTGTAATCTCCCCAGGAACTCCTTTCTTGATGCCTCTGGCACACAATGGCCAGCCAGTCTGCATTTCTCTCTCCTCATGTGACTCTTTCTAGGGATCTCTCAGCTGCTCCATTCTCATCATCCTGGCACAGCTCCCTATCTCCAGCTCTACTTTTGGATCACACATCAGCTCCCTTCCAAATGCTGTACCAGGATAAAGTCGTGTCTGTGTGTGACAGGGAAGGAAGCGCTTTATCTGCTGGGTTACTTAAAATCTATTCCGATCTTCAAAAATGTCTGCCAGCAACCAAAGTAAAACCAATGCTTTTCCAGCGAAGGTTTAAAACATATCTTTAGCAAAGTTCAGAATATCCCACAGGAAGCAGGACTAGATTTCACTGAACCTACAACCCCCACTCATGAATTCTGTGAGAGATGGAGCCTCACCAAAGCACCACTGACCTAACAGCAAGATGTGTTCAGGGCAGCAGATCCCTCTTGTCCGATGGACAAAGCTGCCAGAAGACTCTAGATGAAAGTCAGTGACAAACTGGGAGCAATAGCTGGACTCTGTTTATGCTAAGGAAGTATGCTAAGGAAAGTACGCTAAGGAAGTACGCTAAGGAAAAAGAGCTCCATGCACTCTCAGTGCCCTCCAGCTGAGCTCAGAAGATGCTACGAGTCTTGTACTGGTATGCTGCTCTTCCATAACACCATCAGATACTGCTCTTCTGGTCATGCCTAATGTTTTGGAGGGTAGTTTTATTTGTTGATATAGAAACAACTGAGAAAGTAAATACTTTCACCTAAAGACAGACAGTGAAACATCTGTGTATGGATTGGTGTTACCACATCTGCCCAATTCATGATCAGCAATTGCCTCTACCACAGCCAAAATATAGAAATGTAGGCAGCGTGAACTAAAGGCTTTAACTCAACAAGTGAGATAAGAAATGAGGAAAAAATCCTACACATTCCCCAGGAAACCATAAGTAGGCAGAAATCAAACCCCCAGTTCAGCAGAACTCTTTATGCTTGAGTGTTTTGAGGACACTTGAAGAAGACAAACACTGCAGTGGCACTGAGCCACTGAGCGCTGCTCGGCACTTGGTTCAGTGACAGTTCACAGAGCAAAGTTCCTGAAAGTGCCAACATCATTCCATGGGACTGTCCCAGGGGCAGTCCCAGTCCAGGGTGATCCTGTTCAGGCAAAGCAGCAGCCCTGGACAGGGCACCGAGCAGACAGACAAACTGAAGCCAGGATAAAGTAACAGCACTAAGCTTTGGCTTGACCTTTCCAGCAGGAACACCATGCACAGGGACTGTGGAACAATATCTCAGCAAGCAACAACACCCCAAATTATTAAGGGAACCGGTGACATGCTTTGTGCCTGACATTTCTATACTATATATAAATAAATGTTAGCTCAAAATATCTTGCTGCTGGCAATATATTTTCCTGTCAGTGCCTGATTTGACATGTGCTTTCCTTTAACAACCAGAGAGGCAATAAGCAGAATCTATGGAGCTTCTCTCAGCTTGAATTCCTCTGCAGCTCAGCGGGATACTGCAACTGCAATCCACCACACATATGGAGTCATAAAATACTCATCACTGATTCCCAGGAGCAGGTTCCATTATTTTGGGAGATTGGCACTTCAGCTCCTTGACAAAGTTTACTAGCACCTAATTTTACAAATCTTAAGAACAAACGAGGGAGACATCACAGTGTTTCTGCCTTTGGCAGCCCACAAGAATTATGACATCCTTCCTAGACCTCAACCAAGTCTAAGGTTACAGAGACAACATTTAATCTTGTTCTGCTTTTTGCACATCTGTATTACTGGTTTATACAGCAGTTTTGTAAAGATTCCCTATAGACTTCAAAAACTTTTGTTTCAAAACTGATTTACAAACTGAGAGTCATGTTCAGTGCTTATGGTATTCTTATCCCTGAAAATAAAAAGCTGAGAGTGAGTGATAGGTATCTCCTGTAAACAGGACTTTAAGACTATTTGTTTTCCATTTTCATTTCCCTGCACAGTCATAAATTGGTATCGGATTGATTCAATGACCTAGATATTACTGCTTCCACAACATGGTCATTTTTATCTCCTGATCAAAATGGTTGCAATACAGGAAGGATCTTTACGTCTTTTTCTATCAAGTTGCTATGCCAGTTATTTGCAACATAGATGCTAAAACGGCCACGTCACAGCAAAGTTATGATTATTTTTATTGCAAACAGAACAGAATTAGCAACAGCTGCAGACTAAAATTTTATTCTTCAGCCTTTTTATTAAATTAGCTCACTTTGTCATCTGGTGTCTAATTATCCCTCAGACAGACAAACTGCATATTCCATACAGAAGATAAAAGCAGACTGAACATCTCTCTCACTGGAACAGTGTTTCCCTTTTGGTCCCTCTTGGTAAGATGAAGGTAAAAACAGCCATGCACACTCCTCTGTCCTACACAGGAAGCTTCCCATCTGTCCACAAAGAAGGGCTCATTTTTATTGCTTTGGACATTTCCTAGGGAACAGAAAGTACCACTGCCAATTTCTGTCCCAGGAAGTACGATGCTTGGTTTTAATTATATTTCCAGAGCTTTTTAGGACTGCAGCATTTCTAATTACTAGTGCAAACTGAAGGTATCAGGATGGGATGCCCTCCTGACATCCTAAGGGCAGCAAAACAGCTGAGCTGAACACATCATTCCCCACGTCAGGGTATGGATCAATGTCAAAGGAAGGATAATAGACTATAGAAACCTCTCATGGGCACTTGGAAAAGGCACCTGAGGAGACACTTTATTCTGATGAGAAGTCCCATCAGAGCATTCTGCTACAGGAGAGAAACAAATTCTGAATGGTGACACCACCAAAGTCCTGCAGAAACCTGGTGAAAGCCCTCTGGAATACCTGAATCCCATATTTCTGCATGGAAAAAATTCCTGAAACACTGGACAGTGAACACACTGCTGAGACTGACTACATACTCCTCTTGTATGTTAAAAAGTAGGTGAGAATGGGAAGAAACTATTCCTATAGTTACCTATTTATCCACTGCTCACCCTCCCCCTGCTCTACTCTCCTGGCTTAGTGCCTGCAGAGGACCCCAGTTTGGTATCCATATTCTGAAAACAGTAACAGAACTTACCCCAAAACCAACTGGAGAGACTGTTGAAATAATACAGCAAAGATTAATTCTTTCTAAGAATTACTGCCAACTACAAAAAACAAAAAACCCCAACCCCCCCCCCCAAAAAAAAAAAAAAGTATTTTACCTCTTTTTTTTTTTCAGTTACAAAGCCAAGAAAAGTTTTAACTGAAAATAAATTCTCTTTGGTGCCATGCAAATAATTGGGTTATGGAAATGCATGAGAGAAGGGCTTGTATCATGAATCAAGGCAAGAGAATTTCATCAAAAAAGAACAGATGTTCCAGGGACTGACTTCTGAAAACAAAGTTATGTTAAAAAAAAATCTCAAAAAAGCTCCTTGGCAATATTCAATATTAAGGACAGCCACAACTTCCTACTCTTGCATTGCTTCTTTGCATAACTGATGCCAGAACTCAGCCGTACCCAGACAGATGGTTTTTGTGCAGGCGATTCTGCTGACTAGATTTGGGAGCCATGTTTTGAAATTCCAGCTAAACACATTGTTATAACTAAGATTTTTACAAATGCTACACATGAGCAGTGCAGCAGCCTTCATTCAAAGTCTCCTGTGGGGATAGCACCCACAGAACAGTATAAGTTACTTGCTTTGTGTTTGCTGAAACACAACACTCTCCGAGAGTGACAGTGCCTCTGTTCATGAGAGGCCAGTGAATAGACTCGGCCACCAGAGGCAGGTTAAAAACCCAGTTATTTTTCTATCTACCGCTACCCAGAGCTATTATTACAGCTTCTCTCCTCTTTGGAAACCAATCTAAATAAAACATCACTACCCTGTAACTTTCTCAGCCTGCTGTCTGGTTTAAGCAACACAAAGTCACAGGGATGCCAGGTCCCTGAGGCCTCACAGAGAGGGCACAGCCTTTTTGCTTGGTAGTCTTTCTCAGCACTGCTCTTCTCTCATATGTCTAAAATTCACTCTCCCAAGACCTTATTCACGCTCTGGCCATAATCTGACTTCACCTCGGGATACAGGAGCAGTGTCCTTTCCCAAGGCTTGAGAAGATCACCATGCAAGGGAGACAGTACTGCTCCAGACGCTGCCCAGGCCCTGGGCTGGAGGGACAGGCCCTGAGGACACGGCAGGCTGCCCCTGCACACGCAGTCAGACCTTTTGTCATGAGTTACCTTATCTAGCACATTTAATTCACAGTATTTGCAGTAACTGGTTTTCTAAAATCACTGAGCAAGTGCAAGTGTGGTACTTCCGTTGGCACATGGATGTTGTCAAGTACATTTCAGAGCCCTGCTGGAATGAAAGAGCCAGTTTTCCTATGGAACCTTAATTACATTGTTCTGAGATTACATTGTTCCAGCAAACACAGGATTGCTGTAATTCACAAAGGACTTCCTCTATAAATAGATTTTTCTGCTAATTTCAGTTGTTTGTTCACCCAACTAATTACTCATTGAGCAGCCATTGCATTACCATCCTTGAGCACTGTAAATTATCTAGATACAGTAATAAATACCACCTCAGCGTTTAAACTTGGCTTACTTGGTTATTTGCTCTGAAACACTGTTTTAGACCATGATGCTGAAATCTCTCTCAGTGACTGGGTAATGTAAGAGTGCTTCAGCTCTGCAAGACGTAAAGGAGATGCCTGTTATTCCAGATGTTCAGTACGTGCCAGAGACCCAGGCAGATATATTCCCAGGCCCCTACACCCACTCTGTCACTACTTCCAGTATCATAAATGCATGTATGAACTACAGAGATCCACTTCAAATAATGCACTGCAGGCACACAATAAATTCACAATGAGCTCTTCATTAGAGAGGGTATTCACAGGCAGAACTGGCTCTGTTCTCCTCTGGAATTTGCAGCTATACTTTTTCCAGCTATTTTTTCAATGGTACATTTTTGACTGATTTTCCTCTCTCACTTTTTGGTTTCTTTCTGCTTCCTGGCCAATGCCTTGTACCTCAGCCTGCTTGAAGAGCTGTGGCTCCAGGTATGTTTCCCACTGTGCAGTGTTGGAATCCTGCTCTGGAATGATCTGAGCCCTTGGATTACAATTGCTGACCTGGGACTGCAAAATGTCTTACACCTCTACACAAATATGTACATGCTGCTAATTCGACTTGGTAAATAATTAATTGGTCCACAACTCAGATGTAACAATGTTAGGTAGTTCATTTCTGAAGGAACTAAATTAATGCTCGAGAAACGGAATTAAAATAATACAAATTCTATGGCAGCTCACTGTTCAGATATGTGTGTAGCTAAAAATAAAAAAAAAAGGAGGAGGAATCAGAATCTGCAGTTCTTACTGCTTTGAATTAATCTACTTGACAGATGTGTACTATAGTTTTATATCAACAAAGATAATTTAATTTTATAGGAAGAAAACTAGAAATACAAGTTACATTGTACCTGTAACAGAACTGATTTATAAATAAGATTGAAAACTTTGTTGCTGCATTCCTCATGTTTTGTGGCTGTAATGATATAACCATAAGAAGCATTTTTCCTTTGAAAGCACTTACATAAATATGCCATCCACTCAGAAGACCTGCTTTACTTGAGCATTCTGACATGCCTTTGCAATTTTAATGATTAAAATAAGTCCTCTGTGCTTTTTATTGCTGATGCCATCAGAAAGTCAGAGCATGAGAAGAGCAGGTCAATCCTCTTTATTATGATCCACAGAGTAATTTACTAAATTAAGCTCTTCCATCTCAAGTAATTTAATGAAACTAAACACACACCTCACATTTATTTTTGAAAAAAAAAAAAAAAAAGGATTTAGAAACCAGATAGGCATTTCTTTGTTAGCCCACAAGAATTCCCAAGAATTTGGAGGAAATAATTGAAATGAATTTTAAAATAGGTCAATATATCAGCAGGAAGACAGCTGCTGGATACCAGTGAGTGCATTCTCCTGTGAACGAGGGCTCTGAGAAAAAAGGTATGAGCAAAGATTTCTGGTTTTGCCTGAACTGCAGTAGGAAAGAGCAGGTAAGCAAGGGACATCAGGAGCCCAGACAGGCCAGAGACAGAATGGCCATCCAGGCTTGGGACTCCTAATTGACAGGGCAATCAGCTGGGTAATTAGGGACCTAGCTGTGCAAATCCTTATTCAGGTTTTATCAGATAAATCTCTGCCTTAACACATGAGTAACCTGGACTCCTTTGAACCTTGAAATAAATTCTGAATCATAAATTAACCTGTTCCACTTAAAAACTGGTATAAATAGTAAGAAAATTACTCTTTTTGTTTTTGTTTACCAGTGTAGGGAGATGAACTCATGATGGTCTGCCATTAGTTGACACAAATATTCAGAGACTACTGGCATGCCAATTATTTGCAGAGTTGATAAGAAAACAATTAGCATGTGACATGGAAAAATACAAAGGACATAAAATTCAGTTCTCATTATGTGGGAAAGTTTTTGATTTGTGAAAAGAAAACACATGTTGAATGCTTGCTGAGAACTAGTGAATTTTACTACAGCTTTGATTTTACTGGAGCCATCAATTTTTCACACCCCTTCAACTCAAGCTAAACATCAGGGGATTCTGTTTCTGACTTGGGGAGAAGATAGCAATCAACAGATCACAGGCACATCACAGTGAAGCCAGAGTGTTCCTTCAGGTGGACACCACGACAAAGTGAATTGGACATGAACTTGTAATTATGCTCCACAAGTCATGGTCTCCACTCCCTGCTCCCTTTCAGCTGTCTGAGGCAGCCTAAGTTATCTTAAGCAAGGGACTGGCTGTATGTCTCAGCAACACAAGATAATGAGGGCTTGGTGAACCAAGTGCCACAAAAAAGAGCAAGAGCAGTAGAGTGAACAAGCACATCTATCACATACATTTTTTTCCCCTACAACTCACCATAAATTCTAGGGCTGGAGGAAGCCCACAGGTTTAATACAGGGCCTGAGATAAATGACAAATCCCAACTTGTCATTCCAAAAGGAAAGTAGGGGCAGTCCTCTCGCCAACAAAAATTAACTGTACCACTGTGACATCCCACCCTTAAGGAGAAGAGAGCACCACAGACTTCTCAAACAATCAGCCCCATGAGAGGACCAACACTTGACAGGGCTGTGTTGGACACTGGAGCTCCACAGCTGATGGAGCTTCTCCCTGCAGCTCTGATCTATGTCAGGAATGTCTGAGGCCATGGGAACCGTGGCTCCTTTCGATGCCCTTGCATGAAGCCATGTGAGCACTGTGAGCAGTGGTAAATATCCCAAATGAACCTTGGCACAGGCATAATTTACAAATACTCCTCACTCAGCACTGACATCACGAGTGAGAATCGCAAGATCCACCACAACAATATGAACAAAAAAAAGTCTTTCTGGTTATTCAGTGGATCAGGGTTTTCATCACTCTCTTTTTTTTATTTCCTGTTTTAATACATTAGAATGGCTGTAGGCTTTGCCTTAAGCTTTGACTGACATTTTGGCAGCCTTTCTCCGCAGAATAAATCTATAGAGATCAACAAAACAGTCTGATAAACTTTTTCCTTAGCAAACATAAAACAAAAGTATGCAACTTACTGTGCTCACAGATATACTTTTTAAAAGCTTACCATGTCTCTTCTGAGGAAAGAAAGAAGAAAAAATAGAGAAAAAAAAAGAATAGAGAGAAAAAAGAAAAAGGCTAACAACCTAGATACCACTTTTATTTTCAAAGATTTTTTTTGTCAGAGAAGTAAAATAAACTATTTTTGCTCAAATTAATCTTTTTGCTGGGGTTGTACATAATCTATATAGTGGAGTTCACCAAATCAGTGCACACAAACAGAAAGTGCAAAGCTCATATCAGTGGTGAAGGACAGCTTTACATTGCTGACTTTAACAAACGAACTAGGGATGAGAGAAGCACCAATAAAATTTGAGTTTATCCTAAAATGCAAGTCAGCAGCACCAGTTCCACTCAAGTGCTCAGCAATTTAGTGCCACTCTCTGACATGGGACATGTGATGTGGGAACCCAGAGGAAGCACAGAGGGGCTGGGGGCTGCTGAAAAAGTACCAGATTACTTTAAAGAGTTCACCATACTAAAATCTATGCTAATAAGACCTCACCTGGGTTTTAAAATATTTTATTTCACCTAAATTAAATAAACATTTCAGCCAGTAATCAACTAGCTATTTATTCAGCCTTCCCATGTTTCAAAGTCCTCAGTGTACTCAATCATCATCTCATTGAAGCAGTTTGATATTTTGATGTTTAAATAAATTATATCACTGAGGACACTGAGTGCCTATTGCTTGTTAGTGCCTCATCCTTATGCTCCAGAGGATGCATGGCTGAGAGCCAGCTGCAGGAAAAGGTAAGCTCCATGGAAAAGCTCACATAAAACCCCAGACTGTCACCACCTCAAAATCTCTGCTGCACAGAAAAGAAATAACAAGAAAAAGAATTTTCAGATGCAAGACTGGCAAAAAGAAATCCCGCTTCTCAATCCTTACCAAGTCTATTCCAACAGCCCTTATTTGAGACACTCTGTGTGAACTTGTAACAGGCTTCCAAAAGGATGCAAGGAAATAATCACACACAAGACTCTGTAGACAAAAGGCAATTCCCTCAAACTTTGACCCAGAACTTAGAAATTTCTCTCTTCCCAGTGCAAGCCTGAAGCAGCTTCAAATAAGATCTGATCATTAGAGACCAGTTTCTTAAGAACACAAGGAAACCAACTCAAAAAAGAGCAACTGCCAGCTGAAGTATTTCCTTGGCCTCTAGAAAAGTTTTTCCCAGAGAGGATGATTTTTTAGATGACAGAATTCAGAGATTTAGTGTGTGTCTTTCTAAAAGCAGCGTATCTATCAAAATCACCAAGTTAATGAAAGGAAAAGTGGGTAATTATTGTTATTCATACAACAGTAATCGGATGATAAATTCAATCTGTTGGCTTCATTGCGTTAAAAATACCACACATAATGTGTCTCACCCCACCTTCCCAGATTTATAGCACTGCAGAACACAGCACTAAAAACCTTTTGCTAATTTTTTTTCTTTTTCTGGGAAAGTACCATACATTCCAAGTGATCAGCCATGGCAGCTACAGTCCACAGCATGAAACAGCAACAGCATCTTTCATTACAGAGAGCCTGATGAAGAGGAATTATCTTTAACTTGTTCCTATAGATTCATACATACATCATGTGATTTGTGCTCTACAAATGGATAGCCGTTTTGGAAAAATGCAGATAATAACATGATGTTGCAGAAAATCAGATTTTTAAAATTGTACCTTAAAGTCTTTATTAATAAGGTTATGGGGGGTTGTGCAAACAAGGATAGCAAACCCCGACCTTGTGTGAAGCAAAAAGTAACTACAAAAGAGAGAACTTAAGTACTAGAATTGCAGTGTGCAAAAAACCATTCACTTACAGATACACATAGTTATGCACATTACAGACCCATTCTCAGTGCATCACTTTTGGAGAGTTTATTGTAAAAGTGTGTTTAAGAGGAAGCAGAAATTAAGAGTAAGCAGCTGGTACACAGAACAGATGTTGCACACCTGAGCACATCAGAGAGTGTGGTGACAGACGTGGTACTTACTGAAAATAGGGGAGGCAAAGAACAGAAACTAAAGATGAAAACTAGCGCCAAGTCCAAGGAGTTCAAGTTCAAAAACCAAAGTAAAAGGTTTGGAATTCAGAAGCGACTTGCTTGCCATGGGGTAGATTGGTTTTCTCTCTTTTATGCCCCTGTATAAATGGGAACCTGTCAGTCAGAATCAGTTCCCAAGTGCGCAACCCATCTTTGCAAGTGCTCCCCACTAATTAACATGAACTTTCTTTGATATCAGTAGTTTGAGATTCTTCTGATATCAGAGGATCTTTTAATAGTAGATTTCCATTGTGCCACAAGCATTTGTGATCTCTAAATCGTTCCTCTGTTTGACCCCTCCGGGGAAGTGTGCACGCCCCATGTACTTTTATTTATCACAGCAAGGGTGATTTGTCTAGAAGGGATAATTACAGAATAACATGGCCACAGGGTGATCAGGTGTTTCTTTTAACTTAGGTAAAGGCTTCCTACCTCAATGTTGTGGGAACAGCCTGTCCTTTTATGTGACACTTGGCTCATGTCACAAGTATGTATGAAATGTCTACTTCAGGAATGGTTTTGAGAACTCAGTCAAAGATAAAAGGTCAGACAGCTAAAACATCTAAGTATCTATTTTCATTTTCTTTGAAGTTTTAATTCAACAGCAAAAATCTGTCAAATAGGAGTACAAGCTTTTTTTTCCTATTTTTCCTGGCTTGACTTTCCAGTGCATCAACATTTCAGAAAAACAAAGTAAACAGGGAAGACAAAAAGAGGCTGCCTACAATTTCTTCAAAGTGTAGTCGGTATCCACAGCTCTTTGTGTCATGATTTTCCTTGGAGAATTTTGGGCAGGAGGCATTGAAAGGATTTTATGAACATCAGTCCATTTAAATGCAGCCCTAGGGAGATGGGGAAGCACTGTCCCCCCCTCAGCAGATGGAGATCACTGAAAAAGAGGCCAAATGGTTTGCCCAAGACATCCAAGTTAGCATGCTGAAAGTCTGGGGATGTTTAGAAAGCAGGACATGAAATAAACATACCAGAGAGAAAAAAATGAGAAGTGGTAAGAGGCTAATTTCCAGAAAAAAAATATTTTGGCAGATGAATGGTATTTCCAGGACATACAAAGAAAACACATTAATGGAAAGCTTCACCAAAATCGGATAAAATGCAAATAATCTAATATTTCTGATCAGTTATGCTGAGACTGATTTTCTAAGAGGAATTTCAAATGAAGGTGGAATGTTTTTTCATGTCCTAAAGTGCTTTTCCACCATCTATTATAGAAATAATTTAAGATTTATTCACTGCTAAAATATGAAAGAAGTCCTTAAAGAAAAAAAAGGAACGGAGAAAGCCTAGGAGTTTTTCAGATGTAAGTTTATCTTCGTACCAGTATCATCATCACTTTTAAACTGACAATCTTAAATGATTCCTACATATGGCAGGCTGGAATCTCATTCAAACCAAATCATCAGAGTTTTTGGTGTGGTTTTTTAAGTGCTTTTCTTACTGGGACAGTATTTTCCTGCTAACCTTTCTGGCTTTGGATTACAGTGGTCCCTTTTGTTTCAGCCAGATGGAGATGCAGGGACTTGCTGTGATCCAAGCACAAAGCAGAAGGGCTTTGCCTTAAGAAGAAAGATTGAGCCCAGCCTGCAGTGAAGAAATTGTGTTACCTCTCCCTTTACCTGTACAGGAACTTGCAAGACACCGTGGAAACTTGCACATCAAAATAAACACAACGTGACAGATTTTAAAATCTGCAGTTTTTAAATAAAAAAGGCAAATTGATAGGAAATACTTGTTGTCTTACTCTGCATCTCCAAAGGGACTTTTATTCATTTTGTTTTTAAAAGCAGCATCATCAGAGATTTGTAGAAAAATATAGAGCTGCCTATCACTTACCAGCTTCCACTTCAAAATGAGTAAAATAAATCCTCCTGCCTAAAAGCAAAGCTTGGTGTGTTTGTGCCACAGCTCTGTAAGAGGCATTATCTTCATCAAAACAAAGAAAATGATTACATCTTACTTTGAGGGCTTCTTACAGACTTCAGCTAGGAAGGACTCAGCTTAAACTGGAATTTGTGAGAGAAAATGAATAATTTACTCCAACTAAATATTTGTAGAAGCACATCTGGAGGAAGAAAGGGTCATTCCCATTGTGGGAGGAAGCTACATCCAGTTTCATGCTCATTGTTCTATTTCCAATACTGGAGGGCTGCTACTTCTGCCAAAGCACACAGTATTCCAAGCCAGCAACTGGTAGGAAAACACATGGTGGTTAATCAAGGCCACTGACTGTGTGCAACTTGGGAATATACTTTCACAAGTGGAAGAGAGTCAGCTATGGCCTAGAAATAGATCTTAAAACCCTCAACTCATCCATGTGATGTAACAAAATATAACCAAAACGATTTTTTCTATCTGCAGTTTATTAATTTTATATTTTCATCATTGTTTTAGGTTTTGAAAAGAGAGAAGGAAGACGTCATGCTAAATTTACTACTTCTATTGTCTCATGGCTTCTAGGAAAGCCTCGTTCTCACTGCATTCCCTGGAACATCTGTCCTGAAGATGTACACACGAGAGCAGTAAAAACGGCACAATAAACATACAGCAATTTAGTGAAGTTGACAAGGACAATCTTCATCAAGAAGATTCAAACTGCAAAGAGGAACAAAACATTTCTGGAAGTTTCTGGCCCTTTCATACCCATCTACATTGTGAACCCTTAGCAGATTCCAGATTAAGAAGTGCTTTGGCAGATTTTGGGGTAAAGAAGGTAGAACTAATGATTAGACTTGATTGGCAGGAAAGGCTGATGTGTTCCTAAGCATTTGCTAAAGGTCTAGGATATTTCAGAAGACAAAATTACTGATTTGATACAACACTTCTTGCTAAATGACTGGCCAAGATTTAAGTGAATAGCAGTTTAACGTCTCTCATTTCCATCAGACTGTGAAGGGGAAGAAAGAATATTTCAGCTTGCAATGTGAAAGCTGACACAGAGCTGTCAGACATTTCCTTTCAGCTTACCCTCCCTAGGAAATGCAGTGTGCAAGCTCTGAATTCCCTGTGAGTTTATCGATCTCGCTTTTGCCATATAAACAAGTGACATCAGCCTTGCAGATCTGTCACCACAAAGTAAAATGGCAGTTCCTCATATCCAGATGCAGGAGGGTTGGTTTGTTTGTTTGAACTGAACGAGCATAAGATGCTGAAGCTGCCTCAGCAGATCCAGAGTGCAACAGCTGCCGGGATGTGACCCTTCCTTCAGTCACCCACAAGCTGAAAGACAACCTCATGGAAGAGCTGTTTATAAATGCCAATTTTTGAATAAAGAGTGCAGGTCACTCAGTGATGAAGTATCCCATGACATTTGTTTTAACTACAGTTGACAACAGAGTGCTAAATTGACTAGAGCTAATCCAGCACCAATGTACTTGGACATGCAGATGTGAAAGAAGCAGCTTCCCAAATATTTAAATGGACAGCATCAAGGCAGTCACAAATACTCTATCACATTAGCATGACTAACACAGTTTGCTATCTGGAATTACGGAAAAAAGTCCTCATTGCTGAGCATAATACTTCGTGTAGCCTATTAGTATTTATTGAGCATCTCCTGTCTGCCCTCATTCTTTGGCCAGGCTGCTCATTTATCAGGAGCTCTGCACAGCCAAGATACTCAGGGAGGCAGCCCTGCACGGGCTGTCCATACATCATGGAAACCATTAGCCATGCACATTTCTTTCCCTGGCTCCAAATGAGCTGCACCAATTTGTTACACAGCTCACCCGTGGGAGTGAAAGGTATATAGATAGAGCAGCCTAGCGCCAAATATTTGTCGCTCAATTACAACAAGTAGGACAATACAATTACACAAATATGGGGGATAATTAATTGCTTGGAGAATATGCTTTCAGACATGAACTATTCTCCCAGTACCAGAGCACAAGCAGATGGACAATAAAATGTAGATATAAACATCCATCCAAGTGTAATTCCACATTTCCATTTAGGATGAGTGCATTTCTTTGGGGAAAGTGAGTCTAAAACCCTCTGACTCCACATTGCAAACAGAGCAACAAAACCACTTGTCAGCACTGTCTTACTAACTCGAAGTTGCTTTGGAGAACTGTCCATGACATAATTGCTGAATGACCTGTCTCTCGGACACAAACACCAAACAGTTTGCTACTTCTATTATTTCCTCAGTTCCTAAGTCTGCTGTAGAACATCTTTAAATGAACCAAGAAAACACTTTGTAAGAAACTGTTTTATTTACACCTTTACAAAAAATAGGTCCTTTCTAATAATCTTTTTATACTATATTCTGCAAGCTGTTTTTCCCAATATTTGATTTCATTAGCTACTTTTCCTAGGCAAAACACCTATCCTTTGACTTCTTGAGCATTTTCTGGGTGTTTGTTTCATTACATTGCAATTTCTGTTTGTGAAGTTGGTTTCAAGGCAGCGCAGTTCAATCTGGGAAGTACAATGTGCTCAAAGGGGTGACGTTCCTTCTGAGGGCTTCCTATCCAGCTACTCTTCTCTCCTCCAAATGCCTTTTGCCCTGTGCTATTTATGCTGTTTACTGGTTTCATTTCTGTTGCCTTTTTCAAATATGCTCTTTCATTATGCTGGAGAGACAGGCAGCCCAAAACTTGCACACCAAGGCTGTGCTCAGGGAGGGTCCCAGGAGATGGGACTGAGTTGCCCCCTCACAGAAGACCCTCACACAGCTCTACCAAAAGTCCCACGAGGCACTGCCCACCTAGCTCCTCTCCCAGCACACCTGCCTGTCAAGGAGCCACTCCTGGCTCGTGTTAAACTAACAAATGCTGAAGGTCACTGAATAATGAAGCTTCAGCCACCAGTGCTCTTCATGCAGGTGTCATGCACACAGCCATCTCAGACAGTATTCCTACAGAGACCAGCTCTAAACTTGCAAATAAATTTTGCAGTATTCCAGCTTACAACAGGACAATTTATAACATTAAAAAATTGCAAGTTATGGTAAGACAGAATTAAAATTATTTTTCCCCTGCTAAAAGCTACATCTTAACAGATGAATTACAAAACAGATACCAGAGCTTATTCTATTTCTAATGCAAACTGCTAAGAGCCATAGGAGTCATGTCTTGTATTCCTTACAAGGAAGGAGAGGAAGGAATTCTGGTAATTTGTAAAAGATACCCACATTTTCATAGATTGAGCCTACATAACAAGAAAAACATGGTGTGCTACGGTAGACCAGGCACATCCTGTCATGAATGAAAAGTGCTGCTCTGTTTTTCACACACTGGGAATACAGAGAAGGGTTCAGCATCTCTGCTAATCCCTTGTGTGATTTGAGTCTCAGCACTTCACCTGTTTTGCAGGGGGGAAACTTCTGACAGGAAATATATATTATTGAAGGAAGTTTTTTTTTTTCTCTAGGGCACCATCTTCTCTACTAGACAGATAATGGCATAGGATGGTATAGCCAAAGAATGTAGTTCTGTATGAGTGAAAATGAGAATGTTATTTGATATAGACTAGAAGACACGAAAGAGATTTTACTGCCTTAGGCTCAATGTCATGCTTGGCAACATTTTCCCTCTTGGCAGCAGTGAAGGCCAAGGTGAAAAGTGAGAGTATTACCCAAGCTTGCATGAAGGGCTACCTGCATTACCTAATGGTGCATGCTGGGCATTTAATGAGCCATTCCTCAGCTCTGGCTGCTTTAAGAGGAAAAAGAAGTTCCTCTGAAAAGTGCATTTGTCATGAGGGGGTGAGTGGGTTTGATGCTTACTACCATAAAGAAATAACACTGGATGTAAATACATCCATCCACATGCACTCCAGAATGTATTTTTTCCCTTTTACTGAGCACAGTATTAACAAGACAGAGCATTATGTTCATGTATTAAACATTTTTTATAATGTAAGCCGTCTTCGAAGCTACACAAAGGTGATTTGTGACATAATTAATGAAATTTGCCTTAGGTGTGCTAAAAAATGTATAAGTTGTGTGAAGTACAACCCATTTCTTCATTACAGCAACTAAGTTGCATTTACTGTGAAAAAAGTGCAGAATATCCACGGAATACAGAATTACATTTCTCAGGACTGTGATCCTTATACTGTGGAATTTGCTTTAGCTGAATGATCCCTTTCAAAACACCCCTTACTGCCTGGTCCACAAGCAGAGACCAGAATGGGTCCTGAGAATAAGAGGTTTGTTGGCCACCACCAGCCAATGCAAAGTAGTGCCCCAAAGGGAAAGAAATCATCCAGGCTCAAACAACCTCCACACACTTTGAAATCCTACTTGTTTCTAGTGCTGCATTGTTGTGCTCCTTCTGAAATTTAAGACATATGACCTGCTACAGTGCTCAGCACCCTAAAGACACAAAGATTTGTCCTCAGTGTGAAGTACCATTAAGCCCTTAAAAATGCAATGATTTATTCTTCATATTAGAGCAGTTAATAAGTGTGTTAATGAATTGACTCAAAAAATAAAGCAGAGGAAAGCCTTTTTTGGCTCCAAGTTTTGTTCCATTACTTGGATTTTATGCCTCATTAGGACACGAAAGCACCCCACCTAACTCAACACAGGATTTCTTGGAAGATTCTTCCATATGGTTGAAGAAACCAGAGTAACACAAAACTGCATTTAACACCTTAAATATACAGTTTGGGTGTGTTTCTGTTAATTTTAACCCTCGGAAGTGCTTTAGTACAGCAGGAACTTGTATTTTGGTATATTATTCCCAAATAATTGTTATTAATTGTTTGCTCTATTGACAAAAACATACTTGTATTATATTTGCTAATTTAAATTATTAAGATAACAACTCTTTCTGCTTACAAGGGAGAAATCAGGATTCACTCGCAGCTTTTCCCTACCTACTTATTTAAGCATAAGACAAGCAAAATCTCATTCATATGCCAATTAGCATATATTTAGCAGAGGCAATTTTACACAGCTCACAGCTTGTGTCCAAAGATCAATCTTCACTTGTTTTGGAAAGAATGCCAACCAGCCTTAGTAATTTAAATTATTCTAATACTACACAATGTTTCCATTTTATTGAGCTCACAGAGCCTTGCTGATAATCTTGGTTACAATCTGAGTCTTTCAGCAAAAACCCCCACATCTTTCTCTGGACTCTGCAGGAGCAGTTTCAGGTAGTATTTGTTATCATGGATAAAGCTGTCATGTTTTGAGAGTTTTACCACCTCCTGCAACAGCTCCCAAAGGACTGAGTTTATGCAGAATTCACAATGACAAACAAAAACCCAAACAAACAAACAACTGTCTTGCCTCAGTTATACATTTTACTTTACCAAGAGGCAAAATTCAGCAAAGCACAGCTCCAGCCCCTCAAAGAATGGCTGATACATTCCTATTTGAATGAAAGATTATGCAAGGAAACAAAAGCCAGTTGACATCTCAGCCACATCTAATGTGAAATGTTAAACAGCACAACCAGGTCTTCCTCCACTTTGATTCACTAAAGCTTTCATCTATTCTTATTTTCCGGTCTGGCTTCCTCCATCTGAAAGCAGTGCATTCCCCAGAAACCCTGTTCTTCCAATAAACAGCCTGAAGTGCCCATTATCCTGGCAGGATTCCACCTTTTGAGGATGAACACACGAGGTTGTGTTTATCAGGGTCAGGGGAAAGGGCACATGTAAGGGAGTCAGGAGAACTGGCTCTATACTTAGCCCCCTAATTACAATCAATTTTTGAGACACTTTTTCCCTGGCAGGCAGGCAATGACTTTGGTGACTAATTCTTGAAAGAGGAGATTGTCTCTGCAGTTATTCCATGTGTGTGGTGCAAAGAAATCCAACCTTCACTTACATAACAATCCCACTTTGCAGCACTGGCTCTGCCTCTCTTACCTTCTCTCAGTTGGCATGCTGGCAATCTTCCTTTCAGCAGAGGGATGCTGATAAAAACAAAATAAAAAGAAGCCCCACATCCTTATTTCTTTATCTTCTCACAGCTCTGTAGATAAATCAGATGTTAAATATTATTTTTATAAATTATTTTTATAAAGTCTACAATTTCCAGACTTCGGGCATGCAGCGGAGATCCAAGTCCTGCTACTGTCTGTCAACATCCTTTGCCTAATAAAGCATCTCAGGACAGCTCAAGCTCTGTTTAAACTGCTTTTATAGCTCCCCAAATATAATTTTACTAACCTGCTTTTTAAATTACCATTGCCCACTGGCCTGCCTTCTGGTGGGGAAAACCTTCAATCCATTATTCAGCACAGACTTATGCAAGCATTACTATTAACAAGGGAGAAGTTAGCTAATGACTGGCAGCTTAAAGAATAATGAAACTGTTAATATTTGAGGCCATCCTCCCTGCTTCTGTCTATCACAAGTGCTGGAATCATTTAAATTAAATACTTATGTCACTAAAACACATTTCAGATGATAAAATGAGCTACAGCTATGGCTGTTGAATACATCTATCATTTCTCAAGTCAGGCTTAAGTCCACCTGCTCACTGAGGGCTCAGTTTTGCCCTAAATTACACATGGATAATTTCACCACAGTGAATCATATGATAAAAGGTACATTAAAAGAATATTTGATAAGTATTTTGCTACAGGTTTTTGAGAAATTATTTCCATTCCAATATTTTTTGAAAGAGATTCAGTTAGCAAAAGCATAATTGGAGAGAAAAGTACTGCTGGTTTAATGAGACTCAAGTTACACAGTCATGTGCAATAGAATTTTGTAAAAGACTATTTTTGCAAATGCAAAAAAGTTTAGTTCAAATGAGATTTATCAAAATGGATATACCAGAAACTATTACAACACTCTTTTTTGCCCAAAGGGAAAACACCTCTGCAATCACAGGATTTCAGGTTATCAGTCTTGAGCGAGTTGTGCAGAGGTGGAGGAAGTTTTGAGCCTTGCAATGTATGGGGTGTGGGGAGTCAATGTCCCACAGGCAGTCCTGGGTGACCCTATTCCATGATTCCTCTGGATTTTAAAACACAAGATATAACGCTCCCATTTATTCCTGCCAGTGCTGTTTTTCCAGGGGAGTCTTAGGAGCATAACCAGGCTTCCCCTCCTCCATGCATAGCTGATCAGAATACCAATAGAGAAAACATATTTCAAATAAAACAATGTCATTAAGTATTCACAAGATGCCCAATTACCACTGTACCCAAGTGTGCTTGCTGTCAATGTGTATTAGCTACAAAATTGATAGAAGGCTAGAGCTGACCCAGAAATTGTCACAACTTGTGATCTTTGTCAATTCAGCTGAGTGACAGGCTGAGCTGTGTAAATAACTGGACCTCCTGCCATTAAAAAGATCATTTCAGGTCACTTGAAGAAAAACTTTTATTTTCTCACAGAAAAAACCTCTCAAAGCTTTCTCTGACCAACCAAATCTTTGTTCAGCCATAGTGGTATTATTTCCAAATTTTAAAAAGTGAAACATTTCTAAAACAAATTTTGAAATATAATTTCATATTGAAGTGAAACCTTCCCAAAATGTTCTGAAGTAACATAGGGTTACTTTGCCAAGTGTAATTGTGCATCTTAGTGACTTTTTAAGAAGTGCTGCAGAGCCCTCTGGGCACACCAGGGTGAGATAAACAGGCAACCTCCTTCCCAACCCCTTCCACTGATGGCCTGAGCTGACAAACCATAATAGCTTTACTGCTCAGTGTGCTCTGCAGTCTCAGGAGCTGGAACTGTTTCCCCTGGAAAGCTGAGCTCCGGCTCTCCCTCCTTCCATCATCAGACTGGCAGCTGTTCTGCGACACTCATGGTAATCTTTGATCAAAGACAGCGTGTGTTCATCTGCTATTTATCACCTGCTAAATCCTCACTCCCATTTGGCTGCCAGCTGGTGTTTCATGGAATTGTACCTGGATATGTTTATGGATCACACCTTCATCAGCATTCCCACAGCTCCCACATATGTTAGTGGTGGCAGAGAGAGGGGAAGATTTCTTCCTTAGCTTCCAGGACAAGACACCTGAGCCAGATAAGAGTGAACCCTGGAAGCCTATGAAGTACTTAGTGGCTGGTTTAAACAGGTGAAAGTGCTCCTCTAGCAGGCCCAGTGGGCTGGATTATGTCAGATGTACTTAGATTAATCCCATGTAATTCAGGTGCTTCATTAAACTGGCAGTATTTAGAACAGCTCTCCTGCTCTCCTAGTGTACCTCAGCTTCCCTGCTTTGCATTATAAGATATCCTGTAGATAACATCCATAATGTATGATCTCAGCCTTGACACGATGACAGAGCTGCACAGTCCTGCTGTGGACAGGATGCTAAGAGGAGATTTTCTGCTCCCTTCCCAGGGGGTGCTTCCCCAGCTCAGTGTGGAGCCCACTGCTGCCAGGCTGTTTTATGTCTGCTGACACTAAGCGCAGCCAGCCACCCAGAAGAAAATGAAATCTCACACTGAGAAAGGACCTACTATCAGTTAAGCTTGCCATGAGCTGCAACTCTGCCGAGTACCATCAACAAGGCCAGTTTTGGGGTTTTATTGTTGCTCAGTACAAGAGATTCCATCTCTAAGCCCTGTTTGCCCCTGAGGAAGATATTGGGGTTCCCCAATGTACTTTCTAACTTCCAGTTTTCTCATAAATAGTCACAAAGTTCAGCGCAAAGACACCCAGTTGCTTGGGGAAGGAAGCATGGTAACAGTAACGGGCAAATCAAGAAACTGGCGCTAAGTGCAGTCTGAACAACTCAAGCAAACTCCAGAGCCAACTAAGCCTTGCTGGCAGAATACATCAACAGAGGAACCTCACTTCACAGCAGCTTCCCTCATCCCAGGATATTCTCTTATTCCTCATTCCTAGGGTCAAACTTTTCAATCACATTAATGACTATTTTTTGACTGATTGAAACATCAGACTCTTTAATTCCCGAATATGCGCCAAGATTTCTTCTTCAGTGCAGGATTGTACAAGAGAAATTTCAACTATTTTTCCATCTTATTCAGAATGGTTTCCTATTAAAAAAACCCAATCTTCTGCTTGGAATTTGATGACATACAGAAAATAAACAAGAGACTCCCCCTTCTGGGATAGCGCCCCAGCTGCACTGAGACAGAAGTTTTGTTAAAATCAGTGCATCAGCAAATTCAGTTAGTAGCAAAACTCCTCAAATCAAACCAAATTTAAAGCCTTCCAACCAAAGTAATTTTTTTGGTTCAGTCTCAATTTTGTTTTCCATATTCTTCAAAGAAGAAAGGCAGAGATGAAGGCTTCACAAAATTTACTGAATTACATACAACTGACACAAACCAGTGCGTGTGGCTAAAGTTTCACAGAAACATTTACTTCATTTAAAAACCCTTTTTGGATGATGCTATGCTTTTTTTTTTTTTCTTTTGACCTTTCTAAAATGAAACAGAAACTCTAGCATTTTCTCTATGAAAATTCTATGACAGAAAATAGTTTTTAAAAAACTATGTATCTTTCAAGAAATTTCATGTAGAAGCTTTTTTGCATAGTTTACTGTCATCAGCATTGAAAACCTTAGAAAACATACCTGGAAGCCTGAGTTGCATTATATTGAACTTGTCTAAACTGTGTTTTAGAGGTTATTTCATTATACTAGAGCAAACATTTCTGTGCACCCATTTAAATAATTTTAAACTTGGTTTATATTGATTTAGTATGTCAAGTCCTTCTCAGTTTAAGCGAAGTCAATACAGGACAGGTTTAATTTACTTGATAGCTCCCTGAACAAGAGCTTAATACAATCAGTCCAGGGCTCAAACTTGATTAATCAGTGCAATTCCACAAGTAGCCAAACCACCAGAAGTAGAGGAACTGGACTGTTTAATCACCTGAAAATATACTAGTAGAAAGAAGAAAGCTGCTGAAAGAAATTCCATCTGTATCCTCAGATATCTACCTGGATCTACTCAGGGAGGCTGAAGTCACACATTGACAGGAAAATACTGCATCTGCAATTAGCCCACAATTAACGAAGCTTTGGATGATTTCTCTGAAAATAAATGAGTGAATGGTGTTTCAAAATGGTGCAAAAGGTTTGTAGGAAAGAACCAGAGAAAAGACATCAAAGTCCAAAGTGCTCTCCTGCTGAACTGCACATGTTTGCTCAAGGCAAACATTGCTGGATTACAAACCAAAATCAAATCATTAGGAAAAGCAGAATGCTGCTCACTAATATACTTTAATGACACAATGGGCAATAATGGTTGATTCAACACAACTGCTTGCAAGTTGGTGGTTGGGGCCTTGGTCCTGCTTTTCTCAAATCAAACAATGCTGCCAAAAGAATGAGGAACAGATGCTAAAGACGCACGTCTCACATGCTGCTTCAATTTGTTCATCACCGACTTCCTTCGGGATAAAAGAGATATTGTCAAAATGATAATGATGGTGTAAACATTTTGGCCACTTCAAGCATTTTCTGAATGCCAGATAAATTCAGAATAATTTTTTGCAGTAGGCTTGCCAGAACATCAGCTGAAGCCTTCATTACAGCTATTCATATCCCTATAATAAAGGTTGCATCAGCAATTCCATTATAAATGCTCTTTCAGAGGGTTTGATAATTTGGCTGCAAAAAGTATTTTTGGCTGAAGATCGGCATGTAAGTTGTCTTAGATACAATTTTTCAACTAAGTTTTAAACTGTTCAGCTGTTCTCTTCATAAAGACAGAAGAAACAAAGAGGGTTTAGCAGGTTTAAATGGTTCTTTTTTTGGTCCTACATAAAAAAAGCACCATTGGTCCTACATTAAAAAGCACCAAACTGTTTCTTTCAAAGAAGAACCTCTGTTAAATCAAAAAAAAAGCAAGGAGCCACATACACTTAGTGCACACTTACACTTAGATACATGCTAACTACTAGCACTCTGGTTAACTGTGGCATGATCTGGATTAGGTGTTAGGGAAGAAATTCCTTGGAGGAATTGTGACACACAAAGTCACTCCACCTTTTCATTACCTCAAGAAATGGTAACACCGATAAAATGACCAGCCTGAGGTCAAGTACTGTTCTTGTAGAAAACAGAGTGCAATGGGACAGTAAATTCACAAATGTAGCTACAAAGGAAAAACTTGACAATTCTCCAGGTTTAATTTAATCACAAAATTAGTAAAGTGAGTTGGAAATCAATACTTTGATGGCACTGATCTTCCAGAGTGTCTATAAGTACCATCTACTTTTTTAAAGATTATGAGGGCTAAATAGATTCCAGCAGGTGTGTCCCAATTATACGCTCAGAAGTTGGAAAATGGAAGAAAGCCCTCAAATGCGCTTTGTCCGGACAAACAAAGCTTCATAGAATCCTAACCCACACTGGGTTAATTTTGCCACTCTTCTTACTCTCTGTTACTCTGGCTAGTGATGAATGAAATATCCTAAAAATGAGGATTGCTTAGTTTTCCTCACATTAGTTTGCCACATTCAGAATAATTTGGAGGCATTTCTTTTCCCTCTGTTGGTAACCTCACACACAGAGGTGGCTTAGGGCTATTACTCCCTCAGTGGGCAGGTCAGCCCCAGCTTCCTTGATAAAAACCCTGCATTTCACTGCACTTGTCTGCCATCTTTACCAGCAGCTACATCTTCCTGGAACATCTAACTGCCATCTCCCAGGCAGGGACATACTTCCCTGTCACAGTTAGCATCTCCAGAGCTCTGGAAGGAGTGCGACAACCTCTACACAGTGATCATGAAAACACATGATGTGGTAGTGGCAGATGATAGCAACTTCTATGTGATGCAGTCAAGTTTGGGAATTCTATGCTTTCAATGAATGCAGTTCCCATCAACAGAGGGGTTACTGCTGAAAAATGGGGAAAGAAAACTTTCTAACAGTGAAATCCATCTGGGTTCAAGTCACTTTTACAAAAAATGTGTATCAAAGGCCTTAAAACTATTAGAGAATGAACGTCTGCTTGCAGGAGACACAAATGCAGTACAAAAATCAACCTTCAGGTTCTTTTTGAGAAGAGATATGTATCTGTTCATACACACTATTAGTGCTACAGGGCAGGGCTCAATTTGCACTTTCTGGCCATACTCAGGGAGCACCTACCCTTCCTTACTGTCCCAAGAAACTGCTCCCCCCACTTCAGCACAGGCTAAGAATTACAGCACACGTTCGACTTTTCTGAGATGGATTAAATCACTTTTAATTACCAAAAAAACTAAGGTGCTTGACAGATGGCTTCAAAGCACTATCCTTCATGGTTCATTACCAGGATCTTGTAAACAGGAATAGGCTTTTCTTACCTGCCTGTGAAGATGCTGCTGAATGTTTTATTTCTGGAAATGCTGCCTATAAATATGACAGTGTTCTTTTGTGGCACAGAACTTCCAGAAACTGTTTTCCTCTTTGCAAATTAGCTGTAGTGATACTATTTTGAACTTAGAACTGGGTAAAAAAAATTAATACTCTCACATTTTGAAATGTAAATGTGCCTTTACACAGTGTCAAATGTGTTACAGACACTTTGTCACACACACTTAAATAATAAAATGAAGCAAAGTCCCATTGGAACCATGCTGGATTTTCTCTTAGGCAAGTGGCAGAAGAACTTGCATTTCCATCCATGAGCTGAAGTTCCCAGAACTCAGTCCTCAACTCCTCTGGCAATACCAACCCCTACAGTAGGCCTTGGAAACAGCACGCTTTCTACTAAAGCTTGATATCACAATCAGAATGGATGTTGAAAGATACTGTCGTCTATGTCTATACTTATAGACATTATATACATATATTTTATACTGTCAATGAGCAATAGTAACAACATGAAGAAATCACTTCTCAGTACTCTGTGCTCCTTTCTCCCACAAAAAGTACTTGGACTACTCTGGCACGACCCCAGCCATCTCCAGGAGTGTCCTGGCCCAAGTGCCCTGGCAGGAATGGCAGCCCTTGCCCTGGCACAGAGCCCACAGTGATCTTCCAACGTGAAGGACAGTTTTATCTGGCCATATGCTCTCCCTACAGAAATTCTTCAGCATTCCGAGCAAAGGTGCTACATTTACCACAGCAATTAATAATGGCTGCAATAGCCAGCATTATGTACTTTGTATCTGAAGTAATTTAATCTTAGTACTCTCTCCAATTGGCTGAAACTTCTAATATCTAGTGTAATGATATTTCACTGTTAGTGTATGAGGGAATTAGAGACATCTTCAGATGAATGCATGGTGTTTTAAGCAGCTGGCAGACATGGAACAGCCAAGGATCAGCACTGAAAAAACCCAGGGAACAGCTTGCAATCTGTGTGTTTGGTTCAGTTAATGTCTAAGGTGACAGCAGTAAAAGAGTTAACAATGTCTTCTTCGAGAAAAAGATACTTTAAGCTCCTATTAATTCAGTTTAGCAACTATAAATGGAGAAGAGGATGACGATGTCCGATCAAATGGGTTTATTTGGAGCAAGAAACTGGTAAACAGGGTAAAGGGACAGAAGAGAGCAACATCATCTCTCCCTAACAAATCAGGTTCTACCCTAAGCAGAGCAAAACATAAGTGAATTCACAAGAGTCATCCTGAAAAATCATTACAATTATGTGCATTTTTTGAACTTCTGCATTTGAGCACAGCCAGGCACATTTAAACTTAAAACTCCTGTTCAAAGTTGGAACCTCTTATTCTCCTCTTCCTGTGCTCTTGGTCCAGAAACAGCTATCCACAGATGCAAAGTATATATTTGAAGTAATTAAGCAATTCTGCCTTAATTGAAGTTTTTCTTTCTGCTTTCATGGCTAGTAACAGACAAAGGAAGTTTACAATTCATTTTGTTTACTAAACACTTCCATGCACAACTCTGGAAAGCCCAGGCAGCTTCAGAGGCTTCGTGTTTAGTTGAAGCTAAAACTTTAGATCCACTACCAAGTTTTGAATTCCAGCTTCTGAGTAAGTACCGCTGTAATCTACGGACAGCTCAGCTCACTCCCATAGGAAAAGCCTACAGAGCATCACTAAAGGTGCAGAACCCAGCCCTGTCTGACTGTGCCAGCATCAGACAAATCACTGATGTTCCAGAGGAAAAGCTCAAGGGCCATGACTTTCTGGGGTCTTGCTGCAAAGACCGTGCCATGGGAAGAGCATGCAGGCCACTGAAAAGGTAGTTATCAGGTTTTGATTTTTTATACTAAGGTGTGATGACACAGTGTTACAGAAAAGGTCTTGCATTTCTGGGTTAGGATCTCAACAGCAAACATCGCTCTGGACTGCTGGGATAGTCACCAGGAGAGAGATTCTTTCCAGTTCTTTGTGTGAGGTACAGGCTGGATCCAGAGCCTGACCTAAAGAGAATCTCTACACATACTGTAACAGCTCTGCTGAATTCTGATTAAAAGACACTGACTATAAACCCTACACCTTGTACTCCAGAAAAATTCTTGTGTTATGTCTAAGTCCCTATACTGATGCTTTTGGAGCTGCAGCTCCAAAATCCATCACAGCCAGTAACACAAGAGCAGTGCTAGGAAAAGCACAGCTGAGTTGTGGGAGTCTTCTCAAGCACCAACTCCTCCAGGCATCCCAGTAACTGTGGAAACTAAAAATCATGCAAGAATAAAGACCAAATCTCCCCTGCTACAAACACCTCCCCTTTGCAGCACAGTGCTGTTAGAAAATTTCCTTGTTGCTGTTTTAGGCAGTTGTCTCAGACTTTCTGGTACCTTTCTTGTGACTGGCATTAGGAACTGTGGCTTGTTTTTTTGTTTTTTTTAAATTTGAATGGAGAGCAGCAGAACATATAGATGAAAATTAAATTGGGAGTTTGCCAAGAGTTAAGTATTTTTCATGTTCTTCCCTCCCCCCTTTTGGGCTATAAAGCAGAGCAATAGGGACAGGAGCGCCAGATTCATTTTTATGTGAGATCTATAGTGTAAGTGAACACCTGTCTACACAAGTGGAAAGCCAGTTTATTATTCCGTCACAACCACCTAACCCCTGATGTGATGCCAATGAAAGCATCACAAAACCATTCTACCAAAATTGGGAACGTTTTTGTAAAAATAGCATTGATTGTATTCCATGTGTGGAATGCTGATAAGACAAAATAAGAACAGGAAACATCCAGCTGCTTTTACAGAAAAGCTCAATTTTTTTAGGAACTGCTTCTTAAAGGAACAAAAAGCAGGTGAGTTTCAGCTGGTTTTAGAAGGATCATTCTCCCTTTCCAACCCTTCTATCTACCAGATAAATCCTCTTGGCTCTTTCCCAGTGCCTTGCCCACAGACACGATAATGGGGATTGCACTCAATCACTCAGTGCAGGGACTCCCCTCATCCCTTTTCCTTCTGAGGGATTGGAAGGGTAGTCAGTGGATCTGCTGCTAATTTAGAAAGATTAACCACTCCTTAAAAGAAGCAGGTGCTAAATCCCACATAAAGCAGCAGCTTACACACTCTCCAGTATGAGCTTTCCTGCTCATCTTCTGGCCCTTGTGCTGAACACAGCAAGGCCTGTACTAAAAGAAATAAAAGCTTCTCTGCAGAATTCTACTGGCACAATTAGGCCAGATACAGCAACAAAAATATTGGAAGCTACCAACTGGGTATTAGCTTTGTGTTTAACCAATACTGTGGAGAGGAAAATTCCTTAAAATTTGCATATAATTTAAACCAAAACCAAACTTAAAATTGGAGCTGGAATGATGGAGTGACTACCCACAGGAACTTTTCTAACAAATCTCGTCACCAGATAAAGCTTTCAAACAGTAACACATATTAACAAAGAATGCAAAAAAAAATCAGATATTAATATTGAGGCACTAAACTGAATATCACACCACAAGCACCATCTACGTGTGGCATGCAGTGCTTATGTTTGTTTTTGAAACACTAGGTACTGAAGAATGTGGCCTCAAAAACCATTGAGCCTGTTTGTTTCCGGAAGTGCGAAATACACTTCATTCAGGCTCAGGTAATTTCCAATGCATTTGTCCTGCCCTCGTGCTGTTAATGCAGATGTGAATTACAGTTCTTCCATGCTTAGAACCTCTAGCTTAATTCTGCTCCTCTCTCACAAAGCACATCTAAACAGTAAACTGGTGATAAAAAAATTCCTTAAAAACTCTACCCATTCTGTCCCAGCCCAATAAAATTCTCCTCAAAGGCTTCTGAGCAGACCCTGCAGAGCAGAGCACAGCATATGTTACTGTGAGAAGGAGGAAATGACAGATGTTGACGGAATTTTGGAACAACACAATTGGGTCCACAGATAGATACAACTGTATCTGATTAGGCAGACAGCTCCATTCATCTCTCTGTACACCAGCCAGGAGGTCTCTAATTGTTTTGGAGATCATTTAGCAATTAATGATGCTGTTGCCCTTGGACAGATCATGCTACAGATCTATATTTTCTGTCCAAGGCAAAACACTTGGAGGAGATATAGGGATACAAAAGTTACTCTATCAATATAGCCCGAAGCAAAGATTTGAGGGAGGGAACTTCTTGGGTAAGAATTTCTGTCACAAACATGGATTTTCTCTCACAAGTTCTCATGTCAAATAACCACAACCCTTTACAAATCCCATTTCACAAAATAAAGCCTACACAAAATTTTGCACCAAGTCAGATGCAAAGTTGGAAAAAGAAGAGGCTGAAGAGTGAACAGAAGCGGAAGTCCTAAAACTGGGCTGGAATGATCCTACAGGGATCAAAAGCAGAAGGGCTACAGAGGGTAAGAGAGGCTGGGTAATCGTCTCTCAGCACGTGTGTGCTGTGGATATTGCTGCTGTGTAACAGCTTTGTTTTAAAAGATAATCCCCATGCCCTAAGCATTAAAATTCTTCATTAGAGAATAATTAGAGATACTGACTTATCTCTACTGACAAAGCAGGTCTGCACAAAGCACTCTGGAGCTGAAGTGACCAGCCTAGTTGCCCACAGTAAGCTCATGAGAGCCAGGGTGATATTTTTTCCTTCATTCTCAGGTGAAATCTCAGGTATAGGACACTGGGTAAGACTGGGTGTCATCCAAGCCAATGGTAAAGTTTGAGCTGATGACACCACAGCAGGGCTCTTTATCCATTATTTCCCTAATAAGAAAAATGGCCTCCAATTTCCTAACTAGAACATATTGAAAACCAAATCAAAATCAATTTTAATCCAATAAAAAAAAATAAAGTTAGACAACTTACTATAAAAAGGATAGTTTTTTTACAGCTCACATGACTCAAAACTATTATTGAATCTAAATATCAAGTGAGGACTTGCTTGTATTTCTATTACAACTTTAAATTATAGCTTTTGAGTGCCTCAGGATAATTTTAATTAAGAAAGAACTGTAGTTTGAAAATCAATTATTTTCAGTAATCATCTGTTTCAGTTCTTCATTAATGACCCATACAGCTATCTGTGTAAAACAAATCTTATTAGCCTCGTATCAACTACTTGAGAGCATCTCAACAACCCAGTGTCTCCCACACTTGCTACTACACATGTAGCCACAAGTTCCCCAGTGGTGGGAATCTATTAAATCCATTAGAATTATACCAAAAATGGGGCCATGAGAAGCCTGGGGGGGCCAAGTGTGGTCTGCTCTTGACTTCAGCCACGGTGTCTGCTCTGTGACAGCAGTTTGGACTGAACAAGGAGCTGCAAGCCAAGAGTGGGGAGCCAGAGGAGGAGCTCTAGGTCCTCCCTGCCACCCTTCCCACTGCTTAAGCTCACAAAAACATTCCTCAAAGCAAGAGCTGGAGAAGGAGAAGTCAGGTGCGTACCCCTGTTTTTCCCGGCGAAATAATTGTGCCTGGTGTGGACACCAAAAAGAAGCTGATTTGCTGTTTCTATGATTTTACCGCTGCTTGGTTTTATTATTTAGAATGGCTTGTTTTCATTTAAACTCCACCTTCTTCAATGTTTAATTAACCTCTCCATTAGGAAGTTTTCCTAATGTACAAGATAAATTTAATTGTGTTTTGAGAGTATTTTTTCCCTATCCGTAATGCATATCATAATTTCTCCCTTGCCACGCTGAAACTACCTTTCATGTACCATCCCTTTATCTTCTCTCTGTGAAGTAGCTCCAGAAGTCTTTCCCCAGAGGGCTGATTTTGGAACTCTTTGTTCTTTCTGGTCTCCTAGGGTTTCCCTTCATTCTGCACAGACTTTGCCTTGCCGTGCAGTGTCCTGACTCTGCCCAGGGACTCTGGATGAGATCCTGCCCACGCTGAGCAGAGCAAAGGGATTCGTGCACACCTTTTCTAAGGGGCACTGCCTACCAGATAATTCCCCCTGCAACAACGCTTTCCTGGTAACAGCCTGCTCTGGCTCCTTAGGAGGGCTCAAACTCCCACATCCTAGTCTAATGAAGAGATTCTTGGAAATTCAGCTCCCTTATTTCAGGGCAGACTTCATACCACTTGCGGGTAAAGTCTTAAACTCAAGATACAGAATTTAACGTCTTCATGTTATCATTTGATTGCTTAACTTTCATTTTTGCTTGTTTCAGTAATTTATAGATTATAAGAGCTTTATTCTAACTTTCCATTATTTTCATGCTACAATTGCTGATATTAGTTTGCACTAAAACTACAAACAATTTTATAGTTCTAAGGTATTTTATGCATTATAGGAAAACTATATAGTACATTAGATAATTATACACATTCAGATACTTGTGAATTTGCAGAAGAAGGCAGCTAGCTGTGCTTGCCCATATTTGTCCTTCAGAAGCCTATACATATAGAATTATGCAAATGAACGCAAAGTTTTCTGTATTCTAAATTATAGCTCTCTTCCGCATCCACTTTCTATAAAGCACACTAAAGAACAAGAGAACACAGAAATACAAATTATGTTCAGGAAAGAGTGTAAGGTCAATATAATTTTTTTTGGCGGTTCACAGTTTTTTTGATGTACACTTCCTACTCTACAACTGGTTTTGGTAAGAATTATTTGGAAGCAGTTAAATAGGTAGGCAAAATGGTGGATTCTGTGTAAGTAAGCAAAACATGAAAAGAGGTTTTGACTCAAATATTTCCTTAAGCATGACCAAGACACATTCCTAACAACACTGATTTCTGTGGACTTTTATGGATCTGGTCCTGATTTTTTCCACAGAGTTAAGAGGTTTCTCCTGGAGGACACGGACACACCACATCATTGAAAATCCTGAGCTGGAATGCACACAACTCTTGAAGGGCATGCAACAGTGATTCTGAAAAGTGCAGGTCACACACTTACAATGATATCTCTATGAAAAGGTAGCTGCTCGAGCCACTGTTGATTCCTGCTGGACACACATAACCTTTCCCAGGCACTCTGTCAAAGCAAATACCCAAGGCTGCAGTGGAAGATCAACATCTTGCCAAAGCACATGGTGAACCAGCAGGTTCCAGCTCCTGAGAACTCTGTTTATTATAGGCTTGGCCAAATCACTAGAGAGTTGAGAGCTCAGCATGAGGTTCAGGCAAGAGCAAAACAATCTAGGTAGGATTGATGTCCACATGCTGAGAGTGGAAACGGCACCCCATCTTCCACCATGCTAAAGAAAAATTAGGAGTGGGAAATCTGTACTGGTGCATAACAGCAAAATTGACAACAGCAAGAAACCCCAGATCTAATCCAAATGCTGGAATGAAACCAAGAAAAATCTGCAAAGGAAACTTGCAATAACTCTCAAAACACTCATCAATATGTCTTAAGTGTTTGATCAAAAGCATTACAGTCATTACTGTTTCTCATTTGGAGAAAAAATTGAGAAACCTTGCAAGCAGAAAAAATTGAAAAATTTCCCTCATATAAATAAGGTTGAGGAACTCAGGAAGCTTATTTTCTAGCAGGGGTTTTAGGCAGGAAGATGAAAATCTATCTGCTTTCTATTAATAATCAATTTTTCATTGGTTTACCTGCTGTCTGTAAGGGGCATGCTGGGTCAACAGCTCTTCAAAGAGAGTTTAGCTCTGACTCACAAGGTGAGACAGATTCCTGCATTTGCAGGTCTCCTGTGTACAACATACAGGTTGCTGATGAATAAAAAAAATCTCTTTCCAATGAATATATGAGACTAATTCTCAGCTGACAAGATTTATATTACATAAATAAAACCCATCAAAACTGGGTTGGCAAACTCTCTGGCAGTTTCAAATGAAAAGCCAAGAATTAATTGGACACCTGAGACAAACAATTTTTCCATTCCAAAGATGAATTCCTGCAAGTCAAGGTTGAGTTACATTTAACATTGCCTAGAGGATTTTAATTTCTGGGAGTGTTTGCTTGGGACTTATAATAAAGACTAGGGAGAATATCCTAGAGTTCTGTTTTACTGAGATTTTTACACAATGTCCATCACCATGGTAGCTGGTTGATATATGTGAGCCATGAGGCTCTTCCAATTCAGATGGCTCATTATTCATAACAATGAATCCCAGATTACATGCACAGAGAAGAAATTCTTGCTCCCCTTCTTACAGCAAAATATATTTTCCAGAGTTTGGCCCGGTCAGAAAAAAAACTGTTGAATCATGTCTTTGTTTTACTGTCTGGCAATTCTGTGGAGAGATCTACCTAAACACCACTAGTCACTTCTTAGGCCTTTTTAAAGGAAGAAAATTGGTACTTTATTTAGAGGGTAAGTTCATATCAACACACCTCTGGTTTAAAATTTTGTCCTTCTGGGTGATTAAGAGCTAAGCTGCACTGAGATAGCCATTTATTTATTCCAAAAATCATGTAACCAAATTCAGGCTATTTGAGATCAGCAAGGGAGTGCATTCCACAGCCGAGGAACCCTCAGAGAACAATCTCTGCAAACAGCAGGCTCTCCTGTAAACTGGCTGAATTTTGCAAACCTTCCTTGCCTTTGAAGGCTGATCGAGCAGGGGAAGGTGTTCAGCAGGCACGAAAGTGAGAAAAGGATATGCTAAGGCACACTCCGAAATTCAGCATGGAAACAGAAGTGTGGCTTTAACAACCTTTTGAAGGAGACAGGAGGCCACAGGAAAGGACTTTGGGTTTTGTCTGCTTGCATGGAAGCCTTGACAAGAGGAGCTTAAGGAGAAACAGGGCAGCTGCAAGGGATGGGCTTTATGTGAATCACTGAGGCCCACTAAAGTGGACTGCGGTCTCCAGAATATCTCAAGAGATCTGCAATATGGCTAAATTTGTAGAATGCTTTTCTCATATCCAACATTTTAAAATGACTTAAAAACCCCCAAAAATCCAAAGTCAGTGCAAATTATTATATGCAGACAGGAGAAAATGAAAAGGGAGTTCTGAAGAGCTCCCTTTTTATCAAGCTTCTCAGCACCACAGCAGTGTGTGCTGTCCCTCTGCTCTCCTCCACTTGCAACCTGCATTTTAAAATCTGCTAGAGAAGAGGCACAGAATGCACATGAATGAAAAATGAGAAATAAAGCAGAAACAGACAAGTAACATCTGAACTTAACTCATGAAATTATGGGAATCATCCGTATGAAAAAAACCCCATTATTATTTCACAGGAGTGAAACTGTTGGAAAATTCACACAGCGTGCTAAAATCTAAAATCTCCAGGGTCAAGGCTGTCACGAGGGGCAAAAATTTTAGTAAAATACATAAATACAGAATTACTCAGTGCTGTGTACTCCTGGAATTGTCCTTGATAAAATTACATTACTTTATACGTTGAGTTCAATTTTCAAACCGTGCATCTTTTCTCCAGTGCCACTGACTCCCTTTGCCTCCAGAATCACAGATATCATGTCCAAATCACCCTCACTTACTGCCCTAATAGGCCATTACTGTAATGCCATGCATAAATTCAGCACTTGTACAACTGCTGTGCTGGAACCATTGCTCTTTTCCCAAAATGCAGTGTTCTGCTTTTGCTCACCTGTCTCTTGCATCAACCTGTTCTCTTTCCAAAAAGTGTTGCCTTTAAATAACTGAAAAGCAGTAATTTTAATCTTATCTCTCTGCATTTACTATGAGCCTGAAAGTATTGACCTCATATAGAAGCTTCAATTGCCTCTTAAAGGACACAGAAAATCCTCAAATTGACTGGAAATGGGAAAGCATCCAAAACTCTTCAGAACAGAGCAGCATCTTGTGTCCATGCTGGGCAGCAGGAAGTGTATTTATAAGCCCATTCTACTGAAACAAAATGAGGGCTACAGCCATGTTTTAATACATTATATAGGAGGTTAAGACTCAGGTGTGGTCCTTCTTTTCTGATTATAATTAACTTCAGAGACTGAGCAAGGAAATACCTTGTTACAAATTGAACTTGGATTTTTCCCTATCAAAACACAGGATGGCAGGAGATGCAAAACCAGGAATGAAAATTATTAAATGGCTTTATAGCATTCCCTTACAAAAAAACAAACCAAACAAAAAAAACCACCTAAAAACACCAATCCAGAGCACAGAAAACTAAAATGCAGGCAGCTAAACAGAAAATAGGATACAACTTGAAAAAAAAATTATCTCTTAACAATATATTCATCAACAGAGCCAGTAGATTTTATGAGCTGATTAGGAGTCTGCAGGCAAAACTGCTCATATAGCACAGGTTAACAGAGACTACCAAAAAGAGCTCCAGGTCTGCACCTTTACGTCAACTAATAATTCAAACAATCCGACTACTTTATTAAAGCTGACTCATTGGCAAGGCTGCAGTTTCCACTAATGAGGATAGAAGGCAAAACTGAGAAAATTATCTGGAGAGAAATGAAAATCATGAGCAAGGGGGAAGGAGGAGGAAAGGAAAGCAAAATGCTGGTTAAGTGTATAAGGCAAAAATCTGCCATGAAGTGAAATAAAACTCCTGTCTGGCAGAAAAGCAATTTAGCTTTATGAACAGCTGCCTCACAGAGAGTCAGGCGTACCAGCAATTAAAATGAAACAAGTTGATTTTAATATGCCTTAGTAACTGTGATTGATCTCGCAGAGCTGCTGTTGACTGTACACCAAGAAACAATTTAGGATCCAGGTTAAAACGAAGTTTATAGTCCTCCTTTAATGGATTTTAGTACCTGAGGCAGTACAGTGTTCCAAAAATTATTAAAATGTACCCTGTCTCTGTGTAATCAATAAGCTTCCCACTGTAAGGCTGGTGCAGTTCCAGGCACTCCTCAGCATGCCTGGCCATGCTGTGTCTGTAGAATTCCAAATAAGTCATCAATCATTATTTCTATACACAGGACTCATTAAACACCTCATCCTTCAGCTTATTAGTACTCAAATCTGCCAGACAACCAAAACAAAAGGTCACCTTTTATCAAATGCAGACTTTGCCCAAAACATACACCAAATCCCTGGCAGATTTATGTACCAAATACAGCAGGGGATGAATAAGCGAATGATGCAAACATTCAAGATGGGAACTGCAAAGGACCGATAAATGGAAATTGGGATAATTCACTCTGTTTACCAGGTAAAGTCTAAAGTGTCAGGGTAAGAAACAGGTCACACATCAGATGGGAGAAGGAAACTCCACCTCTCTGACCATCCAAACTCTTACACTCCTGAAATCTCATTTGTTGTTCACAATATCTGCTTTTCTTTGTGTCAAAAAGCGAGACAGGAATCTGGAATCAGATTTCAAACTTTCTATAGGGAAAAAAACAACAAGTGAACACTTAAATATTAAATAACCTATTACGTGGATAAAGAGCAAATGAAATCACACTATTGACATCAGATTAAAGGCAAACATGAAACATTAATTTTGAAGAAATCTGAAGAAGGGCTGTCACTGCCTGAACTTCTGCACAATGAAAATTCACACAAAGCAAGATCACATATTCTCTGTATCACTTATTTTGTTCTACCCCTACGTGTCCCCTGCCTTTTTGGTTCTAGCGGAGAAATAAATACAAACCCTTCATGTGTGACAAGGAAAAATACCTTTTCTTAGATAAAAGCTTATTTTGCTTTCCCATCAATCTAAATGTCCCTTCCTTATCTTTTATATCTCAAAATAAACAGCACACCCTTGTCTCCCTCCTATTTTGTCTGCTTTGAAAATGGTGTGATTTTTCATTACATAAAGCAAAGTTTCTGATATGAAGATGAAGTACCTTTTAAATCAAGCAATTCAGAAATGAATTGTCTCCTTGTGCATCTTTTGGCATTGCAAACACACTGATGTTCTTGGGTTTAATCTGATTCTTTGCTTCATCCTGTATTTGGCACAGAGCACGTTATTATTCTAAGCAAAATATTGAAAGCCACAATTTTTGTTTTTCATAGCTGAAGACTTTGCTTTACCAGCCTTAGCTCACTGTTCTTTTATCAGAGTATTCATCACATATTATTGTCTGGAGTCATGGGCAAAAAAACTCCGGTTTCCTGCAATAATTTCGTAATGATGAAAATGGGTCCTGGTGAGAAACATCAGAAGGAAATGTTTTCAAGACCTTCCATCTCTAGCCTGTGGGAGATTTGGTTTGGTATTTCTCTATAATTACTGTAATCGATACACAGAAAGCACAAAAAAAACCAATGATAAGGCAGAACACACAGGAAAAAAACAACTGACTATGAAGAAGTGTCTGGCCTAGAGAAGCAGCTGTTCTGACACTCGCCCAATTAACAGTAACTGAGGTGTTTGAGGGGCAGAAGGAAAAACTAAAGTTCACAGTAAAGTGTAAGATTCTCCAGAAAAATCCAGTTGGAGGCAAGGAATTTTCCTTCAATTACCTATTTTTTCTTTATTCCTTACTCAGAGTTTTGGCTGCCATCATCACACAGAGCTTAAGGAGTAACTGAGATTTCAACAACCCTTGAATGATAGCCCCCTGTGGGAACAAAGAGTAATTTCTGACCTCACCCAAAATCACCATGTTCTATGGGCCAGCTCCATCTCAGCTCATGCAAGGGAAATAAATATGTCAAAGGCCACAGAATTGCTATGCCAGGGCTCTTCAAAGGACAGTAAATCTTCAGAGATGATGATTTATGTTTTCCTCAAATGCTGTCCTGCTGTCCTGTACCTTTCCTTAAAGCCATGTGAGAAATATCCTCTCATCTTCACAATATCCAAAAAAGTTACTCCAACATAAGGAAGTTTTTCCAGGAGTCCCTGATACCATCTCATTTTGCTTTTTTCCTCATCTCTTAAACGCCATGTACCTCTTCCTCCCTACTTCTTCATATTAACTATACACAAAGAAAAGACATGACAGTGTTCTGCTCATGCAAAATCATTGTTACATTCAAAATGTAAAGGTAATTACAGTTGACAATTTCATTTCCTTAAGCATAATCATGGAAATTGAGTATTGGATTAAGGTTTTAACAGTTCTTTACTCCCCATTAGAGCTTCCTCCTGATGAAATACTGCTACAAACATACTAAAAAAAATTTTGGGGGTTCTTGTGGTTACATTACTGCTCTGCAAGAAAAAGAGGGACTGTTACACAACATTAAGGTCAACATTGGCCAACCAGAGATTTAAAACATAGAAATGAAATGAAAAAAAGCACAGAACACTATTTTTGGCCTGATCCTGCACATTTCCCCATTATGTGCAGTAGGAGCAGAAGCCTACTGGAAGGGAAAAGCATCTACACAAATTGCAGGGTTGTTTCCTTCAATTAAATATATCTTTTCAAGCAATTAGCCCTAGATGTAGGCAATATTAATTGGTACTTATGTACCAAAACAACCAGTGATAACAGCTTGTATTTCACCAGCACCTTCCAATTGGAATTGGTTAACTAAGTTGCTAATTAAAATAATTAGCAATGGTTCATATAACCTAAGAGACATAAACATATTTTTCTTTATCTTTACATCTACAAGATGTCATGCTTATTTTCTTACCTACATAAAATTTCATTTGTTTTACAAAATAAGCATTTCCTATGTGCAAAAAAGACCCTATTTAAATATAGTCATAAAAAAACCCCTTTAAACTGAAAAAAAACCCAAAAACTTTTGGGTTTCTGACATCCAAGTCCACCTCCTGTATATACTTCTCTAGCATGCAGGCCCTAGCATTTGGAAGAGCATTAAAAAAAACAAACTGGCCACCAGCCACTTGATTAATCAATTAAAATGGGTTTTCCAGTAGGATAAAGGCTAATCTTTTGGGAGCAATTCCCAAAATGGACAATATAGAATTCTGTGAGGAATTAAGACACGATTAAATAAAAAATATGCTTCAACTAATTAAGAATTTAATTATGCTCATTTTACTTGGAAAATAATGGGTAACAAATGATACCAGGTTCTTATATGAAAGATATGAAGGGCATATCTTCATATTCAATTACATTTCAGATTAAAAGAGGCTTTTTTACAGACCAAGACCAAATCTACTGAACAATTCAATCAACTAATTTACAAAGCCACTAAATGTAATAAAAACAGTGGCTTGTGCTGTCATGAGATCACAACAGCCAACACCTTTAAACTCCAGGTCTATTTCTAGCCTAAGAGAAAATTAGAGAAATGACTGAAACAACAAGATAAACAAGGACACTACAATGTATCTGTCCAGTACTAACCTGATATTTTTAATGTGCATCAGTAATGACTGATTTCTTCATTTCAAGTGGTACAATCTCTATTTTTTTTTTCAGTTTGTTCCAGTGTTTCCTCTGTACCCTTTTCCCAGGACAGGGGCAGAGCTGTGGCCTGGAGACCACCAGGCCACTTCTCATGGCAGAGAAGAGTTCCTGAAGCCCTGGCCCTGGCACCAGGCACCATAAATCACATGTTTTACCAGAGTTACCAGGCTGCTCGGGAGCATGGTGATTCCAGAGAAATGCTCTTGTCATTCCATTCCTTTTGCTGGGGCCAGCCAAGAGGCCATGGAAGCAATGCTGAAACACACAGAGCTTAGAGTGGCTTTTCAGCACTTAAAATAAATGAGATAATTTGAATCTTTTATGAATGAGCAGAGTCCAAGGAAAGTTTTGTGGATCCTAATTTGCATAATTAACAGCATAAAAACCCTCAGCCATTCACCCTCTGAGCCTCGACAATCCAGCGAGTTGGCAGGAAATTAAAGACCTTGCTGGAGAGGAGGGCTGGATTTTTTGGGAAGGTTTCTGTGTAGTCTGGGGCTCAGGGACACAACCTGAGCTAGAACCTTGAGCTCAAGACGGAAAAAATTTTGGAACAACTGGTGCTTGCACAGTTGCTGATAGTCAAATAATGACGGTACTGGAGAATCATCCTGGATTTCTGCTAACAGAGGCAGCAAAAAATTCTCCACAATGAGCAAACAAGTGCTGGCATCTTACCTAACTTCCAAGAGCAGGAAGCAGGCAAGGTTTCCAGCCCAACCACCTCGGCTTGTTAGTCTTCAGAGCAGCAGGGCAGCCTAAACCATGACACTGGGCTTTAGCAGACACTGAAGAAATCTGCAACATGATGAAGAAAACACTCCTGAAATTGGGACCACTCCATCATCAGATCAAACTCTAACTCAATGCCTAGAAGCTCATTTCAGCAGCCAAACCCTTTAAACCGAAAGCCTCAATAAAATAAACTTTTCACACATATGGCCAAGACTATTGGACCTCAGGAGCTTCATTTCTCTGATTATTTGCTGTAGAGCCTCAGAAAATCTATTTTGCGGTGTGAATTGGTAGTGGCATTTTTATCAAGGAAAGAAACCCAAATTGGGAGGAAGTGAGGCTTCATTAGAAAAAGATAACCCCTACTTCACATGTTCATAAGGTGAATGTGAACGAATGCACTTAGAAGTCTGACTATGCACAGCTTCAAATCACGGGTATGTGCTCACACAGCACAAAGGACAGCATCCTTTTGTAGTGACTATTTTTCAGGGTTGAGAGAGAAAAGCATTATCAAAACCTTTTTACACAGAATAACTGTGACTAACATAATGGTTACAACAGCTAGAAAGAATCTTGGTGAATTGAAAGAGATGGCACAGCCCCTTCGGATACTTTCATTACCAGAAGAAGTACAGCGTGCAGTCCTTTGCTGCAGTCCTGAATTATTTCTCCACCAAGCATTGATTTTTTCGAAGTCTGATTATCAGCAGCTGAAAAAACCCCACGCAGTAGATGACTTTCCCTCTCTCAAGGATGCATAAGTCATGCAAAAGAATGATATTGATTATTCTGTATCATCACCTGCAGTTCCTAGATGTATGACAGAGGTCTCAGATAATTACAGTATTATTTTAAAGAAATGCATTAAACAAATATTTGTACTACTAATCTAACCTGCATGCCCAGCCTTTCAGTGCCATACATTCTAAGTTCAGCTGACCTTTCAATTTCCTTTCTCAGTCCCTAAATAGAGAGCAGACCATTTACCTTGCATGCTGTCCAGTTATTAGCTCAGAAATGTACTTTTAATTCCACTAAGTGAGTTATTTTACGTAATAAGTCCAATGGTTACAACTAAACTGCCTCTAGAAAATTGAGGCCGAGCAGCAGCAGACTGGCTGAGCAGTCAAGCAGCAAGAGGCACAAGTCTGGTGTAACACTTTGCACCAGCAGGAGCTACTTACACGTTTCTTCAGGTGAAGGAAACTTTCATTTTGAACAAAATAAATAGCCAATTAGATGGCAAGGTTATACACAGAGTGTCTACAGAGACTACAAACTGCAGAGTTTGCTTATATGTAGCGAGAGAGTAATTGTAATCACAGTTACAGCATGACATGCAGTTGTCCTGGAATTTTACAGAATTTTAAGTTTATATGAGGTGAAATTCTCATTTTCCTGGACTGTTTTGGTTGCTTTGTGGATTGCATTGTTGTTTTTGTTTGCTTGGGTTTTGTTTCTTTTCCTTTTTGAATTCAGTGCTGATTAATATAATAAAAACTGATTCAGGAAATGGTTTTAAACAATCGTTAGGAAATACCCCAGAGATTCCAGTTCTCAGTTTCAATATCCAACACCTAAGAAGCTTTATTTAGAGAATGAAATGCACTTTAATCAAACTGATAGAAGCTCTGTGAATTTCAAATTCTATCATATAGCATTATGTAGCAGAAACAAAATTACTTTCTGTTGACTGTTTCATTAGCTCTCATTACGCAGTTCTATCATACATAACTGGAAAAATCTTATTTAATCCTTACTAAATATGACAAAAACCTCAAGTGAACCACTTTAAGTTTAGATCTTATCAGAAGCCTTCATGTTAGAGGCATAGAGAGCTTTCATTCTAAAGAAACTGTCTGTGCAAGAATACTTACATAATAAATGAGACTATTTCTACCCCAGAACTCAACAGCACCAGAAATCTTTTCAGAAACTCAATTCTCAGATGTCTAATAAAATATAAAATAATCTCTGCCTTCAAAGTGGCTCTGACCTAATGTTACAGAACTTAATCAGACTGCTATTAAGTGACACATTCACTTTTATACCAGTTCCACATTTCTGAAAGGCTTTAGGCTATGAGTAAAGCTGGAATTTGGTTTTTCCAGCTGCAGCCAGCTGAAGTAGCTCAGCAGGGAGCAACAATCCCAGAAGCAGCACAAGGAAGGGAGTCGGGAATCAGCCTGAGGACTGGGAGCAGGAATACTCCTTTCAGTGGCAGGGAATAGTACCATTGGCTCAGCCACAACACATCATTTTGGCCAAGGATAAAACATCCCAGGTCAGCTTTGTCTGAGCTCACTGGAGTCGCATGCACTTACACTGGGGACTTCAGAAATTCATACTCCTAAGAACATACAACCCAAGGGCATACACTGTGACAAGAAGAGATGTCTCTCATGCCTCAAAGTAGTCACAGGCCTTGGCTCAACAACAGCTTTTGTCAACAGCTCCTTGTCCTATTCAATAAACTAACCATTCTGAAAGGCTGGTGGAAAAGCTTCCCTAAGAAAGCATTTTCATTCCCCTCCCTCCTCTGCCTCCCTACCTTTTGCTTCTTGACCCTGTGCTTTAATGATCACATCCTGCTCGTTTTATCCAACCTCCTTCCCTTTGCACCAGATTTGGGGCTTCTCATATCCCTCACTGAATTGTTTCAATTTCCAAAATGTGCAGGAGAAAAACTCCCAGGAAAATTATTTACACACACATTGCTTTATTTTCCTGCCAGCTCTCAGTGAGTTGCACAGGCTCCCAGAGGGGTGTGCTGAAAGGCCAACCTCACGCAATGAAATGCCCAAAGCATGTGGGCAGCAATCAAGGGGGGAGAACGTATGTAGAGGCAGCAAATGCAGGGCTGGGAATGCTCCTTTTGGCAAAGTGAGTAATAATGGGCTCAGTAACACAGACAATCTGTACTTGGAAGCCAGCAGATATTTGGAATGCTGTCTACACAGATGTATAATATCTACAAGATATTTGGACACCAGTCTACAGCAGCACCAGACATCAATCATTTGGCCTTGGCTGCTAAGTTTTGTATTTAAACAACAAAAAGGCATCTCCACCTAAGAATTCCATGTGCCACACCACCTCTTTACCATGTAACCAAAAGACAAGGACATCTTAGTCCATCCTGAATGAGGAAAAGCGAAGCATAAACACTTTTTACACTTTCAACACAGGTCCAATAAAAGACACCAAACAGCACTCACTGGACTTAAGGCCAGTGTAATGACTCCAGTAAACATTAGGAAGAAGATAAAAATCAAAGCACATATTTTACTGGTTTCAACACATTATGTTCCAAAATGACTCCTCAAGGACGCACAGATGCAGCAGATCATGTAGTGTTAAAAATGAGAAAGCAGAGAGAACTCTCCATCTCCCATTTTCTGAGCAGCTTCAAGCAGGCAGGCTCTATGCAGGGCTTTTTACAACATTCAATTGTTACAAAAGCAAGCTGACTTGGCTGCACCTTTTGTTCTGCTCTCCTGTGTGGCTGCCTCAGCTGCACATTTGTCTCCCTGCATTTCCAGTACCTTCTACACAGACAAGCTGATGGAATAGTTCCCTGCAGCTCTGACCTGCTATCCTGCCTTGGAATGAGCAACATCGACAAGATGGTATTGCAGAAGACCCTTCACAGATCAAAAGCTGCCAGGGTGTATCCTCATTGCAGTACAGGTCTGAACCCTCTGACGCACTCACAGGCATGGGCTCTGTCAGTGTTAATAGGGGAAATCCCCCTGATATCACTGGAGTTGCACCACACATCTGGAGCCAGGGCAGAGACAGACCAGACTCCAGAATCCCCTGAAGAACCTCCTCAGTTTCAGACAACTGAAAAGTGAAAATTCCAGGTTCTTTTCCAGATAATTTTTCCTGTTTGTCTTGGTTTGTTTGGTTTCCGTTTTTACTTAGTTATCTGCTGCAACCCTCTTTATTGGTCATAGGCTTTTAAAATTCTCTATCTACCCTCTATTTGCCAATCAAAGAAAGGGAAGCTGGAATGAGTAAGTATTCAACCCCTTGTGTCTAGGTTTGTTGGGGTTTTCTATCGTTGTGCATAAAATACATGGACGGACTTCCTAATCAATGGAAAGGTATAATTCCCTTTTCAATTTGCAGTTAGATATGCACAAGTGATATTTAGACACAGTAATCCTCCAGGACAAGATTCCAATCTGCTGAATGTACATGTTGCAAATCTGGTCAGGGACCTCTGGGATACTTGGTCACAGTTCCCACAAGCTCTGACCAAACTCCTATGCTAACAAATTCTGCCACTTGGAATAGTAAAGGCAGCACAGCACAAACCCTTTCAGACTGCACCCTGCTGTGCCCCAAAGGTGGCAAAAAGGAAAAAGAAGGTACATAGACAAGTTCAATACCACTGAAAAAAACTTCTCTTTATACACCAACCTTTAAATAGTGTGACTGGGACAAAGAAATTAAGTTTCAACATTAACAGAGACTCTTGATTTCCAGCTTCCTGTGCTATACCCATGTATCAGGCTTTTGTGGCTGGCATGATACTTATCCTCAGAGATAGCACCCAGATTTGTCACCCTAACCCTTATTATATAAGGTATTTTCTGTGAGAATTTACTGCCCTGACACACTTTTATAGATTTCTCCAGAATCCTGTCCTGAAGCTTATTGTTGAAGGCAGTGTCTGCAAAAACCCCAGCTGAAATGTGGAGGCTATGCTGCCGGGATAAACAACACACTGATCACTTGTTTATTCCAGCTGGTCTAAAAAGCAGAATCAAGTGCACTTGGAAGAAAACAACACTTTTAACAATCCTGTTACTTACTCCTTTTTGACCCCAGAGTGGGGGTGGAACAACTTGCTAACAAGGCTTAATGAAAAGCTACAAAAACCTGACCCCAGATGACTAATGTGACATCCAGAAGCTGCTGCCATTGAAAAACACCTGTTGCGTATGTGAACTTCCGTAGATTAAAACTAAGATTTTGATGTAAAAATTCAGTTGCAAACCTTCTGATTGTTTTTGTAAACCCTTATCATTGATGCACACAAAAAAGCCTAAATCTCTGTTTCAGTGTTAGCAAATGGCACATGAGATGGCTCTAGCTGGCATATTACAATAAGGGATTGTCATTTCTTAAATTCATACGGAAAAGGCTACTGATGTTAATGAAAGAGGTTAGAAGCCTAAACTAATAGATGAGATTAATTAATGTGGTATTAAATACAGAATTCACCTCACTTAATGTGAGTTGTTTGTAAAGTGTCATGTGAGCTTTGTTCAGTTAGTGAAGAGGCAGACACTGGAATGATTCTGCTTCACAGACTGAGGCTTCTCTATAGGATGCCATTAACTATAGCCTAAAACGGCTTCTTTTGCTTTATTTACTATAAAAGGAATGTAGGTGACAAGCTCAGATACAGATATAATACATGCCCACACTTGGGCAGCTGAATCCTGTCCTAATGCTGCAAAAAGTTTTGGAAAAAGAGTGCATAATCAAGATTTTTTGCTTTAACATTTATACCACTGAGACTTTGTTTGCCTTGATATAAAACCAGAATTGGATGTTGAAGGGATAGCTTTCATATATTCAAGAATTCTAATTATAAAAAAAATTGTTAGCATGGGTTTGGATTAAAAACAGATTGAAGGCCAGAAATTAAGACCGCCTGAATACCAGGCATGGAGCAAGAAGTAACATGGAATTTGGAACAGCCCACATACCTGGCTGAGATTAATTTTTTCACTAGGCAGCTGGAAATAAGCAGCAATACTATTGCAACCAGTCTGCTCATAATATTAAGTTTCAATGAAACTGAAAGTTTAATGTGGATTAAAGAAAACATTATTAGGGAAAGGAAAGAAAATAGGCAAGAGTTCCCCCAGGAAAAGGAGATTCAGACTGGAATACATGCAAGCTAATAGCTGGAGAATGAAAACCCAAAATAAGGGTAATTCAAGAGATGTGAAAACTTGGAAATTAGTAATTTTGAAATAAACCTAGGGGTGACAGTGGAAAGATAATTAGACCTCTATTCGTTGTGGGGTGTGTAGTTCTGAAAGGTTAATGCAATTTTTTGCTGCAGAGACATACACATTATACAAACCACAGAGAGCTAACAGTCTGCTCTCCGCAGACTACACCTGACACATTGCCTTGGGTTCTAGGGAAGTTGTTACTATGACTTAGAAGAGCAAATTATGACACTTAATCTCAATGTTTTTTAACAACTAGGTTCAGATGACATTTCTCAAGCAGTTTTATGAGGATTTTGTCAACTTTAATAAGCTGCACACCAGATAAAACAGAATGACTGCATGATCCATAATGACTAAACATGTTTTCCATTTGATTTCAGTCTATTTTGAAAGTTTTCCAGGCCTAATTCAAACTTTGCCAATTAGCAGCTCCATAAGCAACAAATTCTAGACACTGCATCATCTCCCCTTCTAAAAACACTGCTTAGGTACTGGTCATGTGCATCTGGGATACTAGTGACTGACCAGTAGGCTGTGATGTTACAAATTTCAATTTTTTTTTTTAAGTATGCTGACATTCAGTCCATTAAAATATTGGTTAAGCAAAGCCCACTGACTTATTATTTCCTCATTGCTCTACCTGTGCTAGCAATCCAACTACTGTAGTCAGTACTTCAAAAGTCATATCACTGGGAATTTCAGAAATTGCTATTATCTTTTGTGAATTAAATAGTAAAATTTGAAACAGTCTTTCAAAATAATTTGAAGTGAGACTTGCCAAGTTCATAAGCTCAGGGTGCTTTTTTGTAAGAATTTGAATCCCTGGAGCTAGGCTGGCTGTGAATTTCAACATGTCATTGATTTTCCCTCTACAGAAAGGAAGCTTCAGTTTGGATCTGCAGCCTCTACCCACACACATTTGAAAAGTAGATTATTGTAATTTTCTAGCTTAAGAGGAGTTCTATAAATACAACCCAACATTCAGTTCTACTAAAGATGATGTGTCTGGAAGAACTACATGTATAAGTGTTCTGCTACTGTGAGTGAGTCTTGCTGAAAAAAATGGCACCAAAACTCGTATTTTCTCTGTAGCTTGCCCATGTGTCATCAGAAGCCATTTCAGCAAAGAACTGTTCCATGAAAAACCAATGTGCCACAGAATCAAGCTCAAAAGAAATTGCGAAAGCAGCAGATGATTTGTGAGGTAAGCCAATGCTGATGGTAAACTGAAACAGGCATTTTTTATCTCTGCTACTTCCATTGAAGCAGGGTATTATTACACAGCACTAGGAGAGAGAGCTGAAGCAGTACTCACCACAATACTGCCCACTGTGTGGCCAGCACAAACCTTGTCCTTTACCATCACTTCACACACACATTTTTGTGTCAAACAGAGCGGCACACCTCCAGTGAACATAACCTACCAGCTAAAATCCTAACTGCCTCTTGAAAGGTTAACCGCGATCAGTGACACTAAAAAATACGCTGCTGATGAAAAAGAAAAAACCTGATGAAAAAGAAAACCTAAAACCTAAACCCACTTCCCTTACCAGGATATATCAGCTCTAATGAACATGTTGTTCTTAAAAATTGCATTTATTTGAGGAAACTGAGCTGGCTAATTGCACAAAATGTAAGGGATGATATTTAGTGAAGAAGACCATAAGTAAAGTGAAACCCTTTAATCAAATTTACTTTTCTTCCTTCATATTTTGAGGAGAAAAATCAGTCAGGTTTTTTTTTTTCTTACTCTTCTGTCTTTAAAAAACTCCAGTACAAGCTAAGAAGAGGTTTCCTTCAGTATTCAGAAGACGCATTTTGTCAGCTAACTCCAGATCATGATGTTTCAAGGTATTTTCTAAATAGAGTTCAACAGTTAGGGCTCCTGTTCATCCCCATCAATGTTGAAAGACTCTTCTATTCAAAATTGTTAAAATCTTTCAACTTAATGTCTTTGTGCCATGAAGTGATTCACATGAAAATGTGAAAATTCAGAAGTGATGAAACATGATGACTGCATAACTAGTGCTGCTGTAGATGAACACCAGCCAAAAGGCGCTTCCCTAGGCTTTTCCATTGTGCCATCCTGGCTGGCAACCTCTCCTGATGGGGAAAACAATAACATTAAAAGGGCAAAAAACCCTCAAGTATTTCCATCCTGATTACCTGACAATGCAGATTACAGCACATTAGTTGGACAGCTAGTATAAGCATGTCTGAAAAGAAGAAAACTTTTACAGACCACTAAGGCTTTCTCTTCCTCTCAAGCACATTGTTTCATTTTATCCAGTTAAATATAAATAAGTACACTTGATCAAGAGTCCTTTTGTTGCTGCTTCCTGAAAGCAGCTGAGACAAGGCAGAAGTGCCCATTTCCATATGCAGAATATGGCAGGGGTGGCTGCACAAGCCCATGCCCCTGAATGCTGATTACCCTGGAGCCCAGGGAAAAGCAAGCTAGGCTCATCAGCATGCAGGTGTCACTCGGGCATGCCTGGCTCTCTGTGCCTGCCAGCACCGCTGGTAACTGAGCTGCAAAGGGCCCCACTGCTCCAGGCAAGGGAATCAGCAGCCCCTAATGCTTGGCAAATATGCTGGAGAGGAATCTTGTCAAGCCAATTATCGAGTCAGATATCTTCAGATTGTTTTTGGCAATGATTTATTAAACAAGTTTGGTGTTCATCTCCAGAAGGATGTTTCCAAGCAAAATTTTGTGTCTAACTGAAAACAGATGCTTCATATGAGTGTTTCAGGAGAAAGCTCTCTTTGTTTTCATTTTATGGAATGAATTCAGGGCTGGTTGAGTGGAATGGAGACAGTTTCTTAAAGATATCTGGGAAATTAAAACATCCACATTTGCCAATTCCTAAAGTGGTTTTCTGCTTGGCATATCCTTTCCCTGACAAGGGGAGCAGTCCTTGCAGGATATCTGGGGCTGTGGCCACAGCCTCCAATCTGACCTGTTCTATTCATCACTTGCAAATTAACACAAAATCCCACAAGCAGGGATCAACAACACACACCAGCCATTTTTTTTCCTCCACTCTCTGAACCCTTCACAAGGTCCCCTCAAAGCCAGGACAGTGGCTGGCAAAGCTTACACTGTGTGTGAAATAACCTGGCCAAGAGCTCAGCTAAACAGATTATGTCTACCTTAAAATAATTTCTCCAGTGCTAGAGAAGCTCTAACTGGTGACATCCACCATCTTCACCAGGATGCCATCTTTATCCACCACCACCAGGATGCTCTCACATCTGCCTTTCAGTATTTCTGACACCTTTTATTCACATACACATACTCACAATATGCACAACAGTGCAAGTGGAAGCAAGGTTGTTCCTTTTTGCTCTCTGAGATGAGAGGAAAACCTCAGCTCAAAAGAAAAACATGTGACAGCCTAAGCGATCCATCTTTCCATTTATTATCTTGTGTTAGCATTGAAAAGAAAGATGATACATGCCCAAGCCACACTTCAAAATTGTTTGGGAAGGTGTTAGTGAGGTCTAAACCAGGCTGAGTCTTTTAGTCAATTTAACAGCTGAGATGAATCAGATGCAGATATAGAAATGTTTGAATCATCAGAAAAGTCCAGTACACCAAACACATTCAGGAAACCAACACAAACTCAGCAGTTCACTTCAATCTCTAGTCTTCCCAGCTGGACACAGGACACAGAGACCCACTTGTGGGTCCCGGTTCCACTGTCTTACTATGTAAAGGTAAACTGCAAAAGACTGAAACAAAAGGCTAGGCCAGGGCACACCACTTCTCCCAGCTCCTGAGTCTCATTTCATCTCTCTCAGTCTTCATTTTCCAACAGCAAGCTGACAAACAAAGTTCTGTTGCATGAGACAGACTTCGTTGTAAATCCTTTTCACCTAACCACAAGCATTTCTTAGATATTTCTAATAGCTTTGTCCTGCCTGATCTCTCAGAGAAAAAACTGAAGTCTCCTTTGTTTTCTTTTTTGTTTTTTGGGGGTTTTTTTTGCTTCATTGCTTCTCTACCTGAACATACCTCGTCCTCCAGTGCATCGGGCGAGATGCATAAAAAGCCTGAAAACGCACAGAGAATCTCAGGGTCCATGCTGTATTTTACACTCCCTTATACCTGTGAACAGAAGTAGACACAAACTTACATTTCCTAAGCAATCTTCTGGATAACAGGGCTGTCCTGAAACAAGACCCATTATGGCCTGCATACACAAAAGATTATTCACTAGGGGAATTGAGGAGAAACTTCTCTGTATACAGCAGGAAACCAGCCAGTGGAACTGACTGACAAATGCAGCAAGATGGGCTCAATCTGTGAGTGATTTTAAGACATTAGTGACATAAAAAGGAAAAAGTAATTACATAAAAGAAGAGAGTACAAGCAACAGAATAGCAAATGGGCACACAGAGCATGGAAAGGTTCTGCTGTCTTTCAAGGTTCCCAAGATGTTCCACATAATCATTTACTATTAGCTCTAATTGAAATCAGTGCAACAAAAGCACAAGGCATTTCTGGACAAGCAAAATACACAGGCACTGCTGGGTAGCAGCACAAAAGAGTGTAACTACTTCAGGGAAGTCATGGCTTGGCAGCTGATGAAAAGAAAGGAGGTAAGAGTTATTCTCTGCATATTTTTCTTATGCCTATATAGCATACAACTACCTCACACAAACAATGCACCTGCCTTACATGACCATCCTAGGGAAAAGGCAATTAAGTTACCTTGTAGAGATTGGTGCTTAATTCAAGTCAAACTAAATTGTACTTGGAAACCTCAGCAACATATTCATGTTTATTCCTGTGTCAGAAAGTTGCTGTTGAATGTGGCTCCCATTGCGGGCTTTACCACTTGTTATAACCCTCACCCGCTGCTGACCATTTAATCATGACATTTCTCAGCTGAATTTGACATTAATTGACACGCCTTCTTCCACCACCACACTTTAATAACACAACTCAAAAACTGAATTTTTATTGTTAGCCTAGCAATGCAATAGAAAAGGAGAATAGGAAAAGACTGCAGTTCTTGCAAAACGAACCATGGTACATATGTTTGCTTATACATCACTCACTGTACTGCATAACTTACTAGCAGTTATTCTCATACTAAATTACGTTGCTGTTGCTGACATGCAAGAATGATTCAGCTTTTGTGTTACATGTGGCCAAATATTGTGCCATATATTCTTAGTACTAGAGCCTAAAGAAATATATGTCACTACTAAAGCAAAGGCCTCAAAAGTAACCCTTGAATAAGTCCTGTATCAGCATGAACTCTGAGTATGAATGCTAGGTACTGATGTTGAAGGTAGTGAAATTAATAAACAAGTTTATCAATAACAGATGAGAATGAAAATTACCTATCAATGAATTTGATAAACACAGGAGATTTCAGCATTTCTGCAATTTAAAGCCAGGCATATATTTTGGAAACAGAACATTTTAACATTTAAAACCAAACCAACATTCATTCCTTTCTTTCTCCATTTTACATTTCAACTCCCAACACTTTGGAAAGGATATTAATGCAGACAAGTCTAGGACTGTACGTAAATACTTCCAAGCACATGAACAGTCATTCTTTTAAAGAAAAAAGAATTTTGACAAAGGCATTTTAAAGTTGAATCATAAACACTTATTGGCAGCTAAAAATACCTCTGGAACAGTTTAAAAGGTGTACAAACGCATTACTGTGCATTTGTACAGAAATCTCTGAGGATTAAATCTATAGCACAGAGCTGAGATTCAATTGTGAGCAGTGTGACAAGTAACTGAATAACAGAATTTGATCACAAAGAACTACCTGCAAGACAAAAACTGTCTCTAGTACTTGATTTTGGCTGCTGTGTCTTCTCTGTCAGTCACTGACCGCATCACTGCTGCTGCACCTTACGTGCAGCATGCCCAGGTGCAAGAGGAATAAATATGGAATCTTCCCAAAGTGAGGGTGAATTGGTGCAGCTGGAGAAGGACAAATAAAGGCTTGGATGCAGTCTCTCCTGTTATAGCAGCCCAGGAAAGCACAACTGGGCTGCAATACCACATCCTCTGTCACTTCCTGGTGTTGAATAGGACCTGCTGTTGCACAGAGGAACATCCAGTTTCTCTAAATGACAAACAGGATAGAAGACAGACCAAAGCAGTCTGGAAATGCCAGTGTTACATTGGGTTTGTATTACTTATGGCTTGAATTCTCTGAGGTTTGAAAATGCCTAATGCCATGGTCTTGCTGTGCCTCAGCAGACCCAAAGCACAGGGTGTTCCAAGGCAAAGCATAACCAGATCTCAGTGTCACAGTCAAACAGACAGGTATAGAATGCAATCCTCAACAGCAGAAATCAATACTGTTTGACTGCACCAACACTCAGGGTAATGAATATTCATCATTCCCAACTGATGCTTCTAATTTTAGCCTGCTTTACCTTTTTAAACAAAGAAGAAACCTGCTTGTTCAGGAGTCTTTGGTCACAGCACTTTTTAAACAGTTACAGAAAAGCTGTGCACCCCTAGCCACACAAGGTGTTTGTATGTGTGTCCATCAAAATAGAAAAATCATGTCACTTGCAGTCACTTATGGCAATCACTTGGTGTGGGTGAATCAGTAACTGAACTCTCACAGTTCAAGGTATGGAATTCTGTGGTACCATATTAGAAAAAAACCCCATATCTTTAAAAATGCTTTTTAAAATTATTTTGACTCGTTCAAGTGTTATTTCAGAGCTCATTTAGGGAAACATACAGGGAAGAGTTGGCAGAACATTTACTTCACCAGCCTCTCTCTATACAACATAGATTAACTATTAACAAGGTACAGGAAAAAAAAAAAAAAAAGCAAAATGTCTGGTGCTTGAGAAGCTGCTCCAGCAAGCTGAGCTGCAGCTCCTTTTACTGCCCTGCCCCATGGCACACATTCCCATGTATTACTTCACACAACTCCAGTTGATCTTAAAAGATTTTTAAAATTGCTGTCAATAAAAGGCTAAAAGGCCTTTCTGGAAAGCAACTCAGTTATCCACACTGCTGAACAATTCTGGAGAAGACACTGAGGAAGACAGGGGAATCAGAGTACACAGGCCTTCAAAAGACCAGGCCAAGGACCCTCTGCTCCAGCACTTACTGTAATGAACGGAAGCCTTTCCACTGATTTGTCTGAGATTTTGGGTCACACAAAATTAGTACAATTCCAGATGTTTTCACTCCCATGACTCTGTCCAAACATCCTAGAGACCAACTCCACCCAGACACAGCCTCATCATGAATTACACATATGGAATTGAGCATCATTTTCATATTGCTTTCCAATGCTCAAGTTTACACTCTCTGAGAAAAACTGTACTAGGTCTGAGACACACCACACCCAATAATCCTCCATTTGACAGAGACATACTTCTTGTTTTTTGAGGTGAAACTTTCTAGTGCCTAATGCAGTAGCACAGTAGGGAATCACTACAATACATCTGATCATGTAGGAAATGCCATGGCCCAGATCAGCTTTTACACTGTCCACCTCATGCTTTCATAACAGCAGCTAGAAGCTGCTGAGATTTTTGTGTAGTCTGCAATATTTGTAAGAAGTTTAACATAACTGTAGCTGTCTTTTGTTCAGACAGTGTTTCCAATGTGCCCCAAGACAGAGTTAGTTAAATGGCATCTTCGCATCTTGGAGAGACTCTCAGTGGCTGATGAATGCATTAGAATGCAAGACAGACTCTAACTGTGATTATATAACCCTGTCCTACACTTGGGACAAAGATAACGATGAGAACAGAAAATGTATCTGCTCTATTCTCCTGACTGCCAGTTTTTTCCTAATGGTCAGTTATGCAAGTGTCCCATGGGAATCTTTCATAGTAATTTTGCTACAAGGAACATAGTCAGCTCAAAAGACTTTTTCTTTCCTACCCCAAGGAGCAATAAAAATGAGAGATGACAGAGTTGCTAGGTCACCTTACCCTTTATTCTACTCTACGCTTAAGATTATGTTCCATACAGTTATATTTATTACTGGTCTGCCACTGAAAGAATTTCTCTGATTTAGATCACTGTAATCCCATGGGAGCAAAGTGGACAAAAATTATTTACTTCAGATGATCATCTAGTTTATTCTAGTTTATTCTAGTTTATTCTCCTTGATGAAACAAAACATTCATACAAATACATTCACATCAACAATTTCAGTCTGAAAAGACCATGGTTTATAACGTGGTTGTTTGATTTTTAGATCTGTTTGTGGAGTGTTTTGGTTTTTTTAAGCAAGGTCAAGGAGATGGTAAATGTGAAATCAACAATTTTTGCTTTTTAAAATACTCCTTTGCCTTTCAGTAACAGAAATCATTAACTCCTCTTACTGATTTTCTTTTTCAGCCAAACACTATAATCAATAGACACATAAAACCCATCCCCAATTGCCCTTCTGCCAAAACTGAGAAACACTTCAGAGCTCAACTTTGAACAACTCAGAAATTAAAACTCATATTTAATTCATAATTTATTTATTTTAACAGGTATGGGTTTATTTTGCATAAAAATAAGGCTTGCTAAAATTTAAACAACATTTAGGTAGAAAGTACTCAATACAGACCACAGAAACATGTTCTCCAACTTCTGGTTGCATACAAAGCTGTTAGATGGGCCATTTATGCCATCAACTCAGTGACAACAGAACAATATTAAAAATCTCAAAGTATGCCTTTTGAGATAAATGCTCCAGAGGTCTGCTCCGCTGGAGTTCTGCATTAATGAAGTTAATAAAATTAGTTTGAATAACTGGCTATTATCTTCTTCCAAAGCTTTGGAAATCTCAAATGAACCCAAATACTGAAACCGTTAATTCAGTTGCAGCAGAAATTCCAAGTTTATCAAGATTACCAAGGCTGTCTGTATTTTAAGCATCTCAGGCCTAACGTGGTCCATGGAGTTCTGATGGCTCTAGAAAAAAACAAGTGCCAATGGAGCACTGAGTCGTAACTAAATGATACAGTGAGAAAGGAGTAATAAAGCTGAGATGAAACACAAACCCAGATGGGCATCAGCTGCTCCAGCTACAAGAGAATCATCCACTAGACCACAAAAACTTGCTTACCTCTAGGGCTCTCAAGTTTAATAACTCAGCTTTACATATAGTTCTAAGGTGGAGGATGGAAACTGTGAGAAACCTACTAACCAAACTAAAGGAGAAAGGAAGCATTCTATTAAACTGCACAAAAGCTGAGGTTGCAAAATTACTACCTTTTAGATCATAATTGCCATTAGAGATATAAAAGTTCAGTGAAGAAACTGAAAATCTGTTTGGCTCGTTATAACTGAAACTCCATACTGAGATGCATGTTTTAGGTATGAGATCTGCAAAATACAAAAACAAAAGCATTTCAGGCATTTGGAACCTGTAATTTACTTGCAACTGCACTAGCTCTGAACAGTCCCAGTTGGAATTCAGGCCCCAAGATTCACACATTTCCCCTCCCATTTAAACTAAATTGTCTAAATTTCTTTCCAAAACAACTGCTGTATATACTGTGTCATCTCCCCTAACTTGATATTCAGCAACAAGCAACCTTACTTCGCTTCCAAATGCCTGTGGACTGTAGGTGTTGGATTGTGAATTTTCACTTTACACTATACATGTACTATTAGATCTTGTCAGGAGTTGGGCTCCATGTGTTGGCAGCTGGTTGGAGAAAGCTGGAATTTCTGGTACATTCAGACAATTGTCCTGGTGAATGAAATGGTATTGACACTTACTGATTCAAGATCTGAAGAGATCTCAGAAAAAAGGAACTTATCAAGGTCACAACTTAGGAGTCACCCAAGTACCTCTCAAAAACATTTTAAAGTAGGTTCTAACTTGAATGTTACTCTGGCGCAAGTATTATTTGTCAATGGAACTTTTTCAGAATTAAATAATGAACAGGGATTTAGCTATGTGGGGTAATTAAAGCCAGCGGACTCTCACAATAATGTTCAAAAGAACAAAATATGTGATGAAGGAAAAGCGCTACTGAAGATTTGTATCAACTAAAGCTGTCTTGTCCCAAAAGCTGAGATTTACATCTTTTATTTTACATTGGTTAGTAACCAAACCAAAAGAAAAATTAAGTAAGAAAAAGTTAAGAAACTTCAAGGGAAGTGTCCTGCACAAACCTACAGCAGAGGTTCAAAGAACTTCCCTTACACCACAGCTTGATGAGAACTCAATAAGTAGAATGCCCAGTTAGTAACAACATCTGCACATCCGATTGTCTTGACATTGAACAAGTCAGTATACTGCCCTACCATCCAAGGGGGGTTCACAACTATGGATTTTCTTCTCAGTCCCACCCAAATAAACACAGTTTCTGTCCCAATCCATGACATTACCATTCTGTTAACGTAACAGTAACCTGGAGCTCGGAATCAGCTAGTAGACATGATTTTTGTAGTTGCAGTATAGGTTTAAATATCCACAGTTTAACATAAGTAAACTACAAAGTGATAATTGCTCAACAGCTTGCAATCTAACTTATGGTAAGTTTTCTAGGCTAGTTTCTGCCACTTCTGGCTGTTGTATCCTCATCATTAGAAGATATCACTAGCTGTCTAACATCCCCATGCCCACAGACCTCCAAACCAAGCTATAAAGACCCCTTCAGAGAGCACCAGCTATGTTTATGTTACATAGAGCACAGGGGGTTCTTAGGGCAAGAGCCACTTAGTTCCTGAAAAATTCCGGGTGCTGCCTCACTAGCATCTTTATCTGCTACCTCCTTGTAGTGAAATGAGGGAGCAGTGTTGAATTTCTTACACAAATGGACAGAAAATTTAGATGCTGAGTATTTCTGAATGTGCTGGGTAAAGTCAAGCTGATGTGAGGGACCAAATTTTTACTAACTTCAAGAGCAGAAGATTTATTCCTCTGCATCATGCCTGCACTCTTCTATCAGTTACCCATCACCACACTTTTAAGTACTCTTGTTCCTCAGATGATAAACACATGGCCAAAACATACATGTACTTAAGTATAAATACACATTAATTTTTCTGTTAACTTAATTTACTTCCCTCTCAGTCATTCAGTCACTCCAAATTATTTTTAAATTTATCATACACCTCTGCAGAACATTAAGAGACTTTTATCTTTGCCGTGTTCAGCTCATGCCACAGACTCTTATCTAACTCAAATTAATTCCACTATTTGGGACAATGATGGTTAGGAGTAACACCACCCCCTGAAGTGTCTCCCCTCTGCTTTAAGGAAGTGAACCTTTTTGCACAAGGATAATTTGCATCTTCTAGTTGCATAAAAAAATTTAATTTTTAAGAATGTGTCAATCAGGAAGAAGTGGCCACTGTGATATTTTAAATACATAAGACTTGCATGTATGCATTAGAAACTAGATTTAATAACCATTCAGACTCATTTAAGGCCATAATATCCCACTGAACATTGCAATGAGAAAAGAGTGATGATTCAATAGAGAACACAGGAATTTCCTCAGTAAATGTGATGATTTCTGGCACATTGCTTGAATAGAATAGTACTGGGACGTGGAGCAGGAGAGCATCAGCAAAATGCACAGGCAAAGAGCAAGAAAAGGAAATGGGTACACACAGAAAGAGCAGCTTTAGAGATAATGCTGTTGTGGTGTTCCCACTTCTATGAGCATCATTCTTTCTAACATTCAATTCTCTATTCTAAATTTTGTAGAGGACCATGACACGTCTCACCCAGTGCCCCAGGGCTGGGCATGCAGCATGAGGGAAGCCTTCACGCCTGCTACCCTTCCCCACATCTGGTGCTCTGGCAGAAGACTCCTTTTCCTGACACCCCGCAAAGCCCTTTCAATCACAGATCAGAAGTGCAAGCATCTATTTCTAAAACCGTATCTATCTTACCTCTTCATACCCAATTAAAACCCCATAAAACTGCTGCATACTCAGGTAAAAATTACATTGGAGCTCGGGCCCCAGAGGTCATCAGCATTTCCAAAGGCCACACATATAGAGGAGATACAAGATTTTTCATTTCAGAAGCTGTCCTGAAACATCCAACACACAATTCTATTAAGTCATGAAAGCAAAACTCATTTAAACACAGGCAAAACAGAACATGCTTAGAAGCGAAGGACCTGTAGAGAGCTTTACAACACAAAAAGCTGAGGATAGCTGACTGCCTTCATGTCATGTCATGATATGTTATCTTTTACACACATTAATTCTGCTAACCAGTGCCAAGGGATTTTCACAGCCATTTCAGCACCTCCAAGGTGACACCTAAGGGGAATTACATTTCACATCAATAACTAAGTGTAAAAGCACATAAAAACGTGTGTGGATATGGGCTAAAACTCACTATCACAGGATCCCTTAAAAGTCCTTTAAATCTTGTCCTTGCTCTTCATCTACCTAACACACTAGTAATTTATATCTTTTTAATCAAGGTTCTCCACTCCATAGAATGGAAAAAGGAAAAAAAATAATCAGCATGGAAATAAAGTAGAAAATTATGCATGAAGGACTAAGTTGTTCTTGCAAAGATTATACTGTGGCTGTGCAGTGTATAGCTTTTTATAATGTGGGTTACAATGTGGTTCTCCAAGACAAGTACTTTTGGATTTCCCATTGGCAAATGATGCCGAGTTCTATGAATCTGAACAGACCTTTCCCAGTTTCCTGGCTGTTTCTCTTTATTTTCTGTTTTTTCTACCTTCCACTTCCCATACTGCTGCAGTGCTGACCTACTTGCAGTCTAGAGAGAAAGGAGGTGGCCCTTGGAGACCAGGTGTCAGCATGGCAGATGAGAGCAACGGGAGGGCTCACAGAGACACAATGGGCTCATACTAACACCCTGGAGAAACTCTTCACCTCATTTAAAGCTCACTTAACACTAAGCAGTTAGAAATATTTATTAGAAGCTATATATATATGTCCTAATAGCATTTCTATGTACTTTATATCATATTAAAACACTGTGACTTATTTTAATAATTGGGTTATAACAAACCGAAGCTACTGAACTGCACGATGTTTTATAAGTATTAATTATAGTTGTTTTTTCTGGCATGCCTTTAAAAAAAATTCATTATCAATTGCTTAACATTTTGCAGGCTTTGAACAGCTTGGGCAGCAGCCCATAAAATCTGGTTTAGGAAGTTTAAAAAAATAAAAGGCTCAGCTTTTTCCAAAAACAAAACCAGAGAAAATACCTAAGTTTAACAATTAAAAACAAGCAAACAAACTTAGAAGTGCTAGATAAGGAGCTTTCCAGCATTCATATTTTTGGAATGTGCAGTGGATTACTTTTTATTGCCAAATTACTGGCAAAGATTCAGGAATTATGGATGCTTATTGACGTCCAACAAATCTGCCCAATTTCCACTGAATTGCAGTGTCTGAAGCTGCCATTTGCAAATATTCAATGAAAAATAATTAAAGACTGGCAAGGAAATTCTCAGAGGAGCCGGTAATGATACCAGCACTCAGAATGAGTTGTGAAGATAAACCCGTTAACATTTGTGAAATGCTCTGATGCCACGATAATGAACTGCACAGAAAGCCCCTGAGACCAGGATTAAATCTGTAAAAAAAGCGTGATATTTACACAGGATTACTACACAGGACACTGTGTAGTAAATAGAACTGTGCACCCCACACTGAACACTAAAAACTGACTGAATTTCCCCACGGTCACTGGCAGGTAGACCGGGCTAGACTGGGCTGCCTAAAAGGAACACCATAGAAAGAAGAGGTACATACTGATATAGGAGACAGAAATTGGGTTTTGGTAAATTTCATACACCAAAGTGCCAGACTAAATTCAGAGATTCAAAACTGTGACTGTGTACTTCAACTTTTGAGGGTTTGCCTTGGCCAACCTAATTCCTGAGTGTTATTAAACCACAGGGTTTTTTTCTCTCTGACAAAGCAGCATCATTGCAGCACCTGAGCGGCCCAGAACAGCAGCCTGCCAATACAGTGTGCCAGGTGGCTGAAAAAATTTTTGTCCATACAAGTAGCACAAAGAAATGAATGTAGTCCAGTCTAACAACCCATCCCTTGAAAGTAGCAACAATTTCTTAAGATGTCATCCTTAAGCAAAAGGCTGGAGCCACTGCTGCACTTAGAGCTGTGGCTGAGCTTCCTGCATGTCTGTTGACTGCACATTCTGTTCCCTACCAGATCCTTGACCTATTCTACACCACAAATTTACTTTTTGTGGCAGCCAAAAGGGAATGATTAAACCAGGTGAAGTGATTACAATAATATACTCCTGTATTAAAAAATAGCCTGAAAACCTTTATCTTGGGTGCCTCACAATGTTTATATTCATACCTGTATCTGTGTTATTTCATTTTTATTTTGTGCTGAGACACCAAGTCCAGCCGAACAGAAGACGTTCGACTGTAAAGGCTTTTTTACTTTATCCCAAACTGAACTCCTTAAGCAGTACAAATAGACATGAGCCAATACTTCTCCAAACTTACGTCTCTTTTCTTTATATAAACATCCATTGATTCAATTACAAACTTCTCAAGTAGGTTTTTTTTTCAGCTATCAAGCAGGCATGCAAACATGATAGAAAAAAATCCATTTGCCTTTGAGGAAGAGCATCGCAGCATATACAGAAACACATACCTCTGGAGCTACTCCATGCACACCTCAGGAGGTTCTTCAACCGAAAAAACAGTGTAAGAATCAGGTGCTTCCTGACCAAGCTGCATGTAGAGTCAAAGCATTCCTTCTCTGAGCAGGGAAAGAGAAAGCTGTCTATCTGCATCTTCATATAGGGATGGTGCTGAAGGGTAAAATGTTTATCTTAACCTTAAAGCCATTAATTTTAGACAAAGGTGAAAAACAAAAGCAGTATTTTATCTATCTACCTTTGTAATTTGTTATAATCCTGAGCAGCTTTTTGATTCTCTTACTGGGGGAGAGAAAGAAAGAAGGGCTTTCTAAACTTCTCGTTAAAAGAAACTTTGGTGATAGAAATTATTCAATAAGTGTGCTGTTCCATAGAAGAGAAACCAGTTAATGGAAGACACAAATTCTTTCGTTTACTGTCTAGAACAAGAAAATAAACAAAACTAACACGCATCAGCTGGGACTCGCATGTGCCTTAAGATTTTGTTCTACTGGAAAGAATATTCCTCTGAAGATATTTGCCATGTTTGCCTGATAAGTTAGGGTAAACAGACAAGGACTGCCCTAAATGAAAACACTGCTGCAGAAATGACAGAGCAGCTCCCAAGCTAGCAAAGCATCTAGCAGATATTCACTGCTCTCAGGAAGCTAAAGGCTGCCCTTGACTATTTGTGTTCCTCTTGCCTCCCGGGTCTTTGGTTCTGAGTTCTCAGAACTGGAGCTGATCTCTGGCGCCATGTGGCAGTACCACCCAGAGCTCACCAGCAGAGGTGACAGCATCACTTCATCTCCTTGAAACCCTTGAACACAACTCGTGCTGCAGTACCTCGGCTGCTCCCTGGCTCCTTCCCTCACATCTCTGCTGTGACAGTAACCTACTTTCCCACCCATCCTTTTTTTTACACAAATTCTCAGCTGTCATTCATCCCCTTCTACATTTCTCATCCCTCTCTTGATTTCTTTTGTATGATAAAAATAAAAGTGAACTATTTGAAAAGTAAAAAGGCTACTCTCACAACCCTGATTGCCTCAATAAGGTCACATAACTTCTCTCAGCTACAAATGCACCTCAACCCAGCCATACCAAACTTACACTTTACCTAACACGGTGGGTTCCCAGATCTTCATGGAGGCTACCTCTGTGGCCACGATGCAATAAAGTAACAATGACATGAGTCTTTGTCCCATTGTTTTTCTCTGAATATTCCCTGCATTTGGCCCACAGCAACCAGAAGGGAAGTACTCTAGATGACAGTATTACCACACTTCTTTTAGCAGATGGTATTTAATTTGTTGCAGTCAGAAACCTCCAAGACAGTAATAGCTCTCTGTTGAGAAGGATTCCATAGAACAGCAACCAGGCAAATTTTTGCACATTATGCCATGTTTCAGAAATGTATTTAATTATAGACCCACAAAGCCTGCGACTAAGATTCTATTTGACCTCTCCCAGATCTCTCAGAGACACATTTCTATTTCTGAATTGTGAAGGATGCATGTTACAAGTCAATATGTTAGCTAGAAAAGCCAAGTGGGAATTAATGATTAATTTAACACCATCTACCTACTGAACTCTTTACTCTGATTAGCATGCAGTATCAGCTGAAGAAGCCCAAACATCACTTACCTGGGAAAAACTACAGTTTTAGAGCAACTTGATAATTTATGATCATTATGAAACTGATGAAATACTGCTTTTCGCAATAATATACAATTAGGTGAAAGAACTGAGTCTAAGTGGCTTGAACTATTTTTCATTAGCAGTATTTACTGAGCACTAAGAGCTCAGTCCAATTTTGTTTCTCTCTAGAAAGTGTCTTCTAAGGCCTTTTATGCTCTGGGATTAATTTTGCTTAGCCCTCCAATAGCATTTTTAGACAGTCACAGTTTCCTGTACTTTTGACCTCTGTACTGTGGAAAGTCTTGAGGAAAGAGCTATATAGCTCTTGACCAGTGTGACTCCCAGCTCCCATGTGCCTCCAGAGAGCAAGCCATTCCCTGTGAAAGCAGGTGTGAAGCAATCCCCATTGCTGTGACACTGCCATGGACAGACAGACCTTCCATGCTGCTACTGCAACAGCGGATTTGTGGTGGGATGTGATAATGGTCTTTCTGCAAATTCAGCTCACACCTTAATGCGGGGCCAAATCGCCTCTGCTCCTGGGAATTTAACTGCCTTAAGAGTCTGCCTTACTCAGCCCAAGTATGATCTCCAGTTAAAAGATTTCTTAACTTAAGCACAAAGCATTGGCTGAACTCTTCCCTCTTTGACTTTAGATAGAGGCCTCTGTAACTTCAGGGTGTCAGATCAATACTGAAAGCTTTTAAAAATGCCACAGCAAGTTTACCATCTTCTGTGCCTCCCTTTCCTTTGCACTGGCCTTTTAAGCAAGAGAAAATAAACCAGAAAAAAAGCTGCTGATTTACTTCCCAGTCCAGAGTGCCTCACTCAGTCACCCTGCCAATACCCATTTGCTAGTGCCAGCACTAGTGTGTGAAACAAGCTGCTCCTTCTGCTGCATTCAGGATTTCTGCCACAGCTTCTGTGCCCTCTGTGCCCTCAAAAGGACTTGGAAAAAAGACCAATCTGCTATTAAATGTGTGGTTCAAAAAAGCCTTTGAATAAACACAAAAGCCACAGTCCCTCACCATTTTTCTGCTCCCAGCCTTTCCACATTACACATGGAGAAGGGGCACTATGTTGCTGTGCAAGGTAATCCTGGAAGGTGGCATTGATAAGGACCAATTCATTTCTGTTCATAAAACCTGCCAGTGTTGCTAGGTCAGCAGTAGCACTGTTATCCACTACGGGAGAAGATGGAAGATGGTCAAAGGAAAAGCTAAAGTAAAATGAAGCATTGCCCTTCCTAAGGTGTAGAAACTGGCCTGCTAAGAATCAATGGACAGAGCTGCCTGATGAAATCTCCTTCTTCAGTCGTCTCCTTGGTGCCTAAATTGCAGATGTCAGCAGCGCTGATGAAGGAGATTAAATGGGTTTAGAGTGACTTTGTGGAACAAATGTAATGGATTCCAAAGATTGCTGCTTAGGGCCTCACACGCTGGAGTCGCTGCATACCAAACGGCACACTGGGAATGACTGCTGTGATCTGCACTTTGTATTTCCCCAGGTTTGCTTCCCAAAAGGCCAGGACAGTCTCCACAAGTACAGAATTCACAATTGGCTACATGATAATTTATTTTCTTTCCATCTATTTATACTTTCTGTATATAAAAAAAAAAAAATGGAAAAGGCTCTCAGCTAAAACATGGCTGCCTCCCTCCTTTCCCTTTCCCGTACCCCCATCACAAAAACATGCTTCACATTTTCCCAGCGCAAAATGAGGACTGTAATTGAGAGATACGGGTAAGAATTTAAGGCATTCTTTGACTAAAAAAAGTATTTACCAGATCCATGCCTCAACAGCAGTATTACCAGGATTCAATTTGTTCAAGTTTGATTCAGCACCTAAGTCACTGATAGAACTCACACTTGCTTTGCTGACGCAGCCTCAAACAGAGGAAAGACCAAAGCAAGCCTTCAGCTCTTAAAACACGGAGCTTGGGAGAGCACTGAGAGGAGCCCCACCTGAGCCTGTCTAGATGCCACACGCACACAAAGGCGCTCCCAGGCTGCCCCAGCAGGCACAAAGCTGCCACCAGCTGGCTGAACCCAAACTGAAGCACCGGAGCCTTGGAGCCAGGAACCAGCTCAGTGTGCCAGCTGTGCCCCGCAAGTACAACACGCCTGATGCACTGCAGCTCGGGGCTGAACGACACTGGGAGCAAACCCAGCTCAGCTCAGGTACCAACCTCCCGCCCAGCGCACTGTGCAGGATGTGGCAGATGCGCTCTGCACACCATGACCAGCAGGAGGGCTTTCAGGAAGTTCTCAGCCTCTGGTTCTCTGGAGAAGCCTTTGGTTGGTGGATTTTGCGCAGTTGTTTCTGTGGCTATCTGGCCACCAGACAACTTGGGATTCAAAATAAAAGGGAGCCAAACCCTCTACCCTAGCAGGCAGAACCACCTATCGGTAGGGAAAATGTCCTAGAATTGTATTAATTTTTCCTGAACTGTGAAGGCTGTGTAAAGAGTTCATACAAAATATGCACTCTGTGCTTTCTACATAAATGAACTACAAGATTAGCACTAGTTTATCAGTAGTAAATGTAACGAAAGGATGGACTCATCCATCAAACTCTAATTGCTCCTAAGAACTCAGTATAAGCACCAAAGCTCTGCAGTAGGCAGCCAAAGTTGTTCTTTATTTACCTACACTGGCTTCACCAAAAGTTCCCAGCCCTAAACCACGCCCCCCAAAAAATCCCAAACCAGTGCCCTCCTCCCCTAGAAAACCAAACCCCTTAAATAAACAGATGAAACCACAGAAATATCTTCAACACTTGGAACTGTTAGCTCTGTGTTACAGCCTTGCCTGAAGCAAGAAAGCAACTACTCCCAAGACAGTGATTTCAGAACTGGATATACCTATCCACATCCCCCACACACCCCCCCAGACTCATGCTCTTGCCAGGAAATGTGAGTGAGAAACCCAGGACTCAGACTACAGCTGGCACTTTTCCTCTTCTACATTACACAATCAAGTTTGAAAATCCAAGGAGCTCTAGCACCGGAGGGCTGTGCCAGATCCTACTTCCATGCCCTCTGAGAACAACAAAGCCTCAGCTCCCAGTCCTGGCCATGCCAACACCTCCCTGTACCAAGTTACAGACACAAGGACAGATGGCCAACTCAAACGTGCCTTTCTGTGCTTCCTTTCAAACGGCTCTGGCACCAGATGGCATTCTGTGTCTGCCTGGTATAAATTACAACTTACAAGTAGCCACAGCCCTGCCAAAAGCAATCATTTCCACATCCTTTCCAGCACACTCTTCTCCAAAGCTGGGATGTCCCTTTCCATGATGATGGATATCTGATGGAAACCTACCAGAGAGGAAAAAGTCCCATGGAAAACATCACTAAGGAAATAACTCAAGTGAGGGAATGAGAACAGTGGTGTAGTCACATGGAGTGCAGATAAGGCAATGGCAAGGACAAAACAAGAAAAGTTTAAGTGTTTGTCACTGTGAAAGTAGATTTGTGACCATGGAGTCTAGATCCTCCTCTACCAGTGGTCTCTTCATGCAACTCACCAACAATTTCAGTAATTGTTACTAACATGTCAGAACTGTTAGACGGTCTGACAGAAAGCCCTAAAAATCTCAGGGCTAAATCTAAACCTTGAGATAATAGAGTTGTTCCTCACTGGATTTTCCTTCTGCCTCTTACCCTAAGATGTGCTTCTATTTTTCCCTTCACTGATGTCAATTTTCCTTAATCACTTGAGATTTTGGTTTAGATTTAGGTTTTCACCACAGAGAAAAACAGCAATCCAATATTGAGGTTTTATTTGTTTGGTTGAGGAATTTAGCATCTGTGAAAGTAACACCAATAATTCCTATTAATTTTTCCCATGTAAATCTGTAATGTTGCCAGCTAACTCTTAATACCAGCAATCTTGTTACACTAATCACCAGTCTCTCTGGAAGATCTCATCACTGCTGACAAAATCCTGTCATGTCTTATAAACTCCTCCAAATCTGCCAGGAGCCTTTCTGGGAAGATCGATTTGTTTCTTCCTGGTGAACAATGGAACCAAAATCACCTACAGGGAGGACAGCTACTCACTTGGTCTTTCCTCTGCTGTCCTTCCCCTCTCTGACACACTCTCACCAAGTGCTCCAAGCCACAGGGCTGTAGCAGTGTGCATGCACTGAGAACACCACCAGGGCTCCTGGTGCTCACACTGCCAGTGTGCCAAGCGGAGACAGAGCAGCACCAGCAGCTGTAATGACCTGGGAGCCTTCATCCCCTTTCTCCTCTGCTTCTTTTTATTAGCTCACCCCTCCTTCTGCTACTGACTTTCCCATATCACTGGCATCATGGATGTTATCGTTTCTCTTCTACTCTGCACCCAGTTGATTTCATTTTGCTTCTTTTCCTTACTTACAAATTACTGCCTTAGGGGAAAGAAATGTTCTGACCCTCTGAGCCAGTCTGATCTATTTTGGTGCAGTGGTTGCTCATTTATTAAATCAAGTTCTCTCCTTGCTGTGACTGCTCCTTCTAAGTTTTTGATTTCCACAAAGCTGTTGTTTACTACTGTGAGTAACACAGAACGTGACCGCAGTCGGCAGCAGGACTGGATCAAACAGCTGACAAGCCTTTACTCTCACATCCTGGGCAGCTGGAGGCCCAGTTTGGTACCACAGTGGAAGGCACAGGGTAGGATATGGACTAGAGAATGGGAGCATTTGACAGGGAAAGTCACTACAGGTTACCTTTCATGTACAGAGGTAGGAAAAATCCAAAGCATAGCAGCTTCCTCAGATCAGTAGATCTCAAACACTTTTTCACATGCAGGCTCTCTAATCCCACCCCTGAGGTAGCCTAACTCTGATTTCACTTCCTACCTGAGGGGATGGGAACCTTCTCTGCCTCTCCAGAAACCACAGCACCAACAGCCCGGAGCCCAAGAATTTTCACCTTTGACAGCTTCTTGGTTAGCATTTCTTTGATTCTGGATCTAGCTTCCACTGATTTCACTTCTTGTCAGCTTATTTCTGCTTTCATCAATGAACTAAAAAAACCAGACTAACCTGACATAAAAAGTAAACACTCACAAAGTCATGAGATTTGAAGAGGAATGTCATGAAAATTTATTTCCATCCTTTAAGCTCTAAAAATCTATCCGCTCTCACAAAACCAAATATATTTCTAGCAAAACTAATGTAATGGAATTAAGTGTTCTCTTATACAACATAAACCTGTTGATCAACAGTTCAAGGAGCTAAGTTTCTAAGGAACAAGGTGCAGAACATGGCATACACCCATTATCACCTAAAATGAAGAAAACATGAAGCAAAAGCCAACATAAAACCAAAAAGAGTTATGAATTAATCTGATTCTGTCCAAGCTCTATAAATGCAGCAAACCTCAATAGCACCTTTTCTCCAGCAGAAATGCACTGGCAGGCTGCTAATTTTTCCGGGCATCAGAGGAATACTAAGGAACAGAAGTTTTAATTATAAATGCAAACACATTAAAACAGTGTGGACATTTAACAAACACGAGAGCATCCGTATTCCCTCCTGTGTGCCACATAAGAGATGAAGACAGCCCCCGAGAACTCAGCTTCAGAGGTGCAGCAGCAATTTTCTTATTGATGCTGCTAACTGTGCATCCCTGAGATGCATTCCTATCCCCACAGGAGTCAGCAGAACACAGTCCAGTTTACTTATTTAACTTTTTAAGACACTGAGTGTACTCACTGGCCTTCACAAAAACAAGTCACATGGAATTTTAGTGCCTTGCACTTTTCTGTACATACACAGCAACACATTTTATCTTGCCCCCTCTCCTCCTCTCTACCAACATCTGATTGTAAATGTGCAATCCAACAGCAACCAAGAGCCTTACGATCTGAAATCTCCTGACAAGTCAATGTAGATGTGCTTGTAAATGCTTCAGTGACTCTGAAGAAACGGTCCGTGGACAAGGCCAGGGGTAAAACCATAACAGGCATAGGTGTAATTGTGCTAGCAATAATTTCATTAGCTTCACTAACACAGTCAGCAAACAGCAGCACTGAGTAAGGAAACACAGACTGGCTGTTTTGCTCCTGGAAAGGCATGGGGGCTGGGAGGGAGCAGCACAGCTCACAGACTCCTGCACCACTGCCATCACAGCAGCTGCTCTCGCACACTGTGTGAGGCTGGAGGTGTGCAAGGTGTGTGTCTGCGCACATCACACCTGCTACACGCCGCAGGTGGCAAACTCTGCACAACCCGTGCAGGGGCACAAAGGCAGCGTGATGCGCGTCACCGATCCAGGAACACACGGCAGAAACGCCCCTGCATTTGGCCTCCCTTCCGAAAATGGAAAGAGCAAGAGAAAGGACATGTCTCTTGCCCATCTACAGCATGCCACAGTACACTTAATGAAAAGGTGAGCATGTTGCTCTAGAGTCAGAAATAACCCAACTCGTTATAATGCCACCAACATTTTGTAGGTGCTCTACTGTAAAGGGAAGAGATCTACACAGGCTGTTGTTTCTCCCACAAACTGCAAACACCACCTTTTGCACTGGATTGTATTTGAGCTGCTCAAACAGTCCCTGGTCTGGATTTAGGTCTTTCATAAACTGTACTTCAGGTGGGAGTTCAGCAGACACTAAAACCAGAGGATACAGTCTTGTTTGAAATCCAGAACACTGTAATTCCCTACTAGCTGATCTACAGTTAGGAGAAAACTGAATGTAGTTTGGGTGTTTCAAACTTCATCTCCATTTCAAGTGGCACTTGACATTTTCTACATGAAGAATGAAATAAAGTGAATGCTTAAGGACTTGTGAGCTTTCTTAGGTTGATAAGCACTACTTAATTTGGACTACTTGGCCTGGATTGGGCTGGGATCAAGTTAATTTTCTTCCTAGTAGCTGGTACAGTGCTGTGTTTTGAATTTAGGGTTATGATTAGCCAATTCCATGTGGTGTATACCAACAATGTTTGCCTTTTCTATGCAAAAAACCCCTAGAGCTCTCACTTCAGATCAGCTGGCTGGTTCTTGGTTCACTATTCCAGTCCTAATTTAGAGTAGTTCTACTAAGTTTTCCAAATACTCCAACTGCCTGCTGCAGTAGACACGACAAGTTGTACATATATTTCTTTCCATTAAGTACTCGTTTACATTTTGTTTTAAACACTTCTAATAACTGAAAACCATTACACAGCAAGTTCTTTCTCTATATGCAATATGAAATGGCAATAGCATTGCTGTAACCAAAATTGCCTGAGAGTACAAGCAAGGTCAGGCTTTGGTTTAGCACCAAGGAACTTGTGAGCAGGTTGTTCTGGATGCTCCCTCTCCCACGGGCAGGAGTAGCAGAACACAGTGAGGATCTTCTGCTCCACCAAACTCTTTTCTGACTGATATTAAGACTAAAACAGGCTTCATGCTGGCATTCTAACTTGGAGCCAAAGTTTAATTCCAAGTGAATAAGGACTTTGTTTTAGAAGGTGCTCTTGCTTTGTGTTTTGCTCGGAGACTGAAACACTTGGCAAAAACTGCATTATGGGTATTGTCTGGTTTCAGTACTTCTGAAACCAAGGGAAAAACCAGCAAGAACATGGGTTTCTTATCCACATAGAGAATGTGTCTGTGTAGGCTTCTTCCACTATCTGATTTCATCTCTGCTATAATTTGGGGGTTCTCTCCCTACCTATGCTATTAAATGAATATATTGATCTATCCTAAGCTAAGTAACCCAAAGGACAGTTCAGATCCCACTTGGAAATCTGACTGAAGCATTACAGGCATGAATTATACTTGAGGGTTGAGAAAAGCAAATCCAGTACAAGAAATACTTCATCCACCTTTTTCCCACCAAAAAGAAGTCACAAGTTTTAAGACTCCAAGATGCCAGGGGCCTGAACTTAGGTTCAGTGACTTTTAAAATTCTCTAATATGCTGTGACTTTCAGGAGATTGCTCTCGGAAAAGCCTTTTTATGGCCTGGCTTTCATTTCAGCTCTCTGCATAAAGATTCTATTTAGGAAAGTTTCAAATGCATTTATGTGCAAGAGGCAGTTTCTCCTCGCTGCTTTTTTTTTTTTGGACTGAGTGGGATTGAAGAAGGGCTGCGTTGCTCAGGGCATTTCTTCTCCTTCAATGCCTCATCCAGACAGACAAGGATACGCTGTATTTGTTTTAATACATCTTTGTATGCCACACAGAGTAGTTTAATAGTGCTGTTTGTGAAGAATGCTTTGGTCTGCATTGCTGCAGGCTAGGAAAGCTGTGCTTACAAATTCTAGTGGAGAAGGATAGAGAGCTATTTTTAGTTTACATACTGCAAGGTTTTGCAATAGGCAGTAACACAGTCATGTTAGAGCTTTAAATACTGGTGATAGAATCATGGAAACGTGGCTAGAAGCTCTAAGACAAGATTAATTACATATATATATGCTTCAGAATATAGTTATATTTAGACATTGTCCCTAATTTTCCTAAATATTCCTTGTCATGCTTCAAGGGGCACCAAAATCTGGCTGTCCCCTCTGAAGGACCCCCGCTTTGTTTTCCCCAACATTATGACATTTGACTTTTTCAAGGAAACTGGTGAATAGAACTGGATTGAAAATAAGAGGTTAATTTAGTCTCAAGATTAGAAAATTCAACTCTTTGTCTCAGAAATTTCACTAAGCTTCCTAATTCAAAACACATTTCCTTCTTCCTGTTATCTGTTCTGCTGCCTTATTGATCTAAAGAAGAATCTAGATTTGTCTGATGTGATTTGTGCTCTGTAAATCTGTGCTGATGATTTTTCACAACCTTATTCTGGTTCTTGATGCACAGAAACCAAATGTTCTCAAATGTAACGCGGTACCTGTCTGAATTATCCAGTTACACACACCTAGACTTGACTCTTCAGGTCCCCATCCTTTATCTTTGATCTCTGCCAGCCTGGCAGGCCCTAAACTGTTCCCTCCAAGTTCTTCACAGTAAATGCTCTCGAGTTCAGATGTAGCTTGGAAACACCCCTTAATCATACAAAAAAAAATCACATGGCTGAAAATCAAGCTGGAGTTAATGTACCCCAAAAGACTTGAAACTTATTTTCAGTCACCAGCTTTGTCCTCTATTACTCTTCTTATAAATGTTTTTTTTCTAAGTGATAAACTTCACGGTAACAAACACAAGAGTAGACCAACTACAAAAGCCTGTGAGAAGAAAATACACAAGTCACACACAGGGAATTTTGCTGATGCGGCCACCCCAACAGCATCAACATGCTCCACGTGACAAAAACCTGACAGACAAACCACAGGAAGAGGAAACTAAACCATGAGCTGAAAAAAGGATGGCAGAAATGGTCAAAGATAGAATTCCAGATGATTTCTAAATGTTTAGAGTCCACACATATTTTCAAAAAAGCACAAACTGTAATTATAATATACAATATATGACAATATATTATTCTATATATTTTAGGTTTGGGCTTGCTATTTTATTCAGTTTATAAAATGTATTCATATATTAAATCAATCAGCACTTAATATAGGCCAAGCTGCATAGATTACTAAATACTTTCTCAGTCTTCAGGGCTAAATTGATACAATCACAAATGTTAGATTTTCATTAGCCTGAAGCTGAAATGCATAATTGAATACAGCATAATTCTAGATGGAATTTATTAGAAAAAGAAGGGCTAAGTTTAATGAAAAATGAAAATGGTACCACTCTGCCTAGACTATGTTTTTCAATGGCTCTTGAAATTTTTTTTCCCTATCTTGTATTAAGAAAAATGAGAGAAGTTTACAATACAAGCAGAGATTTTACAGCATCAGGTGGCTCTTAAAATTAGTTTCACTTTCCTCCACATTTCAAAGACTTGTTTTTTCTGTTAAGAAAAAACCAAACAAGAAAACTCTTGATTTGACCTTTCCATGAAACCAAGGTTGAGAGATGGGGCATCTCTTGTAATTTTACAGAAACCAGAACAAACTTGCTTTTGGTTGCAACAAGACTACTGACTGCAAAGTGGGAGGTACATCACATGAACCACTACAGAATGAAACAGATGGGGACCTAATATTCATCCCAAATTATAGTCTGACTCACGCAGTGATGCAGCCATTTAACATCTATGAATTGGAGCCCAACTGCATTAGGTGCTCCTGCAAACTCTCTCTGGATGGGATTGATCAAAAGCTGTGTGAACCCTGACTCAGACCCACAGTGGCAACCCATGGCAATGTCCTACTCTGCACATCCCAAGCCCAGCAACCAGGATGGAAAATTACACCCTGAAATACCAGGTATCCTCAAAGCTGGAAGTGAAACTTGACATATTTCATGTAGTGTAGTCAAAGAGCTCAGGCGCTTCATTTTAAGTCCTGCTGCTTTCTAGAAAAACTCAGTAAATATTATTAAGAACTCAGTATACATGACAATAATACACAGTTCATGAAGTGGCCACAGAAAATGCTTGCCATTGATTGTTGAAGATTCTATGCTTCTTTTTTCAGGGGAAGTTGCAATGTGGAGCCCAGTTTCACTAAACTACTTCTACTCATTGTCTAATAATTACAAAACTAATTAACATGTTATTAAAATGCTGCTTCATAGAGGCTTGTAAAATCCAACATAATCTTATGAAGACTGTTAACAATGCTTTCTTTAGGATAAATATCTTAAATGAATGTCAAAGGACTAATGATGTCTGAACATATCCCAACTTACTATTTTGTTGCAGGTGATTACATCAAAGACAGGATTTTCACTTGGATCAGATTTCTGAAAACGTGCCAATGGAAAAATAACTTAAACTTTAAAAAACTACATTCTGGAGTTCATTCAATTACTTTGATATCTTAGACCCACATCTACAAGAAGACTAAAATGCTGAAAGGAAACTAAAAGGGAATAAGGCATAAATATCCCAGCAGGTCAATCTCCAACCATCATCAATCCTCTACAAGTCCATGTTTTTAGCAGTCCCTAAGTGTTCTTGCGTGTATAACTAAATTAAAAAATTTGTATGCTATACCTAGAACTGACTCCCTCTTCATAGACCTGAGCAGCCCAATGGAACATCACAACAGATGCCACCTGCTTGTCTTCCTCTAAGTCCAATCAAACATGCAGATACCCTTCCCACCTGCAGAATACACATCCAAATAAAAACAACAGCCCTTGAGCACTCCGTTTCCACACTGCATAAAGCACCCGTAGGAGATGCAGAAAAAGCCACACTGTTCTCTTTGATCCAGAAGCATTGCAAGTAGGACACCTGAACTGATTGCTTCACACACCCAAATGTAAATTGTCTTGGCCTCAGGGAGACACAGCCCACACTTCTGCTGCAAGAGAGGCTATTCTGGGTCCCTATTTGAAAGGACTCCTTAATTGAAGCAATATTTGAGAACACAAGTGAGCTTGACACTGCAGCCCAGTGATGACACAGGCCACCTAATGGAGAGGAGATCTGAACTAGAACTCAGCTCGGCCCTGGCTCCTAAGGACTACAGCACATTTCATATTCACCAGTTACTGTATGAAATGCACCCAGCTGTGAATTCTGGTTTGACATCAGAATTCTGGGCTCCTTTTCTTACCATTGAGTTATTAACATCTGTAGAAGCAAAGGATTAATACATGTCCTTCTTAGCCTATTCCTTTTATGTTAAGGAAACGCTCCACAGCCATTGAGCTGCCCTGCTGTGACCTTCTTCCCCAGTACAGGATTACAGCTGCTGGGAGGACCAAAGGAAGCAAAGTTCAAGATGCCCTTGTTGTTTCCAGCCATTGCCACCTTGGTCTCTGCCTCTGCCATGATCTGGTCTTTTTACAGCCTTGTGATGTTTTGCAAGGGCCCTTGTCCACCTGCGTCTTCAAAGGAGGAACAGGCAATGTCAGATACATAATATTCTACAGTGCACTTATGAACAAACAATTGAAAGAATTTTCTACTATCATGACAGCTCAGTTCTAAATACCAGCTAATTAAAGTTCACATTTCCTGACAGCATTTTATTGCATAAAGGTACTTGTTTATTAATCCCGTTCATCTCAAAAAAAAAAAAAAATTAAAAAATCCATTTACTTCAAATTTCTACAAGTAGTCTAGGAGGTACCATACTGAAGTATGCCGGTCCAAATGTACTTAATAGTAGTATGTGAAAAAATAAACCACAAATATCTATTTTCAATACAGAAAGTATAAATGGAAAGCCCTACAAAATATGCAGTACTATTTTCTTGTGAAACTACTTCCAACAGTCCGAACAGACAACATTTATGTCATGTCCAATCCTACAATCCTACTGATAGCAGTGGGCCCTTCTAAAGGAAAAGGAAAACTGAGTTACTAAAGTCTATATTTAAGTGTAAAACTATCAATAAGCTATAATTTCATTGTCTTTTCTGGGAACAAAACAAAGTAAAATCTTTCCTTGTAACTGATATAATGTTGAAAAAAAATCCTCACAGCAAACCAGCAACATGCAGGCATTCCAGATTAAACCCTCTGACCAAGGGCCACCATTTGAATTACAGACCATAAAAGCTGTGATAGAATCCTCAAACCTGTCCAAACACCTCCAGCAGGTGCCACACCATGTCATAATTATTCATCCATTGTGCTTCTCACTATGCCTAACACTTCCCAGCACACAGAGTTACTACCTGACATAAAAGGAAGAACACAGCCTCACGCTGTGAGACAAGTTGACTAAAGCAACTATAAGCCACTGGAAAGAGCTGTGCAAAATCCTTACAAATGAAAACAGGATTGATTGATATGCCACCTCATTATTTATCACTGCTGTTGGAGTGTCTTAAAATAAGCCATTAAAACTAACCTGGCATTGGAATTGTAATGAATTGCAGACTAGACTCAAAACACACCCAAACAACTGCTCCTGCAGGAAACTCTTGTGACCACTAAAATATTCTCAAGATGGAGGTGTTCTGTCTTGGAGTGAGAAACAAGTTTAAAAAGTAAAAAAATATAGATTAGTGAGGTAGGAAGAAAGCAAACTGCTTTCCTAATTATCTCTGTCAAGGCTAGTTACTGCAAAAAAGGCTCCTCTTAAATATAGAAAGCATGTGGGAAGTAGAAAAGTGTAAGGTTTTAGTAAGTCTGAAGGTTGCATAATTGAATTTGACAAACTGACATTCTCCTAGGAAGTTTTAAGATTTCAGAAGATAAATACATAATAAAAATAAACCTAGTTCAGCAGCTTTTGCTCTGCAAAATTATATACCTTCACTTCAGAAAAAAAAATACTGGCATCTCATGCCTTTTAGAGTAGTCAGTACTCCCCTTCCTGTTTATACTCTTCCTCAATACTTTCAAAAGCTATGTGAGAAATACAAGGCAATATTAGACTATGGAAAATAGCTCTTCATGTAATTTATGGCTCTGCCAACAGAAATAAAATTTAGTGACTGGACAAGGGGGCACGGCCTCCAACTGACAAAGAGGCAAATAAGTGATAGATTAGTAGTAAGAAATTCTTCCCCGTAAGGCTGGTGAGGCCCTGGCACAGGTTGCCCAGAGAAGCTGTGGTTGCCCCATCTGCAGAAGTGGCCACAGGCCGGTTGGATGGGGCTCTGAGCAACCTGGTCTAGAGGAACCTGTTCCTGCCCAGGGCAGGGGGCAGAATGAGATCATCTTTAAGGTCCCTTCCAAACCAAACCATTCTACAAAGTCTCATGAATTTCATGAATCTGATATGATTCCACAAAGTCACACCAGAAACGTGGTTTTCTACAAGCTTCAAGGTCTACCTTATCAAGAAGGAACTGTAGAGACAAATATTGCACACCAAGAAACCAAAGGACACTTTTTGCAGTACCTGGAAAGCCTGACAATCATCTCCCCCCTTTCTGACTCTTTAAAGCATGACATGATCCCATTTCCACAGCAAAAGTTCTGAGAACTTACAGCTTATTCAGATCAGGTTCTATTGATTCAGGTTGATTTTTTAAAAAAAAAATCTTGAATAAGATAACAGATTACTAATTCCTGTCTCTTAGTTATCTGTTGGTAAAAGCAGAAACAGACTTAGGTCTGTGTTAGTCTATTCCTCATGTCATTGCTGCCACTTTGAACCTGGATAAGATCCTGGATGCCAACTTTTAAAGAAATTCCTGGACCAGAGCCAGGAGAGTGCACAGCTATTTCAGTTATCAATGTTTTGGTCATCAAGTGGCAAAGAAAGCCCCAGTCCTGTAATGTGGGTACACCTAAACTCTCATCTCACCTGGCCCTTGCCTCTTAAGAGTGAATTGATCAGCCCAGAGGCTGGTCACATCAAAGTCAGATTCACTTGCTACTTTTCAGGCAGCAGTCTGGACACAAACACCAAGTTTCCATCAAATATCACTTTTCCAGCAAGAGCACAAGCCTGTATAGAGGAAATTATGATGAGTAGCCAGAAACTGAAAAGTATTAATTTGAAAGTAAAAAAACCCCATCCTTTTCTGCATTACAAATGCAGATGAGCTTTTCAAATCAGTACAGAAGCTTTAAATTCCAAAGCTGAAATTTCAAAAGAAGTTTGTTGGGAAATGAGCACTAAACCTCAGAACATCAATTAGTGTTTAGTCACACAACTCCCTATGAAGCCAACAAAAATCCTACCCTGAAAGCTTGTTTTATTTCTCACCTCAACAGAAATAGTCTATTCACAATGACACAGATTGAATAATTAGTCAAAGCTACAAAATTCAGAGCTGCTGGCTCTCATGGATGGGTTACATCACATACTTGGTCTGTAGGCTGCCTTAGGCAACATGCAAAACTTTTTCTCTACTCTGAATAAATAAGCAGAGCAGTATCGGGAAGAAATGTGGCCTTACCAGTGGTGTACCTCAGAACCAATATGCTCATCAACAGAGACTTGAGGCTGTCCCCTCTATAATTTCAGTTCACAAAATGTGATGTGAAATCATGACTGACTATACCAGCACCAAGCGCCACAGGTGAAAAGCAGGTGACTTTTTCAAAGAACAAAAGACACCAAGGAAGAAACTGGAGCCATGGTACCCATTTGTCTTACAGACAAGGACAATGAAGCCCCAGTGTTGGGCCATTTAAGCACTAGCATCTTGAGGACACAGCCCAGGACTTTGAAGTTGCCCAAACCACCACTTAGCAGAAGCGTGAACAAAACCAAAAATTGCAGTCATCTGCAGCTCCCTTCCTCATCCAAACAAAGCCTTATCAGATCTCTTACACACAAATATTTCTGTGTCTGGCTTATTCATTCACCTGGACTTGAAAGCATATAGGAGCCAGCCCATCTGCATTTAGCCACCTGTGCCTACGTAAGCCACTTATCTTTGTCTCCTTAGGTCTGTAGTGGCTAGAAATAGTCGTGGGGCAGTTCAAATCCTCAGTAACTGTAAAAATAACTAGAACTGAACAGCTTTTACCTCTAGTTAAGTGGTCAAGTTAGCAGACATAAATGCTTACAGTTAAACAAAAGCAGGCTGACAATTCCAAGGAATTTTCCAGCTTGACAGAGCACCTGAGCTACGGTGATATAAATGAAATCCATTTCAATTTGATAGATCAAGTCCATATTTTTTCACCAGTACAGCTAAGAACAAAGCTGTTCTTTTCTACTCACAAATGTATCTGACCTCTAGAAACTATTACCCATGGTACAAAACCAGCCCTATGTGTGACTTCTCTCAGTGCTGTCAGTCTGATTTTTAGAGAAGAACATTTTCGCCTAAAGAAAGAAGGATACAAGCAGTTTTGCAGTCTCTCTATCAGTCTCCCTACTTAGCTGCCAGCTTTCCTCAGTTATGTTCCCTGCTTTATCTCTGGGCAAAATCAAACTCACATTAATAAGCCACAACAATGATAGCTGCAAACCCTTACAGATGGTAGCAGGTCAACTACAGAGATTGGAGCTCTTTGTAGTGCTAATGAAGGGCTTTGGGAGGTTACATTCCTTGAATGCAAACTTCCATTTCTCTCCCAACTTTCCTGAAAAAGAAACTAAATAAGAATCAACCCCCCATACTGGGCCTAGAGTCAGACTTGATTCTCCCTTATCACCCACATTCAGCATTAATACAAATGCAGTTACTTCAGAGTCACAACACACTAAGTATTAGACTACAGCCTCATGATTTTAATTTTAAATCATGTCACAGGAGAAAAGAGGGAAAAAAGAAAAGAGAACAATCTAGTTGTGTATTTTCATGACCATGATTGAGTTTCATATGTTTTAATTGGGAAAAAGATGGTGCATAGAACAATTTCTGACATCAACTGGCACCACTCAGTATGTCTCTAAAACTGAGCAGAGTTGGAAATCTTTACTTATTCTACTCTCCTCCAACAAGAATGCGTTGGCTCAGAGAAGATTTTAGCACCTCTGCTCTCTGAAAAGATTTTATACTAATTCCTGTGACACAGCAGGTGCCAAGAAGGGTAGCGAAGCAAAACATCTCCTCATGAGTCCGTGTTGGTCATACCATACAGGTGCTGTATTAGCAACATTTTTCTAATGCCTCTCTCATGCTATGCTAGCACTCTCAGAAGACAAGAAGGAACCTCCCAGGGTGATACAACTATTCCTTATCTTTTACTTGACAAAGTTTAGGTTGACAACTTAACACTTCTGATTTCTCCTATCTGCAGGCTACAGAACATGCATGAAGCACCCTGTGCCTCCCTTTGCATCTCCTAAAAACCTGGTAGCCACAAGAGCAGGACGTCTGTCCATAGTTCTCCCACATCTCCTGTGATTGTGGTACCACAGTGCAAACCTGGGTGCTGCTGAAAAGACCCAAAGTAACTGCACTGAATTAGGGAGCTGCTGCTGCTGCTTTCGTATTTCTGGAGATAACTATTTCCTTCTTGCATGTTGCTGTACAAAATGAATATTGCTGAGGTTGACTGCAGAGGAGGTTACCTGGTGGCCATAGAGCAGTAAAAAACACTTAGCAGGGGTCAATTAACTAACCTCAGATCCAGGCATAAGGGTAAGGGGCCAAGAAAGACAAAGACTTCAATTTTGAAAGGCTTAAAAGGAAAAATTTTAAACCAACTGGCTTGTGTGTTAGAATTACAAGCAACAAAAACTGTCTTTTAGGGAGAAAACTCCCTAAGTTTTAGTTTGGGTTTTTGGGTATTTTTCAGTAGGAGGAAATACACTACAAACCCTGCCACAATGTCTGCAGAGGGAGACAAAGGCTACATGAGAACTATTGTCTTCCAGTTAATGTTTTCTTAATTGCTTTCGTTGTAACAATTTCACCAGACCTCAGTGGCTGGAAAGCCTAAGCAAGGACCTGGACAAGCTGTCTGGAAACAACTCTTAAGACATGTACAACGGTCCAATGACAGCCACAGAACTTGCCATCAGAGCTGGATTTTCATTTTCAAGGTTGTTTTACACATTAGATGATATATCACCTGTTGGAACCCAGGACATCCCTCTGGGTGCCCTGGATGGCCCGAGCCACTGGCAGAGGGCTCTGAGACCCTGGCATGCACCCAAAGACACGTGGGGTTTCGATCTTAGCCCATGGAGCAAATTACCAACTCTCTATGAAGAATTACAAGTCACACAAGTTTAGGTAGTATAGTAGAGATAATCACAAAGTGAAAGGAAGGATTTTTGAGTACTGTACAGGGGGGTTTTGACCTCTGTACAGTGGGGTTTGGATTTTGTACATGAGGGTCTGAAGCTCTAAGATGGAGGAAACAGGACATGCCTTGTCTTTCTTCCTTCTTCTTCATAGCCTCCATGATTTGGGTGATCTTGGCACTTTTAGATTGGTTTAGAGTAGAAGCTGACTGTCTACCATAGGTGATAGCTATTGGAACAGAATTGTAAATACAGTACACGTAGTTTTTAGTATAAAAGATAGCACCAGCCTCAGGGGCGGGCAGAGAGTGTGCCGCAAGCGCCTCTGGCTGACCTGCTGAGCAGACTGCAGCAGCCCAGAAGAAAATCTTTACGATAACTTACAATAAACAACCTTGATACTGGATGATTGAGGACTACTGAATCTTTCTTTGAAGGCACGGGTTGGAGCAGGACTTTTCCACCTTTTGGAGTCACCCTGACCAGGGGGAGACTCCGACAATCATCTATTCAATCAACGTCTCGGAAATATCTCTGGAATGTTAGACACTTAACAAGAAATTGTTGTTTAATAAGTAGATCATCGGAAGCTAAAACGTCTCAAAGGTGATGTAGTAAACTATTACAGAATGGGATATGAGGCAGAAAATACTTATTTTCATTTGATTTTAGAAGAGAACACAGCCATAAAGTATTATTTCTTATGCTACTGGCAAAACACCCAAAGTAAAGAAAAAAAACACCACCAAATTCAGGTCCTGTTGTATTTCCACTATACTAAGAGCAAACAGATACCTATTCTGCCAAGTTAAAAGAAAATAAGATCCCCACGTCATACAAACAGCACTACGAAACAATGAGAAGCTCTTCTGTGTGTTATGAAGACAACACAAGTCAGAGGCTCTTCACTGATTACTGAACTCCAACAGAGACATAATCTAGCAAATATATTTACTGAGGATTATTTACCTGAGTAACTTCCACTGTGAGGTTTGCATGTTTCTACTCACACTTACCTCTTTATTCCACACTGGTACAACTGTACTAAAAGAAAAAAAAACCAAGAAGGACTGTTTCCCACAGTTACTCAATTTATACCCAAATCAGTGTGAACCAAGTAACAGCAAAAGTAGATTTGGGTCTCCAATGTTCCTCAAGGAAGAATATCTAAAACAAAACCATTACCTGAAAGTCCTTCATGATAAGTGGAAAAAGTGATGCTTCCCAATAGCCCAATTCAAATGTACACCTTGATAACTGAAATGTTAAATCCCCTTTGTTATCATTAGCCATCCCTTCTTTATTAGGATACAAACAGTGACAGCTGTGTCCCACTGACAGAGGTTTATCCTCACATGGCAGCCAGCAGTTCCAGAGGTGGATCCTGTCCTTTGCCTGGATTCTACCATTTCTCCAACCAAAACCAACAAGTCACCCCAATGTGATCCTTACCAAGTCCTTTCAGGATGCGAGAACAGCAATCTTCAAAATATATTCTTTCTGCAAAGGAACAAGACCATGGGGATATAAAACCTTTTTGTGTTCTTGTGTTCTCAAAGCATTTCAAAATAGCATTGGTACAGAATCCCTTCCAAAATTACTTGAAAACAACTCAGAGAAGTTCACAAATAGAACAAAACTTTAAACTTGGAACACTCTTTGTTCCCTGAAATGAGGGTATCACAAGGCAGATCTCTCCTGGAGCTTACAGGACCAGCTCCCATCCATCCCTGCTGATAAGACCACAAAGAACTCTGATCCTTCTTTTTCCTAACTACAATAATCCAAAGCACTAAAATCCCAAACACAGTGGGGCATAGAGGCATTCCAAAGAAGCAGTAACTGCAGGAGTTATTGAACTTGCAGAGATATTGTCTCTTCACCTCTTCTTCCCCTCCCTGCAATTCTAGACAAATTCTAGGTAGTAAATGCTTCCTGGAATATAGAAACAGTTAAATAAAAAAGGAGAGGAAAAAGGAGTTTAAAAAACCCCCCACCTTTCCAGAAATCATGAGAGGGAGTTGAATTAATAAAACCTGTCAGGGACAAATATCACTACTGATCACTACTGTTAACACAGTCACACTAACATCAGACCTGTTTTTGTAGCAGTTGGATTTTCATCACAGTTTACATTCATACAACTTGTCTTTCAGTTGGAAAGACCGGTTTCAGACAGCAATGCTTAAGAAGTTTTTGGATTATTATCTCCTCATGTCTTCCCCATAATTCCAACTGCAAGGTGCGTGTGCGGGATGTCAATTAGCTCTACTGCAGCCTTGAATAAAATCTGAATTACGGCTCCGTAGCGACTGAACGGGCAGCTGCTGCTCACTGCTGCCACCGCGTGGAGCAGCATAATCCAAACGCTCGGCAAAACGCAAAGGAATTTTCTCACTTTCCAATTTTACGGGTATTCGTTGGCTTGTAAAGCTGAGTTTCTCACCTACGTGTAAGCTTCCATTCTAAAATTTATTAAAAATAAAGGCATATAAATATGAGATCAAGTGTCAAGGAATTTTCCACTTTTTTCTTTCCACAGAAGCTTAACGTTTGGCAAGCACAAAAACAAAGTCTTGAAAACAACTAAATACCCACAAAAGATCTTGTAGTAGCCCTGCGAGTGAAGCTTGCGGTTCGTTTCCACATCTCTGATAACATTAAGGGAATTGTTCCTTTGGGGAGAAGGCTCAGCACATGTCAAGAAACTGCGACATGGAAAACAGGAATTCAGCAAGGAGCCTATTTAATATTAAATAAGGAAAAGAAACATGTCGGGATTTGAATAGTGATTATTTAAATGAATGTTCTTTGAGAAATCAAAACAACATGAGAATCTTTTCACAGCAAAGCTTTTCTGCAAATATCTTTCCAGTTTTCACTCATGCAAACCTGAACTTTGTAAGGTCCAGCCCAGATCACTACAGTAAAGCAAAACATATACTTGAACAGGAGAAGGACCCAATGACAGAGTAAGCAGCAAAGGAAGTGACTGTATAACAACCTTGGGTGGTTTTCCTTCAGAAAAGCCAACTGCAAGTGACAGTAGGGGAATCTGAGTCAAACAGCCTGAAATGCATTGGCAAGGTCACCCATGTATTTGAGCAGAGACAAGGACAAGGTCTGAGAAAGATCTGAATTAAGTAAAACAAGACCTTAAAAATGACCTGGACACAGGCAGACAGCCCTAGGAAGGCAAGCAGAAAACAAGTGTGGTCCTTCATGCCAGGGAGTCCATTTGCTGCTGCACTCTAGGTCAGCTGCAGCTATGGACAGCCACAAATTACTGCCTTGTTAAAAATTCATATTCAAGTGCTAGTTCTAAGTGCACAGAATGGGCACTGTGGCTCAGCAGATGCCACAGATGCTATAAACTCTACAGTGAGAAAAATGGTGCCCTATCTGACGCTCCCTGACATTTTCTGTAGGCAGAATTGTGAGTAATGCCCGCTTCCTGCACATTATTGACTCAAGCCAACTGCATGGTCCCACGTTTTGGGGCTGCCAGTGCAGTTTGCTGAGGTGCACAATCCCATCGCAGCAGTGATGTCATCTCTGTGATCAAATGAGAGCGCTTTCCTTCCAGAACAGAAAAACCAGGAGCAGCAATTCCAGCATCACATAAAACAGAACTGCACAATACACATCACAGCTCCACAGAAGAATTCATCGTTTGCTCTTCAATTTGTGACTGCCATGTAAAGGTAGCTGGTAAATAGGTGATTATTTTTATATTATTACCTTGAAGGCACCGATGATCTGTCGCTTACTAAGTTGTTCTGCTACTCCTTTTGCTCTTCCTTGTAGATGATGAACAGCTCCAGAGTTCACTGCAAGTCAGGCTCCCCACACTGCACCAACTGAGCAGCACTGCCTGAACACGACCATGGCACGATTACTGGGAGCCTCTGATTTAGTGAGTCAGGCTGGCAGCTCATATGCTCAGCTTCCTGTATTAGCTGAGGTGCAATTATGCAACAGATAAAGTCCCCTTTAATGCAAATGTCACCTCTTTATGATGCTATATGTGTGTTCATTAGAACTCCTGGTGTCTGCAATGTTTTATGAGTGTTATAGCTCCAGGTTCTCAAGGAGAAGTGATAAAGCCATAAAAATTCTGGTATTTGCTTCCTCCTTCTCACCTTTCATCTCCTATTCCCATGAGGTTGCACTAATGCTGTCAATTACCCAAGCATCATTTGGTTTTGGGAAGATGTACTTCTCCTACCTACTGCTTAGGTAAGAGAAATGCTCTGAACTGTGTAACTTCAATTCTTTACAGCACGCATGCAAAGAGGGAGGTTATTGCTGAATTTTAGGACAGTCCTGATTTTATTGATGACTTCAGTATTGTTTTCTCTTTTCATTTTTAGCAATACTGACTTGCTACCTTTGATTGGAATACTCAAGGTTCCTTGTGAATTCTTCCTTGCTGTGGTCTCTTGGACACATTAAAAAACCCAAACCTCTTAATGCCATACAAATAAAGCTACCAATTAAAGTCTTATACAAGCTTGGATGAAAGGAGCTTATTTCAACTAATTCACAGGGAATATAAGCACTGGACAAAATATAAGGAAGCTGGGCTTTTTCTGTTGCAGAAATTCCCTTCCCAGTGACGCCCTGCTGTGATGCACGGTCACCTGGGCCAGCGAAGAGCTTGGACTAGAGACCAGCACTGATTCAACCACTGCTACCACACCAAGAGGCATCAATGAGTACACAAGTGCCTCCATTATTTCACAGCAAAGACCCCACCAATGCATTTGACGCAGTTTTAAGATTACTGAGAATGCTGCTTTCCATAAAGGCAACTCTAGTTCTAGTTTATACATAAGAATAAACATGTTTTGGGCACGGGCTGTGAGAGTCTCCTTCACCAAACATCCAGCAATATGTCCACAGCCTCCAACCCAATAAATAATGTTTCCATATAATTTTATTACCATTATAAAGTATTTCAACTTTTAATAAATTTAAGACTCACTGAACTGTAGACAACCTGTCCTTTACTTGGATAAAAGTATCTTATTCTGCTAGAGCTAAAATTATTAAAATTGCACAGGGAATAAATTCAATACACAATAAAATGGGAAAAAATTGTCTATAAAAACTGCCTTAACTGGTTCTTGTCAAAAGTGTTGTAAAAAGTTCATGATATATTGTCAATGGGACTCAAATGCTGTACAGGGGCACATTGTATAATGCTTCATCTTGACTCTCCACAGAAATAGCAGATTTTTAGTTGTTACTGTTGCTAGTGATTGGTTTTTTAAATGTCAATACCTAGTGCTTTAAGACAAAGCCAGAACCAGTAGTAATCCTCCTTAGGATGAAATGCTGTCATCCTGGCTTAAATGGAAGAAACAAGAGCTCCAAAAGCTTCTTTCTACTAAGCCAATTACCAAAACAGCTTGAAATTTGGCACTTATTTATGAAACAGCCATCTCAAATAATGCAAGTGTAACTTGTTTCCAAGACAGTCCAAGTTAGACAGGACTCCAAAGACAACAGTCTTTGGACTACTATGCTTAAAAGCAGTCAGGGAAAGAACACCAGGGAAGGATTCCAATTCCTTGGAGTATGGTGCCAAATGAACACATTTTAGGACTGCTGTCCCCACCCAGGGGGAATCCCAGGGGCCTGAGTTCAGGATCTGTGCTCAACACACAAGAGGAAGAATGAAGATGCTAGCACTGATTTCAGTGTCGGTCGTCCCCCCTCCCCCCCACCCTTGACTGCTGGGATCAGTCAGTGCTGGGAGCAGTCTGCCCTCCCACCGCTGGCCCAGGATCCCACTGCACTCTGTTCAGAGCCCATCCCTGCCCTGCAGCACTCAGCCATGCCTCCAGCAAACCCCGCTGGGCTCCAGCCAGGAACTCCTGCTCTGTGTTCAGAGATGCCCGAGGGCTCAATTGCTCAGACTTCCCAAGCCAGCAGGAAGCCAGACATCCACACACTTTCAGTGCATCCCCGAGCGACAGGTACACGCCACACAGACAAAAGGTGAAACAAAACTTGTGTCTTAAAGCAGCAATAAGCAGCTACCAGGATCTTAGCAAGTCACCAAAAATATCACTCAGATAATTGCAGGTATTTCCATTAAGAAATAATGATGCAGCTCTTGTTGAGCACTTGACAAAATCTCAGCATTATTAAGCACCTACCTCACCCACCTTAAAAATCTTACTCAAAGTTACTAAACTCCTTCATGAAATAAGAATAAACACCGGTTCTACATTCCAACGCAGACTGAAGCAATTCACGTAGGACTTCAGTAGTTTACATTACCACTGTAATAAAAAATTATGTCCCTATCTCATATTAAACTTCTATGGTGAGGAGGTTACAGGAATTACTACAAAAGTCCCCCAAGGCAGAGCTTGATAGTTTGTCTTGCTATCTGTCTATCTCTGATCCACACCAGAAAACACTTTAGACAATCAACTCATCACCTTTCCTTTCCAGAGCAGTAAGTATGAGGCACACACATAAAGAATAAAATTCAATATGTATGTATGTGCATCAAGGATCTTAGTGTTGTTTCTTCCACCCTTCTCAACCATCAGTTTTTTTGACAAAGAATCTGACCCTCAGAAATAGCACAAAACCTAACCATTACTATAATAAGCCAGGCCAAACTGCAAAGGGAACAATTCAGACTTTTTGTCTTCCTTTTTAACATAGCCATCATTGGGCTCATCACCTTCAGGTTCTCCACATAAGCGGGCAACAAAAAGAAGCTGAGGAAAACCAATGTGTTTCCTCAGGGAGTACTCCAGGCACCCTCCTCACAATCTCATGCCTTTTCTAACACCCATTCCTGTGTTCTTTCTCCTGTTGGAGGGTGAGAAGTTTTTGGAAAGTGAGTGCCAGTAGCTGCTGCTGCCAAGGAAGAGAACAGCAACAGGGGAGAGCTGAGAGAACACAGGACCAGCTCACGGATAGGAATATACTCTAAAAATCCGTGGGGAATCAAAAGGATACAAGAGCCAGCTGTGGGTGCTTTTGGCTTGCATCATGGGGTGATCCTGAACTGAAAACTGAAATGCAGGAACATCTCTGTGACTGCAAGTACTTCCTGCAACAGTACTGAGCTTTTTATATCATCAACAGTTTTGACTTAAACCCACAAAAAAAAAAAAACAAACAAAGACACAAAATTGTACTCCAACCTATCAGAATATATACTATCTACATTATATTTCTAACTACAGCAGCTGAGGCTGAATACTTGTAGTAATTCATTCTGCTTATTAAGCGCCACTATATCTTCAAGCCAAGTTTGGTCACAGACCAGCCAAAACCCGCTTTTAGTGCTGACTCTATTCCCCGCGGTATCTCCATGTTTGCCCTCTCCCCAGTGATGGCTTTCTGGCCACTGAGGGTTCTGGTTTAAATAAGACCAAACAGATTCTCTCGCCGTACCAGGGCGTGCGTGTGAAAGGCTGTTTTTAGGGGGCTATGGAGGTGGAGATTTTTTTGGTCTTTTTTTCATGAGGTAAGTTTTTAATTAAATGTCAAATCCAGCTTGGCACTGGAAACACACTCTATGACTCGTATTTGAGGAAAAGCTGTCATCTCATCTCTTCCCCTGTCAAACTCCATCTGCTCTACAGAGATTAGTCTGGGCCATGGATCACCATTTGGCAGCATTTTGTTCTGTGCATGGCTCCATAATACACAATGCAGGGCACAAAAAATGACCACCTATGTTTTGGAGTTACAGTTCCCAAAGTACTTGAGGGTATTCCAGCAATTCTCTGTGCCACTAAATTACAATAAATGTAAAATATTGCTTTGCTTTAGAGCAAAGGCACAAAGAGCAAATCCATTCACATCTGCCACTCCTCAACCAATTTTCACTGTTAGTTGAGCTGTATTTAAAGCAAATCCTACTCTTCCTGGAAGTGACATCTCTATACTCCAGTGGCCTAGTAGACAGAACAAGGTTTTAAAAGGTAGAGTTTCTGGCTTTCTTGAAAACTACTGACTTCACACTGCACATCCCCAAGGACATCACTTAACTCCATTAACTCTGTTTTCATTCTGCTAAATGGGTATTGTTTTGCACCAACACCGTACCTGCCTTAGGATCCAGCCACTTCAACTCATTCCTAGCTGTACACATGCACTGCATTTCATTAGTTCAGCTACTACGTTTTGGTAAGACCTGATTATCTGCTTGAACTTTTCCCTCTGTCTAATTTATCTACTGCTCTGATCAGCTCTGTATCCTCTCCCACAGCGCCTACAGCAATCATATAAGTAACTTGGGGACCAGAAAAAAACTTGGTCCCAGCTCTGTGTTGCAGTCACAGGAGCTAGCCTGAATGGATTACTGAAATAGCTGCACGTTGTGTCAGTAGCAGTACAGCTTGTCTCCCCTAGGTATGGATCTTTCTGCCAGAACACATTAAGAGGTTTAACACCTCTCTTTGATCCACTGGCTGTTTCTCTCCCCTGAAGACCAGAAGCCAGGATCAAGTGAAGACCCTTGGATAATCTCACATCACAGCTTGTGGCTCAGGGAAGGCACCTTTGAAGGGTTGAACAGGAGTAAGAGAAACACAACAGGGACAGCTCATGTGAGAGGAGAATGGAGTCTAATTCACTGCGAGCTTCTTCACCTGTGCTGAGCTAATTAAGACCAGTACAGTAAGCACAGTAAATTTACTTTAAGCACAGTAAATTTACCCTAAAGAGAAGAATCCTGCATTAGGCACAGGAGTCCATCAGAGCACATGCTGTATGCAACGGAAGAGCAGAAATAACCTGAGATAAGTTGGCTTTAAGATCCAGTTGTAACTAGGCCAAGCAAATTGCTCCTTAAACTCCAGCTTTGATCAGAGGGGTTCACCAATGACCAGAAAAAACCCCAACGTAACTGATAAAGAAGTGGAGTTCATAGCAATTCCAAGTTGTTACTGGAACTTTCCCCATCAAGATGTGGGTAATGCTACCTCAAAAGCAACATGGACAAATATTCAAAATTGCAGTTGAATTCTGTTAGTTTTTGTTGGGAAGTGGAAATAACTGGCCAGTATTAATACTCCAGTAATGCATTATTTAAAAGAATAAATTAAAGCAGTACATGAATTCTATTTCACAATCCAAAACTGTGCGCTAAGTGTGCTAAGTATATAGAGACGCACACATTTACTCAATATTTAAAAGCCAAGAAAAAGCGTGCATTTCTGCCTCAGAAAATGGACTGAAACTGCCCATTCCAGAACCTGCTCTGAATGAGGCTTCATTGAGATCCAGAGTTCAATTCCATGCATGGCACACTAACACCCATTTTAATGTAGGAACTACTGCATGTAGGTATAACTTACACAGTACCATGATCAGCCAGCTCTGCCCAAGGATGTTTACTGTGCTCAGGATGAACAAAAAGGTGAGACAGCTTCCTAATTAGGTGACAGCTTCCTAATTAGTCTTCTAAGTTCAATTCAAACTTCAATTGAACACCTAATTCTCTAGCACTGAGTGGATATAAACACCACAATATACAATACATCTTACAACAGCAGAGCTCTACTTCAGGGCCAATACTCTTAACTATTGTTTTCAAATATTTACTCCAGATTTGTGTCTTCAGCAGACCATAAGCCATGTGTTGAAAAAACAAAGCATCTCACATGCTTTTTCATTTACATTCACAGTAACTTGTTTTCTTTCCAAATTCAGATTGACAATAAAGAAGTAAATATAAAAGACAGCTGCTTATTCTTTGCATTAGATGGGCACTTTCTAAATTTTCTACCTCTTTGTCCTCTAACAAACACCAAGTTTTCTACCCTGATAAAGTTGGCAAAAATTAAGATGTAAATATTGCCAAACCGTATTCTCTCTGTAATTAATCCACCCTCTTACATCTTCATGTGTGCAGACAACACACATACATGAAAAACACATGAAAACAATTTCAGAAAATGTCCACATGAAGATAGTCGGTTCATGTTTTAACATGACCAACTCCAGCTAGCTCACCACACCAATCACTCCTGTACATTTACTGAGAAAGAGCCAAACTTGTGAAGGAATGCAGACCTCCTCATCCAGACTTGGTATTTCTCAAAATACCCAGCAACCTCTGAAGTAAGGGAAAGCTTCCATGCTGTTTGCCATTAAAATCACACCTGCAGGACATTTGCATGTGCAGACAGCCTGCACCCCGAGAGGCTGAGCAGGAGAGCTGCAGCTTGTAAAAGCCTGAAAAAACCCCAGCGTCACACTGGGCATTCCATTGATTGTGCTAGACATGTTTTGAAAACGAGGACATAACATCAAAAGCAGAGGAAATCATCTGCCACCAATACTGCGCCTCACAGTGCAGTCAGGTCAAATGTATTCTGTTGTCAGGGCACACAACACCTTGAGCATTCCCAGCAGTCACTCTCACAGTGCACAAATGAAAACACCCAGGCTCCACTTAGAATGCTGGAAAGGAGATGTTCCTTGCAGTTACAGAAGGGGTGCAGTGTGGGGACAAAGCAGTATTTTCTTCAAACAAGTGCACTGCCTCTGAGCTGTGGGTGCAGCCCAGGAGTGAGAACCTGATGTTCTGGGGCTGCTCTTTGCACCCCTCCCGTCCCCTCGGCAGAGCTGAAATGCTGCAGGGGCCCGGGGTACTGGAACCCACTGCACAAATACCAGCTCCTTCAAAAAACGCCCATTATACCAACCCAGCTGCTGTGGGGCTGCTCCAGACTGAATCCAAGGATTTACCCGCCACCTAGCTTTGAATCTTTTTGCATCCTTACATAGGAGTTAGCAATTAGAGATGCCCCTCTGCCAGATTTCAATGCAAATAAACTTATTTTCTATAAGTATTTATTATCCATACAGAATAAGGAGGCAAAGTAGCCTGGCCATGTACATCTGTGCATCCAATCTACAAAGCTGAGTGCTTTCAGCACTTATTTCCAATTCTGTGACAAAGTAAAGATGTTTTCATTATTCCAATGCCATATTGCCTCTTCCCCTTTCATTTTAAATTTTCTGAGTAAAAGGTATTTTCCAAGTCTGAATTAGTCCTATTGTATTTCTCAATCTACTCCACACTTATTTTACTCCTGTTTTGCACAGGGAATTTCCTAACCCTAGCTCAAAGAGAAGGGGATAATGGGGAACTTCTACAGTAAAACATAATGACTTTTTTCATTTTGAGGTTAGAATTTTTTTTGGTTGGTAGGTTTTTGCTATGGGCTTAACAAAAATTGTTGGATTTTTTCAGGTTTAATCTCAGACCCTGGTAGCATTAAGTCACAGCAGTTTTTTAAAAGAACTTTTTGCACCCAGAATGGATTCAGCACACCATCATGAAAATGGTTGGCTGGCTATTTATAGGTGCTTGTTTTGAGTTCAATAAAAATACCTCTACTGAGATGAAACCTGGAACTCCTTGAAGGGCTAGGTACAAAGCTTTTATTTCCAGGATTTCAGAAAGAACCTTAAACTCTACACAATTTTTGTAGCTATTCAGATGTGATTATGCACCCACCCTTCTCCAGCCACTGCAGGACAGCACCTGTTTAATTTCTGCTGTCTCAGTGACCTGCAGGTCCCCCCAGACTCACGGCTGCTGACGAGATGGCTCTTGCATTTCCCTTTTGAAATGTTTTCAAGCAATTCCCATGGCAAAGAGAGAATGAGGATCAAGGCTAAACCAACAATAGTTTTCTTACTGCCTGTGAGCAGTGGAAGACACAAAGCTTTCAGCCCTGTCACCACACATCTCGTGCTTCCAAATGCTGCCCCGATGCGTTTTGAAGCACACTGCCCGGAACTGAGAAGCAAACCCTGTGTTTTCAGAAACAGAATGGAGAGGTTTGCAGTGTCTGAGAGAACATTTCAAACACTGCAGAACAGATGAGTGAAGGAAAGCAACTGCTCCCAGAGGACAGCATGTCTCTCCTCCCCACCAAAGCCAACAGCACTTGAAAGAGCATTCCCATTTCAGTGGAGACTTACCACATGTGCTCTGGCTCTCTTTATGGAAGCACTGCTGTTTTCAATCGACTTTTCATGGTAGCAAAGGGCTTTTCCTAAGGGGTTCGTTCTTCCTAGGGGGATAATTATTCTCTGTGACCATCTCAATTTCTAGAAGAGTAATAGAGCATTTCTAGGATTATTCCAGAGGTGTTATGCTTTGGTGGTGGTAACTCTGCCCTCTAACAGAAACAGGTCTTTATTGTGCAAGTGAGCTTTGTCTACTATGGGTAACTGATTGGATGTGAATTTGGACAAGAGAAGAGAATTAAATTGCAAATTTTAAACAAAGCTTTGCGCTCCTAATGTGAATTTGCAAGGTAGCACTCAAGAGAAATTTCTCTTATCCTCCAAGCTGTCAGGCTCTTCTCAGCATTTCTTCAAACTACTGGTGAATCCAAATCTTAGAGTGCTAACACTGCCATTAACTTTCTTATTTTTACTCTTATTAAACATAACCGACAGTGGATTTTTACAAGACACTCTACTAGAGTATTCACACAAGGTTCCTAAGTCTCTTGAAACTTAGGAACAGATTCTCAGGTGAGGACAATGCACCAGTATCATCTCCAACTGGATTTCTTAGCAAGCTCATTATCTTAAGACTTGGAATAAAAGACAAAATAGCCAATGTTTGATTCCTGGCCATGAGATGCTAATGCATGAAGCTGAACTGTGCATTCACTCTCCTTTTCTGCTCATCTCAAGCCTTCCCTGTGGCTTTAACTCATGATCAGATTGAATAGCAAAAGAATTGCCTGTGAGCCCTGTTTTAATCAACTCAATCAGAGAATATCCTGACTTTGATGATCCTTGTGGGTCTTTTCTAAGTCCAACTCTGTAAAACAGGAGATTAATTTTTTAAGCATAAATACCACAAAACATGATGTACAAGGATGATGAAGCCATCTCACAGAAGCACAGCTGCTGCACATCAGTAGCCTCTACCTTCAAGCAAATGCCAGAAAAAGGAGCCAAAAGGTAGAAGAAACCTAAGACTCTGCATGAGGCTAAAAAGCAGAACTAGAACCACCTCTGTCTCTGGACCCGGGGGAACCGGTTTGCTCATAAGATAGCCAAGAATATTTAAAGTCGAAATTTTTGCATGTAAAGCATCAAGGGTTTTCATTCAAACTGACTATCGATAAGATGCATTCCTAGCACAATGTGCCATTCCATCTTTCATACCTTTCAACAGGAGACTGCTCACTGCATGCCACCCAAAACAGATCTGTACCTGGCCTGGCAGACTGACACAAACATTCCCTGAACTTCAAGGATGATCTCATGGTCCCTGTCTGCCCACACAGAAATAAAATATTGCTCCACAGCCATTAGTACAGGGACATATTTGGCACATGATGGCTAAACACAGGAAGGACATGAGTCTGAAAACTCACAGAGATGACAATAAAGAATTTAGTGTTCTATATGCAGCAATAGCAAAAATAAGAAAAAGAACATAGCGCGTCACATCAAAGAAAAATATTGACACATTGTGGAGAATTTTCCCAAGGAGATTTCCAATTGAAATGTCACTGCTTTTCAAGTGAGTGTAGGAATGCATTAGGAGACTGTCTGAGAAAGTAAAAACTCCGACTTTATGAGAATGGCCAACTACGCCCAACTTCTGGAGTTGAGGATGAAGCACACACACCAAAACAAACCCACAAAGGCACCTCTGTACCCTACACTCACGAGCCTTCCTCATGCTTCCAGCAAAGGAAAGGACAACTGGCACTCTCACAGATTTGAAACAGCTCTTGGAGCACTTGCTTAACTCGAACGCCTCCAAGGATAGAACACTGATGTAACAGAAAACAGCCCAAAAATACCAAAACTGGATGAGCTTTCATTTGACATTGTAACAGAAATGCTCCCTTGTGTGTGTGAGCACACACAAATGCTCCTTGTGTGAGCACAACGCACCCCTGAGGCTTTCATTCCCATGAGCTACTTCATTCTACAGAAGGGAAGTATCAAATTGTATCAAGATATTAAATTGCTTCCTGGTACTGGAACTTCCGCCGGTAGCCTTATCTCAGGATATTTCTGAGCCGTTTTGCTGACCTGACCTTAAGGAAGGACCCTCTCTGCTTAGCACAAGTCCAAAATAATCACTTGAAATAATGACCTGCTCTTCCTCCCTAACTATTACTGTTCCATTTCAATTTGGAGTGCAGTACCTTATCATGGTAAGTACAAAGAGAAATAAGCAATACAGATCATGGCCAAACTTTTGCTGTGCACTTACACTACACTTAGATAAATTACATATAGAAATAAGAAAATATATGCAATCAGGTTTTGGTTTACCTGAAACTATTGCCATGTTTTCAAACATAAATGTCTCCCATAATTACACAGCCTACCATTTATATGGGACTATTTCCCATGAAAGTTGGAGTATTTACTTACCATCATTGAACCTAATGGCAGTCCACTATCGCAGTATTTTGATTCTCTACAAAACAAGTAACTACAAGACAACAAAGTTTCAGGGAGACAAAGCTTCTCTGCCTGCCATTGGTGTGTCTGTGCTGCCCAGCCCTGAGAAATAAGGATGTCTGGTGATTCACTGGATGTCAACTTCTGGGCCGCTGCCACCCCACCTACCTGTGCTACCAAAAACACCCCTGAGATTTCCTCTCCAGGATTTCCCAAAAGCATCACATCTGTCACACAGCATTTCCCTGTCTTAGGTCCACTCTGTGCACAATTAAGAGCACGATTAAGACACAGAGAACAGACAGAGGATGCAAACTTCTCATGGATTTCTTCTAACTATACCCAAGTCTGTCCCTACCCTTGAGCAGAACTGTGACTCCAGGAGAAAGAGTGAGAGTAACACAAGTAACACAAGTGTTGGCTTCAAAATCTGGGTAAAAGAGTTTTATGGAGAACATGGATGTCCAAAAATCTGTTTTCAAGCCTGTGACAAGGATGAGTCCCTCTTGATCCTCATCAAGAGATTTTAAGATGTGTTTTAAATGCTTGTAAATAACTTCATTAATAAAACTCTTAAATCCAGTACATTTATACTTCCAAATTATACCAGAACAAACATCCATAAACACTTCAGGCTCAAGTTTTCCCTCTCTACATGCCATGTACATGTGCATTTCCTCTCTGAGAAGTCCAGCACATTGCCTTTCATTATCTCATCTACAGTAACAAAATCTGTGTAAAACCAGAGTGACCTGGTGGTCAAAGGTTCAGGCTTCCCTTCCAGATACTGTGAAGAAGTGGCTTTAAAATTCCAAGTGTTTATACACATATGCTGGGAAAGCCTGCCTATTTATCTGGATTTGCTTTGTTTTTTATGGGTTTTTTTGGGTTTTTTGTTTGTTTGGGTTTTTTTTTTACATCAAGCAATGGCTGCCATTACTGTAAAAATCATGGCATATAAGGAGGTTTTCCAAAACAGCTAGAAGAATGAGTCAATAAAATCCACTAATGTCAAAAGGAGTAAGACATACAAGAGTGTCATGAAAATGTCTGAAATTATATAACAAAAGGAAACATGTTATTTTAGGAATAAAAACATCCCACTCCAATTTTTAAATATACTGCTGTCTTCAACCAAGTTTCACAGTTATAACAACACATCAAGACTAATAAAACACACCCCCAAATCTAATGTATCCAATGCACAGCTTACATGAGTAAATCCTATAGTACAACAAAAGCATTTGTCTTGAGAATTTGTTGATCCTTCCCTGCTGTAACTTTTGCAGGTTTCAGGCCACACATCTAACATATTTGTAAACTGTAAATTCAAACTCACAACTGGCTTGGTTTAATCTGTTATTTTAAAAGATTAATGAGTCTAAAACAGCTTGTAAGAACAGGGAAATGCAAATCTTCTGTTACAACAGAAGCAAAACCCAGGCCTGAAAACTTTTGTTGGGCGTGGGTGATTTATTCTAGATAAGCCAAAGAAGTCTTTCCAATGAATCCCTTGATACAGCTAAATATTACTGCACAAGCTACAATAATCTGTGCATTACTGTCCCCTCACTTGGCTCCCAAGGCTCACATTGCTATTCAACTCTGCCACTAGGCATGCTAGTAAGAGTCCAGAAAATGATCATTACCCTTAGGGACCACATTCAAAAGCTGCCCTTCCCATTAAAGAGGCTCCTTTATAGCCCAGGTTAGTTCACATCTGAAAGGAAACCTTATGCCATTTGCCAGAGTCCTGAGACTTCCAAAATAGCATTATTTGATTAACAACCTTTACTTTTTATTGCTGCTGATTCTTGAATCCAGTGTAAATAAAGTAAAACATCAACAGTGTAATTCTAAAAGTAAAGCAATTAAAGGAACAACTGCTATCTGTTCTGAGAAAGACTGGAATTCTAAATATACTTTAAATAGCCAAACAAATATCAACAGAGGAAAGCTGCCAACTTAGATTCTATAAATATGGCCCTGGCAAGGCCAACCTTTGATGTGCTCTCTCTAATCCAGCCAGCTCCCCACCAAAAACAGCACAAAAAAAAATTAACATTAAAACCCTGGACATGATAGCCAAAAGCACTCTCAAAGAAGCAACATACTCAACCCCCATCTACTTGTTAGCATCCATGAGACATAACAAGTCAGGTTACACCATCTCCTAAGCTGTAAATCACTTGCATTTGTGAGACAAGTTCTACATGGGCATTTTTTTTCCAAGACAAATGTAACCCAAATAAGTTGCAGGCATCTTAAAAGTTGCAGGCATCTTATTCTTTATTATAAAATTACAGTTACTTCCCCCTTGTAATTCTCAGCCTTTTGATTCTGACACTGGCAAATTTCTACTTCTGCACAGCCAGTACAGGACTGTGACATCACAAATACATGCCCAAAATTTTTTTTAAAAAATAGTATTGGTGCTTAAACTTAAAAAGCTTTGGAAATTCACTATTACTCCCCAAAATACCTCTTGTTACCGAAATAATCAAATTAAATGCAATCTGAAATCCAAGCAGCCAGAGATCAGTATTTTTATTTAGAAAACTACTAAAAGTCAGGTTTGCAATACTCATTTATACATGAATGAAGCAGCATAAGCATCACGCAGGTGACTAATGATTACTGAGCACATGAGCCTGGCCAAGCAGGTGATTCAGCTGTTGTCATCTATCATCCTTTGTCTCCCTGATAAAAACAACATGATTTCATCTTTCATCTCTCATAGCCTCCCCTTAAGTTAATCACATGTAATCCAAATGCAGACCATAAAACACAACTGACAAAAACTGAAATCAACGCTCAGATCTCTCTCCAAGTAAAATATGCTGTTAAGAACACCTTGTCTCTTTCCAATCAGCTTTTCTTCTGAAGCACAGGCAAAATGTACTAGATGACAAATGTTAGAGAAATAACAAGTAAAGGTGCTTTATGGGGAAGGCCTGTATTAGGTTGTCTCAGGCAAACAAGCTGCCATGCCAAGACAGTAAAATTTCTAAAATCATGTCCAGAAAACATAGTTTATTCACTTAGAGGTGAAGCAAAAAATTTATTACTGATAGAGTCTGTTTATGCATCTAGAATATTTTGCTGTTTTCATGAAATCTACATGTAAACAAACCTGCTACTGTAGAGGGGCACAGGACAATGACCTTTGTTACCAACTCAGCAACGCCATGTCCAACCTTCCACAGGACAGACCCTTGGCTTGTTCTGTAATCAATTCTCCCCTCGTTTGTCAAATCCTTCCCTGTCCTCACTTCTGCCTTGGGTCGCTTCATGAACTTCCTAGGCTTCTCTTTCTTAATGCTTTCTTCTCTTAAACCATTGAGAACATGCACAACATAGAAAAAAAACAACCTTCTCATTTACAAAAGGGATCTTTTTTTCTGCATTCTTAAGCCATTTCTTCAAGAAGCCACATATCCTCTGAGGTATGAGACCAAGCTCAGCAGGAAGTCACACCAGAAAGCAGAACCTGTTGTTATCTAGGGCTGTGCAAAACCCAAAGATGAACTTCCTATGATACTTGTCCTGAATTAAATCCCACAGGGCACAGAAGCAGATACAACCTCTAGGGCAATCACTTCCATCTGAATGACCATCCAAACTGCATTCCTTACTGTAAAACTCACCCTAATAACTCCCTTCTGTTTCTGGTTTCTGCATCTAAACAACATCCTAGCCCCCATCACAGGTTAGGAATTCTGCTGCTGGGCTTTACTGAACTATGCTGGTAAACCTCAGAAGCAGGATGCTAGGCTTGAATTCATTCTATGCCAGTGCCTAACGAAAACTGTATTCCCTGGCTTTTGATAGCACTGAGCTGTAATGCTCCTAATGAGCGCTGTCTCACTGGGCTCATTACCTCCTCAACTGCTCAAGTTTTTAAGTCCAGTCTGCAGGAGAAGAGCTCGTGCCACAAGCAAAACCAGAACTACTTATGGAACGTGGGCTGAACTTGGGAGCAGGGGAACCGAGAGCCAGAGTACCTGAGACACAGAAAGCACCATCAAGGCAGAGTCTCAATGACCAAGGTTAAAGAGCCCCATGAGGCTCTAACACTTCCAAAAGCGTTCAACAATTGAGACATGAGATTTCCGCATGGGACTTCAGGGGAACTGAGCTGGAAACATCTCAATGATCGGATGCTGTGCTCACTGTGAAGAGTTGTTTTAATTCACTTGGAGGTCTGCAGACAATATCAGGGACACACCAGTGAACACAGGACTACTACCAAGCTGCCTTTGTAAAGGGGTATTTAGTTCCTAGTACCTGCCTGAAGCTGAGTGAATGGCCTGATCAAGTGATGCAATGATAATATTGCACATAAAAGAATCAAAGATAAACATTACTAAGCTGATTTTAGTTAGTTTATCTATTTGGACTTTTTGATCACACCATAAATAAACCACTTAAAATTTTGGTAAAGACTTTCATACACCAAAAAACACACAACTGGATCTGGAAGTCCTATTTTACCATAATTTCTCTTCCAAATAATTTTCTAATAAAGAAATTGAAATTACCATAATCATCTCAGCATTCACTTTACATATATTTTAGCTTTGCACGTTTATCTCCATATAATTTTGCACATGTCACTAAAAAAACACCATGACAATCTGGTTTTGAATCGGGAACTGAACCTAGATCACGGACTCCATTCTTCCATTTAACTAATGCTTTATTTTGATTCAAAAACCTTAAGTTTTGTTCTGTTGTGCACATGCTGTCAGCACAAGCTCTCATAACAAGAAAACATCTATCAGGACCATAGGGATTTTACTATTATCCACACTCCCTTGCTAATGTATGGTCAATACTATGACAAAAAAATCTCTCAATAAATATGCAGTGGGGGGATAAATTGCCAGAAAGTTGGGACTGCAAGCTGTCACAACAATTAGAGACAAGGGAGGACTGGAGGTGGTCTCGGAGGATAACGCAGCCATTTGGGAATTGATTTCCTCAGCGGTTACTCTTCAGAGCTTTTTGTTACAGGATCAGCCCATTTGTTGAGAAATACCATTTGTCAGCTCTTTCCTACATTTACATGCATTATTTCTGCCTCTCCTTACCCAGACTCCTCTTCTCTTTTGTAAGGTTGTCTCTATAAAAATGTACTTACTGTACCTTTTCTCTATGGACATACAGATTGCTATTTATCCAATTGTGGAAAGGCCAAAAGTTAAAGCTTTTAGAGAAACTAAAAAACAGGACAATATGCAAGAAATCCCCCACTTCTCTGTTCTCATATTCAGGTCTTGTTAAGGGGAAAGAAGGCAGCAAAGACAACAGAGAACAGAAATTTATCTCTGAGAAATGAAGATGACAGAAGATGCACAATGAGAAGCAGATAAAATGAGCACTTCCTCTGTCTCTCTCTCCCTACTAATTACAAGTAGGAATATTCTACGGGGCACAACAGTACAGTTTCAGCTTTCCCCAGTGATATTCCACAGAAAATCACTGCATGCCTTCCTACTTTTCTCAAAAACCGAATTTTCAGTCCTCTCCGTAGCAGCTTGCTTCAAGGCTTTCAGGCAGCACGTGTAAGCAGAAATAAATCCTCTTGCAGGAAAAGTTTGCTTTGCCCTGCAGATATCAGAGTTGGTCAAAACTCTTCTGACAGAACAGCTTTAGGGAAGCAACTGCCAATTGGAAATAATTCTATCAGGCCAGACAAAGACAGTGGTTGTGCCAAAGTTCCCATCACCTTTACTGGAACCCAGCCCAGTTGCTTGTCTGCTCATCTTCCACCTCCTCAGCCATATTTTCAGGCCCATGATGAAAATAAAAAGCAAAAACAAAGTCAAATTAAACAAAGTTGAGGATAAAAATTAAAGAATGGTTCAAAAGCCTATGTAAATGAATGCTAAGAATGGCATTGGCTCAGAACTGATAGAGAAGGCTATTTTACTATGGTTTTTTTACTGTCGCAGACCCTTGTTTTTCACATTTTGGAATTCTGACTAAAAGGAAAATTCCCCACTCCGCCAGCCACTGCTGTTCATAAAACCATACCAGCCCCCTTGGCCTTAGCTGTTCTGCTTGTTGGCTGGCACAACTCAAGTACTGAGACTGTGTCCTCAGCTGCTCACAGACGACAGAGGTGTCTGAGCAAAGCTTCCTATCACAACCTGCAGGATCACTTCCTCCATGATTCATCTTGAAAACTGCAGGAAGCACCATTCTAAAGCATGTCCACATTGGGACTTCTTCCAATGGCAGCAAAGAATGGTCACAGGGGGTTAATACTGCTCTTGGTCATGCTAAATGCCAAACAAGCACTCAACTAGGGAACACAAGAACACAACTGTACAAGATCACATCAGTGCTTGTGCTCTTACACAAAAGCTTGGAGGATCCTGGACTCAACAGTTCTGATTCAGCTCATTCATCCTTCACATATTTATTTCTGCCCTAAATTAATCTTCTTTGCTTTTTCCTGTTTTCATCTTTTTCTACATTTTTGTAGAACAATCGTGCCTCATTTCTTCTTTAGTATAATTGCAACAACATTACGGCTATGTCACAAGCAACTACGGAAAACACAAATCAAAGTCAGATCTAAAGTAAAAAACTAAGAAGCCCTAACCCATGCTGGGCCAAATACCACTGATATTAATTAAAATCTCTGTGTTTGACCTACAGTGCTCTGTGCTTCTTGGAGGGTTTTTTTGCAGCTTTTCCAGCTCATTTGCTGCTGACTGAATGCACAGCATGCCAACCACCCCTCCGCTGCAGCACTCATCACTTTCTCATCAGCTGCCATTAAACGACTGGTATGCAGCGGATTGGGCATCTCTCAGTGTTTAGTTTATTCAACTCTTCCACTTCTGCTTTAAACCACGTGTTTTCCAAATGCACCATATACTCCCCTGTTTCACTGTGGTTACCATTCATTAAAATACAGCACTTGGGTTTTGTTAACATGACAGCCTTGAGGTTCTACATTACTGTTTTTGATCCATGACCTTATTATTTAGTGCCTGATCTCAAACTCAGCTTTGCTACAAGAAACAAGCAGCCTGAAATGTCAGTAATTTGCAAAGTGAACAAAGCATCAGATTCATCAAGTACAACACATGCAAAACTGTGGTATTTAGGCGTGTGAACTAAATAGCAACCATAGAAGACAAATGTAATTTACTAATCCATCTCAAAAGTAGCAGTCTAGAACAACACTCCAAAGCCCTCTCCCTACCATCCTCCAGTATTTGTATGGTCTTAATCCCTCTTCCCTTGATCTGCCTCCATCTGTCTCATTGGCTTCCATGTCCTACCTACACTTCAGAGTTAGACCAGACTAATCTCATTTGTCAGCCAGTTGAATTCCTGCTGCCCGTGTCAGTGGGCTGTGTTCCCCTTGAGCTGTGTTCCATATGCTGCAAAGGAATACTGTCAATAACAGCACTGCCTGCAGGCAGAGCTGTCCAGGGGCTGGAAGAGAGCCTTGCTGGGGTAGCTGCAGTCTTTTCCTTACATGCTCCCCACTCCTGCCTGTTCTGTGCTGCACTGCCTGCAGCTCATTCAGGGTAGGACTCTTCTCTTTCCAGCAGCAATCTCAACTACACAGATGTCCTTTAACTTCAGAGAGAAACACACATTGCTAAAAGACCGTTTCTTTAGACCAGAGGAAGAAAATAATTTGGATAAATTGTATCCCAGAAGAATCTAGTCCTTCCTCCCAAACACAAAGCTCATAATTACTGCTCTTTATCTACGCAATTAAAAGTTACTAGAGATGTGAAGATGAAACTGAATTCTATCCCTGGCTTCTCATGAACAAAAAACCTGGAAATCTTCATGTGTTTTGGTATAAAATGCTCTAGGTTCTGTTTTGGATGGAACACATCTAATAAGCACAATCCATATGTTTCAATTAGGCTGTGACAGAACAGTTTTCTTAGGGAAGAACAAAATTTTTGAAATTCTGATTGAATAAAAATACACATTGCCATGTTTGAAAGCTTTCTTTTAATTGAACTCAGATAAAAACTAAGAAAAGATAAGATATGGAACTGAAGGAGATTAAAAAAAGGCAAGAAAATCTGCACCACACTGCAAAAAACAACCACATCCAAAACACACCAACCAACAATGGACCACTTAAGTGATCAAGAGGATTCATCACAGAGTTCCAACACAAACGTTATTTCTCAATATCTTGTCCCCTAATACTAAGTTCTACACAGGCTGTCAACAGCTTTCACAACTGTAACTTTTAACTCTACCCCAGATTTTACAAAAACACCAGAAATGCCCGGCAACTAGAATCAACAGTAACTACTTTTTCCCATGTTAAATGAAAAAAAAAAAAAAAAAAAAGCCGTAATTATTCAACTATTTAACAAATAGGACAAAAGGTTATCACTTTTAATACCCTTCACTGCGTCTTGCCGATACTTGTTATGCTTGACCCACTTAACTCCTACGGTGGACTGAATGTAAATTATGTTTCACTTGCATAGTTATAGCTCCATTTGTGACAGAAACGTATTCTTCCTAAAGTAAAATATATCCTGAAAATAATGGGAAGTTTTCTAAAACTCTGAAGAAACAGCAGCAACTCAATGATTCTGAAACGACCAGAATATCACCTATTTATAGCCTGAAAGACTAAGAATGCTTTTCAGGTATGTAACACAATTTGGAGAGGTCTTGTTACTTTTCATTAAATTATTCATCATTTTTGTGGTGGACTGATCTATCAATTGCTAAAAATTAACGAGCAACAACAGAACTAACTCTACACCAATTTACCATTACTTGCTTGGCTTATCCACCCAAGTACTGCTAAGGAGGTAAATGCTTTACACTCTATTAAGAACACCCATTGCAGGGCCACTGATGGAACGAAGCAAAGAGTTAGGCCTACTGAAACCAAAAAATGTACAGAAAACACAGAAGCAGCACAACACACAACAGCCAAAAGACCCAGCTCAAAACCATGTCTTACTATGGAAAAATTCAAGACTTGATTAGCAGTAATACTGTATTTTCTTGTGTACTAAGATCTGTATGGATGACAGCTACTCTAAGAAAAAAAAACAGAATAATTGCAGCAAATTACTGAAAGCAAGAGAACTGATCCAATTTGGGCAGTATGGAAACTGAGCTACCTAGCTGCACCTCAAATAGATTAAAAAAGAACATTTCATGAGGCTGAGAAGTCTGTACAGTGAAAAATCAGTCTCCACTCAAAACTTTTGAAATCAATCCCAATTAGTTTAAATTACACTTGATGTAATTCCTCTTTCCTACACCTCTTCAAATTAACTTCTGTATTTTACTAAATTACATACAGATACTGCACTCTGCATATTAATCACTTCATACAATGAGCTGTCTGCATTAATTTTATTTAACCAGATTAATACTAATAGTCTGTTTTGACAATTTAAAAAGCTTCTGAAAGACAGAAAATACAATACATTAAATGTATTAGCTAATCCTGGCACCTCCAAACTTCATAAAGACTACTGTTCATTTAAGGCATTTATCCTCAACAACATAACACCACATTATAGCTCATAAGAACCAGTTTTGATTTGCACGAACTGTTGGCTGACTCTCACACCAGCAGCAAGACACCATTCAAGTATTTTTCTGAGAATGCCTACAATTCTTCTCCAAGTTGAACAGTTAAGTGTATTTTAGAAAACACATTAACTTAAAAATGTAAGGATTCAGTGGTCAGTAAGCAGAAAATAATTCATTTGGGCTTTGCCTATGGATGTTCCAATGTTGCAGGGTGTAACTCAAACCCAATACTTACGCAGGTTTGAATTTGCACAACCAGTTCACATCTTCAAGCTTTCAAAGCCAAACTGGGCACTTGAAATACTTTGACAGTAATTATTTGACATGTGCTTTCTCAGTGGCTAATCAATCAACTGAGTATCACTTTTGGCAGAATTGTGACACAGGATATGGACCAGTGGTCTCCTCATGCAGGAGTTTCTTAAAAGATCTTACAAAACAAAGGCAGATTGGTGAAAAACGGACATCTATGTGCAGATATGACTCCCGTTAGCATCAGCTGCAACTCCATTTATTTTTAAAGGATGATGATTCTGTACAGTCATTACACAATCTTTAACTGCACTTTGTTAGATTTTAGAAAGGGCTATTAATACTATAGTAAAGGTATCTGCAATGGCAGATCAGGCTCAATGAACCTGAAACTCAAATTTTTGGAATGGGTATCAAAGATGTCACAAAAAAGCCTGGTGTCTACTAACATTTCATCTTCACCTATTTAAGTAAGACCTAATCTTTACAGATGAGTCCCTCTGATCTCCTGTTTAGCAAAAGGCCAAAGTTTTCAGGACTTCACTTCTCTAGTTCACTCAAGTACATGGAGAAATGTCAATGGAAAAAACCCCCAAAACTCCATGTTTATTTTCATCTACTGATAACCTGAGCAACAGATTATGCACATTTAAAATGGTACTCATCTTGGACTTGAGTCAATTTATCTGTGTTTCAGAGACTGTGCCATCTGACCATCTCCTTAAATCCTGCACTCCCAGCATCATGGCAGACAACACATTACTGGCAATCACATCTGTCTACTGGAGAGAACCAGAAGTTACTTGACTTCCCTCAGTCTGGCTTGGGGGCAGCTTATTTAACTTTCCCTCTGAACCAAAAGCAAGTATTATAAGTTGAGGAGGACTGCAATTTTCCAGTCTCCATCCTTTTGAATCAGGTCAGAAATCAAGTTTCAGGTGCTCACAGGATTGTTAACATGTGAGAAATAAAGGGCCTCTCTCCAACAATACTCCCTGGTTTAGCTTTTTTATGTTGTAGGAAAGCACAGAAGGATTTTTCACACTTATGAACATTTATTAGTTATCACAGAAAAGCATCATGGCTGCATTACAAGAAGAGTGGCAACAAATTGCAAGATTTTCAGAACAGAATGCTCTGTTTAAAAACAGCACTCCTATTATTGGTTGAACTGCATTTAATCTTATTTAAATGTTCTCCTAATCAAAAGCTATAAAGTGTCTAAAATAGGTGTTATGGAAAAACTAGTAAAAGTTGAATGCATATACAAATTCATTAACTTCTAACCTCACAGCCAATACCACAATGAACAACATTAATCTATAATTGCTCACCCCCTTATTATTGCCAGTTAATTTAAGTTCAACACTGTTTTCTTGGTGCTCGTGGCTGAACAAATCTTCTTCCACCAACTTGGCTCTTATCTAAGTTTTTAGCCATTACAGCACTGTACTTGGCTGAGACCAGACCATGGAGGCAGCTGCTTGCTGAAGGAGTCCCTGTTTGTTGGTTTCTTACTGTGCTTGCAGTTACACATCCTCAGATACACCTGATTCCTTCCTAGAAACTAAAACAGCCTTGGAGAAAGCCTAAATGACTCTCCACCTAAATTGTCTCACAGAGTCTGCTGCTTAACTGGAATAGCACAGGGTGTGACTCACACTCTCAACTATTTCTCTCCTGATGAGTCTCACCTGGAAGGAATTGTTGTGGATTAAAAACAACTGAATGAAAAGTCTCCCAACCTGCCTTCACAGCAGCTGACTTGGGACTCAGTAGCAATCTTTCTGACAAAGCTGTGAGAAGCAAAGGTCTTAAGGGGTCTTCCCAGGAGACTCAATTCAAACTTTAATCTTTGGCTCTGATACTTTGAGGCTGCCGGCTATCTTAAAGCACATAAGAAACACAAATACCATTGTTTGCTTGCTGTAGTAGATAAACCGTGGGGTAATTTGGCTTGCTCTAAGGAGAAAATCCAAACTTAAAGTAGATCAGGATAGCAAATACAAGGAAAGCATCAGTGAAGGTCTTAAAACACTTGTATTTTTAACCTATGACACTCAACAGAAGACATATAAACTTGATGTGCAGGAGCTAATGTTGCACAAATTTCTACAACAGCCCAGTTTCAAAAATACCTGGAAATGAAATTTCATCATGGTCATGGTAATTATGAAAGAACAATTTAAGAACATGACCCTGTTTAAACAGATACATGTAAAGAAAAGAACAAAAGGTAGCCAACAGAAAGCTTATTACTTCGAGGCTGAGGGAATTATTACATCTGAAAGTAAGGAAAGCAGAATAGGCTAGCAAAGAATTTGGACAGCGGGTCAGCAATGATGGAAAGTACAAAGACTTCAAAGAAAAGTACAAAGAGGAAAGGAATGTGAGTCCCCCTAGAGAATGCAGAGGCACCTGTTGCTAGTTAAGCAAGTAAACTATTCCACAGCTGGGAGTCACTCTTGCCTGATAAAACATTACCACCTGTCTCCTCCAAAGAGGGGGAAAAAAGGACAAGGAAAAGCAGCCTGGTGATATGGAAACAAAGGGAAAATTGGGAAGAGTGTGAAATGTGGATGAAGGTACTAAATGGAATGAGAAGTAAAATTTAAAGTTGCAGAGCAGCACTGACAAAAATTCCACTGGGGTTTATGTCCAAGATTGCACATGGTGGAAACACAACAAAACACTTTTCTATACTTTCAAAAAGCCGATCATCTATTGAATAGTACAATTTTCCACACTGATGTAACAACAGCAATTAGGAATAAAAGTAGGAAAATCATCTGTACCCACAAGCAGTAACAGAACATCTGTGCATCAAGCCTTCAAATTACTAAGTTGTTAGTTCTGAGACAACTGGATCATTAAACACTTAGGACACAAAGAATACTATCAGAACCTGGAAGCTTTCAGATGACATCCAAAACCCTGCATGATGCTTTGAGAATGAACACCACTTTTCCTACCAGAAGAAACTATTACCTTGTGGCAAGATTTGTGAACACACCTCAAAGCACATCAATCAGTAGTATTTCATCTACAACAGCTCTTCCTAATGGCAAAATTACTGTGGTCAGGCTAAACAGTAAACACAGCAGCAGAGAAAGGGTCTCAGCAAAGCAGCTTTACAGGAGCCAGCCAGCCAGAAATATATCTTTTCTACACTGAGGTTCTCAGTACAGAGTAGAATATGACCCCCCCCACATCCTGAAAACCTAAACATAGAGCATATTGCAAAACTGCCAGAAGAAATTATTAACTGCAGACCCCCACAGAAATTAGGTATGTGAATATTTATCATCCTTGTATTTCCAAGAAATATCCCAACTTACTCTGCAGTTCATAGCAGAGAGAATATTTGTTACCAGGTATCCTAAGTGTTCAGCAATTAGGTGGCAGCACTTCACTGCAGTTGCTTCCAGCAGATCTGTTCATTCTCTTAACTACCACTTAAAGCCTAAATGATGTCACTCCTCTGCCCGAACAGTGGAATTGTGCCAAAACCGGTTTTCCTAAAATCGCTTCAGGAATAGGTGCATCAGCTTCTCATGAGGTAAAAATTCTAAAAATCAGAGGCACCGCATCACTGAAAATCTACTGTGTCTACACTATCATGATAGAGAGATTTAAAATTACATACTAATCCCATTCCTTCTCTGCCATTAACTGACGGACTTGAGGCAAATTAAATGTTTCTGTTTCTGCCATCTTTTTCATTGACAGGTCAATCTCTGCACAGTACAGAGGAACACTAGCAGATATGGCCACAGCACTTGTAAAGCACATTGATCAATAAAGCAACCTTCGGACTACTTTAGTGGAGAAGCAATTTTTCCCCACAAGCGCTGGACTTAATATTCTGAAAATACAGCGATTCCTTTTCAAAGCATTGGGAATCACAGACCATCCCTGTTTCCATCTCAGACTTTGCTTTATTTCTGGGATCAGTGCATCCCTCTATATGCATCATGCTTCAAAACTGCTCCAGTCTTCCTGAAGGGAGTCAATAACAAAGTGTTCAAGAAATCAAAGCTAGCTGTTATGTCCATAGGCGTTCAAAAGTCAATAAGTAACTCATGTTTTTAAAAGGATTATTGATACAATTAGAACCTCTTTATAGAGATTCTGATGACAGGTTTTGTTTCATTTCTTTTCCTATTGCCTGGCAATGTGACCTGTGTGTTCCCTGGGTGAGTGACATGAAAAACTGTTTTTCCAGTGAAATAAAGTGTCTGATGCTGGCTCTGCAGGCTTCACATCAAGGACTGTAAAAACTTGTTTCAAACCGGTCTTTGCTTCTTAGTGAAATTGATACAGCACTGTCCATTTTACTCTACAGACCACATTTAAAAGATTGCACTGACAGCACAGGGTGTTTCAAACACCCTGAGCACCACGACTGCCACCTAAGTAACAGCTGATTTTGCCTAAAAAATGATCAAGGTTACTCACAAAGAATGAAGAGCAGGAATTTCGAGTATGACCTCGACGATTTTCCTTGTGGCATATTACAGTTGCTAAAATAAAGGTCAGGCTGAAAATACCTATCTATTTCCAAATGGCTAAAACATTACTTCATTCTTCCAAGTAAAACTCATCCATAAAATCTGAGCGCCTCCTTTAAACCAGTCATGTACCTTAGGAACTATTATTGAGGACTACTCTGTGGCCTTTTCAAGTAAGGTTATTCCTCATGTCCCAATTTAAGGGCTTGAGCCCATGTGGAAAAGACATGTACTGTAACAACCCACATCAGCTGAACCCTGGTGCCACCAGAGACTAGATTTGTTTGCTCCTGGCCCTCAAAGGACTTAAAAACAAGCAGAATTTTTGTATTTAAGGAGGGGTTAACTTTTCCTGAAGCTAACTTACCACAAAATACAAGATTGACACAAAGATGAACCAGCTTGGTTTGCTATAACACCTGTTCAGCTCTAAAGCTAGTAAAGGACAACACAAGAGTTAAAACCTGCGCACAATCGCATCAAAGGATTTTCATGTCAGAAATCAGACGAACAATAACGAGTTGGTAACCTCTCAGCTTAAAAATTATAGTAAGCATAATAAAGATATTTCATTATCTTGTTATAAGCAGAAACAATTAAGCCTTTTAGCTAACGGCTTCAATTCTCCATTTGGTTACTGTTCAACCTCCTCAACTTTCTGAGCTTAAGTCATACCCCATTACACAACAAGAGGAGAGGTACAGCTGGGACCTGCAGGTGGAAGACAAAATCAAGCCCTCTTTCATTTTGAAAAGAAAGTACAAGCTGTGGCCTGTGAAAAACATGTTCTTTCAGTATTCTGCTAGCAAATATCCATATACCTTCAATTCAGAAGTTGACATTGAACTGGCTGTTCAAGCCTTGTGTCAGCTTTTAACAACCCCAAGCAGGAATCGGGCCATAACACGCAGTCTTGAGGAGAAATAAAATACATCATGTTCCAAAAACTCCAGGCAGTAACTTATCAATAAAAACTGAAGACTGTCCAATTCTATCAACTCCAGCAAAATACAGCAAAGAGCATGTTCCAAATGATTAAGAACTCAGCACAGAACACTAGCACATAGCAGCAGAGATGCACAAACCCCCATGCTTGTAAGCATATCCAGAAACTCAAGATCCTAAAAAGCAACCTCAAAGGAAAGAGACCAGCAAGCAGATACCTCCACAACAAACTGCACGGACTTCCCTCATTCAGACAAGAGCATTTCAAACCACACAGTCTAAAGCAGTGTCAGCCATGCATTCCACAGCTGCAGGGCACAGGTGGGCCTCTAACGCACACTGAACATGGAGCTGCTCATTAGGAACAGGCACTGCAATGTGGCACCAGCAGCTTGTGTGAGAATTTCAGTCTCCTTGGTGCCAGATGCTTGCTTAATGACTTGCTCTAAGTTTCTTGCTTACAGGTGGGTAGGGAAGCTATATTTGGGAAGGCTGTAATTCCAGAGTAACATGTGGCACTTCTTCAATGAATTTGCTCAAAAACCTTTTTTGCTGATGCTCACCCTGGATTTATGGACTGAGCATTCATGATCTAAAATACTAGGAAAATAAACCAGATCATGACTGCCCAGCTCTCCCTTTTTTATATGCAATATGTAACATGTGTGTGTCTATACAGTATACTCTAAGCTGACAGTAGTGCAGTCACAGTATGCATCAGTACATTACACATCATTACATACACACTGTGCAGTTCCTACATATGCACGGCAAATCTCCCAAGCAGCTTCTGTTTGCTTTCAAATGGGAGCTGAAAGCTGAGGCAGCTGGCTGCAACAACACCCTCTGGTCTAGTGATCATTCCCTTTGGGTCACCCCCCCACCTGCTTTTGGCACAGATGCATCCCTGCCTGGTGCCTCCTCAAGACCAGGTGACCGCACCTTGATGCTGTGCTGCAATGGGAAGTGGCTACACGTGCTCTGCTTTTTGCCAACACTCAAGCAAGACTCACACCGGCACAAATTTGAGTCATTCTCTACAGCTTTTCCCTGAACTCCTGAACTCCTTTCATCGGCAGACTTTGATGTCACTCTTTTTAAAAATTAACGCTCTGAGCAAAAAGACCTCGGCAGGGAATAAAACTAATTCCAAGGTTCTCCCGTGCTCATTAGCTTCTTTCTAAATGTTTCCCATTATCTTGTGATTTTGCTAAGTACAAACCCTAACACTGCATATAATTATACCATCCTTTGCCTACTAATAGGATTATAATTATTATGAAGAACTAAACCATGGACTATCAGTTAGACAATGGCCAAGAGAAACAAAACAGACTCTTCTTTCTTTTACACTTAAAAAGAGACAAGCACCATGGACAATGGAACCAACTACAGGCTTTAAAACCCTTTCTGTACGAACATATATGGGGCCAGACACCCCATGAAAATCCAAGTTGTTCCACAACACTGTTATACACACTAAACAGTTTTTCTGGCCAAAACATCTCCCAGCTTCCATTAATCAAACAACTGAGGCTCACACAAGCTTGAGTATGAGGCTTTTCTGCCCTGAATTCAAAAGCAGCCAGCGAGCTCCGGCATTAACTAGCCAATGACACAAGGCACCCAGTAAATAACAAGCCTCTGCTTAGGAGTATGTGACACTGAGAATTGATGTCATCTGACACACCCCCCCACCCAGTTGCCTGTAAGATGCTGCTTTGATTTCACAACTAACACCTGCCAATATTTCAATAGTTTGTCATTTAGACTATCTTTCAATGAAAAAAACAGGAATTAGAACTACTACGTGTTTTCCTGAACAAAACGACAATTTTCAAGACTTGATACCAGTGAAACTTAGAAAGCATTTCCTGTTTAGGTTTCCACACGTGCAATCTCTCCATGTTTAACTACATTCTTTCAGAAACAACCCCTATTTCACAACAGCCCCCTTGTTCCAAAATAACCTCCTTAAACACAGTATGGTTATTCTGAGTCACAAAGACAAAAAGATAAAACCATTCACTGCTTAAAGGCAGTGATAGCAGTGCAGGGTTAAAACTCAGCAAAATACTCCTTTCAGTCATCTCTGCCAAAACTGATCCTTCTGCTCAACTGCCCACGTGACAAAAAATGTGGTGAACAATTTATTATAACAGCGACCAGTGAACAACTCACTGCTAATGTCCTCTCTGCTGCAGTTACCTCTAAGTCTTGGAATCTGGTATTTGCACGGCCCCAAAAATCCAACAAGTAAAGGCACTTTGCAGCTTAGTGGTCAGGTCCACATTTTGCTGTTTTTCTGGTGAAGAACAGCCAAGGTTATGCAAGGAGCACATCCCAGTCCTCCTGCTCTTCTACAGTGTACCAGCACCTCCTACAGCAAGCCATCTACACAGAGGAACGCAACATGACACAAATGAGTCCTTTGGGCTGGATTTACTTCTGGCCCATATTAAGCTCTGTACCAAGACAGTTCCAAAATCATAATTGTTACCTGTGAGGCTCACGGAACAGGATATGAATTCTGGCTGGCCAGAGTAACCCAGCTAAGCTTGCTTTCCACCTACAAGGCCTCCCTCCCTGCTTCCCACCCGCTCCAAAAAACTGGCCTGCAGAGACACTTCAAGTTAAGTTCAGAGCACGCAGACACAACTTTCTCTGGTTGTGAGGAACTCTGCATGCAGGGCTCTCTGCCATCTCATCTGAAATGAGACTCAGGAAGGCACAGAACAACATCGAGATGCGGGCCCTGTTGCTAAGGGCTGACAGCTCCATCAGAGCTCTGAACCTCATGGTCATTAGCCCAGCAGGTGCTTGAGATTTTTAACCCAGGTCCCTGCAGCTACAGCTTGAAGAAATTCATGTCCAAATGCCACTTGTCTAAAACTAACTGAAAAAAACCAAGTTGGGTGAAACTGCGTTGCGTTTGCTGAGAATAAACTTATTGCTAATAAGAGATTTGGGTAAACAAATATTTCTCTCTTGTACAGATAATCAATTCCCCACAGATATACTAAAACTCCAAACTGACAAATAGACCCCAAGCCAGCAACAGCTGACTATGTTGCACAAATAAGAACAATACGATCAGTAGCTTCCAGCACATTAGTTTGTGCCGCCATCAGCCATCTCAGACAACTCACAGGTAATGGTCACTGAGAGCCATTGGAGGTGAGTTTTTGTCACAGCTTGGCTTCTCCCTCTATGCAGAAAACATGTGACTACATTGAACTTCATTTCTACATCCATTACTAAACCCACCAAAGCACAAAGGATTTTCTTCTAGTAGAGCATTCTCCAAGCCATCCCGATGAAACTCTAGGCTAACACAGAACTTGCATCTTGAGCTTCATTGTAAGACTTAGCTGTAAGCACACAAACACTCCAAATAACATGATTTTTATTTGCTCTTTTTTGATACTCCTACAGTCTCAATTGAATCACTAATTACTTCAAGATTAAGTACTCTTGAAGGCTAAACTAATAAAAAGGAATTGGTCACTGGGCAGATGCAAGAGCTAAGCCCCAGAGAACAGGCAGAGAGGCAGTTTGACAGTAAGAGTTAAACAGGGATGAGGAATAACCTAGAAGGAGACTCCAGGCCATACACTTGGAAACACATCACAAAGCATGAGCAACCTCATACCCCAAGGACCCAGGGAATGAAGGTGACCAAGCCTACTGCACACATGCTAATGCCATCTGATAACCTGTAACAACTGAAAACCCACTGAAAAGCTCATTTGCTTCTTGTGTGCAGCTGAGCAGCTGGCCCAGACAGGCATTACCAGCTTCTTGCATGAGATCACTGAACTGCCATTAGCTCTGAGAGTAGCTGCAGCTGCACTCCACTCTGATACACAGACGTAACACCTCTGTGGTTGCCTGGTGACTTTTCAAGGAATGAACACTTGTCCTCATACTCAGCACAGTATGGAAGTGCACTAGCACGCTTGCTAAAAACGCAGATGTTTGAGTAAGAACAAAGATCAGTAAGACTTGAGGAATACCCGTGTTTGACATACAGCCATGTATTTTTTGCTTGCATACACGTATCCTGACAAGTATGGTAACACACAACTAACCAGAGTATTAGAAGTTACATTCTGCTGTTTAAGAGGTTGCTTTAATAAAATTAATTCCCTCCTCACATTTGCAATATGGCTGGACTGGAACAAGCAATATCTGTCTCTAAGACAGCATCCTGGAAGACAGGAGAGAGCTTCTCTGTGTCTCTCAAGATCCATCTCAGATAGAAATATGACATGCAAACATAAACCATCCTTAAACAAAGGACTCTGCCACATCCAACACTTAGTGGAAAAGGACAGCTTTAGCAATTAATAGAATCCAAATCCCATACTCAGAGGAGCAACTGTTATAGAAGAGACAACATGGCCTTCCACCTGCTACCTCTGTGCTGCCTCTGTACGGTCACAGTGACAGAACGCCCACAGCTGTGACGGATGCTGGCACAGACACTGCCTTCATCACATCAGCAGAGATGGCACACACAGCTGATACCTGATCCACTGTAAACTCTGGTGCACAACTACCAGGCAACAAACTCTCTTGGCTGTATCAAGCATCACTGGCAATTAAGAGCAGTAAAAACTTGTTTATCTTTGCTTCACAGTCATAGGACAAAGCTATTCAGCACATCCATGGAAAATAATGAGGCGCTCAGCTAGGAGCTTATCACTGTGATGAGACTCACCAAGAAGGAAACTAACAAGTATTTGAGTACAGCGACTCTGAAGGAGAGAAGGGGAGCTGTGCTCATCTACATCCACTGCTCACACCCATCCTTAGACAATCTGCTTGTGATCAGCAGCGTCCTTCAAGCTTCTAAAGGGACACCTCCACTACAGAGATCCTGAACAGAGTTTGGGCAGACTTGGGCAAGAAGAAAACACAGCACCAAACTTCAGAAGAAACACACTTAGATCTGTTATAGGTTGACACGACAACCCATGACAATATCAAATACAGAAATGCACACAGAAGACAGATTCAGTAGAATTACTCTTCAAGGCAGAGTTTGTCCTCTGTTTAAAAGTGAGCCGCCTCTGAGGTAATTTGCTGTCACCTCAAGCCCACTGCATAGCCACTCCTATTGTGCCTACAAAGAATGATTTTAAGAGAACAACAGAAAGTCACCTCACTCAGCAGTGCACTCACAAGCTTAAAAGAATTCTTAAGTCTTTTTACTGTAATAAGTAGAATATATGCTGCTGTAATTGCTGGGCTGCTCATTTTAGTCCCCTGCAGGCATTTACTCCAAAGCCATCAATTCCAATCAGTTTATAGAAACTCTGTGGTCTGGGACATAGAAACAGCATCCTCTTCCTAGTTTTCATTTTCTAATAAACAGCAAAATAATTAATATCTGATAAACAGAAAAAGGAAAACAAATTCTATTTTCTATCTTCTTTGTTCCAAACCAATTAACACCATTACACAAACTGCACCTGTTAAGGTCTGCAAATACACATGAACATGATACAAAGTGATGTATTTACCACATAACCACCATCATGCAAAACTAAACCAGTTTGCAAAAGCTATCTATCAAATAACTCCACTCTGGCAAAAAATACCCCTGTAAGCCTTTCTCTCTAAAAAAAAAAAAAAAAAAAAAAAAAAAAAAAAAAAAAAAAAAAAAAAAAAAAAAAAAAAAAAAATCTAACACTAAACCCCAAAATAAAAAGTACTGGCTTCACATAAAATTCCCCCCAGCCCTTGCCCATTTTTTTCATTTGAGGAACACAAACCAAAAGCCACAGACCCCCTAATTTCATTCAGAGGATCACCAGTAACCGCTGCTAGCATTTCAGCCTGCTCAATTTGCGTTTCACCATCTAGCTTGGTTTTCTGTTTTATTTCTCACATGTTTCAGGGCACAAGGAACACCCTTTTTACCTGCCTACACCAGTGACATGGAAGACAACTGGATTGATTACAAGAACCAGAGACTACAAAACACTGACAAGGCCACAGAAGACCACGTGGTATTTACTGCTGACAAGAATGACTTTCATGTCCCTCTGCCACCTTCCTCCCAAATTTCTTTCCACCAAGGCCATTAATCAATATCTGTCACTGACACGGCAGAAGCTGTCACCCCTCTTGGTTGTTGCACTGCTGCAGCAATCACCCAGGGTAGCTTCACCCAGAACTGACACCTGAGCTGAACTCAGGGAACGCTACAGCAGTTGTCAGTGCAGAGAGGATTGAGACACACCTGCTTTGCAACACCCTCCCCTTCACACTCAGGAAGACACTTCCAGTGATCCATTACAAATAGGGGAGGATTTTCAAATTTTAGTTCCCTGTCGCTTCAAGACATTTTCATTCCTTTCAAAACCCCCTTATTTCTCTCTCCGAGAATGATTCACTGGGTCAGAAGAGGTGCTTGAAGATCAGTCAAGCTCTATGTCGTGATTATTTCCTACAGCACCTGGCATACAAAATCTCAGGTTTGTTTACTGATACCACGATTCTCCAAGCATTTCTATGACTCCATTTCTTCCACAGGGTCATAAATTTAACAGAACATCATGACCATCTTCCTCTTTGGAAGACTGAGCAAAAACATACCGGTGACTTGCTACAATTGCAAGACTACTGCTACAATTGCAAGACTTGCTACAATTGCAAGACTACAATTGCAAGACTACAATTGCAAGACTACTGATGCAATTGTAGCAAGGTGACTTGCTACAATTGCATCAGACAATTATGGCATTCTCTGCAATAAAAATGGAATTGAATTAATTTCAAAGTTATGTCTTAATACCAAGTCAGCTTCCCTCACCTGCTGTTCTTACTCCTGAGCTCAATGACACAAACTAAACAAGCCAGAAGTGATCTCAAACCACATCCTGAAACCTGGGTGGGCAAGCCAAAAGCACCCCAGTAGGAGAGCATGCCTACAAACTATAGGTAGGAAGTTTTAAACTGCACAACAGACTATTGTTATTAGTTCAAACCTCACTTTACGTAGAAAGAAATTATAAAATCACAGTAGGAAACTTTGGAAACACATACTACCTAAAGAAAAAACTCTTGAATCAGAGAAGTAAGTTCAAGAACAAGTCCAACTTCAACTGCAATTAACAACTGCCAGCTCAGCCTCTCCCCCTTGCTTTGGTTCTACAGGTAGGACCATTTGGCTGCAACAAGGAAATTCACAGCCGAGTGAACAAGGTGTCAAGAGGCTTTCAAATTCTCAGATAGGTTGCAAACATTTTTTTTTTAAACTCAGAATAATGATTATTACCTTTTAAAAGAAAAAAACCACAGCACTGACAGGAAATGGAATTGTTACACAGCATTCCTGTTTGCTTGCATAACTTAAATGCAAGCCAGTGTTCCTGGATGTAAATACAGGCCTCATCCCAATCTGTTGCCCAAGTCAGATCACTGAGATATTTTTCCTAATGCCTTGAAAACAACTTAATCTCAGAACAGTGGGGGTCTGCCCCACCCTCCAAACTTCAGCATAACATCCAAATGCATTCCAGTCCTCGGTCACTCTCACAGTGCACCGAGACAGCTGAATGAGAAAGCTTCAATGGTGAAGAACACCAGCAGTTGATATTTTTATAATCAAATACAAGGCATTATTACAGCACAGGCTGTCAACAAGTGAGCTGTAAGCTACAGAGGCAAAGAAAAGCCTCTGCCATAGGATGGCAACTGGTAGTTGACAAAGGAAGCCCCTAGTGAGCTTGTCATCTATAACCAACTTCAATGAATTTCCTTAGAAAGTTTTAAGATTTTTCAGTACTGAAACAATATAAATAATAAATGCACTTCTCTTCCTACAAAATCCACCTGTTGGCACTCAGAAAACACAACACCTTCTATCAATTTAGAGGCCTATCAATCACACTCCACAGCAGGCTTTTTCCTCACTCCTCCTGACAGAGCAATCATCTACAAGTAACAAGAGTATTGCTCTGATATGCAACTAACTCCAAATGGTAACAGCTCCGTTCCAAGCATTATTTACAAAAATGCTCTAAGCACAGCAACTCGCAGGTTGTCAAAGGCAATGACAAATTCAAGTCCTTGACATTCATCGCTTTTTATTCAGTCCCTTCTGTTTGTGGCTTAGATGTGGGTAAACACAGAGCTATTCCCTTGGAGCAGGTCTGGAGCAACACTGCTCATTAGTTGATTATTAGGTACATTCTAATTTAGAACAAGCAAGATTCCAAGTCAATATTACTACACTGATGTAAGTAACGTCTTAGCTCAACAGCACGGAGCTTTCCAAAAACAGCAGAACCTGGCCAAGTTATGATCAACAAAATTTCTTCTGGTAGCTGACAGCTGGAAAACATGAATTTGAGCAGTCTAGCTGCATTTTATTAAGGGACTGGGACTATGAACTTCTTACACATCGCTGCACCATGACACGGTATGTAAAAGTTGGAGGATGAGAACCACTAGGTGTGGGAAGCGAAAAGCTTAGTGGTGACAGCTGTTTAAACACGCACAGGACAGTTTTCCAGTTCACTAGTGAAGGACAAGACCAGAACTCAGCCACACAAGTGCTCCTACAGCGGTGCAGCTCCACACACGGGAACACTTCAAGCCACATCTTGGACATTCCTGTGCATATTCTAGCCCTAAGAGTGCACATTTTATTATTTGATATAATTACCAAGAGGAAACTAAACAAATGAAGATACACTGTGCTCATGAAAATTTTTGTCAACTACGACAAACTTCCACTACCTGTTAAGACCCAAACACCCCAAAGTGTTTGCTGCTTTGCTTTTCACTGAGGACACCATCTCTACTGCCTGTTCGTAACTGCATTAAACTGTAAAACATCTGGCAAGAAGACAGGTCTTGAGACAGGCCAAAAGAGATGGAAGCAGAGCAAAATACACAGACACAGGAGGGTTTCCCCACCAATCCTCTGCTGCTGTTTTTGTTAGGTGCTTATTGTTTCCCACCCTACCTCAGCCCGCTCCACTAATACTGACCAGGCGCTTGCTGTATCTTGGTGACTTCACCACCTCCTGGGCTACAGCCTGAATTCCACCAAGCTCAGAGAAGTGCTCCAAACGAGCACTGACCCCCAAGGGGGCCTTGGCCCTGTTCCTCAGCGCGTGGCAGACCCAACACCAACAGGGACCATTTTCTCTTCTCGCAGGGTGACAGCAGGAGTTGCAGTCCAAGTTACGTAGCTTGAAGCACTTATGGAGTCCGGTTCTTACCCACCATGCTACACAACCTCTGCCTCAGTCAAAAATAAACCAAGTGGCTATTTCTGATCTACCTTTGCCCACAGTTTCCAAGGTTACATTCAGTTTGGAAATTGTTTTTAATACTTACTAAAAGGGACTATGGAAAAACTTGGAAAAAACCCCCGCTGCTGCTCTTTACAATACTTGCCCACATTTATTACCCTGTAAACATCATTAGCAATACTTGATTAACAACATCTTCAACCGAGTACATCAAAGTTGGTTAACAACACAAAACATAATACTTTCTCTATACACATGCTTTCTCAATAAAAACAAGGTAATTCCCCCCGGCTTGCCCCTTCTATTAAAGGACAGACGCAGAGCTCTTCAGCAAGCAGTCATCTTTACACCCACACAGTTCATCTCAAACAAAGCAAGTCATGCTTGTGCATGCCAAGCTCAGGAACTACATGCATGAAATCTGTGCAAACCAAATATTTAAGGATCTATTTCAATACTGATTTACACAGGGTACTTATTCTGGCTCTGCTTTATGGGAATTCGGTAGGCATGTCACTTGTACCACTACTTTACAATTTTTTATCACACATCAGTAAAAGATTTTTAGCATGTAAAAAAACCAGTCCTGGCCCCTCCCCAACATCCTGGGCAAATGAACTCAAGGCTGCTTACGTATTACATATAATGAAAAAACAAAAACGGCTCCCTGGAAGAGAAATTCAAGCCCCCAAAAAAACTATATGACAAACCCCTTTGCATGTCATTGCTAGAAAAGAAAAGGATTTTCTTTTTTCTCTCACTAATCATTAAGGCAAGACAAAAGGCTGTGAATACTTGTTACTTGGCTAGTGTTACCTCAGAAACGTGTTCCTCAGCACACAAATTGTACTTCTATGTCATAAGTGGTTTAACTTGCAATTATTGAAGCAAGACCATTCTGTGAGCTCATTTCCTAAGCTATTCAACCAGATCATTTCCTAGAAGTTGACTTTATATTCAAAAATCAAGCAGGGATGGATTTCTCATTATTGCCTTCCTATATTATGTTCAAAGACAGCTGTCTTCCACCACTGCTTCCCTCAGTCTCACATCCAAGTGATGAACTCCTATGATTTGCCATCTCACATTTCCCTCCCATTTCGGATCAGCTTGGGATGGTACCACTTTGGCACCCCAATTGAACCGTGTCCTAGCTCCCTTTCCCTCTTACTTAGCAATGGGTTATTAAGCCAATTTTCCAGACAAGGAGATAAATGATAGCTATTGAGTTTATGGTATTGGAAGGTCATTTTTCACTCCACCTTCAGCAATGTCTGCTCACGAGCTGACCAACACCTGTTGTGCAGAAACGATAAATTCTTTATGGGGAAATAATTGAATCACTAGACAAAAGAACACCAATATCAAATACATTGCCATTAATTCCCTTCTCCACTTCCAAAGTTCACAGACTGCTGGCAAAGGTTTGTTACAATGATGTATGCATTTAATTTAATCCAAATGGGAAATACAATGGGTTCCAAAATGGTAAGCATACTACGGCCATTATTACCACATATGAGCTGTGATCTACTGTATGACCCCATATTTTCCCAATAATGTATGGATTTCTCTTTCTCCATAATTTATTATTTCTCTTCTTCCTCCTTAATTCACACATAGCTGCCTATATCTTCATTATACAACACGCAGAAGAGAACACCTTGCTCTCTATCCTGGCAGCCCCTATGACTGCTGTCACACTGGCAAACCCTGGAGATGAGCAGAGCAAACAAAGTTCATTACTGCTGTAAAACTCTACCCCTCGAGAACGGAGCTGCTTCCATCTCTTGGGCTGCTGGATAGTGACAACAAAGTAAAGAACTCTGGCATCCTTTTATAGTTATATAAGCTGGGCAGAAACAATTCATTAAGCTCCCTAGCACACTATACAAGCAACAAGATCCTAAGGCTGCTCACGCCACACTTCAAGACCAGTTATTGCTTTGCAACCCAAGCACGGAACACATCAACACGTGGTGAAGTCGCAGAAAACATCAGCAAACACCACAAGTGTTTGTACAGGCAGCTCCTCTGCTTTAAACGGCAACCCAAAACAACTGACAGCAAACAGCAGGTTTTAAGGTGAACATCACTGCAAATTGTGAAGGAAAAAAAGCAGAGGACGGATGGATGACCAGTGGATTACATGAGCTTTTCCTCAAGAATCTGGGATTAGACAAGAAACTAAAGCCCATCTCAGAATTAAAACTGAAATTAAAGATATTGGGCTATATGTTACTGATTAGTATGACAACAGAAATGCAAATGATGACTTGTTAAAATGAACTTGCACAAATGCTTTAGATTCAGATTACCATAGTTTCTAAAATGAGCTTCAGAGCCTGGAGGGAGCTCGATACACATCAGCTGCATCAGGATCTTGTCAAACTCTTCTGGGCTGTGTTGAGTGGAAAAGCAAAGAGCCTGGAACATGGACTGCCAGAATGCTGAGAGACACCTGATGGAGATTTTGGCTCAGGAAGTACTGACAGAGGACAGGGCAAGGTTATCAAAGCCATCTGGCAGTTCCCGAAAATATTCAGTAGAAATGTAATATCAAGCTCCTTATGCTGAGGGTGGGGGGGACAAAAAAGAAGAAATATTTACTTAAATTAAAACACAATAGGCTCAGAAAATATAATCACCTTGTACCTAACACAACTAAACAACAAACAGTGTCCCATGGATAAAATGCTGAGGAGATAAGCTAAGGATGCTTTGGGAAGATACAGGTGAAAAATGAACTAAGCTATCTAGCTGGAAGAGACTTGGACAAAAAGAACCACTGCAACCATCTTCGATACCACTGCAGACACTGAAAATGCTCTGGGCTAAACTGGTCTGTGCTTGCAGGGATGAACACAGAACAACCACCACTCCCTCCATGTGCACAGCCAGGACATGAATGAGTGACCTCTTGCTTTCAGGGGGAATTGATCCAGCTGTAAGGCAGCCAGCAGCAGGAAACAAAACCCTTCATACAAACACAGTGCCTCCCTCTGCTCAACTCAAGAGAGATTGAAAGGCACAGCATTTCAGACCCCACAGTGCCCCACACAACCAGACACTTGCTGTGCCAGAAGGAACTCAGCTGACAGGATTTCGGCCCCTTTCTATGATGACATGACATTGAAAAAGATGCCATTTCATGTGGTGGGTCTTCTCCTTGACACTACTGCAACTGCTGTGTGATCAATTAATTTGAATTTATGGGTCCCTGATCTGGCTCATTTGGCCCAGACTCACAACACAGTGCTTGTTCATGGAAAAGGCAAAAATCTCTGGAGGGAGCTCAGAAAAATATCTGTGTAGTCTATATAATTAATCTCCTAACCAATATCTTCTCTTTCAGATCGTATTACTGTCTCAGTAAGACTCAAGCTAAAACATTCTGATGTTCAACAGTCTCAAGTTGTAACTGTCCAGTACCATGACAATCTGGCCATTGGCCTCTGAAAACAAGCCAAAGAAGCAAAACTTGGCCTTCTTCATTCTATCCAGAAATATTATTGTAACAGATTATTAGTAACCTTTCTTAAGATGAATAATAAATCCTTTCATTTCAAAGTTGTGCTTGATGTTAACTTGCTTCTAAAACTTTATTCAAAGTTAACTTGATTCAGAGTGGGGGTTTTTACTACTCATATGAATTCATTTTGGACTAAGAGTCACATATTTCTAAATCAAACAGGCTATATGTGAAGATGGGCCATTATAATCAAGTTTCATAAGGAACTAGAGCATGGTTCAAACCATTTGGTTTAATGTGTCTTGGTCACAGGGATTTACTGATGAATCCTTGTTTTCCTGTAAAAAGCAGAGCCACAAGCAAAGGTCACCCCATTTAAAACCACACACATGTGCCTGACTGCAGCAGCATTACAACCCCCTCACCCCAAGCTCTCCAATCCCTGTCCATCCGTACTTCAAACCACAGCTCTGCTTCCAGCTACTCCATCACCCTTCCACATGGGGAGAAACGAGAAGTTTCAAGAGCTACTGAACACAATTTTCACAGCTGGTCAGCACATCAGGGCTCAAAACAGCTGCTCTTACAATTGTGGTGCAATAAAGAGTACATTCATTAGCCTCTAACTATTTTAGGCTGTTATCGTATTAGACACAGCTCTTAAGTATCTAAAATTCAGAGGTTTAATTTCTTGCCACTATTGGTATCATGTGAGCCCCAGCATTTCCAAGGACAGACTCTTAACACTGTTTCTGTTGTCAAAGTTAGACAGCCTCATCATTTATGATAACAGGTAAGACTTTTGAGAATTAGGATGCAGGAACAAGACTCAAAACCAACACAGAGCTCACATCTACTCTAATACTTCTGAAGGCACGAGGCTGCTGCCGCTTTCCCATCCCTCACTATCATAATTATCATACAGTCACCTTTCTCCTGTGAAAAGCGGGAACATTTCCTTTCCAGTGTACATCTAGACCACAAGAAACTCCACAGGGGGACAAACTTGCAGCACACTGAAGGCACACACTCCTAAAGAGGAGGGCCATGGAGGAAGTCTAACTCTGCACTCCAATCAATCCAAACTGGTCTCAAGACTCAGAGCCCCTGAAGGAGCAGCTGAATTACTCATCACTGGGACACTACTGCTTCCCCAACAGCTCCTGTCTGCAGACACAAGCTTTCCCTACTTTGTCATAAAACAAACGCTGCTCCACACAACATTATTTCTAACAAGACAGTCCTGCCCACATTTTCACCCCTTTTGTTTGACCACGTTTCTAAAAGAGGGGAAAAAAATTAAGTAACCTAAGAATCTTGAATCCCTTCACACTATCCAACTGGTTTCAATTCAGGTTAAAAAAAATAAAATAAACCCAGCAAAACCCCTCAAAACACACCAAAGAATTCCAGAAACCATGAAAGTGATATCAAAGCGATATCAAAGGTAGGATGATCTGTCACCCACAGATCAACAGCAGCTGCTGGTTCATCAGGAGTTGATGACCAACTTTTCCTCTACTTCCACAGGGTGACACCTGCAGAACTGTCCATCTCTGGCACTCTACTGCCACAGCAGCTCTACCCCACAGCAGCTCCTGCAGGAACAGACATTATGAGATCATTTTGTGCGTACTGGTCATAAAGAACACCAGCTGTTTCAGGAGGAGGAAGAACAACTTGAACAGAATCCATTTCAGCAAGGACAGCGTTTGAGGCAGTGAGCATTAAGGAGATACCAAAGCACTGTGTGGGTCTCAGCCGGTGTGACATTTAACCCTGCAGCAAGGTCAGCACTGTGCGCAGCAGCTGGCCCACACATCCTGCAGCAGGACAGCCTGCCAGTCCTTCCCTTGCAGACTCCTTTTTGCTCCAATACCCATCACAGAAGCAAACACCAGCCAAGTATGTTTCTATTTTGTGCTCTGCTCTGTGCACTCCTGTCAGTACTGACACATTGTGATCCGAGTTAGTTTTTATGACCAGTCAATGGGAATGTCATTAGTAACTCACAGCTCAGCACAGGGAAAACCACCAGGATTTCAGGAAAAAAGACATGGGACATCATCCTAAACAATTACTCTAGGTGACAACTCCCAAGCTATGACAGTCAGATGACAGTGCAGGGCCAGACAGAAACTGATCAACAGCTGCAAGTGAACTGGGTTAGACACTTGAGCAGCCCAGGCTGCAGCAGGGATGCCAGTGGACAGGGAAGGCCAGGATGCACTGGAAACCTGCCACAAGGTATCACCACCTGCCTGCCAGACTGAGGCGGGATTTCCTCCAGCCACAGATACAATGTACTCATTTGTAATTTAAATGTAATACTGCTCCTCATGTTGAAAACACTGGAATAAAATTTCCTTATCCTAGTGAGCAGGAAAAAGGCTCTTGATCAACAATTTGGCTCAGTCTAAGCTTGACCAACAGTAAAAGCTCTACACTGCTGAGACAGAGACCATGCTGGTGAGAGACAAGAGCTGCACAGACGACTCCAGCCCCACTCAAAGGAACCTGGAGAAAGCTCCGCCTTTTTTGACCAAAACAAACCAGGACCAACACTGAACTCGATGCATTTTGCAGCATCAACTCATTTCCTTCAGAGCTATCAACCTCTGAAGAACCACCTGTCATTTAGGTTTCAGTTTACTTTTCTCAGTTTATGATAAACCCCTGAAGAACAAGAAGCTTAATGTTATCCATAACTTAGCTTTTAAAATTTCAACTTAAATAATGACTAGAAACCACTAATTTTATATTTAAAAACCTCAGATGTGCTTTTTACCTCAAATCATGTAGAAACATGGGAAAATAAGGTAAAAGTCCTTTCAGCCCACTTGCTCTGTGTCAAACAAACTGCTTAGACAGAACTGACACATGAGTTTCCTCAAGAAATAAAGCAAAGTGCTTTCAAATGATTACTTGTGCAACAAAATGGATTTTTCAACTGTGCTTTAAGTCGTGCTGCTTGACCAATAATTAGATAAACACACACCAGAGACAAAGATCCACATTACCCATTTTTACCAACATCAGCCTGGTATTGGTAATGTACCAATAGAGGCACTGGTAATGCAGAAATCTGGCAGTAAACACATAATATGATCTAACAAGCAGCCATTTATCCGCATGTGCCAAACACTACAATAAAAAATAAACCATTTTTCACCAAACTGGCAAAAACAGGAACAAGTAACTCAGGGTTGCACCTTTTTTCTCTACATGGTTTAAATTGAAGAAATCTTGTATTGCTGAAATACTTTTAATTCTAAAGCTTTTAATTCTTCATCCTCCCACATTTTCCAAGGAAAGAGCACTGGCACTAAAACCTCAGAGATGAGTGCCCAGCAGGTGATGATTACAGTGGCACAAAATGCACAAACCACAATATGAAATTGTGAGCTGTGTTCAATCAGCTTCAGAAGAAACAAACAGCCCCTCACCAAGTACTCAACTAAAAGAGCAAACCGCACCCATTGAAGATTTTGTCTGAGCAGAAGAAACGCTCTCAATACGGTCCTTTCCGGCAGATACCTGTGACCCACTGAAGGAAAGCAGCCTCCTCCCATTCCCTGACAGTGCAGCTCAGGGTCAGCTGTGCATGAGAACCATCAAGCGATCACAAACTTTTTCTTTAAAAACATAAATGAATCAATTTATATAAATGTGTTCATTTGATACTCCAGTCAGGCCCTTGCTAGTAAGAGGTCAGGGCACTCACTCTGTGCTTCTTGCTCTCCTCACCTGATGCTCCCCAAACCCAGCAATAATCACTACAGAAACCCATGAGCTTTATAAAGCAAAATAATGCTGTGTAAAGTACGCATGTAAGGAAAATGAATATACAGTCACCCAGTTAAAGATTTTATCATCTTAGCTGTGACCAATTTTTTAAGTCTCCAGCTCCTGTGAAACACAATTTGTCCTGAAAACAAAAAACAAACTTGCATTGTTCAGTGTCTGGGCCACAGCTCAACAAGGTCTGCTGGAGTCAAAATCCTCATGTGCCTACTTACAGTCTGTGACAGACCATGACTCACCTTCAGAGAGTGATTCCTTGTGTGACACCCGTGCAGGATTCTGCAACACAGACCAACTAAACACCATCCCAACGCATCCAGATTGCTGAAATTTGTTTCCTCTCCATCTTTCCCTCTGTACACACCCGCCAAATTTTGTCCAAACCAAAAGGCATGACACATTTGAAAAAAACACTCCGTTTGTGGAAGAAATCTTTATTCAACATGTTTACAGCACATGTTGACCTTCGCAAGTTTTTACCTGACTGAATCCATCTTCTGTCTTCCTGCTGTTGATAGGTTCTAAGCATGTTCCCATAACTATTTTTAAGTGTTCTTGAATACTGATGGCAATCTCAATCACATTTCTGAGAGCTTAAATTAATTGAAAATATGAGTGACTGCACATGGTGTGCCTCATGGGCTGCCCAAGTAAACAGTGGTAGGGCATCTCTTACTAGAGATTGCCACGCACAAGAAGGAAACTCCACTGAAAACTCATGTTATTTGTTCTTCTGAAGATGTGAAACATTTTTGTTCTTGCAGTATTTTGCCCAAATAACTACCAGAGCACTTAGCTCACAGTAAGTATTTCTGCTACCCTGCCTCAAATACTTGGGCTACCCAGTGCAGTACTCTAGCAAATCCAGGTCTGGAATTTGTTTGCATTCTCCTTTACAACTACAATAATTTTAAGTCAGAACAACATTCTTCATGCTTGCTGTCCCAAAGGGAAAGCAACCTGAAATTCCTGACTTGAACACTTAATTGAACATTGAAGACTATCCATGCTTTATAAAACCCCAGACAATCAACACAGACAAAAAAAAATCTTACTGGATACTCCAAAGGAAAACCAAAACCATCTCTTTCTGGTTACAAACCTGGCTGAGTTTCACAGGTTTCACCAGAGTGACAGGTGAGAAGGTTTTTCTCCCCTCAACATTTTCTGCATTCTTATAAACTAGCTGAAAGTCTCAGCTTATTTTTTGGTTATTTGGTTTTTTTGGATTTTTTTTCATTTCCCTTGATTTAATCAACACTTACGTAGTAAAAAGCACAGAATTACTCACACATATTTGTTATTCAGCCACGGTGGTGTGGAGCAACAAACCCTTCAGTCAAGTGTCAGTCATTGTCACTAACCTTCATTTTTTTCCACAGGAAAGCGTTTGGGATCTGCTCACTGCACTGCTGCCTCCACCGGCATCTCCTGCTCCGTCCTGTCCTTCCACAGCAGAGCGGCAAAGCAGCTCCATCTTCTTGCTCAGAAGCAACATTACCAGAGTCAGCATGTTTTATTGCCTTCCCTTAGTCAGGTATTCCCAGAAACTGTTCCCCCCTCTGTGGCCCTCATGGCCTTTATGTCTCTTTCGTGATCCACGGTCCCTCGGGAGCACTTTTTATTAAACAAACGGGCACCTTGTCTCTGCCATCTCCCACCATTTGCACTAATTTTTTACTGGAACAGCATTCACCAGCCGTGCCTTTCGAAACCGCCAAAGCCACCCCGCAACTGCAGCCTCCCCTCACGGGTCAGGTGCGGCAAGGAAGACTCACCACCTTCTCTCAGCTCACCTCTGGCCAACCGGCACCTACCTCCCAGCTAGTTCTTCTCTTTTCGCAAAGTCAAGACTACACCTGAATCAGCCCCTGAGCTAAAGCGCCCTTTCGCCCCCCTCTGAGCGCACGGAGGGTCCCGCTCGCCCCCGGCCCCTCAGGCCCCGCTCCGCCATCGCCGCCTCGCGCCTCGCCGCCACAAAATGGCGCCGCCGTGGCCCCCACACGGCGGCGGCTGCAGCCCCCCCTGGCGGAGGGACGGGGAGGAGCAGCTTCGGCCGGGAGCCAACTCCGCCCGGAGCGACCGCGGGAAAAGCCTGGAATTCCCCAACGGCGGCCTGAGGGCCCGAGGCGCGGGGGAAAAGCGGCTGTCCCCTCACGACACAGCTCTGACAGCCAAGCAGCCCGGGACTGCTCTCTGTTTCCATCTAAATAACCCATAAACACGCCTCTGATGATAAACAGCTCTCAACAAAGCTTCCACCTAGTCAGTCAAAAAACATAAACCCAGTGAACACAAGCCATGAGATGAGTTTTCTTCCATGAATTCACTTCAAAAGAAAGAAAAAAAAAAGGCAGGAAACACACAAGCCACAAGTTATTCCAAGCGATCAGCGGGGCTGTTGCTTTGCGTCCCGAGGAGGCTGATGGATAACAAAAAAAAAAAAAAAAAACCAAAAAAAGAAAAAAAAACCCACACACACACACACAAAAACCCCCCACAAACCAAACAAACAAATAAAAGGCCTTTAGGGTTTTTTAAAGCACCATTTTGGCTACAAGACAGACACTCTTACTGGGAAAAGACCACTCTGTCTGTTGGCCTCGGGGGAGTTGCAGCCATGGCAGTAGCACGGCTCTGCTCTCCTGCCCCAAAGCTCATCAATTGCTTTTTGACAATCCACTCAGGGCCAGTCTCCTTCCTCGCAGGAGCGGCTGGGCCAGCCTGGGGAGGTGAACAACACCTTGACAGTTCAGTGTTCATCCCAGCAGCAAGAGGACAGACGGACTCACTTTTCCTCTGAAGGAAAAGTGTGGGGTTGTACCAGGCAGCCTCAACCACAGAAAGGAAAAAGCAACAGAGAGGAGGGAAGGAGAAGAAGCAAGATGGACAAGATAATTTACTATCTACTCTTTGTGTTGCAGGTAACACACCTCATCGCTTGCTAATAAAGCTTTCAAAGCTTCCCAGATGCTCCCAAATGGGATCCTGGCATCAAGGGATTTTTATCCATGGAAACATAATATATGACAGATAAAGAGAAAATAAAGGACAAACTGGAACACGCTCTAGCAAAGCTCCTACCTCCTCTCCTAGGCACGGATGAGACAACACAAAGTAACACTTGGCAACAGGAACAGCCTTGGAGAGACAAAAAGTAGCAGAGCAATGCTAAAAGCACCCAATTCATTTCTCCTTGGATTAGGCAGATTTATCTGCCAGCTGAGCTACTGTTGCCTGTAGCACACTGCATTCTGGCTTGGCCTATTTTTAGTCCTACCAGGACTGGTAAGAGATTAAAATGAAAGAAAACTGGACCCTGCACTTCAGCAGATGGCATCTGTCATCCTGAGTTCCAGGCTGAACCAGGACTCCAGGGCTGTGGTTCAGGGCATTTGGGCACCAGGACTCATCAGCTCTCAACAGCCTGAACAAGGACAAAGCGTCTCAGCCACTTGTGTCCTTGGAAATGTCCATGTTTTGTTTCTAAGAGACAAGCAAGAGAAATATTGCCTCATCTTGGCAGTCACCCAAAGGGGGCAGATGGAATCCTGTCACTTTGCTTCCCCAGTTATTCACATCCCCCCTTGGATTCAGCTCCTCTTTCCTTTAACCACAGACTGCCAAGTCGTGTGCTTCAGCAGATTTACCTCACACAGTGAGACCCATTCACTGAGCTTTATGCTGATGCTTTGTCCAGCTCCTCAGGGGCCTAATACAAGATCTTGTCAATATTTCTTTAGTAAAAATACTGGTTTCTAACCATAAATCGAAAAACCATATAAAAGGAATATAAGTGTCACCTGCTTTTGGCCAGAGCACAGGACTCCAGGGAGATTCGTCTGCAGAAGAGGTCGCACATGTAATCTGTGCAAATTCAACAGTTTTCTGTGCATTTCAGTTCCCAAAAGACAGCAAAAAAATGGTATCCCAAGTAGTTTCAAATTTGAAAGTATATTGACTGCAGTAAAATCGGCCTTTACACTGCAGAACAAAAGATGCAAACATATTTATGTGTTTGACTGTACCTCAGGAAAAGATCACAAATATAAGGAGACTGATTGCAACAAGCAGAGGACAGACCCCAGAAACCTGTACTAAAAGACTAAGCCTATACTAAAGAAAGCCAAAAGATTTCCCCCAAGGTACAGGAAACCCCCTAACACAGTGACTTGACCTTTTACAGGTGCTCTCACAAAGCCAATGGATGCCTAGTTTTTTGTGTACTTTTTTTTCTACAAGTATTTCTGCTCCAGGCATATTTGGGCACCTCAGTAAATAGAGGGGCCACTGTACTTGCATCTTCTGATACTGGGCCAGCCACCAGCAAAGTGAAATGGAGAAGAAGAAGGTTCTAGGATTCTCTTGTCTTATCATCTGTTCAAGGTCATATTTAAGAAACTAAGACCTCAGGAAATGCCATTGGGACCATTCAAGTGTGTCCTGGGCAGAAGACATCACTTGGAATTACTGCAATGCTCTGAGACGACAGCCCTTAAAAAAAAAAAACAAATCAACAAACAGCTACAACATTTTAAAAGGGGGAACACACAGAGTACAGCCAACTAGTTAAATTTTCAGGGTGCATCTCCGCTCAGGAAGAAAGACACTCTCATAGACATGTGGCATTATTTCTGCCAAGATCAGAACTAGAAGCTGCAGTTACTTCAGCAGCTCTGCCCATAAAGAACCTTGTCATTGTTTGCTTTTTTGTGTGTGATCATGAAATGATTAAAAAAAAAAAAAAAAAAAAAAAAAAGCACTTATTAAGAATTCAGTTTGAAGTTCTATGTGGAAATAATCATACATTGTAGCACTTCTGATGGAGTAGTTATTGACTACATATTAATGTATTAAGTTAGATATGTTAACAAGACTCTGACATAAAACTGTTAAGAATATAGGGCTTGCCATTCCCTATTCATTCCCACAAAGTACATTTAAAGCAGTACTTTCTCTATAACTAAAGCTTTATTTTTGTTACACTAAGTTTAGCTTCTTGATTGAATTCCACATGGGTGCACTGCAATCTCTCTCTGCTGCCTTCTTGGCCGATGGAGCTCAGAACCTTTGTGGAAATGAAACCTTATTTTAAAAGCTACACCACCTACTGCGATTTGTTCTTAAGTACCTGCCTTCTGCCAGCCAACAGGTCACACTTCAGACATGGCTGTGATTTCATTAAACACCACTGCTCTTCCTCACTCCAGCCAGGAAGGGATAAACACCATGGAAATCTTCTTTGAAAATCCCATCATTTTTAACTACTGATGGATTTTCAGGAAGTATCCATCAACAGTTATATTAATTGCAAAATCCTGCTCCACATGCTAGAGCTGTTGAAGAATTGTTGCCTTCATCTGGTTGGGGATGACTCAATTATCTGTGTGGGTTCCCCGTGCTGCAATTACTTGGTTGCCACCCCTGACATGACTTGCGCATCAGGCTCTAAGGGCAGTCTGGCCGTGCTGTCTGCGGGCAGTCACTGCTGAGCAGCAATAACAACGACCAGCACTGCAGCAGAGTCTCAGAGCACCAAGGAGGTTGAGATGGACCCAAAATAAAAAATTCAACTTAATAAATCTCAACTGGACAAACAGCCTAAACATGTGCTTGTGTTGGGGAAGGTAGAAGTGTCGAGCCATTTGGCTGGGGACAAAGTCGATAAATCTGGGAATGGGCTCCAAGGAAAAAGGCACAATGATGATTTCAAATCATAGAATGAACAAATGGGAAATAGCTCAAACCATGCAGAGCAGAGGGGGATGCCATCAGACCCTGGCCCTGAAACTTGTGGCTCAGTACTCTGCCTGTCACCTTGGTTTAATCCAGTAACCAACACACAACTGGCTGTTAGTCTGTTCTCCTCCCACAGCATCAAGGAATGGATTACATGTCACCTTCCATCACGGGAAGGTCACAACCTTACCTGAAGAACACCATTTTAGCTACCTTGGGGACTAATAATACATTTTATTCTGCTTTTGAATAAACAGACTAAAGCTCCAGTGCCACTCTTTCACAGACAAGCCATCGTCCTGGACAATTAAACCCCTGCAATACAGAGCCTGGTGACAGTCCCTTCACTGCCACATGTCCCTCTCACGGAGCACACAACATGTTCAAGGGTGAAAAACAGAAGACTTCTTGGCTCAGAAGAGCTCTGCAAGTCTCTTCCTTCTCTTTGCTTCACTTTCACAGCTTGTTGCTACCCTGAACAAGGTACTGGCAGGTATCCTAATAAAAATGCCTTGGTTCTCATCAGTGGTAGAAATTATATTATCATCTGCAAGATACTTGCCCTGAATTCTACTGGAAACCTCCAAAGGGGAGAGAATCAGGATCCTGGTCAGACACAAACACAAAGAGCCACAAGCCATATATTTCCATGTAGACCCGAAACTTTCCCTTGGCATTGACCAGTAAAAACACTTTCTGCTAAAGGAAGTGACAAAAATTCCTGTCTTTTGTCCCAAGCCAAAAATTGACTTTCCATCATTTCTCTAAAGTTTGTGATTTTAATGAGACATTTAAAAAAGTGATTAACATGAAGGACTCCTTCTCTAATTATAATAACCTTTCATATGCTTTCGGAATAAATTTTGTTGAACGCTTTTAGTGTGATTTGCTTCATTATCTTTTCATTTCCATCATCTTTGATGACACACCATTTAATTAGGTTTATTGTGCAGGTATGGATGGGTAAACTTGTGCATTCAGCACATGCATTCCATTTGACTAACATAATATATCTTATTCATGCCACTGTCACCATCCATTACAAAAATTAACAAGGCATCATCCAGTTAAACTAAGTTTGCAAAAGGTTCTTTACGAAGAATTTTTCTTCCACAACATTATAGGATCCCTTATTGATGACTTTGCTGGTGTTCCGGGATCTCAGTCGTAAATATTTACTTGCCAACATAAACTCTGAAATGTTACCTTCCAGGGAGTCAGCCAGTGTTCTCCTCTAGTCATAAATAGGACTCCCTCTGTTGTAGTATTATTCATGTTGCATTTTTTCCTCTTAACAGATTTTACAGCCAGGAAGAGAAAGCAAATTGTCTTGCAGTTAATAACAATCATTTTATACACACACAACCAAAATCTCACACAACTTACAAATTTACTTTGGCCTGCAGCAAGAGGCATACATTCATATCTTGTTAAATCTGCAGATAAATACATATTCCTGCACACAAACTTCTCATTGTCAAGATATATTGTTCAATGGCTAAAAAAAAGTATTGGCAGAATAACTCAAAGAATTTGGATGTGACCATTAAGGGTCCTACAAAATCCCTTCTGCTCCCAGTATTTTTAACAGCTGCTTTTCCAAATGAAACAAGATCTGCAGTAAAGAGTCACCTGCTGTCTTAGCCCAGCTGATACAATTGTCAGACAGAGCAAAGTCAGCCATGGCAGTGGGTTTGGTGAGCACCACTGAATTACTGAGGCTGCTGCTGAGCCCCTTGGAGGCCCATCTGCTGAGAGAGGGCACAAGGCACTGACACTGAGGAGCATCACGGGACAAAACCCCCCTGGGCTGACATCCCAGCCTGAGAGCAGCGGTGCTCACACCTGGGAATGAGCTCCCTGGAGCACCAACAGCTTCCCCCAGGACAAGGAGCTACTGTGCTACTCCTGCAGCAGATTCAAGTCCAGGATTCTGAGATGGCTCAGATGGGTTCCCAGAACTAAAAACTATCTAGTCATTAGTTGAAATCATTTCAGCCACAGCACCTCTTGTCCTGAAAAGTGCTTCCACCACTGCTCTGTGCTTCACTGTAAAGTTGCTTCACTTGCAGTTTCTTTTTCCTAGAAGCTGCTCCACTCAACAAAGAAAAGCAAAACCTCTGCACAGCAAGAAAGAACAGCCTTTTTCATGGTGGATCTCTTCTCCAAGGGCTGTACATCCCGTGACTATTTCATCAGGGAATATCAGGCATGTGCCCCTAGCTAGAGTCAAATACATGCCTCAGGTAAGAACAACACCAGCCATAGAAGATTTTTTAAATTCCTGCAGAACATCAGAGGGAAAATAAATAAGAAAGGCCAAGGGCTGGATGTTATTTCAGAATAACAAAGCTACTTTGTAGGTCAAGCTCCTGAAAAGCCATACAAAGAGCTGAGGGGATCAGACGTTTGAAATAGAAGCCCACAACGAACAGCCACAGTTGCTAGGCACCCACCCCTTCTGCAGGTAAAAAGATATAACATATGTTTTTATTCCAACTATAAACATTAGGTTAATTTTTAAGATCTCTTCTCGGGTTTCAGGCTTTGTGACAGTAGCCAGGTTTGCAGTGCTGAGGCATCAGCACATGAGAAGGTGCAAATGCTTTGAAAGAAGGTGACAGCCACAGACCATGACAGTAAAGCTGGGGCAGCTCCAAAGGAAAAAAAAGCCAGCCACCACTATGGCTACAAGTCACAGGGAGATTCCAGAAAAGTAGTGATGATGGCTAGAGCAGAACAAGATCAGCTGGGCACTAAATCCATAAAAATTCTGATGGTACTGTTTCCTGAGTGCTCTGTTTTGTACCCCTACCTGAATGCATCTGTGGTTGGAATACATAAATATAGACTTAAAATAAACAGAAAAGGTGTTCTGTACTCATGCCCTATATTTTTCTCTTTTGCTTTGCTGTTCTGATGGTAGCTTGATCTCTGAATTCCATACATGGACAATCAGCTAAAATTCTAATTAGACTCATGCATTTTGACCACTTAAAATAATCTAATTAATGACTCAACAGGAACAGATAGATGGAGAAAGAGCATAAACTGTCTGAGATGGTGAATTTCACAGTTCACATCTTTCCAGTACTGCATTAGGCAAATCATGCAGCACGTGGCCCATGATCAGCACAGCTTTCTCCATGGAATTTGTCTTTCTGCTATTCAATTCATTTCCTGCGTTTGCTTCTTTTACACTCTCATTGTTCTTGCTGTCCTCAGTATAAAACATGAAAATTTAGGGTCAAACCAGAAATACATGTATACAGACTTAAGTCTTGTGCCCAGAGAAAGAAGGAAAAATGACATGCAATGTGAAGTTTATGAGCAATGTAAACAAGCAACTATTATCTGCGGTCATGAAAGCTCTCAAGGACAAAAACACAAATCTATTTTTTTAACCTCTGTATTTGACTGCAGGTTGAACAAAGATAAAAATCTCTTGTCTGTGGTAGAAACAAACATTTGGGGGCTATATTTTATAAATGGAAATAAAACGGCTAACCTTCAAGTTTTTAGTGTTTTTTCCCCTTTGATCTAGATTTTCAAACAGTGTTATTCTCCCTCAGGGTAACTACTTTTTTCTTGGCTGGTCTCCCTCTCACTCCAATATATTTGGTTACCTCATGGAGACTGTACTTCACCCAGCTGCTTTTATTCTATCAGCAGGAACAACAAAGAAACACTGTCTTACATTGTTTTTAATACTGAAAATGATCATCAGTCTTGTAGTAATTGTTCTATTTGCAGAAGAACCCAGGCTGTACAGGGAAGGTGATAGATTTCATGTTTACCCTCACATGACATTCAACTCTTACAGTTTTAATAATGAAAACTAGGCTTGGATATGGTCGGATCAAAAGAGACAAACGCAATGCTACTGGTCCCATATTTTCCAGAGCAGGGATTTGAGGTAAAACTTCAGTTTTGGCCAGCCAGGTAACAACCAAAAATAGCTACAGTACCTAATGTCATCTGTGTTTTCACAACTATGAGAAAAGACAGCAGACAGCAGTGGAAAAAATAAGAAATAGCTGAAATAAAAAAATATACTTCATATTTACTAGTACAGTGAAAGGGTAGATGTTATCAGTATCCAAAAATCACTTACAGCTCAGACTTGAGTCCCTCCAATGTGTTTCCTCCAAATGTCACCTGTGTGCCACCTGCAAAACATACTTGAAAATATCTTTTAGAATTTGTTTTGGGCTATTTAAAATATCTGGTTTTTAAATTGTTGAAATAATTTGTTCTTGGGAGTTTTATTTCTCGTTCACACACTTGTTTTTAAAAAATTGTTGTTGAAAAAAGGGAACACCACAAAACACACAATATTTAGATGAAGCCATAAAACCAGTGTGAAAATGTGAATCCCTATGTCCTTGATCCTTGTCTGGCTTCATATAATGAAGAACGCTGACTTCCAGACTGATGAAAAGAAGCCTGTCCCTGATATCAGCCACAGTCTTGTTATTATTCCTGTGCTACTCCTGTTATTATCTCAGTGGAAATATGTTTGATACACTCCCATGCAGTTTGCCCTGTCCCCCAGAGAGTTTTTCCCATTTCCTCCCACCCACATTACCCTCGGTTGGTTCTGACAGCAGTTCAATCCATGGGAATCCACTTAAATCTCCACCTTAAAAGCTTTTACCTTAAAAATCCCATTCCCGTTACTTCACCTGATATTTTTGGGGAGGGATACTCCACAGAGGACCTAAGGTATCCAAGTACTGCTCAAGGATGGAGTCAAAATGAGGAAAACACACACAGATAAAAATGAATAACTTCCCGTTAAGATCCCTCAAAAGGGAAGTTTGTGTTACCTCTGGTCAGGAGCAGGAACAGAAATAACAACCAAAGAACACAACCCTTAATCAGCAGCATCTACAGAGTTGGTCTGTGGGTTTTGCTAGAGCACAGCAGTACAGTTTTGTTCAGAAGGGTATGTAAGCTCTTCATGTGTAAGGACAGAGCTGAAATAAAAGACTAAACCCAACACAAGATGCGGACTTGAGTGCTTCTGTTCGGGTGAAATTATTGAAATGAATGCTTTGAAAGATTCTGTAAATCAACTGGATTGCGGTTCTTTTTTTATGTGTCTCTGCTCACCTAAAGCTCCACAGAGCAGCAGTGAAGAGCAATTAAGGAAACCCATAGAGGAGTCCACTATAACACCTCAGGTGCCCCAATTCCTTTGAGTTCCTGTGGAAAGAGTTCCAGCTGGCCCTTCTGTCCCACTGGAATCCCTGTTGGTTCTCATCCAGGACACTTCCCTAGTACTTAGTTATACACAAGGAAACCTCAGCAGATTTCATCCACTTGCCTCCTGGTTACCACAACACATCAATTTCTAACCTCCCTCTTTGTCCACACTACCTTCCTCCCAGTTTCCATCCTCCCAATGATTGCAGCTGAAATGGATTTGCTGCTGGGTCACACACCAAGGCTTACTGAGCTATCAACGAGCAGGGCTTGGCTACGCCCCCCCAAAAGCAGGCATTTGATGTTTGAGCACCTCCAGCACCACCCATGGAAAAACTCCCAGGAGTCTAGAAGCGTATCCTGGCAAAGCACTGTGCATCAGCACACTCACATTTCACTCTCTTCTCCACATCCTTCCCCACAGAAAAGACGGGAATTAGAGCCAGCTGCCCCCGTGCCGCAGTGCCCTGGAGCTCCCACGGCTTTGCTGCTCTCTCTGCAACGGAATTGCACTGCAGGATTTGTCCTCAGGCATTTCAAATGATACTCCAGCCTTCAGTGCCCCTGCAGGGGACAGACTGTTTGCTACTGCAGAGTTCAAACAGCCACAAAAATACCAAACGACCTTCACAGTAAGGCTCAGCCATTTCATCATGGAGTCTATAATCAAGCAGGCTACTCAAGGGAGAAGGCACATGGAGCCAGCTGGGAATAGAAGAGAAAAACAACCTAAGCCTTGCTCAAGACTGAAAAGATGCAGTGCAACCTTCAGTTCCATCCCCCTTCCCAGAATCTGCCCACATTAACCTAGAGCTGCAATTACTTGGGGAAATAGTTTAAAATCTTATGGATCCCATAAAGCCTGTGAAAACACATGGCTATTCCACCAGGATGCTTCATAGACATTCTTGAATGCCCTTCGTGCTGCTGTTGTCTTCTTGTAAACAAAGTTCTGATAGAATGCAGGGCCAAGCAATGGCATCCAGGTGGTCTGTAACAGGTGAGGCTGTTTCCTTCTGCATCCTAACTATCCCTCTACCTTCTCAACTTGCTCTTGAGGCACTTGTTTAAGTGTCATGAAGCAAACTTTAATGGATACTGGCTACATACGTGTGCATACTTTGAATGGCATCTTGTTGTAATACGACACAGACACTGCTGCTCTCCAGGTGAACAAAAAAGAGGGACCTTTATTTTCTGACTCCAACATTTATAGTTTTCCAAAAGTGACAGTGGATTGGAGGGTGACAGTGCCATCTCTCTAATGACACTGGACAGACCAAGAGTCCATCAATTCTCTCCTCCTCCATGAAAGAATACAAAACATAAGTTGTTTACTTATGTGTGAGAAAGTTTGTTACAAGAATGCAAACATCAGAAGGCTTAGCAAAGTCTTAAAAAATCAGGGTGACAGCATCTCACTGCATTATTCCATAGCTGGCAGCCATGGGTGGACACCTGTCCGCCTCATCTTCCAGGAACTCAGTAAGGATAATTCCGAGCAGAGATTCTACTCTTCAGAATTACCTCTGATCAAACCTTTCCTTCCAAAATGCCCAGAATGAACACTTGAAAACAGTTCACTAAATTCTTGGCAAATCTTGTGAAGGATGCCACCATAAAAAACAATGCACTATATTTGACCCACATAGGAGATGATGACGCATTGCTGCATGAATTAGACTTGATACCTCTGATTTTAAGGAAATATGAGCGCAGATGCATCCTTTCCTTATGTCTCCAAAGCAGTTCGAGGAAGAAAGAGCCATACTAATCTCATATGCAACAGAAATTTATATTCTACCAATATAACTTATCTTATTTCTTTCACTTCTGTGATTTAAGGGCCAGGTTTCCCGGTCACAGCACAGCACAAGAACCCTTACAGAAGTTTTATAGCAACACAAATAGGTCTATTAAAAATGAGCAAAGAGGGACCCTGAGAACACCACAGCAGTGACCCAGGTGGAAACGCTGGGTACCCCAGTTACCAGCTCTCATGCTAAATTCCTTGCTGTGCTTCCTACTCGCAATAAACACATTTTCATTTGAGACTAACTTTTTTATAAAGGGAAATTAACCCCTGCTGCTTTTCTCTGTATGATACATATACTGAGGAGAGGTGGGTTTTGTAAGAGTGTGTTTGTTTCTTTTTAAGCTGCATCTCTTCCAATACCTCAATAAAAGCAGAATATCCATTTCCAAAAGGAGAGGAATCAGCTGCTTACTAAGACCTTGAAATCATGGAATGCTTAAGGTTGCAAGTGACCTTAAACACCATCTTGTTGCACTCCCCTGCCATGGAGAGGGACACCTTCCACTGGACCAGTTGCTCCAAGCCCCCTTCAACCTGGCCTTGGACACTCCCAGGGATGGGGCAGCCAAAAGTTTTCTGGGCAATCTGTAATAGTGTGCCTGGATAACTTAGGTGGTAATCCTCTTTCACTTTGGGGTGATGTAGAAAAGTTGATTGTGAACAGCTCTTTTTGGTAAAACAATCCCTTGTCTTTGACCACACTGATCATCAAAAGCCAACAAAGAAACCCCGTCCCTTTGAACTGAAGACCACTTTAGAAAACCACTCATTTTCCACAAGGTCAGCTGCTAATTAAGCTAAGATTCCATTTGAGATTTTACAGAAACCATTGTGATCTTTGCTTGGTGTTCTTATTTGTGGGCCAAGTGCTATTATTATCTTACCTCATCTTTCAGCCTGAGAAGGAATGCTGACTGTCTTTGCAAGCAATCAAAAACCCAAAACCTTAATGAATATCAGTCTGCAAAATCAATTTTAGTATGATGCTGATAAAATTTGCACCTCTGAACAGCTGTGAAGGTGGTTTCAAGGGTGAATGGTGATGCTGTGTTTAAAAACCAAATGCAATCGGGTAAATAGCATTAACTGCTGACCTTGAAAAAGCATCTCAAAACCCTAAGCAAATTACTTATTTGGAGCCAATCCTTAGCCAACCACTGCAGATGACCATAGATGTGTGCAATTACCTTGTGGCCATGTGCAGTTTGTATTACCTTGATTCCTGGTCCTGTGAGGAACTTGAAAATCATGACAAAGCAGACTGGCAATCCAAATTCAATATCTATACAGCCACATACATGGAAAACATTTGGGTAATTGCACTCAGCTAAGTTTCCATTTCGAGCAGAGAAAAAAACCAAGAGCTCGAAAAATTTATGATCCTTCTTTTGACTCAGAGAACAGATCATCTAAAACACCTCTCTGCACAGAGGTGCGTAAAACATCTCTTTTACACAGGTAGATCAACGTGTTATGCATTATCATAAGGACTGCAGCTGAGATGACCGGAACTTTGTGTCATTACAAGCAGCTACACAAAGAAAGCACTACTACCCACTGAAGGAACAAATTTCCTCCATTTGTTCCAAGTGCACTCTATTACATAAACCACATAAAAAGTCAATATGACTCTCACAAAACAAGCAGCGTGTCACTCGATATTTGAAATGATCACTACAGCAGCTTTTGAAGCACCGATCTAATGTTAAGCATCCATCCCCACATTTCAGATACTTGAAATATTTCCCTGTGGATCACTAAGGACCGTGGGAGGTTGAGTGTTAACTAAGATTATTAAAATTATTTGAGCAAGTATTTCCCTTATAGTGCAGAAAATTATGCCTCCATTGAGTCTTTGTCATTGGAATGACTTTTGACAGGAATGGTTATTCAGGTTTGCAAATCTGAGCTCACTGAAGGCAGATAAAAGGAAAGAAAAGGAGTGACAGGTCCACAGTGCCTGCAGCCATCCAGTGGCAAGCGCATGCTGAAGGGAGGGAAGGCTAAAGCACCAAAATGAACTTCAGTGTACAGGCACCTGGAGAAAACACCACCTGTGCTGGCCAAGACAGCCACACCAGGGGAAAACAATGAGAGTGCTCGGGTCAAAGGAATAGGGAACAATAAGAATGCTGGTATTACCAGAAATGAAGGGTTTACCATAAAGCCAAGTGAGTTTGGTGATGATAACCCCCCTGCCCACAAAATGACCACGGTGTCTCAGGACATGGTTTGAAAACAGCATCGAAACTAAGGTACAGACCATTTCCTTCCTAACAAACTCCGCTTCCCACATTTGAATTCCACCCAAGGAAATCATTAAACTGTATTGATTTATTGATACACGAACCTGATCTAATTTGCATGTGTTAATTAGCAGCAAGAGCATTTCCCATTACTCTGCTGTATGGTTGCAATGACTGTTTACTTTATTTCCTGTGGCACAGCCCTGGTTTTGCAAAATGCATTTGCAACCAGGGGTGTCAGCTCAGATTTAGTTACATGTTACATATGCTTCATAAAAAGGTGAAGCAGTGCAAACAAATATCTGGGAATTACAATTTGCTACCAGGCATAAGGCTCTCCAAACAGATTACATCAATCCTTTGGAGCACCTGAGTTTTCCTTTGTACAAGTACTAGAGAAAGCTTACTTGAGCCTTGAATTTCTCTGAAGAGGAAAGGGTTTTCATTGTTTCTGATATAATTACCTTTAAATTGTTCTGTAAACATCTTGATTCTAATAGTTTGTTTATCCTTGTAGGAGGTGAGAGATGAAACTTGCTTGAATATGAAATAACCGATCTGTTTTAAAGCCTTTTTTCATTTAAAATAATGCATATTTGGACACTGCGTTACTTGGTTCCTCTGATTCAGTTGGACTGAACAGAATCCAAATGCAAAGTTACCATCTCACACAACCATTCTATCAGCTGCTGAGGACCAGGTGTTTGAACAGCTCTAGTTCCACCACCAGCTTCCTGTCAGAACTCCAGAAAGGACAAACCAGGGAAGCCCAATACACTGAGGATTCAGTGCAGTTCATTTCCAGGGCTGTGCGGCAAGAGCTGACCCAGAGGCTGCACCATATTCCAAAGGGTTTGCTCCTACAAAGGAGATCCCAAGTCCATGGCAGCACGAACAACAATCAGGACACCAAATTCAGGGGGCTTGCATTTAGGGATTAAAAATGAAATAGTAGTTATTTATGCATGGTGTGCAATGTCACGCTAAACCACTTGGCTGGCACAACACTAGGAGATGACCAGAAAGACTCTTAAACAGAACTGTACGGAACATTGCTCCCAAATCGATATCACTGTTTTTTTTTAATAATATTTCTCCCAATTATTCTGAAATCTGGTACCAGGACTTTATTGGAAGCAATTAAAAAAAACCCAAATAAGCAAAGCCACAACAAACAGGATCTATTACACAGCAATTAGCACAGCTTGTACAAATGCAAGGCGTGTATCAACAACAAATTGATTACCTGTGTAGCCAAGAGCAACATATCTAAGAGGTGAGGTTAATATACATACATGGATTGCCAAAAGGCCTCCTACAGGAATCTTTAACAGTGTTTCCAAAGAGGCTGAGCAGTCATGAGAAAGAAGATTCTCACATGAATAGAAATGCTGATTAAAAAAGGAAGATATTGAAGGTCAGTGCAAAAGCCATTTCTCTCTCCAAGCAGAGATACTCAGCAGAGTCTCACAGGATTTATGAGACCCTGGTGTTCAGCATGTTTTTAAGTTACCTGGAAAAAGGAGCAGAGAGTGTGATGACAAACTTCCAGGATGCTACTGTTATTCATGGTGCTAAAGATAGGAATTGACTGAAGAAGTGCAAAAAAAACCCTGCAGCCAAGGGATGGGGAGAGATAATGGCAGATGAAATGCAGGAAGGATCATTGCAAAATGATGCACAAGGGAAAAAAAAACATTTAGCTCCAGAGTGATAAGCCAGCCACTAATACGTAGGAACAGGATGGTAAGGTCAGGGTAGACAGTGTTGTGAAAACATAAATCCAGCACACAGGAGTGCAAAACCAGACATGAATATCAGCCATTACTAAAAAAGAAACAAAAAAAGCAAACTGAAATATCATTAGCTCCTTGGGCAAATCCACCACACTGCTGCATCTTTCCAACTGGATGCAGTTTTGGCGCTCCCCTTGCAGTGAGGCTCATTCAGGATACAGAGTGACTCCCACAAAAGGAGCCACTGGCTCCCCCAGCTCTTACTAAACCTCAAGAAAATTGGTTGTCAACAGCTGCCCTTTCGCTGCTGCTGAAAAACAGAGGCAATTATGCCAAGTCTAGAACATCTTCCAGTGGTTTGAATGGTTTGCTGCAGTGTGGAATCTTCTGATTTTGATAAGGAAAAATAAAAAAAAATAAATAGGCTTCCAGACTTGAGGATAGTAACAAACAAGGGGAATAACTATAGTTCACTGAACAGACACTGAAAAAAGCCATACCAACCGCTTGGTATAATTGCTTTCCATGTAGTTGAAAGAAGAGCGTTTGAATTTATGGGAAATAGTATTTAGCAATTACTAGTCATCTAACATGTTATTTCTCTTACTCGTTGCAATGAAGTTGCAGGAGAAATCATTCCTTTGACCTACAGGGAATAGCAATAAATAATTTAAGCAGGAATTCCAAAGGGTAGAGATCAGGAACGAGTTGGATTAATACTGCAAGGAATCAATCCACCAGTGCAACACAGCAACACACAGGTATTCAGTCTCAAGAGCCCAAATGTTAGGGAACCAACATTGGTAACAACCACCTCGCAATGGGAATTTCTTTGCTGTAGGAGCCAGGAAGCTGGAACAGAAGAAGGCAGATCACAATGCAATCCCATTTCGAGTGGGGCCCCTCAGAAGCAGAAGTAGCTGCCTTGCTACACCTCTCATCTTCTTTCCAGTCTGCCATTCCATTGCCTTTCCACACATGCATCCCAAGAGCATCAAGTTGTGTCCAGTGAAAAAAGCACTACCAGGGATTCCAAGAAATTGAGAATTCATTTCCCTTTGAACCTAACAGCTATTCATCAATAAAATAAAAACATTTTGTAGAGATACCCTGTAGTACAAAAAACAAAGTGCTAATTTAAATAAATTATTTAAATAAAGCAAATAGCTATAGCAAACCATTTATTACAAAGAGACCAAATCAACTGAAATCCATGTATAACACTGTTTTTAATAAGACATTATATTAACAAAAGTAATAACTACTGAAGAAAGCTAAATGCCTCAATCAGAAAGGAGTGGAAGCACGCTATGTAAAACATGGGAGGGAAGCAGAGCATCACTCAGCTCACCTAAGCTGGATGCTTTAAGCTTCAGCAGTCCATGTCACCTTCATTACACTAATAAACATATTTATGTATATATACACCCAAACAGAAGCACTCCAGAAGGTTACACAGGTACACTGCACCAGCTGACTCCTCCATCTCATTGAAGTGACTGCTTCCGTCTCTCATCTGCTCTCTCCAGGTGTAATGGTGTTCCTGCCCTTCAGCTAGCTGATAATTCAATCTGCTAAAGAAATGGCAAAGACATGGGAAAGAAATTATTGATGCTTATTCAGAGAGGAGGGGGTCAATAACCACTCCACTGAGGAATTTAGCTATTAAAATTTAATCATAACTCAGATGTAATCTGAACTTCCATTTCCCTCCATCCCTCTCTCCTGGTTGGTTTGGTTCTTCCTCTCAGGTCCTAAGTTTCAAACAGGAATTCCTGCTTGGAAACAAGAAGGTCAAAGAGGAAAGCAAAGATCTGAGTAATGGTCTGCTCACACCCAAAGGTCATAACACTAAAACACCTGGGAGAAAAAAGATGCAAGGACCTGCACAGGGTCTCTGTCCAGGTAGCAGGGAGTGTCACCAGCAATGGAAATGCAAATTCTACTGATACACCTCTACCTATTAAGAGGCCCAGAGAGCATTTGAGGTTGTTCTGCACTATAGGAAAAGTAACTCTGGCCCACATTACCACTGATTCGGCTTCCCCACAATGAAAATCAACTAAGGAAATAGGATTTGTAATTAAAATTGTTCTTACTGCTCTCTCCTACCCTTGGAATAATTAAAGAAAATTCCACTTTTGTCAAGGAGATAAACACACATTTTACTTGAAAGTGGCTAAGAAACACCACTGAATTAAATATTCTGTATACAAGAGGGGGGAGAAAACCAGTTTTCAGTACAAAAGATAAGGTAATTAATTAAAAAAAGGAAACCAACCAGTTTTCAGTAGCATGATCAGGGATTTGCATGCATTAGCACTGAACAGGCACAGAAACACACAAGCTGACATGGAGGTTTGTTGGTCTAGGCTGGGCTCATCCAACCAACAATGAATTACTCTGGTCCTGATAAGAAGCAGGTATTAATCCGAACAACAGCACAGTTCTTGAAACCCCTAAATTATTCCAACTCAGCAGTTAAAAAATATCATAAACAGGCAACAACTGTTATTCAAATCTTACTCATTAGAAATTACAGCAAAGAGACCAATACTGCTGTCAGAAATATTGAAAATATGGACAGTGTGCAATTCCTAATCTCCTTAGGTTCCTTTCATCTGCTGAAGCTGTTCAATGACTGACATAAAAGGGTGAATCAAATCTTCTCAACAAAACCTCTTCTCTAAGTTGGAACAATTGTGGTTAATCCTCCCACGAGTAACACTAAAGATCCAAGACACTTATCACAAGCCTGAAATCTCACAAGTCCTCATCACGTGTTTCATGAAGGAGCTTTTCCTAGTCAGGAAAAAAAGAGGGCAGGAGGAAAAAAAAAAACCCCATGATATTGCTCTGCTCTTAGCTTGTGGTGTGGAAACCAAAACGTCCAGCTGAACTCCAGTGGTTTGGAAAGCTGAATGGACCCAACTGAACTTCAGCACCAATCGCCCTTTCCCCAAGGACTGCCCAGATTCCCAGCCTGCCTCAGGCCAAGCTTCCCTCCACTCCAGGGCTTTGTGCAAATCCCATCTGTTGTCAGGGGTCCATTACAATCAGAAGCTCAGAGTCCCAGGAAACTGCCAAAAATCCCCAGGAAGAGCATGTTCTGAAACACTGAGCTTCTAAAAAACGGTGCACTCCCTCCTCCCGAGCTAAACGTAACCATGTTCCAACCGGAATGTCTCACAGAGGGCAAGCAAGGGGTTACTGTAACAAAGCAACCATTTCCTTTCCCTGCGCCTGTCCTGAGGTGAAAACCCCCCTCACTTCCAGAGCAGGTCTCATCCTGCTGCACAGAAATCCCAGGGTGACTCCCCCACAATGCTCACATTATTCATAGGAACAGATTACAACCCTTCTGCAGTCCATCAAATTCCAGTGCCTTGGCATTTATTGCCACAGCTTTTCCAAAACTGACACACACCCACCTGCTTACACCTGCATTTGGTTTTTGCCAAGAATTAGGGGTCAAATTTCTCACTGGGAAGTGCAGGCTGTTGTTTTGAACCCCAAGACAGAAAGAGCAGGCACTGTGCAGAGCACTGATCCTTTCACCAGGTGTCTGAGCCCCACTGTCGGATCAGGGGAGAGGTCTGGAAGCAATCCCTGCCCCAGCACAGCCCATCTGCACCAACAGCAAGTCACCTGCTGCTGCAGTCCTGCACTCCCTTAACTATGAGCTCCCACAGCTCTGTAGGTATCCTCTGGAAATTGAAAAGCAATTTTACACGTTTTGACACACCCAATTCACAATATGGCAGATTTACATAATTTAGATCTTTTGATAATGCTTCTCAGTATCATATTCACTAGCTCTAAAAAAATAACCAAATTGTTAATAGTGGTTACTACTGAGGAACAGGCTCCTGCTCTTCTGGTCCATTTAAATCAAAGTATCATTAATTATAACTGAATTATTTTTATCACCTGAAGCCCTACACTTCGTCTTGGACCTGATATTCAGCATATTCCACGCTTCTACAGCTATCCTAAACACCTTTGAAATTATCAATATCACGCAGATCATTTTACTCCTGCTATCTTGAATCCCTTGACATCATCCCTTGGAGACTGCCTTGGCCATTATTCTAGTCAAGAACTTCACTGTCTTCCTCCAAATATTTGTCGCATAATGTTCTCAGTACATCCTCTGCAGGAAAACTGATTACAAAGAGCAAAAACAAATGACACCGGCATCTTCAAAACAGTGAACTCCGGACTTCACCTGGTTATCCGTGACCTGCACGTGTGGAAATAATTAGGGTCTACTGCCATGAGATGCCATTTTCAGATCAGAGACTCATCTCAATTTTAAACATCCTGATGGTAAAGAACCTACACAATTTCAAGGTGCACCTTATCAACATGGTGCTTTACGCATAAGAATAAAGATTTTATTCAAATTTAAAAACCCACTCATGTATAAAGCTGATGTGTAAAATCAATGCCATTGGAAGAAATGAAGTCTGTGTAGTTGCTACAAAAATAATAGTTTTTAAAAACAAAGAAATACAAACACAATTAGGAGTTCAGTTAGTAAGGCATGGAAACAACAGGGTTGTAGGAGTTGTGTCCTATCTTCCTTTTACAAATGAAAGCTAAAATCCTTGTTACAGGAGACAGTTTTACAAAAACCTGCAGGGGAAAACTAGACTGAGGCAAAAACATGTAAAGCAGTGTGTAAATGTGTGCTGGAAGATGATTCCCAAACACCAAGAAATGTTCCAAGCAAAGCTTTGACACCACTTAAACTGACCAGTAAATCAGTTAAAAGCACTGCCTTTTTTTTTTTTTTCTGTTTAAATGAAACTACTCATCATTGAATAAATTCACAGTTACCCAGTAATTCTTAAAAAGACTGATTTAATGCATGTTTAGAAAATGGGACAACATTCAGCCAGGCTGCAAACAACATCATCAAACAGGTCCTGAAGGAAGTAATTCTGTCCCTAACTCCCCCTCTCCACCCACCACATAAGAACAGTCAGCATGAGTTCCAAGAAATTACAAACACTTCTCTAAAACTCTTACTCTGCAACCTCTTTTTCTTTCTCACTGTTAAACCTCATCTGTAACAAATGGAAACAACTCATCCTGCAATAGTCTCAACCTTGAGAAGGCTTTAGAAGCAGCAAATGGGACACAATAAAAATTGTAGGGAGCAAGTAGACAAGAGCTAAACCAACAACTCCAGTGTTGGGCCACCTCTGTACTCTGCAGAGGACACAGCTGAGAGAACAGGCTGGCTGTTCAGATGAGCTCTTTTTCAAAGCTGCTGCTGATTATTGAATTGGACCTTCCCAGATTATGTCAGAGTTGCATATCCATTTCCACAAGCCAATGGCCAAGTAACATTTTTTTTTATTCAAGACACAAAAATCCTCCTTTGCCTACTATGTTGGATAAGGGGAGAAAAGCTTTTGTCTGGAGGAGAAGAACAACAAGGAAATGAAGGCTAACTTTCGCACACCTGCCTGCAGACAAGATGCACCCTTGTTCTCACTCAGGTTTTTACTTGATGATCAATTGGTTGAAAGAATCTTTTGAGTCAAAAAAAAATTACTCACATTTTTTATCTACCTGGTCATATTTTATTTCCTACTGAATTTTTAAAACACTACCAAGTAAAGCCACAAGAAAGGGGAGGTAGGAGCAAAGAATCCAAATTCTTCCACTGGGATGTTGAAAATGACTTTCTGCTTTTCTAGTTACCCTTAGGTAACACCACAGATGAAGGAAGACAGAAATACATACGGTACTCACAGAAATGAGCTACACTCTCTATTGAAGGCGGTCATCTTCTGGTTTAAACCACTGGAAAACTTGGCTAGGTTTAATAAGACATCTCCAACTCACTGAAAACTTGCACAAAGAATAACTTAGGAGCCCAGCACTTCTCAAATCTAGCTCTCTATTATCTTGGGTTGAGGTCAAAAGTCATTTTCTCCATTACACTTGGAGCCCGTTGCCTCTTGTCCTGTCCCTGGAAACCACTGAGCAAAGCCAGGCTCCAGCCCTATCCATCCACAAACATCCATATTATGGCACTGCAACCACATCCTATCCCTGAGTGCCTCCTAGGATGTGCCATATAGAACGTTCTGCCAACAAGATCTGTCCCCAGCCTTCTCTTCAGAAAGCTGAAGAGCCCCAGCACCCTGGCTCTCCTCATTTCCCATTTGTTTCAGCCCCCTTAACGCTTTCTGGGAGCCCTCCACTGTTAGTTGGGGAGAAACGCCAAAGAAAATTCCCAGTACATCAATTTTCTGGGGCAGGCTAAAAGCAAAGAGCTTTCCAGCCATGGGAAGAGCAACAAGCAGATGTGGTCGAAGCGCCCAAGGAGGCAATGAATTAAAAACACAGGATAGCTCTTTTCACGTACAGTAGAGTGGCATTTGAACAATTCTGAATATGGATGAGAACAACATGACAACTCAAAAACAGAAACACGGAGAGATCCTTTATGAATGGCTGAGTAACAGCACAGAGATAAAGAATCATCTTGTTTTGAGAACAAGGAAACGTTCTGGCATACAGATGAGCCCGCGGAGCAGTGGGGGGCCCTGAAAACAGTGGGGAAGGCACCGGCTGGCACTTAGGGACCTCAGGGTACAGAGGAACAAGCTCTGTGGGACTGTGCAGCTATTAAAGGTGAAATAATCTTGAGAAATAAAAGGAGATGAAAAAAGAGTCAAATGCAGAAGACATAACAGATATGCAAAACTGTCTTGGTAAAAATGATAACAGTGTGAACTAAAATGAGTGCCAGGTTCTCAATGAATATTTTAATGTGGCCTTCCTTGTTATGAAAGCAAGAGCAGGCAGGACGCTGTTCTAACACAATGCAGTGGGTGTTGGATTGTAAATAAAAGCCACCGCTGCTCCAAAAACTTCCCAAGAGAGAAGGACCTCTTTGGCAAGTCACAGCTACACAGGATTTCAGATTGTGACTGCAAAAAAGCCACTTTTCAACAGTGACGATGAACCACCTTTCCAATATCCGTCCTTGACAAAAGGAAGCCACAAATAAAATCTGGTAGAGCTTAATGTCAGACAACAGGAAGAGATTAAATGTGAGGGAGACCAAGTAAATGAAAACAACAAGCAAAAAGATAAAGCAAGACATGACAGAAGGGGTTTAAAACTCGACCCCAAATGGCCCATTAGCACTTGGTAGAAGCTGAGCAAACACACAGCTTTCAAATGAAATTATTGCCCTGCAATGCCAGAATTTCAGTGAGAAAAAAAAAGAAAAAGATGATGAGTACCCCATAATTTCTACTTTACAGAGCTTGGTAACTCCTATTAACTTGTCCATAGCATTCAATGCCTGATACAGGCCGTGTCAGCCCACCTCCATGACAGCCAAGTCTCATAACTCAGGCACTATTATTATTTCTCCTGCAAGAGTCACAATTATCAATTATAATACCCAGGATCTTCTTTAAATTAGGCAGGGAAGAAAACATGAATTAATAAGATAATTATTAAAGATAATTAATGAAGGCTAAGCAAAACCAAAGCAGAGCCAGCTTAGAAGGAAAAGAGGCATTTGGGAATGGAGCACAAAGCCCACAGTTTAGTATGATCAGACAAAAAAAAAGAGGGGGAAAATCCCCCACAATCCAAAGATTGGCCAACCAGGGAAAAATTAACTGTAAATAAAAAAAAAAAACCCCAAACTACATTATCTTATGACAAGTAGTCGATAACCAGTCCATTCCTCACCTTATTCATTAATACCTTCTATTTTAGTAGCTTAAAGTAAACCATAGGCCCAGTAAAGCTATCTGTGTCTCAGAACTGGAGAGAGGAAATTTTAATACCAAAATACTGTTCTTTTTTATAGAGCATTTTTATTCTACTGCATAGAAGTTGCCACTGATCCATGTGGACAGAGCTGCAGCTCATCTGCAAATGAGCTCGTTCTCCAAAATTAACATTATTTGCTGGAGGAACAGCTGTAGGCATGAAGACGGATACAGAAGACAATGGCGGATTTGCATTTATCTCAAATGTATTTTAGCTGAAGTCTGACTGCAGTGAAAAGCAGGGTGCCTTGCAAAAAACTTCTGGAACTGTTGGCTCTAATCCAACCTCAAAGCCAAGCAGAGCTCTTTCCACCTGCTCACTGTCTTTTGCCCATCATGGATAAGATTAAGAAAAATTCACAGAGCAAAGAGCAACTAAGTGGCTCCTTACATTTTTGTTAGGTGGGTTATCCATCATATTTTCATGGCAAAAACTTCCTCTCCAATGGATGAGTCCCTTGGTCCATCAGCTACCAATGTGCAATTTATTTTTTCCTTACAGGGCAACTCTCATCTCTCTTTTTGTGAATGCCTCTGGGCCAAATTCACATCAGAAATGCTTGGGTTGGAGAGCTCCCTCCAGGAGCAAACCAACTGCCAGCTATTGCCACACTCTCCCTGTAAGCATTGCAGCCTGGTTCCAGAAGGCAGCAGACCCCACACTGGCTTGATCCCTCCTCCAGTGATGTTTTTGGGTTGTCTGTTCAGGCATACGTGGCTTTACCAGCCACAGGACCTACCTGGGCTTCCAAGAGCAGCCCCTCCAAGCTCACAAGGAAATGAGGCCCCTTTAGACAAACATGCCAATGCACAGTGATGGGCAGGTCTTGTTGGGGAACAAGTCTAGATAGTTTCTTGCCTTAGAATAAAAAAAGTAGACCAAGGTTTAGTACGCAGGACAATCATGAATGGTCTGGTAACAAAATAATTTTAAGGATAGTCCATAGCTTTCCTGTTCCCCCTTCTCTCCCATCCTGTTTCCTACTTAGGAGCCATCCCACATCTTCTCTCAACATACTCACCTCTTCCTCTCCTATTTCATTCAAAAGCCAAGGAAAATGTGCAGATGAACTTGAGCTCATGGAGCTGTTGCCAGTGTAAGGACTTGAGACAATAAGAAACCATCTTAGATCTTCTATCCTGTGAGAACTATGTCGTGGGAAGCGCTTTCACCTGTATGTGACCCCCCCTTGGCAGCAACGAGTTGCAACGTGGGCGGCTCCGTCCTGCTGCTGCTTTCACAGCCACAAGCAAAGCTCTGGCCCTGCTGGAGGGTCGTGAAGGGTTAATTGGCAAATTCAGACAGTGCTGCACTGAAGCTTGAGGATAAATGGCTGCTCTGAATACGCATTTCCAGGGCTTATCGGGAAATGGAGTGGAAGATGCAGAGAAGGCAGCCAGAGGAACTGCTGGGGAGGTGGGAGTTACTTAATTTATTTTCTACTCTGTCTGCAGCAGTCTCCCAGCTCTTGGAAGGTGGTTTGTACTTTCAGGGATATTGTTTAATTAGAGAAGAAACTTTGTCTCTGAAAGGTTATCTAATTCCCCCCCACAAAACCGTTGAGTTTAAAAAGCCAGTGCTGGGTAGAACAATCGAGATTAGGCACTAAATGCTTACATTTAACGCCATTGACATTCCTGACTGCATGGAATACCAATTAAAAGAATTAGACTAACAATGAAGACTGTTGTTTAAGCCAAAACTGAAGACTGACAGGTCTATTCTTTGGCTGTGATGCTATAACAGGTGTGTAATACGACATATACATGGTCTGAGAGATCTTTAATTTAGGTTTTACTCTGGCCCTTGCAACAATTCAAATGTCCTTGGTCATGATCAGTCATCCACATGTCCAGCCAGACAAGTCCAGTCCAGCTGCCATCACTCTCTGCAGTGTTTTGCACTGGAATTTATGGTATTGCACTGCTGCTGGCAGCTTTGCTCCTGGAGAAAAACAACATCAAAAAACCACTTCCCTTTTAGTTCAGCAAGTTGGGATCCTGGCCATATCAGAGGGGTGGTGATGGGACATGGCCTGTTTTTCCTCTGGGCCAAAACACAAACCCCAGCTGAGCACCCTCCCTCATTCTCTCTTGGCTACACTTTTTCCAGTCCATGCTGAACAGGGAGAGGCCATTCGTGCATGGATCAAACCCCCAGAATCTGACAGCGTACCTATGGAAAACTGCTCGATTTGAGACCTGACAAGTTCAAGACAGCCAGTAGGAACCAACACAACTCCCAAGCCTCCACCAAAAAACAGATCAAAGTGCTTTAATATGAGTTATTCAAGAAAAAAAAACCACCCATAAATTATTCAATAAAGGGAATTTTCCCCCATAAATGAAATACGCTCTTCCGTGATACTTAACTCTCAGATACTAAGCAAACTCTTGCTGAAAACTTTGGCATATCTCTTCCTTTTAAATTACATTCAGATTTAGTTGAATGAATTTGTTCCTAAGTTTAATTTTCTGCCTTGAGGTTCCTTCCATCTTCAGATAGCAAAACATAATCAGCAAATTTACAATGTAGTTCAGTAGTATTCTGTGAATAAAACAGCCTGCTAGGCTAGAATCCTTTTACTTGGTATGATTTGGAAAGAATTCCCATTTCCCATCAAGTTCAAACATGGCTTGGTGATGAACAGTTGCACAGAATTTTTTACCCCGATTTAAATCAGAACTGTGACTCAGCAGACAAAGAAATCTGCTGGACATCAAGTGAAACACGAGGCACGAGAGACAGCTGGAAGCTACTTAGAAGCTGGAGCTGCTCAGCTATTTCACAAAGACTAGGCTTGTCTGGAAGATTTGGCAAGGTTCAAAGTCTGACATCTGAAAAGGCTGACAGCTGCTGTCCTCGGTTCTGATGACAATTACCACATGTGAGGTACGGAAATTTTGTAAAGGTCACTGCCACATGTAAATCAAAGACTGCGTAACATTTGCCAGTTTCACTTTGAAAGGTGCTGTAAAGTTTTCACCCTTGGCATTTTTTAAAGCATCAGACAAGTGTCCTTTTTTCCTCCTAACTGTCTGAACACACAAGTCACGACTATTTTTGGATGCACCAACTGAATATAAATGAACTAAGTCATGCATGTTGTATGACTCAGATGGGGAACGCTCACTCACGCTCCCTGCCTAGGCCTGGGCAGTTACTATCACCCTTATTACTCTGTAGCTCTTATTAAGGGCCTGTGCCAAGTGTTACAAAATTACTAAATATTGTACTTGGATTATTTGGCAAAGAACTGCCAGAAACTTAAAATGCCTCAAGTTCTCCACATAAAAAGAATATCAGAAAAATTAGAGAATATTAGTTTTTGCTGAAAGCTATTTCCCTCTCATACTCGCTCGACACTTCTGCTCAGCAAAAAATATACTTCAACAAACTGTTTTTGTTTTTTTAAACAAAAGTGGATTTAGGAATGGATTTATATAACACAATAAGGGGGAAAAGAGAGGAATGGGGTTATTAAGGACAAAACAGAGCTGCAGCTGCAGCGAGGCTACCAAAGGACTTCCAAAGGAAAGCACAGCCTGGAGATGTAGCATGCTCCATCTTGGTTCTTTCCAAGACAAATTACCTATTTAAATATTTATCACTCAATTGAAGACAAAACTGTGAAACAGGTTTCTTACTTGCAGGTGAGCTGCCAAAGAAAACTAGAATCCCCAAACTGTAGAACCCAGAGGAAATGAGAAGAGCCTGATCCAAACTGCACCTTAAGGCACTACATCCACCAGTGAACTCCTGGGATTTCCAACCTTGAATGATATCCCCAGCTCCCTCCTGTGATTTGCTTAGATGTACCACACAACCCAACCACAAGTATAAACACAGTGACACAAGTAAAAATGCTGACTCTCAGGCTGAGCCAGTTGTTCCCATCGGAAACAGCTGAGTGCTGTCCAGAGGCAGAGCATCTCAACTTTCTCCACAGAACTACCTTTTTGTGCTTAATTATGATTTAAGGTTAACAAAAGCCTGTCAATCACTTGCAACTGCATTTTGCAATTACCCTGCTGCACGAGAATGTGTGCAATGTAATCTGTGGCTGGTTTCTTTGAGGTACAGATTTTGGTAACAAAAAATTATTACAAAAGACATCTCTAATACTGAGTTTAACTCCAAGTAAAAACCTCCCAGATGTTCTGTGTTATGAATGGATGACAAAATTCATATTTATTAGAATAGAGGAATAGATTCAAGATAGTATAAAATATTAAGGTAGATAGATATTAAGTAAAGGGGGATACAGGGGGGCTATGTCTGGACATGTTCTCAGGGAAAAGCCAAAGAAATCAGTCTGCAGCAAGATACCAACACACATACCACACCGATAGACTACATTTACATGTGAAACACAACGGGGACCCTTGGTTTCAAGATTGCAACTACACAGGGAATTATGCCATCGGCAGTACACCTGGATACTCCCGACTGGAGGGGGGAAGAACACACCATTTAGAATTTTAAAATACTTCTGGGAAGTCTCTCGGTTTGTAAAAGGGATTTCCAGTAAGAACTGAGTATCCGGTATTCAGGGTGATAACAAGGATATCTCTCTCAGGATGAGACTGTGTATTGTTAAGCTTAGTCCTGTCTAGCACAAGACCAGAAGCCAATGAATTATTCCCGAAGACATCGAGGACTGGACCACCTTCCATCAGATAGCATTCTACTGGACCGGAGAAACCTTTGGAACTTGTTTAGTTATGAAAAGGACAATGGACTTCCTAGCCCGCGGCAAGAAAAATGGGATAAAAACCTGCGTGGAGGGAGACCCGGTGTGCCCGCCACACTCCGAAGCTGCCAGTGCTTGGGGTTGCTCAGCGCGTCACCAGGGTCTGTTCCCGGGCTAGACTCTGTCCGATCTGTGGCTTACCGAAATTCTGTCAATTTGTGCGAAATAAATTTTGTACTTTGTTTTTATATCATAATTTGGCTCTTGCAAATTATTGATAAATTAAATTGGCAATTTCATTCATAACATTCTGCCTCCTATTTTTCTGGTTTAAACCCACACATTTTTTGGCCTTTTAAAAAAAACTAAACTAGTTTACATTTTTATTACATTTAAGAAAATAAAGCACTTCCAGTCCTCAGTGCAGCATTAAATCCTTCATTTCAAACACCCCTGAAATTCAGTGCTCTCCAGGGCAATACATTTCCTGCAACTGAGATGTCTTCTGCATCCTAGAAAGCTCCTGCCCAGGGAGGTTGCAGAGGCTTCACCCTCAGAGGTTATTCCAGTTACTGAGGGGGAAAAGCCCAGAATGGCGCTTTCTGATGTCAGAGTCGCCCCTGCTGTGAGCAGGGGGTCAGGCTGAAGATCCCCTCAGATCCCTTCCACCTCAGATTAACTCAGATTTAGCGAAACAGGTATTTCACTTTGTTCCCCATTTCCACTTGGCTACAGTCTGTGGGAAACTTGGGGGACACAAGCAGTGCACCAAACACTTTGTGAGCAGTAAGAAACAACTCTGGGGGATTGCAACCAAGAAAATATCAGTGCCACATACTAAAATAAACTTCACAAACAACCCGGAACACAACAGGCAAACATCAACATGAAGATGGGTTTTTTCCATCAATTAAAAAACTACCTTGAATGAATTATATCAATTTTAACAACAAAACAAGTGGAGGAAACTGCAACATAAGTATTCACAGGATGCAACTTCTAGAATGTTAAGAAGCCCCCAAGCCAGAAATGTCAGGCTGCGTAGAGCACACCATGAACAAAGCAATGAAAGGAAAAAGGAGTTATTTTGTTTAACTGTTACCTTTTCTCACCTATATTTATCTACAAGCCCCTACTACTGTTATTTTCAACACGTTGTTTTTTTTTTTTACAAAAGGAAAATTGGTACCCAGTTCTTGACTTTCAGAATAAACATGATAGTAATTTCTTAAATACCATTTCTTTCTGGTTCTTCTTGCATAATGCCTATGGATAAATGTCAGTCAAAGCAGCAGAACAGAACAAAATGCACTTTTCAGCTTCTAATCTATATAAATTGTAAGATGCTTTATATCCTAAATAATGGATTTTTCTTTTTAGGTATTTATTTCTCTTGACTTGCTTGGCATCCTTGCTTCCACAAGGGTATGCAAAGGTCCTCTTCAGCAGGAGAAAGGAATCCACAGAGCCAGCAAACATCTCTGGGCTGGCACAGAGCAATGGATTTTCTAACTCTGTGGACAACAGAGGATACAAACAGCCTCTCTTCTACCTCTCTAGAATCCCAGCACTCTGAACGAGAAAGCCAGCCTTTGAAAAGAAGCCTATTTGGGTATTGTAATGCAACACACTTCTGCCATCTGTTCCTCCTCTGGCCTCTTGAAGGCTTAGAGATCCATCTTGCCCTTCCTTCCACAACAATCAAAAATACAACAATGTATTTAGTGCTCCCAAAGCTGCAGATTATTAAACACACTCGTTGAACTCTCTCAGTTAGGAATACCATAATTAAGCTCAACTGGACCACTCGCAGTAATTGAATTTGCAAGCATGTCTGAGCATATCCTGCTTGACTCGGGCCAGTTCAATGGATTGTGCTGAACTCCTGGATCCCTGATTGTGCTGAACTCCTGGATCCCTGATTAGCTGGAGCCATCATGAGAACCTTTTGCCTGGCTGCAAGGTCCTACCCCAGATAAAGCAAGAGAAATCCAACAGTGACGTGGCGAAAGCAGGAAGGCACAGCGCATGAAAGCTGATGCATTTAAAATGCGTGGCATTTGCCCAGAAGAGAATTGCACACCACTGCTGCTTCTCTTAGCAATCAGCCTTATTCCCAAAGCTGAAACTGCCATTGTTATTACAGGCAGCACCACATTTGAAACCTGCATCACTTGAATTTCAGAACCTGAGGAATTTTGACCACCTTAAATTTGCAAGAGCCACGTCTGCAAGCAACCCGAGAGGTGAGCACTCATCCATTTCAAGAGATGCATTTTTAATTGCCTCACTCCTCCTCAGGCATGGAAGGAGATCACAAGTGTCGATTTGGACTAAGTTGTTGCTTTTCCATGAAACAACAAGACACTGAAAGTCAAATACCTCACTACCACATTAGGGGACAGTGTCAAACATGGGATGGACTAATGACTGGCAGTGAAGCAATGAGCTGTTGAAGAATTATACATGTCAATTTCCAGCACAGCTGAGGAATTCAGGGCTACACTACAGCAGGAGTCCAGAAACAGAGAAAAGAAGAAATAAAGGTTAAAACCTAGAGGAGGAGAACAAGAGAACACAAACACCAAAAAAGACCTCTTCTGCCCCAAATGACTATTTCAATGTATTCTTACTTAATACATTTCTCACTTTGATATATTTAAATGTGGCAGAAGCCCAGAGGGTTGCTTGCTCCATTAAAGAAGTTGTACTACCATCCTCCCCACCCAAAGGGAATAAAAGGAGTTGGTGGACTGTTCTTCTGCAAGAGTCTGGACAAGGACTTGCAGCCTCTCCTCTAATTCAGGGCTTTTAAGCACCCCTGTCTTTGTTTAGTAAGATTAGAGTACGACCTCCTGGATTCCAGGTGGGAGAAAAAATTATCTTGTGTGAAACCATGATAGGAAAGCAGAATTCACTCCTCTCTATTCTCTAGGGATCTCATTATCTATTACGTATTTCTCCCTTAAAGGAGTTAAAGTAGCCTTTACAAACAATTAGAACTACCTGATCCTAACTGCTGTACAAGCAAAAGAAGAAATTTATGCTCGTGATTTCCTAAGCCAGAGTTATTTAGCAGTGCTTATTATGAGGTGCTTTGAATGATCCACTTGCAGACAGAACCAGGATGGCCCAAGGAGGATAAAGTCTCAGTCACGGCAAAGTGTCTCTTTGCCATCACCTCATTTAAATCTTAGCCACAGAGAAGTGCAAGGATCTTCCCATTAAATACCTTTGTGACAGTTACTGTAACAAAACATGAATTCTCTTTTGTCCCTTTTTCTCTGCATGTGAGCAGATAAAATCTACAAGAGTAATTAACTAGATTGAAAAGAAACATTACAGACTTCTCAAATAACTCAGCAGGGTAAATGATGTCTTTTGCTAGCAAAAAAGGCTTTGACAAATGTCAGTCATATATTGAAAACCACTTCAAAAGAAAGCCTGAAAGCTCTAGATGCAAATGTCATCACAGCTATATACTCGGCATTTTTCTATCACTCATGGCCAAGTATTTTATTGGCACTTCTACAATCAAGCAGGCTGTAACCTAAATCATGTGAATTTGTTTTTAAGTAGATACATGGTATAGTCAGAGAATGACAGAGAAAACTCTGTTGTTCTAAGTTGCAAGTACTAATTCTATTTTTCTCTTGTCTGGTACAAGTTCTCTTACAAACCAATCCTCAGATCACAAGTCTATTACAGCCTAAACACACATTCAAGTTGTCACTGTAGGTTGGAGTAGCAGAACATGCAGGTTGCTATTTTTCATGTTTCATATTTCTTGTCCCTTGCTCTCTCCCACATGGAGCCCAGCCCAGGAGGGCTGCTGTCACACAGCTCTACAGACAAATGCAATCAACTCTGAATATGTATCAACAGGAACAATTTGATTTTTTTGTAGGTGGTAAAAACAGTAATGAAATAATCTTATCGGATATCACATATACCTAAGACCACAATCAATTTTCTTGGAGACTTCTTAAACCTACTGCTGTCCATCTACAGCCAACAACCAGCAGCAGACTCTGCATCCCAACTGGATGGTCACAAGTCTGCAGTGTGCTGCACTAACCATTACTTTCACTGGCAGCCCAATAAGAGATTATTGGCATATTTTCCAAGCTTATTTTAAAGTAAAATAACAGCAGCAGCAGGTTTCACACACTTCTTGAACAGCTGCCATCCAGACATATACAGGAGACCACCACACTTTTGCCTTGCAAAAAAAGAGTCTTACTGAACCTATAATATTTAATTTTCACTTTTATTCTCTGTTTCATACAGTCCCCACACACAGTGGCATTTCCCTACTCTAAGTATAAAAAGATGAAGCAAGGCACCCTCAAAATGCACATCCTCACAGACAACACATTTGTGGCAGACACACAGATCAAACAACATCTGAACTGATACAACCCCTCACCCTTTGCCATCCTCAGAGGACAAACACCACCTCAGATGGAGCTCACAGACTGAAATTGAAGCAGGAGTTCACAGAGAAGGTTCACGATGGCCTTGCAACTCATGGCTCACAAAAGGACTACCATACACAGTTCTGGGGTAAAACTCAGCACAGCACAGGGCGAAAACTGGAAAGCAGTGCTGGCAAGGAAGATGTTAAAGAAAGATATAGTGTTTAAACAATTTTCACAGGAACGGAAGAAATCACACTTAAACTGTGTTTCTGTAAAACCAACTGACCCAATGACAAGGATTTAACCTGATTTAGTGTAGACCAATGAGCAATCTCTTCTAATGTGCTCTTCTGTCACTATAGCTTGGTGGATTGATCACATCTTGAGCTGAGCTCCACTCACCAGCGAGCCCCCAGTCATCTGTCCAGTTGGTTTCTGTGGCACAGTCACTGAGCACTACCCAGATGGGATCCGTGTCCCCTGCAGTGCAGCAGCTCCCATCTTTAGCCTGCCTCAGACCTCACGAGTGACAAATCCCTGTCAGCACCCCCTGGCACCGATGGCCCGAGCGGGGCACTGAGCAAAGCACGTCTGCCAAGGGTGGCTCCCGTGGCACACCTTCCTCATGGGGTACTGCTGAACTTCCCTGGCAGTTGGGCTCCAGCACAAGGAAAAGGCCTCTGCCAGAGGAGTTCTGCAAGGAAGATGTTACTTGGATTCTCAAGTTGTGCAGGCCCAGCTTTTTTTGCTACTACTGCTCTTAAGATGCCTATTGCTGTAAGTGTGGTCAATTATCAAACCCATAGTCAGAATGACACGAGGGAAATCCCTTATTACCAGAATATCCCACCATCATGTATTTCAGAAAGGATCTAAATGGGAGCTCCCAGGCTGCACCTGACAACAGGCATGAAATGGTGATGATCCTGAAAAGGGAGAAGAGCAGCAAAACAGGCAATGAAGTTACTGAGCTGCCAAGCTGCTGCTTGGCATTTGTCCACAGCATCCCAAACTCAGTCTGCTACAAGAACTGGATCTCGGATCTGCTACAACAGGATGTTGACATGGCTTTTGCTTTGCCTGCACTACTCAGAGGCTTACAGTGGTTGTTATTTTGAGTTACAGAATGCAAGGGCAGGCAAGGCAGCGTCTTTCCTCCAGCTACTCCTTGGAATCACAATGGAGCTCCACCTGCAGCTGAAGCAGCAGGGGGCTTGTGCAGAAAGGGCTTTGGTGACCTAATTGAAACATCTTTAGTTAATAGAAATCCCAAAGCTGAGTGGCTCAGAGTGACAAGGCTGGATTGAGAAAGGTTTTGTCAGGAACACTTGCTTTGTTTATTTTTTTCCCCTCTTCTATCCAAGAGGGGGATAAAATTATCCTTTCGAAATGCCAAGGCTTCAGTGCTTCGTAACAAGTCGAGTTCAGCAGTAACACACTGGATGGCAGCACGATGCCATTACACAGCCTTTGTCCCTCCTACTTCACGTGATAAGAAATGAAATTAAATCTTACATGCCATAAACATATGTTTACGTATGGCATTCATTAATTTAGTTCATTTTCATGAACTAAAGAAAAAAAACCCCAAAAAACCATAAGGATTCATACAGAACTGCTGGTGGAGAGGACTACCAACCACCACACCATCAGCTCCCGCATCTTCTGTTGGCAAATCAAACATGCTGTGTACAAGCGATTGCCCTGGAAGTTATTGGTACACTTGAATGCAAACTACCAAACCACAAAAAATGAGGCATCCATTTGCTATAAAAATAAATTAGGAGGCAATGCTTTGCTGGCAAAGCCGTTGGAGTACCACAGTTCTTAACTATTCATGGTGCCATTAACAGATGTCTTTGCTTGTACTGTGAGCAGCCTTATGATATGTCATATTCAGCAGGACTTTACATTTAAAATGAATGCAAGCAACTTTGTTTTAGGATGTAATAAAACCTTGCCTGATGCAGAAATCCCCTGGGAAATTATACAATAATGTTACCTACATAACTAATTTTCTTCCTATAAAATCATGATTCCCACTACACTCTTAGAGCTATTCCAAGTATTGTTTAACATCACCATTTCCATGTTAATATCTCAATAAATCCAGAAATACAATACTTTATATGAAAAGTGAGCTGTGCATTCAAGACCATAAGTTTTCCTTTCTAAATTAAAAGGGGAATGAAACTGATGTTGAATGCACTAGATGTTGTTCAAGGGTAGGAAAAGCACCCAAATGCTCCTTACAAAGCAAGGCTACTCCCAGTGCACACACACTCCCACCAGATACTGTGGAACATGGCTGAGCAATTTAACCCTGTGCCAGGAGAACTGGGGAGCTGGAAAAACAGCCCACAGCTCCTTCAGACATCACTCAGAACTAAAAGCAAATGGTCGACCCAAATGAACTTCCCACCTTGAAGGCATTTGTGAGACTGCTGCTTGATCTTTTGAATAAGGATTATTTGGAATCAGTACTAGAGCAAAGGCACACCATAACTCCCATGCTTCTTAAAAAAATACTGAAATAATGGCGAATTAATTCAAGTCTGGTGTTTCAACCACTGCCACGGTACATCAGTGACCTACTCCTCACCTCATTCCTGCATCCATCTCTGTGTAACTTTTACACCACTAAAAAAAGTTGTCAGTGGGGATTGTCACTCATCTCTTCAGACCCTCACTGCAATTCCCACTCACAGCACGCAGATTTGTAGTTAAAACTTCATTCCCACCCTTTCCCTACAGCTCCTAATCAGTGTCCCACTCACCAATGCTGTTTCCCAGGCAGGATTCACTCGGGAAAGGCTTCAAACAAACAGGTAAAGGAAAGAAGAGCTGCACACACATAAAGAAGAGCTGTACATACAACAAGGAAATGTATTGTAAACTTGTGCAAGATGCTCTGCATTCATTTAGGCTTTGTTTCAGTTTTGTTTCAAATACTTTCCAGCCCCGTGTACCCTGCTGATCACCTCTGTGCTGAGTTACACAAAGCCATGACAGCCACCTCGTTCCCTTGCAGTGGGACACCATCTTTCCCTTGCTGGACTTGTTAAATAACAACTGGAAGCCTAAGTAATAGCTATGATTTCCACAGTAAGAAAGAAATGCTCCAATCAGTGTGATAACTATGGCTAAATGTTGGATGGGTGATTATTGCCATGGGCAGGGAGAAACACTGAGTCTTTAACCAATGCACAATGCCTGCAGATGGTGTTCCTTGCTGTTTCCACCCTGTTTATTTCTCCACAGTGATCTCCAAAATACTCCACAAGTGGGAAAGCAGGCATAAAACCAGGTCTGGTGGAGACAAGGATGGACACAGCTGGGGCTGCCCAGCCTGAGCCTTCCTGGAGTTCCCAACCCACAGGCAGACCGTGTCTGGATGGGGGTCCTCAGTGAGGAGTCTCAGGAAAATTATGGCATTTTAGTGCCTTCCCTGACAAGCCAAGCCAGTTGGCATCCTTCTCCACAAAGAGCTCTTATTCCTTGGCTGCTTCCATTCTCAGTGGCAGTTTGGGGAGCAGTTTTGTCCAAATGCTCTCCAGTTAACCGAGCGGGCTGTGTCAGGTGCCACCAGGCTTGGCAGCTGCCTGAAAAAACCCTGAAAGCTTCACACAATTTCTCTTTCAATCAACTACCTTAAGAACTTTTCCCCACACATATTTACCCCCGTGAATACTAATTAAATGATTGCATATTCTATTTGATGGTACACTAATCATGGTGTCAGGCAAAGGCATAGTGATACATACCAATGAGGGTGTCAGGCTTACTGGCTGCTTTTTTGAAGCTTTGAGAGGTCTTGGTGTCATTCACACCAGCTGAGGGATTTTTTGAAATTAGGGCAGCTTTTCTTTGTGTGTGTTAACACCATTTCTCACCTAGCTAAAGCATCCCATTTTGTTTAAATGGCAGATTTAGTTGGACACGTGCTGCAGCCGCAAAAGCAGGGAACTGCGAGGCCTTCAGCAACCTGCCAGCATCCTGCACCAACCCAAGTTGTTTCCCTCTCCTCCCACCCTGTATGCCTTTATTGCCTGCCTGGAATCAGGCTGGGCTAATTTGGCCGTGTGCATTGGCTCTCAGTTAGTCAGAGAAAGCAGCTCATTATTGACAGTTAGTTACAGAAGTGTCACAAAGCAACATCAATAGGGCTCACTGCACCAAAAGCCATAGGGCACGAGTAAACCTGCCCTTAAAGTTCCCTAAACATGACAAAAGGGACAATTAATTACACATTTCACAGCAAACTTGAAATATTCTCAGTTTGACATCTTACACATATCGGTCTGGATCACTTATTATTCATGCTTTAATAAATATTTTCACATAAAACATAAACCTTCCCTGAAACGAGGCACACATATTGTTGTTTCTGCTTTACACATGAGTACCACAAGTGAAATTTGACCAGAAAAATCAAACCCTGCCTTCAGTTTATTTTCATTTCCCATGCAAATTGTCTGAAACACTATGACTATGCATCTATATAATCAAATTCATCAGAAGTAAACTTCCTTATAAAAAAAAACTCCTTGATGAATACAGCCCAAGGAAAAATCATTATCTGAAGAAAAAAAAGATTTAAAAAAACTATTTGAACCTAGAGAAAAAAAGAAAGATACATTTGAAGCAGAATGAGAACCTCCACACTCAAGCCAAGCAAATACCACACTTGATACTACAACAAATGTCAAACTTGAAGATTTTATCTCCTGCTCCAAATTTATAGCTTCAAAACCCAAATTCTATACTCTCCTAGGGACCAGGTATTCTTTTTCCACTGGCTGTTTTCCCCACATTATTTCTGTTTCCCTATTGCCATTTCACCCATTCTTGGGCAGGTCTATCACTTGATAATGCCCCACAATTTCATCTTGCCTTCTCCAGTCCTTTTCTTCACACCAATCTGAGGCCAGCAGCCATGAACCACACTTGCTGGTTTGTCTATTCAGTGGAATTATTTCATCTTGGTATTTTTTTACACCCCTGATTACTCCATTTGCTGGTAGCTCTATGTCCCAACTCATAGATGCCATTTGCTCAAAGTCCTTTGTTGATCATCTGAACTGAACAAGCAGACATTTCCCCACTCAGAACATTCCTAGACCAACTGAAAAACTCAAGAGCTTAAGAACTTACTGACCTCTTTCTGGAGTCAGGAAAACACACTCCTTCAGACAAGACAAGCACTCCTTAGCCCATGCCACTCCTGAAAAACACTTTGTAGAACTGCTCTTCAAAGCCAGAGAGAAACCAAAACAACTCCCATGAAGAGCTTTTACACACCTGATACCTGCATGAATAGATTTTACACACCTGATACCTGTATGAGTAGATTTTACACACCTGGTACTTGAATGATTATATTTTACACACCTGATACCTGCATGAGTAGATTTTACACACCTGATACTTGTATGGTAGATTTTACACACCTGATACTTGAATGAGTCAGTGAAAAGCTACTGCTGCCTCCAATTCTGTAGTGTTTAAAAAATCAAAGCAAAATGAGAGACAGCAGGAAGTAGTTTTAGAAACTGAGGGTAAAAGAAGGATTTCTCCGAAATAACCTTCACATGGGCTCCCTGTGCTCCCTCTCACCTGGAAGAGGCATTAATGATGTGTTCCATGTGCATCTGGTTTGATGACCACAGGGATTTGGAAGCTGTCCTGCCCACTAACTTTCTGCTGCTTTTTATTAGAACAAATTCACACCTGTGCCAAGCAGGGAGCTCTCACCTGTCCATCACCTTCTTCCAAGGTGAAATCTAAGCTGAACAGGAGAAAAATGTCCTGTGAGAAACTGGGCCTTCTTCTGGAGCACTCCACCATAGAGAGAGAGCAGGAGAGACTGGAAAAGGGGAAAGCAAGGTGGAAAATTGAAGAGAAAGGTGATTTCACTTCCCTTTCTATAGATGTCCTTTGGGTCTCTATTGATACAAAATTTCCTGTAGTCTCTAGGGGAATGCCTCTTATGATTCTTCCCTACCTACAAACTCCAGAGCCCTGGCACATCATGTTAATAAATATCTGTGCAACAGAGAATCGAGGAGTAATTAATTGTAACACATGAGTCTGGATCTAACAGAAGACAGTAGTGTAAATCTGCTTGATGAACATACCCTAGGGCCATCTGCAACCCCCCAAATTATTTTCAATTGCTATGTGCCATTTTGTAAATACAAGTCTCACTCTTTTTTTCAGTTGCCATCTTGGTTGAATAGGCAAGGTTGGCAATTAATCATTGGTGTGCCATAATAGTCTGGAAATCATTGCTACAGATCTGCTCTTGACTGGCTGCATAAGAAATGGTTTCCTCTGTAATCAACATGGAGGATTAACCAAAACATGTTCATCTACTGTGTTATGCATCCTGTAGGGGAGAAAAATCTAACATCATGGCCCTTGACATTGCTGTTCAGGTATTAACTGAGCTCCTAAATAAACTTTTTTAACTGGGGTCAGAACAGTTTGCTCTGATAAATCTAAAGTTACAGTCCTGCATGATCTGAAATCTCAGCCTTCTACCTTGAGCAGCTTGGAATCCCTTTCAGTCATGATACCCATGGAAGAGGGTCATCTGAATTCATTTATATGTATATTACTAAAGCCACAGAGGTGTCTAGTTATGCTGGCACCAATTTTTGCTGTCTCTTAACCTTTCAAATTCTTCCAAGACCTCTAAATCAGAGCTGCTGTTTGTTTTTTATGAAGAACGAAAGAGATGTGAAGTTGTTGCACATGATCTGAAACTTCACTCTATTGCTGTTGTATCCAGGTCCTTCTGATGCTAAAAATTTATCATTTCAAGCAAATGCACATTATCAGCATTTATTACATCACTCGGGTCAGAATGCAGCATTCTAAGCTCTATTGGTATTTCCTTGCTAAATCTTAGGTTTTAGGGGTTTATTACTCCATTATCTTATATCTCACTGAAATCATTTTTAATAATAGGGGATTATGCCTGAAACTTAATTAGTTCAATTTTTATTGATAAGCACTTAGTAGCAGGCCTCATGTTTCTGCTCTGCAGCTGGTGGATAAAGAAAAGACACACTGGGAATTTCAAAGAAAACACATTCTTCAAGCAAAATTCTATCTAACAGCATAGAAAAATAATCAGAATACCCTTGAAAAGGCCTGGAGTCTCTTTTTGGGGCAAAGATGCAAAGTGGAGCAGCGATTGCAAGTTCAGTGTGCTGGTGTGGATCTCTGGAGCCTCTGGTAGGAGATTCCCAGCTGTCAGTTCCTGGCAGAAAGCAGGATCAGTTCCTCTGGGGAAAGCAGGCATCACCTCCCAGGAGATGTTCTGCACTGAAAGCACACATGACATTGGTGACTCTTGTAAGAGCCCGGATCCCTCTGAGCCAAAGCAACTGACAGAGAAGCAAATGTGCATTTGCTCTAAAGGTACTGTTTTACCTCTCCATAAAACATGACAACAAAGACATGCTGGATCCAAATCAATCCAACTGATCAGGCTGACACCTCAAAAATGTGTAGTCTGCTGTGTGAGCAGAACTCTGAAGCTACAGGAGTGACTCCTTCCTTTTGGCAATGGAAATGGTTGTGCGCTTGGCCGATAACTGGGGAGCACTTCCCCGCTGCTGCAGGGGGGGTTTCAGTCCCTGTATCAGCAGTAAAGATCTGAATACTCTCCTGAAGGTGCTCAGAATGGAAGGATCAGAAGAGAAATTCCCATTTCAGATGGGGAAGGTGCACTTACTGGGCAGAATTTCACCACACTTAGACCAATATTTCCTCTCACTGATTAAGCTGATTAGGAAAGGAATAGAGAGAAAGCAGCATTGCCTGTTGGATGAAGAAGTTTATCAGGCATGAGTACAGTGCAACTTAGAAAAAAACCTGAAAAATATGGCTTCATGCCCATAGATACTGTACAACAGGCTGTGACTGTATTAGAGATGTTTAGGGGATTGTCTTAAAAATAAAATTCTGCAGCAAAATACAGTTTATTAACTTAAACTAACTGCAACACAGGACATCTGAAAAGTTTGTATACATGCCAATAACTTACTTTTTGGTGCTGATGAAAAAATGGGAAAAAAATAACCTCCTTCCCTTCATAGACTTCATAGATTTATGAATGCTGAACTGAGGGAGAAAAACTGTAAGAGTCCCAAAAAAATTTAAGTCCTGCGCTCAGCACAACAGAGTTTATGCAGAATACTCATAAAGGTGCTTTGTTGTGGTTTTCTACACTCTCACAAAGTACTTCTTTCCTCATTTGTATTTGTAAATGAATCCTGTGTATTTACATAGGGAATCTCAAAGCCTCTGTTATTCCCAAATTCCTGCTCAGCCCAGCTGCACGTTGGGCCCTGCATCGCCGTGCACTGCTCTTCCATCCCTGTGCCTTCTAGTGACTCAGCACCTCCCTGCAAGCACCATCCTGCAGCCTTCATCTTTTCCCACTGATTTTACTAGAAATACTTTCCTCAACAGCAACACAAATGATTTTGTGCCACGCTACGCTGAGGAGTTCGGAGCTTTCACAGACTGCAGCCTTCCCCGTGTCTTTTTTATTGCAGCATGGAAGCATATGGCTCAGTTTCAAGTGTCTAATTGACAATAGCTACAAGTGCTGCTGAGAGGCTCAATTGTATGTGTAACATCTGACAATCTGATTGTATTTTATTTAAGACTCGAGAGCACTTCAGATGTCAACAGATGGCAGCAGATATTCTTTGGAGAAAAAAACCCGGCCCAGTAATTCTGTTTCTTCTAGAGAGTTGTCTTGCCATTTATTGAGGTCAAGTTTGAATGTAGGGGCTGGAATGAAATGAAATGAAAAAAACTTCAGCAGTTGCAAAAGACTAAGAGTGGATGGATTTGCTTTGTTCATCAAGAAAGCTTTGGTTAATTACAGATGTGTTTCATGCAGGACATTCAGATTTCATAATCCATGTACTAGATGGAGGCACAAAACTACTCTTGATACCCTATCCTGCAAAAGAATTTGCCTTAGTGAATGGGAAAGGCTTCACTTCCACACTCTGCAGATGAGGTTACTGCCATGGTAGGATTATACCTTGGAATACAGAGCCCAAGTAACTTTGATTATTTAGATCTCAATTGGCCTCAAGAGAGTTTTGATGTCCGCAAATAATAGTAAATCTTAATTGCTTCTTTTGATTAAGAATACCTTGGATAACCAATGGATTTAGTTGGAGCAGAAGAGATTAAAGTTTAAATGTGGGACAAAGACCTTTTGCTTGTCTTATAATGGAAGAGCATTAATACTGAGAAAAATATAAAGTGTTTATCTTCTTACAGTTATTTCAGTCCTTTTATCTGTGGTTTTTTTCATAACCACTCTAAACCACAAGCCACTTCAGCTTTTAATATTAATGTTTTCACAGGAGTGGAAAGAGAATGCAACAGAACTTGGCATTGTTTAAGAGATATGTTCCTCCAATCCTAGTTTATTAATCTTAACAGAAAACACCTTTATGGAAAAGATGTTTCATTATAAGGAAAGAAAAAAATGAGAATGTTCTTTGCAATGGTCCTGGAATTCAAGGTGTGCTGTGAGAAAAGTATTACATATATCCTCAGTTCCGGCATCCATTCCCAAATTGCCATCTGGTGTGCATACATTATGCACTTGTACAATACCATGCAGAGCTAACATTGTTTTAAAATAGAAGTTATGAAAGTTCAGTAAAATCCATCATAGCTGCCGATTCATTTTTTCCCTGCAGCTTTGGAACAGACACGTTTCCATTATCTTCATCTCGCACTGTCGTGTTCAGAAAGGAAGATGTACAGTGTGAAAATGAATTGAAGAATAATTACCTTTCAGCCCCTAGTACATGACTGGCAGAGATCAGATCCAAGTTGACTACAAAATCTTTTTGACACCTTCTCCTTCCTTCTGTTCTGCTGCTACCTGGTTTTATCAATGACTCAAGTATTTGGTGGAGGTTTGGCCAATGGATGAGTTTTGTCTGCAGGAAATCCATATGAATTTTGTGGATGCTTACAAGATGTGCAAGGGCAGATCATATGAATAACATTCTGTTATCCTTATAATAAAGATAATATATATAAAAAAGGCAGAAAATACAACTTGACTCAAATATGCCGACTTGACTTGATCAACAAAGCCATTTCAATACTGGTGGGGATTTTTTTCTTTTAACTGTTTGGTGAAGGGGCAACAAAATTTACACTGCAAAGTGAACTCAATTCCTACTCCCAGAGAATTTAAAACAGTAGAAGGAATTACAGCAGCTTCAACAGTGCATGCTCACCATCCTTCATTACACACACATGGGGGACACCAGGCTATGATGTGCTTTTAACATTTTCTGAAGCACATCTTCAATAGGAGAGAAATGTGTTTTGGTAGGTGCAAAGAGAGATTACTGACAGTATCCAAAACCAAACTGCATTTCATACATACCTCTTTTTGTCTTCATATAATTCCAGTAGTCTTAAAAAAAAAAAAAAAAAGAACAAATTAGCCTTTTACAGTATGAGCACTATGTTCCCTTTGAGAATGTGCATATAAATAGAAGAGAGAAGAAAAAAGTAAAAACTAATTATCTGGGGAAACATCAATGCATTTAGCAGTGGTTATTGTTCAAACACAGATTCTGCTGCATACCATTATGTACAATAATAATATCATTTTCCTTTTAACGTTGCAAGAACTAGAAAGAGATTGTAATTAAGGCAGTGTTTTGACCTCCCAGTTTCTCATGATCCAAAAAAACCAATACAAAATAAAAAGATTCCCACACAAATTGTAGCAGATCCATTCATGCACCAACAGAAAGCAACCTACCACCAAATTCAGCATCTCAGCCCTTCCCTCTTCAGCTCTCTTCTGGGCACTAGAAGATGGTCCCATGTTCTGTACTGGTCTGACAGGGCAGGATCCCAGGATGTCAGGAACTTGCCAGCCATCTGTCACATGAGACCTTATGAAGTGCAAGGAGGGCTTGTGCCTGGGGGAAGGGGTTGCTTGGTGTTTGTACTTGGTGTGACAAGGAAATCTCAATTCACATAAATCTTGTACACTCTTCCATTCCCCTGGTGGGGTGAGAGGGGGAGTGAACAAGTGGCTGGATGGCACTTACTTGCCAGGTGGGGTTAACCCATGACAATTCACGTTTAATAGTCTCCTTTCATACCCCCCATTTATTCTTCCCAGTTCTGAAACACATGGAGATTGACTGTTTGGGGAGGAAAATGTTGTCAGATCAGTATCAGTTGTAAACAAGTCACAAGAAAATATGGAATTCTTCTTCAATATGAAACTTTTACCAAAGGCATCAAAGCTGAGTTTTGTATTTGTTTAGATTCAGATCTGCATTAGTGATGTGATCCATACCATGAAGAGATGCCACATCAATGCTGGGGCAAACACTAAAATATGCAAGGGGGAAGTTGTCCAAAGCAGCCAGGTCAGTTTCTTTTGAACTTTCAATTTGGACCTGGAAGTGGGAATGGCTTGCACTCACTCAGACAAAGAAATGAATTCTGATGATGACTGGTCACGAGGGCTCTTGTACAATTACCCTGGTTCATCAGCAGTTTCCTGGCTGAAATACTCACATCCAGCCAGTGATTTCCCACGCTCAGCCTGAGAGCAAGCGAACTACTGCCAATTGCAGATGTTGAACGCTGTCCATCCTCCCAACAGCCTCAGTTTCAGAAATGCTGCTGTAAGCCTGCAAATTCAGGCCCTGTGATGTTTTACATGATTTGTTAATTTGCTAAAATACAGCATATCTTTTCTGTAAGCTCTGCTTTGCTGTCCTGCAGAAGATTCAGGCACAGAGATCAACATTCAAGCATGCACGCGGACAACACCCAGCATTCCAGTCGGAGTAGCCAAATGGTCTATGAATAACTAGTAATTCTATTAGTATGGAATCACACAACCTATTCCTGAAGAAAATGATCAATAAAGAGGAGATACATCCGTGTCTGCATCTGGAACTCATCACTGTCAATGTTTCCAAGAAGATTCCCACCCTTTCCCCTAAAGTGTGTTGGAAAACATAGAGAGGTAAAGAGCTATTCTGAAGTGACAAAATGGCAAAACCCTGAAGGACAACAGATGCCTGATTTACTTTTAAAACAATTCTAAAATTTTTGTGTACATTTAGCATAGAGATTTCTTCCTCTTTCTCCATCCCTCAGTCGTAAATAGAGTAAGTGAATGCAGCAAGAGTAGTTTTGAGCCTAGGATAATGGAATGAGTGTGTGAGAGGAAGAAAACTCCATAGATTCCTAAGAAATGGTAAAGTACCAAGGCAGATATTGATATTTTTGAAAAAGGATAACAGTATTTAGTATAAATTAAAATAAGAAATATAATTGTGACTGAAGAAATGTATTATGTTTCAGACTCCTTCATTTTTTCTGCCAAGGTATCCTGTTAAATGCAGGGTACCTTTCACAGCTGATTTATTTCATTGTTCTGTTAAGCTTATGGAATTTTTTTAAGCAGTGACTCAAACAGCTTCTTAAACTTCCTTAAGTAGTGCATCAAGTACATTTTCTAAGATGAACAAGCATTCTCTGCTATGAATTAGGCACTTCTGAAGGTTTATTTGCAATTTCACCCTACATCGTTCTTTTGAAAGTTTCAGACAGAAAGATTAAACAAAGCCTGTATGAAACCAAGCCTGAAGTGATGTGGCGTCTGTATGCTGTAAAGTTGTGTATGGTTCTGGGAATGAAGGAGACCACATTTGGCAGTGAAAAAGGTGGGATTTGAGCAAGGAACAGCAGTTGTGAGAAATAAAGATCAGGCCTTTAGAGGGGTAGAGAGAAGAGGATGGGGAATCCTCCACCTTTTTTTCCCTATCATTGAGGAGAATATCGTAACAAAAAAGAATGTGGTTACCTTGTTTCCCTAGAATAGCAGCTAATAATTTAAACTCTACAGATATGTATTGATTACCAGGTTGACTTCAATATCCGAGGCAAACTTATCCATGCCAGAGTTCCAGTGAGGAGCACCTAGGAGAGGTACGTGCATAACAACAGCTAAAGATTTGCTGCTACATCCCTGTTACAAAAGAATCGGCCTGGAAACTTCCTCTTGGTCGGGGGAAAATTGTTTGTTTTACCTGAGCTGACTCTGGCACATTTAGGGGAGGGAGCACACAGCTAAGGCCTTGATCTGGCAGGCAGCCAGGAAAAGCACCTGCAGGATCTGTAGCATCAGTGTCGGTTCTTGTTTCATAGAACCCTTGGCAAATAATCCTGGAAAGGGCTTTATTTCTTCTGCTCCAAACCTGAACATTTCCTCATTCAAAAGCTTGCTTTAGAAGAGGAGAGTTTCAAGATGTAAAACTTCCAAGATTCCTTTCACAAAGCCATTTGCTACTATAGCAGTGACTTCCAAATTGTGTCTTTATTATAAACTCCATCTCTCAGTTGTACCAACTACAACCAAAATTCCCTCCCAAAGCACAGAAATGCATTAGAAATGGTTTAAATACTGAGGTCTGTGTGGATTGCTGTTATCTCTTCCCTTTTCAAGAAGCTGAAAGTGTCCCATTCCTTATTGTCCTGTGCTCTGATGGAACATGCCACGGTCTGTCTCCAGTCACCATCACTGACCTGGCTTCCTACGCTCACTGAGGTTACACAGACTCCGGTTTTGGTTTCAGCTCGGCTTGCCCAAGTTCAAAAGAAGGCACAGCACTCCAAGGAGCCCATGTTTCTGCATGCCCAAGAAGCCCCTACTCCTGTGCTCCAGCTTTGCCTTTCACACTCAGAGCTCACAATCCCTGTGAAATGGCTCTCCTCTGTTCTGAAGGGAAGGCACCACAACTCCTGAGCTGTGGCGGTGCAGCTCAGGGAAACCCCGGGCACCGTGCTGCCCCAGGGAAGCGCCAGTGTATTTCCACCCCAGCTTTGCTGGTTCTTGATTCCACAGCTTTGCATTTTTATTGCTTTTCGCAGACTGATGACTCCGTCTGACAAAAGACAAGCATCCTGTTATGACTCACTTTATGTATATTTCATTCTCATTGATTTTTACTTTGTCCTTCATCTTTCTCTTTCTAATGGACCTTCCTTTCAATATCCACTTATCTGTTTTCCTCTCATGACACATTTCTCTTTCATTCCTGACATCCATCATTTCTGGTACTTTGTTTTAGCACTGATTGCTTTTCCTTCTGATTTTAGCATTCCTAGATATTGGCCTCCCTGCACTTATGATGCTTCTGTGTTTCCAAGGTTTCTAGTACACCCCAGAAGTCTTTTATTTTTAAATGAAACAGCATTCTCCAGAATTTTCTTTCAATTTTTCCTGATGAAAGCTGGCCTGAATTCCTTCATGGGGTTGAGAAATTTGTGCCCACCTTCACTCTAAGCACGGATGTATTTTTATTGAGTAGCATACAATGCATGTTGTTTGGCTGGCTGGGAACCATCATGAGAAGAAGGAAAATGGAATGGAAGTTCTTCCAGTTGAGTTCCAGACATAATAAATCTTTACTTTAGCCCTGATTTGCAACTGAAATGTTCATCTGTGTGAAGCATTTGTTCAGCTGCAATAATCTGTAAGCCATGTTAGATATTTCCACTAGGTGCTGAAATTGAGAACAACATTTCTGAGAAAATGACAGGAGGTGAAAAGCCAAATTTGTGTGTGTTCCTAATTTTCCCTCCCTGAAATCATGTCATGAGAGAAAAACAATACCAAAATGAAATGCTGACATATCCAGTGTTAGCAATTTATTCCTGATCTGCTTGCTGCTTTTCAACATTAAGCTGGTTTTGCTCTGTTCAGGTAAACCTGGACACTTCAAAAGTGGAGGAAAAGTGACTGCTCTGGGACAATCCAGGAAAACACAGCCGTGCTTGCGGTTTCGCTCTTCCCACAAACAGGAAACGTATTTTCACGTAAGTAGATAATGCCTTTCAGTTCACATGATGTGGAGCCCTCAGGAGTAGCAATAACATTCTATGTATCATGAAATTATGGAAAGAGCAATCCAGAACAGATGTGAACAGCAGAGCTAAGAATAAAGTTTTAAATGAAGCTTCCAGTCCCTGAATTTTAATTTCAAAATCAAGTCTCCTAAAACTTTCATTTCAAATCAACACTGAAATCAATATGTGATTTCTGAGAGTTTGGCATAAAAAGCTGTTTTGGGGAAAACCATCAGCTCTGCTCAGCTTAAACAGCTCATCATTCTCCAGGAGGGACAAACAAGAGTGAGGACAAGCAGAAAAATTCAGAAGCACACAGGATTGGATCTCATTTTTTAGGAATCTTATGAATCCAGTATGGACCAGGGATGATACCGAACTGTTTATTTGACACAATTTGAGTTTTTTGTGTTCAGTAATGAATATTACTTACAATGCCCAAGGAAGAAGTTGGGCTTAAAATTAACAGGTTCTTGCCAGACTCAGAAAATACCTGGGGTGGAAGAAATGCAGGTAGTGAACATATGGAGTATCCCAGATTTCTCCTTAGGTGCTTTTTGTTCAGGACTTCTATCAAGTCCAATAAACAATTTTTATTGAAAAATCAGTATTATTTTTTATAAATTTAGTCTGTGGGCTCCCGATGGCAGAGGCTGTTACATGAGGCTGTTGGTGATATGAAACTAGTGGCTAGCATATTTTTCAGCATCTGTTGATAGAACCTTTCCTCATTAGACCCCTGATGTGAGAAATGTCTTTCTTTGTAGCTTCCTTACAGCATGGCTGCTATTAATTGATATTATAGCAGGAAGTGAAGGGAGTGTACTACCGAGAAGCAAACATTTTCTGAAAAAGCACATTTTGTGAGCCGATTTAAATGGCCAAAGCAAACATTCCAAGGGAGGCAGTGGCTTTTCCAGGTTGCTCAGCAGGTCAGTGCATTGTGAGAGCACAGTGTCCTGACACCAGCAGTTGGAGTGTGCACCCCACCAGTTCTGCCTCTCTCCTCTTTATTAATTGGAGATTGGGTCCCTGTTAGGCCTCCAGCTGGTTTCCATACTTTTCCCAAATGCAGTTCAGTTGGAAAGTTGACCTTGTAATGGCTAATCATTTTTATGTGCTAGGCAGCGTAAAGATGTGCAGCATGATTCCTGCATTTCCTCCTGCAACAGGCATTGATTCCCAGGCTGAGGGAAAGCTGGCAAACTCATTTATTTAGTGTGAATGCTATGTGAGAGTATCAATACCATTCGATGTTTCTTTTTGTGCAAAATCAGGCAGGGGGAGGAAGAAAAGGCAGTCAGACAGATGACTGGCCTTAGTGTGGGGATAATGCAGTTTATTCCCCTTATCATCTTTTCACTGACAGGCTACTGTTTCCCAAAAGGTTTGATAAGGCTTTTAATTGACTTGAGCTGGAAGTGATGAGACCTCTAATTAAGTTCAGTTTTGTTTCTTCTGGCAGTATAATAATGAATGTGTTCAAATGAGACTCGCAGATCAACACACCCAAGCAAGTTAGCAACCAACAATGAAGGTTGTCAGTAGATGTGGAAAGGGTTTCAAAAGGAAAGTTTCTAGCCTGAAAATTATCTGGTTTTGTGAGCAGAAATTACTGAGGCGAGTTCCCATCATGTCTGTATGGCAGTGCTTGGCCCAAATCACTGCAATTCCCCAATTAATATCAGCTCAGTGCCTCACGGGCTGGCCAAGTTGCAGTGCTCACTAATGTGTGTTTTTGTGTCAATTATTTTTATGGTAGTGATTATTACTGGTTTTGTGAGAGCATCCAGGCATCCCAGATAATAGGATGTTCCCAGGATCCTGAGTGCAGGATCTGATGGCAGAATTGATTGCAGAGTTATACCCAACAAGTTTAAACTCAAGGTGGATCTTGCTTCTGAATAAGATTGGAAGGAATGAAATCGTATTTTCATGGGTGATGAAGACTGAGTTTTCCAGGAGCACAAATGAAACCTACAGCAGTTGCAAAAGAACTTTGAAACGCCACAGGAACATAGGATTTCTAAAGTACAATATTATTCTTCCTTTTCTAATTTCTATTTAACAAGTCCTTAAGTTCTATCAGGCAGGAAGAATGTTTTTAAAAGCCAAGATACAACATTAAAAGATAGATATTCCACAGCTGTCAATGTTGCCACAATAACTTTCTTGATGAATGTTATTTTAAGTGTGATGTTTGAGGTGAATGAAATTAAAGAAAAAAAATTTCCAAGGGGGGCATTTTGCAGATTCTTTTAGAATGCAGTTTGTTTTTTTTTTTTTGCCCTGAAGAATTTTACTTTTACTGACTAGAATGGACAAATGGTTTCTGTGGGAAAAGTATTGCAAAGGATGGGTGCTGTCACTGCCAAGTTCTACAAAACGTTTGGTAGAAAAAGTTCATAGGTTTTAACTTCTTTTTGGTGGGGTTTTTTGAACTTTTTTTCCCCCCTCCAGATTAATTTGGAAAATTCTCTTCAGTTAAACTCTTGCAGGAATTACAGAGGCCATAGAAACAGATTCAATTAGGTTGGGACAAACCATTAAGACTGGAAGTGCAGCACTACCAAGGCCACCCCTTAGTCATGTCCCAAGTGCCTCATCTACACTTCTTTAAATCCCTCTGGGAACACTGACTCCACCCCCAACCCCCCTGGCAGCCTGTTCCAGGCTCTGACCAACTTCTCTTTGAAGAAATTTCTCCAAATAGCCTAAACCTCCACTGGCAGAACCTGAACCTCTGCCATCCTGAGTCTGTTACTTGTGAGGAGACCCCATCAGGAAAATCTCCTTCCTGCAAGGTGGCCGTAAAGAACAGAAAGGTGACTGGAAACAGCACTCTCTATGAAAAATGGCTGGAAGGAATTCCACAGTAAAGGAACAAATAAAATAAGGAGGGGAGCCATAACAAGCTGAAATGGGAATGAACTGATAGGTGAGTAAAAAGCAAAGACCTGTTTCTGAGGAAGCAAAGGATGGAAAGCAAATGGAGAAATGTTAAGAGGAGAAAGCAATCCAGATAGCAGCCCTTGTGAAGGAAGGCCTGAGAAACAGAAATGAATGCTCCCGTTGGTGTCTGTGGAATTGAGGAGTGGAGACAGATTATGGAATGAATTGGTATTTCTGCAGATTTTTTGAGTTGTATTTAGTTATCACTTGTCCTTACTCATCCTGGTCGTAAAAGACTGACAGAAGAACATCAGTCCTTTGGGACTCCATATGTTGGGTGTGTGTCACCAATTCAACGACTGTTCAGCAAGTGAGAAAACAATCTTGTTTTGAGCAGAACGAAGGAGTCATTAATTCATATTGCCAGTGGCAAAAGAAGTCATATTTATAAAGCTGGGCACATTTGGTTGATTTAATTTGAATTATGTATTTACAAACTTTCCTATTTTGGAGCTACTTTTAATAAAGTTAGTAAAACAAGAATGGTATTATGTCAATATCAATAAATATTTTTCTCTGCCTATCAAAACAAAATGACAACTGCTAAAGCACAGACTGTTGCATAAAATGTTAAATCTGATCTGATCATATTTACATCATGTTGGAATTCTGTTAATCATACAAAAGCTTGAAAGCTTGTCTTCAAACAATTACCATGCCAGGCAACATAATTTAGCTAGGGCTACATTTTCTTGCTTGTATTAGACATTAAGTTTACTCCTTCATTGAATTTCTAAAAGCTTTTTACTGTAACATTTGGCTTCTGGTTATTCAGGATAAACAATTTTATACCGAATTATTTTTCTTTTTTTTTTCTGGATGTCGTCTAGACACCTTGTGGAGACAAAATGCAAATAGAACTCTTCCTGTCTTTTAACAAAACTTTAGAGTTCAGGAACATGGAAAATATTTGTCATTTAATAGAGTTACAACTGCTTGTGTCATGTCTCATTTTGCTTGCTGGAGTAGAACACTGCTGAAAGTAGCACAAAGTATTTAAAATGTCAATTATTTGTAAGCTTACTGGTTATTTTTAAAGGAAACAGAAGTGGTATCTATTGGTACCTTTGATTAAACATTCCAGCACGTGTTGGGGATAAATCTTGCAAAAACATTACAAAGTTCAGTGTTTTGCCATGGAGAGTGAAAGGAACATTTGATTTTTGGAGAGGAAACTTTAAGCACACACAATAGAGAAAATTTAATTTTGTACTTAAAGGCACATATGTGCATGGCCAGGAAATGAAAATTAAAGATTCATCTTAGCTGTAATCATTTTGGAGTCAAGAAAATTTAATTGTCTCTAAAAAGGATCATATTACAAATTCAATAGTACTGAGATTTTTGGCCTTAACTTTGTGAAGTGCTTAAAATTCCATGAAGCAACCTTTAGAAAAATAGATAAAATCAGGACATCATTCTTAGAAGAGATTTGTGCATCATACCCCTTGAGGCCACTGAAAAATCAGCTATTAAAACAAAAATACATTTCTTCAAGCACACTGCGTTGCAAAGATTTTGGCATAAAATATAAAACATTGCATTTTGTTTCTTACCAGTAGAGGCATAAAGACAATTCTCAAGACCATGTCTTTCAACAGTGTATCTTGCAACAGTATTTTTTTTTGCAACTGTAGCTTTTGGATCAACAGACTGGTATAAGTTTCTGATTTTATAAATGAACATGAAAAATTGTTTGTACAACTTGAATATTTGAAAACTCATTCCACTTCTATGAAAGTTAAAAAGAACCCAGTCAGCGCAAAATGCCAGGACATCTGGACTCTGGTGAAGCTATATTAAATCAGGTAAATGTGTCTAGTTTGTAGTTAATTATGGAAAATAAAAAATAAAGTTAGTCAGGGAAATCATTGAAACAAGGAATTAATTTCCAGCAGCTTTAGGCAGACACCTCATACCTGTAAAGCAATAGAAAGGTATTTGCTGCCTCACAGCAGGAATGTGGATCTACCTTTTTTCCCAGTTACTGAGAACATGCAAAGGCTCTCCTGAGAGCTGAGAGAGAAGGGAGAGAGCCCTGCTGAAGGTGATTCAGAATTGATGTGCTGCAGTGCTCTCTAGAGGTCCTTTTTTTCCTCCACTGGCTACAGGGGGAGTCCAGAGGAAGCTGATTGAAATGCCTCAGCTTGGGGCCTCCAATCATATGGGAAGACAGGAAAAAAAACAAGGGAAAGAAACTGTGATACAACTATTTATATATATATATATATATATATATATATATATATATATATATATATATATATGATTACTTTTTCAGACACTCTGTAAGTTTATGCTTATTTTTTCCTTGTAAAAACATTGGGGAGGGGAAAAAAAAAGCACCAAAGTTAAAGCATTTTTTCAGCAGAACACCTGAAGCGAAACAGTAGGCTATTTATTTTTCTCAAAAACTAGACAAGTTTTCCTCTATATTCCATTCTTCCTCAGCAATCTGAAATAATTTAATTAATTCTGAAGTAATTTAATTATTTCGGGTGTCATTCTAATGTTCTTGAACACTGAATTTTTTCTGGTTTTTTCCTTGAAACAGTGGGCTGTGAATGCAGGAAGGTTACTCTTTTTACCACAAGTAAATCACACCCTGTAAACTCCCTATTCTTGTGCTCTTTCCTTGTGCTCATAACCTGTAGTGTCTTCCTAGCTTCTTATTGGTTTTGGCCAAGAAAAGATGAGTTTTTATGTGAGTTTTGGACATGCACTTGCATTCTGAGCTAACTTTCTAAAGGTCACATGCTAATTTGGGTCTGTGCTCAGGAACTGGTGTCACAGGCTGGAGAAGGCTGGCAGGTGAGCATGTGGTGTGGAAATTAGGGCAGGCTTGTCAAGCAGTACACTGGAAATGAAAGAGTAATAAGCTTGTCTTTAATCCATGAGAGCACCTGGCCCAAGAAATCCCCTTCCATTAGTGTCAAAACCTGACTGTTGATTGTTTGTACTTTAATTTTGCTATAGCCATAATGGTTTTGTGCTAAACTAAGGGGTGTATGGCAGCAAAGGAACTTTAGGTAGCCTGCAGATTACCAGCCCATGGTAATATATACAATGAGCCTTAATTTGGGATGACTGCATTAAATCCCATTTATTCCACCTGGCTCATCTAACTTCTGCAATTTTTCTATTTATCTGGAAACTTTGAAGCATGGAAAGAATGAAATTTCTTACAGAAGCTGTAAGATGCCTGTAAGTCTTACATCTCTGGATTTGCACACTTTACCACCTTGGGAAATTCCCCCAGCTGAGTGTAAAACAACCCATCCTGCTGTGACTCAACAGCCACACTGGAGTTCCAATGGATCTTCTCATGTTTATGCAGTTTGGTTTCTAAATCCATGTCTGCTGAGACATCAGAAAAATATTTTTTTTAACTGCTATTTTTGTCTTTTCCTCTTGCCTGTCCAAATCTGGGGCCGTGCAGCTACTTGGCATCACATTCAGCCAGGGAAGGGAGGAGCTGCTGTTTAACAGCTGCCCCAGGTCCCTCAGACTTCACTCAAGCTGCTGCTGCATAGAGCAGGAAAGGCAGAGGGCTTTGTGTACATTGCCTTTTATTTTCTTTCATGCAAAATCTTTCATCTGGCTGGAAAACAAAAAAGCTTTCTCAGCAAAACAGATCCTCCTCCATTTCACTGTCCAGAGTGAGCTGCTTTTCTAGTTTAAAACAGTCACCTGTGCTGCTTTGTATTTCAGCTTCTCCTTTGCATTCATGAAGTGGCAATTTTTATTCTTTTAAAAATGTTGATAACCCTGAAGGAAACACCTCAGGTTTTCAACATCCAGTTAATCCTATTGACAGTAGAATTTAGCACCACGACAGGAAAAGCCATTTTGCATCACCATTGATTACTGGGAAATGCTTTCCTACTCCTGATTCATGACAATGGAAAATCCTCATTCAAGGGCACTGTTTGACTTCTTATTTAATGTAAATATTTTTCTAAAAATCCCCAGGTTCTGCTTTGTTTACACGCTATCATCTATTTAACATCATTGCTCTTAAGAGGTTGCTTTTTGATACATGAACCCAGATATTTAGCATTTGCTTTTGCTTGTTCCATCTTCTTCACCTAACTGTTCTAAAGGCCCCATGAAAAAAGAAAATGCCCCCTGGATGAGGACTATCATCACTTTCCCCCTCACTTATTCTGCTTCATTTTCAAGAGAAAGCAGAGCTGTTAGGAATTTCTTTCACCAATGGCACTGGTTTCCAGTCCTGCTTCCTACTTGGAAAGCCAGTTCTTCATATTTGGAGTATTCACAGTGAGATTAAATAGAAGTCATGAACAAAGATCAGTGCACAAGTGAAACTCCCAACTCTTCATGATTCCTGTTTTTACTTAATCATTCTTTATTTAGCATGGAGTCTGTGCTTGACGGAAATGTTCTAATGGATTAAGTTTGACCTCAGAGGCTTTAGGTAACATCAATTCCATCCTTCTCCCACAAAGAAGCAAAATAAACCAGCAATCAGTCTGTAGTATAAATTTCCTTACCTTTTCATGTACAAAGCACTTGCTTTGAGGACTTTGTGAGGAAAATAACACAACTTCACTAGAAAGGTAACTGCTGTGGAGATGTGGGAAATGTGAGTGGAGGGGAAATGTTTGCATTTAGGTAAATCTGCATATTGCTGGTGAGTCTTTGGTTAAGCCACAACCAAAAACCAGTCTTCATTGGGAGAACTGTTTCTGACACATGTATCTACACACCCACAAACAGGTAGGTCTGCTCCTGGGAATCCTTCAGTGAGATCGAGGGAATCATGAATTACTTGCACAGAAAGGAACAAAGTGTATCAGAAACCCATTGGACTGGCACACAAGAATAACTGTGGAAATCTGTTACAGGGAAAACCAGCTTGTGTTATGTTGGAATTTAGTTGGCTTTTTATAATTCTTTCTGTGAGGAGACTTCCCCTTTCTCTATTTATGCAATGTACATGGGATATTATTTTCTGGATGCAAAACCTCTGGAGCACAAAAGCGAAGGCAATACTCTCTTGTGGAGTTTTAAAGAAGGGTTAGACCCCAAGGGAACAGAGACACATTGGATGATTAGTATATATAGGAAAATTGATATTTCACCTTGAACCTTAATGGGGAAGGCTCCAATTTTTTTTTTTCTTTTTTGTCAGTTATACTTGGGCTGAATTGTATTATTTACACACAGTATTGACCTTAAAATGACTCTTCAGGACACTAAGGATTGTGCCCACTTAAGTATGTCTAAACAGCAGATAAATGACAATCATCCTTCTTGCACTCCAGAGACTGTCATAATTTTTTGCAAGAAGAGGCAATTTGTGCATCTCCTTACTGTGTTAATGTGCTCTTTCAAAAGGAAAGTTATGGGGTAGGGAGCAGGTGAGACAAAGGTGACTTATAAGGTAAACTCCTGGGTAATAGACAGAGAAGACGAAAGTAAAAGATGGCCCCTGCAATGTCTTTTATCTTTTCAAGATCAAGGGGATTTGCCAGATTAGCATGAAAAGAAGCCTGTAGCTCATATATTGTGTAGCAGCAGATGTGTTAGAACTTCAGAAAGGTTACTGCCACACAGTTCTACAGTGTAGGCATGCTTTAAATATTTGTGTGTATCTTCTTATTCCTAAGACTTGTTTTTCTTTAGCTATCTAATTTTTTTATCCATACAGGCAAAGTAAATTTTTGCTGATTAGGAAATTTCAGCAATGAAAGGTTTGTTTTTTTTTTTTTTTTTTTATCATTGCTAGATCCATGGTTTATCCTTTTCATCAGTTTCTCTGATCCGTGAATATATCCAGTTCCATACTGTCAGCTTGCTGATAAAACCTTTACCCCCAAAATGATTACCTTAGTGTCAGGTAGTGGAAAACATAACATCTTCCTGGGACAGCCTACACAAGGGGAGCACTTGCTGGTAAGGTAGGAGGACTTTGTTGAGACTCAGGAGTTCCAGGCAGCCATGATCAATTCAGAGTCATCTGAAATTAAAATTTTTGGTTTAAGTATTGTTATTATAATTCTTTTTATTATTTAAAGAAAAGAACCCCCAAACCCATAGGTCTGGAAGGTATCAGGTAACATTTACTTCCCTCAAACTGAGAACTGAGCTTTGACATAAGAGCTGCCTCTATCTGCCTATGAGTGAGCCCTTGCAGTCAGGATTCCTCCTTAAATTTCCCTATCTGATTGAAACACTTGCTGGAATCCCAGCCTAAATCCTACAGCTTGACAGTTGCACAGAGAGCTCTCTAACCTGTGCCATTCATCTGCCAAGGCAGCCTTACTGCTCAGAACTGTGACTCCATGAAACACAAACCCCTTTTTCAATGTGCCAGCCAGCTTTGTATCTTTTTGTTCCATTACATTCACATTTCTTATTCTCTTCCTCCCTTGCCTTCTTTCAGACCTTGCCTATTGCAGGTTCCCTTCAAAGTCACTTCTGTGCTCTTTCTTTGACAGAGTCTCATGACAGGAGAGGCTTTTTCCCACTTTGTGACAGTTTAATAATACAAACTGTGAAGCCAGAAGAGCTTGTCTGTTTTCTGAAATATTCACTGGCACCCAATATGTTCAATATTTAAAATCTCATATCACAGTTAAAACATTCCAAACAATCTGTGGTAGAGATGGAAAATGTATAATAACCATCGTGTTTAAAATGCTTTTTATGAGATACTATAAAATTGCCTTTCCCACTTAACGTGAATAATTCATTGGGCAATAAAAGTCAAAAGCAATTTACTATTTAGTACGTGAAATAAAAGCAACAGGATTAGAATAGCTGTTAATTTTCAGATGACCCTATACCTGAATGCTCAATTCCTTTGAGCAGTATTAATATAACTACTCAAGAAAACAAAGGATGATTTGGTGCTTGTTTTCACTGAGCTACACCTACACCTGCACATCTGAAATCTTGATCAACCTTGGAGTATTCCTGCTCGCTGTGTTTGCTGGAGAGCACTGGCAGAGTTTAGACAGGTGAGCCCAAACAGGTGATAGAGAAGCACTCGCATGGTGCCAGTCCACTGTTGTATTGCCATTTAATGAGACACAATTAAAGACAAGGCTCTGTGAAAGAGAGATAAAGTGCTGCAAACTGCAGCTTGTCTTGTCTGCACAGTGAGCTGTGAGAAACAAGCAGGACATTTACTTGTCTCACTTCATTTTCACTTTTCCAGTCATAATAAAGCAAATATATATGAGTTCCAGGTTTTCATGCAGGAGAAATAGTCTTAATGTCTTACACCTACATTGTGCTTGCAGAAAACAAAAGTTGTTAATGATGTAAATATTATCATTAGCTTTATCTTTCATGCTTTTCAAGGAAAATATTGGCTTCACCAACTTCTGCAAAGTTCTGTCCAGCACAAATTATTCTTGGTTAGTTCCCACAGACTATTGTAATACTGTTTATGTATTTAACAACTGGCACTATTTTCATTTAAACAGTGTCTATTAGATAGCATTCAACTGTACAAAGTAAGCTAAATCTTATGCAGTGCAAAGAAGCAGAATGAGCTCTTCGCTGGCCGATGAATCTTGTCTATCCGTGTGAGATACTTCACTGGATTTTCACTTTTTCTGGAAGCAAATCCACTGTGATCAAACCAACCTTACCTGTAACACTGAGAGAGCAAGAGCTGCATCCTTTGATCACTGGGAGGCACAATGAACTATGGAAGTGCTGGCAGAATCCCTGGGCCACTCTGCTTTCTGAACCAAGGATACCATGAGAAAATGTGTGAGGTTTGTGGTTTGTTTGCTTTAAAATAATTTACATGATGTTGAGATATTGAAACACTATTTAATGAATGTAGAGGCATTCACTGGGAGAGGGACTGAAATGCTGCTGAGAAAAAAACCTGCTGCAGGAAATGCACATTGTAACATCTGTTTTGGCAAAGAGGTGAGACTGGACAGGCAGTTGTCCTGAAAAGTCTCCCTCACAGCCCTGAGGAAAGTGTGGTTTTGTTTGTAAACACACGCTCAGAAGTTTCTCCATATGGACTGAGGAGCAGGTCTCACATAACCATATGTAGCCATTATACTCCTTCGGGAAGGGCTGGTAAAGACAGCAGATGAGAGCATATCCTCATCTGCTGCTCTCCCACAGGAAGGACTCCAGTGTGAACAGGTTCACCCTGAAACCAAGCACGTAACTGCGCATTGTGCCACCAGAGTGAAAGGGACTGAGAAATAATGGCGGTTGTCCTCTACCTCTACAGCTGAGAGCGTATCCAGAACCCACAAATTCACTTATCAAAAGGCATTTAATCTTTTAAATCAGGGACCCAGACAGAAATCTTTAAATCTTTTAATCAGGCAAAATCAGGGACCCAGACAGAAATCGACAGAGCACTGTGCATACACCAGCCCAAGGTACAACAGTTCAGGCTGCAAGAAATTTTGCCCTTAAGGAGAAACTAAATCTGCTGCTTCTCATTAATGATTCAGACCTGATGCTGGAGCCCGGCATTTGTGGGGGGCCTTTCTTTCCCCTTCCTTTTTAGTGTGTAGAAGTGCAGTGGGAGGCAGAGCTTTTTGCAGCACTGAATGCCATTATCACCAGTGCTTTGCAGTTCTGAAGTGCTCAGGGCTGCAGCATCAATTCACGGGGGATGCAGAGCAGCAGCACCGGGGCAGGGCTACACAAAAACCCGGGAGTGCCTGAAACATTCCCTTGATCTCGCTCAGCAGGAGGTGCTGCCTGATCTGTGCAGGAAAGGGACTTTGAGGGCCCCCACCTGCCACAATCCTCTCCTCCCTGGCGTGTGTGGGACAGTGCTGGGAGCCTTGCTGCAGCAGGAGATGGCTCCACTGGCTGGGCACTGCCTGTGCCGAGGAGAGGCCCAGATGGAAAGGCTGCTGTGTGCCTGACTCCCACCCTTCTAAACTGGGATTTCTGCTCAGGCAGCCCTTCCCACTGGACATAAATTCATCTCTAAGAGCTACCCTTTAAAAATGCTGTCCTGGTTATCTGATGTTTACTTGGTCTGTAATACTGCTCCTCGATATAGTCTGTAACTAGAAATGGAGCAATTCTGATGTAGGCAATGCTTTTAAAAACATATTATTCTGTTTATTCCCAGAAGCAATGAAAATTTTGTTACACCAAGTCAATTTACCTAAACAAGCTCAAAGGACAGGACCTTGCAGGTGAATTAAAATCCTCACTCTGTGTGTTTTAGAACTCAAAGGGACAGAATGATGTTTCGTAGACTAGAATCCCATGCAAATGATTTTCTCCATTGTTGATCCTTGGCTAAGAAATCCTGAAAGGAACGCTCTGACTCACGGTGTTTAATCAGCTTTTGGGTCTGTGCAGCTCACAAGCAACAAAAAGCTGCAGGAAGAGGGAACTTGGAAGGGCAAAAGGAAAACACATTCCCAAATATTTTTGAAGCTACTCAAGTGAAAATCCATCACATGGGCTCACATGCCAGCAGATCAGCTTTATCCAGGCAGAGCACACGGTGTTGGATATTCATTAATGATCTTGTGACAAATCAGATGCATTTTCATCTGCAGGTATAAATACATCACTGAAGAGTTCATGTCTCAAATAAAGTATGCAGTGCACAAGGATCTAAAATTTCAGTTGGATTTACTTTTTCAGCAAGCCTTTGTGCATTTCATTTTCAATGTGCTCCTATTTGAAATGCCATCTCCAGAAGGCAGCACCTTTAGAAGCCATCACTGCCAACATCTGATCTCATAGCAGAGAGCTCACTTTTTATGTGAATCTTACACTCTCCAAACACATTATATGTATTGCACTCCTTAGGAAGGCCTCACTGCTTCTAAACTCAGCATATGGTGAGCAGTCAGTAAACTGGTCATATTATAGCAGGCTAAGCTTGGAACAGGTTTAACACAGAAAGGAATGGGAAGTGAGGGCTCCTTGTCGTTGTGCTACCAGAAGGAAACATGTACATTATTGTTGATTCATTCCTCATAATTTATAGCAAGTGACTCTGATGCTGCCTCACAAAGTGAGAAAGGTCTGTCTTGGCAGTGTTGGGAGGGATTTCATGGAGAATCAGCTCACAGGGTGCAGCAGGAGGCTCTGGAGCTGTGCCCTTCCAGCACTCCTAAGCATATCTGAGCAGCAAGTGTTTGCAAACCTAAGCAGGACACACAGAAATTTAAATTGCTCTGAATTGTACATAAAGTCAAAAACCTCTTGAACACACCAAGTGAAATAAGTTATTTAAAACTAATACTGCCCCTTTCTTGTGGGCAGGAAGGGAATAAGAGAGGGGAATCACAGCAGGGGAGATGCCTGCTGTGTTGTGTAGAGTGTTTGATATCCGAGACAGATCGACAGTGATTCACCACAGTGTTTTAACTTGTTTGGTGTCTGAGGGCAGGAAGAAGCTGGAGCAGATGCTGAGTTCCATGAGCAGCACAATCACTGTAACTTACTCACCCAAAGGCAGCTGGCTGGTTTCCCGATTTGAGGGAGAAATTCGTCTTGGTGTCATGCAAACTAGCACTTTTCTGAGTTGATTGTTTGAAGGTATTACCCTCAGCTTTGTTGTTGGTTAAGCCTCCCAGTTGTAAAATTTTTATTTCAAGAGAAAATATTTATGCATTGTTCACTTGTTACATAAACCTCACATTGCCTTAACAGGACCTAAACCACACCTCCACCCAATCCTTTCTGTACTAATTCTGAAGGTGGAATCTACCTCTTAACATTTTCCATCAGCAAGACAAATCCAGGAAAAAATGTAACGAGTGAGATGACACACTCTTTTATTATTCTAGTTGTCATTTGCTGAGGAGAGGGAACTGCTCACCATCTACAGCTTTAGAATACTCTTGGTAAAAAATGTTGCATGGCAGAGACAGACACATCTCCAGAGTCACAAAAGCACAAGAGGTGATAAAACTCGGTAATCCACCTGATTATGACATTTCCAGGAAGCATTATTTACACATCCTGAAGTATGACACTTTGCTGTGGACATAAAGGTATTAAAAGGATAGAGCAGCTTTTGCATAATGGTTTTTGGAAGTTTAATCTGTGAAAGATAAATGGTCAGTTAACAAATGCACAAGGAAGGGAAAGGTTAAGCTTAATTTTACAACTTTTATTCAAGTGGCAAATTCTTTTGCCAGGGAATAATTTATTCACATGTGAACACAGATAGGGAGTGTTAGAGATCTGAACTCCCAGATTTCCACCTAAATACTCATATAAGGAACAACTTTTTCCTTATTCAATCAGCTTTTATCTTACTTGTATATTAGACATATCTAGCACTGTTGACCATGCCAGAATCTGTAGTTGAAGAATTATGGAGGTGTTTAATTCATTTTAGAATCTCACAAGTTCCATAGGCTGATATTATAGAGAACAGAACAAGAGCAGAGAGCTCGTATCCCAAATTGTTTAAATTATAGGTTCCTTCAAAGTTGCTTCATTGTAGCTATAGTGGTGTAAAGAATGTAGGAGAGACAAAACTTGGAGATGGAAGTGGCATCTCTCAGACCATCCAATACAATTCTGAAAATTAGACCAGTCCTTCCTCAAGTCTGAAATTAAAGCCATTTAACTGCTTTGCAGCAGGAACTTCCTGTCTTGCCAATTTTCCTCACATTCGATAAAATAAAAAACCACCATGGAAACCTGTCAAGCTCTGCCTCGGTAAAAAACTCCTCAAAGCCAAAAAGTTACAAGAAAACTTTTGCACGGGCCTGCAACAGGAGGACTGTTGAAGACTTAAATCAATAAATGTATAGTTATGCCCACACACATGGGTGTTATAAAATAATCCATTGAATGAGAAATAAATAGACAAACTCAGTGTTTTTCCAACACAGACACATTAAAACTAGAAAGGCTCTGTCAAGAAGCCCATATTTATGCTTATTGATCCAGCAAGTTTAAAAATGTCAAGTCAGTTAGTTTTTTATAAACTTGTGCTTATTTCTATTCTGTTTTTCCTAGTTTATGTGAATGCTCTATACTTTAAATAAGTTTGGTTATCTAATTTATGTTTCAGTGAAACTTTAGGCTACATTCCAAGCCTCTTTCTTTTTTTTTTATTTTTATGTAGCCCAGAATCCTGCCTGACCTGGAATAGTGGCACAAAGAGAACCAACGGCTGTAAAAGTCACATTTTGGTCTGTAAGAAAATGAAACAATATGAATCAGCCCCTTAGCAGTTTTAAAGGACTCAAAGCTGTAACTTAAAAGCTGATTTTAGTGATGTTTAAGGCCACATCAAGAATGTCTACTTTTCTGGGTAATGGGTAGAAAGATTTTTTGAATGGTAACTATGTGAGATGTGTGTGCCCTTTTATTTTCTTGTCAAATGTTAATTTTAAAAAGCTGAAAGGATAGAATCTTACTTACATTTCAAATACAGTGTTAGTAAGTACAAGGTGAAGCTGCTGTTGGGCACCTTCAGGAACTGCTAAGCTCACAACAGTACAGAATATTGGCAGAAATCCCATTACTATCAAGTCCAACGATTATTAATACACTCAGAGTGAGGATCAGGGCTTGGCTCAATGTACAAGACCCAGAATCTGTCCTTATGTGGCTTCCACCTGCTGCCACTGCCACGTGGTGCCTCACAAACCCCACTTCATACAGAGAGGACCTTTTGTCATTTTCATTGGTTTGGTTTGGTTTTGCAGTTGCAGACATGATTTGCAAAGGGAATATAAATCTAGAAGCGATGTGAGAATTTCAGACAGAATTCTGCAAGGCCTTTGGTAGCATTATGCAAGGGCAAATTCAGTGAGAAAATCAGTTTAATATTAAATCCTTAACTGGTCTTATCCAAAAGACAGACAGTGGTTGCTGAAGCTGTACTACCAGGATGAGATAAAGCCATTCAGCTTATTAGCACAGAGAGGGCAGGAGAGCAATTTTCCAGCAGTTAATCAATAGGAGACTCCCACTTCCTCTTGAGGGAAAGGGGAGCAGTGCTTAAATGACAGTGATTGATAAAGCAGCTTGAAAACATTATAGTGCTACAGAAAAGGCATTTGAGAATGGAAATGGATGAAGAGGAGAGATAGAGGTAATTTACACCATGGGCTCAGGAACACAAGGATAGTGAGGAAGTTGTCAAAGCCTCCTGCACGTGTCAAAAATGGAGGCTAAATCACAAAGAAAATCCCCACTGCAGACACAGCAAAGCCAATGCCTAGCACAGAGATCAGGTTATGATTAATGGGCACATGGAAGTGCTTGCCCTAAACTCTTACCCCAACTCCTCTGAAACAGTCCCAGAAAAAGAAAGTACAGTTACACAGAAGATCATGCACACCAGACCTGTTTCACTGCACGTAACAGGCACAGTAATTTCTGTCAGCAGGCCACTGTTTAAGAAGCAGTTCACAGTGGAATATGGGTTTAGACATGGGGCCTCTGGTTTGTTATTCCCTTTCCCAAGAGCCTGGTATAAAAGGGTGTCAAAATTATAAAGGGCCTAGAAGGGTGGCAGTAGAATGAAACACCAGTCTGTATGTAGCTGGCTCTGCAAAATGATGAGATGGCACCAGTGAAGCATGGGCTGCAACAACTGCTGACACCACATTTAGCTGGAAACTGAAAACAAGATTCTGGCACTGAGTAGGAGTGGATATCAGAGTCATGGAGGGCTTGCAAAAATATAGAGATGGGGATAAGGCTGCATAAAAAGATTATTTAAGAGTCCTAGAAGATGCCATCTCCAGCAGAAAATGACACTGAAACACATCTGTGATGAGAATGTGTCCCTGTATCGTGCAATTTTGTCTCAAAAGACCTTTGCTTCAGGTCCCTGAGGCTGCCCGCCCCAAAGGACATGCACTGGAGATAACAGAATGCACAATGAAAGGCAGAGACAGTGAGTACCAAAAGTGAGGAAAGAGCAGTCAAGCAGGATGGGTTACTGCCCAGTTAAACAGAGTTACACAATGCTAATGTCAGACAGGAGACCATCCAGTACCAAAACCCAGTGGAAGCCAGCAGGACTATTTATTTTGCACTGCTTATAATTTTGTTTATCTGACTAGATATAAATGTGGGATATTTGCTGTCATGTGTTTTTGAGAAGATTCATTCATAAAAATGAGTTTTAATTGGCAATTCCAAAGGAAGGAAGGACAGGGCCACACTGAGTTTGTGTTCCTTGACCTCCCAGCTGGATAGTACTGGCTTCTCATTATGTTTTTAATTTTAACTTTGCTGAAAAAAATGTATTTTTTGGTTGCTAACATTATCCTCAGGACAAGAATAGCAGAAACTGAATATTAGAAACCATATTTCCCAATTTCTAGTTTGCAAACACATAATGCTATGCAGCCCTAGCTCTACTTTCCCACACGAGGCCCTTGTTGCCCACTTTTCACCTAGTGGCTGTGAGGAAGCTCCTTGATTTTAAACAGCCTGAACAGCTCACACACATCTGTGGGACAGAAGGGCATAAAACTGAAGTGTGTTTGAGGAGATCTGAGGGGGACAAAACATTTTCTTTATCACTAATTGATTTTTGTAGCTTTGTTAGAAATTTCTTGGCCCTGGTAATTACACAAAAAAGTATGTTTTATTGCTAGGATATCTCTTTTATCATGGAAAGCTGTCAAGCTTGGGAGGAGAAAAAAGAATATTATATTAATGGAAAAAGGAGAATGATTTTGTTAGTCTTTATGTACTTTTAAAGAATTTGAATTAAGCTACTGATACTCCATCTGATTTTCTGCAGTGCTGTACAATCTACTGAGGCCTCAATTTATCTGTTTCTGCATGTGTGCTGAATAATCCACGGCCATGTATATAAAAATAACATGGCATAAAAATAACTGAGTAAACCTCTGACTGACATTGGATAAAATCATTTAACCTGAAAGTGATGTGATAATTGCTTCTTATCATAGTGTCTAGTTTTTCTAGACTCCACTGAAAATCTGATCAGTGAATAAATATAAATGTAACTATAAATACAGCATAGTTGTTTACTGATGTTTCTGTGTTGAAATTCTGTATTCTGGAGACTATTTTTATCTATGGCCATATGACCTTAATTTTATAGGCAAAGAGGGTGGTTTTTTGATATCTCTAGGCTCAGTTTAACTGAATCCTAAAAAAAATGTGGACACATCTTCATGACCTGCAGACCTCATGGTGCTTGATAAAGAAATCACAAGAATTTAAAGCCAAATAAATAGGCTTAATTTATATTCTTCCCCCTAAACAGAGCACAGCAGAAGAATGATATAATGTGGGATTCTCAGTACAGAATAGTAAATAGGATATTTTCACATTTTCATGGGGTTTAATGATTAAAGAAAATGGGGTAGATAGGAATTGTCAGCCTTGAAGAAGTAGCCACACTGGGATTTAGCTGTACTGCTGTCCCACATGATCTGCACTGGACTATTCAGCCTGCCAAGATAAAAGAGTTGGGAACCCAATGCTCTTACAGGATATCTGATATGAGCTGTAAGCAGCCTGTTATCTCTGTGCTTAATAGTCCAGAGAGCATGAAAAGCAGAGAAGAGAAATTCTGGATTAAAACTATTTTCTAAGTAGCAGCATACACTAAAAGCACTTGTAACAGCTGGTGGTGTAGCGCTTGTGGTACTTGTAGTAGCAAAAGTAGTCACCACATCGGAAAATTAGAGACAAGCACCTAAAATCAAACTTAAGAACCCTTTTAAGGCTGGGTTTATAATGTCTGATATTATGTATGAAGGATCCATCCTTTCACATGCTGTGGAATTCCCTGTTGGCAGCAAACCAACTCTGTGAGGGACATCACACACCAAGGCAATCCTAGCAAGGAGACATGGGCAGGTAAAGAAAAACAGCAAAGTCAGGGACAGTGTCAAAAACGTCACATTCAGGATTATTTAAGAATAACTTCACAAAACCCCTGCCAGATCTTTCAGAAATGACGGGTTTGATCCACAGGCGCCTGACCACCACAACTCCTCTCTTGACCACAGACATAGAGGACCTAAAGGCTCCTTCACTGAGTCGAATTACAGCTCACATCAAATACTAAAGGCAAAGTTTTCAAGCAGATTTTGCTTTCTGCAAGGGTCCATCTATAACAACAAGAATTGCTATGTTGCTAGGTTTCTATTCTCTCTTCCATGCAATTGTCAGTCAAGTGATTGCTTCATGTAAAAGATTATAATCATTATAATCAAATATAATTTAAAATTTATGCTAGGTGGGCTGATGTTGCATCAGAACCACTCTCAAAGCTACAATTAAATCTTCTGTCAGTATTTTTCTTATGAAGTCTGGTGTTCATTGGGTTTTTCATTTATTCATGAATGTTTATCCAAACTTCAGATGCACTTGTACATAAATATAACTAAAACATGTTTATTTTATATTGAAGAATATGAAGGTAATTAGTAATGTAATGAACTGAAGGTCAGAGCAATCACGGGCATTTTTACTTAGTTTGTACTCAGAACTGTAAATATCTTTGCACATGTACAATTTCCTTGCAGCTTTGGCATGCTGGCTTTAAAAAATGCCATTATTCCCTATTTCAAATTTCCACCCTCCCTTCAGGCGTTTATGAATATTGACACGATCCCCATTGTGTGCAATCAATAGCTGGAACTACACAAATACATGTTTTTAATGTTTAGGAGCATGGAACATTTGAAGTCATGCCAGACACTCCTTTCTGAATATTAATGGATTGATTGGATAGGGACACGTGGTCTGAGGGGCACTGACAGAGTTATTCCCCTTCAGTTGTAGTCCAGTTCATGCACTTTTGATAATTACCTGGACTCTGACTGTACCAAGCTGTGAGCAACCTGACCTAGCCAGCTCTGCTCTGACTAGGTCACCTCCAGAGAACTCACCTGCATTTTTCTGCTATTTTATGGTGCTATTCTATCACACTTTATATCATCACAAAACCCCTTGTGCCAGAAGGAAAGTTGCTGATCATTAAGATGCAGCTCTTGTACTGTGGATTTCTCAGTGCCCATATGGCCTCCCACGTTAGCACCAGCAAAAGGACAGATGTTTTTGTTATCACAGCTGGAAGCTGAGTTGCTCAATGAACAACAAAAAGCAAATCATTAGACAGCAATCCTTAATGAATAATACAAATCAAGCAGGAAATAAGGAAAAATTGTTTGGAATCTCAATACCATGTGATGTTTCTCATGCAGTCTAGAAGAGTAAATGCTACAGAAACACCCCTTCCAGGTGTGCAAGCCGTGCAGAATCAGAGACCACACTGCCTGAAGTTTTGGCCCTATACAGTCTTAAAGAGAGGCATGTTGTTTTTAGGCAGGATCTGCCAAGGGGAGAGGAAAACAGATTTGCTCCTGAGAGTGAATTCAGTTCTGGTAAACCATGCATTCCATCTGTCAGCAGGAGTATAGTGTTCTGTGATACCACAAAAACGTGTAAAAAGTAAAGTATGTTCTTAAAAATTGCACAAAGCTGATGCTTGGAAGGTGAGATTGCCTCCATCTGTGTGTGATGGTGGAGCCATCGGGCTCTGTGGCACCTACTCCAAAGCCAGAGGGAATGGACAGAGCTCTGTGAGTGACCTGTGCATTGTGCAGAGCTCTGAATTCCCACACCCAGGAATCCTGCTGCTCCTGTTTCCATGCACACTTTGCTGAGTGGTCTAAGTCTAGTCTGGGGCTCCCCTTGGGAGCTGCAGTCGCGATTTTTGTTTGCTGGTGATGAAATCTACTTTCCTGCTTCTCTTTCACAGCCACTGATGAGCTGAACCTCAAGCATGGCACAAGCCTTTCATTCCTGACAGGACCCCAGGGAACAAACTGCCCAGGGAATAGACTGCTGGAGAACCTCATGCCCACCCTGAGACTGGGGTGCTCCAGGTGATACTGCAGGAAACAACTCTCACCTTTGCTACTTGGGAAACTGCACTCATGGCTTATTCTAATGAACACAACTGCTGTGTTACCCTGAGCAACTTTATTGATAGGTGTGTGATATTCATTAGTTAGGCAGGTAAAATTAATGCTGAATGGAAAGGTCTGAGGTTTGGTGTTTTCTTACAAAAAAAGTGATTTGTGCCAGTCATGGCCTCTTGGAAAAACCTGTAATCCGGTGATTAAGAAAGACGGATTTGAGAAACTGGGAACTTGACCACAGAGAGATTTGGGCAAGATTTCTAAAACCAAGTGATTCAGCACTTCTGCTCCACTGCTTTATGAGTATCTAAATGTCTTTGGCAAATGGAACTTAACTACATTGGAACATTAATTTCTGAAAGGCATCATGGGAATGACAAAATAGGGAGCCAAGCTTGGATCTCCTGCAACTCCATCAGTTCTCTATCAGCCCAATGTTAGCCGGTGAATGAGAACCAAAAGATGAAAGGAAGTAGCACTTATGGATAGAGCTGCAATGAGGAATATTAGAATTCACTAAATCACAGATAAACTGAGAACTAGATCACATTTTAAGAAAATATTTTCTATTTTACCATCCAAAAGTTCTAGCAGTGATCAAAATAAAGAAATTAGAGTTTACACTGTTCCTTGCTTGGTATGAACTCTTTCATTGATTGCAGGGCTCTAGAAATGAAGAATTGGTTTGTTCACTGTAACATTTTCAATGAATCATATTTAAGGTGACACCCTGGTATTATACTTGAAAGCCATATAGCAGGGAAACATAATGCCCTCTCTTGTAATCCTGGAGTTTTCAATGGAGTATCCTCATACACCAGTAATTTGACATTTGCAGTTTAAAAATGTATTTGAAAGCATTTTTATAGGATGTATTCTCATTACAGAGCCACCCAGCCTTCATTTGATGAAGCTGTTTAAGAACAGACTGAAAAGGAATGATCAGCCAGAAGGGAAAAAATTACTGACAAAAAAGAGAAAATAAAAAGCCCGGAAAATTTTTAATCACTGTTAATTCTGAGATAATGACATTGCTCTTCAAGGTATTATGATTTTTTTCTCAGCCAGCATTCAGAAACCTCTGTATTACATTAAATGCTTCACTGCAGTCTTGCAAGGTTTCAAAGGTGTAAACCAGCAATTCACTGAAGCCACAGAAACAGCAGCACTGTCTCATTTTCCCTGTGTGCTACCAGATTTCTCCTTTTCCTTACCTGTTTGCTTTCACTGCCACTTTATTTGATATTGCAGCTTCCATGTGAGCTCTGAGCAGCTTTGGGAAGTACTTACAAACAACAAGTAGAAGTGTATCGGGTTTTCTGTTCTGCCAGTCTTTGCAGCTCTTACTTCTAATTTTCCCATGTGCTGTTCAGCTTCCCTGATTCAGCAAAGGACCTGGCACTAGGTTTATGCCTCAAATTCCAATGAATGAAATGGAAGTTAGGTATTCAGTGATTATGGATGATGTGCATTTGAAATTGGAAAAATTGGCCCAATATCATAAGAACCAGCTAGGTTTGACAACTGGTGATGAGCTGTGATCTGTTCATGTAAGTCAAATGGAATGGAATGATGCCAACAACTCAAAATAGAAAAGTTTTGAACTGCGTATTTTTTTTAATAACATAAAAAACTGGTATATATAAGAACCCACAAAAGTGATCAAAAATAAACAGATCATGAGACTCATCCTGCTTCATTTTTTTCCTAAACTGTTTGTAGGCTGAGAGGTTTTTTTCCATGCTAAAGCAAGTGATAGGAATTTTGAATTCTTATGCTGCTAATCTCTAAATGGTAAATGTCCCTCAGTTTTGTTAATTTGTTTCAGCAGCTCCCACGAGACCATTCTGCTTACCACAAGCATGTTTTATACTGATTGATTCAGAGACAATAGACAGAAAAGGTATAAAATCATACAGCTTATAATAGAAAAGAACTTTGACTGTTGCAATTAAGGATAACCCTTCTTTCACTTAGCAATAAACTATATTTAGATTTTGTCAGTAACTGGCAAAAGAACAAGTAAACAAAATCTACACATTTTTCATTTAAGTTTCATGTCTCATCTGTTCTAGAATACCTCTATTTGTCTTTTTTTGATGTGGTGATTATGAACAGTTTTAGGGTGCTGGGAAGCAGAAGGAAAAAAGCCCAAACCATTTATCAGAGAAAATCTTCTGCTTATTTGAGCAACAGAAATGTAGCAATGCCTCAATCTTAATTTCAAGTTCAGTTTAGTTCCTAAAATATATAGTTTCCTCTCAGGCACTTCTCATTTTTTCCTTATTCCCTGAAATTATTTCAGTTACCCACTGCCATTTTAGCCACCTGTGCTCTAAATATTTCTGCTTTCTACTCCTTTTTCATTTGGTCTATGTATATTTTTTCCTTCACCTCTTTCATCAGTGTCATGTTCAGGCTGGAACTCTCAGTAGGTCTTCAGAAGTGCCTTATCATTAACTGGAAATCCCTTCCAATTTCGTTAATGGACACCAGTGTCAAATATTAATTTTCCTATTCTATTGCTTTCTGATGCTTCAAATACTAAAAAATACAGTGCAAATAATCTAGGTATTTCAGTTTTTAAAGCAGAAAATTTATAATAAATAATTCATGCTGAATTCCTTTGAAATTTCTTTTTTTTTAATGGTTCATGTTGGGGGAAGGAGAGATAAAGCAGTGAGATAATCTACAGAAAAAACAGCACTGGAGGATGCAGCTGCACAAGTTTCATACAATGATCCTGAATGCTTTCTATTAGCTTTCAGAATATGTGGATTAATTGAGACCAGCAATTAAGACAATAGATCAGAACTCCCTATTTATATAGTGGCTGTAGGATTATTATGGAGGGTTTCTACTGGCTCATTTAAATGTTTGCTGAGAGCTGACATTTGCCAAAACAGCAAAATTCTAGGATTCACTTACCTGCCAGGGTTCCTGGAGATCCCAGGGCAGATGCAAATGGTATTGAAATGTGTATCCCATTGTGTCACATGTCACAATTCTCTGTAAAGCAAATCATGAAGGATTCACAAGCAGCTTCGATGCAATGGAATAGAAAAATAGCAGTATGGACCTTGAAATCCTCTGTTTGGGAAACAAGGACTCATGGCCTAATTCCAAGAACCAATATCTGATATCTTCACCAAATTCTGATTAATCTCCTTTGATATTAGTATTAAATATTTTTGCTAATAAAGGAATGCATTTGAATATAAGCAAGCATGGGGAAACAAGGAGAAGGTAAAGCAGGAGAGGGCAAAGAAGCCTTTGGTATTTGCAGAAAAAGGAAAAAAGGGGAAAATATAACACAAGTAGATTTTAACTTTGAAAGAAACCTGGGTTTTACAGTGTATTTTACTGATTCTATCTGCATTAGCTTTCTAGCAAATACCATGGACCTTAACTATCAGATGAGAGGACACAGTCTGAGCAGTCTTCTGCTGCTCCTCACAGGGTTTTGGCACAACCAGTCAGCATGGGGAGGAAACGGCCGCTGGAACAATGTCTGGAGACAGGACAAGGGAAAATGATGCTCATTAGAGAAGACTTAGGGGATTTCTGCTGCTATTTAAGAATCTTAAGAATTACTTTGTTATTAGAAACGGATGCAGATTCTTATTTTGTTTCCACAGTGTAAAGTGATTTGCTGCAAAATAGCATTTCAATCTGCAGCACTGATTTATGGAATCCAGCTTGGCTATCCTGACTTTCTTCCCAAATACTCATGACAAAATATTTATACATAAATTTATTAGTTTTATAATTGTATTCACTGTGATATTCCCCTCTGAGATATTTCAAAAAATACCCTCTCTTTTTTCCAAAAGATAGCCGTGAATGCAGAAATGTATGGATAACATTCTGCAAGACTTTATCTGAATTCAGAGATTACTGCTGAGTATTTATGAGAAATCATTCATAAGAAAGTTTATTCCATTCTGGGGTATTTTCTGTTTAGAAAAACTGATTCCCAGGAGATGCGGTGACAGCTGCCCCGTAGCAGCATTAGCAGTGTACTTGCAGGGGGGGTTTATGGATAGATGTTCTTGCAGCTTCTGCTTTCTCTCCCCATGCAGTGTTTGCTCCCTCACCTGCTGCAAGGGAGAGAAAATGGAGTGGAAAATGGCATAAATATAACCAGTTAAACTGGGGTACTCCCCGAAGGCTGTGGAAAAGTTCCACTTTTTCCACAGGGGAAAAGTCTAAGTACATGATACGATGTCCTCTGCCCTGTGCAGGTCCGTGATGCTCAATAAATAAGGGGAATTTCCTCAGTCAGACACATGAAAGGAGTGTGTTGCACTTATGCAAGGAGCAAATGGTTTTTTGAAAAATGGGGCTCTTACACTGGATTATGTATAGCACTTCTCCCCATTGCCGTTCATCCATCCAGATAAAATGGAACCTCTTTCCTCTTCAAATGTCAGACATGTAATAGATATTTGGAAATGGAAAGGATACCTTAGGGTACATGCTAATGTACTTCCTTCAATTAGGTTTTATGATTATGACCTTTATTCCAACAATAATTTAATGTTTTAATTAAATTTGCAACCGTTTTCATTGCTGCAAGATGTCCTTCATCTCTCTCTACTGTAATTTAATGAAGTGGTTTTCAATCACAATCAGCAATAGCAAACAAGACATTTTAATACCAGTTTTCAGGAATCTTAGCAGGCTATTTCACATTTTAAAACAAATTTAATACCAATGCTATGGCAAGGAATAATTCCAACCTCTACTGTAATCAAAGAACACACATTTTCAGTTTTGGCAACCAGATGTGGAATATTAAAAGTTAATTTAAAAAGAGAATAAAAAGACCTTTTAAGGAAGAATGAGAAAAGTAAAGAAATTAAAAATTAAAGTGTTCCAAATATAATAGCACCTTGGTAAAGAATATCCATTGGTAATTACAATGTCTCTTGATTTATGATGTGTTTCTTGCTAGAAATCAAAATCTGTATGCAGGTTACTGAATTCAGTCTTCATAGATCTTTAACATCTCAAATTTTCAAGAATCCATTTGCTCAGAAAATATTCATTGACATTTGAAATAATAATCATGTTTGAACACCTTTTGACAGTATTGTGATCTGCCTGGCCACAGACATTCATGAAAGGAGTGACTTACACAATGCAAAAGACTTTTGGAAATAGATTACAGCAGAACATTACTTGTACACCTACCAAAAATGTTGAAAGTAGCATTTATTCTTTTGAAAACATCAGTCTAGCATTTATTCTTTGCCGCAATTTCTGCCCAAATCCAGTCTTCTTGTTTCTGTACAGATGATTTCTTTTTAACCAGGTTTATGTTGCCTACAATAACAGCAACAAGGATGTTCAGGAAAGGGGAAAAGGACACCAGAAAAAAAAAAAAAGTACAGATTATTTAATTTGCAGGAAGAAAATAAACTACTGCTATGCATTCTTTATATGACAGCAACAACTCTGCACATATTTGCGCAGAAGGGGGAAGCACAGCAGCAGAAACAGGAAAACAGTTAATAAGTATATTAAATCACCTTCTTAGAAAAAAAAAAAAAAAAAGAAGAAACAGCATTTTTCTCTTTCTTGCACATAGATTTAATTTTTCCTGGAAGGACATCCTAGACTTGCACATCTTCCTTGGGTATTTTAACGAGAATCAGGGAAATCTCAACTGGTTTCTAACAAGGAAAATGTAGCACCTTGGAAATAAAAGGTAGCTGAAAAGGGAAATCAGAACACCTAGATCTGAGGAAATTTTGGCAGTGTCTGATAACATGGATTACATGGATTTTAAATTACAGTCACAATGCCAGGGCTGAAGCCAAACCTCACAGCAGCTGGTTTCAGTTCATGTCTATATATTGGGCACAAGAAGAGATCTGTCTAGGGTGGGGCCTGTAGATGTGTTGAGGCTTGATGGTGGTCAAAACCACCTGAAAGTAGCTGAACTAGAGAACTGTAGCAGTTTGCAGTGGTAGGATGAAAGATGAAGGTTTTCTGAAGCAAGGCAGGGAACAGAAGTGCCAAATGGAAATGAGCAGTTTCCATGGGAGGGAAGGTGTAAAGCAGGAAAGCAATGGTACATGTGGTGACAGGAGAAAATCTGGGCTGCAGTGAAAATCAGCAGAACAGAGTCAGAATCTCTGTTCTGATAAAGTCTGAGGGGATGCCAAGAAATATAACCTGGATTTTGAGAAAACGGAACGAGCCGTGTAACGCTGTGAGCCCTATAAAATGTCAAGTAATTTTTTCCCCCTGCATTCTTCTAAACCTTCTGTAGAATGAAGGAACCTTCTACCATGGATCTCTCAGACCCCTCTTTCTTGGAAGTGGTGAGTAAATTTTATCAGTTGCATTGATGTAGCCTGAGTTTGCACAACGGTGATGTGGGATATGAAGCTCTGGTGGGATTTGATACAAATTGCCCTACCTGGGTAATGAGAAAGAGGGCTGGAAATTACTGAGTTCAGTTCTACCCTCTGCAGACCACAAGCAATCAGGGATTTACTGAAGCAGTCATTACTTGTGGAACGTTCTCCATGTATTGTGTGGTCACTGCTGTCAGTGCAATGATTATTTCCAGCCATAACCTGGTGATGAATGAAGAGGATTCATTGCTGTTGTGCTTTAACAGTTTCAACTGCACTCAAAATTCTTTCCTGTCTGTCGGCAGACAGGGAAAGTTTGGCTTTCCAATGGATTTGAGATGCATCCATATCTGTTAGCAAAAGATCTTCACTTCTACTGCTTCTTGATTTTAAACTGTGTACAGCTCTCAGCCTGAGACTCCTTTGGTTAAGAGCATGAGTGCTTTATCAAGTGTCTACAACCTGGGCTGCTCATCTTGCCTAATGTCATGAGATACAAGTGCTGCTTTTGACAGAACAGTGTGACATTTTTCTGAACAAATTCAATCAGTGGTTTGCCTGGCCATGTGCATATTTGGATTGCCAACAATGGAAAATATTTTTGTCTTAACGGTAGGCTTTATTTTTTATTTCTGCTTCCTCTAGTTATGAAATTCTCCAGAGAACCATTTACATGAGAGAAAATTGATTCTCAGAAAATATATCAGAAATGCCAAAGCAAGGAGAATGCATAATCTAGTGTATGAAAAAGATAAAACACTTTATCTACTTTGTGTCATACTCTGGCAATCAAAATATTGTATTTGCAGTATCCATCTCTGTCTGTCAGCGTAGGATGGGTCACTGGCTTCTGCATTAAAAAGCTCAGTTTAGCTAAATAATCACTATTTCTCAAAAAAACCCCAGAAAAAAAAATCATAAGCCAGACTTCTGCTAGAATGCTGGTTGCTAAAAACCAGCCTTGGTGGTTTTATTTAGTTGTTGATGTGTGATTAAAAAGGTGAGTAAAAATGCCTCAAAATGTTTAAATTAGGACCTTATTTCCACACCTCAGTTTTTCCATGGCTGAAATGGTCACATTAATGGAGTTGGGATGGTTTAGATGATTCCATTCCCTGGCTGCTAAAATGATCAGAGTATCTGCTTTTGGGAGCTCAGAGATGATTCCAAGTTGTGAGAACATCCGGGCAGATTTCTCACAGCTGAGATGGAATCTCTTACTTTCTCTTAAACTCACACCATGAATAGAAAGGTTCCTGTCTGAAATTAAGTCAAAAGCAGAAACACTTTAACACCCTAAACACTTTCAAGTATGAAGGTGTCAATAAGTTTTTGATTCTTAATTATAAAATTAAAGAAAGCACTTCATGAAATTAAGAAGTACCTCAGGACTCCAAAAGAGGTTGAAAAGTCAATGCATATTATTACTAAATTCTGAGCCATAAAGTGACCCTGGAAAAATTAGCTTTACAAATAATGAGATCAAGCCTAGCAGTATACAGATGCCCAGAAAGAAAACAATCAGCTTAACTTGCAATTCTAAAAGGAACATGGTGGTTTTATCATGTACTGGAAAATAATCTGCAGGTAAAAAAGGTTTTTTGGAACTGCATTAATGGTAAAAAATTATAAACCCAGAGTGTCTCTGTCCCTCCAGGAATATTTACTTGGAATGAAAATGTCAGGAGTGTCAGTGGCTGCCTGTAGGACAGTGGCGTCTCAGATGGTGTTTCCAACACTGGCTCACCTCCTCCCTGGCTGTTACACTGAATTTAATAAAGCTCAGCTACGATGGAGCTCAAGGTATCATTAAGGAGGACCTGGGAGTCAGCTCCTGTGTCGGGGTGGTTTGTGCACACAGAATGGCTGTGTATATCCCTGTGGCAGGGTTCCCTGGAGAAAAATGACTGTGAGGGGATCAATGGCTTGCAGACCATTTTCAGAGCTGGAAAACAGCATTGCCAAACCATCTCTTAGTAAGAGACAGATATATTAGAATGTTAGAAGGAAGGCACAGCAAAGGAAGGGATTTGCATTATCTTTTTTCACTTATTGTAAAGCTTAGACAGAAATTTTTATGATCTTATTGAAGTCATGTAGGACAAATGAAATCACTATCTTTTCAGGGAATTATTTGTCTTTTCCTCTTGGTGTGGTGTTGCCCCTTTTGAAGAAATTTATCTTAAATACACTTTATTTTCTTTCTGTTTAAACTTGCTGTTAAGGCATATGCTTGTTTCCCAGACACGCTTAATTAAACATTCCTGTGCTGATGCACAAGCATCATTACTCCCAGAAGAGTGGAGAAGTTTTAACTACCTCAAACATCTCCTTAAGGACGTTTGAGCAATTAAGGAGATCCACAGGTACAGGAGATGCACAAAACCTTTTCATTTTGAACATAAAGTCTTGTTATTCATATACAATCAGCAAACCAGGTCAATGTTGCATTTATCCAACCAAGTTCTTGTTAAAGGGTGGGAAGGAAATCTGGGAAAGCTGAACTTGGGGCTCAGGAATCTGCTCCCAGCCTGCCTTCTGCTCCAAGTCAAGCTTTAACACCAGACAGTCACTGATTACCATTCAAAATGAAGGTCAAGCTAATTAGTTGAGAGGATCTATATAGGCATTTTATAACAACCAAATTAATACTAAATGAGTTCATAATGATTCATATTATTACTGAACAATTAAAAATGATAGGGCCATTATTTTAAGTCTTGATTCAGTTTACAGCTACCTATCACAAACCACGAGATGTGCTGCTGAGCTAAAAATACATTTCATCATTGGAAGCAATGAATCTTGGGAGGAGTGGTATTGAAACCATCAGATATTTATGAGCAGCAAAAAGTGAAGCTAAATAAGTTTTCTGGCCTTTGTGGTTTTCTGCCCTTTATAACAGATAAACTTGGAAATCCTAATCCCGATTCTTCTGTACAAGTCTCTTACAAGTGAAATTTATTTATTGATTTTGGTTGAGTTGCTGCTCATCGAACTGGGGAGGGTAAAAATTTCATGGTTTGCATTTAAAGTCTGAATACATTGGACTTCAGCTCCTAGCCAGTGAATCTGGTTTGATAACCAGAGGTAATTACTAGCTTACATTTTAAAACAGATTCAGTGAAATCAACAATGTAAAAAACATTCACTAGGAATTTATCTGTTTTTCAGACCTACTTTTTGTTTTGGTTGGGGTCTGTTTATTTGTCAGTTTGTTCCACAAGGGATAATAGATTTTCTAAGAAATTCAAAGCCATATCATGTATTTCTCTTAAATACAACATAACTCAGTAATTCTAAGTTTTATTCTCTCCTTTGCTGATTAAGATTCTGACAATTTTTTTCAGCTCTAAATAATAAATTTAAGTACAATTCTGGTGTCCTTTTCTAAAGAACACCTTGATTCTTTCAGGCAGGTGAAAGGTTAGTGCAGCCTTCCTGAAGAGCAGATGGCCAGCAGCAAGCTTTTCCCTGCTGACATGATTATAAAGGGAGCACGCTGCTATAAAAATGAGTTTGCTACTGATAATAATCATAATCTACTGATTGATTTATAAACTCCATCTGAACATTTCCAGAATTTTACATCAAAGACACTTTTTCTTTCCTATAAATATATAGGAATTATTCTGAAAAAAAGGCATGATCCTGCACCATGGACCTTCCAAAACATCTGAAGCTAAATCACAAATGTTCCTGGTTTCCATCAGGAAAAATTTTTATTTTTCAGTAATACCTACCATGAAGCAGCCATTATTTTTAACAGTTCTGGTACTGATTTTCATGGCATTTCAAATGAAACTGAAACATTGTTCTCTAATTTTGCTTCTCTCAAGTAGTAGATTTAAAACTATATGATTGTACACGTGAAAAAATTATGTTCAACTCTCAGCCACCCATCATCCTTTCTCAGGTGGCTGTTATGTTATGTGGTATTTTGTTACCATGGAATATCTCAAATTGGAAGGGACACAGAAGGATCGAGTGCAGTTCTGTGCTTCTCACAGGACAACCTAAAGTTGAGCAGCACGACTGGAGCATTGTCTGGATGCTTGTTGAATTCTGACAGGCTTGATGCCTATTATACTATATAGTACATAATTTAATATAATTTGCATCAATGTATACTGCAGGCTGGTCTCTCGGTCTGACATAATTGTCAAATATAGCATTAATATTATTCTGACTTATTATAAGAAGCATTTTGCAGATGTTTCCCACAAAAATTTAAATTCAAAGTTACATATTCCAATGAAGCTTATTCTTAGCAGGTATGTCTATTATTTAATTTCATATTCTTCTAAAGCACCAAGTGCCCTGGCCTATTCTGTTTTCTTAGGAATCTGTGAAACACTATGTTATTTATAAAATGTAATTAAATTCCTTTCAGTCTATCCATTCATGGTGGCTTAAAAGAAAAAGCTAAAATCCACCTTACTGATTTTGTTGCATGCTCAGTATTTATATTTTTGTGTAAAATCTCATTATTCAGACTGCTAAATGAGTAACTTTGAAGTGTTTTGTGTCTCATTAGCAATGCTGCTCATTATGCAGGGTATGATGACTAATGGAAAGCCTTTGCCTCACAGCTCTAGGTGATGGAGATTTTTTTATCATAAGCTACTGTTCAGACATGAAATGATTATAGAAGTAATAACAAATAATTAAAAACTTAATTACAATTTCCTTTCAAGGATCGTCACCCCTTTGCTGGTGTTTTGGTTTTGTTGTGATGCTGAATGTGGGTGTTCCCTTCTAAATGTACATAGTCTGGTATGACAAATATGAACTCCAAAAATGATACATTTATATCAGTGGCACAAAGTAAACAAGGGGGAGAAACCTCTGACAAAGGTTTTGAAAATGCTACAGTCTTTACTCCTTTCGATCAACACAGGCCGATTCCCTCAAAGTGGGAATCCTAACATTTCATCCTAATTTAATCCTAATAATGTTTCATTTAACCCAAATAATGCTCCCGATAGTCTCAAGATATGGAAAACTTGCATTCCTTGCATTGAAAAATATATCACTGTATTTTTTCTCTTTCTGCATGGAAAAATACATCACAACAAGGTACTAACCACACAATAGTACTAAAAAGGGAAAACCTCAGCCCAAGCAGAAATATGTACAGTTACTGACAGTTTTTAACAGAAGTCATGTGTATGATTCCTTCAGCCCAGATAAATAAGGAATCCAGTGGGGACATAACAAATGCTCCTGAAAAAACATAATGAAAAAAACATTTGCTTTTCCTGAAAGGTCACCCATGACTTCCTTACCCATCAAGGTTGTAAGATGATATGAAAACAAGAATTTCCAGTTGGCTTTCACAGCGTTTAGTGCACTATCCAGGGGTTTAGCTTTGTGATTGAGAGCATTCAATTTTGCTAAAATATTTCTCATTTCCATCATTATGAACAGCTCCTTTTTAAGAAAAGAGGTGAATTCAATTTTATTGTGGTTTGTTACATATTGATGTTTTTGATTAATAGCTACTTTGCACACAAAACATTCAAAAATGTGCTGTCCCTCTACAAAAAAGCATCATTAAATGCTTTTAAAAATCATGTTCCCTGGAAGAATTTGTCTGCTTGTATTCTATGAACTATCTCCTGAGTTAAAATAAAACCAGAGTTAAGTTGTTAAAGAAAAATGAAAGACATCCTGAAAAGACACAGAACTAAAAGGAGCCTATTTTTAGTCTAAAGGAAGTACATATGTACCACACTTGAATCATTATCCTCATCAGGATGACAGGTGATGCCAGGATAATAAATAAAGTCTCTGATTAGAAATTAAATTGCTATGACAGAATCTAAAGGCCACAAAGCCTTCAGAATTCCCTCCTCTCTGTCCTCTGCATGCATTCTTCCTCTTCCTCCACAATAAACTGTCTGTTCATTCAAATTCAAGGATACACTGCAGGGAAGAATCAACATCAGAAAACAAAGCAAACAAAAATAAGACATACAGCTGTCAGGAGAACATTTTCTAGCCACAAAGTGAGCCTGAGGAGAAGACATCACTATACCATTGAGAACACAGGAAAGCCTTTTGTCATCAGCTGCTTCTGGTTCACCAAAATACCCAAGTGATGAGATTTCCACCCTGTGTTAGAGATCTCGATTCTAAATCAGGAAATACAATAACAACTTCAAACACACACTGCAGATTCCCTTCTCAGTTGTAAAGGAGAACAGCCCTGCTGCTATGCTGGTACTACAGCCACAAAAGGAGCTACCTACGTAGGTCCCATTTTCAGGAAGCAAAATGCCATTGCAGGGATATTCCAGTAGCAGCAAGCCCAAGCAAATGTGTCTCAAGTTATTCTTCCTTGGCTGCGTTGTTTATGACTTAACTGCATCACAAGTATCAGTAAGTGCACTTTGAACAATCATGTGACATTTAATCAATTAACAATAACCATTGTTTACATGTAAATTAGGTCTTATTAGAGAAATAATTTCTTTTGAAGTGGGATTGTTATTTTTATCAATTGACTCATAAAGTTAACTCTTCATATTTTATTACTTGCCATCTAAATTATTATCTGTAGGATTTGATACGACCACAAGTCACCGATTGCTGAGGAAGCTGAGAACAGAGACCACCTTCTTATTTAAACTGAAGTAAGTGAAAATACTTCTTCAGTTTCTCAGATTTTGCCTTCAGGAAATACAAATCTGGAAGTCCCAGCAGGTCAGACGAAATTGAAAGTATGTTGGGCATCTTTGACTTCGGGTGTGGGCTTTTCCACCTATACTGCAGAGTAGCTTTGCTTATTAATTACATTTACAGCCCTTTGTAAATGTGTTTGAGGATTGCTCATTTCCACAGTCTAGGGCTGGAGAAATGAAATTACAATAAACTGATATCTTGTGCCCCACCAATCAATAATGACAAACAACAGAAGTCCTTCTACTACCTGAATGCACCAAGGGCAGTCCTGAGCACTCAGCCAGGCTGCAGCATGGAAGAATGGCTTAAATGGCTGCCATGGTGAAATCTTTGTGCATTCCTTTATTTTCCTAATACAGACTCCTGTGATCCCTGAAGCTAATTTGTCATAAAATACTTGTCTTTTGTCTCAGTGTGTCTTACAGTACCCTCTTCTCTCCTAAGCATTTATACAAGTAATGACTTGAGGGGCAGAAGGAGGCAGAGATTTTCCAATGCCTTCACTCTTTTCTGCCTGGGTTACAGTTTCAGCCAGCAAAGCATGGCTTGTAACAGAGAAGGTTCCTATGAATTCAGTTCCATTGTACTCCACCTGTCAAGCTCAGTTCCAAAAAAATTCTACCTAATTTTTGAATATTCTCTCAAAAGCTCACAAAGTTCACGGTGCAACTTTCTTCATTCTTCAGTTCACAGAGTAATAAAACTCAGTGGTATTTATTGGCTCACCCAGAGCTGCAGAACTTTTCCTGGTTTGGTTGCTATGGGACTTTCTTTTAAAAAATTTTTCATTGACTTGAGTGCAGAGGTTGTACCTTTCCTGGCAATAGCAATCTACAGCCAGATATATATAGCTGTAATGGTAATTTCAATAGCTAGCCTATTTTCTCAGTTTCATAATATTACTCTGTTATTAAACTTTTATAGCAGAAACTCAAATAAGTATGTCCAGCATTTCTACACACCTTAGAAAAATGGCTCTCATAACTGGATACCCAATCCTGTCACCTATTAGAATGTGGCATTATCATTTCTGTTTGGTTCTGTTCTTTTTTGCTCTTTCTCTGTACATTAACTCATTCTACAGCTACACAGCAAAATATTGTTATTACCACCCGTCCCAATGTTGTGAATCTAGGAATTCAGTCCAAAACCACATCATGTTTGCTCTTTCCATGGCCCGCCCATTAGAATGTAATTTGCTGTCCAATGCTGGGAAGAACATTAGGAGTTAATAACTTGTCCAGCCCTCTTTAACAGCCTAGTAACATGGGTGCTACAGACATGATTTATGTGCACTTGTTGACTGCTCAGAAAAAATGAGTTATTGCCTTTAATACATAGGACTTAGAAAGGAAGTGGAATTAAGGGAGGAATCTGACCTGGACCTAAGGCCGCTGCCCTTTGTGTTCAATGATTTGGTTTGATTTTATACTGGATGTCTAAGAGTCAGGAGCCCAATGGTGGCAGCTGAGTCAGTGGCTTTTTTTTTTTTTTCAGCTGACTGGGTTAACAGTATCTGTATTTTTTTTATATTCTTTTCAAAAAATGAGGTTTAAACAATTCCATTTTGTAGCCAACCTGCAGCAAGAAGACCTTATCCAGGAGCAGCAGAGATTCCCATGCAGCTAACTGAGAGCCAGTGCCTTCCCACCAAGGTGTACTTGGCACAGATGAGTCATTCTGTGCACTGCTGACTGTGTTAATTTGCTGTGACTTTGCAACCCTGTATTAGAAAGACATTTCACTTTTCACATGACATCCACTTGAAATTAGTGGAGAGCAGATCTCTGAAACTTGGAACATTTCCCAGACAAAACACAATGCACAAAGCTGTAACTTGTTCAAGAAATGATACCAGAAGTTAGAATATGTTCCTGATGAAGCTGTAAACTTCAGCTGGTAGACTTCTCAAAATAAGGCTCAATCCTCCTGCTTAGCTATAAGTGGGGTGAAGAGCACTTCCATCTGTTGCATTGTGCAGAAGTAACATCAACTTCAGAGAGGAAGCTCTTAACCTGTTTGTTTTTGCTGGAATGAAAATACCAATTCAGCAATTCATATTTTGGAAACAAGTCTCCCTCCAGTAATCATAATATTTTTTTGGATGCCAGATGGCCTGGCCTGCTCTCCTGGTCTGTGCATCAGAATAACTAAATGCTTATATTTCTTGACATGTCTTTTTAGGGGTGAAAATGAATATACAAAATGATGAAAATTAGAAGGTCTGAGATGAAACCTCAGTCCTGCTGAGCTCACAGACAATTCTGCCATTGATTCAGCACTGTTATGTTTTCACCACTGCTACGCCCGAGTTGAAAATATGTCTGTTCTCTTTTGGCAACGGCATTTCCAGACAGATAGATTGTTTCCTCATATTACTGCTTCAACAGACAGTCCTTAGGAACTGAGAGTGCTCTAGGAATCATTTTATAACAGTAGGCAAAGGCATGTTAGAAATGGCAGAATCAATCTTTTCTTCAACTATTAATTTGAGTGGTATATTTTATAATGCTTTCTTTGTTAACCTATAAACATACACACTGCATTCCTCATATTTACAGGTCAGTACCTATGCAATACACAACTGATAACCTGTAAAAAAACAGGTGCTTTAAAAGCTTCCTGAAACAAAAGTTTCATTTGAAATGTTTCTCTTAACAATTTCTTGTAAATGAGTTATCATAACCCACTCACCTGAAAAATAATGTAGTGTTTTGGAGGTGTTTACAAATGTACCCAAATTTCACCTAAATTTTAAGTTCCCTAAAGAGTGGGGCAATTAAAATAAGTGTGAGAGTTTCATAGGCAGTCAGCGGAGTAAGACAGAGATGTCTTTGAAAACTCCTTGCTGTCTGTTCACTGTAGAGTACTCTGGAAATTGCTAGACTTGAAGAATGGGGAAGTTAGGTACCTACGTTAGTTAAAAAGGTTCTTTCTTCAGGAGTGCACCTTCAGTAAACCAATACATCTTTCTTCCTCTGAGAATTAATGTAGTGACAGTAACCACTAAATGGGTGAGAATTTCTGGTGGTAAATTGCTGTTGGGTTTAATTACAGCCAAGCCCTCCTTTCCTCAGTGTTATTTCATTGGCCTAAATGGATGCACCTTTCCCTCACCTTGTGTAGGACACAAGGACTCTGTAGAACTATTACTGGATCAGAATGGTCTTACCCATGGTTCCTGTTTGACAGGACGTGTTTGGACTCACAGCATGTGATGTGTGCCAAAACACAAAGACCTCCACCAGGATCAGTGTTCCCAGTACAGCACGAATCGTTATGCAGGGTGTGCATGTGAAAAGCAAATGCTCCTGACATTGCACTCTCTCCAAACAAAAAGCATTTTAATGCTGATTCCAAAGGGACTGGAAACTGGACTAAGGAATTACACAATGAACTGCTGTCATTTTGCCTATTCTTTCAGCTCATAGGACAGTGTTAGACAAGGATTGTACACATTTTTTTGTTGTGCTGCACTGTTACCATCTGGGTTGTCGTGCTGATGTAGCATTGAAGATGAGCTGAAGAGTGACTGTTGTATATTTATAAAGAATTCTGTGGCTAACTTTGCTCTAAATTGGGCATGTAATGAACACATTACTGCAAAGCAGGGAAATAACACCTATTAGAGGCTAGACATGAATCATCACAATGGAAAATAATTTTTTAAGCTCCAGTATTTTCTCTGTTATTGCTTTGCTTTAAACTTTAGTGAAAAGCAATTACTTTATTCTTTCTCTTTATTTTTATTGCTGGTGATTCTTATGCTAATTTTCCCCTCTATATTTGATTTGATTTTGAAAAGGCTTTTAGAATTTAGGATTAATTTGAATTGGTGATAGTACTCTACCATGTTCACCTCCTTATCCTCAACCCTCACTCTGGGTTACAAAGAAGTCTTAAGAAAACAGACTGAGCAAACTCAAAGCTATCACATTTTAAAATGTTTCTTGTTCTAAATAAATGAGACAAATCAGCATCCTCTAGTCATCAAAATAATAAAAGTTTGGGGGTTTTTAATATCAAGATTATTAATAATTTAACAGTTTAAAGAAACAAAAGTTCCCTGCATTTGAAGTGTTACCTATTTGAATTTTTCCCCTTGAAGAATCACATCTCCTGCAATTAAATGAAATGTATTCACTTGCGGTACCTTGGTTGTTCTAGACCTGTGACTTAGGTCTGTATAAAACATGTAAATCTTTTCCTGACAGTGAATTCAGTAACCAGAATGTGCTGCTTTTCAGAGGCGTCAACAATTGCTTCAAGTAAACAAAAAAATAAAAATCTGAAAATGAACAACTTACCTTTGTATCCACAAACCTAGAGGTATTTTTTTTGATCATCCTTTTTTCTTGGGCTGCAGTATTTTAGAAAAAAAAAAGTTTATTTATTATCAGAAGTCACTGTCAAGACACAGAACTAGTGAAGATTTACTTTGTTGAACACTTAGCAGAAATTAAGGAAAGAGCTCTCCAAGGTCCCCTGTGATGTCAAAAGGGAGAGAAATTCCAAGTGCAAATCTAGAAATTATCTGTATTTGTGATCTTTGTGTTAGTTACAGTTAGGTGAGATTAAACCTCAGCTTGCTTTAAACCAAATTAATTCATAAGTGGCATTCCTTGAAGAAATCTGCATAGTGTGCCTACAATGACTGCAAGGGTGCTTTCAATTCTCTTACCTCAGGAAGATAAAATGATGCAGAACCAGAAATGGAAATGATCCTTTCCCTAATGCTGGATCAAACAGAAAGGCAATACTTTCTAAAAACCTTAAAATGTTAGAAGCAAGTAATGAAATACCTTCCTGTAGGCTTGGGGGCAATCTTTGATGTAAGCAAACCTGAAAATGTATGAAAAAAAAATCCTTGAAAAAGGCTCCTTGTTTTTCTCCCCTTTCCTGAACTCTGGCCTGAGACACCATGTTCTATTTACAGCTGTAATGTCAGCAAACACTGGGCTTTCATTCAATTTATTTTGGAAAATTAAGAACAGAAGACATATTCAGACTCCTTGCATAGGCCTCAGGCAATGGTGTGTATTTCATTATTTCAGAGCAGACATTGCAGGTTAGCTGGAAAATTGCAGTAAAAATGATTGTCCCAGTCACAAAGGTGGCAGTGCCATATCTTTTCTTTCTTTCTTTCTTTCCAAAGAACCCCAGGTGAATAAAAAATATAAAAATATCCTTTAAAATTGTTTATCTAACAAAGTCTAGGCACACAGGTAAGGCTTTAATTTTTTATGTCTTTAAAAGCTCAGAAACACAGCAATACCCACACAACAGCCGTGGTGAATAAGAGAAATATGCACTTAACATTTCAAGGACTTCCGTAGAATAAAAATTAGACAGTATTTTTTCATTTATATTAACAGAAATTCCTCACTGCTAGTTTTAAAATCAAATAGAAGACATTGTGACTGCCAATTTGCCAGGAGATGAATGATTTAAAGTAACTTGCTCTTCTTACAGCTGATTTAATGAAAAGGGAAGTTGACATCTAACAATCCCAGTAAAACTTCTGCAGCACTAATAGTTTGATTGTGTTCTGATAAAAGGCTCTATTTATTGCATAATCCAGACCATCAAAATATAATTTTCTATAAAACTATTAAAAATATATTTATTTACATCTGAGTAATTTTGGAAACTAATTTAAAAGCTGAAATAACAGAATCACAGGAAAAGTACTTTCTAATACCCCAAATTCAGCTTTGTTCTTATGATTTGGATGAAACAGTGTAGTCAATTTTAAAGTTTTAAACTTTTTTGAATGTTACACCCCTATTTTCAGGTTCTTTTTTCTAGAATTTGAATAGAAATGGTACAGTAATTCTTGTTGGCAGTTCACCACAGGACAGATATGTGCACTGAACACTTGTAGAAACAATCAGAGTCCTGATGAATGTTTGTCACTGCGCTGATCAGAGGTTTTTATGGAGTTTTACCTACCTCTTAATAGCTGAGATCACACCTGGGACAGGCCTGCTACATTCCAGTTACCTGCATCTGTGGACATAATAGCAGGATAGTTTGTTTTGGTGGGGACTTTTGGTTGTTTGCTTGGGTTTTTTGTTTGTTTGTTTTGATTTTTGCTGTCATTTCTTAGACCAATGGAGATATTCAAGATGCAGATTGAGACAAGATGAAACCATGGAAATGTTTTTTATTAGCTTTATTTTTCCTTGCTCTCAATAAAATCGAAAGCACCAAAACTGCATCTAACTTAGGAAATCCTTGTGACATAAATCCAGACACTACAACTGGAGTTGTTGTAAGCAGCTGAAATATGGAATGCTGTAAGTGAAGGGGTTTATTTTGAACGTAAGATTTTAGTTGCATTCAAAATCTAAAGGGTCATTATTAACATTTCATTCTGAAGAAGCAACTATTTCACCATAGGTGAGTGAACAGATAGGAGAACAAGGCCCTTTCTAATTTGATTGCACATTATGTTATTAGACTTTGTTCAGCAATGCAATAAACCAAGCATTAATATGAACTCCTAGTTGTTTTTAGAGCCTAACTAAGAGTTCTTTCTTACTTTATATACTTTAGAGGAGCTTCACCTGTGCAAAATGAGAAGCGCTCCTGTGTCATTTCCAGTGGTGTGGAATGACATTTAGACTTATAATTGGCATTGTATTGCAAACTGTGCCTTTATTAAGATTTACAGGATGAGAGGGTGTTACGTGTTCCAGGTGGTATCTGCAGAACAGAATCCTCTCTTGCCCTCTCCCTATCCCATAAGTCAAGAAGTCCCCCAGAGTTAAGAGTGAGAGGTGAACAACTTTTGTATCAATGGAGTGTGACAGCGAATATTCACTGTGTGCTGTACATCCCTTTGGATATTAAAATAAACAAAATCATTTCCTAAAAAAGCTTTCTGAAAAGACTCATTAATTTTTTATTCTGTTTTTTCAGCAGGTTTACAGAAGGACTAGGAGAATATTTAGAATCATAGGGAAATAGTTGTTGGCTGCTGGCCAGTAAAAAAGATTTTAAAAAGACAAATAATATATGCTTCATGCTTTTTAAACCTATGAGATTAAAACTTTGAGCATGGTACATGAAATAACTAATTCCCAGCTTGTCTGGCCTGACAAATGAGTTATAGTGTTAGAAAACAGCAGAGGTCATTTAAAGCTGTGATTCTGACTTTATGTCTCTTTAATGGATTAAACCCTGAGCATTAGGCAGTGGTGCCCAATGTATGGTCACATGTATTGAATCCACACAGACCTACTGAAAGCCTGTGTTTAAAGTTACACTGAAGCAGGCATTGCAGCAGGTGAGGAGTTAATGTGCAAAACATTAAGAGCCCTAAAATTCCTCTCTGACAACAACATATAGGCTGTCCTTTAAAACCTTCCAGCTGTAAATAGCAGCTCTGACAGGAAGGGGAGAGCAGCCCAGGCATCTTGCACTGGCTCTTCTGTGGACTTGAAGTCTTTGAAGGCTGGAGGCTGTACAGAGAACTGGCAGAGATTACAGGAGAATTTTTCAAAGGCATGAAGAGTTCTGAGGGACCCAGCTCCTATTCAAAATCAATGAGTGCTGGACACGTAATTAGCAAGGGTACTTTGAAAATCTCTCCCGCCTTCTCTTTTATGCCAGTTCCTTGCTATAGAAACTGTACGGAAATAGAAATCTAATTGGGAAACACTGTGACCAGGAAACAGAGGTGAGGAAGTGGATTAACTGCATATATCAGTACAGAAACTCTTTCTCAGGCATGTTTATTGCAATTTCTAGTTGAAATCAAAATCAGCATTTTAACCAGTGTGCAAACTCTTATTTTTCTCCTTGGATTTCAAGATTTGGACTCTGAAGATATCTTGTCTTTAGAAATTAGTGGGTTATTTTTCAGCAATATTACTTTGCTTTCTGTTATGTTGATAATAGTGTTGCTTTCATGAAATAATACAAAGGTCCATATCTGTGTTTAGAGGGCAGGACATGTTCATCTTGTCTGTGCTATGCCTGATGAAATCATTCTTTGATGGGCAGAAGTCGTGTCTGATTTCACGTCACAAGGTAGCAGCTACAAGCAGGTGAATGATCACTGCCTTCCCACCACCCTCCCTTCTCTCTCAGGTTTGAACCAAGGTCAAGGAATGATTGGCCAGCCACAAAATTGCATCTCCAGTGCCTTTCAAAATGTAAATTCAAGTGCCAGCTAAAACCAGTGTGAATTGGGAGCTGGAAGCTGGGAATAGGAGAATGGAGAACCCAAAGATGGTTTGGTGAGACCTGTTGTGTGTGTGCATACATTATTGTATTAGCTACACTGATAAACCAATCCTCTTCAGAGCTGTAGATATTGCTGGCCGTGGAACAGTCACTTTTTCATTTCCATTATTATTTTCCTAACCATTCTCCTGTGCAATTTCCTACATGACATTCCAGGTGATTATTCCAAAGCAATACATATTGTGTGCCACCTAAGAAAGATTGGACAACTACAATAAGTAATTTGAGTCTAACTTCTCCAAGTTTCTCTCGTTTTCAGGTCAGGTACTGCCTTACTGAGGCTCTGATTTCTGGAGTGACCTATATGCTTGGTGAGAGTAGGTCTTTGTATAACCACTTACAATTGCTGAAAATATTTCATTTCTATTATTTTTTGCTCTCCTGATAAATGAGGATCAGCAGGCTCACCTGACAGTAAGGAAGCTTACCAAAACATTTCATCCTTTTCTGTCGTCTGCTTTGAGAAAGGACTCAATTTTCTCCCTTGGGGAGTTGAAATTCAATAGAAGTGAGAATAGATCAGGCACATGGATTACAGAATGGTTATTAATTAAGAGTTTAGTAATGTTTATGCACAAATGGAATATTTCAGAAAAGAACCAGGAAGGGTCACTCTCACGCAAATTATTGGAGAATTAAGGTTGTTTTGATGAGAAGGACAAAGGCCACAGAGACATGTATGGCTCCATGGCAGAAGCTGTTACTAGCCACACTAGACGTGCTGGTAGCTGAGAGCAGAGATGGGCCTTTACCTCTCTTTGGCAATAGGTATTTCTCTTGCCAGAAATCATTCTGATCGTTCATCCAAGAGAAACTTTACTTCTTTCCCTTACATATAATTCTGCTTTTTGTCATTCTGCCAGCTGATTCAAAGTCCCTGGCTTAGTGCCTCGATATGACACATTTTCAACTTGCCAAAAAGAAAACTCTTATGTAGATGCATTTTGGCAAATAACTATTATCATGAAGCAAGAAAATCAAGGTTCCACTTGACATGTGCATCTGATTTTAATCAAAGTATTAGGCTCTAATACTGATAAATTGGCCAGGAATTGCTCAAACAGTGACTACTGCTACACTGCCTGTGTAGCAATTAGCTTAATGATAGGAATTACTGTGACGCAGCATGCCAATTTTCCCTTTGTCTTTGCAAAAAGAAAACAAAGTACACAATACCTAATACCTTTAAATAACTTTTAAATAACTTTAAAACTTTTGAAATGCTTTAAAATACTTTTTGTTTACATTCTGTACACTTCTTTCTCTCATCACTCAAATATTGTACAACACTTAATTAGGATGTCTTTCATAAGGGGAGTCATCCTGAAACTTATCCCTTTCATCCAGCTAAGAGTTTTCCTTGCTTTAAGTCATAGTTTTCTCACAGAAACATTCAAAAAGAAAGAAATATCAGGACCATAATCCAGCATGGATTTATTAATTTCTTTCACTTAGAAAGTATTTTCACACCATGAGTCATAGTACTGATGGTAATCTTGCATCTTTCAATTCATGCAACTAATTGTACATTGAAACAGGTAAGTATGTCAAAGTTGTCTGACCTTTTAGATGATTTTTTTAAAAGAATAATTGAAATTAAAAGGGTACTGGTTTGCCAAGAAAGCTCTCATTTTTAACAGAAGGCTTGAATAAGTGAAATTTGGAGGGAAATGCTTGCAGATCCCCGCATTTCCAACACAAGCATAATTCTGATACGTGCAAGTCCCACACTTAGGAAGGTCCCTACTACTGAGTGTGATTATCTCACCCATGCATTATCAGCACAAAGCCTCCAGGGCAGGCTTCAACAGCTCCTTTGCCTTGCACAGGGCAGCAGAGTTTTGATCAGTGAATTCCATTAAGAATTACTTGTCATGGTGGTATGCAGCTAGATTTCATTTACCATCATTTTATTACAGCCTCCTGCAGCTCAGTTCCTTTTATTATAGTTCTGTATGCTGCTACATTTTACCTTGTAAGCTGGAGAGTAGCTGAGTGTATTCCCCACAATCCATTAATGTAGTGAAACTTCTGTTTCTCCCACTCCACATTAGTGAGGGGGAAAAAGTCTATCTCTGCAATACAATAGATTTTTAATGGGTCTAATTTAAAAATACTTCTTGCCAGGAGGAAGAAAAAGAAAAAAAACCGAACTGTTTTGTAAAAGTTCTGTTTCGTAAAAAAAATCTGCTCAAGAACTGAACCATTAAAACAGCAAATACATGGAAAGTAAATCCAAAAGAACAGGGGGTCAGATCTGGATCCATTTTTACTTACAACAAGTGTCTACTTAGCCAAGGCACTTAAGCAGCTGCTGTTAGAGACAAACATCTATCAGACTAACACAGGCAAAGTTCTCTGTTTCACACAAAAGATGTTTAGCTTTAGACAGAGGGAAGAGGTGGTATCTGCCACTTCTTTGTAACAGAACAGGTTTGAGGATCTGCACCATGCTGCTATACTGCCCAATTTTTCAGAACAGGTCAGTTGGCAAATCTGAATCTCCTAATATTAGTGACCAATTCTGAACTGTAAAAATGCTCAGACAATCAAGAACTAAGAACTTCCGCTTGAGGCAAGCAAAAAGAATTCAAATACTTTCCTTTTCTATACTTGGAATTGGATTTGAGGCTCCAAGAAAACAAAACTCTGTTCTCTGATATGCCCTGCACAGAGACAATAATATGTGACTTGAATGCTTATAAATAGTTTGCCTTGTCATCCTTCCAGTTTCCCCTCTCCCTTCACTCTTAGTGAAAACAGTACTTACAGGAGCTAAGGCAGGAGTCTCTCCAGGAGCCTTTTCAATCCATTAATTTCCCTTTCTGATTGTGAGCTGTGGTCTAGGTCCAACATGGCAGGTCAGTGGGGTACTTGAGGAAATAGAAGAGACATACACTGAGAAGAATGATTCTCTGCAAATGGCAATCCTCAGGGGGAAGACAGTGTTTCATCTGTGAAATAATAAGCAAATTAACACGTGTAGAACATGTGGAAACATGTAGAAGTAATTTAAACAAACAAGGGAATGGTAGAGCAAACACACTACCCTAAGGTGAAGGCTTAGCAGAGATAAACCATTCACAGTGTACACTCCTTCCAAAGAAAGAAAGATAAACTCAGGCACCCTGCAGTTTCCAGATCTTGATACAAATTAAAAAGCACTGAAATTCATCAGTCACTGACTTTAACTGGTTTTGAGTGTGATCCTTAAGGAGAAAAGAATGTATCCATGAGGATATTTCCCCACCTTCAAGCAGTTTGAACACTTGCCTCGACAGAGAGTGTAACCCATCCACTCACCCATGCAACGCTGTCCGTGAATAATGATCAGTTTATGCTGTCCCTGCTCTGACCTCCAATAATTACACTGTGAGCCAGCAGAGCTCATCTGTCACTCACCAACTCTGTCTGCAGGCTGGGGAATAAGAGTTTTGTTTACCTCTCCTGGAGTTACTGGAGAAGTACTGAGCTCATCTGCAGCATTATTTAAATTAAAACTTGTGGTTCCCAAACTCCACTTTTTAGGTAGTGGGAAGAGAAAAGCTGAACAGTTGAACAGGATGTATCTTTGGCACCCTGAATATTTCTCCTTCAAGTATTTCTGTCATTTTCAATCATTAACACAGACCTATTTGAATACAGAGCTATTAAATACTTTTAAATGTTAGCTGCTCTAAGTTTTTTCTCTGTTAGCTTTTGGCAATGTAGGAAAGAACTGGAGAACAAAGATTTGGAGAACTTTGATCCCTTCAAACACTACAGGCTTGAAACACCACATGAACCTCCTGATACACTCACTTCAGCTGAGATTGTCTCCTCTGACTGTTTACTTGCCAGAATATTGTATTTAGCTTTACATTTTATATTTCACACTGTCATAACAGAGAGTGATTTTTTATTTGTGCTTGGCCTGTAAAAGTATATAGAGATCATATTGTTTGATGTTATTTTCTCCTCTTATTTCACTGAAATCTCAGCTGCCAGCTTCCTGGCACTGAGTGCATTACCTATGAAGTGCAGTGTACCTTCTAACAATCTCTTATTTCAAAGCTCACATTTCCAGTGATAACTCAAATCTGCCTTTTTCCCTATGGTGCTCTCCCTCTGCAGATTGTGGAAGTCGAGTTCTGTTAGAGGATTAAAGCATTATCAGTATTTCTTTACATCTGCATTGATACAATTTCTGGGTAGCTTTACTGAGAACACAGGCAAGTTCCTTTTCATTGAAAGGAACGCTCAGGGAATGAACTTGGAAGGGCTGTGGAGTTATTTGGTGCTGTTATCCCCAAGCTCTGTGATGCAGGAAGGTTTCCACTTTCATATTTCTACAAGTAAAATGACTTAAAAGTACTACTTGCCATTGTGGGATTTTAAGGACCTAAATTCATCCTGATCAGCATTTGCCAGTAACAAGAGCCCATCTGAGAAAATATCAAGGTCAATCACAGCACACAAAGGAGGGGACAACTTCCCATAGACAAGAATTTAAAATCACAGATCTCCTGAGAATCCCAGAAATCAGGGGTCTCCTAGAAAATACTACTGGCTACTCTCCCTTGATTTTACTTTTCCTTACAACACATTCCCAGGTAAATAACTCACTGACATGTCAGATTTGAAACATCAAGTCTGTCAGCACTGCTCAAGTGACACAGAAATCTGTAACAAGTATTCACTTGGTAACCTCAGGAATAAAGGGAAAACTTGCAGTTTAACCATCTCAGCAACACCCCATGAGCTTTTGTGTCTTTGCTCTCTTCAGTGAGCCTCTGAGGACTATTAAATAAACACTGGGTATTTCTGGGAGGCCATAGCACCTTCTTATTTCTGCTAAGGATCTAATCATGTGTGTAGAAAATGAAGGTCAATAAAAATCCTACAGAGATAAATGAGAATCACTTTATTATTTTGGCAAGGCTCTATATCCTCAATTTGGTTTTCTTAACATTCAATACTACAACACTGAATTTTATTTTTTTCCCCTAGTCTGTTTGCAAATTTAGCTGTTTAAAAACTGGCATTAAAAAAAATTAATAAATTTCCAGAAATTGCTAACAGGGCTCAAAAAGGAAGCATAGACAGTATTTTTCTCTCCATCACAAGCTATATTTGTCTTCCTGTCCGGGATGCTATCCAGAATAAAGGAGTGTGGCCAGAAAGGAAAGAAGTACAACAACTCCATACTAAAGGAAAATTACAATGAAAAATGAGGAAAAGGCAACAGATGGAGAAAACTGCTGTTACGGATCCATTCTGCCTCCCCTACTCTAAAAGAATATTTATTGACCACCTGTTAGCTAAAAAGGTGAGCATTTCCTTCAGAACCTAAAATTAAGATGAAAAAATGGAAAAAAATGAAATGGGTTTTCCCCAGTGCTCCGAAACCAAAATGAAGCACACACTGAAGTTTCTTTCTTTTGTTCCTTCCTTTTTTCCCACTTTTTCAATGAGGAGCCAAAATGGAACTACCTGGCTTTGCCCATTAGAGTTAGCACACACCTATCATTTTAGGGGAAATAATGCATTTTCAGTCACTACAGAAACAAAGGAATAAATGAAAGAATCAATCTTTCTCAAAGCAACACCAACAAACATATTGTTGACTTAACCCTTATTTTCAGTATGAAATTCAGCCTGAAGAAACCTGGTTTATAAAGACAAACTACTAACGAAACACAAACCCATTATTTGAATCTCTACTCCAGGAGCATGAAGCCTGGCTGAATTTGTACCTCCTTTGATACCAGCCCAGCCTCTGGATTTGTACTTCCAGAGCTGGGTGAGGAGAAGCAAAGGTCTGGAAGAAAACTGCTACAGTTCAATTGGTGATTTCATCAACTGCAACTGCTTGCCACCTATGCATATTACCATTCTCCAATGTCTCATTGACTGTTCTGGGGAGGATAAAGTATCACAGGCATTGGGAAAAGGGTTTCCCTGCTCCAAACCCGGAAACATCCAAGGAATGGTCTCACCAAAGTTCTTGGGATACTTTCCCCCACCTGTGATTTGGAGGGAATTCTACTCAGACTGAGCTGCTGATATTCTGACACTGATACTGAGCTACAGAATATCAGAGTTGCTCAATGAAACTGGAAGGAAGAACAAGGGCTTCAGACACCTGAATCCTTGAAAGTCCTTTCTCTACTGAGAAAACCATCTCAAGACTGAAAAACTGTCCAGAAGGAAATGAAGACCCAAAACCATCTGCAAATAATATTCTGCTTCTCAAGCCTCTGTGAGACTTCTGCATGACTACATTTTAGGAATCTTTCTTGAAAGTCACTTTTTGGCTACAGCATCTTGTAATGCCCTCAGTCTCACACAATATTAATTGTTTAAATAGAATCTCAACAAAGTGCCAAACCTGCCACTAAAATGCAAGTCCATGCAAAATGAGCTTCTCAACTGCCCATCCTGGCCTTTCAGATGTAAAACATAAGACAAATGGAGAATATAAAACCAATTCCAGCGTAACATGAAAAAACAGATTTCTTAAAACATTTTTGTGTCTATAAAATGCATGCACTTCTGTAAAGTGACACAATAGCATCTACAGAAAAAAATCAACAGTTTATCATGTTCATCAGATGAGAGTGACATAAAACCAAACAGGTTTGGTTTTTTCCTTTCCAATTCACCCACAGGTCTTGCATAGCATGTAAGAAATTATTCAGGGAAATAGCAGATATTGCACATGGCTAGTCTGTTATTACACTTGAAAGGGCAATAATCTTTATTAGGTCATTTTCAAGACTCCAGTAGAGCTGCATTAGGAATAGTTCAAAATACAATATTGGTATATGTCGGTGATTTTAATTTTACAGAGAGCATTTTTTGCATTTGCATCATTTGGAATGCTAACACTGCTTGCTCACAAATTAATACAAAATTGGGTATTTGCTTCCAGCTAATCACCCAGATAATGTGATGAACATGGATCATCACTGGATGTGAAAGATATTTAAAAATATTTTGATAATTTCTACTCATCCACAAAAACAGATTAAGAACTCTAAAATGTATTTCCTTCTATCAGGTTCAGAAATAATGAAAACATGTATATCCTCCTTCCAAAATCATTCTCTGTAAATGATGGAATTAAAAGGATTTGAGATTTTCTCTAAACCATTAGTAGCTTTTTCGGTAATTTTGAGAATATCTTGATATGCAAGTGAGTTGGGATTTTTGGAATTATATCAGAATAAGCAAGATAAAATTAAAACAGAATAAGCAAGACAAGATTAGAAAGACATTTTTAGACTGAATATTACTCAAACTTTTTTCTATTATTGCAAAATAATGAAAAGAATAATGCATGTGCATGTTCATGACACAACACATTCTCTGGACAGTAAACCTCAGTAAGGAATCAAAGAAAAGTTATCAAGATGAAAATTCAGGTCTAAAAATTTAACACACTGGGAAAGCAGAAACAGAGATTCCATTAAGTGGCAAATACTGCTTTGCAACTCCCTGATTTCATATTCTGATTTCAAGAAATGAAATGGTCCCATTCCAAATCCAGACACTTGTGCTGGAATAAGTACTGATTCCTCAGAAAACCATAGCTGTTCATGAGCACTGAACACTGGCAAGAGATTTCTTTTTTTTATGAATAACATGTAAAATAAACTCAGGTGAGTGGGGTGCATACTTATATAAGGAAATATTTAAAAGTTGTTTTCTTAAAGCCAAGTTGTTGCAATATATCAGCATTGTGAATTAATTTATTGATTCCTATCTCAGAAGCAACATCTTGAGAAATATTTACCAGAGATGAATAAATTTTGAAGTCAAACTTAGTTTTCCATGACTTTCATTAAGGTGAGAGTTAATGTCAATAATTCATTGAAGAATTGATTCACTGCTCATTTTAACACAGCTTGGAAATACCTGTCTACCTGAAAGTTGCTATGTTAGCACACTATATAACTTTTTAAACATTAATCTATGCCTTATTTTCTTTTGAGTTTTAGAGGAAGAGGTGAATTCATTAATGTGTGTCACAGAACTGGTCCTTCTCACAAGTGATTGTCCTCTTGGCAAGGGCTGATATCAGAGGAAGAGAACTGGAACATGCAGAGCATTAGATCCAGCAGGAAACAGCACAAACCAAGGCTCAATCACTCCAGCAATAGTTCCAGTACACTTTTTATAGTTTAGGTGCCACAGAGTACAATTTCTTGTCTGTCAAGTCCTTACTGAAGAAAATAGGAAGGAAGAATGAGCTGCTCACTTATCCAAGTGATGGATTATCTGGTCTTGTCTACAATACCTGCTACACCTCTCCTATCTATCCTGAGGTGCTGTAAATGTCCCTGCTAAAACCTGTGATCCACTGTTAGGGCCTACATAGGGGATAAAGGAAGAAGGATGATGATTTCCTTGATGGAAGCTCATCATCTACCGCCAAGCAAACTGTGATGTTAGTAGGGAAGAAATTTCTTCTTGCTCCCATGCCCTTCATAAGCAATTAGCTTTTACTCTTTAAAGTTACAGCATGCTCCTTATTTCAGTTTACATAACTTCAAGTGTTAATTATTGGTTATAAAATTGCCCTTTTAAAAATTACACGTAACTATTTCATACTGTAAACTTCTGCAGCTCTGACTGAAACAGATGGGTGCTGAGCTATGGAGCATGCTATTTATTTTTAGATGTTGTAGCTTTATTTTTGATAATTTCAGTCTTGTGTTTAAGGATCAAATATGTGTATCTGTGTCTATATCAGTATCAGTGCCATAAGAACAGCAGGTTAGCACTTAGCCAACAGAGAGATAATTTCTGTAGTCCCACCACAGAGAAGTCTGGAAAACACAAGTGTACTGCTGCTCTGAATTGTCTCAGATAGTGTTCCCAAATCACAGAACATTATCTGAGCACCACCAGACTGCTCTGCATCTCTTTTAAGCCCTGTCTATACACAAATATTTTCAATTGGCTGCTACCATACAGGGCAGAACTCTGGGTTCCACCGTGTGATCTGAGTTGATAGGGCTATTTGCATTGCGCATGGATTTTCATATGGACAGGGATGGCAGGAACCTCCTCCCTGAAAGTCAGCAAATCCAGACTAATTTACAGCAGACAGGAGCTGCTTCTTAGCATACTTAGCTGCTTCTTTACCTGGTTGATCTGTCAAAGACTCAATAACTCTATCTGCTGAAATGAAAGTGCACATCTAAGCATAACAGAACAACTCAGACATTGTTGTTACAGCTGAGCTGCCAGATTCAGCAAGATCCACGTTCAGAAGAGGATGTTTGTTAATGAAATACCTGGGCATATGGCTAATTTATGCTTCTCAAGCAACTCCTGTATCCCAGCTACTGTGACTGTCATGAAATATAGTTGTGCAATTTATCTGGCTAGATTAAAATCATGAGCTCATAGCACATCAAAGACAGCTTTATACTTACGCTGTGGGTCTGCACAGCACAGCCAATGCAATTTCCCAAACTCTTATTTAATGACATAAAGCAGAAAGAAAAACAAGTGGAGCTGTTGTAAGGGTATCAATCCCACCTGACTTACAGAACTGTGATGTTGAGTCAGATTCACTGCTAAGCACGTCAGAACTTGCTAAGAATCAATTTGGCTCATTGGCATCCCAATGGCAGATTAATCTGTGTGAACTCTCTGGCTGAATAGACATTGCCCAACCCCCTGTAAAATATTATTTTTCATAGTATAAGACACCTAAGCAATTTTTATAATTGAAAATATTTTAATAATCTGTTCCTCAGCTAGAAGGACCTACAGTCAAAATGCCAACTTCAATCTTATTTTGGTAGCAGGCATCTTCTTAAAAAACATTCTACCTACACTTTTGCAGCAATAAATTTGTTTCTATTAAACAGGTGGGGAGATTATTTTGATCACAAAAGAGACTAAATGAGTTTTTGTTACAGGTCTTGGGTTTACCTCTGAAATCTAATTCAGCAGACAGGTAATTGCCAGTAATGACCACGAGCAATCACAATCTACAGAGCACTGGAGAAGATGAATATTTACAGTGAGTGAAGAAAGCCAAGTAAACCTTAGCTCAGCCTCACAGGGTCACTGGTGAAATGGGACTGTCTCACCCTGGTAACTTCCAGAATATTCACTCTGGGTGTTCCCCCAGTGCAGCGGTGTTTGTGCCATTATTGCTACCCCGGCATTCCCTCACAAAGGCTCCTTCCAGCTGCTCTCCACAGGTGACGAGAGTTACTAAAGAGCGTCCATGGTCTGTCCTGCAGGTAATGGTTCATCAGGCACAGGCAGCCCAGGAGAAAAACACAGCCAGCTGAGGTGGCCTCTGTAGGCTTGGGCAGAGCTGGAGCCTGGCTAAGAGCAAATGACACCAACAGGCTGCTGGCTATTTTCAGGTGCCACTCTGTAACACCTTTGCCCTTTCTCCCACTGGAGACAAAGGGTCCACTGCAGAGGATGAAAATAAATGAAAATATGCATGTTCTGATACAAAAATCTCCAGATTCTCTCAGCAGTGCTTGTATATTTTACATTATAATGACAGAAAATTTGTATCTCAGAGTTCAGAGGCCATGGCAGCCCTAGGCAGAGGCAATTCATTCCCTCAGCCACACTAATAAAATCTGTGGATGTCAGGAAGAGCAGTAAAAGATCTTGCTGAAACTCTGAGGGGCATTAACACTTGTTACTGGCAGAAATTTGAGCTCTGGGACAACGGGACAGGACAATATATTCTATCCAGCCAATCCATCTGAATGCTGGTGTTTCTCAAAGCACAGTTCCCTTCTTCCAAAAAAGAAGAAAGAGAAAAGTTCATAGATCTTCAAGATTGTGGCTTCAAATGAAAGAGTGTGGATTTTCTTATCATTTTGGGATAAACTGCCCAGAATTATAGATCTTGGGACAGCCTGCCTGCTCAGTGACACTGGTGTTCTTGTCAGCTTCTCTGCCAATAGCAGCAGTACTTCTGACAAGAATGGCAATTTCATTATGTGTTTGGGTGTTTTGGAAACAGAACTATACCTACTCTCAGTTAATAGGAGAATTTGAAAGGGCAACTTGGAGCAGATCTAGATCAATGTAGAAATGAGTAAAAATCTAAATTTGCTGTGAAACAGTAATCCTGTTCCTTTCATTTGCTTTATTTTTCACATCAATAAGATCTGTGGAAACAGCAAGAACAGATTTTCATATCATCCTGTCATAGGGCTGGGTAGAGTTGCAAGTTTCCAAGTCCTGTTCTTGTCCCCACGCCGAACAGAACAGAGTTTATCAGTGTCAACAGGAAGTCACATTGAGAAGCAAAAGCAGTTAACCCAGTAAGCTATACCTACTCCAGGAATTTGAGGACTCTGCATAAATGTTTCTGTAACATGTCATATTTACAGGGTAAACAAATTGTTTGCTTGTTCTGAATCACATTAGGCTTGGCTTTTGCTCTTAATTAGTAAAAGTGATTGATAAATGTAAAGATAACATTAACAAAGCCTGTAAGGGAAAGATTTCAGGAGAGACTCCCGTAATTATTACACACTGATATTACAGAGTACATCCCACACACCCCTGCACAGTAAATTGGGAGATTAAATTTGCCATTTCTCTGGATCAGTGGAACACTGCTCTCTGAACGAGTACTGGTATGAGGAGGATATTACCACTAAGCGTTACCATGCAGACACTATTTCACCTGAGAGCCTTTGCAACTTTCCCAACCTACACAGATTTTCCACCAGATCACCTCATGGTGTATGGCTGACTTCAGAAATGTCTGCTCAAAGAGACGTTTCAAATTCTGCTCCCAGAATGCTGAAATGCTGAATAGCTTCAATTTAAATAATGTTACCATAGTATTTTCATCCTGTGTTTCCAGGTAATGGAATGGCTGAAAATTCCCAGAGCTCTGACACTTCTCCCAGGCTGTGGAGACAAGGCTTTGCCACTGGGGCAGCACAAACCCTGCACTAACACCTGGAGCAGTGGGAAGAGCCCCTCAGTCACAGCCCATCTAATCTTGCACTAATCCATGGAGCCTCACTTCCAGCCAGGGCTTCAGCCACAGCACAGCAATTGAGGAAACATTAAAAAAACTGCTTTGAAAAACATAATGTCAAAGGTTAAAAGAGTCTAAAATGTAGGATTTACAATCATGTTAATTGCATTGTGGTGCTTTTAATTACTGGACAATAATACTGCTCCCAGAGACAGATGGGAGCATCCCAAAGGCAGATGATTGCCCTTCAAAGGAATCCTGATGTCCTATTTGTAGCAGGTAGAATTTAATAATAAAAATACCACTTTTTTCATGTTGCCTCAAGCCTAAATAGCCAATACCATCTTAAAGAGATAGTCACAGATGGATAAACTCTATAACCACTGGCTTTTGTAAGCTGCACACATCTGAATCTCTGGAAATTTGTTAAAAGGCCACTAGTCATGCAAGCACTTCAGGTTAGTGTGATCAAGAAAAAAATTTAAATCACAGTTTAGTATTATGTACAGGTTTTGATTTTTTAAGAAGTTACTATTATTTTGTTAACTATTTGGTCTTTTATGGAATTATCATACCACGTAAGAATAAAGATTGATGTGGCTGTCATTATCTAGGAGTTACTCTCCTAGTGAATTACTTCAAAGCCACCGAGATGTGGCACTTGGGGACATAGTTTGGTGGTGGGCTTGGCAGTGCAGGGTCAGCACACTCAATAATCTTGATAATCTCAAAGCTCTTTTCAAAAGGAAATGATTCCATGGTCTGGAACGTGGCTGAAATATTAACTTACTCAGCACTGAAAATAGCCCCTAAAGATTGTTACTGGTTTAATGGACCACCCTTCCCTTTGCTATGAAGTTTTTTATTCAAGTGTTGCTTGTGCTCCTGTGCCACAGTAATGTCACCATGAATATACAGCCTGCACACGGTGTATGTTTACACAACATATTTCAGAGATCAATAGGGGATTTGGCATGAAATGGAAATACATAAACCCTGTAATTACAAATAAAAAAGTTATTCATTACCTACTTGAAAGAAAAAAAAAGAAAATACATTGCTGGAACAAATTTATCATATGTGCATTTTAGGTAGGTTTTACACCTTTTTTGGGTCCTTTGTCTTTATTTCAGGGAAAAGAAATTCAATATACAATTTCAGTTTTATTACCTTTGTACTATTCCCATCAAATAAATCTGGCTGTGTGAAGGTCTTTCTCTGTTTTTTTAGAAGATCATTCTTGAAATTAAATTTTCTTTTCATTTCAGTGTAACATATCCTGTTTTAATAAAGAGTTTTGCTTCCTATTGAGAGCATTTTGACAAAATAATAAGGTTGCTTTTGTTTGCCATTTAATTTACCAGTGGATCGATAGAGCTAGACATAACTACTTCTAGTATTAATACTCACAAATTCCAAGGGATCTGGAGGTTAAATCGTAAACAAAATATTTCATTGGCATTGAGCTGAAAAGCAGACTGACAACATTGCTAAAATTCATCAGCTTACAATTATAAATCTCCCCAAACCGACAGGAGATGGATCTGATTATTTTGCTTTGAAAGGGTCATTCCTTTAAAGCTGCAAGAGTTTAGCAATTTATAAAAGATTCAATTAACTGTATTTTCCTTTAGTTCCTGTCACAACTCTTCCTTGTGATTACCCAGGCTAGGCCAGGTTATGAGAGTGACTGATCATTTTGCTCTCTATTTCAGGCAACCTCAAATTTACAGGATTTATGACCCATGCTAGAGCATTTGTGATATAACGATTACAGGTAACATGAACTTACTTGATGTACTGTGATATCCTGCCAGAAGTACAGCCACTCATTATGTCACAAGTGTGTGAAAAAATGCCTGAATTTCATCCTCCTTTTGGGCACTATCCACCAAAGCTACAGTGACAGCTTATTTTTTTAAAGAAACAAGAATTTTCATGTACACTGTAGGTGACAGAAGTATTGCCTACTTTGCCTGATTCCCCTCCCACACCTTTTTTCTCTTGCTCCAAGAAAAATCTGAGTAGGCCAGCTCTTTACACAGCCTTGGTTGTTCTATTTCCATCACTAATTGTGCACATTTTATTTGCCAGAGAAAATGGAACATTAGCAAATTCCAAAACAAGCACCAGGCCTTATAAAGTTCTGAATGGAAACTCTGGTAAAAGAGAATCCTTCTCTGAAAAGCACCTTTAAACGTCCATTACTGGGATTCCCACATCACCAAACAACACATCTGTGATTGTATTTTGACTGCTGATACCCTTGTCCCTGGATCATGCTGACCCCAGCCCCAGGAGATCAGTCCCTCTGCTGTGCTGATGGCTGAGCTCCAGCAATGACAGAATTCTCTCCCTGGTGCCAAGAACCCAGGAAGCACAAACTTCTCTCTGGAACCAGTGCTCCTCCTGCCAGAACAAAGGCAAGAATCTGTGTCAAGCAGGAGACAGTATGAATGGTGGGATAATAGCTAAACCCCAGCTCCTTGTGCAGGTGTGTGCAGCCTTCAGAGAGCTGCTCTTTCCATCGATGAATTCCTGCAGTGCTTTCCTTGGAGCTCACAGGGCTAGGGAAAGTGGGGTGGATTTTTTGGTGGTGATGTGTGGATAAGCATGAGTAGGAACCAAGCCTGAAAACCAATAAGTAAGAGAAAGCTAATGAAATAAAATAAAAACACTGCTTTTAAAATTATTTTCATCTGTTTCTGCACATGAAAAGTTAGCATGCCCCTGACTCCTGTAGTTTAACTACATCTTAGAAAACCAAGCAGACAATTTTTTTTTTTTTTAATGGTAACAGCTTCATAACAATTGTAAGGTTGTAAAGGTGACTTGTTTCTTAACCTTGTATCAATCTGCATTACCTACCAAAACCAGAGCTGTGCTCCTTTCACTCAGACTGTGTGCACAACATTAATAATTCATGTTTTTGGCCAGATTACTATATCATTTAGAATAAGGTACTGCACAACCTCCCTGGGGGTCTGTAACAGCCATAAATGAAGAAGCATGGCTATGGTGCCATACGTACAGTGATAAACAGGAATAGGGAAAAGAAAACATTTATTATTATTGGAAAAATTAAAAAGCAATGGTAGATTGAAAGTGAATACCTCTACACTTTGTTTAGAGTATTAGTGGCCTTTTAAATTTATTTTTATGAATTGAGACTATTGTTAGTGACTCTTTTTCCTGATTTGGACAAGGTTTGTCAAAGAAATATTTTTTAGAAAGACTAGGATAACTTACAGCCATTACCATGAACATAATTTTGCAAATGAAGATTTCAGATTATTTCTCACCCCACTTCCCTGAAAAGAAAGCACTTTTGCTATGCAGACAGGTACCAACATGTGCAGTTAAAATCTTGCTAGAGCACTTCAAAGGAACATTAGTGACTTATTCTGGTTTTTTTCTTCTTTACAAGGAGAAACTAAAAATCATAAGAGATACCTTCAAAGAAGTTTGCTTTTCTCAAACTGTTCACCACTGACATTTTAGTCTTGAAACTTACATTAAAGCAGAACCCCTCCTCTCAAAAACTCCACTTCTACTGTTCAAACTGTCCTTTACTTAGAGTGAAATAAAAGATGTTATGCTACCAAATGTAGTTTCAGTTACACTCTTGCTTTACTTTTATGCACTAGATGGTTTACAGGAATTCAGTCTAATAAAAGTCAGCTCAGTTAAAAGGATAACTTCACCAGCAGTTTAATCTGCCTCTTATTTTAAGCTTTACATCTCCCCTTTTTTGAATCAAATGCCTTCCAGCCATTCAAAGCATTTTTTGTGTCAATATTTCAAAGTTTCCTGTATTCTGAAAAGCTACAGATGAAGTTGGTGCTTTACAGCATTATGTTATCAACACATCAATTTCCTATCATTATTTCCAGTGGTCTGCTCCCATCACTCCACATAGAACTGTCTGCCTGAGGCCACCACTCAGAACACTGTTATTTTGAAGCACAGGTGGGCAAGACTTTGCTCCTTCTTGGCCAAATTTTTTTTTCAATTGTGTTTCATTTTTTTTGCTTAGTCATCCATGAACAGGACTTCATTAATAGTAATTTTGAAGAACGAGTAAACATGTACAATATTGCAAAATTTGCTAATGTTTCAGCTGCACATTTACAAACATGGCTCAGTGCAAGTCAGAAAGATGTAGCATACCCAAGAAATCCGTTGTTTTTACTACAAATTGGCCCATACAGGTCTTGTTTAAAGGGATCAAGCTTTCAGTGGGAAAGCAGAAATCATGAAAAACAGAGCAGGGAAGGCATACATACTTCAAGCAGTGAAAGAGAAGAAGGCTCATGCTTGGCATTGGTAAATAGCAAATAAATAAACAGCACTGATCTGGAAGTTGTTACTCAGCAGCTAAGCCCTTGTTCAGAGAGGAACAGGACAGCAGTTGTTCTTTGCTGACTTTTAAACACATAAGATGTTGTTTTTATTTCTTATGCACAGGTTTCTAGAGACCTGAACAAAAATACTGCTGCTCTGCACAGGCCATTCCAGAAGCAAACTTGAACTTCTGATCTCCAGCCTGAAAGTTAGTCAATTTCTGCTTTTGAAAAAGTGTGTGAACAGGCATCACCTTCCTACACACACTTTACTGGGATGTATAGAACCACGAGCTAAAATCCAACAGTTTTTGTACTTCTACACCTGGTTCCTGGCAGAGGAATTGCAGATATCATCTAAATTTTATTCTGCAGTTAAAGTAGCCAAGATAAACAATATTTGATCATCTATAGCTCCTCAACTTCCTACAAGAGACTGTTGCTCTTGCCCATGTAAATGCATCGCCAGCCACAGGAATCGGCGAGCCAGCATAAAGGGACACATGGCTGAGCAGCCACCCCTCTTGGTGCCAGCAGCAGTTAAGAGAATGCTGCCACTGTCTCATGGCTCTGTGCCACTGGAGATTTCCCAATAACACTGAAGTTGTGATGGCCCCAGGAAATGAAATTATTTGCTTGCATTCATTAATTTTGATGCTGGCTGAGAATACCTCGGTGCATTTTCACGCAAAATTACAGTAGTAAACATGCTTGAGTTGCGTCAATCTGGAAAACCATATACATTTTCATTTATATATAATCACATTTTAATGACAACTATTAAAGGTATGAATGTGAGACCGGCAAGTCGTGGCATTTTGCAAAGTCATCTTCCTGAAGATGGATTTTCTGGTTAAATTATTTCATTTCTATCAAGCCCTCCAAGCTTACTGTGACCTCACTTCCAGCCAGTCAGCCAAAGCAATAAACAAAGAAGCTTTGCCCAGCCACATTTCTCTTTTCACTTAACTGCTTCCAGAGCCCTCATCCAAGGATTGCTTTGGAACAGTTGTCTGACTCACTGAAATAGAAAGGAAGTTTTCTCAGGAACAGGAGGGAGACGGAGCACCACAATGTGCAGCTGCAGCTGGGAAGAGATGGAGTAGCTTCTCAGACACATCAATGCCTATGGTGGTGTCTGCAGACTGACAGGCAACTGACCTTAATGAAAGAATTAAACCCAAATTTTAAAATTACTGGTGCTAAGGCTGGGATTTTGATGAATATAAGTAGGTTTGCAGACAGCAATACAAACTAATCCTCTGGCAGAAACCATCGATCTGAAAGCCTTTTACAAAGTAAGCAGCATCTGTATCAGTACTTTATAAATAGGGTAATTCTGGCATAGGATAATGAAATACTTACGTTATTCAACAGGCAAATCACAGACTTCAAAGTCAAGTACATCTTTTATCAGCGATGAATTCATGGACTTTCTCCGGTAAAGACATGAATATGATAAAATTTAGAAAGGTTTAATTAACCTGTTCATGACTGGGGTTTGTTTGTTTTTTCTTGAGGTGCACATTCAAGCAGATATTTAGAAAGGAATCATGAGTTGTCTCCCTGGAACAAGCCAAGGTTTAGGAATAAAGGCAGCTGAGAGCAGAGTGTGTGTCAGGGACAGAAGTAGAATGCCCTGGTCTCTAACAGGCAGGTTCCCTCGAAGAGCACTGGGTTTCTGTGTGAGGGAATGGGATCCAGGTGGGCTCTCTTTGAAGCAGAAGCTGGTGAGAATTTGTGTTTTGCAAAGCTGCTGAGAGAACAGCTCCATCTTTCTGCCCCATGTGCCGGAGTTACACCTGCAAGCCAGAACTGGATTTATGTGCTTCCCAGCAGAACACTCTTATACACAAACTGTCAGTTAAATACTTCTTATCCATGTTAATTATTTTTTAAAAACTCCCAAACTCTTGATCTATATCTAATGTAACAGCACATCCTCATCAGTTCTTGATAATTCTTGAAACCAGTTTTCTTACAGAAAAGACTCTTTCTTTGGCAATAACATCAAAGCAAGTCTCTTTTTTCACCCATTCCCCAAGCCAGTTTGTCACTGGGAGCTCTGCAGATCAGGCTGTATCCATCACGATCACATTACAATGCATCATGCCACGCACAAGGCATGAATGATGCAGCTCAGAGTAGATGTCACAAACACTCACATTACTGAGATGCTGGAGAAGGCAGAAGGTCATATTCTTGTCTGATATGAAGTGGCTTAACTTGTTTGGGAGAGTCTGGGAGATTTTCTCTCTGGGGAGAAACCCTAAGATGGATTTGCTTCATTTGCCAGCAGTACACCATTCCTTTGGACTGCATGTCATTTGCTGTACCATTATATTGGCCATGTAACAGGAGCACACTCAGCCTGTATTCCTGCATGGATATTTGACTAGCATGGAAAATCAACTCCTGGAGGAGCAGCTGGTGGAAACTGATGTAAGCAAAAGTGAAATGGTGGTGTTTGGAAAAGAAAATGTCTCCAAAGTTTTCCCAAAGCTTAGCATTTCTATTTGTTAATCAGTGCACATGCCTGGGTCTTGTTGGGTCCCTCCCAAACTTTGGCACTGATGAATCATCAGTCTCCAAAATGGGCCTTTGCCCTTCCATTTTATGAGTTGAGTTCTGCCTAAGGACAGCTTCCTATAGCGGGGTCTGTATTTGCCATCACATCTTTGTGCTCAAATCAAGAACACACAGCATGACCTCCACACTCACTGCAAGCCCATGCCTGTGCTACTTAGATAAATCAGCTGAAGGCATTCCATACAGCATGGCAGTACAACCTGACAGCTTACTGAGAAGGAAAAACCCCAGAATTCACTGCTCCTGTTTGACAGGGACGTCTGGAAATGCATGAATAAACTGCACATAACTTTATCCCTCCATGAGGAGTGAAATATATGTCATTTGTACTATCAGATAAGTGGAAACACAAAAAACTCAAGAAGATAAGACTAAAAAAAAATATAAAAAAGATGGTTAAATATTATCAGTACAGAATTGTAAATAAATAGATATGAACAATCTAAGCTTTTCCTATTCATTTACTTTAGAGCTAAGTTTATTCCCCACTGGAAAAATGTTCATAACAATGGACTGTAATACTAAAAGCACACATACAAGTCATACTCTTTGATGTCTTCTAGAGATTCATATCTAAATAAACCCATCAAGATCAGGTGTGATGGCTTTACTTCTTTGTGTAAAACAATCTCTCATGGTAATGCCTTATCACAAACCCTGCAGAACTTCAGCCCAACACATGTGATAAATTAAACACACCTTCAAGCTCCTGGATTCTCTCTCAAAATGATTCTCTACATTTTTGCAATATGATTAAAAGACCAATAGCTCCAGGTCAGTCAAAAGAGTCTAGGGACATGAACAAATGCTGCAATGGATAAAGATACCTTTACCTGGGCTACTTCTCAAATAAAAATGAATGAAAACCTTGAGAGCTGGGAACTGCAGTTGCTAAGGAGCCTGGCCTGTCTGGACATCCTGGAGTCGCTCTTGCACCTGGGACTGAGGCCCCTTCTCACCTGTGCCCTCCACACTCACAGCCAGACCGGGTCTCCTCATCGGCTCGAGCCCGGCATCCCCACAGCAGAGTCTCAGACATCACAACCCTTAAAATACTTTATTCATGGAGCAATAGGAGAAATAGCAGCTCCAGTTTGGTGCCTGGAATGAGGAACCCAAACAAAGGAACCCCTGGGGTTTTACACCCTCACAGTGGTGAGTGCTTGACAGTCTGGAGTCCTCATCTCCTGCCGTGTCTCCGCTGCTCACCTGCACTGGCTGCATCCCTCGACACTGGAAGTCGCCACCTGTCACATTTTCCAAGCAGCTCTAACAAAATAGTTTGCCAACAGATCTGGATTTCTCTGCCTTCAAAGTGTCTCATTTTCCCTTGTGAAGAGTTGCTTCTTACACACATTGCTAGTGACTCTCATCATGTTGGTGCTTAGGCTCTAGACCATCTATGGCGGGTGAGCAATGTCCACCTCCACTTGGTTTTTTTTATTGCGTAGAAAAGGCTCAGAAAACAAAAAATGGGCCCACATTATACTTACCAAGGAATAACAGAAAAATACATCCTTTCCAAAAGATACGGTTCAATAAAAATCAAATGAAAAACAACTAAAGATGGAACTTCTTGTGCAAAAAAGTAATTAGGAAAGACAGCACCAGTACAACACCTGGACCGTGTGCCCAGAACACAGCACCTACCTTGTGCTGTTTCTCCTCTAATGATTATTAACCTATGTGCACGAATAAGACACATCCAGAATGTGCCAAAACAGTGGCAAAAGAGGCAGGCACCACAAAATAATCTTCTGAAATTTCACCTTCTGAAATGCAGTCATTTGGGTCAAACTCACCTACTGATATCTAGTGTTTAAATATGGAGTTAGAGTAAGGATGTTCTTGTGTGATATTGTAAATTATGAACATTTATAAATAGCTTCTGTTTTGTTATTCTGTGGCTTCCAGTGAGGTGCCAAGGATAAGTCAAACAACAAAAGTAATTGCAGTTCATAAAAAAAGAAATAATTAGCTTTGTAATAGAAAAAAATGTCTGTAGTTAGTGTAGGATGCTTAAGCAAATTTTAGCTTCATTAATCAAAGTAGTTATTCAGCATCCATTAATTCAGTACCCAGCATTTAGAAGTGGCAACGAATCAATAACAATAAATGAATAGGGATATGGCAGGACTTTCGCAATACTGTATTTTATAGTGCCCCCTGCAGCAAGCTAGATCCTACATTGAAAGATCAATAAACTGATGCAAAGGCCAGGGCCTTGCATGCAGAAAGCCTTGCTGGTGGGGGATGAGGGGAAGGAAGGTGAATATCCATCCCTGTGCTCCCGATGGCATTGCAGGGCTCTGCTGAGACTGAGCCCAGACATCGATTACCTCTCTGGCAGAGGTCCGAGGCTGCTTCACGGCGCCCGGACCAAGATCCGTCTGTCAGGAAAGGGGCTTCCTCTTCCCAGAGCTCCAGCACTCCCCTCTCTCGTTTGCTGAAAGAGAAAAGAGAAAACCTCCCCTTGTTATCAGCAGCAACACAGCTCTGCCAGCTCTGAGCACTGCCCGACTCATTGCTCTGCTTTCAAACAAAAGGAGAATCAGAATAAAGTCAAATGCTTTTTACTAAATTAAAAAAAAAAATCTGATCAAAATGAATCAATGAAAATTCCAGGGCAAATAATGTCCCACAGAATTTTCAGTAAAAGCTATAAAAAAAAAAATCACAGTCAGCACCTTGATCAAACGCTAGATTTTGCCTGATACATATAACACAATGTAAGGACGTAATCACACATTCCAAAACACCTTTAGTACTGCAAAACCGCCCATAACATTCAGGTTCTGAGAATTTAAAGCAGTAGTGTTTGTACTGGCAGACTTGGGCTGGTTTTTATTTAAGGACGGATGAGAAATAATTAATGGTTTTTGCTCTAAAATATACAACCAGATAATGCAACATCAGAATAAGCATTGTTTGATGAAAACCACCGAGTTAAAAAAACCTGTTTCACTTTCTTATTATTTTTTCCGTGCATTTTCATTACATTAAATTTGGTTTGAAAACAGCCAAATCTGATAATTTATTTCTCTAATGCATGTATTTTACTGTTGTTCATGAAATGAAACGGAAAACAACACAGAAAACAGTCTAGTTTCTCTAAGATTGATATCCTCCACAAGCTATTTTTTCAAAATGATTGTTTCAATAATTTTACCCTCAAGAGTTTAAACCAGATTATTTAAACCAAACTATTTTCAAACTTTTCTAGCAGAAATATTTCAGCCCTGCCTGCTCTACATTTTGTCTTCACCTGGACTGTTATTTCCGGTTTTCCTTGCTTTGTCTCCGAACCTGGATTCCCAGGTTAGTGTGCCAGCAGTAAGGGTGACTTAGTGAGGTAACATCCTTCAGCTTCCTGAGCTGCCTTCCAGGCCACACCATGAAGAGATTTTCAAACTGTCTCACTCCCCTTAGTTGCTGATTTAAAGGCATACACAGAGAAAGCACAACTCCTGATAAAAATATATTCCTGAAGAGTTTTGTATTTCTCAGCTTTTATGGCACTGAAACACAACTACCTGAGCACAGTAATTTAGCCTTGGTCAAAATGACTGAGCTATTACAAAAGCATTAATATCAGCGAAACAAACAGAAATAAGGAAATCAAAGACTTCCTGACACTTCAAGGTATTTTTCCTTAGGATCCTATACCCTCTCTACCGGTGTTAAAATTGCCTCTTCCCTCAACTCACAATTGTTTTCATTTCCAAAGCAACTGACCTGCCTGAAGATTTCACTGCACACCTGATGTGCACCCCCAACAGCTTGGATTTTCTGCACCACTGTGCTGGTTTTTAACTGGGATACAGCTTGCATGACCTCCTGTTTATTCAGTATTTTACAGTCTCAGTTATTTTTTGCAAAAACTATTCTTCAAGGGCTATTGTTGGATAATTAAGTGTGATAATGATAAAAATATTAATGGACATATAAATTTCTCAGGCAGCCTGGTCAGCAAATCTTACTTATTAGTACCAGCTGTGTGTGGATTTGCCAGCACTACAGAGTTTAATCAGGATTTTTATGTAGCTGTGATAACAGATTGAGAGCAGTTCTCATGGCTGGGGTCATTGGGGTTTGTAAAGAACAAGGATTGGCACCTTTGACCTCACCCTCCTTATTTCGATGAGCTTTGTCATCTGTCTTTAAAAAGACCACTTTTGTTTAAATAAAGACTTCCAATTTGTGCCTGGAAATAATGCAATCACCGGCAAAAGAATACAGTCTTTGCTCTAAATGACAATATTTTGAGAACATATAACAACTGATTCTGTTTCTAATTGCTGGTACTGAAATGAAGATTGATGAGTAAGTATTAGAAGAAAATAACTTTGAGTTACATGCAATAGCATTTAATTGCATCATTTAAATCCTTAAGCATTTCAATTTTATATTCATTCAGGGGTTTTCATAATTAATTTGCAGATTTCCAGAATGCATTAGGATGAAACTTTTAAATGGCTGAATGGTTATTAATGGATGATATAAACACATTATTCATTATTTTTGGTTGTCATGGTAAATGGCACTGAGTACTTGTGACTGAATGTTTAATTCAACATCATCCCATGATTTCAAAAGCAAAATGCATCCCCAGTGATAATTGGTTGAAATGCAGAATACTCGAGGTGTCATTTCATGATAAATATCTGTAGCAAAACGTTAAAAACTGTTACTGCCACACTTTTCTTTTCTCTAGAAAATAGCAGGATCACCCACCCATGCAAAACCAAATTTCAAGCAGCCAACCTTTTCAAACATGGCAACACCAGGCAGATCTATTCAAGCCAGAAAGAAATTCTCAAAGCTCAGATTTCCTAAACAATACTAAAACCTTCAGCCCAAGTGAATGCTATGTTAGGGAACAATTGCATTTATACCAAAAAGCACCAGAGAACATGTGTGAGAATAGTGCCTCAGAAAAAGTCCTCTAACTCAGGAACAAGCCATTTCTAAACCTTTTGTGTTAGACAATTGCTGTCATGTATGCATATATATAGCAGGAATTTTTATACTATCACTATTTATTACAAAATTATCATACCAATTCGATGTTCCCAAGTAAGCAGCTCCTCTGAGTACGCCCTTCCTCTCACAGCAGGCAACCAACTAACCCCAAGTCCCTTCTTGCTTTGGGGAGTGCTCTCCAAACGAGCCAACCCACTCTTTTATAGATCCTGTTGTTCCTATTAGTTACAGCTGTGGCCTGTTGAAGTTGGGCCTTCTCCTCATTTTTGATTATTGGCCCAGCTGCAACTCCTTTAGGGGTAAGATTACTTTCTACACCATCTCTATTCTATCCCCCCACATACAATCTTCAATGAATGGAGAATCACCCTCGCACTGCCAATTTTGTGCCCCCATTTTTCTCCTTTAGAGGATGCCCAAATATTTCCACAAGCTGCCAGTTCCTGGCTGATGGATGAATCCAACAGTCTGGCACTGGCACAATGAAATGAAGCAGTCCTCAGCAGTTTTCTGTGTGATGATGGGCTCGGTGCTCTGGCTGCAGGGAGAGCCTTTCACTCGCGTGTGGCCGCGCTGCTGGAGCAGCCTTCAGGGACTCCCACAGCTCCAGCCAGCGTGCTGTTCACTGCATTCCCACTTTCTCTTCTTTCTCTCCTTCTGGCACCACCCCATCCACTTCCCATGTCCACACTCCTGCCTTTTCACCACATTTAGAAGAAGAAGGGAAGTCACAATGTGTTTCCCAAGCTTTGAAGCTCCTTCTCCGTAGGAATAACCAGGATAACCACTGCCCAGTGAAACACGCCAGGAGCAAAACCGGAATGGCACAAATCCTGCTCCAGTTGCTGTATGTATAAGAAATTTCCTAGAATCTTCCAGACTTTTAACTACATACCAGTCATTAAAAGTGCAGAAGATAGATAATAGATGGCACATTAAAAAATGTGTTGGTTAAATTACTTAGGAAAGCAAACATTGCATAAGAGCATTTGGTGTTGGAGATACTACGCTAGATTTAAAGCAGGTTGTCGGTTTCTGCTTTTCCCCATTTCTTCAGACTTTCAAAATAAAATTCATGTTTTATAAATATACCTTGCTTTATAAAAAAAACCCTCAAAAGAAACACCTGCACACATCATATAAATCAATCCAATTCTTTTGCAAGTTTTATGCCAATGCTGCTGTAATATTTCTCTGTTCCATTTCAGCAATTATCTATAACAAAGAAATGCACTCACAATTTTTCTAGTGGACTTTGCACAAGCAATGCAAGTCTTGGTTATCATTCTCTTTATATTTTCTCAGAACTTATTTAGACTGAGAATCTAGTGATGCCAGCCTGGTTTTAAACCACTTTTTGCGCTGATCTGCCTTCTAGCATTTCAGGAACAGTTCTAGTATTTGAGGAACAGCAGAAAAGATTCTCCTCAAATATTCTAGGAACACTGAGCAGTCCGTTCTGTTTTCTGTGTTAAATGGGGCTTTCTGAGGGTGTTTTATTTTGGTTTGGGGGCTGAGGGAGGCACCCCACGGACGGGCTGGCTCACCTTGACAGCCCCGTCAGGAGATGGACCTGGCTCCTCCCACAGGGCTCTGAGGGGGCTTTGGGGGCCAAATTTAAACACAAAACAAAAACCCAAACACAGAGAAAGAAAACGCACAAAAAACATGGCTAAAAATGAACTTGCCCTGGGCGAGCGGACACCGGGAAGGTTTGGCCGATCTGTCCCCACACGGTGGGCGGCGCTGAGGGGAGGGCTGAGGGTGAGAGCGCCGCCCCCTCACAGCTTCCCGCCCTTTTTCCGACTCCTGAGGGAGGGAAGCCGTGAGGGGAGGGCTCTTCTTCCCGCCCTCAGAAATCCTCAAAACGGTGGGACGCTGTATGGTGCAGCTTCCTTTCGCTCTTTTGAGGATTTCTGAGGGCGGGCAGCTGTGAGGGAGCGGCGTTTCCGCCCTTTTCGAGGCTCCTTGGCCCCTTTGCTTGGGGCTGCTCGGCTGTGAGGGAGTCGGCGGAGCCCCTGCTCCCCAGGGCTGCCGAGAGGTGCTGCCGTTCTCCCGGCAGGTTGGTGGGTGTTTGCTGGCTCTGAACGAGGTGCGGCTGGGAAGAGCTCCCTCATTCCTCTACCTCAGGAAAGTGAAGTTTTCGGTTTTTGAGTAGCGCTCTGAGGGGTTGTTCATGGCTGCTCTGTGCCGCCTTCCGTTGCGGCCGCTTTGCTTTCGGCTGCGGCACTGGGTGAGGTCCGAGTGCCTTTCCTTCTGCTTGTGGTTTTGTACAGATATGTGAATTTTTACATACATATGTATATCTACACACACTGTATGTGTTTACATACATATATTTTTGCCAGTTCCCCGAGGCTGGAGAACAGCCCTGCTGAGCTTTCAGGCAGGTGAGGGTTAACCCTGCTTGTGCACCTGATGTGTGAGGGATAATTGTTTCCCTTATCTCGTATACTTAATAAACTAAACCAGCAGGGTGCTAATAAAATAAACAGCTATTATTGAAGGGTTTTTTTCTCTCATGGAAGAAAACAAGTCCTTCATTTTGGTTTTATCAGACCCCAACGTTGCCTTGAGGGAGTTGGGTGGGTTTAAAGTAGCTATTAAAATTATTGCTGGGGAATGAAATTTGATTAAAAAAGCAGCAGCCCCATGGCTTTACAAAAGCGTTTTGGTGTAATAGTACTGTTCCAGGTTGTTATTTGATCTCTGGGCACTGCTTTATGGAAGACATATACTTAAAATATTACAGATATGAAACGGAGAACTGCCTCACCTTTTATTACTTGATATTTGAGCAGCCAATACAGGCCACTAGAAGCGAAAAGATTTGCTTGCCCCACTGGTAAATGTGTATTATTTCTGTAGCACAGATGGCTCTTATACAGCAGCATGATGTTATTTTTATGACTTCTGGATTTTGTTTTCATTGTTATTCCTTGTGGTGGTTAGAATTAGGCAGAGACAAGTGTGTTTGTGTGTCTGTGTTTTGTTTGAGGTTTTTGTTTGTTTGTTTTGAAAAGGGGCCCAAAGATGTGAATTGCTGGTACTTTCTCCCTGAAACTGACTTACCAAAGCATTCTTTGCCTGGAAATGAACACTTGTTGTTGTGGCAGCCTTCCAGGGGAGGGTCTGTAGTAGTCCTTGACCTTCCCAGGGTTCGAGTAGTAGCATCAGCCAAAGAGCTGTGAGAGAGGCTATCTCCAGTATGGTTTTCACTCTACAAAAGCAAATTTTAAGTAGTGGATGTAAGTTTATTTGCTGACATTTATTCATCTGAATAAAAAGTCATGTTAGAAGGAGAGATTAGGAGAGCTGCTTGAAAGCAGAAAGTGCGGGTTGAGAACAAGCATCAAATGGTGTGTAAGGAACTTCCATACACAGACAAATGGTGATCTTTTACTAAATAGTATTAATGGTTTTGAAAAGGAACATTTCAGACATGAACACCATATGTGCACATGTAAATGGTTCTTATGGCATCAACCAGAAAATGTTCAGTGTTGATACTTTTATTACATTGATTTTACGGAATTATGTTCCCTTAAGGGCTTAGGGAAGCTGCCAATCCTTGATGTGACTTGCATTTTGTTATGATTAGATCAAGCTTTTAGTATAAAGCTCAGTGAATATTGCAAGGATATTTGGCTCCTATGATAGATTAGTATCCCTCAGTTTTTCCATATGCCTTTGTCTGTTGTAGCTTTTTTAACAAATGGGCTTAATTAGTGCTAATGAAAGTGAGACAAACAAGCATGCTCCATTCTTTGCTAGAAATATTTGCCTTGTCTAAGTGGAAATGTGATGCTGTGTGGAAGGTGATTGTGCCTATTTTCTCATTTCAGAGTGCCTGCTTTCAAACGACTCACTTGGCTTTTTAGGAGAATCCTGCTTTGTGCCTATTCAAGGCACCTTTCACAGCCTCTGCTGCCTGCAGTTTTCAATAAAAGCACAGAAAGTAGTGAGTTTGTCCCATAAGATTCAGAACAGCTGAGGTTTGACCCCCGTGCTTTACTGCGAGTGTGTCCTGTGTTTCCTTGCCTTATTCATGCTGTGATTTTGTGAGTGTATAACAGCAGTAAACCCACAGTGTTACTGTAAAACATCTCTGGCAGCGCCAGCTTCACCACTTTCAGGTAAGCGCTTGGAAGGAGAGCTTGGTTTTTGTTTCTCTGTTGCTCAAAGTTCCAAAGTTAATACAACGTAACACATGAAAATGTTGCTGCGTTCAGCTACAGTTCCTGGTGTTACAGTGTTGCTTCTCTGCCAGGGGCATTTCCATGTGTACTGTACACAGGTGTAACCCCAGAGATATGGGTACACAATCAAGATCCTTTGTATTTTATGTTCTCACCGCATTTCAAACACTGAAATAGCTCCTGTATTTTACCTACCTAGCTGCTCGGGACTTGCTGGAAATGGCAGGCTCCGAGGCTGGAGGAGGGCAGGAAGCACAGCTGGGCCACCAGGTCACAGGCTTGCTCTCAGCTCACTCAGCAGTTCCTGGGTTGGTTATTCCCTTTGTGAAGGAGCCAGATTTGGGGGCCCAGACTGGGTATTTAACTCCAGGCTGTGAGTATGAAACATTAGTCTGGAATGCCAGATTTCCGTGTCTTGGCTGTGTGATGGAATACTGTCAACCTGTGGTGCTTGGGAAGATTTGTCTCGTGATTGATTGTGCCTCTCAGACAGAGAATACGCATTTATAAGACTTGTTAGTCTTTCTAAATCTGTAGCTCTAATGAATACTCGTTCTTGTGTTTACCCATTGATGCCTCACTGTAAATCAATTTAGAGTTATTCAGATACATTAAAGCAAACCCAGACCTCTCTGGGTTGCCTACTACAGAAATGGAGGCTGGCAAGTCAGCAGTGGCAATAAGCTCATTTTCTTCATGTAATGGGTTTTAGGAGAACTGCATTACATCATCCTGATTTGTGGTGGGTGATTTTTAAGTCTGAAGTAGGCCATAAGGAGTGTAAAATCCTTCATGTTTACACTTCTGTTCTGTACTGGCATTCATTAAAGCTCAATATTCATTACAGCTCCTAGGATGCAAGTGTGTTGCCACTTCAGCACCGTTTTTCAGCGGAAGTTTTAGGTAGAAGGATGATCATGTCTGTGCATGCAACATGAGCTTGATGCTGTGTTGCCGATCTTGTTTTGGCAACAACATCAAAAAGGGTGAATTTCTACCTGTTTTATGTGGAGAGTTTTGTGGACAGTTGGCTAGCTGAGAGAGGCCATTTAGACGTAATACCCTTGGTTAAGCAAGGAGACAGGTAAAGGAGCCAGCAGTCAGTTTCCATATAAGGCAAGGACACTGTGCCCTTGCTGCAACAGTAGAAAAGGGAGGGAAGATATTCAGCTAGAAATATGAAGAAAAGCAGAAAAGTCGTAACAGTATCACTACAAGAATGCAAAAGTAGGTGTAGCTGGCTGATAAGCAACTAACCAACAATGAGCTCGCCTTTTGCAATATGTATTAGCCTTATTAACACCAATATAAATATGCGTGTCTATCAATAAAGTTTGAGGCTTGTTGTTCATCATCGGATGTGCAAGTCTTCCTTTATCTGTCAGTTTTAATTCTCCTAAGTTCAAGAAGAGAAGACAGAAAAAGTTAAGCACTAAGGCAGTGTTTATTTCATATTTATAAACCAGTAGATAATCCCTTTCAGGTTGATACTTGAAAAAAAATTGCTTTAGTGGATATGTTATGTATTCAGTAAATACAAAAGAAAACCATCTGTTTGCCAAGGAAATAAGTTATATGACAGAATCTAAATCAGTTCCATGTATTTTTCTTCTGGCTGATGGATGTCTGGCAGGATCTCTCTTCTGTCTGCCCATGACTAAAACACAGAATGAAAGATTTTCTTGTCTTTCATGGCAAATATTTATTCTTGCATTCTGTTTATTTTATTACCTCATCTGAGCTGTGCTGGCTTTGCTACCTTTTCCCATCTTTGCACAGCTCAGCTGAGCTGTCATGGCTGAGGCAGGAAGGAAAAGGAAGCAGAGACTCTAAACCTTTTCCTCATCCAACTACAATGGGGAGCGTTCTTGCTGTTCCATCAGGTCGCTGTGTTGGACAGGAAGGATGGGTACAGATCCTAAAAAACATGGACACACTTGGATCAAATTCCACACGGGCTCACCTCAGAGACAGCGAGTATCCAAGGTCTAAATTCATGTCGGCATGGTAGTCTGCAGTATCTCTTAGACTGACCTAGGAATATGAAAGAGTTGTGTAAAGTAAGAACATTTTAAAAAAAATGGGTTCATCTATTCTTGCCCACTTCATGGGGCTGGCTGGTAGCGCTGTAGCTATCTCATGTGTACAAATCTTGCTTTCAGGGGATTGCACACTCTTTCAGCCCTGGTGCAATTCACAGGACTATGACGATTGAGTTATGGGACTAGATAAAATGTGAAATGCAACTTGTAAAGGAACTGGCTAGCTCTATACAGGGTATTATTTAACTAATCTGAAAGCATAATAAACCTGTAATTTGTACCGTACAAATGCCTCTGCATAATTGCTTACTGCTGTTGGGTGTTTTTCTTCAGCAAAGTGAAAAATTCTGGAACACCTGAATAATAAAGCTTTTTCATGGTTAAAAGCAAGGTTAGAATAAATTTTTGGCATGGTCTTAGTCCTGAGTTTTGAACTCAGGGTCTAAAATGTGTTGTTTCTTTTAGGAATAATAGGCAAATTTTAAATGGACTTCAAGGACAGTATTGTTCATACATCCTTTGCTTGGTTCTTTCCCTAATTTTATCATTTAAAAAAAGCCAGATTTTTTTTCTGTTTTGTTTTTTTTTTTCTTTTTTTTTTTTAATTTATCTAGGGGTCTTTACATTAGGCTCACAGATATGCTACAAATATGTATGATTTCTCTTTTACTTGATGGCTATTAGTATTGTGAATATTTAGGAACTAGTTGTAAGTGTAATAGGTAGCAGGGTTTTTCTCATGGAGTTTGCTCTTAGGAAGGAACAATGCTTTGAATAACAGGGTACAGCCAACAGCTTTATCTTGGGTGCCGTAATTTTTACTTCACTTGGGTTTGCCTGTTGTGCTTTCATGTTATTTAATACAGATAATTATTGTGGTGCTCAGTGTATTACAAGCCTTGAATGGCAAGAGCCAGGGTGTGTAATTTAGTGCTTAGGAGCAGCTTTTGTATTGTGGAAGTGCCATGAGGGAAAGCAAATCCACTGTAGGAATAAGGAACACAGAGGCTGACATTACAACAGACCACGTGGCTGTTCCCATTCTCAGCAAGCCAAGAAATTTCTGTTCAAATACTGAATTTTCAAATTTGGGAGAACTAAGCGTTCTGTTTTATAACTAAATGCACCACAGCTATGGCTGTAACACTGGGAAGAGAAAAGCAGCCAGCAGTAGACCAAGATGTGTGTCATGAATCCACTGGGTTAAGAATAGCTGAGTTCATTTATCCTTTTTCTTGGAGCTATGTGAAATAAACAGGGAGTTACTTATTAAAAATCCTTCATAGCGCACTGCAGAAAAGAGCCATTATTAATCTATGTAACGAAACAAGTCAGATTCTGTTCAACAAGTTTGTATTTCTGCTGAAATGGAACATTCATCTACAACTGTTTCTGGTTATTCTGCAGATCAGAGAATGGCAGAATGCCAATAAGAATGGAATGATCTGCAATGAACAAGACTCATGACAATATGGTACCTTCTTCATTTCCCTGGCTTTGCAGGGCTGTCTGTGCCACTGTTTCCCTGGATGGATTTCCTGCCTGCTGTCCTTCCCAGTCACAGATGTCTGAAGCTGTTGTTTGTTGAGGAATTGACCAACCTTACTGGGCCCAGGTTGTAGTAAGGAGACACAGTTCCTGAGGTGTCTGTAACTTTGTTCAAGTGCCTCAGGAGACTTATTTTGTATCAAACAGAAGAATGTATTTTTTGCTGCAGGAGCAGGGTCCTCCTTTGAAAGGAGGAATATGCTCATTTACAATCAAGAGGGGGCTCCAGGCTGGAGATGAAGGCTGGATGTTTGAGGCTCTCATGAAAAACTCGTATCTGAGAGTAAAATTGTTCTGGTTTGAAATCTGTCTTAAATGCAGCTCAGTGGCCCCATTCTTGAGTAATACAGTCCTTTCCTGATGTAAATATGATATTGCTTTTCAGGTGCTCTCCATGTTGCTGTGCCACTGAAAGAAGCTGGTGGTCCCTAGGTAGCACAGATGGGGTAAAGGAGCTCCTGTGTGATCTTCCAGTCCCTTTTGATCTTGTAGGAAGGACGTGACATGTTTAAATGATACCTCTGCTCTGGTGATCTGGCCTTCAGGATCTGCTTCAGCAACTTGGAGTAGCTGAACGCTGCCCACCTCAGTCTAAATCACAGATGTGTGCCTACATATTGGCAATACTAATTATGAGAGATTTCTTGCTATAGTAAAAAAAAATGAGCCTGGATATTGCACCCTTTGAATGCAGTTTGTGCAAGAACAATTTAAAATATATAAATTGTTCTTTCTATTACAGAAGAAAATTGTAACAAAAAATGGACACATTTCACAATATTTTTGTAAGTTACTGGCTCCAGTGATTAATTTTGAATCAATGCTAACAACTGAGTGTTGGAAGACATGATGAAATTTTACTAGGATCCTGGTGGGTTTCACAAGAAAGAATTTCATAGTTAAAAAGATAAAGTGTGTAGTAAAATTAGGCTTTCCTGCAGCAATTTCCACTACAATTAGGTGTCATTAATAATGCAGTGTTGAAAAAGTTTGCATAAGAAATCCAGAGCATTAATATTTTATTGTCACTAATACGCTTTGATATCAGTTCACATTTTCTGACTGGAGCAAGGGAAGAGTGGTTTTTAACAGTGTTTTTCCATATGAGTGGGCAAATATTAATCACTTTCTCAGGAAACCCCCAGGGGAACTTGCACATGGGCAAAGCTTATTTTCAGGCTTCTTTCTCATTCAGGTTTGCTCTGATTACCATCATGTGAGCCTTTTCCTTTAAATTCAGCATGTGAAATCTTGTTCTGCCAAAGCCCGAGGCACAAATTCCCTGGTTATATTTGGAATGAAATTCTGACCCTACTAATAATCCAAGATTTGACAAATGGCAGTGTGCTTAAAGTGATTCAAACACAGAAGCTCATTGCACATAACTAATTCCTAGCAGCTCGTCACTGGAGTCCTTTCCAGCAGCTGGAGGCCACCCAGCCTCAGGAAACCTTCACCTGTAGAACTTGATCCAAGCAGTCGCGTGGACTTTGGCTGTGGCTCACGGCGGCTGATAGGATTTGACAGAGTAAAGGAATCTGCCAAATAAAAATCAAATCAGGAGGGAGTGGTTTTGTATTTCAGAGTAGAGCTGAGGCAGGAAGATGGGTGTGCTCTGCTGCTGGACATATATCAGCTGGAACCTGGCTATGGAAAGCATCAGCAGAAACCAGAATCTTTTTGGAAGTGTGGAAACGGAGTAAGGGGTGTGATCCCCACAAAACCTTGTCTTAAAAACAGGCACCAAACTTGTCTGAGCTCACTAGGTGAGAGTCAGTGGCAGGAATAGTCTGGTAGTGTTGTTGTTTTACACAATGAATTTATTTCTCACATATACTTCCAGTGTTTCCTTTCTTGCTGCATGTTTTGCATTCAGATGACTTGGAAATAGCGTTAGCTCTGTAATTACCTACTCTGATCACCAATACAAACAATAGTCTTATGCCCTATAGTAATTTCAGTGGAGCTATGATTCATAGCTATTTAACTGTAAAACAAGTTAGTGAAACATTGTTTATGGAATTGTACTGCCCCCATAAAGAAGGCTATTTCTTTGAAAGACAAAAATGCTATTGCTTTGAGTTGCCATTGAAAGGAGAGTCCCTTTTCACTGCAGTAGCAACTACAGCTTATAGTCATTTACTCTCAAAAAAATCCTTTGTTACCTTCCCTCTTCAGTTTTTTGAAGCTAACATGTTGTAGATATAAGTAACATTGAGAGATTTTTGTGACAGTGTAAAGCTGTTCTGGCAAGTATTTGATTAAGCTAATGCAGTAATAAACTGTCCCCCCCCCCCCCTTTTTTTTTTGCCTTAACAGTATTATCTGGTTAAGCTTTTACTGACTGTGTTTCCTTGATTGAAAAAAAATCTTAATATTTTTATATTACTAAAAATGCTTTTTTTTAAGTAAAAATATGCCATATTAGCTGTCTTAAAATGGCATTGTAGTGGGAAATTACTCTAAAGCTTTATTTACTCAAAATATTGTAAATTACCTAATTCATTAATTCCCCCTTATTAGTAGCCTTGTCAGCATTTAAGGCCAGCATGGCTAATCAGATGTCAACAAAATGCAATTACTACCAAGTGAAAAGTAATTTTCATTCTTATGTTTGTAATGAGCCTGATGCAAAGCAAATTCAGCTGTAATTGCAGCGTTCCTCAACTGCGCACCATAAAGTTATGGCTTGGACTTTCCATCACTATAACTGCCTTGGAGAAGGGATCTGAGGTACTGAATGCCTTTCTTTATTCTCTTTGACTCAATTTCATGGGTAAATCAGCTTCCTATAGGACACTTGTTGGTTTTATTCGTAATTACCGAATAGTTTTCTGAAGTACACAATCGAATTATTAGTTTTTATTAACCTGTTCTTGGTTAACTTTTTGTAGAGTCCTCTATTACTGCGTTAATGGCAATCCTATGTTTTTATTTCCAACTTTATTTTCCTATTCTAAGAATATTTCTTTCTGTTAAGGAAATACCAAACTTCGGCACCTTTTTGAACTTTTATTGGAAAGGAAAATCTGTTTCTCTTTGTGAGACTGTCGTTATTTATTTTATAGTTTTGAGGACTGAAGGAAATGTCAAAAGCTTAACAGCATGGGATGTTTTTGAACCTCATCGATTACTGAATAATGTATTGAAATTACTGGATGGACAAAATTACTTTGGAACTTGGCTAAAAGTTATCCTGTAATCCCATTTTGGGACACATTCCCTCAGTGTTAGTCTCTGCTGGTGTACACCAACCTGCTTTATTTCCAAGGCTGTATTTTCTCATGTGACCTGGTTTGAAGTTGCTATCTAGGCACTAGTGGGCTACTTTTTGGGAGGGGTCTGGGGAAGGAAGGCCAAGTAGATCAGCTGTATTTGCAGCCCATCTCAGTGACAAAATGCATTGCAGTGTGTCTGAGTTGCTGCTGGGTAGCTGTGTAAGGCAGCCCCAAGGTGAGCAAGCTTAAGTGACCATGATGTCACTCAATGTGGTGCCTCTGAGCTTTGAGGTGTGTGAACTTCCCCGGTGTGACAGCAAGTCAGTGACAGGAGCTGAAACCTTTGGAACTATTTCCCCAGTGTGGTCCAGCTCCCAGGTATCTGGGCTATCAGATATCAGTACCAGGTACACTGTCTTCATGAGCTTGTTCAGCTGCTCAGTTGGTCTGGGATGAGTCAGGCAAGCCAGGAACCATATTCCTTGTGATGCTGAGGTGTACATCACTGCTCAAGTGTACCTTACATCATATCAGCAGTAATACTTCTCTGCTTTGCTGCTTCAAAGGCTTGCATCAACAGAGAAAGAGCAACACAATGGGGTTGAGTTTTGCTGCTCATTACGAAAGCTAAGAGCTCTGATTTAACAGATGCTTGGCTTTTACCAGGTGCTTGGAAAAGGGATAGGCAAGAGGCTTCATCATTTCCTGTGCTGGGAAAGATTTGATTCTTAATATGATAAATGCTCCTTTCAATCAAGTCCACTTCTGCTTTTCTTTTCCTCAGTTCTCCTCCAACATGGTTTTGTAACTTGTGTCTGGTCCGTAGCATTAGCTCAGAGGTAGAGGCCTCCTGTTAGTGTGTGTCCATGTAATGCAGAGGAAAGCTGACATCTTGTAAACAGCATTTAGTTGCTGTTACAGGGAAAACCCTGCTAAATACCAGCAAGGTCAGAACAGTGTCTGTTTGAATGTATGCTGTAAAGCAGTTGTTATAATTAGTTCTAATTAGCTTCTCTGTTGACAGAGTGGTAAAGAAGCCAAGTAAGATTTTTTTTTTTCCTTTTCTAGTGGTGTCCTTTGCTGTGATAAAGCCTTGTTGTTATCTTTGCACTTAATTTTCTTCTCCAAGACTTTCAGCCAGGAATCTTTCACCAGTGTACTGGAAGGTTTTCTAGAATTAACTATCAAACAAAGAATGAATTATTTACCATATTAGACAATTATCCTGCCAAGAGCTCTGTGTGATCAGACACCTTGCTTGGCAGGAGGAGTATATCCACTTTGTAAGAAATCCATTTGGGTGTTCCCTTCAGCACCAGGAGCTTGTTCCTGGCAGAGTAAGAATAGTTGAATATAACTGTACTCAATATTAAACCTTATTTTGGATCATAATCTTATAAAAATAGGGGGAAAAAAACCCATTTGGGGACTTTTTGGTGTCAGATACAATTCCAATTCACTAATATAAAATATGTAATTTAGCTTTCATGATGCTAAAACTGCAGCTGTTTGCTCTCCAGTATCTTACATGAACGCTTGAGTAGTTGTCTTTGTTACTTGGTAATAATTGCATCCTTTAGTCCAGAAGGTTTTGGGAAGTTGAAGGAGCCAAATGGAGCTTAAACTGCTGGCATTGTTTGACTTGACTCTAAAACTGCAGAACAGGAAATATTTGGGCAAATGGAACCTGGTAGTGTTTAGTGTTTGTGCCTTTGCTTGCATAAACTACCCTCCTCTTCAGACAGTAGACTGCTGAACTTTCCGGGATGTGCGTAATTTGAAAATATTTTTTCTCAGTGACAGTTCTCTCTAGAATTCGGTTCCTGCATGTACCCATTTGCATTTCTATAACAATTCATTGATGAGTTTTCCTTTGTACTGCATGGATGTCTACACCTTTCATTAAAACAAAGTGCAATACTTGAGGTGACTGGGAAAGGTTAGAAAAAATCAGATATGGTGTTAGTTTGAAGATATTTGAAGGCTGTCAACAGATCAGTACAATCAGTGGAGCAACCATGCTCAATCTCAAGGAAGTGCCATTTTTTAGGTATTCTGCTTGCCTATATTCCTGCCAAACTGTGTTGAAACGAGCAATTGTTATGCTGAGCAAAATTGTAGCTCTTAACTCAGATCGCCTCTTGACATTGCTTCACATTATGTGGAAGGCATGGTTAGATCTTGAAGCCAGTCTGAAAGAGAAAAGCCAGGGTTTAAACAACCCTGATTTGTCGGGAACTGGTGGAAATAATTTTGCACAAGCTGTATCAAGTGTAAGAGTACTAGGTGGATTTCAACAGTTTTGAAATTTCAACCTAGTTGAGACTGAGGGTCTCTTGGGTCGGTGTGTTGAGTGTGTTTTGCCTCTTTCTAATCTCAGTTTAATGGCAGAGAAAATTTCTGCTGTTCATGACCACAGTCAGTGTGGTTTTGGTTTTTCATGCAACTGCCATTACAGAGCTTGTGTGTAGTTTTGGGTTTTAGGAATGGACGTCCATGTGTACCATTGCAGTCTCACTGATGATGTAGTTAGTAAATATTTACAGTAGTCCCTGTGACTTTAAGCCATTACAGGCATACCAAGACAATAAGTACTTTTTTGGTAGTTTACAATTTTGGAGCCAAATTGATTTCTTTTCCCCCAAAATTAGCTTCCTTTGTTGGCTGCCTTCTCCCAGTTTGATTTGAGCTCATTTCGTTTCTTGAATGAAAATTTATTAATTTTTCCATACTTGGTTAAATGCAAAAAAGAACAGGTCTGGCTGTAGAGGAGCTGCATATTTTAAAAAGTATTTGATATTTAACTATCAAAGTTTCCAGTAGGAACTGAATGGGATTTTTTGATTAGTTGTCTAATGAGCTGGTTTTGCCACCTGAGGAAAAAAAAAGTGAGAGGTGGTTTTGTTTGGTTTTTCATGTAATTGCTGAATATGATACATCCTGAATTATTTCAAACATTTTTGCAGGTTATTGACTTCAAAAAAAGTGGATGTATTAGCCGAGCAGCATTGTCAAATAATATCAAGTTAGCTCCTTCTATGATAAATGGGAAAAAAGGGACATTTCCATTTATTTCCATTTTGTTGACATGTTACTTGGCAGAAAAGCACAGGAAGAGGGCAGTTGCACCTTGTCACCCAGCTTAAATTGAGAAATGTATTAATATAAGCCCCTTTTATTTGATGGCTGATGTCTGCTGCCATCCATTCAATAATCACCTCTGGCCGAGTGGAAGGGAAGAAGTGTGTTTTGGATCTTCTCCTTTCTGATAGACAGGTATAAGGGAAAGAAATGTGGGGCTGGTTTATTGTTTCTTAGCTACATCTGTGGCGGTGAGATCTGACCAACTGATGAATGCCTTCAGTCTGGAGGAGGAAGGGATTTATTCCCTTGCCTTTGTTTGTCTTAGGCTTGGAGGGCTTTGTGTGCTCTGATGCTGCTTTGTGCAATGCCAGGAGTAAGAGAAGCGGTGGCTGAGTGTGGCCAGTTTTCATGTGGAACAAGGTCACCACAGTGGGCAACAGATCCTGAATCCCCGAAACATGAGGTGCATGTTCAGCTGATTTTTTTGTACTATCTTATATTGTACCAGTGCATAATGAAGGAAGCTGGCATTGAATGAAGCATTTCATGGCATAGAAGTTGTCCTTGATGGGAAACATTGCAAAATTGTATGGCGCAGTTCTTGACAAGCTCCTGTTTCCTCTGCGTGGCAGTTGCTGTGGAAAACTCCAAGTTTGCTTATCACACTCTTGACTGAGGTTTGTAAGAAATGACCAGGGTTGTGTGCATCCCTTTGCAGGCTGGCAACTTCAGAGCTTTATCTTTTCCAACACTTACCTTATGACAAGTAAGTACCTTATGACAAGGTACCTAAGTACAAGTACTTACCTTATGACTTAGCTGATGGCAAAAGAAAGAGAAACATGTTTTTGCCAGGTGCAACTGTTGTATAGCAGATCAGGCTGGTAAAAAGTTCAGTAACATGGCATCATGTGTTGTAATATTGAAGGTGCCATAATTCATTACTGTATTACCCACACAAACTAACAGTGTATTGTTTATGTTCCATCTTTGTAGCTGTGAGAGTTACCTTCCAACAAGGATAAAAAAGGGGAAGAGTTTTGTTTGCCATTTTTTAGCATGGCCTCTTAGCCTGTCAGTTGACCTGCACTAGAAGTCCTGGAATCTAATCCATGTTTTTGGAGCACAAATACCCTGTAGAAGACAATTGCTTCAAGAACTCCTGAAGGCAGGAGGGGTAGGAGAAATTGAGATTTTTTTGGTCCAGTTATTCAGTTAGTAAGCTCATGTGTTGTAGCCCCTGTTTCCTAAACTACCTTTTATTACCATGGTAAATGTAGTTTTACATGAGCTTTAACCTCTTTTTTGTACCAAAGCAAGTCTCGGTATTGAGTGATAGGGCTCTTGCCTTGGGAGCCAGCTGGTGCCTCAGGACCAGGGCAAGTCACCCACAGACCATGAATGCTTCACCAGAAGTTATCCTGCCTGCTGGGCCTTCTGAGCCTTGAAATCCTTGCAGCAGTAGATCTCTGGGCTTGTTGGTCTCCTCTGATGTGGAGAATTATGTGCAGAGGTCTGAGTTTCTTTGGAGATGAAAAGCTAAAAATGTAGTGTCCTTTGACCTACAGAGCAGAGTTATATTTTCCTGCAGCTGAAGTTATGAAGTTGTTGCTCCTTAATAAGGATTCTGAAGTGCAAAAAAGGGTGAATATTCCAGCAGAGATGGTTTTTGAACTGCAGACTGCCAGTGTAGCAAGCCCTGTGCATCTTCTGATAAGCTGAAGGGTTTGAAATTCCCACCTCCTTTATAGAACAGAGATCTGAGTCTTCTCACTGGTCTTCTGCCATTTTACATTGTGGACACATTGCTGTTCTGAATGTTTGCTGAAGTTTTAACTGTGGTTTATATTTTGTGAAAAAGGAAATTGTTGTGTTTCCCTTATGTAAGGAAATTCTTTGGATGCTATTTTTCAGTGTGTTGAAGAGAAGAATCTAAGTTGCATTAAAAGAAGCTTCAAATCTTCATGTTACTGCATCATTCAGAACTTGTGTTTTGGGGAACCGTTGTTTCTTTCAAGGAAAGTTTTTTTTAATCTTCTGGTTCAGGTGTGAGAAATGCAGTGTAGAACCATCCCAGAAGGTTTTCAGGGATTTTCACCTGTAAAACTGGACAGGCAAAAAGCTGATACAATGCACATTTCCAATGGTTCTAGCAGTAGTGTTCTTCATCTTGAGAAAAATCAATTGTGTTCATGTGAAGCCTGCCTTGTGACTGTGATGTGCAGTGGGTTAGCAACACGTTGGGTGGCTACCCTTGGCCAGACCCATCTAATTGCCACAGATGCCCTGTTGAGATGAACTCAACCTGGAGCTGTTGATTATTTCTAAGTGGAGTAAATATGGTTTTGTTTTTCTCTGAAAGGCTGAGAAAGAGCTGCTGTCATTGCCAGCACTGTCAAGGACATGTCATTGTTCAATTTGTGGCTTTTCAAGCTATGAAAGAGGCTCTTTGAAAATGGTTGACACCTGCAAATGAAGTCCTTGGGTCTTGAGCTTGTAGCATCTCTGGTTATTTAATTACCTAGGTAAGAGTTGGCTTAGAGAAACATTACGATAGACAGGAATGGATCAATGAGATTTGTGTCCCATCACATTTTTTCTGTCTCTAATTCATCTCGAGTTGTTATCACAAGCCCTGTCTGGACACAGACTATTTACAGTAATTGCCAGAGTTTGGCTGCTTCATAGCTCTATTTTAGTGCAGTTTGGATTACTGAGGTTTTTGGATGGTATTCAAGATGGTGAGCTTTGCTGAAGTGTCTTTCAGGAGGTGTGTGCCAAAATAATTAGGACATTATTCCGGCTTCCAATCCAGTGTTGTCTAGGTCTTGCAGATTTGAGGAACTAAACTTAAACTTAACAAGCTTGTGTGCCCTTTCCAGGGTGAGATCAAATGAATGAAATGGGTTGAGACAAGTCCATGCCTTAAACACATGGGAAATCCTGTCTGTCAGACATGGACTACCAGGTTAGCCTTTGGAGGGACCCATTTCTGGTTTATCCTGAAGGGCTGCAGCCCATGGGGAGGACCCATGCTGAAGCAGAGGAGAAATGTGAGGAAGGAGCAACAGAAAAGACACTTAACTTGATTAATCACAGCTCCTCATTGCTCATGCCCTCTGTGCCACTTGGTTGTGGGAGGAGGAGGTGAAGGAATAGGGAATGGAGGATTGATCTTTGCCCTGGAAAGAAGGGATGGTGGTTGGGGAAGGTGTTTTGGCTTTTTTTTTTGTTATTTTCCCTCATCATCCATCTTTCTTTTTAATTGGTGTAACATTAAACTAATTTATCCTTAGATGTGTTTTGCTTGTGACAATAAGTGGAGAAGAATCACCCTGTCTTTGTCTTGACCCATGAGCTTTTTCATGTTGTCACCCTGTTCTGCTGTGGAGAGAGTGTGAGAGGGCAGCTGGCCAGGTAGGGGGTCCTCATATCTGAAAAAGATCAATCCACCACAACCATTTGAGGGTGAGATGAAGGAATATATATATATTTTTTTGTTTGTTTGTTTGTTTTGTTTAGGTATTAGTTCTTAAATTCAGTGTACTCCTGCTTGGCAGGCTCAGTGTCAGAGTCATAACTTCTTTTTTTATTGCTTCTCCTGAAGGAGTAGCCTTGAAGGGAGAGAAAAATCCCACCTTCCCTGAGCAGACAAGTGTAATTGGAAACACAGGTGATATTTACTGTTCTCTGCAGCAGGAAGACTTTGTCTCCCAACAGATGTGCAGCCCCACGACAATCAGTATATTTATCTGAAATTATGATTGCAGTTTCTTCAGTTACTCTGAAGCAGGAACTGGTTATTATGGGACACAAGTGGCATGGGTGGTGAAGCTGGCATCCGAGCAAATCTTAGATGTTTATAGGGTTCCAGCACAGTGAGAGATGTTTTCTGAGATTAATGGTTTTTGTAATCCGTTGATTGTCAGTTGTTTTTCTGAACAGTAATCAAATGTATTCTGAAGTTTGGTTTATTTTAGGACTGGCGCACCTTTTGCCAATGGTGTAGCACACAGTGAGTGCTGCTCGGGAAATTGAACACCAGGAGCTGCAGGAAGTGGAGAGAAGATGTGGGGTTCTTTTTGTGGTCAAGGCACCCCTACTGAGATTGCCTTTATTCAGTTTATACAGACTGGCATGGCTGTGAAACACAATGGCATGAGGCAGTTACTGGCTGATGAGCTGTTGTGCTGACATGCCAATACTAAAAAGATGACTCCTCTCATGCAGTTCAGGATAATCCTGGAGCAATCTGAGCAATTACTGGATTCCCACATTCATTGCTTATAAATGGCATTTGCCTCAGAAAACTCCATGGAGATCTAATGAAATGGTGAAAAAATAATTTATGCATACCACAAAATATCAATTATTGTGCAGCACAACCATTCAGTTTTCAACAAAAAAATAATCATTCCTATTTAAAATATACAGTTCTATGAAAACAGATGATGCTTTTGAGCATTTTCTCTCCCTGACAGCAGAATTTAATAATTAGCTCAAAAACTGAAGGTAATATTTTTCAAGTGTTGTGCAAAAGAAAGAAGAAATCATATTAGCAGTGTGCATTTCATGATAAAAATGCACTCTAAGCAGTTCCTGCTCCTAAAATGTAAAAGACAAAAGTGGCCTCTATTATGAAGCTCTTCACAGCTGCAGACAGAGTAAAAGGATCAATATTTATGCCAGGGCTTAATCCTGTGATAAGTTATGTCTTGATCGATATCACCTTTTCTCTTCAGTTGGAAGAACACCCTCAGTAGACATTAGTATCTGTTTCATGGTGCTTTAAATCATAAACTTGAAGGTGTAATTGTTAGCAAAATTTCTTCTGTGTCTCTGCACAAGACTGCTACAGCCGAGCATGTAGTGGCACTTAAACCATTACTTGGGTATTTCCATCAACAGCACCAACCAAGCACTTAAGTTATGGCTGAAAAATGATTTAGGATTAAAAAATCAAGAACTATGACAGGACAGGAGTGTTGGAATTAGGTGCTCTTGAAGGTCCCTCCCAATGCAAAACATTTTAAGGTTCTGTGATCCAAGTCTGTGGGTATGGAAATGCAGTTAGACCAGTTATACCAAGAGTTCCTTGAGACATTTCTATAAATGGACCCTGCCAGCCTGTAAACTCATCTGTTTTTCAGTAAGCCAAGCAGTCTCTTGTGTAGTATTTTATATTGTAGCAGCCAAAAGTGACAAATCACCAATGAGGTTTACTGCCAGGGTTGGGGCATGAAATGGAAGATTGTGACTTGTATGGGAAGATGCAGGTTTTCAAATTCAAAGACAGTGTTCCCACAGGCAAACCAATATAAGACAGTACAAGTTGGGGTTTTTTCTTTCATTTTTCTTCTCCCCTTTAAATTGAAACACGGCCCTTGCCTTGAACAGGAAAATGTAACTTATTTGGTCAATACCATAGCACCCATTGCAATGGTACTCTTTCACAGCCAGCTCTGTCACAGTTTAGAACTGGCATGTAGTTACAGAAGGATAGTTTCCTGAGTCCAGTGCATTGTTTGACTGTGCACTTAGCATTAGTGAGCTAGTTTAGTTAGTTAGTTAGCTGATTTTCAGAGAAAAGACAAGTCAGAACTGTTCCTTAGTGTTCTTGCAGCAAGGAACTGAAATGCTATCACAATTCCGTGGGCATCCAGACCCCTTTGAAATCTCAGGTGGCAGACACATCCCTGGGGAGGTGTCAGAAAAAGCTGTTGATATCCTCAATGGAATATAGGAAAATGTGTCAGAGCTGGCTGCAGGTCTGTGAGTCACCAGTGAATAGTGAATTGCTGTGCTGTGATCACAGCAGTGAATGAGCTGACTGAAAACCTGTGCAGGGAGATGAAGGGAATACAAATGGCATCGTAAAGCAGCCCCTGGGAGATGACAGAGCTGTTCCTGAGCCAAGCAGGGCATGGAAAGCAGGCACAGGATGGTGCCAGTGCAGGAGTAATGCTTCTCCTAGCCCAGCAGTTAGCCTGGGTACCCCTGCACTCAGGTGTTTGGCCAGGTCCTATTTTGCATGGTGGAACAGGCAGAAATCCCCACCCTGCCCAAGAGGCTCTGTGCCCTGACAGAAATGGCAGCTGCTCTGCTACTTGCCCTGCTCTTAGCCCAAGTGTTAGCCAGGCAGCTGAGTCCTCAAGGAGGAAATGGATGTGGTGCACTGAGGCACTGCTTTGTCTGATGAGAGGGCCTGTGTGTGGCTACTGACATGTAAGGACAGCTGAGCACTCAAAGTGAGAAAGGAGGCTTAATGGGGTTTGTTTGTAAGCTACATCCTGAAGTGTTAATCCTGAGATGCACTAAACTGATTCCTTGGAAGCAAATGGTTTTGTGATCAAATGGAGCAACCTTTGGACAAAATCCAAGTGTATATTAATATTCATATGCTGTAAATTCTTTTCAGATTTTATTAATTAAGTCAGAAAGGAGGAAGAGTAAGATGAGATCTTGTTTACCGAGGTATTCGTGCTTGCTTTGTGTCTCTACTTGTTTACATGCATTACTATTCCAAATGTGCATAAAAAACAGTCCTCATATTTTTCTGTTAAGTTCTGGCTTACAGTACTTCGTCTTACACAGTTTTACAGTGTTGCACATGTTCCTCTACTTCCAGCTAAATCAGGGAATTCTAAGTGTTACACAGTGCTGTCGCCTGATGGTAAGAGTTGATGATATTGAAGGCTTAGAACTTTAAAAGAAGGGGTTTTCTCTTTTATTTTTAGCTGTCTTAATGGCACGTCTGACTTTGTGCTAGGTTTTATTTTGTTTTGTTTCAGTAAAATGCAACATGGACAATCATTGCTTTCCCAATATTCAGGTAGTAGCTTTACTGTCAGAAGAAGTCTGTTGAGATCCCTCACTTGCATAATTGAACTTCTGTCATAGGTATGGCCTGAGCTGCAGGTTTGGGGGTAATTGCCTTATCCAGGACCCAAGAGATGTTTAAATCAAAGATTTGGTACGCATTCTGCAGTTTTTAACTGAGCAATTCAGTTCAATCTGGTTCTGTTAGTTGTGATAAAACATAAGTGATGTCACTTCCCCCACATGATTTGTACACTGGTGTTTTTTTGAGATGATCTATTAAAGAGAGAATTTTATTATTGTTATTGGTAAAACCCCCAAACCATTAAACTAGAAAACCAGAGGCCACTTGTGCCATGTGAGACACTTTTAATGAGAAGAAAAAATCAATCCGTAACTCCACAGGAAGGCATCAAAGCTGCACATACTGATCTGAAAGGTAGAAGTGATAATGTTTGTTTCAAGGAAGAGAGATAAATCCTTCCCATTTTCACTCTATTACATTTTTATTGGGTGTTGAGTAGTCAAATTGCTCAGCTGTGTTAGGAAGAAAATACTGCACCTTTGAGAGTTTTGTTTTGCGCTGTTGTCATCTCATTGCACAAGTTGCACACCTTCTTGGTGATTTCTCATGGGTGGCTCCTCACAGCACTGACTCCTTTTTCACAGCACAGCTATCAAACTCCAGCTCCTAGCTCCTCAACCATCTAACCCACTCTTTTTTAGCTCTCATCCTCACTGGACACAGCCGTGGCCAGTTAAGGGCAGGTCTGTTCCTAAGCTTTTGTAATTAGTACAACTGCAGCTCCTCAGGGGTGAGATTACCTTCTGCACTGTCTTTATTTTCTTACATTCTATCCCCCCACATTGCTCTGGCTTCTCCTTCTCATTATTGACCTAAAGACCTCAGCTGCTTTGTAGCTTCACTTCTTGTGAATTTCTGGAATAACTTATCCACTGTTCAGAACTTCAGATGAGGAAAGAAATTACATGTCCTGAGTAATATAATCAGTGAGATAATATAATACATCAGTGAGAATCTGAGCAGGTAGCTTTTATTTAGTGCAATGGATTGTTTTCTCTGAGACATGTCAGGCAGATGTTTCACAGGTACAAGCTCAAGATCTGATTCGCTTAGGCTACTGCTGCTGGGTCTGATCACAGTGTTTACAAGAGCCTTCAAGGTGGTGGCCAAACCAGAAAAGGGGCTTTAAGATTTTTCAGGCAACTTATGTGTATCTGCCCTGAATTGTCATATAATCTGAAGACAAAAAATTAAAATAATCTAGTCTTCTTCCAGACGCAGAATTCTTCTAGAGTTCCTTTAAAAGGCACAGGTATTAAATCTGGGAATTTGAGAAGGTATGTGAGGCAGATGCTGAATTGGGAAAACTTGTTCATCATCCAGTTAAATGCACTTGATGGTATGGTTGATTTTCCCATAATGTTTCAAGTTCCCATTTCTGGTACTTATTGAGATATTGGAATTGCTTGGTGAGAGAAATGGGCAGCTATTTTGCAGTGGTGCTTTCAGAGAAAGCATTGTTGATTTTTTTTTTTTTTAATCAGAATGAGACAAATGACAGAGGTGGCAGAACTAAGGTCTGCTGGAGCTCACATTTTTTCCTGGAGTTATTCACATTTAGCCTTGTAATCCTCAGGAAAAAAACCCACAGGTTACCGAGCAGTGCCTTGTGGACCAATACGGGGTGAAAAGCCTTTAATAAGGGGTGTATGTAAATAGCTGCAACTTAATTCCCACATAGCAGCATTATAATAAATATTTTTTTCCCTGAGATATATCCTTTTATGTGTAGATCCTAGTGTTCCTGTGTTTTTAAAATAAGGGGTTTATTCTTTTCAGCTTAACTATTAGATTAAGACATTTATTTTATCTTGTTCCTAGAAAATGCAGGGTATCACATGTACCTTATGGGGGCAGAAGCAAGCTGAAGGGCTTCAGGGGCTATCACCTTAGATTTCAGTGGAGATAAATGTGATATGTCTTCATCAGAGGTGCCAACAACTGAGAGGAGAGGAGTCTGTCACAGCAATTGGCATTTGAGGTTATTATCAGACAAAGACTGCTTTAGAAGGGTTGGCAGAGCGTGAAGGAAATTATTTTCCTAGTGACAATTAATCAAGTATCAGGACAAACTGCATCAGGGTAGGAATACCTAATCCAGAGGTACTCCTCTGCTTTCCAGCTTTCCGATCAAGAGGCAACCTTAAAGAAATCTCTGCATTCCAAGTGTTTGTGCATTAAATCACTGGTGTAAGTATCCTGTCCCCTTTAAAAAGACAGTGTGTGCTGATCCTCTGAATGCTTAGCTCCCAGATGAGGGTAGAGGTGACAGAGGAACTTTTCTGAGGGCACCAGGAAGGCAATTACAATACTTATTTCTAGCCTGGAGTGGTCATGCCATGCTCTTTTCAGGAAAGCTTTGGTCTACAGAGAAGCTGATCTTTGCTTTCCCTGGAAGGGATGGGGTGATTTAAACTGTTTTCTTATGTGGAAATAATTGCCAACAGCTTTAGTGTATTCAGGTAGAGATTGTATCACATTTGTTAGTGGAGTTTTTGTTCTCTGCTGCTTATAATAGCAAAAAATTCTAAACTTTCAGTGATTGTTGTTGAGTTGATAGACTCTTTATACAATGTGCAAGGGGTATTTAAAATCCAACCTGCTCACACGTGAGCAGACAATTGTTGTATTTAGCCAGTGGGGCGTGCTGTGTAAAAAGCTGTATCTCAAACTGCCTCTTTAATGAAAAATGGCTTCTCAGTCCCTGAGAAGGGACTTCTTCAAGCCTTGTGAGGAAAACATTCCTCTAATTATGGAGTAATTCAAGTTAATAATGTGTAGTTCATACGGTGACTTTCTGCCCCATTTGTGCAGCTCCAATGTGGGAAATACTTATCACAGTCTTTAATTTCTGATGTTCTCAGTTTAATTTCTGTTACATAATTGGGTGTTTCACATTTTCATGTAAGCCAACTGAATTAGGCATAAGTAGGGAGGGGGAGAGGAGGGTCTGACCCTTGTCTGATACTATTTGTGGCAGTGGTGATGAGAACCAGCTTTTCACTCCTGTCTCCTTATGGTCAGTTCTACACTTTGTTCCTCTCTAAACCTCTAACTGGCAGCTGTGGTGATCCCAGGAAGTAGGTTTATTCCTATTTTATATGTGGTGGGAGGGAGGAGATCATCAAAGATGGATACAAGCAGATATAAGATCTTTGAGAGATGAGAATTAGAACAGTGGAATGGCTTCCACATGAGGAACAGCTGCTTGCCATCTCTTCAGTCTGGAAATGCAAGAATTGGCTGGAAGGCAAAGAGGGCAGAAGGGTTGAAGCAATGATGAACCCAGGGAGGTGGTAGCTGGAGGGCCTCCAATGAAGCAGCAGGTTTGAAACAAAAGGGGTAGTTCACACGCAGTAGTTGATGTGTGTAACTGCTTGCAATGGAATTTTGAGATGAATCCCCAGGAAATCTGAGTTATGGAGCTTTGAAATGCAACTTGGCTTTCTTCTGAGTAAGGTAGAAGAGTCACACTGTGGAGGATCAGGCTTTTAGTGCAAAGAATGGGTACCAGAAGCAGCTGGGGGCGGCACAAGAAATCAGTAAGTATAAACCAATGAGAGGAAGCTGCAGTTGTCTTCTGCTGTGGTTGCATTGTCACTTCAAGGGGATGTTTGAGTTTTCAAATTGTGCACAATAATACACTTGGACAAGTTTCCTTGTTATTCAGCACAAGAAGCCTGTTGGCACTGCCTCCTGCAGGAGCTCTCGGACACCCTAGATGTGGGATAGGCAACACGAAGGTGACTACATCACATCAGGATGTTCTGGGAACTCCTCAATGTGCATAGGATGCAGCTGATGGAGAGAAGAGACATGGGGTCTTTGTCTCAAAAATTCTACAGACATGAAAAGATGTCATTACATATTTTGACTGAATACATTTTCAGAAACCTTCTGGTTGCTAAAACCCAAATTAAATTTGAATGTTAGGACAAGTATGTAAGAGTTTAAATATTTCAAGTTTTAAACTCTAATTTTTCCGAGTATTCAGTCTCAAACCCTGGTAGAATGATGGGCAATATAATCCTTCCTAGGAATCATTGTCTGAATGAGTCTTTTTACCAAGTTTAATCATCCTCTCGTGACCTTGCAGCGCTGGGTACTGAGGGTATCATGGTCAGCCTGTGCTTTCTTCTCACCAGTCTCTCCTGTGGCTCAGTCTGTGCAAGAGGGAGTCAATTCTGGCCGAGCCCCAGCTGCAGCTCTTGGCTCCAGTGAAATGCAGCCCAGCAGAGTGTGCTGAGCCAGACAAGAGGGTAATGTCTACAACAGTAGGAGTGAGCCAGTGTTCCTTAGGATAAAAGGAGAATGCGAGTGAAATTTCATGTGACGAGGTAAAGATGTCATAACAAAATTATGCTTATAGGCAATTTAAACTTCTTTAAAATTATCTGCAAGTTCATGAGACACGACATACTTGAGAGAGTGTTGGTAGTTACAGTAAATAATAATTTTATGAGCAATTGTGTGATAGAAACCCTAATCAATTCTGTTTCTCCCACGCTGAGGCCGCCTTCTCCCTGCCTGTAACACATCTTATGACCAAGTTTTCTTCAGCTGTGAAGTGATAGAAAATACAGGAGTGATGCCACTGGAGAAGATAGAGTAGAAATGCTTAGGAGGAAAAATATATGAAGAAGAGATAGTGTTAAAGGGAAACAAATAGGACTATTACTCAATTCTATTTTCAAGGATTGCACAAAAAAAAAGGGGGGGAGAGTAGTATTTATAGGGCAGTCAAACTACTGAAGTTGGTTTGGTTTAATTTTAAGTCCAGTGACTTATGGAGTCCATAGAGCCATAAAAAAATTCAGGAGGAGCAGCTCACATAAGGAAATGTTAATTCAGCTGAGTTGTGCTCGGCCTGCTTAATACACCCAGAAGGTGGAGAGGCTGGGGGTCTGGCAGGTCAATAAAGTCAGGGACAGGACAGACACTTGATGGCAGGTGACATCTTCTTTCAGGTGTGTCCTGACTGAATCCAAGGCGCTGCTGTTTTAACTAAGAGTGTGAGATTGACTTGAGCTGTGTAAAACAAAACCTTCCAAAAGACAGAAACGAAACCTGCTCTGCTGTGCACTTGAATGCAAGCAGGAGGTTTTTCTTTGCTGGGGTTGTCACTGCACTGGCTTTATTTCATAAGCTGATGCCGTCCTAATTTCAACTTTGACTTGCTATTTACAAAGTATAAATCAGAAGGTTAAAAATCTCCTGCTATAGATTTTTTTAATAGAAAGTGACAGTTTAATTTGGCAGAGTTGAGCTGAAAGGATGCTTAAACCTAGCAGAGAGTGCCAGCATCAGCAGCTCCAGAGTAGCTGGAAATGAAAACAGAAACATGAATAATTAACAGATAAGCTTGAGTTCCTCAGAAATTTTGCAATTACTTACTTAAGAAAAGTTTTCTTCTCCATTAAATCCTAGTGTTCTATTTCTGTAGTAAACCTGGTTTTGCTTAATGAAAGACAGTGGATGTATGTCACTGGTGTTCAACAGTGCCAGTCTGGGTTTGTTGTTTCTATTTATTTAATGAGAAAGTGTAGTTTTGGAGGGAAGCTCATTTCTTGACCAATAGGTAATTTAATTTCTTGCTGTCATGTTGGTGTTTCTTGGCCAAAATACAGCAACCTTAGAAAATAAATTTGTTTGGGTTTGTTGGGTTCCATGAGGTCTAAGAATCTTCAGTGTTTAGGTGCAGTGAGGATTTCGTGGGCAATTGTGGCCCTCTTGACCAGACTTTGCAAACCAGGGTGCAGCTTTATGTAACAAGGAGCTGTTAAACATCAGAGTTATTCCATGTGCTTATAGAAAATGGCATTGAGGAAGCAATCATCATGGTCATGGCACAGAAAATAGTCCTTTTTTAGTGCTTATACCATCTATTTTACTAGCTGTGCAACAGCTTCATGAGGTGGACTATGATTCAGCCAGATGGTGGGATCAAAACAGCCGGTTTGTCCTGCAGGGAAATGACTCTGCAAAATCCTTGCTTTGCAAGTTTTTATATTTCAGCCTACAAGAGATTTTGTTGACCCAGATGGGGATTTCCATTAAGGAATTTGTTTAGAGCATTCTGTTGGTAAAATTTAGGAGGTTTTGCTTTGAGAAAAAAATATTTTTGTTATTTTCCCCCACCCCTTGTGCCACCTTACCAAGTAGAATGACAACCTGTTTTTGTTCTAGCTTCCTCTTCATGACAGTCAAATTTGGAAAGTGTTTCTTATTTGAGCAAGGTATGTACTTTTTATAGGCAACCAGAATAAATTGAACTTGGGTTCTGCTGCTCTGACTTGCAGTCTAAGTGTATTTGTAACATGGCAACCAGAATAAATTGAACTTGGGTTCTGCTGCTCTGACTTGCAGTCTAAGTGTATTTGTAACAGCAGTGACCAAACTGGATTGAAAAAGTGATGCCAGTTTTCCTGTTTGATCCAAAACTGGGTTAATATTTTTTGTATTAAAATCCTGCATTTGATGTTTACCACACTGCCTTCCATCTCCCTTGCATACCAGCAGGTATAGATATTCCCATTTTATACCTGCTCTGCATCTCTCATGAAGGTTTTGCTTCCCAAAATGTTTATAAAGAACAACACCCTGTCACTTGCTGCATGTAGCTTTTTGGTATTAGTGACTTCTGTGTACGAGCTCAGCTGGGTGAAATCGCCCCATCACTGTTCAGGGTAAGGAATATTGCAGAAACAATTCCAGCGGGGTTTTTCTTCCAAGGTAAGAAAAGTAACCGAGGTCTCGGCCTCCTGATGAGGATGTCCCTGGTTTCCCTCTGACAGGACTGGTGTCATTAGTGAGGCAGGCCTGAGGAGGTGTTCCAGTGAAGTGTTGGGAAATGTGCAGCAGCAACAGGTGGTGTCACTCTGTGATGATCCTGAGGCATCAAGTCCAAGGACAAATTAAAAGAAAAGAACCAAAACCAGCCCCCAGATATATGTCTTTATCAGTAGGTCAAAGCAGCACAATTGTAAACTAAGGGAAGGCATTTTTGGCTTCTGATGTAGTGGGCAGGGTGTTTTTTAGAATGTGGAATTACTGAAGTATAATACATTCTCTTGTTCTAATGCTGCTTATATGTTACCATAATGGAAGGAAAACTAGAGAACTGAAATGCTTTCAGGCTTAACATAATTAAGTAGACAAATGTTCTTGTTCTTTTCTTTAAATGTCAGATTTGCTTCTCATTATTTTAAGAACTTCTGTTAAGAGGCAATTGGTCAGGCACAACTTGGAGCAGGCAGGTTGGTCCCCAAGTCGTAGCTTCTCAAATGCCAATCCCAACTGTATTTTATTACCATTCTTATTAATGCAACAAGTATCATGGTGTCACTTTGCTTATTTCTGCTATCAGGGAAAAGGTTACTGACAAAGTACAGCTCTTGCTGCTTGCATTTTTGTGACTGTGCTCGGCTTTAACCTTGAGAATGCATTTGCAACATTTTTTAGAGATGAAGCTGACTTTCTTGCTGGAATAAGAAATTCAGGTTTGGAACTGGAGAATTTGACATGAATTTTTTAAAAAGATTGGCATACTTTTTAAGACTTTATATACATACATACAACTTTGCTTTACTAAAACGAAAAAATTGCTTCTGGTCTTTGACCAGTTAAAAAGGATCTGTGGAATTGCTTCAAGAAATTCCTTGTAGCATGTTTGAACTAGAGAAGGTGATTTTGAAAGGAAGGGTGTACAACTCCACAATCCTGTAGGAGACACTGTTCAACTTTGTCAAGTACTTTATCAAGCATAGGCTAATCCAAGTCACCCGTGTTTGCTTTTTCTATCCTGGAATTTGTAAGCAAATCATGGTTTTAAAGGTAACATCTACAACTTCAAAAGATTGAGGAAAATCAAGAAGCAACTCTATTGGAAGGAGTTTTGTGTGGAAACACATAGGTATTAAGATCAAGATCAGAAAACATAGTAAATAAATGACAATTGGTGTCACCTGCCAAGTGATGTTGATGCAATAGGAACACCTATTAAGAGTTGTGATGGAGTACTCAGTGTCTAATTAAACAGTTTCCAGCAGAGTTTTGGAGAGAAGTTATTGCTTTTCACAGGAACCTGTACTTACTATTGAAAAATGGAACATCCACGTTAGGTGGAATTAAAGCAGCTGACTGGCAAACACCAGGAGTTTCATTTTGGTGATAGTTCATGGTACCTTCATCACTTCTTTCTGCATAGTGTGGTGGGTGTGCTACATCTCCCATGGGGAGCGCAGTCTGTAGCATGGTGTAGTGAATCCATACGCGAGTCTGTCTGGAAGCTGGATAATGGGGAGAGTAGCAGAATCTGCTGTGAGTTACTGAGGTAGTGTCCCTGAAAGAATGACACAAATGTGACTCTGCTTCAAAACAAGCCTTTCACAGCCGTGTTATTGGTAAAGGTAGTATTCTTTAGCTGTCCATTGTCAATAAGTGTCTTTTAAGTAAGCCTCATGCCTGTATTTGAATCTTATCTAAACCCTTGGCCCAAGAAGCATGGCAAGATGGTTTGTTTTCTGAGTGGAAGGATTCAAAATCAATCAACAGACACTGTTTTGTTTCTTGTTCCTTGCTAAGTAGCTTGAGTTGTTTCTTGAGGGGGAAAAAGATATTTTCATGTTCTTCGTGCATAAGTTGTTCCCTTAAGGGAAAAGCAGAATAGAATTCATCTGCCAAAACTTGTAAAAATTTTGTGAGTTTGGTAATTTGCTGTCCAACAAGAATTCCTTTGTCCAACTTGTCAGTGGGGGAGCAGGACACGATCTGGGAAACATTGATAACACATGACTAAGTGCTTTCAGTGTGTTTGGTGTGTGCAAATGTAAACAAATGCTGCTGCATAAAGCAGAGATGTATGGCAGGGAGGTGGGAAACTCTCCCCCAAAACAACAGAACAAGCAGAAGGGCTGTGTTTAGCCCCACTTTGCTTTTAAGCTGTCTGAGAATGTTGTGCAAAACACAGCAGCAGTCATTTCTCAACTGAAATATTAAGTGTACAGTGTGCCAAGTAAACATTGAACAAGTGCCAGGAGCTTCCAACAGCAGCCTCAGGTTTACACCTGGTGAGACTGAAGTCAGCAAGGATCTCATTAAGCTGCTCAGGGAAATGTTGAGGCAGCTATGATGCACAGTAATTTGTGAGCATGGATCTTACAAAGCTCAGGATGTATCTGCTTATTCCAGATGATGCCGAGGCAGCTGGGTAGTGCTCACCAAACCAAATCAATTTACTTCAGAAGACTTGGAGTGAAAGGCATTTCTTCTGTTGGTTGTTTAGAAATGTAGCTGACAAGTACTAGACTGGCTGTTTTTTCAGCATCAGACATTGCATTTGTGCTCAAGGGAAGATGAGTTTGGGGCTTTTTTTTTACTTTAAGGGGAAAAAATCCTTCAGTGTGCAGGAAGCTGCTGAACAAATACTGAAATGTTTTTAAAATGGAATCAACATGCAGGTGTTGCAGCACAAGGAAATGTAATGCAGCTGTGCCTTTTGATAGGAGGAAAAGAAAAAGAATGATGCAATGGTTATAGGAGCAGAATTCCACGCTTTCTAGGAATGGCCTGAAAAATGTGAAATTTCTCTAACAGGCTTCATCAGTATGTAATCCAAATGCAGAATTTGCCTGAAGTTGTTCAAGACACCTGGTTTTCATACAGGGGCCCCTTTTGGCAGCTAACAGAGTAAATAGAGAAGTTCCTGATGGTCTATGTGCAGTAGATGGGAGCCTTTTGTTCAAGTTCAGGAAACCAATGCAGAAATGGCTTTCTGGATGTGACTGCACCACTGTGAAATTATCAGTTGACAGTCAGTGTGTGTTAATAACCAATAATATGTGCTCCCAAAGGAAATGTTATCAGTGGCTTCAGCATATTTTTTTCAGGTATGAAAGAGAAGATGGATTGAAACAAGCATTAAGTACCAGCCAGTGTGTGCATTTTCTCTCTCTCTCTTTTAATACGAACTTCTTCTGTTCAGAGACTAATACATGGATCATGTCTCCAATCTCTCCAAGCACCCATCCTGTCTCCCACTGATATACACATTAAGCTCATCTCTTGTGAAAGAAATCCTCAGAAATCTCTCCAAAATAGACTTAGAGGTGTAATGGATTGAATTAAAATTGAATGACATACGTTTAAAAAATACTTGGTAAAAACAGTTAATCCTGATGAAAGGTATAAATGCCTTGCCTGAAGCAGAGATTAACTTTGGACTAAAAATAATGTACTACATTTTAATCACTTTTACTGCAACAATTTTTATCTATGGAATAAGCTATCTTGGAAGCTCTTTTCAAGTAAAAGAAGGATATAATGTGCTTGAATAGTATTTCAGTTGTGAAATCTCCTTAGTTTGGAACCTGGGGAAGCTTGTAATGGTCTCTTCTCTACTCTTCTCTGTGTAACTGCAGTTGATGAAAGACTTCCTGAGAGCTTGTCTCAAGTGGTACTGAACTTACAAGCTTAGATTTAAGCTCCTTTCTTGTCCCAGTACTGCTGAGGGGCCATTTTGATCCAGGACATAATGTAATATTTACTAGAGAACCAGTAAGTTTTGAGCAGGCAATCACAGCATTAGGTACCATTGGGCCTGATTGTTCCTGCTTACAGCGGAGAGGTGGTACCTAACCAAAATTAAAATCTCTGCAGCAATTGTCATTATAGGTTTTCCAGCCTTTTCAGTGTGTCTTGCAGTTCCATCTTGCTCTCAGCTGTAGATCCTGTTCCAAGGCCATTGCACAGCATTTCAGCACCCTCTCTGATGAGGCTTCCTGTGTCCCAGCTTGGGGCTCTGGCCAGTGACTGGCCCCAGGCGTGCAACAGCTGGGATCACTGGGATGAGGGAGCAGCCTCTGTTACTGCTTGCCGTGCTTCTGTCGCATATCCAAACTGGGATCTTGAGAAAGCTGGCAGGGGACTGCTTCTCCCGAAAAGGAGGAAAGCCTCTTGGAAATGAAAAGCCTTTGAGAGTTATTTTCAGAAGATTGTCATGTTTTCTTCTCTCTGCCTTCTGTGGAGTCCAATTAGCCTTGTCTTTGCCATCTAGAATGGTGTGCTGGAGGTACTGAAAACCCAGGCAGAGAGGTAGATAAAATAATAGGGCACCAGGTACATTTTGACCCAACTCTGCTGCTATCTATATCCAAGGTGCTTAATTCAAAACTCAGCCACAGAGTGTGTTTATAAAGAGGTTTAATCTGTAACTGCTAACAGTGAGGTACTGGAATGGGCAACAGAAGTATGAAACCTTTTCATTTGTCAATGCAGACTTTGTGCAGCTACACTACTTCAATTCCTCTTTCTTCCTCCCCACAAAGTTTTAGGTTATTGCTGAATTGGTGGCAGAGAAAAAGCTACAGTCGCGTTCTTACAGAAAACCTCCTGTATCCATGGATAGGTTCAAACTTTGTGCTTGGTTTAATATTCAGCAGATTTCTAGTCATAAAAAGCCCCAGACACGTGCCCTTGGCTTTCATGGTGTTGTGGCCTGGGTTTCTTGGTCATGGCTTTCTTCAGTAGTGTCTGTAAACCGTTTTGGGACCTGGATTAAGTAAGTAAATATTGTTAAATCAGGAAGTCTTTCACCTCTGCAGTCTCTCAGAACAGACCTACTCTTCATGGAAAATTCACAACTGATCATATGTCAAACACCAAAGGTGGGGTTTTTTATCTTTCACTCCTTCTAGCATAACAGTGTATTTGCAGGTAACACTAATTTTCTCTTTCTTGTCTAGAGTGCACAGATGCCCAAGTGTCTTCTTGTTTGATGTACTGTCCAAATAAACATTTCAGGAGCTCAAGTGTAATATTTCAGGGTTTTGTACCTGCACACATTTCAGTGTGAAGGTACTGTCCCTTGTCCGCCTGCAGTGTGCTCTGAAGTGGTTAGGTGAGCAAACAGGAAACAGTCTGTGAAGCAGAGTCCCTGGGAAGAAGCTTTGACATTGTGTCTGTCACCTGGTGTTAATTGTCTTGTGGCAAATGCTGTTTCTAGTAGCATTAAACACATTAGGTGAACTAATTGTCAAGAAACAAGACAATTATGATAATTTGCCTTTGGGAAGTATCTTATTGACAGGGTTTATCTGTTTAAGGTCAGTGTTGAAGTGTGAGTTGAGCATTGCTCTCCTTTGGCATTCTGAGCTGTACTTACATTGGCACTGAATTGCCATCTCCATCTTCCTAGTGCCAGCTAATGGTTTAGGTATTATCTCTAAATGACATCTTTAAGAGGTCTCACAGGTAAGAAAATGGGACTGATGTCCTAGGAGAGGTTCTCCAACCTCTGACTGGCAGTGTTGTAGTACCTTGCTTCAGCCTAATGCACTGCCATCCTCACTGGGAGAACCTTACACAACACAATCTGTGGGATCTCTGTATGCTGAGGGTGGAGGGGATGGGAGCTTGCTTGCCAGTGGTGCTTCAGGCAGTGTTTTCCTGGTGTTACAAACTGTCTTTTTTCCGAGCTGTGCATTCTAGAAAACACTAAATCACAGATGTCAGTCTTCTTTTTGTTTTAATGCACGAAGGTAGTTAACACCTAGTGCTTCAGGGGAGAAGCTCTCTAATGGTTTTGCTGTTAGAGGAAATTATTCCCCTATTGTTAGTCTTTCTGTTTTAATAGTTCAGTGAGACGCTGCACCTCACTTAGACAAGGAAAGCAGCAGTGGACATGGCAGAGCAAGGCAAGTCAGCACTTCCCTCATCTCATGTGCATTCATAGTAAAATCAATACAGATGTAAGTGCTGTGGGATAAGGGTGAAGCAATCTGAGGAGTGTAGTTCTTCTGCATTTGTGTTTTAATGACAGCCTTTTGGCGCAGCTTTAATATAGATCCATCCCAAAATAAACCCCTAGAATAGTCATTTTTACAGCAATAATTTCACCCAGAGAAAGAAGAGAGTTTAAAATCCCTACAATACAGAGTTCACAACAGAGCAAATGCTGACTCTACTATAAAATGCCAGGTAACTTTAGTGAGTCTAATAAGCAGAATTTATGTAGGGGCAATGAAAGGCAAATATTAACCTTGACAAATGGGGTGTCAAAGAGATGGGATTTAACATGGAACTGAAATGGTAAAATGCTGACTTTATTTTCTGCTATTCCAGTCCTGAAGGGAAAAGGAGTTCATTACTAAGTTTTGAGCTTTTGTTAACTCAGTAGCCTTCAAACTAAACAGAACTGCAGTGCTTAGGTAAGTTGAACACACTAATGGAGCTTGTCCCTTCCACATGGAAATTTCTAGCCTGTAGTCTACTTGGATGTTCTTTGTCTTCTTGTATTATCAGAGGTCCTGGGAGATTTCTCATTTGTTTTACAAATGAGATTTACAATAGCCTAAAGAGCAGTATAATTGACACTGAATAAACTGAGTGATGGTGAAATAGCTCTGCTGATTTTATGAAGGCAAAAAGGTCCCATCAAACATGAGTATTTTCTCCTGTTATTTGCCTTATCTCTTGAAATATCATAAAAACCACACGTTCTTAGCTTTATCTGCTAGCACATGATGCTCTCTGTTATTCTGGAAAGCCAGGGCAGTCAAGTCCTGTGTTAGACAACTTCATAGAGGAAAGGCCTTTGGTTTGTAACAAAATGCCAGCGAGTATTTGTGTTCATTTGCAGTCAGTTCAGGTGCCTGCAGCATTTTGATGGAGTCCATTTATTCAAAAACAAAGGGCTTTTCACAGTTTATGCTAAGGATTTCTGCATAATTAATTGTAATGGATAGTATCAAGTTGAAAGCACTTTATTTGTGCTGTCATGTGCAGTTTGGGATAGGATGAAAATAGTTTCTTTTCATGCATGATGTAGGGGATGAGAGGATGGCTGGCTAGCATGTCCATGAGATGGGCTTCTGCCTTCAGTGTAGCAAGAGGTTTCCCACCATAAAGCCACTGGTATTTAATTGTGCAGAGGCACAACAAAAGTGCTTAATCCTAACACTTAATGGCATAATTGTTAAAAGGAGGCGTGGAGATTGGCTGCAGCCGGTACCAAAAAAGGCTTCATGAGTTGGAATTTGGACTAGAATTTTCTAAACTCAAGTTTTGTGCTGCAGGAGTGGGACACAACTCTTTCTTTAAGGGTTGTATTTTCAAGGTAGAAAACACAGTATCTTTTAAAATCGGTGGAGGATGTTACATAATGTCTACACTGACCTGATTTATCCTCCTGCTCTTTTGGTACTTGGAGTAATGGGCAGATGCTTTTTCTTCCTTCCTGTGTCATTACCATGGCATGTGTTTCCTGAGCTATTTTCAGCCAGAAACACCAGAGAGCAACTCATCGGTAGTTCCATCTTATTTACAGGCAATCAGGATTTATTTTGGTTTTTACCTTGTGTACAGCTTTTGTGATTCTGATGCACCAAGAGCTTTTTCAATAATGTGCTGCAATAAAAGAATTGACTTTTCATGCAGTGCATTGGAAGACCACACAAATCCATGAACATGGCATCTAATAAGAAGGTCCCTAAGTGAACTTTGTTTGCAAATGCTGGGCTGGAGATGAACAACACGGCTGCAAAAGGGTTCTTTGATACAGGTAATGGCAGCCAAATTTGTATGCTGCATTGACTGCAGAATACTTGAGGAAACTGTATCCCTCTTAAATAAGTAAAATATCAGTAAAGTAGCATGAAATTGTAAATGAAAATTGCATCTGTCATAACCATAACCACTGACAAATTCACTGATTTTTCTGTGTTTTCAGAAGATGTTTTTACATTATTGAAACCTTCCCTGTGACCTGTCAAGTGTCTTTGGGATGCTGATTTTATAGTCATGTTGCAGGTAGGTGCACTGCCAAGGCCCGTGTAACCTGAGGTCCGTCACAGTAGCAGCACCTGTGGTAAGCAGTCAGCCTGAACACCAAGGCTGAAGGGGAACAAGCCATGTGAGACACCAGTCCTGGTGTTCTCCTGAAGCTGCTGTGCTGACAGCAGCATGGAAACGTGTCCTCAAAGCAAGGCAAGTTGCTGGCTCTGGAGAGGGACGGAGTCCCAGCTTCTACAGCTGCTGGTCCCTGCAGAGGCTTTGGTGGTGCACATGCCCCATCTCCAAAGGCCACTTTGATAGGGGATTCAAATGGGGGACTTGACACCTCCTTTTGCAAAGGAGTCACCCAACAGAAGATCCCGAAGAGCTGCTGCTAGGCAACAAAAGTGCCATTGGCCTGGCACTGGGAATTCAGCCTCAGAGATGGGCAGTGACATCACTTGGAGGAGGAGAGCAGATGGGGAGAGTAGACTTCTGGAGCAGTGTGCTGAACTCGGGTAAGGAGCCTGCTGAACTCCTTCCCAGATACACAGGGGAGTCTACTACTGACACATTTCCTCATTCCTGTTGAAGAACTGCCCCACAGGATGGACTGTGAGACATCCTGCCCTCTGCCAGCCCTGACTTCCCTTCAGCACTTTGGGAGGAACAGCTCCTCGGCCGGCTCTCCCTGCGGGTTGCGCTGGGAATCCTGGGAGGCAGCATCGCCTGGGTTCTGAGTTTAGTGTGTGTCCTCATGGCTTGGGAGAGAGCTGCAGGAGCCATGGTTTCAGCAGCAATGAAGACGCTGGAATTATGTATAGTTGATATGTACAACTGGTCTGAGGGACACGTACATCTGAGTATTTAATATAGTATCATGAGTCTTTGCTCATCTTATATGTGCAAAAGGCAACTTCTCCATGGCACTAAATGTTGTGATCTTAATGTGCTGTTCAAGATAATACTTGCTTTAAATGTTCCTGCTAAAATAGTCTATCTAGCACTGAAAAAATCAGTTTTGTTTTACTGCAGCCGTGAAGTAAAAGGTAAAACTGTACAAGCTATAATAACTTTTCTTTTTTTCTTTAGATGTGTAGGTGTTTCAGTGGCTATACCATGCTTCTTAAAACCAATATTTCACAAGTATTCTATTCTGTCTTCAGGGAGAATGTGCATATAACACTGGAGTAATTTACATCAGAGTTGCTTTCAGGTTGTTAAGTATGGAGCGTACTCAGCTGGCAGTGTCTGTACAATGGAGTGCATGCACCCAGCACAGACTGCTAGGGGAAAAAACAGCAACTGGCTCAAGGCACAGCTTCTTACCTTATAGCAGTGGCCTAAGGGAGACTGGCTGGCTTATACAGTGGAAAGCCTAGGAGACCACATTTTTAAAGAGGTTCTTCCCTTATTACTGCTAGAAGGAAGGAACAATCCAAACTACTAATTGGTCATAATAGTTTCAAGGATATGTAAATAGACCAGACAACATGCAAGCAGCTGTGCTTATGGGCTAATTACCTGTTGTTTCCAGTTTAACAGGTGGTTCTTGAGCTGCAGAAGCAGGAAAAACAACGTGGTAGGGTCTTTATTTAGACAGAAATCTTGTGTCCATGTAGCTCTTTCAGAGGAGTAATTAATCTGCAGATTTGTGTGTCAGACAGACCAGAGCATTGTAAGGTAAAACTGTGATGAATTTGGAAAGAATCTGATTTTTTTTAATACTTTATTAAACATACTTCAGACTAACAAAAGAATCTTGTTAAACTCTTTCATGTGTTTGTAGCTCATCATTCCAACACCAGGCACTCCAAAGTTCTACAGCCTTCATTTGCATGTCTTATTGTGTGTGCTCCTTCAAGATTTAAAAAAACTAAGCAGTCATTGATCGTGCACTGCATGAGCCTTGCAGCATCAGTTTAAAGAGGAAATTTGTTGCTGTTTGCATTGGTCAGGCTGGTGCTGAAGGAGTGGGGTAGGGCTGATGTCTGTGTCAGGAGACGAGCGGGTAATGCCAGCAGGGTGGGAGGGAAGCAGGTTGAGTGAGCGGCTGCTTCCGCGTGGCTGCAGCGAGAGCTTCCCGTGGGGCACAGGGAGCAGCTGGAAGTGGGGATGCTGCAGAGCTCTGCAGGATGAGCCCTGGTTCTAGTAGTGATTGTTCTAGGAAGACTTAGTGTCTGAGGACATCCTTGGACACATAGGCATCTCTGTAGTAATGATGATTTAATAATGATGATTGCTCATGGACAAATGTGACATCGTTAACACACTGTTTTGAATGTTTTTTTGTTGTATGTCCTTTGAGTTTCTCAGCCTGAAGGAGCCTGGTGAGCAGAGTGTCACTGTGTGACCAATGAGCTGTCTGTGGAACAGCTGCAGGCTCAATATCTGCGTCTTCCCTGGAAATAATCTGGGAACTTCTGCCTTAATGAAGCTTGAGCCCACACACCTTGAAAAGGTTATCCTGTCATTTCTACTAAATTGGCTGATGGGTTATTTTCTTGCTTTGCTTTTCTTTAGTGCTTGGATAATTCTGATCTGCCGCTACCTCTTCAGCTGCCTTCTGCCTAATTTTGCCTTAATGTAAGATCAAGTTGAAGAGTACTTGTAGAGATGATGCTGCACTAATTCTAGTTTCTTTTAAGCTCATTCTTGGGTCAAACGCTGTCTTCTCAGTAAGTTTTTTGATGTGACATGAAAATAATAATTACTAGTCCTTAAATATCAGTCTTTAAAATAGCAATAATAGACTAAGAACAAATATTATTGCTGCAGTTGAGGACTCACTTGCCCTTGGGTACTGGATGACAGTGCCAGGATGCAGTGCCTCAAGATTTCCTTTCTGTGCAAGTATGATGGTGGCATTCCATTAATATTGCTTTGTGATAGAATCAACACAGCAGAGCTGGAAACAAACACTGAGAAAATGTGATTTGTGGATACCTTGAAGCACCTGAATAATTGGGTCTGCCCCAAAGCTGAAGAAAGACTCAAACTTTTTTTTTTTTCCAATCAGGGAATTGTTATAGAAAGCTGTCAGCCAAGTGTACAGTCTAGTTTTCCTGTATTACTGCATCTTGCAAGTGTAATTGAAACCCATCATTAGAGATGATCATCTTTTGCTGATTTTACAAGGAACAACTTGCTCCAGGTCAGTGATGGTCATTATTACATGTAAGTAACTGGTGCTATTACTTACGTTTTTATCAGCAATAAATGCCTTTGACTGTAGGAGTAAGTGTTCTTTGAACTAGATATTGAAAATCAGAAATAATCTCTGAAGTAATTTATTAGCACACTGTAAATTTCTAGCCATACACTGCAGATTTTATTTCTGAGGAGTGCAACTTGAGTGATTTATAGTGCTGACAACACTGAGCTCAGCAAACGCATTAAGTGCTGCAACTTGCTTTTCAGAAAAAAGTGCTTTATGTTATCAAAGAGTCATAAAACTTGCAATCATAAACCTATCTGTTGCTGTTAGCTAATCAGACTCATTCTTCCATGGATCATATTTTCAGATAGTGTTTTAGTAAATTGCACGTTTTATTGCGTTTGTAACTCAGTAACCATCTTTTCCTTGATGATTCACCAACAGGGTACATGCAAAGTCCCTTAAGAATATGTCAGTCTTTGAAGTGAAAACATGTCCCCCTCTTTGACTGTGTAAATCCATTTCAAAATTCAATTTCCTTGTTAATGAACAGAATAAAAAGGAATGCTCTTGAATTAGGAGAAGAATTATGGTCAAGGTCAAAATTAGTGCTCCAAGCTGTCAGCAACCTGAAGACATGAGATTTGCATCAGCACTTCTGCTATTGCCAGTTCCCATTCACTTGCTCTGTAATTCCTGTCCCACGATACTGCACTGGCTTTCAGTTGTTGAACTTCTTCTGGAAAACTGAATGCATCCAGCAGACAGTCAAATGAAGGACCGAGCCAGGCCAAGTGTGCTACAGCAGCTGGCTCGTCTCCTTTCTCACAGAAAAGTGTTGGGACAATCTAACTGAAGACGGAGATCTGGCTGCTGAGCAGTGAGATACATCACAAACCAAGGGTGCTGTGCTGTAAACTATTCCCTTTCTTCTGTTATCTCTCCCATCTTCCTGCTTGTCCCTTCTCCTGTGACAGGGACCAAGATGGAAATCAAAGTTAAGTGCCAGCCTTTGACTGCCTTGCTGAATGTACAGGATTCTGAGTGCTTGAGGTGAAGGAAGCCAGCAGAGGAGAATGAAGGGTGTCATAAGAAACCAGCAGTGCTTCCGTGTTCATTCTGAAAGCCATTATTTAATAACTCTATGTTATTAGTGCAATTGTGTCCATATTGAAAACAAGTCATTTTATAGACATTTGACTAGAAAATCAGCTTTATTAAGACTGGGAATAATTGTCCCAGGTTATTTATTTCAGTTTAATAGTACAACAGCACACGTATCTGCAGTGTGTGTTCTCATTTTTAAAGGCTCTTTGTACAAATATTTAAATACCTAATAACTGGGGACTTGACATTTATTAGAGTGTAGGCTTGGGGAGGGCTAAATAATGCTTTTTAATGTAACTTGACAGTATTAAAATGAAAGCTTTATTAATTCCATTATTGCACTGCCATAGTGCAAAATTATAGAGAGATGCAACTTGGATTTATAATTTACTTCCACCTTCCAAGTCTTTAATTTATTATGGTAACATTTGCTCAAATACATCGAGGAAAAAAAAAGGGATCTTGAATCTTAATATGTTTTTCCCCTTACCAATAAAGGGCAAACAGGTCTGAGTTCATTTACATAGCAACAGCTAAGTATCTGTGCTTAGAAACAGAGTTAGTGCTAAATGTGCCTGACAGGTGGATAGTCACAGAGATTCCTCATTCTGGAAAAACTCATAGCAGAATCCTAGAAACTGAAATTCAGGATAAAATCCTTCTGCATGTTTTCTGCTTTTCTTCTCCCAGATGAGGTAGTGGCCTGATACAGAGTTCCTCAGGAATCTTCAATGCCCATACCAGGAGATGGAGATAAAAGCATGTCAGGGTATTTATGCTATTTTTTTTCCCCCTTTAAATAGAGAGCTGGAGTTCTCTTAGCCTGCTGCTCTGTGGAAGAGCACATATTGACAAATGACACGCTTTTAATGCTTTCTGACAATAACTGTGCTTTCTGCCAATTTCTGCTGCCAATAATAATGACTGTCTGCTACAGCAAACAACTAATGAATGCCTCCAAATGACCTTTTAGCAACTACTGTCAGCATCAACTGCTCTGCAGCATTTCCACCTTCCCTGGAAATTGCTGGTGTTGCCTCTGGTGCGTGTGAAGGTAACTGACAGAAGGACAGCTGGATCTGTGTGCGTTTGGATGGCATTGCCGCTGGTCTAGCTCTGCATCTTGTGATGAGCACTCAAGGTTACAGTGATAGGATGGAGAAAGGTGCTTGCCTGTGTGCAGGTTTGTCACGTAAAGGAGATAAAAACCACACAAGAGTTGTTCTGACCTGTGCAAACAGCAGGGAATGAGCTTTAGAAGCCACTGGATCACATGGAGGTCATGTTGTTGAGGTTCCCTAGAAACCACAAGCATGCAGCTTCCTAGAAAACACAAGGAGAAAAAAGCTATGGGAACTGAAGCTGGAATTGGGGAGTTCAAGTTCCTGATGAATGACAGACTTCCTGAGGGACCAATTAACCCTCAGTTAATTGTGTAAACCAGTTGTGTAAAACATGGCTTCTTGTAGCAGAGTTATTACTTCTCGGTCATGGCAGTTTTCTGTCATCTCTGCAGCGTGACCCCACCTGACTGCCAGGCAGCTCTGTTTAGCTTCCAGTTCAAAATGCCAAGACACTATAAATATTTGAGAGTAAGGAATAAGATCCCTTGGATTTGAAATGACAAGAGCATCTCATCCTATTGCTTAGAGAGCTGCTCTCTTGAGGCTTATGTCAGAGGACCACTCTTTTAAAACTCTCTATGTGTAATGTCTATTTAAAAATAGGTGTGAAAAAGAGATGGCATAACGTAGCTTGGGCTGCTCTGAACCTCAGCTTTTGGAGGGTATTTCCCTTACAAAGCTGAGAAATTGTTGTTGTTGGCAGAGAGAGGAAAACAGCTGGCCCAGCGGATGGAGAAGATGGGGTTTACAGTGTTATAACCAGAACTCATGGAGCACCAGTTTCCCAACTTCCCAGCAGCACCTCAGACTCAGGTTTGCATCCTGGCTCTTGATGCTTCCAGCTTCATAACCTCTCTGCTCTGGATGACACTTCCCATCCCCAGGACAGGGGCTCAGTGATTGACAAATACATTGTATGTCCCAGCTGTAACCCGCTGTGGGGAGCTGTGCAGTACAACTGAATCCTTACAGCACTGCTTGCCTCATGGAAGTTGTTCAAACACTTCTGCTCTTGCAATGTGAGGCAGCTGCTAGATACAGAAACCTCATTCCTAAACACCAAAATTTAACAGCATTCGAGTAATTAAAAAACAGTGGTTTTAGTGCTTAATTTTAGCTGGGTGTTGCTATGGAAAATGAAGAGCTGTGCCTCCCCTTCTGCCCTGGTCCCCAAAGAGAAAATTGCAAGCCTTTGACATGATTTCTCTCTGCAAAATAAAAAAAAGAAAATTCCCAAATGAAATGGCTTTTAGTGTTGTGGTACACAATATAAGAAAGCACACTGTAAATTAATTATCCTCTGCAGACTACATTATTATGAGATTGAGATAAGCTTTGACCTTTGCTGCATCCATTTGCATAATACAGCGCACAGTACCACTCTCTTGTGGATTTTTCATCATTGACATGTGCTGCTACTGATACTGAAATGTGTTCACTTAAAATCCTCCATTGTGTGAATTTTAATTGCAAACATATTCTTCGTGTTAATTGTTGGACTAAAGTAGTGCTGAGTACAATTTATCTCTTAATACCCACTGGCTTCTGACGTCGAAAAGACAACCAGGACTGGAATTGGCTATTGAGAGCACAGGATATTGGTCATTACAAGTCCATAGAAATATTCTGCTTAACTTGAGAATTTCCTGCAGAATAAAATGTTGGCACAAATTTTCACTAATTTAAAGCTCCTTTTTCTTTTCTCCAAATCCAAAAGAGGAACACAGTTATACTTTCCAGATTTAATCTCAGTACATGACTGACCTTGAAATAGGTGGGTTAAATGATGAAGTTTTTAATCAGCATGTGCAGACAGAATGAAAAGAGTTAAGAAATATTGTTTATTAGTGGGATATCTTAAATCAAGGTAGTAAAATGGTGAGCTGGGCTGGCTGCTTGGCAAATAACCAGAATGGACAGATGGTTTTTCATTATCTGTTATATGGAAATCCAAGGTTTGTAACAGTGTGTTTTCTATTGATGATTATTCTTCTTTGAGAGAGTAATTTTCAGGCTGCTTGTCCAGGAAACATTCTAAATTTTGCTTTGCATCTGCAGAACAGCTGCTTAAACTAGGATTGTCAGTGTCAGTTTTTTATTTCTGGTATGCTACAGGCTGTTCTTATGTCTCCCCAAAGCCTAAGAAATGAGTATAAAATAGGATTTCAGGGCTGGGATCCAGGGTTTACTGTCTGGGAGCATTCTTTATTTTGCTGTGGAAAATCTTTCTCTCTACTCACTCTACTCCTGCTAACATATGATGTCAACAATTAGCACAGAAGAAACCCAATTTCTCCTTGTAACAGTTCACAAGTGGGAAGGGGGTACGTTGAGTTTAGTTGGTCATGAGACCGGGATGTTTGCTGAAAACAAACATGTAAACAATAAGGCCATGGTATAAAACCTTAATAGTCAAGGGGTCTCAGCTGATTACTCTGGAGAAGGGAGGCTGAGGATTTCACATCCACAAGAGTAAAAAATTAGAAGTTGTAAATTACAGCGTCTGTTTCAAAGCCTCATTATGGAAGTTGCACTAGATAAGGTGCAGGGTTCAGATTTTCTAGGTAACCAATGTTTCTTTAATTTCTCATGTGCCAATAATACTGGTTTTTTTGTCCAATTATGCCATCCCTTTGACTTCCACTCCTTCTGACACCTATTGGAAACATAAGCCTGTGTCACAAGCTTTGAGAGAACCTATGAAACAGACCCGTGTTTGCCTCATGTTTATGGTGTTCACAGGGGCTGTGAAAACTCAGGATGAATCTCCTTGAAGCACACACAGGTATTCCATGTGTGTGGGGGAATACCAGTTCTTATAAAGTGTTTTCACTTTGGTAGCTTCATCCTGCTGTTACTTCTGTGAGAGACACTGACCAATAAGAGGAATATTTTTCACGTTACCATGCAGTAAAATGAATGTAGTGTGTCTATGTTTTTTAAAAACATCTCTGAATCTGAGTGTGTTCTATTTGCTAAAAATCAGAAATATTTCTGCAGCATGATTATTTCACCTCATCCAATTCTTTTGGATAATTTCCATGAGAGGTTATCCTGATCCAAAATTTTCTCCCATTTGGTGGTTTTTCAGATATAGATTAAGTTGCAAGAACACTGTAGTCATTTGCTCCCTCAGTTGTATTGAAGACTTTGATGTGAGGCACATCCCAGGGCTTGTGGGCCATCCCATAATTTCCATAGATGTATTCTCTTTATTAGGATCTAGTATCTATTAGATGTATTCTAATCCCCAATCATTTCCATAGATGTAGTTATTTGTGTGTATCCATTTCCTTTATCTAGATTGAAATGTTTCCTTCTGTGTTACAGACATGAGTAAATTTCATTGCCTTCATTGTCAAGTTAAGGAAAAAACATCCTGAAGCGTTAATTTTTTTTTCCCTAAGCAGCTTTGCACAGTTCTCTCCTGGGTTGTCTATTTGTGGGGGGGAGGGTTTTGTTTGTTTGTTTGTTTTGGTTTTGGTTTTTTGTTAATCGGTAGTAATTCTGCCTGAAATTAAAAAGAAAAGGTAAAATAATGGGAAATCACTAGAACAAAAAGAATTAGTTAATCAGCTCAAAGTTTAGGATTCACAATTTTAGGTACTACTTTCAAAATGGTAAATAAGTGTAGATGATGAGATAATCTAGGTCAGAGTCAAGGGGTTCTTTCCCGTTTTGGGAAGGCTTTAACCTTATTCCACCTGCTGACTGTGTATTTCAATGGATGTTGCTCTTGAGAAGAAATGGTCACTATTCTGACCTGAGTTTTTCTATCTGCTGAGTAAAATTATCTCCTCTATCTGTCTTGGCTCAGCAATGACTTGTAATTTTTCTGTGAACCTTTCTCTTGTCTTAAGGGTTTCATTATTTACATCTTTCCATGACTATGAACATGTCCTTCCACCTCTTAATTTGGGCAAGGCTCAGCTTGTAAGGATGTGGAATGAAACCTTCAATCCTGCACACTCTATATCTTAGCACAAAGGAGTTTTTCTAGTGAGTGTTTTGAAAATTCTTGGGAAAGATTTTCAAAATTTCAAATAGAAGAAAGAACCAGTAACACAGAGTAGATCTAAAAATTAGTGTTCTACTATATTCATTGAAATGAGGATTAGCTTTTCTAATCCAATATCCTGTGAAATCAGTCTCTTTGTACACACATGATTATACTAATTTATAACAGTTATAGATGTAGTTACAAATGCTAATTGATAGGGAATTTTATGCGCAGTGTGTACCAACAGTGTTGTTCATCCTTAGAAAAACAAATACTGAAAAGGACACAAGGGGCCATTTCATGCTTGTTGCAAGACCCCATTTTATAGTGTTTTCTCATTCCCTTAGCTGCATAATCACCAAGGATATAGACTTGGAATGTTGAAACAGAGTTTTGGCAGCCTTTTGTACAATGAAGATTTAAGTTAGGCTTTGATCAGAGGCAGTTTCAGGTACTTTACTTTTTCTGTTGGATGTGTGAACACTGCTTAGAAATTTACTTCTGTCTATGATTACAGGATGAGGAGATGGAATTTGTAGCTGCCATATGTGATTAAATGTTGCTTTAAATGTAGTGATGCTCAAAAAAAAGGTATGTTTCAGAACTCATCATGGTGTGAACATTAGACAGACTTGCTAAATGAGGGTGGTAGTTACCCAGCCATTTCCTTCTGTGTTAATTGGAATAAACAGCTCATCAAGCCAACCTGGAATTTTAAGGTAATGACTTTGTTTCTTCTGGAGGTTTTCTCAGCATGATGTGTACAGGCTTGTGCTTATTAGTACAGCAGACAACTGAGTTTTCTTGACACTTATTCCAGCTACTTGCTCTGCTGGAATTTTACAGATAGACATTACTGCCAAGCACTATTACCATCCTGAGAAGGTCCTGGACAAATTATCCTGCTGAGTCCATGTAGCAAAGGGAGCCTACCAACTGATTTCACCTTAGTTCTGTAATCTGAATTTTTCTGTTCTTTTCACCAGATTGCTCTGGAACATAAGATTCTTAAAGAGGGTTGGATCAAGAGAAAAGTAGATTTTTTTAAAAAGCAGTAATTTTTATTTTGCTCTTGGGGATATAAAAGTAACTTCTGGGATTTCATTGGTTAAGTTAGGCTGAATTATCAGTCTGGTTTTTGTGACAGTGTACTTGTGTTTTGTCATGCTCTTCTTTCAGGGTAGCCTAACTTCTCAAAACCAAGTTTGTTTGCTATGGAGCCAAGAGTCCGGTGAGGTTGCTCCCCTTGTGGACAGATGCAGATGTCAACTACCGTTACCAGAGTTCTCTCCTGAGTGCACTTAAAACTTAAACATCCCCAGGATGTGACTTGTGATGTGCCAAGCAATGATCAATAAGGCTCAAAAAGGCTTCAAGACCCTGATAGCACGATAGCAGATGCTTAAAGAAGTAAGATGCTTAATGATCACAAAGATTAAGAGATGCTGATTACTTTTAAGAGCAATACTGCAGCAGTCAAATGAGAAGATGTTAAAATTGCAGGGACTTTTTACATGGTATTTTTACATGGTAATTAACACTCATTTCAGGTGTACCTTAACTGAAACTAAATGTGAGTATATGTGTTTTCCTCACTTTCCAGTTGTTATCATTAATCTACAACTGGTGTGACTGAAGGCAATGCTTCCATTTAAGTAGCATGCCATTTTTTTCCTCTACATTTGTATGTAAGTATCTATTAATTTTTTATTTTATTTATTGATTTAATTAGTAGCCACAGAACTCCAAATAATTTCACAGCTTTGTACCTGGGATAAAAATGCATTCTGCATTTTAAATTCAGTTTCCTCCAGTGGATTTTAGAAAAGCAAGCCAAGTTAGTTCAAGATGTCTTTCTTGAAGCTGCTCTTTTTGCAGTTGGCACAAATAACCACAGACTTAAAACCCACGTTGTCATTATTTGAAATGTTAAATCAATTTAGGTGTGACCCAGTGCCTGACTGTATTGTGCGCTGGATGTACCTAATTATTTTCTTGGTCTGGCATCACTTGGCTTGAAAAAATGTTAAGGTTAAAAATTCATCCCTTCCCGTTTTTCCTTCAAAAAGGATGTTTCTGTGCATGCCGTGGTAGCTGTGGGACATTTGGGTGACTGGGGCTGACAAATGCTTAAGTCCTGTCCTGGATCTGAATCTTTGGTCTGGTTGTGGTTGCACAGAGCCAGTTTAAAACTGCTCAGTACCAACATCTTCCGAGGAAAGCAATCGGCTTCCACCCAGCTGCTCCATGGGTGCTGCGGACTGGGAGGAGAAAAGTCAATTCTTGCCTGAGCACAAGCCATTTCTTGCATTGAGGACCACACTCAGTATGAAAACTGAGCAGAACTGCTCCCTGAACACAGTATTAGTGGTAGCTCTGCCTGGTTGCAGAACTGGCCATTATAAAATGCACTTGTTTTGCTTTATTTGCACATGGTTTCTGCCAGTGTAGTGCCCATTACGTTTTTGAGCAAGGCAAGGTGATCCCTTGGAGAAAGTGCAGGAGGAAGAAGCCAGACTGGTCAGTTTCAGAAAATCTCTTTTTAAAGAGGCAGAATCAGGAGGTAGTGGCTGTTTGATCACTTGCTGTCCTTCAGTGAGATACTGTCTTCTTAAATGCACAACCACCAATTTGATGCAGAATTGTCTTAAAGTTGCTGAGCTGCACAATGGCCAATTATTTTTATGAGTATCATTAAATGTTTATTGTTGGCAGTTATTGTTTACTGTTAATGATCATGAGTCTTTATCTGTCTATGGAGAAACAGCCACAGTTATTTATCCTGCTGTGTTGGTTCATCCTGCATCTGTGGTCAGCAGAAACCAAACTGGAAAATTGCCTCTAAACTTCCATTTGGAGAAAAAATTTACACTTGTTCTTTTACAATAACAGGGACAGCAACTGTTCTTAGACATTGATTACTACAATTCATTTTTAATGGTTAATATACATGGGTTTTCATAATATGGAGTGATAAAATCTTGGTTTACATCAGTATTTTTTTAATACTGGTTCACAAAAAGATAAGAAATTAATATAGTAGAATTTTATGATATTTTAATTTTATAATCCAGAAAATGTAGGTTTCCTTTCAAGTACTTTTTGATAGAATTAAGAAAATGAGGGAATTTTTAATTTAACCCAAAATAAAATTAATGAGGTTCAAGAAATAGAAAGGAAAAAAACTTGCTGAATTCTTAACACTTTTTTCCCCGCAAGTTTCAGAGAGCAAATGGGTCACTCTGTGACAGTACCAGAGTCTTTTCTTGACCCTCTCTGGTAAATATAACAACCTTTATGGTCTTGGGTGCTAAGGCAGTTTAGAGTTACTTATTCCTCAATCTTACTTGAAAGTTTTTGTACCTGGATAAAATTTGCATAACTCATCACAGATAACTTCACTGCTTGAACAAATGCTTTAAATTGCATTTAAAAGTTTCTGCAACAGAAAATGTTTCGACAGCCCTTTTGGTGGGGAACCTTTTCCTTCTATCCAATCCTTTAGGACAGAAGGGACTGTGACACAGTTAGATAACAATGCGATCTGGCTGCTGAACATCTTAGAATGATGAGTTTGCACCAAAAGCCAGTAATGATGGCTTTGAAATCAGCAGTCAGAGAATTAATGAAAGCTGGAGTTGCTTTCTATTTCTGAAGATATTCTAGTGGGAAGTCAGAATGAAGGGATTTTCAAGGACCAGCTCCCATAAGAACATTCTGCAGTCTCAGCTTTAATCAGTGCCTCTGCTTTTGTTTTGAACATGGTTGTGGAGAGGAATATCTTGATGTCTTCACACACTCACTGGCTTCAGAGTTAAGAGTGGCTTTGCATGAACAAAACCTGCAGGGACAGCCCCTGTGAGATGTTGCTGCTTTTCTGTCCAGGACCCTGTGTTTGTGTTTCTGACTCCGAGAGGTTACTGCTTTTAAGCAGCTCCCGCACCTCAAAGAGGGAGTGTGACCAAATTTGTTTTTTGCTTTTGTTTGGCCATTTAAAAAAAATGATTAAAAATGAATGATCCCGGAGGCAGATTTTATAGCCTTTCCCTTTTACATTTTTAATGTTAATTGACCACTTCTAATATGAATGAAAACTACTTGCAAAGAAAGACAAGGTCATGTTTTCTGCAAGGAAAAAGCTCCTCATGTAATCTTTCCTACCTTTGTGGGGAGAGTACAGGTCAAGTTTTCTACTTGTTTATTCTGCTCAGTTAGTGTCAGGGGACACAGCCTCCTCCTCTCTGTTGCTTTTCTGGTTTTCTGCTAGGGATCATAGTTCATCACATGTTCTTCTCCCTGCTCTCTTACATGATACCACGAGCAGGCATATTTATCAGAAAGGGCCTTGTCTGCTTTTGCTGGGTGCCTTTGAGGCTTAGCTTTACTTGAGCTGTCACAAAAATGTTGATGCCATCTCCAACATTTGAGATATCTGCCTGTGATACCAGACTTCATCATCCACTTATTAATGGCTGCAAAAAAAAATAGGCTGATTTCACCATTAGCTTCCTAAATCTCTGCAATCTGATTTCATCACCGTCCTTCAAATCTTTTCCTGTAACTCCTCACTGGTGTTATGTCCAAAAGAAGCCTTCCCAAAGCTCAATTGGCTTCTATTTGAGACTGCACAGCTGTCCTAATTGTTTCCTTCTATTTCCTAATGCTTAATTAATTCTTGGCTTAAATTTCAGATTGCAAACTCTGCAGTGGTGACTAATTTTTTGTGGAATTTTACAGCAGAGTCCAGAACTGGGAATAGACTCAAGTAATCCCCACAGTAAACCAGGCAAGGAGAAGAACTCTGTTTTGGCTGTGACAGGGGGATTCCTGGGGCTACAGCTGCAGCGGTACTGGACACCTGCCTGGAAGATTTGTTCATGTTCTTGTGAGTATTTTGTGTCCTCCATCCCAGATGTGGTTTTACCATTCCGTATTTAAGTATGGAATTAGTTCAGAACATTTCCAAGACCAAGTGGGAGTTCTTAATTTCATGTCATAAAGAAATGAACACCTTATGCTGTAATTGTAGCTTATTTAGGACTCAAATGTTCCAAAGAGACCTCCTCGCAAATGAAGACTGGTCTTTACATGCAGTGTGCAGAACTCTTTGCATCTACAGATTTCTTGGTGTGTCTAGGGGAGGCTTATTGCAGTCTGAGGGCTCCCCAAGGTCTTTCTGGGAGTTGTGCAGTTGCTCTGTGTTGGTACTGCTGCATGTTGTTGCGCTTTTTTCCCAGTCTCATGGGCTGTGGCTGAGTGCTCCAAATGCCTGTAACTGTTGTGCTTTGAGCCTGATGACTGAAGACAGTCACTGTAGCATTTTCCCTGCCAGAGCAGATTTCTGAAACCAAACCCTGTTGTTGGGATGTAATTCCTTCCGTGTAAAGTCAAGTTAAGGTTGATGTCATCTAAGCTCCACTGTTATCCTTTCTCAGTCATGAGCCCTGCAGCAAGGAGCATTAGCAAAGCTTCATTTGATCCCAGCTCTTGGGTCTGTGGGGAGAACAAATAACGGAGGATTGAGGGAAAACATGTGTTGGTAGAGTTTGGCAGGAAAATTTTCAACCTAAGGCTTAAGGAACTGTTCCTGATGAAAGACAAGGAGCTGGATGTGTGTTGGTGATGGAAAGACAAGAAGTTTTAATGCATTTTTATCCTTTGGTATCCAAAAGGTCAGCTTAATACTCAACTTGAACACAGAATAATGTGATGGAAGAGTGATAACACTTGGATAGAATAGGTTAAAATGCTGTTGCCTTGGTTCTATTCTTGTCCCATTACTTCTTACTTTTAGCTTGGTAACTGCAAGAGAATTTGGGCTTCTCATCTCTGTCTCAGGCTAAATGCAGTGAGACGAGCAGACTTTGTGATTTTCTCACATAGCTGAGCTTTTCTGTGTGTCTGTGTTTGCAGTCCACTTTTCCCTGCAGAGAGAGATTTCTTAAACCTCTCAGCAAGACACCATGAACTCCCCCTGTGTATGGCAGAATGGTGAATGCCTCTGATTTAAAGGAAAGACTGGAGGGACAGTGAGGCAGGAACCTGCCCATCAGTGTGCTCAGACTGGTTTAATATCTCTGCTGCCCCAAAAGTGTTGATAATGCAGCATGAAGCTGAGTTGTGTCAGAGCACGAAGTGTGGGGCTGCCGTGTCAGATGGAAAAATGATCCAGGGCCTCAGCCATTATCCTGTGATCTTCAAATAATCTATTCATTGAAAACATTTGGAATATGTTGATAACCATTTTGTATTTTAAGCAGTGTTCTGGTTATTTACTGTCAACTGATGATGACTTTGAAGTCCCTCAAAGCACGGCAGAGCTAATCACTGCATTGGCCTGTGAAAGCGCAGCACAGAAATGGTTGCTGAAATGTAATTTGTATTTTTTCCATCCATTTCTAGATATGCCTTAGAACAGTGCATCCCAGCCCCTCTAAGCTGTCATGCAAGGGGCTCCTCCATGTGCTCTAACAACCCCTGCTTCCTAAATTCCCTGTTGCTGCTGGGTGCAAGGCTTGGTGGGTATTAATTTTGTAACTCCGTATCTTGTACAGAATGAAAATGTTGCCAATGCAGTGTAGTGCAAGAAAGTTACATGAGTACCCTTCAAGAGTTTGAATGACCTTGGTCTGTGGTTATAGGATCATCATCTGTAAATAACATCTGATAGGCTTGAAATGCAGTTTTAAAACCCTGATTCCATGAGCCTTGGTGATTTACCAAGAAGCAGATTTTACCCTGCAAAATACCCTTTTAACATAAAAGAAATTCAGTTTTTTGAATGACTAGTTCAAAAGAAATAATTTCTGTGTAATGTACAGAAGAACATGAGTTCAAGGATTTTTGGCCATAGAATTTGTGGAAGCATTTTTGGAGCTATTTTTTGTGAGCTATTTGTAAGCAGTCCACAGCCTCGAATGTGTCTCTGGGTTCACGTATCTGTCATAAAATCTCAAGCTGTGTACAGCTACTGTCAGCTTTATGTCTACTTGTGTGATAAATCAATACCTGAGGATCACACAGATACTCAAGGAGATTCCCACATCCTATCCCTTGGCTTGCATGCTCCATGGCCATGTGTAATTCAGCTCACCAGGATGTCTCTTGACCACCAAGAATGATAAATATACATTTCACTACATATAAAACACGTCTTTTAGACCCTTCTCCACAGCCTTCCTTTCTTTGATGTCTCATTCTGCCCTCTATTATCTCTGTTACCTCTTTTCTGGGAAATTCTCATGGCTGTGCAAGCTTGGCCCAATGTCAGGACAGCTCATCAGAGGACAAAACCTGGGCCATTCCAAGGGCATTTTATTACCTGTTGTTTTTCAGTTCAGACATTTGTGTAAACAAATACAGTTTAGATCCTCCTCCAAACCAGGGATCTGAGAGACCACACAGATATGGCACAAACTTGGACCTGGAAGGAATGCACTCTTCTCTTATTTCATGCTGTCTTGGGCAAAGCCTTGAGTAGTAGACACAGGGCAGTGAATTTTCAGTCAGCTAAGTCCCAAGGAAGTCAAACTGGTTGTCAGGAAGTTCAGCAGTCTCCCTCGTGGTCAGTTCTAGGAAAACAGCCTCACATCCCAGCCTGTCCTTGCACATCAGGAAACGGGGCTGCTTCCCTGGCACACCTGTGGAGCTGCCCTGGAAATGGCACTGGGATGTGTTGCGATGATGGAGGGATTTGGGAGTGTCTGTTTTCCTCAGAATTTCACCCAGACATGATTCAAATCTCAGGAGTGATGGCGGAAAAGAAGAATCATTATGAGCAGCTCTGGCTGCTGGAGCCATGTGCAGAGGTTGCAGGAGATGAGGGTAATGGGCTGGGATTTGATTTGCACGGCCCACAGCAATGCAAGGGTTAATTGCCTGTGGAACTGCAGCACAGGGTTAATTGGAGCAGATGGGGTGACCATGATTAGTGGTGCCTGGGGAGCAGCACCAAGTGATTCACCATTCCAGGAGGTTTGCTGCTGCTAGAACGAAAATAACCTGTGCAGGAAAATCCAATTATCAGTGCTGAGAATATGGGTGTAGATCTTGAGGGGTGAGCATGGTTCTCCTGTGTCTAATTCAACCCAACTAAAACAGTTTAAAAATTTCTTCTGAACTCTGAAAATATCCATGGAGATGAACCCTGAGGGGCTGCACAGAGCTGAACTATCTGGAATATCTTATTTTAAAATGAGGGATTTGAAATCTTCAAGTTAGTTGGCTTTTTTCAGGAATTTACCCAAATTAGATGGTGATAATTTCTGGTAAATAAATAATTGCTATTAAAAATAATAGCAACAATTACTTAGAGCCACAAAGGCAGAAATGCAATGGAAACATTGATTTTTGTTGTGCATTTTTCTAAAACTCTGAGTAGAAACAGAGTAATATTTGATAGGCAGGGCAATTTAGAGTCTGTTGTCAGACAGAACAATGGTCACTTGGATAAGTTCTGTATAGCAGAACATTTCACATTTGTCCATTTTCATCTGAAATATACTTAGGAAAATGTCTGTACCATGAACATGTGTTAAGTACAGGAATATATTGTATATCTTCCTGCTTGTGAGCAGTAAATTTCTATTTTTCCAAGCTGACACATGCCATTAATTTCAGCATAGTTATGCCCACTGCATGTTTTCTTAAACCAAGACCTAATCAGACAAATTATTTTGTGTTATTAGCAAGTAATGCTTGGACGTTACCATTAGACCAACTCTTGAAGTCATAACACTGAGAACTGCCGTACCTGTATATTACTCTATGATGATGTGAGTTAAATGGTAGTCCTTTAACTGTACATAAGGTCTTAAAGGTCTCAATGACTTAAACTAAGTGTCCTAGAAATTGTTTTTAATTTTAGATGGAAAATTGTTCTTATTCAAGTTGATTTATTAAAGATTTGGCAATGTATAGCTAATAACCAGTAGTCCCCAGTGCCTTTAATTATCAAACAGGATTCACTTAGCAGTCAATAAATACCTAATAAGTGTAAATGTTGTAGCCAGTTGTCTGATACTTAGAGCAAGGCATTGGGAAATTTGGATATTTCCATAAGTGTATATATGTATATCTGGTGCTTAGCAGTAGATATATACCTTTTTTAAGAAGGTTTTTCCTACTACTTGAAGTGTTTCTTTTTGCTTCTTAAACTTATACCGAGCCACCAGCTTGTTATTCTAACAAGACCTTGTGAGAATAAATTATTTTTATTAATATTGTACATGTGAAAACCTTGCAGTCAGTCAAATAACAGGAGTGTTCATTGTCTCTCTCCTCACTGGAGTTGGAGTTACGAGATTCAGACATGAAGTGAAACAGTAAAAGATAAGAGAATACTTCTTTTTCACAAGGTGTTTCTTACTAAAAGAGATTGTTTTGCAGTTTTGTTTGCTCTTGACACTATTTTGAGTAAATCTGAGCTTCTAAGATGTGCTCAAGGCAATTAAATATTTATGCTCCCCAAATTGAATTTTTAAAGCACATTTTCTTTTTACAGGAATCAGGTTTGCTTTGGTTTTATGGCTTTTCTTACAGGTTATAAGGTAGATTATTTTTTTCAGTGAGGGAAAAAGATATGCATTTATATGTTTGTGAAGACTTTGCTCTGCTGAAAAAATCCAATAGGTAACATGAGTGTAACACTGTGTTCTTGCAAATTTCTATTTTTAAATCCTATTACCTGTGATATTTTCCACTTTGCCTTGTGTTAGGCCTGAAATTGGAAACTGTTTAAAACCTGACAAGCCCCAGAGCTTATCCCTGTTCTTGGAATAGCAGCAGGAGTGTGGCTATTGTGGTTTGACATGGAAATGAAGAAGCTCTGCTCCCCAGCAGGTGCTCAAGTGGAACCTGTGCAGGTGAGCTCTCAGCAGCAGCGAGATGTTGTCGGCTGCTGACTCTGCTGCTCTTGGCTTCAGACTGTGCTGCTTTATGGATCATCTTTGTCCTCCTGCCCTTTTTGTGGTTTCTGGGGACTTGATTGCAAATGCAGCACTTGGCCTCTTCCCTGGGAGCTCCAGCAGGTCAGGAGGTTACTGCAGGTTCCCATCAGCGGGCTCCTTTCAGCCAACCCTGTCCCTTTCCTTCCCTGGTCCTGTTCCCATGCCATTGTAAAGAAAGCAAATCACAACTCGTACAAAATCAGTTGAGGGAAGTTGTTGCTTAATTGTTTGTTTCGTTCAAACAAACACTTCTAACAGTCACTTCTTTGAGTAAGAATGCCTTTTATGAGAAGCTGATAAAATAGTAATTTAAAACCAGGAATATTAAAAGTAGGACCAGATGAGGGCAAAGTCATCACTGGGAAAGTTCTATATGCACTGCGGGAGTACCATCAATTTTGTCTGTCCTGTCTTTCACTGATCCTGCAACAACAGTGCTTGCTTTCAAGAACCTGATCCTCAGGAGTGACTGGATCTCTGGCACTCTGGGTGTTCCCAGCTGCAGCACTGAACCACAGGCAGACGTGAGTTTGGATGGATCAGCCTTGTGAACATTTTCATGTATAACTCGTAACTCACTTGATCAGCAGCACTTGCTTGAATTTTGCCTTTTGCCTCAGCTCTTCCCACTAAATAGTCCTTGAGCTGAGGAGTGATCCTGATCTAAGAATCAGCCGTCATCTTTAATTATCCCTTTCTAACTCATGAAACCACAGTAACCTCACTCTAATTTTAGAATGTGAACATTCTTTGGACAAACACTAAATTGTAGCTTCACTGACATGAGCTAAAGCAAATGCTGTCAGTGCTCCTAGAGTGGTTAAAGGGAATCAGAGTGAAGATCCTGAATAATTTGCTTTTCCAACCAGCTTTTAATGTATTTCCCCTGCAAATCAATGAATGTATCATAGAGCTCCATTACCTGCCCATAAGATGAGAATTGTTGCTCAGAACTGTGAAATTAGGGCAACAAGAAGGCCAATGATACAGTGGATAAACACTGCTGCAATACTCTCAGCTCTAGTGAGGGTGTTTGAAATTTGCAGCAAGCCTCAGTAAGGATGAGGAAGTGCTGAGCTACATGAAAATAATGGAGGCTGGAGGAGAAATTAGCCTTGCAGTATTCTTCAGTCTCAACATGATCAACCACCACATGTGATAGTGAAAATGCTGGTTTGTATTTGTAATATAGGACTGATGTCAGTTAGATGCCCTGCCAAGTATTAAGTAATGTATGTTAGTCAATTCCCATAGGAACTCTTCCTTAATATAAGTCCTGTTCCAAATCTACATCTTGTTAAAAAAACAACAACAAACCATAGTGTCTTTGTTTGACCTGTCCTAGACTTGATTGATTTATTTGTTTGCAGTCTGAAGTATGAGTCAAGTACCTGTAGTGGTGCCTTTAGCCATGTGAAATGCCACATTTTGAATGCTGTTATTGAGTGTTCCAGTTTGCATGGGGTTGGAGCATAGTGAAGGAGATCAGATGTTAGCAGCTACTGGGTGAGGGTAGAAATAATGAGAAAGCATCTAAAAAGGAACATGACTTGTTTGTCAGTTCTCCCTTCAGGGACTGGTGTGAATCCCAAACTGCTGCAGAGCAATCACTGTACAAACAGAAGCTCCAACTGAATGAACCCAGAAGAAACAGATGTGGCCAATTGCCTGATCAAAGTAAAGGAAGGAAGATGGTGATGTTCATCTGGTTCATCTCTAGATTTCCATTCCAGAAGTACTATCATTGTTTAAATATAGCAAACATTTGGGATTTTACTTTTCTCTAAGCTTTTTTTTGTTTGTTTTGTGAAATATATGATAGTTAATGTATGACTAAAATCTTGTAGAAAAACAGTCTTGTTCTTTTTTGTTTTTAGCAAATAGCCAAGTGCATGTTACCCACCTTGCTGGATAATAATTGAGGTCTTCTGTGTTCCTCTGAGAAACGTTTTTCTTTGTGTCTGATTTGTATTCTTACCTTAGGAAGATGAAGGAGGTTCTCTCATTTTAATGTAGCCCAGCAGACTGTTCCATGCTTTCTCATCTGCTTGGATCTCCAGTTCAGAATTGGGCAAAGAAAAATGGTGATGGAATCAATTTTCTTTTTTTAAATTTAGGACCATGTGGTTTTTAAACTTACACATGCTCTTCCAATGCTTTCAGTAGTCAAGGAAGAAATTTTGAACAGACGTTAATTCCTCACTTTTTTTCTCTGAAGAATAGAATTTGGACTTTGGGCACCAGAACAGCCCTTGCTGTAGGCAGATGTTTCTCCTGTTCTTCTTCCAGCAGTACAAGTGGCTGGACACTGAACCTCAAAGGAGAGGGAAAGAAGATCCCTGACCTGGATAAGCCCACAAGTGAGCGCACTGGAGGAGATCTTCCGCCAAAACCAGCTCTTGTAAGGCTTTGCAGCCCTTGGCAGGAAATCAGCTGACTCCTGCAGGGTCTTGCAGACTGAGGTGAGCATCTTGCTATAGCAAGGATTTGGGTGTAGTGCGTCATAATTTGCATGGAAAATTAATCTGTGCCCAACTGGGAATTTAATTTTTTTGATTGGAAAAAGCATCACATCTTCATAGAGAGACGTTGTCTCGCACTTCTGCTGTGGATGCCTGAGTAATTCAGCTGCACAGGTGGAATGATAAGGTTATGCAATCCAGATGTTGGAAGGATTTTTTGGATGATTTTTCATAGGTTCAAGCTGAAGTCCCTGATTTGTTCAGGCTTTGAAGTACCACGCAAGCCTTTCCCGTGGAAGAAATTCTGTTTTATGTAAATAATTCACTGTGTGGTAAACTAGAGGAAGACAGGGAGCCAGGAAACTTCCTAGGACTTGAAAGCTCCACCTTTGGTGGGACAGGACAGTAAATGCTAGAACACAATTTTTTAGAGTTGTTTTCCTTTAAGTTCTTTGGAAGCATTCACCTACTGTTTAATGTGGTTTTACTGTTACTCTCCATTTTTCCCTGTTATATTTTTTTTTATTGAAAATGGTTGTCTGAGCTAGCTTTTTCCATTGCAACACAGTACGAAGCCATAACTAATAAATGGTGATTTTTTTTTTTTTGGTAATTCAAAAATAATAGGAGCTTTAGTCAAATGGAAAATATTTCCAACTCTACTCTCCCTTTTCCCCTTCAAATACAGTTTTAAACTTGCAGAACTCTCCATTACAGAAAAATGTCCCCTATCAAGAAAATGCAGACATCTACTGGGACAAATCTAGCAATGGCTGTTTGTGATCTGCAGTGATGTTCTTCACTCAAAAACCTCAAAGCACAAATCCTTTTGGTGAGGCAGGTAAGAGAGCCCAATTGCATTTTCTCTTCCAGTCCAGCAGCCGCTCCGGTAGCTTGTGTGGCAATGGTTTGGGCAGGAACACAAGAGGTGAAACTCTGGGGTGAGCTTGGCTTCAGGTGGCTCTTGCTGTGCATCTTGGAATACTCTCAGCCAAATGGTGAAATTCAGCACAGTTCAGTGCTTTGGCAGCAGGACTGGTTTGCTAAAACTAAATTGGCAGTAGCAGCAACACTGGAATATTGTGATGCTTATGAATTATTTTAATAGCAGAAGTAAATGAAGCTGCAGCAATAGTGAAATATTGCAGTACTAGTGCATATTACAAATACTTTTAAATACCATAAATAATGAAAATGACTTACAGAAGTCTAAATTCAAAAGTTAACTTCCAAGATGGCAATTTTTAAGGACTCAAATTGTACAGGTCTGGAAAAACCTGGGGATTAATATTTCCTTTGATTTTGTGTCAGAAGGGCACACAGAGTGGAGCTGTTTGTGTGCTGAGGGCAATCTCCTTTGTGGTTTTTTTAAGTTCTTCAAGCCCTATTAGTGTGAACAGCAGCAGCTTAAAGCACTTCCTGATCTTAAAGAGAGCATCAGTCACACACTGCTTTAACAAGGTGGGTTTGAACCAGATTTAGCCAAGTGATTTGCCTTTTCCTGTGTTGTAGTTTGATTTTTGCTTAACGCTGAATTGTTTTAGCAGTTGAGTAGTTCAGAGTATTCAGCACTTGCATATACAGCTTACCAGAGGAAGTGAGAATAAGGTTTCTAGAGTTTTGTTCTTACTGTTGATTGTAATGTGAGTTATGTGGCTCAACCCATCGAAATTCCTTCAAATTTTCAGTTCTAAGGAGTCAAGGATTAGGTTTTGGGTGGGTTCTGTCATTCTGGTGCAGATGGGCATGATTTGTTCAGACTCCATCCATCTTACATGAGATGTGTAGTAAGTGAATCCCAGCAGATTGGAGGGTTTATTTTGAGTTTGTTTCCATCTTGAATATAATTCCAAAGTTGTTTTCAGCTAGTCCCTGGTAGACTGAAGTATCTTTGATGCTTATTACTTTATATATTGGGGATTAGAAGAAATGGGGAAAATAAGTGAGATCTGGGGAGAGAAAATTATTTTCTTTCAATAAAGTAACTACCAACCCAGATCTCATGATATATTATGTATAATAATCTCATGTTTGCTAGAATCCTGTTGTGTATTCAAGACATTATGGCCGGTAAAACGAGCTGTGGGAGTAGTGTTTTCTCAGGCACTTCTGTACCAGAAAGTGGAGCAGGAGAGCCTGGATTCAGGATCTTGGCAGGATCAACGTTCTTTGAGTAGTGCTGACCTAGCTTTTGTGATCTCCATGGATGAGATCAAAAAAGGAAAATTGGGATCACAGCTATTTCACAATTTAATAGCCCTGTACCCATTAAAACATAGCAAATCCAAGAAGAAAAGCAGAAGCCAAGTGCAGTCAATTTAAGCAGTTGAGGAGCAAAGACACGTTTCAGTGGGAAACACCCGTAAGGTAAAGCAGAACTTTTTTTTCCGTTAACAAATACTCACAGATTAATTTAGAATACCAATGTGACAGGTCTCAAAGGTAAAGCTGACTGTGATTATTAATGTAAGATCATTCGTAGCTGATTCTCTGCAGGACATTGATTGAATTAGGAAAAGCAGGGGATATGATTCTGCAAACCTTGTCACAGGCAGACCTCGTATAGAAACTGTTGCTGTGGAATTTTGAAGCGAGATGCCCAACACCAATTAGTTTGCAGAGCTAATGCATGTTTGGATCCTCTGATGAATGGCACTGAGGTTCAGCAGTTTGCAAACTACTTTATGCCTTACAGAGCCCCAGCCATGAAATATGCCCATATGACTGCCATTTTCAGGGTTTCTAAGCACAATAAAAGCCTGTACATTTTATTAATGCAGATGGCGATGTTTTTTAACAAGAATCCTGACCATTCATGAACATTGCCACTTCCCCCTCTCCCTCCCACTAATACTGCAGGCAATAGGGATCTAACTAACCCTGCAAAAATAACCTCAGAAGGATTGAAACAAAATTCCATCACTTCCTTTTTTTAATAGCAGCAGTTGCAAATCCGTACATGATGTTGCTGCCACTTTATCCACGTATTGCAAATACCACATGCAAATCAGTAAGGTTTTCTCTATTTTCCAAACAAATCTTGAATGTTTAAAAAACACTCTAAAAATTAGTCCTAGTTGAACACTTAGCTTAACAAGTAGTATATTCTGTCATTTATTTTTGAACTAAATCCTCATTGTTTTGTTGAGAACTCCTCAAGAAGTTTTGCCTTGTTGGACATGAATTCATTCCATCTTCCAGATAAACCAGTGCTTGTAGAACTTAACTAACTTGAGGTTGCTGCTGGAGCTCTTGGACTTCCCACAGGAAACACCCCTGTGTTTTATTGTCCTTGGCTTCCATTCTTCTTCCTAACTTAAAAGCCATCTGTGCTTTAAGTTATGGTAAACACTCTCCATGACCAACCAAACACCAATAGTTCCAGTGCCAGTACTTGGTTTCTGTTTGCCAGGTTGCAAGGTCATGACGTGGCACAGTGTGAGCCTGACTGCCTGGTGTGCCACTGCAGATTTTTGAAACAAGCAGGACAAATGATATTTATGTTGGTCATATTCTGAAAGCAGTCATTTTATGTAAGAACTGCAACCTTTGAGCCACTTTGCAAAATGGCTTGAATGACATTGTGTGTGTTTCAGTCAGTTCTTCCATGAAGTGCCTAAGTGTTTCAGGCATCTCTGCAAATGAACATTGCATTGCTGTTACATAGATTCTCTTGCTCTGAGTGCTCTGTCAAATGGGTTTTTGTCAATGTTTAATACTTTCATAGAAAAATCAGACCCGTGCACTTGAGAGGTCTCACAGATGTAGGGCTGTAGTTCCAGAACTCCAGTTGCCTGCTTTAGGTATTCCCAGTGGCACCCTGCCACAGTTTTAGTATGAAAAACACAAGCTTTCACAAAATCCTAGTCCCTTGGCTTTTTTATTTACTTCTGAACAATTCACACAAATGCATCTGTGTTCTGTATCCAACTGCATATGGGACTCTTGCTAGGTGATTGCAATTCTGTGGTGAGCCCAGAGTGTGATTATTAACAAATAATAGCAAATGCTGTGTCATGATCAACAAGAAACCAGTGGGCTTGAAAATGTGAGAAAACACGCTTCTGTTAATTTTCTGGAATGTAAAGCTCTCAGGTGAGTGGGAAGCCCTGGCTCACAGGAGCAGCAGAGCACTGCAGACTGATTCAACAGGTCTGTAATTTACACCCACTCCTACTTGACTTCCTGTTCGAATGTGTAATGTCTAATGTGTAACTTCCTCCTGGTTATTAAAATTGATTAATAGGCAAAATATGTCATCAGGGGATGCAGAACTCATCTCGTTCATCAACCCCCAAATAGTCAAAATACTGTTCCTTTTGATGGAGAAACTAATGATTTTACATCTTCTAGTTTTGCATAAAACTGCTGCATGGTTTGTCAAGGCTTTGCTGTTACATTAATTCCTCTGAGAATTGGTAGTGAGCTCTCAAGTCGCTCTTCCTATGGGCCTGGGTTCAGAGCCTTGCACACAGAGCAGGAATGCTCCTCGGCCACGTGACTAAAGGAGAGGTTGCTGGAGTGAAATGTGATATATTCTGTTTTTCCTTGGGGAAAAATCACTGCAGTGATGGAATCTGCTCAGGCCTACGAAAGGGAATTCTTCCCAGAGCATTCACACCTTCAGTGCAATGGAGACCCACAGAACAAAGGTTTATGCTCCCCTTTTATGGGAAACCAAGAAAGATAAGCATGTGGTCACAGTTCTCCAGTTTCTAGTAGCTTGTTGAACTCATGTTTCTTTTAAGGCATTATATTCCTAGGGCTATTACTCTAAAATTTGAAATAAGAACACAATTAGCTTGTGACCTCATGATGACCAACACTTGCTTTTGCTATTTTGCATTTTTGTAGTTGAGATTAAACTGGGTGGGGAAAAACAGCTGATCTCAAAGGTGATTGGATACTAAACCTTGCAAAGCATTAATAATCTGCTGAAGCCCACAGTGCTTTCCCTTACATCTGACTTGTCAAATGGTTACGCTCTTCCAGACATTGTCTAATTAGCTTCTCTCCATCTCCTTCTATCAGTTTCATTTCCCTGTGCTACACTTAACACTCACATTTCAAATCTTGTGTTTTTATGCTAAATGCTTCTGCTGCATAATTAATTTGTCTTAAAAGAGAGTGTGTACAAATGAAAGAGATTAATATTCTTCCTAGTCTTTCACAGTTTAAATTTATTTTGGAAAATTATTAAGTAAGATCTTCTCACTCTATTCCTGTCCTTGAATATAATTCCCTAGGGTAAACTGAATCTTTTCTGTATAGAGGAGGGCAAAGATTTCAGTTGTTACTGCAAAGTCTCCTAAGGCAGCTCTATGCTGTGTAATTCCATGTTACCTACTTACTGCATGTTGAAAGGTTATAAACAGCATTTCTGCAAGAGCAGAGGAAGTGGAGTAGGAATTTCAGCTTTAAATAACAAAGGTAAAGCCAAGTGTGCATCTCACTTCTGTAGCTTCCCCTCTGCCTCAGTTTCATTCCAAGTTCTGCACAGAATAAAAGAACCATGTGAGTCTTGGCGTGAGGCCACTGAGGCAGAGTTTTCTCTGCTTTCACTCACCTAGGCATTCACAAGATCCTATCAGCACACAAGATCGGACTTTGAAAGTAAGTCAAAACTCATGCTTGTCTGTGGTGTTACATTTTAGTTAAATGGAATGCTCTACCATGAAAAAGGTGTGGAAATCACTTTCTGTTGTTTCATTTCTGATTTGTTTGTGTGAAAATTGCAGGTCCTCAAATTGGTCAGTGTCCTATTTGATCACCACATTTATCATTTGCAGGTGCTAAAGATGCCCTTTCCTAAAATGGCTTTGTGTAGCAGTCAGCCTTTGGTCTGGACTCAGTAACTGTGTGATTGACTCAAAAGGCTGTAATCATAGGACAGAAGAAGACCAATTAAATATCAAAATTATTCAATTACTCTTAATGTAGGGATTTCAATGTGTTTTGTTGCATTTTGGTGCTTTAGAATACTTGATGACACTTGCACAGGCACAGAGTCTGTAACCCATAAAACAAGCAAAAGGCCTAATTGCTCTGTGCAGGGATTATTTAGAGCTGTGTGGTCTGTGAAGGAATAAGAGTCCATAAAAGAATGCCACTGAGTGTTAAAACCAATCTGCTTGCTGCATTTTAATTGGGAAGAGAGTCTTAGCTCTTAGATCTCAGAAACATTGCATTATGGATGTGGTGCTTGCATTCTAATTTTAAACAGAAATATGAGAAGTAAATATTGATTCAGGAGCTTTGTGTACCGGGGGTACAGTCACTCTATGACAGATGAAACCATTAAACCTTGGGAGATTTCTGTCTCATTTGTTTGGAGGTTTAGCTCTATTAATTTACTTGGGAAGGGCAGGGAGAAGTTAGGATTTGTTCACAGAATTCCTGGGTCTGCATATGGTTTTGTGGAGGCATAACCAGGCATAACTCAGGTTGTGCAAAAGTGTTTATGCCAGCCTACCTCTCTCTCTTCCTGTTTATTTCCTTGATTCATTTGTTCTCTGCTCTCCCTTGCTGAACGCATGGACCTGGACCTCTTAGGGCACACACTGAAGCTTCCTTCTGCTTCTTTCCTTGCCTGGAAGATAGCACAGGCTGCACCAGTGCATGGGTTCTGTACAACCAGCTTGGCACAGGATTTGTGTGAGGTTGGCAAATGGGGATGCCAGGAATGCAAAATACATTTAATTTCATTGACTATGTCAAATCATTTCCTCCTGAATTCCCTTAAGGGACACAATTCAGCCCAGAGTCAAGTTTTACATCCAAGCTGGTACAGAAATAGCAATAATTCAGTCACATAATGGCTCAAACAGCACTGCTATAGTGCACAATTAAAATCTGTCCCTGCAGTGGTACTAAAATCTGTTATCACTCTTGAAAGCTGCTCTGGACACCTGGCACTTAAACTGATCTATTGATCCATTAGAGCTCACCTTTTGCTAACCTATTGGTTAGTCAGTCTCCTTTTAATTTTCCCCTTTAGTGAAGCAGTTCCACTGGTCTACATGTAATTATGGTCCAACATCCATGCCTTTGCAAAACTGCATTTTGGGAAGCTTGTCCTGGTTTCTGTGTGGGAGGAATAAGGAAATGGCTGGTAACTATGATAACTATCCAGAAAAGGAAAAGAAACCCAAACCCCCCACAGCTGATGCACTCCATGTGTCTGATTTACTTTTCACATTAAATAACATTTGTTACCCATGCCTGAAGGGAAACAAACAAACAAAACCTACAAATGAATAGAAGTTCACAACTGCAAGAGGTGTGAGTTGTGAAAATGAGTAGGAAAAAAATGGCTCTTGGAGTTGGATGAGATGTAACAAGACCAGGCTTGCTCTGTTCTGAGACTGAGGAGTAACAGAAGAGATGAAGAGTAACCTAAGCGCTCAAGGGTCAAGAAGGAATAATGTTTGTTATTTTCCTTAACAACGCCTTTTGATTATGGCAGAAGATATATTCAGCAGTAACAACAAATCTGTGCCACATTCATTTTAACCATTTCCCACAGACTAGAAAATGAATGGGGTTTATTAAGGATAAAGGAGGGCAGAATTGTCATTTGAAACCCTTTTCCTTTGTAAAGCGGGGGGGTTTTGTTAAAGTATCTTAGAAAATAAAATACTGTTTCAGCAGAGTGTCCTAAAAATTACATAGTTGGTTAAATGTGTATGTTCAAATAGCCGGTAACTGTATCCTTCCAAAGCTAATGGTGTTCTTGCTGGAAACACCAGGGAAGATAAAGACACTAAGTGGTTGTTTTGCTTGGAAAAATATAATTCAGCTTCAGCAAGTTGTCTGCTTATACTGAGGATTCTCAAACAACACATACCTTCCCGTACCTTGTCCGCTGTGTGTCTTGAAGTCCCATTCCAGTGAGTTTCATTATCCTAAAAGTTAAGAGAAGCTGAAAACATAGACAAGGCTTAACAGGAATGATACTGTCAAGAGTGGTTATTTTTCAATTTTTCATTAAAAATGGGACAGGCTTTGAAAAGAAGCAAGCCCATGGGTTGTTTTGAAGCTAACTGCAGGATCAGTACCTTTTGTAGTACAATTGTTGCTGGGCACTGTTAGGTAGCAGCAGAACCCCTGGGGTCAACAGCTGTCAGTGAACAGGAGCTGCAGAATGCATTTTAGCTGGAATTATGAACAGCCTTGGTGTAGGCTTCAAAGAGACAAGACCTGCCACCATCAGCTCCTTCTGGTGTCCTGTCTGGGTGTTCCTTTAGGGTCTGGAGGTGGGGCAGGGAGCTGCTGCTTAGGAAGGCTTCAGTGTGTGTGGTGTGTGCTCATTGCATCCCCAGTTTCATGGCATGTGACAGATCGATTTAGCTCTTCACTTACATCTCCTCTGGGAACCTAAATAAACATCATAGGGCTCGTGGGAAACCCAGCTATTAATACTGCATCACTGGCACCATGGCAGAGCTCAAATTGTTAAAGCAAAGCCAACAACCCCCAGATCTAGTAAGCAAAAAATTCTTTCTTATTTCTATTCCCTTGCATTTGTATTTCTGGCCTAAGAGTGTAGTGTGTTGTAGATGTTCAAGATGAAAGTTTGTCCCAGGTGATAAAGTACACTTCAGTTTTCATAAGTCTTCATGTAAAAAACAGATCCTAAGCTGATGGATTTGTACTATTTTTTGAGTCAGCCTTTGTCATTGGAGCTTAGGGAATACATTCCAGAAATGCCACGTTAGCAGTGGATTGTTGAGTCATTTCTGATTTAGCCCCTGGCTCTAAAGCTCTGTCCTGCTTTCTGTGCGAGTAATAAAAAGATAAGCCTTGAAGATAGATGTAGGGGGGAGGAAGAGCTCATCTGCATTCAGATGAGCTGTTCTTCCAGCCCCTCTCTTTTATCTTAGAAAAATTATCATAGATTCGATCAAAAGCAGAGAAATGGCACATAATCCAAAGCCAGGTTAACAGCACAGTTTCTCATAATGATAACTCCAGCAGAAAACTGATGCACAGAAACTGATCTTTGCACTCACTGACATCTGTGAACAGTGCATCCTGTTATTGATCAGGAGTATTAGATGTGACACTGAAACGTCAAATAACTTCACAATGAGCTGAAATGCAGAGTTTCATCTTGATAAAGCTTCTCTGAAAAGGGGTCCCTTAGCTTTGATGACATTGGTAAGTTTCTTTTTGGCCACCATTGCAGATGGCATGCAAACCATTTGATTGCTAGGAACTCTGTTCAAGGGATGGAGGAGTGTGTTTGTAACCCAGATGCCACAGGATGTCATCAGCCATATAATCTGATAATGCTCCTGAAATAAAGCTACTAACTCAAGCCTATGGAGCAATCTGTTTGGAAATGTGCATTTCTAACCTGATGGCTGTGTCCTTACATTCATTTAGTACAAATGAGGGCAGACCTGCAGCAGTTTGAAGTCATGTTGATCCACTAACCCAAAAACACCAGGCAGGGCACTGACCAGTGCAGAATCCTGCTAGGATGCACACACGTAGAGCTCTCTCAGCCTTCTCCAAGGATCCCTTAGCCTGTGTAAATAAGATTATAGGACAGGATGTAGAATTTGATGGCAGATAAAAAACACTGCTGCTTCTTCCTCTCTGAGAGATTGTTCAGGGGGAACTTGACTTGTGGTAATGTTGTTTTGACCCAAGAAATAAAAGTGAAATTTAGCAAGTAAGTACCTCTGAGAACACATAAACTCAGAATGTGGTTTTAAATGGCAGAGCATGTATTTTTCTTTCACATTTTTGATTAACTGGTAAAAATGCTCCCATGTCCTTGTTCTGTATGAGATGCTTCCTCTCGTTGTACAGACTAGGGAGGAGAAAGGACTGAACTGCTCTTTACTTTTGCCTGTGGAGGATTGCAGTTGTTGACTGAAACCTACCTCAGCCAAGCACTTTTTCAGTCTGTAGCAGCTTGTTCCATGAAGAATTTCTGTCTCTGGGCTGGATATTCAGCATCTGGAAGTGCAGAATCCTTCCTGGTACCGTGGATCCTCACCTTGTCCCTGGCAGCACCACTGGAATATTTTCCTTTCATTGTAAAGCGAGTGAGATTTTACTCAGGTGGAATTTTGTAGTGCTAGGGAATGAAGGTTTTTAGGCACCTTCAGAGTGAGCCTTTCCTAAGGGCTTCTGTATTACACAGAGGCCACATGTATTTGGGTCTGAAGACTGGTGCAGTTGTAATCATTTCAAAATGGAACCCCTTTGGTTTGTATGGAAGGCAGCCATTCTCCCTGTTACTGACTTTATAAAACAGTTTATGCAGGTTGAAGAAAAGTCCCTCTTGGAGATAGTTGAGGAATTGCATCATGATGAGCACAGGGATGGATAAGAAGACCATCAGCTTGCTCACACCATCAAACTTGAGGTCCATATGCGGATCTGCAGTTATAATCTTAACCCACAATTATCTACAGACAGTCCTTTATTATCTAAAAACATCAATACTGTAAAATTGGAAGCAAGTTGAAGTTGGCACAGCTGGGTTCTTGAATGCTCTTGATTACAGCAGGGTTGGAGAGCCTTTGGCTCTAATGACAGTTTTTTAACTTGTTGGTAATCCTGACCTAGGAAATACAAATTGGTGGCTGCATTGCTACCCTTCCAGCAGGCACGTGACACCAAAGTAGAAGTCCTTTGTTCTGACTTCTGTGGAAGCAGTGGCTGCAAATGCCATAAGGAAGTGGTGAATGGCAGGACACCGGATGGATGCTGTTAGCCCACAGTCTAAAAGGACTTGGGAATATCAGTTATAGCTACATGACGAGTCCATTTAAGTAATTAAAAATCAGTTCCTGCACTGTCTGTGCTGCTCTGTTCGGTGTCAGATTGGTGACCAGGTAGATGAAACTTTCAGGGAAAAAAACTTAAAGCAAGGAGTTGTTCCATTTTAGGTGATGAAGATAAACCTGTGAGGCTATCAAATAAATCTTTCTTTGGCTTCCATGAATAACTTAAAACAGATAACAAATTTTAACTGAATAATCTGCTTTTACTGTATTTACTTTGAAGCATACACATATCAGTGTATTAAATAACTGCAATATTTCACACATGCAATTTCACCCCCAAATGGCCACAGGAAATGGGACAGCTTTTGTTTTCTGTTGCTTCTGTTTATTAATGCCTCAAGGTGTTTCTCTGTATTTGTACACAGCTGTCATGGCATTAGAAAGAGAATGTTCTAAAAATAGGAGTAAAAACCCCAGAGAGCTGCTCTTTGGGGCAGACACAGGCAACATTTGATCTGATGGTCTCCATCCTGGTGGAGAGGCAGCTATCAGGAATGCCAGCTGCAGAGGGTGTGTGGCTGCTCAGTTCCTCAGGCTGGGCTCAGGAAGGGCAGTGTTACTGAGAGGAAAGCCAAGAGCTTTAACCAGCCAAGCATGAGCCCCCAGACAGTCAGGGCCCACACTGCTGATCTGTATCAGGGGAAGGCAGGAATCAGGCCCATCTGCTGATGGAAATGCAAGTTAGAGCTTCAGCAGCCAAAGGATATGCAAATAAATGGCTTATGTGGATTGCAGAGTATTAAGCATAAAGTTGCTGTTTCACACAGTTGTTTGAAGGCAAACTCCAGAGCTTGGTGTTGGACTTGCACCTTTAATTTCCTTATTTGCTGTTTTTTAGACTGCTCTGAAGCAGTAAAGAGAATAAAAAAATGAAAGGAAATATTATTTGACAGGCACTGTGGTAGGGCTCTCTTCACAGGCTTGAAATGGTTTTAATTCATTAATATCTCCATGTGAGGGGAAGATTGTATCCATTCCTCTCTTTGTAAACCAGATTTTCAAAGAAGGATCTAAAATTGCATTTGAGGGTTGTGGTGGGGGTTTTTTCCCTTCTTTCATATGCAATCTAAGAACTCCAATTTTACAGGCCTATTTAACATTTGATCCATAAAAATCATTCCTTTGCTTTGTATTTTGGGAACTCCTCATCTTGGGAAATTTGTAATTTTCTCGGGGCATTGAAGGTCAATCAAATGCTGCAGGTTTCATTCTTCCTTTAATATGGTTTATGTATTAGAGCTGACTCTTAGCCAGAGATATTTTCATTGGCAGCCTGGCAGCTCCACTGTGGAACTGTGTGCAGGTCAATTCCCTTGAGAACGATGGGTGAATCAGCTCCTGGGAGATGGGCACTGCCTGGCCCAATGCTGCAGCATGCCTGGGGTCAGGCTGGCTGTGTCCGGCTGTCTAATAATAGTGCATAATAATGTAATTAAGTATTCATTTTAATTGGTGATTAATAAGATCTTTCAAGTTAAATCTGTTGCATCAGTGACCTCCCTGACTGTAGCCTGAGCTTTCCAGTTCCTGCTGTTTTTATTTTCTCCCCTGCCCTGTTGAGAGGAAGTGCTGGTGGCTCAAGTGTGTGGCCAGCGAGGGCCAGGCCACCACAGCAACCCTGCACACTCAGCCTTGGAGATGCGATCAGGAATCTGCTGCTGCTTCTCAGCTTTCCATTGCAGAGCCTGCCGTGCTGCCATCACTGTGCTGTAACGGTGAGCTCTCATCTGCTTGGTCAAACTCAAAACCAGCCTTCATCTTAAAGAGCAATTCTTTGTGGATGGTGCTGTGAAGAATGTGGTGTTTACACTGTCATCATACTGGCAGTAGAGTAGAACAACTCACAACTGATTTGGCAATCAAGACCTCGTTTTTTTCTTCACTAAACTTGCCCTAGCAAAATTCATAAGCTGGTGATAGCTAACCCTACAGTGGAAAATATTTATTGATGTTATTGACAATTTAATATACTTTGTCAAGCTTTGTTGTTGAGTTTCTTTTGATCCTGAGACACCTGGGGCTACTTTTGCTTCCTAAGGAATTAAACTGGCAAGCACTTAGAATCCAATTTTGGGTGGATGGGTGCAGAAGACTTTCTAATTCACTTCTGAAAAGCATAATAATAATAGTGATTAAGATTTCAGATAGAAATTATAGTCTTTAACAAGATAAGTAAAATTTTTATTATGTGATTTTTTTTTAATTCCTGGGTAAATTGAATGAGGCTTTTGGGGAAAGCATGAGCTGAGTTTTATATTGAGTTTGATAACCTGTGATTCTGTTCTCCTTTCTCTTTCTGCTGGAACTTGTAGTGAACTTCTTATGTCTAAGCATAATTTTGTAATAATTATCTTTCAAATTGAGCCTTTCTCACTTGGTGTTCTGGAGAGAGAGGAATGGAGGAAAAACACCTACTGAATACAATTTAAATTTCATACTGATGATTTGGCCCTTTCCAAGATTCCACTGAGCACTGCATCTGGTTGAAACTGAGGGGGTGACTCATGACTCAGGTATAAAAACTACATTTTGTTCCCTGTATTGGGAGTTTTCTCTTGCCCACAAGAAAGTTATAAGGAAAAAAAAAAAAAGAGAAATGGGTTTAAACTTTCCTGTGCAATGTTCAGTTTGCTCCTCTTCGTGGAGAAATCCTAGCAACTGTAGGACATTTGAAAAACTTGGAACTGTGTCTTTATTGTTGAGGCTCTGTTGAACATTGCTTCTGTTATGATGTTCTTGTGTCAGTACTTTGAACTTACCCAAGTAAGGTTGGTGTCAGCAGCGACTCTGAGAAAGCTAAGCCTGCTTAATTAATCATGCATTCTTGATGAAACAAAGAATACATTTCCCCATGTATTTAATAACCTGATGAGTAGAAGACTGAATGGAGTCAATGCCAAGCAGATCTAAAGCAAAGCACTGTTTTTTAATGTGTTTCAGTGTAGGTTATGCACAAGGAAATAGACATTATTTTTAAGTTTCAGCTACCTTTAATTACTTACCCTATACACACTCAAATTCGGATTGATAAATGTTGAGCCAAAAGCAGACCTAAATTAGTTAATTTAAATTTTCCTAATCAGAGGCAAACTACTTTTATAGCTTTGTTTTGAGGTGGGGTTTTTTGGGGTTTTTTTTGGTTTTTGTTGTTTTTGGTTTTTTTGCTAAGGAAATGGCAAGTATTTATTTATCCACTCCCTCCTTCCACTGTCCTTATTCCCAGTGATCCCTGCAGGGATAAGTGGTCACTGACACTCACCAGGGTGAGCTGCAGGGGCCTTGCAGCCGTGCCTGTGGTTTCTCACAGTGGCAGAACAACTGCAACAGCACAGGGACATTTTGATCAAAGCTCCTGTTTCTTCCAACAGGTTATTATCCAGGCAGAATAAAATGCTTTCTCAAGGACCAACCAAATCTTTTCTCTGCCTGAAAGGTCACATTTGTTTGGATCTTTTTCTCTTATTTAGGTGAGAGATAAAAAAAAATGAAGAGGAATCTCAGAGGAAATGCCAAACCTACCAACTGGCAGTATGTCTGTGTGAGTGTCTCCATTTACACCTCGAGCTTGCTCTTAGAGACCTTTGAACCGTATTTTAAAGGTATTTTGGTAGGTGGTGGCTGCTGACTATGTGCATTTCTTCTTCCTTTTGTTTTCTGTGCTCGTTTGGGATCACTGCAGAATGTCACCAATAAGGAAACTGGTGAGGAAGAGTTGAGGAACCAGCTTTTGAAATTGTCAAGCTGATCTGTAGGGTTCTTTTCCTGTTGGATTTGTAAAAATGGATACATCAGCAGAGTTAACATTCTTCAGAAAACAGCAAGACTGTTCTCCTTGCAGTGAGGGATCTGTATTTTAACAGAGGTGTTTGATGGTGCTGTAAAGGAGCAAGATGCACAGTGACTCACAACGAAGTCGCTTAAGCTGGGAGTACATATGGCTGATTCCTAGAAATAAAATAACTAAGGTTTTGTTTTGTAGGAAAATCTAATCCCATTTTGAGGGTCAACAGGAAAAATACCAAGAACTAAATACAGATGAATACCAAAACCCCAGAAAGGCAGGAAACAGGACTGGGCCTCACGGGACTGATGGCTGCCATAGCCCAGCAGCCCTGGATGTATTTGCCTGCCTGAACTCAGCTCTTGCCTGGGCCCCAGGGTGGGCTGCTCTGGGTATCTCTCACAGCATTCCAGGGAGGATCCTGCTCCTTCCCGGAGTCCTGCAAGCACCTTCTGGGGGCACCCAGACGCCTCCCGGGCCGTTAGGCCCCCCGGCACAGTGCAGACAGGGATGGGCTCCAAGCTTCCTTGGAAGGCGGAGGCAGGAGAGGATCGCCCACCATCTTCTCTGCAGCTGCCCTCCGTGCTGGGCAGACCCTGCTGGGGCACTCAGGCTCTCCGTTCCAGGCAGGCTGGAGCTCCCGTGCAAACCCAGCACTCGCCGTGTCCCCTCTCGGATGGAATGTCAAGGAAAGGACACAGCATTGCATAGAAAACGTGAACTTTATTCAGTTTACTATTCCTAAAATCTACAATACAGGGGGACTAGAAGACTACGGGGTAAGAAACTTATGCCTAAAATACTTGAACTTTGAGAAGGGGAACACCGAGGGAAATTTCAACTTGTTGTGGGAAAGGTGTCGGGGAATGGGGAATGCTATGACTAAGGATGGGGTGTCTCTAACTCCTGAGGTGGGGATGTCGCAGTGCCCTGGCTGGGCGCTGGTCACACATCCCCGCAAGGCTCCGCGCTGGGGCTGGAGGTGAGCGCTGAGGGAGGCGGGAGTCTGCTCCTGTGTCACCCGGCCCTGTGCTGAGGGAGGCGGGATCTGCTCCTGTGTCACCCGGCCCCTGTGCTGAGGGAGGCGGGATCTGCTCCTGTGTCCCCCGGCCCCTGTGCTGAGGGAGGCGGGAGTCTGCTCCTGTGTCACCCGGGCCCTGTGCTGAGGGAGGCGGGAGTCTGCTCCTGTGTCCCCCGGCCCCTGTGCTGAGGGAGGCGGGAGTCGGCTCCTGTGTCCCCCGGCCCTGTGCTGAGGGAGGCGGGAGTCTGCTCCTGTGTCCCCCGGCCCCTGTGCTGAGGGAGGCGGGATCTGCTCCTGTCTCACAGGGCCCCCCGCGCTGCTCTCCTGGCCCGGGGCCGCTGCTGAGGGCGGTACCGCAGGCACAGCCGCAGCAGGGCGCGGTTTTGCCTCAGCAGCCGCAGCAGCTCCCTGGAGCAGCCGCATCCCCGGCGGCAGCAGCGGGGCCCTGCCCGGGCCGGGCGGCTCCGGCGCTTCTCCTGCAAGGCAAAGCACGGGGATCCCGATGGGAGGGGCGCAGCGGGGCCCGGGCCTCCGCCAGAGAGGCTCGGGCCTGGCTTGGCTGCCCGGGGCGAAGGCTGCGGCGAGCGGAGCTGCGGCCGCCTCTCCCGGTGCCGTCCCTGGGCTCAGCCTCGGGCCCCGTTGCTGCCCAGAGGCTCCGCTCCCCTCTGCCACGGGGCCTTGGCCGAGGGGCTGCCCGAGAGGCCCGGCAGCCTCGGGCTCTGCCCCGTCCTGCCTGCCTGCCCCCCTCCCTCACCTCTCTCCAGCGCCTCCAGAGCCTCCTGCCAAAGTAGCATGCCAGGACAATGCTCATGATCAGGAGCTCCCCCAGGAAGCACGTCCAGGACACCAGCGCCATGTCCACCCACGGGGCGGCCTCAGGCTCCGTGTCCTGCAGCTCCAGCTCCTCGGGAAGCAGAGCCGAGGCGCCCGTGTCCCGCTCAGGACGGCTGGAGGGGTCGAGCGGATGGACCAGGAGCAAGAGCAGGTACACCTGCAGCGTCCAGGAGAAGCCCTGGCCGGCCATGGTGCTCTTCGCGAGGAGCTGCCACCACCACGAGAGCTCTGGGTGTCACTCCACACTGAGGTCTGCCCGGGTTCTGAGCACAGAGAGGCTGGGGACAGTTGCCAGCCACCGTGCTGTCCCCACAGGCTGTGATGTCACAAATGGCTGAATGCGCTGGCTTGGAAGAGCCCTGCGAGGTCAAGTTCCGACCCATGGCCACCTGTGGCCACCATGGCAAGCAGACTGGAGCCTGAAGTGCTGCCGCCAGCTTTCCCTTGAAGACCTCTGATGATGGTGACTGCATCAGCACCCCCAGGGCAGAGAATTCCCAAATCTGCTGCCCCTTTCTGGGCCAAAGTTCTTCCTAATGTCCAATGTGAACCTCCGTTGGCACAGCTTCAAACCCTTGTTGGCGTCTGCTCTCTCGTGTCCTCGCCCATCTCTGAGAGGGCTGGTGCTGCTGTGTTGGTGACTCGCTGGGTGTGGGAGAAGAGGCTGTGCCAGTGAGTGCTGCTCAGCTTTTAGCCACTCCAAGGAGCACTGGGTTGTGCCTGCAGTGGAGAGGAACATTCAAGCATGTTGCCGTTTCTTACAGGTTTTACCCCAGATTTTCATGAACAGCTGTCCTAGTGAAAGCAAGTCTGTTTGCATGAGTATTTGGAGAGTAATAGAACACAATGTTATCTCAGGGAAATTCTGCTGGTTCTGTTTTACTGAGATTTTGAGATGAGTTGCAAATCCCAAAAATTTTCTCCTTGGGGAGGTAGTAATTTCACAGTTTAGGTTGTGGGGATATTGATTACCCAATGTTGAGGACCTAATGTAGCTTTCAGCACCACAAACTTTAAACATCCAGTGATTGTCCTTGAACCAAAACCATTTTGCCTCTTTTCTGTGGACAGGAATTGCTTCTGTGTTATGTCACATAATCCATTAAAAATTTCATGCCTGGAACAAGTCCATAGTGCTGTGTGATTTCCTTGGTACTGTTCTTTGGGATGGTTTTGTCCCCATTTTCTGAAGCTGCCCACGGACAGGTAATAGATGCGTGAGAAGTTCTGGAAGGCAAGCTGGTGTAGGTCTTTGCCTCCTGTTTAGAGGTCTGAGGTAGAGGAGTGTGAGTCACAGAGCTGATCTCACATGATGTTGAAAACACAATTTAACCTTTTTGCAGCAGGACGTGTTGATAGAATCAAAGCAGAGCATTGACACTAGTAAATGAATTAAAATGCATATCTGGAATGTGTTTTTTTGATTGTTATGCTAATATTGTGGTAATAATTATGATGTCTGAGTACTAACCAAGCTAACACCTGATTTCTGTCTCTAATGTGGGGAATAGGTTTTTAAGAATTATGTTTTCTCTCACAGCTGAGCAATGTGTTGTTCCCAGGCTGCATCTTAATATCACTTTGCTTTTGCAGCAGAGCAGTTTCCCCTGAAGATGATTTTCCTTGCCCTCACTTTAATTTTTACTTGATGTGTTATTGTCTGGCAGGTTGACCTTTTCAGATTCTGTGCTGCGAAATGTTGCTGCTAAGGAGAGTTGGTGCTTTTCTAGCTGTTATTTAAAATATTGAACGATGAATGGTTTCTAATGAATTTACAGAGCTGCATATTATCAGGAACTGAACTTCTTCCCTGCTTGTTTCTAGAAAAACAGGTTGGTGCCAATTGAACTCCTGAAATATTATGCGGAGATCAGGAGCGGCCACCCCAAGTGGTATTCAATTCTGGGAAACAATTTTTGTTAGAAATCATTTTTGCCTTAATAATGCCCGCCTATTACATCCCAAAACTGGCAAGCTGTGTTCTTGACCATCTGCAGTTGTGTTATATTAATCTTGGGGTTTTGTGTTTACCATGGGCAGCTTGAGTTTCCTGCCTTGTTATCACTTCTTCCAACCCCAGGTTTACACACGTGCTGGCTTGTTCTTTACCTTTAAAGATGGTGTATCTTAGGCACGTGACTTGATGTTATTGTGAACTGTGAAAATAACACCTTTGGTCTGTCTTCATTTGGTTCAGGGATTCCTGGGAAAGGACTGGGGGATTTTGTGGTTTAAAATGTGATGGAAGAAGTTCAGTAGCCTTGGCAGGTAAGTGTGCCAGCTGACACGATGAATATACACAGACACCCGTGCTTCAGCTGGAACGTGCACTGTGGGAGTTTGCTGCTGCTCTGGGCTGTTTGGTTCTGTTGGTCTGTGAATCCACACTCTACACAGTATCAGTTGTCAGAACTCCATTTCACTTTTACAGTCCCTCTGTTTTCCCACTTCTGAATTATGGTTTCCTCCGTGCCTTTTATATGGGGAATTCTTGGTGATAAAAATAATACATGGTCCATAGTGTTTTATGTTTCTGATTGGATTTTTTTTCTAGTTTTTAAATAATTACCTTTCGTTTCTATCCTGGGGCAAAGTGCGTCTACAGTTTCAGTCAGTTTTTCCAATTGCTAATCTCACTCAAGCACTAAATAAGGAAAAAAAATCCCCCAGCTTCATGGAAAATATTCTGTGTTCTTGGGTACCTTTAAATTAATTAAAATATGCTCATATTGCTCTCTGGTTAATTTCCTAACTTAATTTGGTAGAGTTTAGAAATCTCTAAACATGAAATAGGTAGTGAAGAGTGCCTGCCTTCCTGTGTTTAACTGCTGGGTGAGCATCCCAGGCTTAGTTCAGAGATTTGCTTTTAAACATCCCTTATTCCTTCTGAAATCTCTCATTTTGCTTGTTTGTAGTTGTGTTAGAACATAAGGAGGAGGGAGATCATCCTGAAAAGTTTTTCATCTGAACTGAACTTGTACCCAACACCATAGTGACTGCTCGTTCATTCTCTCAAGGCACGAAGGACACTGGGAATTTCTCACAGACTCTTTTTTTTGGGACAGCAGCCATTTCTGTTTGGCTCCATGAGAAGCTTTGCACAGTTGTGCTGGAGCTCTGAAGGGCAGGGACATTCCACAAGGATGAATAATAAATCATTCCTATACCTTGCACTGTTTCAAACCTAACACAGCAGAAGGAATTGTTTCCCTGATTATCAGTTTGATGGTGCTCCTGCCAAGTTCTGCTGTTGAGGAGCACCAGCCTAGGATCTGTGAGGGGTTTCTGTGGAGGAGAAGCAGCTTTGGGACTGGACCTTTGTCCAGTGGGCAGCCCTGTGGTTTTAAGCAGAAGGGATCTGGAATTTCATAAGGATTTGGAAGATGAGGAGGTTTGTTGCTAGAGGTGTGAGGAGAGACAAGTCTTCTGCATTCAGGGAACAACGATGAGAGAAGGTACTGGAACACCCCTGAAGAGGGTGTTGCTGCTGCTGCACATGATTGTCCTGGAGCTCAGCTGATGCACACAGGATTTGTTATGACTAAAAGGATTGCAACTAAACAGAATGCAGTCATTTTCTTGTCATTTAGCGAGGCATCTTTTGATCCATGATGAGCTGCGGGCTCACTGTGCAAGGCTGAAAGTAAATGAGATGCTCTAAAGAGATTTTGGTCTTTGTGACTTATTGAAGGTGGATGGGACATAATTCCTTTGCTCATTGGGACTGCATAGTTTAGTTTTATCTGCTGTGTTTCTAAGCAGTGCTAAAAAATGTTAATTCCCTCCATTCTGATGACAGCAGAGGGCCAGCTGATTAATATGGATCTAAGTAAGGTTTGTACAATAAAATAAATAGTGTAGAAACCTGTTAGACAAGACTATAATCAATATTAACAGAAAAGGAAGAAGCGAAACTTCCATTTTAATTTTAGAGGGGATTCTTCTGTCCTGCCTGCTTTTCCCATACTGGGTATGTAACCATCACACCTCATTTTGATCCTTACCCCTGCCTGCACCTGCCTTCTGCTGCTCACCTTTGCTTTCTTGTCAGATGGAATCACAGAGATAGAGAAGATGGCCTTATTTAATTTACTGCATTAAAATGTCTTAGCAGTTTTTAGAATCTACTTTACAGTTTATCTTTGGCTGAATACTGGTGCTGGCTCATACCTAAGGCAGGAAATGTAGATGGAAATGCTGTACTGAGCATAATTATGTTAGGAGGAGCAGTTATTGCTGCACTGCTAGGATAAAGATTAAATTGAGCCTGTGGGACAATCTGCTTGATTATACCAATTGGTGCTGTGCTTGTAATGCTCAGTTACTTTTTTTCCTCAGAACTGTGGAAGAGCACTCGGCCATCTGCCGTGGCCAAGCCGTTACTGCAGCTTCACATTGCCGTGCTGGGGCGTGTGTGAGTGGCCAGTTCAGCCCTGAACTCCCCATTTATGCACGTGGCTCTTACAGCCCCTTGTTATGGTGATGGCCATTTGGGATGAGAGCACATCCATCTCAGAAAAGTCATCAGCAGAGCTGTTAAGGTTTCCAGAACACTTGCTTTTCCTGGGTGCTTTCATGAAATCTAATGATGAGCTCTCTTTTCTGGAAGAGAATTTAATTTCTTACACTGGGCAGGGAAATGTTCAGTGTCTCTCACACCCAAGGACATTGGCTTTGGCACAATTTGATGATACCTGAATGAGTCCTTTAACACAGCAGCATTCTTTCAGATAAATTCTTTGTTTCTATACTCCTCAGGTAGATTACTAACCCTAACAAGTTACTGGTGGTTTTTGATTCTCCTGCAGCCAGCAGCACAGCTTACCCCTCTCAAAGAGGTTCCAGCAGGACAGAAGCACAACTCATTCTTGTCCCCCCAACACATGGACAGGAAAACCTTTCACAGCTCTCATCCCAATTTCTTATGTGGACCAAAACAACCTTGTCTCATCACAACAGATCAAAGTTCTCTTCATCCAAGTCCCATGGACAGCTGGACAAAGCCTCTTCTTTCAGTGCTTGGTAAGTACCAAGGTCAGCATCTGCTTTTTCACCTCTGCTGTACCACGACCCTGCCTCAGACTATGGGGTGGCTCGATCTTGCTCCAGTTACAGTTTATCTGTCTCACTCGCTCCTCCAAAATTGATTTATTCATGGAAATTAACCGAGTCCGTCCTTGCAACTGGTGCCTAGCTTTTGCAGCAGATGAAGAGATCTATTTCAAGAAGTTTATCTTGAGTATGATTAGTTATTATGCTACTAATAAAGTTTTCATTGTGTTCATTTTGTATTTTTATCTCTGATTCAGCCTCCAATTAGCCAAAATTACTGGAAACCCCTAACAAATCACTGACTAGGTCAGTTTTTTATCTGATTCAATATTGAACCAACTGGCTATCAAAATCCCATTACCTTGGTCCTCCACTCCTTGGTGTGAGTCTTTAATTTCTCTAATGAACAGAGGCAGCTTACTGGGACTGACACCTTCTGTCCCTTGACATTTGTTACCTTTTGAGGTAATGCAGAGAGGCCCTGTGGGAGCTCCAGTCCACTTTAGGCCTCTCTTAATTGATTTTCTGTGAATTTTAATGATAGAGCTTCTCAGATGGCTAGTCTGAGTTGTGAAGGGAACTGGGATGATCTGCTTCAATTAATGCAGCATCTTCAGTTTCCCATTAGTTGCTGACAGCTTCATGCTGAAAAGTCCTCTTCATTTGGGACCAGAGGTACCAGACACAAAGCAAAAACATCATTCTCATTCCTAACTGCAGGAAAAGGACATTTGGCATAGAGGGCAAGAGCTCTTGTCTTAGACTGAGCCAGAGAAGTGATAGTCTAGTGAGGCCAGTTATTCATCTTCTCCCTGTAGCCCTGATGCCTTAGCAGGCTGAAAAACTTCACTTTTTCCCTACCTGACTTTGAAGACAATTTCTCAGCTGGGTGCCTGTAAAACTCCTGTCATCCTGGGCATCTGGCTTTGTGTGTATTTCTGTCTGGACGCTCTGAGTCATTGGGAGGCACTCCAACTCCAACATGGCTAGAAAGCAAGGGCAGAAGAGATTTACAAGTCTTGTGCAGCAGGATGCCAGCGTTGTTTCTAAGCATGTTTATATTTTTTTTCCCCTCTGCATGTGTGATGGAAGTCAAAGTGTCCATTAGAAAAGGTTGCCTTTTAAAAACAAAGATTCGTCCCTCAAGAGAGCCATACAAACAAAGAAACACAGCCCCAAACCCAAAGCAGATATTGTGAGAATGTGATTGTTCTGATTGTTTCTTTGTTGCAATGTTACCTCTCCACTTAACATTTAAGGAAATAACATGAACCCTGCTCAAAACCAGGAAGCCTAGAGATCTTCAAGTAGGAGTAAATAGAGAGGGTGAGTGGATGAAGAAAGGCTGTTCAGAAAGGTTAAATGTAGTTAAAAGGAAGCAGCCCAAAAGATCTGGATTTATATAGCAATTTTACTAAATGTTTACTGTGTAATTAGCTGGTAAGTCTGTTAATCTCTCTAAGACATTATTTGATAGTGTTGGCAGCCTTTGGCTATAGCAGTGTGCAATATTTGGGTCAGATTGTTTTTAAGCAGTTAATTGTCTGCCCAACTGAATGCTCAAGCATAATCAGGCTGATTATGTTCAAGCAGTTGAAAGTTCAATGTACAGTGAGAAACAGGATAGCAATTATCTTCTAAATTCCTTTTTATGAGCCACAGGAAGTACTTTTGCTCAGGACTGGAATCCTGGATAATCTGTATCATCAACACAGTTCTGGTTTTAGTTCCTAACATGTTTTTGAGAAAAAAATCAGCCCGCAAATGATTGAAGTCAATTTTTATGTTAATCCTCAGGCAGCTATGAGTGGGAGACACCTGTGATTTCAGACTTGTAAAACAAAGAAAAGTTCTGTAGTTAAAATTCTGAGCCCTGAAAGTACAAGAGAACTGCTTCTTCCAGGTATTCACTAAAACCACATTCCAGCACAGCCCAAAGAAGGTGCCTGTGCATTAAAAGTATGGGATTACATGAGGTTTTTTAAACACTTTGTTTTATTGGCCTTTGAATATACGTGATATTTCAATATCTGGTGTATGTGTCATTGAAATCCCTAGTATTTTGTCTTTTAAAATATGTTCTTAAGAAGGCTCTTTTCCAAGATGTATCTGGTGCAAGGAATATGCTCTCAGAATCAGTAATTTGATTAAGAGTTATTCTCTTGGTTCTCTAGCAATGGTGTGCAGGCAGGTAAGTTGCAAAGTTTTTATGTCTGAAGGGAAATATTTCTTCCTCTGGGTTTTGGGCAGAGGTGTCTTACTGAACACCTGGGGCTGTTGTGTTTGGCCCTTCTGGCTGATGTCACACGGATTCTCTGAGCACAGCTGAGAACAACAGAAGGACAGCAGAGAATTTTTATGAACTTGACAGCATATCTGAAATGCAGAATCAACTTCTGCTTCATCAGCTTCATGATGGGTGAATATATTCAAATAACAAATATGTGTAAACATTATTTTTCTGAATCAATTTAATTTCTTTTTCCAGGGGCTCTACATCTGTTGATTTAATCTAGTTGAAAGGTAATTTTTTCTTCCGATCAGAACTTGAAAAAGTTATCATTTTTCCAGTTTCCTTGTAAAGCAATATTCTCTTCCAAAAGATCACACAAATGCTCTGAAGCACTGAGGTCCCTGTGCATTTGAATGAATCCAGTGGCATTCTCATTGTGGTGTTGGCTTGAATCACAGCCATGTGTTAATTTTATTTGGTTTGAACCACTTTGACCTGGTTCACTTGGAGTCTGATAGAATTCAGTTTTGACACAAAGCTTGGGTAAATTTAAAAGAAAAAGGAAATCCAAACTCCGGTTTTTGTCAATATGTCATTATGATCTCTCCTCCACAAGAGGCTCATGCTCCTCTGATGTGGGATTATAGATAATGGGGAATTGTTCTGCTGCCGAGCTGATCACAGAAACAGGAGGAGATGAATGAAGTCATCAAACAGGTTTAAAACAGCAGCTTCTATTTCACAGCACCTTTAAGACGGTGCTTTGGAAAAACTGAAATCTTGCTGCAAAGCCTCACGATGCTGAAAAAGTAAATTGCTTGAGAGGTTTAAACCCAGCACTTGTTCTGTGTTTTCTAGACTGTTCTTCCCTGTTTTCTGATTTCCCCCTGTTGATGGCAAGTGCCTTGGTAACAGCAGGTGATGGCTGGTTGTGTGGAGTTTTCCCCTGAAATATGTAATTTCAACATTATCTGTGATAGACACAGACTCTTGCTGGTAGATATTATTTCAAGGCAGAGATCATATCCATCCTCAGCACCAAGTTTACTTGTTTTAATGGGGCATTCCTCTGCAATTTTCCATTATCTTAAGTTCTCCTTCCTCACCTGCTTGTATTTCCGATGGGTCATCTTTCTTCCTAAAAATTAATTTCCCAGAGTCCTCTTATTATTTCTCCAGCTTGGGGATCTCCTGAGCGTAAATGACTGCTCTGACATGGATGTTCCCATCAGTTCCAAAGCTTTGTTTGGTTTTGGTTCAATGCAGGATTTATTCAGTGAGGAGGAAATACCTCTGAGAATCATTCAGGGCCCACCCCGGCACCTATAGAAAGAGCCCTCCCCTTGTGAGCTGGAAGGATCTCCCTTCCTTCCAAGAAAGCCCCATCTGAAATTGTTTCCCCACACAAACCTTGCCCTGCGTTCTCCATCTCACTGGACAGGCTCCAGCACCTGCTGTGGGTGACACAAATGTGCTGAGAATACCAAGTACCCCCTGTCCTCAGTCACAAAGGCACTGTCAGAGACTAAATGGTCAAAAGAAAATTTGTTAAAACATGTTGAGAAGTAAAATACCGACAAATCATGAGGGCCAGATGGTGCTCACAGAAAGCTTGAAAGAATTAATTACTGTGTTCTGTAGGCTGGTAGCAAGAATATGTTTGCTATATTTAAATGAAGATACTTTACTGAAGAGTTTCAGAGTAATTAGAATTTCCTTAAAACTCTGTGTCAAAATTACATGGAAAGAACTGTGGGCCAAATGCTTCAGACCCAAATAACTTGGTTCAAGCATTTAGGTGCTTAGTCCAAACGTTCTTCCCTTCCTTGTCTTTCCTGTTGAATATTTTAGCCCTTGTGGCTTCATCTGGTGAAGATTTTAATTCTTGTATCAAAGAAAATAATAAAGCCACGCTGTGCAGTAAGCTGCAAGCTAATGTATTTTAGTACTTTATAAATTGCTGCTCTGAGCCCTGATCTCAGTGGCATCCCCAATGGTTTCAGCTGAGCCATGATTCTGAGCTTTGGAATCCTATTTTGTCACTGTTGCTTTCACTACCAAGTTACAGTTTAAGTGGCTGTGAAAAACTTCTTCATTCCTTAAGACAGCTTCCTGTGTTTCCACCTTTAAAGTATATTTAAAGACTCATTAAACAATTCTTTGAGAGTTCTGCTACAATAATTTGGATGCTTTTGGTGCATTTTTGCTCCTGCCACATTTCCTCCTGTTTTAAAAAAAATGCTGTCATTATTCCATTGACACATTTCCCACTGAAATCAGTGAACTCTGCAATGAACTCTGCATTTCTCGCAATTAAAAAAAAACCTAAACCAACCATCAGCAGCCAACTCCAACCATGCCACATCTTCCTTTCCATAAATGAACGTGAGCTTCTCTAATTTACTCTTGAACAGCTTGCAGGGGGAAAGAACTAAAAGAGAAAAAGGCAATGGCTGCTCTTTCTTCCTTTTCCTCAAAGAGGAGGACAACAGGATTTCTGATAGATTTTCTCTTGGATGATAAATGAGAACATTCCAAGCTTTGTGGATTGGAAATCAATGTGCATAAAGCAAGAAAAATGGGCAATGTTACCAAGCCCAGAGTTTGCACAGGCAGTGAACTCCAGAAAAAATGGGCCATTTTCCCATCTCTGTCTAAGCTGGCGTGCTCCAACAAAACTGGCACCATCTGTGATTGCCCCTCCTGCCCCAGCCCACGGGGTTTGTGCTGCCTTAGGCTGACCCACCCGTGTCCTGAGAAAGTTCAGTGCAGTCTTCGGTATTGTCCAGTGTTGTGGGGGGTTTTTAAAGGGTGGTCATCAACAGTACTTTTCTTCTGTATATGAAATGGTTGCCCACACTTTGTCATATTTTAAATATTTCTTTTCTAGAACTTATCCATAAATTCCCTCTCTTTGCGTCAGCAAAGTTCCATAATGGCAGCAGTATTAGGGAAAATATTTGTAGCCAAGAGCATCCACCTCAATCCAGTTGACTTCTGTGGTGACGCGTAAGTCCGACAAGCAATTTTAGGACGGAGCATTGATTGTTCTTTTCCATCAGGGACATGACACCAGCAAGGTTTTGCACCAATCTGTTGTGCTTTTTAAGTAAGAAAGTGGCTCTTGGAATTCTTACCCATTCTGTCCTGGCATATTCCATGTGTGGAATGTAATCAGGTTTATTTGGAGGACTCTCCAGAATGTCTGTGAAGGGACAGGGTGTGGGTGGAATCCTGGCCCTGCTGAAAGAGATGAGAAGTTTCTACTGGAATAAAGTTCCAGTTTTTACCAGGAGTTTTGTGCACATGAGATAAGCAGCAGGCAAAGCTCCTTGGTTGTGGATATTTCTTATCTCAGAGGGAAGTTGTCATAAGAAACAAAGCATTTAGAATCTTCTGACATGAACATTGTTGTCAATTCTCAGAGTGGTAAAAGAGCTACCACCTGAGTCAGTGAAAAATCTGGATAGTTGTAGCAAGCAGCCAGGGTACATCTTTAGGAAATATTCCTTATTGTCAAACTGAGCAGGATTTCTTGGCACTGAAGCTCTCATTCTGTCTTGGAAAATGTGTTTCTTCATTTATATGAGATAAGAATTTAATTAAAATCTCTTTCCCTGGAGAGGAAGTTCTTTCATTAGTGCAGGAGTAACTGTAGGTTAATTTTCAAGGTTTTTGCAGTCAAATTATTCTAATCTGCCAGAAAATTTACCTGGATATAGATGAAGACATTGTCTCTTCTCATTCATTTGAATAACAGAAAGTCACACAATTTTCTTACTTAATCTGTGAAGCAATATTCAGTCTAAATCCCTAAAATTGCACTGCTGTCTTAAAATGTTAACATTACATATGAAATCAGAGCTGGGGAAAGTTCTGGACTCTTCTCCATGGAAACAGCACCGGTCATTATCCCTGGGATAGGGAGGATTTTAAAGCTAAACCAAAAGAAACTCTGCCCTCTTTCAGTATCCCGATTGGGCTGGAAAATTTAGGGGATAACGTATAGATAATCAGTCAATGTTATTTCTCTGCTTATAAATAATGCTACAATCAGCTCCACAGATTGAGTTCTGTTCTCAGTCTCTCTTCTGTTGTCAAAAGAATTTAAAATCTGCCAAACTGAAAACAAGCAAGTAAAGCACACTTGGCTTATTTTGCTTTGAGTATGTCATAACTTTCCTCAGTCTGCTGGCTGTGCCACTCTGAAATGAATTACAGTTGTTTTTGCTGTATAGGAGAGTATCTGCTGATAGTATACCATCTTGTCATCCATTGCAAAAACACTTGTGGCTGCTGACAGCTCTGGAGTCTTGAATTTTGAATAAGGAATCCAATTTTGAAATGACTGCTTCCCACTTCTCTTAAATGTTCCATTACAAAATCCTTCAATGCAATTTGATTTTCATTTCCTTTATTCACCTTCACTGATTAAAGATAAAAATGCAAATCAATCACTGAAGGTCATTTGGAAGGGAACAGAGATTAAGAAATTACCTGTCCACATCTAGAACCATGTGTGCAGTTCCTGTTTCTTTATCTCAAGAAGAGCATCAGAAGCAGGGAACAGTTTCTCCTGTGTATGTAGGACATGGATATGTGTCTATGTAAAGAGACTTTTACTGACATTGAGGGGAACAGGAGATGGGAAGCGAGCAAAGAACAGAACTGGAGTCAGGCTGGAGTGCAGAGTGGGGCTGGTGATTTGCCAAGTCCAGAAATGGGAGATTGTGTTGTTAAATCAAGTCACATCTCTCCCAAAGGACAGTGAAAACAGAAGTGACCAAATTTTTGTAGCTTCCCATGAGTCAAAGAAAACAGATTTCCATCAAAGCATGCCTGTTCTTTCATGAGTGTGAGGTTGTAGCGTGTCTCTCATTCCTGTTTGCTGCTTTGGTCAGTTTTGTGTATTTTGTTGCATATTTTGCTGCAATAATCTCAAGATGGGAATGGCAGAGATGGATCATCACTACAAAGATGATCATCACAGCAGGCAGCTGCTAAGGGACAGCACTCAGGAATGAATAAGGAGCCCATTAATGATGAGGAGAGAAATAAAAAGTACCAGAGAAAAATACCAGCACACACAGTTCAAACCATGGGGACATCAAGGAGGAAAGCAAATCCATGGATATTTTCCAGCTGTTGTTGTTCTAATGTAATTTAATTCTCTTCACCACTGTGTATATGAAAACAGAGTATCCAGCACTGGCAGACATTTCCTTTGCTTGTGTGAAACATTTGTAGTCATTATTTTATGTGGACTGTCTTGTACCAATTTTTTTAAAATAGATTTATTTTCTTGAAAGGGGAAAAGTTAGGTGATCAGACCAGACTCGGTTATCAACATTGCTAAGACAGGAATCAGTCTAAGCTGAATTTAGTGGTAAGGGAACCTAACAGTGTTGTTTCTCTGGTAACAGAAAAATTGTGCCAAGAGATCAATGTGTTCACAGGCAAGGCCATTACAATTCTCTTATTGCAGTATAGTTTTGCTTTGTTGCTGATATCTTTTTCTCTGCACTTCTCACTGGCTTTCTAAATTTTACTGAAAATTAATCTTCTCTTCTTTCTCAGGTAAAATTATTTTTCAGCTGTGAACAAAACCAGGATTTTTTTCTAGGTGAAATGGCCTGAAATTTGTTGGTTTATTTGTAAATGCCACTTTGAGCTGTGCCTTTGGCCCGATCAATGCATTGCTGAGCCTCCAGCTCTGTGCTCCTGCACGGCCCCAGGTCCCTGTTTGTGGGACTGGATGTCAGCTTTGGGAAAAGCCCTGGCCTGGCACGGGGCTGAGGGGTGTGTGCCCTGTTTGGAGAGAAAAGCTCTTACTGATTTTTGTGCTTATTTATGGCAATAGGAAATGAAATATTCCTGGATGGCAGAAAGAGCAACATGGAACCAGAATAACCTGTTAATGATGAGAAGGGTACTTGGATAGTCCTAGCAGGGTCACCAGGAAAAAAAGGCTGCTTTTTAATTCAAGGAGCAAAGTGGAGGCACTTGGTAAATTGATAAAAACTACTACTTATTTATACTACTGCAAAAAGCAACACAGGGGAATAACATCCACAGACACATCTTGACAGTTTTGCATAGTACAGGGAAGGAAAATGGCAGTCAGAAAAGCATACAGAATCCAGATGAAGTATGAGTTGGTTCATTTTAAGTGAGAGCTATAGGCAAGAACATGCCTGTGAAGTTGTCGCTTTTAAGAGGACATATTTTGGTTCACAGGAGCTCTTGGTGTGAAGTCAATTGCTTGGATATAAACGGGGAAAGATTTAGAGTTAAAAGAGGGAAATCTATCACGATTGTATATAAAAAGTGTGGGAAAGGGGAGGAAAAGTATATAAAGAACTCTAAAAATATTAGATGTTTGTTTCCAGAAAAGTGTAGGATTGAATAAGAACCCCCAAAGACTAGAACGAATGGATTGATGAAGAAAAGAGTCATGCTCTGGAGATGAAGAAACACAGGGCTAAAACCAGACTTGACAAAAGTAAAACAAAGTCAGATTTCACAAAGATGATTAAACCGTGTTTTCGGGTTGGCTTGGAGTGATTCTGACGGCAGCCTGCCCCACGATCCTCACCTTTCTGCCCCAATGGCCGCTGATCCTGAAGGCCCGGGCCGTGTGTGCGGGGCCGGGCCCGGGGCCTTGGGGCTCTCTGGGCGGGAGCTTTGGAAGCCTCAGGGCCCGGTGGCGCCGGGCGCTTCGGTTCGGCTCGGCCAGCTCGGGTTTATTGACCCGAGCAAAAAGCTTTTCCCTTCCCGGCTCCGAGGAGCTGCGGGAGCGATCTTCCAGCTGCCTGCGGTGAACTGAGGCCGCAGCAGCGGCGCCGGCGGGAGCGCAGCCCCGCTCCGGCCCCGGGGCTCGGGCAGGGAAAGCACAAGGGGGGAGAGAGGGAGAGGAGACAGGGAGAGGCTCCAGCCCCGCTGCTCCGCCCGCCCGGGCTGCCGGGGACAGGAGCTCGACGCCAGAGAGCCCCTGCAGGGGCTGGCCCGGGCTGGAGCTTCCCTCAGGGGGAAAAAGGAAGCTCGGTGGAAGCTCCATTTCCCTCAGGGGGAAAAGGGGAAGCTCGGTGGAAGCTCCGTTTCCCTCAGAGGGAAAGCCGGCGCACCACGAGTGAGGAAGGGAGGTTTCTTCAGCATCTGCCACATTCTCCGGCATATTGCTATTAATAAACTGGGGGTTTTTGGGGTTTTCCCCCCACTTTATTAGCATTAATTTTCTGTTGGTGGAAGGAAATTGTTGAAACTCTTTAGGGAAGAGTACTCATTGCAGAGTGTTCTCTCTTACTTTTGTCCCAAAACTGAGACACAAGTGTGTTTTAATCTAGATAAAATAAAAAGAAAATAAAATCTGTTACATTATCAACTAGAAAATTAGCAAATCATTCAGAGACAACTGAATTATCTTCAAAACTAAAATACTGGGATTTATGAAACAAGGCAATATTTTCTTGATGACAGGTAACAAGAATACATCAAGAGCTGAAGACATGATTGTACTGTTCTGCCCGGGGGTTTCGAGCTGATCTGATGAGTTCTCAACACCCCAACGTAACACCCCAACGTTACACCCCAGAATAGCTCAGCATTCGTTAGGAGGCATAAAAGGAGCAGGAGGCTGATGTGACAGTGTCAGGAACAAAAAAGGTTTCATAAAAGGCAAAATAACAAACTCGAACCGATCCAGGTGCCACAGGCTTGTGCTCCTGGTAAAGACACCTCACAAAAGCGATTTCGTTTCTTTGTTCTGTCCTTTTCTACTAAATGGCCCAGGCGGGACCTTTTGGCTTATGGCAAATTAGCTGTCCCCAAACTTGAGGTGAAGCCCCAAGGACCTATCAGTGACTTTTCTACCTGATCACTGGGAGAAGGTTCTGGCTCTTTCCTTTTTGGGGGACAGAGGAAAGTTCTGTCACTCTGTCCATAGGGGGCACATTCCCACACACACTCACATCATACTGGTAGTAGAGTAGAACAACTCACAACTGATTTGGCAATCAAGACCTCGTTTTTTCTTCACTAAACCTGCCCTAGCAAAATTCATAAGCTGGTGATAGCTAACCCTACAGTGGAAAATATTTATTGACATTACTGACAATTTAATATACTTTGTTACTTTGTCAAGCCTTGTTGTTGAGTTTCTTTTGATCCTGAGACACCTGGGGCTACTTTTGCTTCCTAAGGCATTAAACTGGCAAGCACTTAGAATCCAATTTTGGGTGTATGGATGCAGAAGATTTTTAATTCACTTCTGAAAAGAATAATAATAATAATTAAGATTTCAGATAGAAATTATAGTCTTTAACAAGATAAGTGGATTTTTTTTTTTAATTCCAGTTAAATTGAATGAGGCTTTTGGAGAAAGCATGAGCTGAGTTTTATATTGAGTTTGAAAACCTGTGATTCTGCTCTCCTTTCTCTTTCTGCTGGAACTTGTAGTGAACTTCTTATGTCTAAGCATAATTTTGTAATAATTATCTTTCAAATTGAGCCTTTCTCACTTGGTGTTCTGGAGAGAGAGGAATGGAGGAAAAACACCTACTGTCCTGAATACAATTTAAATTTCATACTGATGATTTGGCCCTTTCCAAGATTCCACTGAGCACTGCATCTGGTTGAAACTGAGGGGATGACTCATGACTCAGGTATAAAAACTACCTGTATTAGGAGGTTTTGTTCCCTGTATTAGGAGTTTTCTCTTGCCCACAAGAAAGATAAGAAAAAAAAAAAAAAAAAGAGAAATGGGTTTAAACTTTCCTGTGCAATGTTCAGTTTGCTCCTCTTCGTGGAGAAATCCTAGCAACTGTAGGACATTTGAAAAACTTGGAACTGTGTCTTTATTGTTGAGGCTCTGTTGAACATTGCTTCTGTTATGATGTTCTTGTGTCAGTACTTTGAACTTACCCAAGTAAGGTTGGTGTCAGCAGCAACTCTGAGAAAGTTAAGCCTGCTTAATTAATCATGCATTCTTGATGAAACAAAGAATACATTTCCCCATGTATTTAATAACCTGATGAGTAGAAGACTGAATGGAGTCAATGCCAAGCAGATCTAAAGCAAAGCACTGTTTTTTAATGTGTTTCAGTGTAGGTTATGCACAAGGAAATAGACATTATTTTTAAGTTTCAGCTACCTTTAATTACTTACCCTATACACACTCAAATTCAGATTGATAAATGTTGAGCCAAAAGCAGACCTAAATTAGTTAATTTAAATTTTCCTAATTCAGAGGCAAACTACTTTTATAGCTTTGTTTTGAGGTGGGTTTTTTTGGGGTTTTTTTTTGGTTTTTGTTGTTTTTGGTTTTTTTGCTAAGGAAATGGCGAGTATTTATTTATCCACTCCCTCCTTCCACTGTCCTTATTCCCAGTGATCCCTGCAGGGATAAGTGGTCCCTGACCCTCGCCAGGGTGAGCTGCAGGGGCCTTGCAGCCGTGCCTGTGGTTTCTCACAGTGGCAGAACAACTGCAACAGCACAGGGACATTTTGATCAAAGCTCCTGTTTCTTCCAACAGGTTATTATCCAGGCAGAATAAAATGCTTTCTCAAGGACCAACCAAATCTTTTTCTCTGCCTGAAAGGTCACATTTGTTTGGATCTTTTTCTCTTATTTAGGTGAGAGATAAAAAAATGAAGCGGAATCTCAGAGGAAATGCCAAACCTACTAACTGGCTGTACTTCTGTGTGAGTGTCTCCATTTACACCTCGAGCTTGCTCTTAGAGACCTTTGAACCGTATTTTAAAGGTATTTTGGTAGGTGGTGGCTGCTGACTATGTGCATTTCTTCTTCCTTTTGTTTTCTGTGGTCGTTTGGGATCACTGCAGAATGTCACCAATAAGGAAACTGGTGAGGAAGAGTTGAGGAACCAGCTTTTGAAATTGTCAAGCTGATCTGTAGGGTTCTTTTCCTGTTGGATTTGTAAAAATGGATACATCAGCAGAGTTAACATTCTTCAGAAAACAGCAAGACTGTCCTCCTTGCAGTGAGGGATCTGTATTTTAACAGAGGTGTTTGATGGTGCTGTAAAGGAGCAAGATGCACAGTGACTCACAACGAAGTCGTTTAAGCTGGGAGTACATATGGCTGATTCCTAGAAATAAAATAACTAAGGTTTTGTTTTGTAGGAAAATCTAATCCCATTTTGAGGGTCAACAGGAAAAATACCAAGAACTAAATACAGATGAATACCAAAACCCCAGAAAGGCAGGAAACAGGACTGGGGCCTCACCGGACTGATGGCTGCCATAGCCCAGCAGCCCCTGGATGTATTTGCCTGCCTGAACTTAGCTCTTGCCTGGGCCCCAGGGTGGGCTGCTCTGGGTATCTCTCACAGCATTCCAGGGAGGATCCTGCTCCTTCCCGGAGTCCTGCAAGCACCTTCTGGGGGCACCCAGACATCTCCCGGGCCTTTAGCCCCCTGCCCCCCGGCACAGTGCAGACAGGGATGGGCTCCAAGCTTCCTTGGAAGGCGGAGGCAGGAGAGGATCGCCCACCATCTTCTCTGCAGTTGCCCTCCGTGCTGGGCAGACCCTGCTGGGGCTCTCAGGCTCTCCGTTCCAGGCAGGCTGGAGCTCCCGTGCAAACCCAGCACTCGCCGTGTCCCCTCTCGGATGGAATGTCAAGGAAAGGACACAGCACTGCGTAGAAAACGTGAACTTTATTCAGTTTACTATTCCTAAAATCTACAATACAGGGGGACTAGAAGACTATGGGGTAAGAAACTTATGCCTAAAATACTTGAACTTTGAGAAGGGGAACACCGAGGGAAATTTCAACTTGTTGTGGGAAAGGTCTCGGGGACTGGGGAATGCTATGACTAAGGATGGGGTGTCTCTAACTCCTGAGGTGGGGATGTCGCAGTTCCCTGGCTGGGCGCTGGTCACACATCCCCGCAAGGCTCCGCGCTGGGGCTGGAGGTGAGCGCTGAGGGAGGCGGGAGTCTGCTCCTGTGTCACCCGGGCCCTGTGCTGAGGGAGGCGGGAGTCTGCTCCTGTGTCACCCGGGCCCTGTGCTGAGGGAGGCGGGAGTCTGCTCCTGTGTCCCCCGGCCCCTGTGCTGAGGGAGGCGGGATCTGCTCCTGTCTCACAGGGCCCCCCGCGCTGCTCTCCTGGCCCGGGGCCGCTGCTGAGGGCGGTACCGCAGGCACAGCCGCAGCAGGGCGCGGTTTTGCCTCAGCAGCCGCAGCAGCTCCCTGGAGCAGCCGCATCCCCGGCGGCAGCAGCGGGGCCGTGCCCGGGCCGGGCGGCTCCTTCGCTTCTCCTGCAAGGCAAAGCACGGGGATCCCGATGGGAGGGGCGCAGCGGGGCCCGGGCCTCCGCCAGAGAGGCTGGGGCCTGGCTTGGCTGCCCGGGGCAGAGGCCGCAGCGAGCGGAGCTGCGGCCGCCTCTCCCGGTGCCGTCCCTGGGCTCAGCCTCGGGCCCCGTTGCTGCCCAGAGGCTCCGCTCCCCTCTGCCACGGGGCCTTGGCCGAGGGGCTGCCCGAGAGGCCCGGCAGCCTCGGGCTCTGCCCCGTCCTGTCTGCCTGCCCCCCTCCCTCACCTCTCTCCAGCGTCTCCAGAGCCTCCTGCCAAGGTAGCATGCCAGGACAATGCTCATGATCAGGAGCTCCCCCAGGAAGCACGTCCAGGACACCAGCGCCATGTCCACCCACGGGGCGGCCTCAGGCTCCGTGTCCTGCAGCTCCAGCTCCTCGGGAAGCAGAGCCGAGGCGCCCGTGTCCCGCTCAGGACGGCTGGAGGGGTCGAGCGGATGGACCAGGAGCAAGAGCAGGTACACCTGCAGCGTCCAGGAGAAGCCCTGGCCGGCCATGGTGCTCTTCGCGAGGAGCTGCCACCACCACGAGAGCTCTGGGTGTCACTCCACACTGAGGTCTGCCCGGGTTCTGGGCACAGAGAGGCTGGGGACAGTTGCCAGCCACCGTGCTGTCCCCACAGGCTGTGATGTCACAAATGGCTGAATGCGCTGGCTTGGAAGAGCCCTGCGAGGTCAAGTTCCAACCCATGGCCACCTGTGGCCACCATGGCAAGCAGACTGGAGCCTGAAGTGCTGCCGCCAGCTTTCCCTTGAAGACCTCTGATGATGGTGACTGCATCAGCACCCCCAGGGCAGAGAATTCCCAAATCTGCTGCCCCTTTCTGGGCCAAAGTTCTTCCTAATGTCCAATGTGAACCTCCGTTGGCACAGCTTCAAACCCTTGTTGGCGTCTGCTCTCTCTTGTCCTCGCCCATCTCTGAGAGGGCTGGTGCTGCCATGTTGGTGACTTGCTGGGTGTGGGAGAAGAGGCTGTGCCAGTGAGTGCTGCTCAGCTTTTAGCCGCTCCAAGGAGCACTGGGTTGTGCCTGCAGTGGAAGGGAACATTCAAGCACGTTGCCGTTTCTTACAGGTTTTACCCCAGATTTTCATGAACAGCTGTCCTAGTGAAAGCAAGTCTGTTTGCATAAGTATTTGGAGAGTAATAGAACACAATGTCATCTCAGGGAAATTCTGCTGGTTCTGTTTTACTGAGGTTTGGGATTAGTTGCAAATCCCAAAAATTTTCTCCTTGGGGAGGTAGTAATTTCACAGTTTAGGTTGTGGGGATATTGATTACCCAATGTTGAGGACCTAATGTAGCTTTCAGTACCACAAACTTTAAACATCCAGTGATTGTCCTTGAACCAAAACCATTTTGCCTCTTTTCTGTGGACAGGAATTGCTTCTGTGTTATGTCACATAATCCATTAAAAATTTCATGCCTGGAACAAGTCCATAGTGCTGTGTGATTTCCTTGGTACTGTTCTTTGGGATGGTTTTGTCCCCATTTTCTGAAGCTGCCCACGGACAGGTAACAGATGTGTGAGAAGTTCTGGAAGGCAAGCTGGTGTAGGTCTTTGCCTCCTGTTTAGAGGTCTGAGGTAGAGGAGTGTGAGTCACAGAGCTGATCTCACGTGATGTTGAAAACACAATTTAACCTTTTTGCAGCAGGACGTGTTGTTAGAATCAAAGCAGAGCATTGACACTAGTAAATGAATTAAAATTTTTTCAGCATCTGCCACATTCTCTGGCATATTGCTGTTAATAAACTGGGGGTTTTTGGGGTTTTTCCCCCCACTTTATTAGCATTAATTTTCTGTTGGTGGAAGGAAATGGTTGAAACTCTTTTTAGAGAAGAGTACTCATTGCAGAGTGTTCTCTCTTACTTTTGTCCCAAAACTGAGACACAAGTGTGTTTTAATCTAGATAAAATAAAAAGAAAATAAAATCTGGGACATTATCAAGTGGTAAATTAGTAAATCAGAGACAACTGAATTAGTTTCAACACTAAAATACTGGGATTTATGAAATGAGGCTATATTTTCTTGATGACAGGTAACAAGAATTTACATCAAGAGCTGAAGACATGATCTGGAGGAAATGATAGAGATGGAGGAGGACCAGCTGTAAATACCAGAAGGTACACCCCAAAACAGTGAGGAGAAGGCAGATGTGGTTGTAGAGCTCATCCAGCAAGGTAATTCCTACAGAAAAATACTGATAATATTGGAAAAGAATGATGGGATCTCACTCGGGAAGCCGTATCCAGTCTGAGTCCCCACACAGGAAGGATGGGGCTGGAGAGATGCAGAGGGCCTAGGAGGGGATGGAAAAGGAGGAGCAGAGCAGTGTTTGATAGGCTGGGACACAGGGGAGACAGACAATAGTAATACACGAGTTAAAACTGCATCAGAAGTCTGGATACTGGAGGCAGAAGAACAAACACCCCGTTTTTCAACAACTAGAACAAACAACAGTTTTCCAACAATTTATGTATAAATTGACTCTGAAAATTAGAAGTGGTTTTCTAATCATTAAATGTGGGGAAGTTTGCAGCAGAACTCAAAGAAGAGGAGTGAAATAATTGCAGAAATTGACCAAGTCTGAAGTTTGCAGCAACTGAAAGGTTTTCTATTTTGGTAAGTAATTGTCAATTTCTTGGTTTAGCTTCTCTCACTATATATATTTAACCTTTTATGAGCAGTGACTCTAAAGTTAAGCTTTTCATCTTGTGAGACTCATTTTCAGGCCCTGCAGTCAGACATGTATTCATTAACCTCTGTGATGCATCAGAGCTACTTGTCTGCTCTTGGATATCATGAATACAAACATTCACCATCGGGTTGTTCACAGTGTCAGCCATGAATAAACATTCAGGAATTACCAGGTGGTTACAGTGTTTTAGGCATGACAGATCTATGGCCTGGTATTCTTGGTTTATTATCTGTTTATTTTAGGACACTTCATTTAGTGCTGGGCCAGCAGACTCCTCCGAAGCAATAAACATCTGTTGCTGCTGTCAGTCTGAGCATTTGCAGCCCAAAATGTTCTTGTCCCTTCTGGCAGCTGAAGGTAAATAAGGGAACATCACTCAAGTGTCAGTGCGGAGGGACCCGGGTGAGGAGGGGGACAATGTGTGACTACAGAATCAGGTCTGAATTCTCTGCCTGAAAACATCTTTTCTGTGGAAGTTCACATATAAGTGATATGAAATTTGGAATTTAAACAACAGTTGAAAATAAAAAAAAAATCAAAGTGCATATATTAGTTTAGCTTAAGTGCATTTCTGAAAAAACCCCAAGCAACCCTCCCAAGAAACCAGGAGTGAATATTGCTGCCTTGGGTCAATGCTCTCTAAACTGCAGTCAGATTCCCACTCAGTTTAGGCTGTTTCCTTTCAGCCTTTGAGTGTGAAAAGATGGTGAGGGGTTATGCATTTACATCAGGTAATTGGTATTCCATAGATAGGGAAGGTGCCCCTTATTGTCACCATCCCCCATCACATTTTACTGTAAGACCTTATTTCAGGTAGGTTTGTGGCTTCAAAGTGCCTGTGACCTTCCCTCCCTCCCCTGCCACTGTCTCCTTTCAGATAACTTCTTCCTGCTATTGCAGCTGAAATAGCCACTTTCTGAAACTGAATTAAGGAAAACTTCTTACTGGCCATGCTAATAAAACCACATCGGCATTTAATCCAAATGCTCTCACATCCTCTTCATGGTGGAGCAGAGGCTTGAGATCAGAGGAACAATCTTTGCCTGGGATGAGTTCTTTCTCTGTGAAATTTGCCTATCAAGTCACCAGCCTCTGAAAAATCCCATTTTACAGACATTTACTAGAAACATGTGGATTTTGGTAGCTGCAGTCTCTGGAAATGCCCTGGGCACTAAACCTTCTCCAGAAATGCAGCTTCTGAGTGAGCTGCTGCTGTTATCACTCCTCCCCTCTGCAGTTGTTTCCTGCAGGGATTGGGACCGCAGGGACCGTGACCCACCTTGGCTGTTCCTGCTGTCACCAGTTCTTGACTACAGGATGAAACATTTAGGGTCTAGTTTGGATGCCTCTCCTTTTTGGTTTTTTTTTTTTTTTTTTTTTTTTTTTTCTGCAAAATGTTTTTAGGGAAAAGAAGGAGGAGAACAAAAGTGTATTCTGGCTTTATTCTTTGTTTTATTTGTAAGGAAATTTATTTTCTCTGCCATTGTAATTGTAGTGTTGAACATTTTAGAAGAACTTGGAATGACTAGAAAAGAAATGGTGCCCTTTGAGGAAATACAAGGCCTTTTGCTCAGCCCTGTGTTCAGCCACAGAGTGAGGGCAGGTAATTAAACAGTGAATAAGGGCTCACTTAGCACCACAGGACACAGACATGAAAACACTCCTGCAGTCAGAGCACCTTCAGTGTGCACCTCCTCACATTGCACAGCTGTGACACCTCTATATGATGTTGTGCCATAACAAATGGGAAGATAACCTCACTTTTCTGCCCATTCATTTTTCTTGTCCTCACCCAAATTATTAAGCAGAGGCTGATAAACACAGCAATTTCAGCCTTCAGTGAAACTGCAGTTTTTTCTTACTCCATCTTTCTCTGAGGGATATTTCTCAAGTCCCAGTTTCGTTATACGTGTGGAAAGAATGCAAAGCATAAACCCTTCTGAATCATATTTTCTGAGCCCCTTTGTCATCTCTGTTGTTCTCATCTGCTTGCATTTCAATTTGTCTTTTTGAAATGCCATGTCCCAAACTGAATCCCATCAGTGCTGCTGCTGAAGCCTGAGCATTGCTGAGCAGAGCAGGAGGATTATTTTGCTGGTTGAGACAAACTGTTATTGTTAATATAATCATGGGTAGCATTTGTCCTTTTCTGTGTAAGCATCTTTGATGTGAATTGCAAGCAGTTTATGATTTAACTTCTAATAACTGTGTCGTGGTAGGAGTGTTCCTTGGCCCACATTGCTCATAAATATTTGCTTTGGGTTCAGTGGCATTGCTGCAATCTTCTGGACTGTAAAAAAAATATCTATTTTAAAGAGTACATATACAATGCATGAGGCAATGGAAGGCTAAGACAAGATGGCTCTCTGTGGCAGGGAATATCACAGGGAATATCAGAGAATCACAGGGATTTTTTGTGGCAGCCCAGCAATCCAAAGGTATTTTTTCATGGTTGTTTAATGAGTCTGAAGTAACTGGATTGTCATGGGGAACACAGCCAGCCCTGAGTGCTGCATTTTCATCAGCCTGACAGACTGCACAGGGCTCAGGGCCTTTGCTGTTAATTCAGGGAGAGGAACACACTGATGGTGACATTTGAAACAGGAGGGACAGCAGGCACTTCATGGTGCAGTTCAGAAATGTGCTACCAAGATGTCACAGCTGCAGACCGCACCTCCTGAGTGTTGAAATGGATGTGGGGATCAGTAGCTGAAATAAATTGAAACTGCTTCTCTAGATCACTCCTTTTTTACTGCCAAATATTCTGCCTTCTTAATATATAAGATCTACAGATGCCACAGTCCAGCTGTTTTCTTTCCAGTGACCACATTTTCTCAGAGGGAAGAAAAATACTAGAGCTGTTCCAAGTCCCTGGAACCTCTCAGAGCAGATTATATGTGATTTTATTAGTTTCTCCACAGATGAGAAAAACAAATCGATCTTTTCTGAGACCCTCAGAGTTCAAAGTGGTAGATCAAGAGTTTGTGCTTGGCAGGGGAAGGTAATAAGACAGTCAGTCCTCAGATGTTAAAAATATCAGATCAGAAATATGAGGTAACCACTCATTGACTGCTCCTAATGAGAAAAAGCCCAAAATTTACTTGGAGATGAATCATGGTAAAGAAACATGTTACCTAGAATAAAATGGAATTAGTGCATGGGTCCAGCTGTAAAATATGGTGAGCAGCCCAAGTTCCCATTATTCTGTTCCAATTCTGCAGTAGCTCCGCTGTGGGCACAGTAATTTCCACACCAGGAATATTTTTGTATGGACTAAATGTGGCCACACGTGGGGGTGGAGAACAATTACTAGACTTGAAATTCCCTCCCTGATTTATCCCACCGTGGCTTCCATCTGCAGACTGTCTGGTCTTGTTCCTCGTGGCTCATTTGTGCAAACTCCTGCAAGGGAAGTCAAAAGAAGAATGAGAGCAAGTTAAAATCTCAGAATGTGGATGATTTCTCTGAGAGCTGGGGGCACTTAGCACCTGCAGGAAATCCTCAGTTCTTGAAAAATGGATGCTCAGGGTTCCTGTTGCTGTAATTCTGTTAGAGGAAATGGCTGGAATATGAGGGAAGACAAATGTTAGAAGAAGACATTAAGTAGTCCTAGCAGTATCCAGCTTCCCTCACTGTTCACTGCAGAAGTGGTGAAGTCAGCTTTGAATAGCAGTTTTCAGCACTGTGGAATGAAGGGTAGGGCATCCACTCAGTTCTCCCCTGGACCCTTTTCTCTGGGTGAAATTCAGGATAATGATTTCTGCAGAGGAAGAGAATTCTTGAGAGCAAAAGCTCTTCCTGGCAGTGTCCTCAGCTTGATTCCAGTGGGGAAGAAAGTCCATGTGGGCTGGGAAAATGGGCAAGGATGGGTGATTTGAGAGCTGGTTTTGATTCTGTTGTACACAGACCTGCAGCATGGTGGAGTTTTGGCCTCTGGAACCACAAGAGAAGCTTGGAGAAGTCATGCAAGTTCAGATGAACTATTCTGAAAGACCTGCAGAAAAATTGTAATTATTTATTGCAAATGCCCAGCCCCTGAATGACGTGTGCCAGAGCCTGTGGTCAGTGGTGAGAGGGTGAACACTGCTGTGGGAGAAGGGCTAATGCATTTCCATCTGAACTGATTGCAGAGTTACTGGACACAAGAGCCCAAACTAAGGTTTTACAATTCTAGGTGTGGTGTGCCAGTCAAAATTCTGCCACGTGATGGCAGTGACAAGTAAAATTTCATGATAAAGAGGTAAAAAAAGAGAAATCTTTGTAAATTGATCTATTTTGATAAGAATGTGAATATCCTGATTTTGGTTGGTAACCATTTACACCCCCCATTTTTGTTGGCAATCCATGTAAAGCCAATACCCACTCAATGGCATTAGGAGGTTCTGAGCCTGGACATCTGTTTTCAAACGCAGATGTCATGGCATAGACTATAAAATACAAATACTTTTTCTGTCACTAGAACTGAAGTTGCACATAGTGACAATCTGAGTTACAAATTATGAGGTTTTGGATTTTTTTACATTATGATTTAAATAAATATTTCGCCATTACATTCTGTGTACTTTGAGGAGAGATTATAAAGAAATAGGAGAAAGTTATTAAACAGAAATTGATAAAAGGCTTATTTGGTGTTTGGGAGTCCTGTGCAAGCAGCTGAAAAAGCCTTTGGAACAGAACCAATCTCTGTGGAAGCTTTATTGATTACACAGAGAAAAGTCCATTTTAAACACTTTCATAGCCCTGTGTTGCCTGAGGAAGCAAAATCTATTACACTCAGATTATGAAGTTTTTGTTTATGAACTCAGCTGTCTGAGTGGGCAGCTGGAAGAAAGCAGCATTATTATTTCTTCTGTCTATAAAGCAGAGCTATCAGAAAGCCCCGATTGTCCCCATGTGTCCCTGCTGTTTCCAGGCCATCCCCAGTGTGAGGCGCACACGCTGCAGCCGGGGCTGGAATGGGCGGCCCCTGGCATGGCTTTCCAGGTCAGGGAGCCTCTCGGGTGTCCCCACACCTCCCGTGGGCAGGATCTGGGCTGGACTCCCTGATCAGTGTTTGTGTAATCGCTCTGCTTGCTCCAGGCTTGTTTCGGGCTCCGGGTTGTTGTGTTGTGTTAGGAGAGTGACTCAGATCTATCCGTGGTTAAATAAGCTGTGAAATAAGCTGCCCAAACAGCTCTCACTCACCGGGGTGATAATGCTGCTCCACACGAGGATCTGCACCTCTCTGTGATCTAAGGAAAGGTCTAAGCCGCAAAGATGAGAGAGGGAAAGTGATTGCTTTTCTTTGCTTTTCCTTAAGAGGGCTGAATGTCAGGCTGCAGTGGAGCAGATCTGGCTTTGAAAGGTGGCAGCAATCTCCACCTCCTGGGGAAAGGACAGAAGCTGCTGGAGGGTTGGGAAGGGGAGAGAAGGGCAGGGCGGGCTCAGCAAGGCAGCGGGGGGGGGGGGGTCTCTCAGCCGGGCTCGGCCGTACCTCTGGAGCTCAGGGCTGTGCGGGGCGGATCTGCCTGTGGAGTCTGAGACTGCAGCCAGGGGGCTGAACGGACTCTGGAGAGCAGGAAAGGGCATTGTGTGTGTGCCGTGTGGCCACAGGTTTCTTCTGGCCTCAGTGATGGGGCTGGCATTTGGCATCTCGCTGAGGGTGAAATGATGTGACCTGCTTGTTCTAGCACAGGTCTTTTATCAGTCTGGGCTCCTAGCATCAGTCCAGCTGAAATTGGTACCTGTCAGTGCTTTCAGTCTCAGGAGCTGTGAAGTTGATTAAATTGACTCTGCACCAGCACCTTCAAACGCTTCTGCCTGTCCCCTCCATTCCCCCAAAGCTCAAAGCATGTGGAGAAAAGGGTAAAAAAGATAGAATGCCTAACTCCTAACTTAGTTCCATCTAGATCTTTCCTTGGAGCTTACAGTTCTTTTCCCTCTGACTGACCCTCATTTCTGACTGTGAGAAACAGACTGTGCTGCTCACAGCATATTTTCTCTCTCCTCTTGTGATACCTTGCCAGCCTGACAAGTTTTAATGACTCCTTGAAATTTTCTTTTTTTTTTTTTCAGCAACAAAATAGAAAAGGATGTGAGAAAGATTTCTTGCCTGTAATATCAAAAGGTAGAGCCTGCTCATTTGGCCAATAGCACCAAGTAGCTGCACTTTTACCACTGATTTATGTCTCATGGAAGATGTGGATAAACACAGAAATACTGGGAAATGCCTCAAAGCACTCACAGTTCTATTCCCTTTTACTCAGCTTCTCTTTTCAATATAGTTCTGAATGAAAGCTTTAGCAGAAGAGTTCTGGCAGATTTTCAGGCATTCAAGAGATTAAACTTCTTTCTTAGACTGAACACTGAAGGCAAGCTTTGCTGGAGAATGAGAAAATAATGCAGTGAAATGATGGAATTCTTACAAAATTAACCAACTCCCTGTGTTTCAGATCTAGGCATACCAGCTGTAATTTCTGTTAGCTGTGGTCTTGCAGGGTTTTTATGACAGTTTTACAGAGGTACATTTAAAATAGAAAGCATGTCAAACTTTTCAAAACCAGCGTGTGAGGATTCTGCAGCACTTTGCTCTGTACCAGCCCGAGCCAAAATTAATCAAAGTAATTGCTCTTGATGTGAGCAATACGGGTTGGCAGAAATTGCTGCAAGCGTAGCAAAAGGTGTGACTGGATGAGTGGCAACTGTTTTTTCCTCCGAATGGCTTTATTTTGTAAAGTGTTTTACCAGCGGAGACTCAGTGATGAATGTGCACTGGTACCCGAGAGCAGTTTAGACGAAATCCAGATCCTCCATAGTAGGCAATATGGGAGTCAGTGATTTTTAGGGAAAGATCAGTCCTGATTTCAGTGAATTAGGCTTTTCAACTACTAAAAAGTAATAATAAAGAATACATATATATAGTTCTGTCTCACCAAATGGTGGTTTTGTTTCATTTCTGCTGCAAGAGTGTTTGGTGAAGCTGTGTATTTCATGAAGGCATGTTTCTTTCAAGGCGTTTTACTCCAGTTTAGAGTTTACCAAGTGCTTTATAGGTGCTGGAACTGCTCTGTGATTAAATAAGGGCCTCTAAATAAATGGCTGTGATCTTTAAACAAATTGCCTTGATTCAAGGTTTCTGTCTGGCAACACCTGATGTATCTGTGCTGTCTAAAACTGTGCTGCCTGAAAGGAGGGACAGTATTGACAAGCTTTAAATGAGTCTGTTTGGTTTTACTGAATTTTAATTAAAAAAGAATTGAAGTTCTTTAAAGTGGACATTGGAAAGGAAGATTATATTGGTGAAAAATTGCGTGGGTAATTTACAAATACGTCTTCTAACAGCAGCCAGACATTTTCAGTGCAAACCAGACTTAGCAGGCTAGGTTAGTCAAATGTAATTAATTTGCCTTCATGTATCTTTTGGCATATTGTTCAGCTTCTTCTGAGGTTTACACAGGCTTTAACAACCAGACCAGAAGCACAGCTCTGTGAACAGCTGCTGTGGCTGGAGACAGCTTTGAGCACCAGGTGTGTGCTGACAGGGAGTTGGAATGGCTCAAATTCCTTCTCTGAGCCTTTCCTGCTTCCCCTGTGCTTATGGACAGGGAAAGCAGTTTTGGGAAAAAAGCATTTCCCTTCCTTCAAAAGTGGGAAGGGAGATACTGGCCTGGAATATCAGGAATGGGCAGAAGGGGGTTCTACCCAGACTGTCTGCTCCTTGTGACTCAGTCACCTCACTTGTGTAACCACATGCATCAATCACAGGATTTGCCCCAGAAGTTGGGAGCAGAAGAGAGTGGGGCATTGCCCAGAGCCCCTCTGTGCAGCAGAGCTGGCTCAGCTTTCTGAGCAGGTGTCAGTGTGAGACTTGGGTGATGGAAGAGCCAGTGTCCTGAAGGTTTTCTGTCTTCTCTGGAACCGTTTTTTTTCAGGAAAGGCTCTGAGTTCACTACTTCCAGCTGGTATTTTTTGTCCTATTTGTAATATCAAGACTCCAGGTTAGAGTTTGGTTTAGTAAGTGAGCAATGGCTCATGTGCTGTGATTAAAACAATCCCACCAGATTCCAGAGATGAAGAGCAGCAATGTAAGTAAGGTAAAAGGAAAAACTGGGTTTCCATTTCTCTCTGCAAGTTGACTTAGCTTTTTGTCTGGGAGACTTTTGATAGATTGTAGCCCTGGAACTGTAAAAATAAGACTTTTATTTATCAGCAATGTTTGATCAGCAATGTGTGGTAAAGGCTTGCTTGCCTCCCTCACCTCACATATCTCTAACTTTATCAACACAGAGCAGTCTAGATCTTCCAAGTAAGTGTTAAGTTTCTACAGCCATGCCAATTTATGCAAATTCTTAAAAATTAACTTCCAAAATTAGGTACTTGCCTCATTAGTCTGATCTCCTGGGAACAGACCATTATCAGTTCTAAATAAAATATTTTAAATACAGCTTAATTAGTTCCATTTGTGGAGCATTAGCTAAATGTGGTTCTGCTATTGTAAAAATAATTCTAAGATAGCCATAATAGCTTTAGCTAGATAAGATGAATGTCTCTGTTTCCCTTTTAAATGGGCATCTTTATGCCTCATCTCTGATCCCTTTGAGGCTGGACTTGACTCAGCATCTTTATTCCTTGCATCATTTCCTTACTCTGCCATTGTTTACTGCAGGATTAAGTTTGTTGTTTGCTCTGCTCGGAAGCAGAAACAGCTTTCCTCTGAACCAGCAGCTTGGTTTCCAAATTTCAACTGTAGTGATTCACTTAGAGCATCAAAAATGAACTCCCTGGATTAGAATTGTCAGAATTTGTGCAAAACTTTGGACAAAGGGATTGCAGGTGCCGTTGGTGTGAAGAGGGAGAAGGTGCTCAGTCACAGGTTGAGCCTAATGAGGCACCTCAGTGCAGACTGGAGGGGAATGAGACTGGCTCTGCAAGGAGGAGTCAAAAGAAAGCCAGGCCACAGAATGAGAAGCAAAAGGTGAGCTGAGAGAAGTCAGGCTAGCAGCAGAATGGAAAGGAGTATAAATAAGGTAGAAAAATGTTAAGGGTGGCTGATGAGTCAGAGGGTGTGGAAACCCTCTAGTGATGGATCAGAGCCTGGAAAGGAGGAGTCCCTGCAGACTGCCAAGAGGAATTTCTGTTAGCAGCTGGGTTTGGGCTGCTGTGGAGGGGAAGGGGCCTTGGGGAGTTGCTGTGAACAGTGAGCTGCCAGGTGAGAGGGAGAACAGAGATACTTGGGATATTTAGTCTGCGCTGAGGGTGGAGCCTGGGACACCAGTCCCTGCATCCAGACAGGCCAGGGAAATCTCACCTCAGGGGCCACGGGGGGGGGGTGCAGACTGGAGGAGAAAAGCTGATCCTGGTGTGCCAGGTCATCTGCACACTCAGTTCCAGCCCAAACACAGCAAGGACTTCACAGCCAGGTTACAAAACGTGACTGGGGAGTGCAGAGCTGGGGTAAAGTCACAGTTGGCTCTGGTGTCAGGGAGACACTGCCATTGGCAGCTGCACTTCCACACTCCAGGGAAGGTGATGCATAGAATTTGATTGTTTCAGAGCAACAGTTTGAGGCTTTAAATTGTTGGGTCCTGTAATCCATGGACACACATTTTATGTGTTATGAATACAGTGAATGCATTTAATGATGAAAATTGAAGGAATGGCTAGGATGACATGCCAGTATTTTTCTGTATGAAACAGGTTTTTATCTTTGAAATTATTATCTGGAATACTGTGAAAATAATGTTTTTTCCTTGTTGCTTCTTAGTGATAGATGCTTTTTTGTTTTTCCTATGGAGGTTTCAGATATCAAACTGGATTTATGGAGAGCTGTTGTTCTCCTTCATTATGTGGATTTTTTTAATGAAGGTTCTAGGTGGTAAGAACTCTATCATATCTGCACAACCAGATCACATTTATCTCTAAAGGGATTTTTTAAATATATTTTAGTAACAATTAGAGAAGGGAAATGCCAGAGCTATATTTGTCCTTCCAGAAGACACCAGATACTAAAAGAAAGCCTTTTTAGCAAGTGAGTTTCTATGGTGTAAGCTGGGCATGAATTCAAACCACTATTACACTTGGAGCATAAATGTGTTAAACTGAAATAACAAAATTAGAGCAGACAATAAATAAAACTGGGGGGGGGGGGTGGGGGTGTGCTTTTACTGCCTTAGCACAATGAACTCCTCATAATGATGGAAATTATCCCCATATCACTATGGAGGGATCTTCCTGGGACACGGAGCAGACTGTCTCATTCCAGGACATTCACACATTATCCATGGGGTCAGGCAGTACCATTCTTTTATCTGTTGCCAAGTGCCCCATGCAGTTGGTGATAGTTATACAGTGCCTGTGCTGAAAGCATTAGCCAGCAGCAGCAGAGCCCTGAAAGTCACCTCCAGAGCAAATCCCTCTCAGTTCATTCATGCCACTGGAGAATGGCACTGCCCTCCTGATAGATGGGGAGCATTGAACATTACAGTACAATAAAAAATCCTTCATCAAAGGACAGTACATCAGAAGAATTAGAGAAGGTTGATACTGGTGGCTCAATGCAGGGGAGCAGCTTTTTGATTGAATTCCTGTGGAACACATTTTGCCTTTGTGTGCACTGCAGCATTAGCTGAGGCACATTGTGGTTGAGAGCAGGACAAGGACAGGAGAGGCAGAAGGTGAAGAAAGAGCTGATGGCAAGAGATCCAAGCATCGCTTCCTGCTCAGACTAAGACTGGGATGTGTTGTTTGATATTTAACTGTATTTAACTTAATTAAGAGCATCCTGCCGTACCTTTGGATGCTGTTTGCAGTGGGGACGTTTGAACTCACTCCAGGTGGAACCAGCAGAGCCTCCTGATGCTGTTGTATGTAGCTGCCCAGTCAGAGTCCCTGTGGATCCAAATTCTGAGGAAGTCTGTTTGAGAAGTGACCAGGACACTGGGATGTGTGTTTAAGAGTTTTCCCTGTGAACAACTGGTGTGTGAAAGCAAGAGGGCAGATGTGAGTGTAGATTTAAGAGGTGCATTTCCACTGAGTTCCTGACACCTGTTCTGAATTTCTGTAGTGTTCCTGGCAAATCACCTCGAGTAAAAATATTCCTTAAGTTGTTTGTCTTATTTTAGCACTAATCTATGTCTTTTCAGCCTCCCATTGCAATAAAATGCTGTTCTATTTTTAGGTCCTGCTTCCAAGCATCTGCTATTTCTTATTTTCAGAACTTGGATGCTAATGGCAAAACACTAGAAATACCAGTCCTTAAAATGAATTTATTCTTGTTTTTAAATTTTTCTTACGACTTTTATACTGCATTCTTTAATTAAAAAGTCCTCTTTTGTTACCTATTTCATTTTTTATTCCGTAACAGCTTTTGCTTGGTGTGTGCAGGAAAGTGCTGGAAATTGGAATTTAGCTATTAGATACATGAACCCTATTGATTGTTTCTAATGCTTCTCAAACGTACAGAGCATGACTAAAATCAGGTCACTCTACATCTTTATTGCTATCTTCATTAATCCCAGGGTGTTGTTCATCATGGTTTTTTCTAAATTTCCCCAGAGAGCACATGTACAAGATTAACATAACATTTACTTTTAATAGCTGTATGATCTGAACAGTACTGGTCAGGAGAAACATTGCTGAGATTTTTTTGTAGTGATTGTGAAGATACACACAGCTGATTGCCTGTGATTATTTAAATTGCAAGCATTAGATTGGGATGTGTGTTTTGTTTCCCATCTCTTGCACTGACTTTCAGAAAGGCAAAATAATATTAGTGGTGTCCACTGATGTTAAATGGCTATATTTTGCAGCTAAAAGTTGAAATTGAAGGAACTGATTTCAGTATTATTAACTCTGTAGGGTTCTTGGCATCTGTGCCTGATCCTGAGGACAGCATTTGTCTTGAGTCACACTGAAAATGGCTGTGCCATTTCCAGGGTTTCCATTTGCTGTTTGTTTCCCACATGTTGCCACCTGTGAGCTCTCAAATACAGACAAAAAAACCCCCCAAAAACCCCAAAAACCTAAAAAGCTAAACGGAAAATCCCCAACAACAGCTACAAATAAAATAAATTATGTTTAGAATCTGTAATTCTGTTTTTTCCTCTCTGAAGGTCATTAATGTTGTGATCTAGTCTCTGTAAAATCTCTTTAAATTGCAGTCAGTTCTGGAGTCCTATGGAGGTGCTGGCAACAGAATGTGACTTTGCTATGGAAACAAGACTTGTAGGATCATAGGGGGAAATGGCAGAGGAGATGGAGCAAGGGAAGGGGTCCATCTGTCTGTCTGAGTGACCCCATTGTTGTGCCACTGGCTGTTCTTCCCTCTTGGCTGAGAGAGATCCCTTTTCGTTCTCCAACAGTTGGGAAGATGTTGGCCAGGCTTTCTCTGGCTCTGACACAAGGAACAAGCAGACTAAACTCATAAGAAACTAGACTTTGTTAATTCATGTGTTAGCAAAACTTTTTTCACTCTTTAATTTTTTTTTCTGTGGGAACATCACTGAAATCTATATGAACATGAAAAAAGAAATCTGTTATTTTTCTGAAATAGCTTTCTCAAATGCAAAGCCTTCAGCTGTTGGACTGTGTACAGACATGTCCACATGTGCACACAGACAGGCCAGCCTTTTTCTGTTAAACAAATGCACACACATGGACACAGCAGACCTTTTTATCTATGGAGACACTTCCACGGTCTAAAGTAACGTAATAATCCCATTATTTCCTTGCTGGGTTTTCTTTCTCCATCTGGTAGACTGGCATTCTGCAAAGTGGTTAAAATAGCCTGGCTTTTAAAAACATTTGAATTGTCTGTTCTGATAGACTTGAGCTGAAGGTGAAATTATTTTCGAGATAATCAATTACTGTGCTGAGACACAGCTGAAATTCAATCCGAGTGTCTGGAAGTCCAAATCTCTCTAGAGCATCTTGTTGTTTATAAACACATCACGTTCAGAAGAGCTTTTTCTTCCCATAAATCGACAGGATTTTATAAACAAAGGAAGAGAAAAATAGCCAAATTTTAAACTGAGTGTTGGAAATCCTGGCTTCTCCCCAAAACAGATCCACATTCAGTTCTGTAGATGGCATTTCTTGAAAATGGATGGTGTCTAGATGCAATACAACATTCCACAGCTACTGTGCTCTGTTTTCAAAACACTACACTGTTGTTTAGACTGCAGAGGTAATATATGGGAATGGAAAAGGAAGGCAAACTTCTCAGCCCATGATGCTCTGTTCTCTCCTTGCTAAGAGAGAAATGGAATTACAAGTGAATCTCAAATATCAGTTAATCTGATGTTTTAGGTTGTAGTACAACAGTGTGTGTTACTTCTGTTAGAAAAAGAAAGTTAAATTCATATTGTTTACCTTCTGCAGTAATCCATCCAGTAAAAGCAGAAAACAGTTTTGTAACATTGCTTTGAATAAGTAGTGGAGCTCTGATGGAATGAGAAGTGACAGAGTGGTTCCATCAGGTCTGCAGGTGCCTGGATGGACGGATCTGTGTACATGTAAAAGTTCATGATGCAGCAGAGCTCCTGCAAATGCTTCTCTGGCTTATTGAAGCAATATCTCATGTAAGACATAAAACCAGAAGCCTTTTAAGTAGAAGAATAACAATATTGAAACATTTCCAAACAACTAGGAAACGGTTTTGTGATACAAATGACACCTCTTGGTGAGATTGAATTCTCACATGCTCTGTGTTTTGCACCTCTGTGGGATGGTGGGAAAATACTAAAATGAGTCCATGAATTAATTGAAATTGCAGAATTGTGTGGGGTTCAGGACCCACAGGGCTGTTGGCAAGTATTACACCATTGCTCAAATCCCTCATACCAGAGTTACCAACAAAGCCAAAAATCAACAGGGTTAAAGAAGTCCTTCTTCTACACACAAGATGGGTAACATCTTAAAATGGGAGAGAATGTCTTGAAGAAGCTCAGTTCTCAGGGAAGTTTCCCATGTTAAAAATCCTGGTCTAAAATGATGAGGGGCACTTGTGAGAGGTTTTTTGCCCAGATGTCAATGTGCACCTCCTTGATTGTTTAGTGCTGGGTGGCCCTGAATCATTCCTGATTCTGCATTCAGGGCAGGATAGCGAGAAAAGGGAGCCTGGGGGCTCCATTAAACACAGGAAGGACACTGAGGCTGCCTGCCTGGAAAAAATTCATCTGAGCATTCTCCCTGGGCTGAGCTGAGCACAAACCCTCTCAGAGCGTTCTGCCCCAGGCAGTTAAATTTGTGTTTAGAGTAGCACGGGCTCCCCACATTTTGCATTTCCCAGTGTTTCAGCTTGTGCTTGCAGCGTGTTTCGTACCTTGAAAATGTGTGTTGGAGGGAAAAGGGATGGGAAAAGGGATGGGAACTGGGCTGTGGTACTTCCTGGCAGCCTGTTGTTAATTCTATCCTTGAGAGATTTAGGCCTTGAGAGACTTGGACCTTCTGCAAGGCACAGAGGGGCACAGGGCAGCTCTGTGCTGCAGGAAACCTCTGCAAGGAGAGGTTGAGCTGAAGGACAAATTCCCTGGCAAACCAGAGGACTGTGACCCTCCTGCTGAAACTTCTCAGTACTTGAAGGAAAAGTCACCTCAGGAAATCTTCCAGGCTCTGTGACTGGCACGGTGAGTTTGCTGGCCCTTAGTACGACAGAGTTCATGGAATGCTGGCTTTGTGATAGAATTTGGAGTAAGGCTCAGAAGTGGGATGCAGAGTTATCTGGAGTGCATCGCTCTGCTGTTAAAACAGAGTGCACTGATGTCATCTCTTGCACAACTAGGGGAACACACCTGTGTGTCACAGTGCAGTCACACCTGCAGGCATCTACCAGTGACTCTGACATTGCTTTAAGAGCACACCAGCGGTACTTTTCCTGTTCTCCTGAGTCATTCCCCTTTGTTATGCATGGTGCAGTGTGATTTATAAGAACTGGGATGTCTTCTAGTGACATGTGGTAATGCACCATGCAGCAAGGAAAGAGAAGTTTCATTTTGTTATTATTCCATATTTCACTAGGTTGGCTCAGTGAGCCCTTGCAATATGTGTTCAGAGATCGAGCCTGTAGATGAATGAGGAGATAGAATTAGCAATGGAACCAAATGCAGAATGTTAAAAGTGATCTGGAAAAGGTTTCAAATTCTTCATTTCTGTGACAAGAATTACAACCAGCTGGGAAAATGGCACCGGGTGAATGAATTGTAGTGACACTGAACTGTAACAAGGGAGAGAAAAGGTGAAAATTTTAGTCATTTTTAGAACTTCAAAGTCATCGTATGTGAGTTGCCGTCAGATGTTGCGGCATGGAGAATTAAATAATTGTACCAAAACTAGATAGACATTAGTTAATTTTACATGATTTTCCCCTTAAGGTTACAGTTCTCATTACTAGAATTGAAATTTAAGAATATATTTTTCTATCAATTTTAAGACTATCATGCAAATAGTTTACACTGAGCCATAACAATTTATTTTCATTCTTTCTTGCTCTGCCTTTATTTGAATGACAAAAATCGTAACCAAAGTAGAAAATAGTGCAGAGGTAATCCATTCCTGTGTCACAAATCATAAAAAGAACAAAGTAAGGCAACAATTTATAGTTTTGACATGCCTAAATTACTCACAGGAGTTAATACCTATTTTTCCCTGTCAAATTCTTGTTTGAATCTCACAGTGGTTTATGAGTAATTTATGTGCAAAACATTGTAGCAGGCATACAAAGCAGTATCTAATTATTCCAGTCAGAGAAATGTTAAAGCTGCAAATTTTAGGCCTTCAAATGTGCCACATGCTATGGTCTGGCTGCAGGGCATGGCAAAAATTTTAGAGACGCTGATTTTGTAAGTTCAGGTTTTCCAACACAAAAATGTTGCAGGATACACAGTGTAAAAAAAATGCTGTTAAATTTACAGGACTCAACACCCAGAGGTGTGGGAGATTTTTGCTGTGTGCCAGTCAGAAACAGGAGATTTATCAAGCCACTCCTGTAGCTTGAATTGAAGTGGCACAGAATGTGCTTTTTAAACAGCCTTACACTGCAATGTTTAAATGCTTCACTGGAAAGGGCAGAAAGCATCCACGAGATTGCTCTTGAGCTCTGTCACTGCAGTCAGTTTGGCATCCCTCAGATTTACATGGCTTGAGTGCTGGCTGCTCTTTAATCCTAATTTCTCCCTAAGTGCTGTTTTTAGTGGAACCTTTTCTTTTTTTGCATTTTCAGGAACAGGCAGAAGCCATTTTTAGGTCAGTTAAATGCTAAAATGCTGTCAGACACAGTAGAGGGAGAGCAGCAGGAAAGTAGGCTGTGGCAGTGGATGCCATATCAGAAATGCCATCAGTGGGGTGGAGAGAGCTCTCTAAAACACTTCTCTAAAATACACAGACTGTGAGAGGGGGCTCTGTGTCTCACTGCTCCATCTCCAAGTGGGATTCTGCCTGTGTACAGCATGAAGATGGTTTGTGCTTGCAGATACGCTGCTTACAGTGACTCTGCTTTAATCTATTTTTAGTTGTCTGAGACAAAAGAAAGAGAAGAAACCTTTGGAAGCTTCATGTGTGGTCTGAAAGCCAAAGCTCTGCCTTTCCTGCTCTCTGCCTCCTCAGTCCTGAAGATTTTGCAGGGAGAGCTGGGTTGATGCCAGTGCTGGGAAGCCAAAATTGAAAGCAGCTCCCTCTTCTAGGGCTCCTTTGGCTTTGTAGCCCTGGCAGGGCTAGAAGGGAGCAGCCATTTATTTCAGTTACTGGGGAATCAGCCATGCCTCTGGATTTACACCCCCAGCAGCTCATTGGTAACAAGGCAGAGAATGCAGAGTGGAATTGTGCTTGGATGTTGGATGAATGCAGCTCTGGGGCTGTTGGCTCTCACCTCTCTGCCCCTGTGTGTACCTGCATCCATCCCCAGGGCAGGATGGACCACGAGGCTCCTTCACCTCGGGTGCTGCCAGTGCCTGGCAGGGCACTGAGTGTGCAGAGCTCAGCAGTGTGTGCACAGGCTGCCCACCAGCTCTGTTCACCCTTTGGGCAGGGGTTCCCATGGCCAAAAGGGATCTTCTCACCCTTCCTTAAAGCAACTTCCTTAAAACATCTGCTTTGCAGCCGTGGGGAATGCCAGATAAGCAGCTGTGCTTCTCATGGAAAATATCTTGCACTGATTCAGCTCCTCCAATGGGCATTCTTGAAAGAATTATTTCTGTCATTCAAAAAGTCTGTTCTTCATATTCCAGGCAAATGTTTGAGGCTGTCCATGTTGCAGCCTGTAATATTTAGTCAAGGTTACTGAGAAAGTAATATCAAATTAGAAATGTGTTGCTCCAATATGAAAGTATTCTTATTTCACTGAGGTTTCCCAATGATGACTGCAGGTTTCATCCATCATCTTCATTCTGAAAGACATACCTGCTTCCTTCTTTTTGATATGCATGCCTTAATTTTGGTATCTTCTCCAAAGTTCATCTTGTGATCACAATGTTCTTAGTCTACAAAGGCTTGATTTTGGCAACAGTACCAATCAAGTCAGGATCTGCGAAGAGATCCTAATTTGTGAAAGAATTTTTCTCCCCATTTACATTGTGAGAGATCACCTCCTTTCCCTCAGTCTAAAAGCTCAGTCAAAGCAGAATGAACTGTATCCACTTATACAGCTCTATTAATCTACTGAAAGAATGAAAAGAGAAGAAATTTCAATTGATTAAGGCACTGTTTGCTATACCAGTAAATTAAATACTTCAGTACTTTTACATTGTTGTGAGTGAAAACCAGTCAGATAACTAATTTGCAGTTTGAAAACCATAAAGTTTAAATCCTTATTACTCATCTTTGGGACTAAAAGTTAAATCAGCTAAACTACAGTGCCCAAAGAGATATTAAATCAAAGCTACATCTGAAGAGCACAAGTTTCTCCCAATAAAATATGTATTGCTGTTTTCTGGCATCACATTTACTGTGTGAATTTGGATTATCTATTATACCATTGTACATATAACAGCAGGGCTCAAAATATGTTTATGTCTGAATAAGTCATTTATTCTGTAATAAACATTAAAGAGATGCTGCTGTAATGTATTTAATTTCTGGAGAAAATGAAAGGCAAGCAAGTAGAGAAGTGGTTGCACTAGGTTGTTTAAAACTGTTCATGCTAGGCAGAATTAGGCAGGAAACAAATGAAGTTTTATGGAAAATCAGTTAATAGCCAGTGATACAAAAGTTGGCTTTGCCAAGGACATTTCATCACTCAGAAATATTGGATATGCAGAGCCTGGTCCCAAAGGCAGGCTCTGATTCCAGAGCAGCACTGTGGTTTGGGTGGCACATTTGGGGTGGTGGCAGAGGGGAGCAGGCTCAGAGCATTTCCGGCAGACAGCAGGGACTGCCCCACTTGTGTCTGGCTGGGAAATGGGGAGCTGCTTTCACACTGGGACGTCAGGCACAGGAATCAGTGACAGGATTGGTGACCTGGTAACTCCTGAGAGCCTTAGCTCAGTTCCAGGTGTAAGCATTTTTTGCTTTGTTTATTTAGGGACGTTTCCCACAGCTGCCTGAGATGAAGAGCACCCCTGAGGCTGCTCCTGAGGTGCTCCTGGGTCAGTTCACTCTGCCCAGCCCAAAGTTCACTGCTGTGCACAAAGGTTCAGATGCTCTTTCCTCTCTGCTCCAAGGAGATCTCTTCACAGCAGAAAGCCTGCCCAGGTGGGTGAGGGATCAGACTGGCCTTTTCTCAGGGAACAGAGGGCAGGTTTAGGGATCAGCTGCCACTCTCAGAGGCTGAGAACTAAATTCTCTGGAGGGAATGTCAAAAAAAGGTGTTTGTTAATAGATTAGTAGATTAAGGGCTGGAAGAAGGAGCAGAGAGATGAAAAGAGACAGGAGTTCCCTTGCAGGCTTTTGTCACACAAATTTCCTAAAACTGTGCTTGCTTCTGGAAGGGACAGATGGGCTGTAAAGGCTGGAGGCTGGGAGCTCACAGAGACAGGAGCTTATTTCTGTCACAGCTTCTGCCTTGCTGAGTGCATCTCCAAGGGAGACTCTGCAACCAGCAGCTCTTCTTGAGTGAATTGTCTTCTCTGGTTTTCCTACATAGAAATCTAGCCACAGGGCAAGGAAACCCTTCCAGCTGGTCAGGCCCCAAACACTTCCAAAACTCTGAGAATCTCTCTCTGTGTGGAGCTGCTGCATTCATCTCCCCTGTTGTAAAGGCAGCAGCTAAATCCATCCTTCCTTGAGATGCATGCATCAGATGGAGATCAAAACAGATCTTGGAAAGAAGGATGATAAAGCACAGGTATGCCTGCAGTTAATGGCAGGGTGCTGCCTCTCCTGTTGGGATTTTTCTAGGAGAGGGAAAGCTCCTCCTTTATGACTGTTTTGCTTCTGCCTCTTTTTTTGGCACCCTGTAGAGCTGGGCATGGCAACTTGTCCTTAGGCTTTCAGACAGATCAGATTTGTTATCAGTGCTTTTGCTGAATGATATTTTGTTTATGATTTCCTGGAAGATTTCACAGTATGAAAAAAGAAACAAAGCAGTACAGGCTTATTTTAAAGCAAGTGCTAAAGGTTCAATTTATAGAAGATCAGTTCTACAAATTGTGCAAAGCTTGAATTTGACAAAGCATTTATTCTAAAAAGGTTTTAATGAAAACCTACCTTCACCAATACTGTATCAATTCTTTGTTTTGAAGCCCAGGATGTCATCAGCTGATTTAACATAGATTCAGTTCAGATCACCACTTGCCTTTCAATTCAATCAACACAGTCATCCTGTGGGACTTGGCTCTTCCAGTGAAACCACAAATCCAGAAGAGTGGGGGAGTCCAGTTCAGCAAACAACATCTATTGGGACCACTGAACAAAGGGTAAGAACCATGTCTGCTGTTCTGGAAAATAATTATTCTTCTCCTTGCACTTCAGTTCATCATTTGCCATGGTGGTTTTGGTTTTGGGATGTCAGGCAGAGGTATTTCAGAGGATGACTTTCATTGTGTTTCTGATGGAAAAATCAGCACTTTTCCCCCCTGCTGTTTCTAATGTGACATCACTGGCCAAGCATTCTCTGTTCTGCCAAGGAGTTTACCATGGACTGCTTTCCCTGGTAGGTGAAGCTGGTTGGAGCCTTCCCAAAGGCACTGGTAAGGCAGAAGGTGAGGTTTGGTGTCATTAAGAGCCAGACTGCTGTGTGTGTGATTAGGCTGAGCAGTATTTACAGCTGGACCAGTGTTTACAGCTGGACCTTTCCAAGGTCCCAGCATAGATTAACTTCTTTGAGTGAACATTCCACAGCTCTCTGTCCAGCAATGACCCCTCACAGTGCAGGGCAGAGTTACAAAAGTAGTTTGAGGCTCCTGAGTAAAAGTGTACTAACCTGATGAATGAATTCCCAATCATACTTAGAAATCCAGTTCTAAATTTTATTTTTGTTTTTAAAAAGTTTCTGACAGGGGTTGTACTTACTGCGAAAGACTTCATTAAAATACATGACCACTCATGCATGTAAACGAAATCTGAATTAGTACAAGCCATGGAGATGAGTCAGCAATGTAGATTTATGTCTGTTTTGATGTGGTAAGAAGGATCTTCTGAGAAGACAAAGAAAATTATATCTATTCCCACGATTTAAGAAGTGAAGCCCCTTTCAGCAGCACTTGAATACCTTGAAGGATATGCATGGGGACTTTTCATAAATTACCTGGTGGGTGTAAAATAAAGGTTATTCAGAGTAATTATGTAGGGCAGTCTAATACAGTAGGGCTGTATTGAGTCCATTAATATCATTTGTGTCATGTCAGAGAAAAATTAGTTAGAGGTGTACATCAGGGGATTGCACTTTGTTCTGAAAGGGTGGAGCATGCACTAAACCTCCCTGGGTGTGTGGGTCAGTTCCCCAAGTCACTGTGTTTTAGTGGATTCATGTGAACTGAGCTGGCTGGGCATGGTCATTTCGGTGCTGAGTATCTAAATGTCAGTGTTGTGGATTTCATCCTAAAAGGTCTGATAGCAAAAATCACACCAGAACTCTGGAAAAATCACACCAGAACTGTGGAAAAACAGTTATTATACTTACAAAGAGATAGGCAGTTTTTTTAGGGAGCAAGGAAAATACATCTCTCCCATCCATCCGTCCGTCCATCCATCCATCCATCCATCTTGCTTATTTTTTGCAGTGTACAGTGTATTTTATGTGTTCAGATAAGTTAGTATAACAGACAAGCTAAATAAAATGATGCTGTTCTCTGGTCTGCCATCGGAAAACATTATTAGGACTATAATTGATTTCATGATATATATTTGCTCGTTTTAATTCCATTTTTGAAGAGCCTGTAATAGAAAAGTAACTTTTCCAAATGAGGAAATAAGCTTGAGATGATGATATGATAAGATACTCATACCCCAGTGGAAAATTCCTTCTGTTCTACTTCTGAAACTGCAGAAAAAACACTCTTTAAAAGTAATTATCTTTATCACTCTGAGAGTCTGTATGACCTGCAGAAATGAGTTTCTCTTTTTTCCCTAACCTGTGAAGTACTTTCACTTGTTCATCTACAGAAACGTTCTACATTTCATATCCCACTAGAGAATCCAAACGTTTCATACTACATGGAGGGATAGGGTTTTTCTGGGGAGGGGCAGCCTGCAGGAATACTTACCCTCTGGCAAACAGGAGCAGTTTATTCCAAGTTCTTGGAAGATAATGACAAAATGTGCTTCTTCTCCTCGATTTTTCTTCAAGGAATTCCTTACTGGGGTGTGGGCATTTGGTCAGCTCCTCTGAGGGTTTACAGTGAGCACTTCCCTGTGATGAGAGCTGCTCAGTGCCCAGTCCAGGTTGCTGTGTGGTCACCAGGTGATCTTCTGGAGCTGTTTGGGAGGTGTTGGCACTGCTGGTACAACAAAATACAGTTCCTTGATGGGAGTGATCCATAGATGGAGCCATTGCTAGAGCTGCTTAGTTCCATCCAGAGCAGTGGGAATGGGACAAGCTTCTCCACTTGTCCACAGGCAGGAATGCACTGCTTGGCTGGCAAAACACACCTGCCAGAGAGCCAAGTCCTTGGCTCTGAAATGCTTAGCAAGGTTGGTTTTGACTCGCTGTGGACTGAAATGGCCTCTGTCACTAAAACCTGGTTCAGGTGGGGCCAGAAGAGCAACTCCTTGAGGAGAGTGTCCCTGTTCACACTATTCAGAGCCTGGGGCTTTGCTGCTGTGCCAGGGGCATGACAGAAAACCATGGGCATTTTAAGGTTTTGTGGCAGGTCCTGTTTGAAATCCTCAAGGGTAAATAGGCAGTTGGCATTTGTCACTTGACGGGCTTTGTCTCAGGGATTCTCTCAGTTAGAGCCTTTGCTGTTGTTGGAGAACCAACCCCATTGTCACCGTGTGTGACATCTGTGTGAATGCTTGAATTTCCATCTGTCAGCTCAGCATGTTCCAGGTCCTAATCCTGCAAGTTCGTGATTCCATTTGTGTTTTTATACTGTCTTGGAGAAAATTCCCAGTTCTCCAGCCTCTCTCCTCTTGTGAAATAATGTCTTGTATTTGCAGTGCGCTGCCTTGTATCTTGTTTAACGAAGCCTGCAAAGAGCTTTTCTAATCTGTGTTATTCCCATAAACCTCTCCATAAGTCCTGTTTTATAAGCAGAGTTACTGGACAGTGATTTAGCAGAGTTCTTATCAAAGTATTAAATGAGTGATGAAATCAACAAATGTTTTTTACTCAGCTTTCTTCCCCTGTTTGATGAGTGGCAGCTGCCATGCTAATAAATGCATGGTGACACAGCAAATACCACCACACCTTCCAGCTGCACTTTCATTTCCTTACAAGAGTGTCTCCCATTTTAGCAGCAGAATTTTTATCTTCATTACAAAGAAAAAATTAAGTGTATTTTTCAAGTCTCATTTACACATTCTTGCGGAAAGCAGAATCACAGAAAAAGTGTTTAGGAATTACTGAAGCAGCTGATTAATTGCAGGCCTTTTTCTTCCTTAGTTGCACGTTAATCTTGAATTGCTGCCTCAGCCTTTCTGGGCACTGAAAGCTCCCCATTATCCAGGGGACTTTTCCAGCTGTCTGTTGGTAGCACAAATGGCACTCCTAGGTCTGTGCTGAGAAGCTGCCTAAGTCTGAAAGCAAACAGCACAACGGCCTCAGGACAGAGCCAGAACATCCTCTGGGGCTGCCTAATGCATCACTTGCCTGTGAGAGGAATACACTATTTCCCCACACTGGTCTCCAGAAAAAGGAATTCGTGTCTCAGGTCTCAGTGGGAGGAGTTTGGTTGTGACTCACGGCACTGACAGGACTGGCGTGTGCAGTCAGTGCTGATGGCCCCTGCTGTAAACAGGATGGGAATGTGGCTGTGGGTCTTGCTGGGGCAGAAGGTGACAGTTGTCAGTGTCACCTTCTGAAGGTGACATTTGTGTCACGGAAAAGGCTCAGCTGCTTTTGGATGGGCACATTGCAGGTGGTGTCTGTGCTGGGGCACAGGGCCAGGAGGCATTGCAGGGACGTGCAGGGAAAAGGGCAATTGTGGGAATGAGTGTAATTACAATGACCAGAGTTTCCCAGGTGATTGCCTTTCAGTGCTGTCATTGTGGTCCCCAGCAGCCATACACACTGGTGCTGTGTTTGGGGGCTCCTGACTAAACCTGCAGACAGTGTGCACTGGAATAAAGGGACACATCCAGCCTTCAAATGAAGAGATGTCTCCTTACACTGGTTAAGGCCTGACCTACATTTACCCAGTTAAATTAAATTAAAAGCAGTGTATTTTTGATCTTTTTGTTCCATACATAGTAAATTATTGAAAAGCAGTGTTATATGTAATTTCTGATCCTTAGTCCTAGCAGCATAAATTCATTATTTAGACCTGCTTCCAGTGAAATCAACTGAAATTTAGATTTTGGCCTCACTGAGAGAGCAGGATTGAAAGAATCCATATTGATGTGGGAAATGAAGGCAGGCACGTTTTTGAATGGGATTGAAGATGTGTAATAAAGCACAGTACTCTCATTCATCCTAATAGGCATGATAAAAAATTAGTTTTCATACAAGCCTACAAGTAATAAAAATGACTTAAAGTAATTTAATTGCAAAATATTTTAAAAGTCACAGTGGTAACTTAAAAATAACTGCTGTGCCAAATTTTAATAAGATCATGACAGATTCATTAGCTTTAAAAATGTGCATAATTTACAGGGATGTTGTATTAGCATTGAGGTGACATTTCCTATTTTATTCAGATTAAAATTGTGTAAATAGGCCATTTGAAATGCTCCCATTGTATATTAGAATTAACTGTCAGGGAATTAATTCTTCAGCTTCTCAGGAGAGTTATCCTTACTCACACAAGAAGTCCCATTGATTAATGACATTTTCAAGCATAATCAGATGACATTGGGACAGGTATAAGAATTACTCGTTGAAAATACCAACTCCACCCTTCTTTGTTGAAGTGTTTGCTGATAATGGTTCTTCTCATGCAATTTGCTATTCCTGTGTTCAGTGCTGCACAGCAGACATTGGGAAATTCCAGCCATCTCCTACCGGTTTGCTTGAGGAGTTGTGTGTTGTAGTTTTAGTCTCTGGACAAATGATGCTTGTTTTTATGGGCAAAGCCTTTCCTGGGGCTCCACAGGCAATCCATGGACATCAGAGGGTCTCTGGAACACAGACTGGAAAAGAGTGGCTGAACTGCTGCAGTGCAGCTGATTTCCAACCACTTGTATTCCTTTATCAACTCTGGCTAAACTTATTGATGACCTAAATGTGGATGCAGAGCCCTGGCCTTTATTGCATATTTTATTCCATATTTCAAATGCTTTCCAGTTTTTCTGACCTGCTTTCATGCAGCTGTTGCTCTTTGAGCTGCTCTTCCTCACACACAGCAGCCTGCTTGCCTCATTGTTTGTGTGACTCATTACAACACACAGAGGTTTGAAATGAAAACTCTCCTGAGCATTTAGAAATCATCACCTGGCAGTGTACTGAACAGGATTCCTTGGGATTGATGAGAAGCTCTCAATAAAATACGTCAGCTCCTCGTCCTGTAATTTGTAAACAGATAATCCTCATCAACAAGAGAGGGGGAAATGCTTCCTAAAGCAATTTTGTTGCTTTTGTAATAGATCAGATTTGTGCAATGTGGCACATAATTCAAGAGAATATTCAAGGAGTGAAGCTATAGATCCTCTTAAATGACTCTTTCTTCTCCATAGGTCTGGGCTGAAGACTCTCATATCCTTCTCTAATGATAGCTGCAATACATTCAAATACTTTGGGAAGTTTTTTTGCTCAAGACCAGCTTGCTGCTCTAGTCCTATTTGCTCTGCCTTCATAGTTGATCATGAGAAAGAAGGTTCTGCTTTTATTATTTGCCTTTTTTTTTTTTTTTGTCAGAAAGACTTATTTCTTTAAAAAAGTAAAGTATTAGGAGGAAGAGAGAAGGGATTCTAATAGAATGAATATGGCACTGGGGCTCTGTGTGAAGCAATACCAAAGTCAAAACACAGAGCCTTGTAAGCAGGCCAAAACTGACCTTTCAAAGGTGAATTTTTAAAAAACAGGATGGAATATTTCTGATGAGAGTTGTCACCTAAATTAATCTGCCCCTGTGTCCTGTAAATCATTTCATGCTGCAAATAATTGATCAGCGAGAGAAATTTGGGCTGTGATTTAAAGGGAATTAATTCTTAATTAAGTTGGCTCACTTTGGATTTAATCTTTAGGGAGAACAGGCTGCTAAGCATTCCTAATATCTGCCACTTAGCTGAATATTAGGAAAACCCTTTGCAAGAGATTAGGGAACTGTTCACATGAAGGAGATGGGAATGAAGTACCTGAATTTAAGAGTAATTTAGGGGTCTGGTGTCATCTGCTAGGTGAGCTTCCAATCATCCCAAGAAGTGAGCTCCCAGTTATCCCCTGAAGTGAGGCAGAACAGCAAGTTTAGGATCCTGTGTTTGCAAGGGAAGCAGGCAGTTCATCCAGAAGCCTTTCCATGGGGATCTTCCCTCCACTGTACTTCTCTGATACAGCTCCTGTCTGCAGTTCCCAGGAAGAACAATGCAGTCCCTTCTTTGTCACCAATTGCAGGATCCTAGGGGAACTTCTTCCTGAATATTCCTAGCACTGTCTGTATTGTTTCCAAGTGCTGCTTCCTTCTCTCCTGTGTTAATTGCTGTTTATTCTGTCCTGCTCCTGGGATATTTCCTTGCAGATGGATGTGTTCACAGTGCTTTAATACAGTGTGGAACATGAGTTCTGAATGCCATTTTCCATTTTACTTTTATGTTGCCTTAAGAGGTGTTTTTAAAAAACCTGAGTGTCTGTTTCTAGCTCTGGAACACTGTACAACCATTTGCCTCTGTGTGTGTGTTTATAAGATCAGTGGGGTGCTCTTCCTTCCCCAGTGTATTTCAAACCCTGTTTCCTCCTGGTGACTTGCTGTGTTTGGCAGTGTTCCTTGATGGATTGCATGAAGTGCCCTCAGCAGCAGGAGATGTGCCCAGTGCTCTTGATTTCATTGCAGTGGTTGTGAAGTCATGGAGTTAGAGGAGTTTCTGCTGGTGTGTTTTCAGCCCTTGCAGCTACAGGAAAAAGCCAGGAAATGTGACACAGAAGACTGACGGGAATAGCAAACATCAGGAAGACTCAAAATACACACACCTCGTGATTTTAAGACAGTCCTGCTGTTTCTTAGGGTGTAACTTGCAGTTTGTCAGTCTGAGAGTAGGCAGCCTTGCTGAAGGTACAGAAGGAGAAAAGTAAAGGGGGAAAAAAAAGGAGAAAGTAGAGAAGAGGCTGCCCTTGAAACAAGAGAGTGAGCTGTGTTATCTTTTTGTGTTGCTCTTCCGGCAAGTATTTGTCCTCTTGAGTGGCAACGTTCTTGCATCTCCTTTGGAATGTATCTGTTCATTAGTGTCTCCAGACAAGAGGTAGTTTAGCTTTTAATTAAAATGCAATTTGCAGGTTTTTTAGTGTGTTAATGAGACAGCAAAAATGAATTCATTGAAAGAGGAACAGCTATCTAGGCCTTACAGCAGTGAAAGTTAGAGCCTCATTAGTAGCTAATTATGCAGCACAGTATATAAATAGAGCTGTTGTGGCATTAAAAACAGTGCATTACCTAATGACATAAAATGTTTACAGTCTGGTCTGAGTATGGTCTAATGCCTTCCTGAGGTAATTAATGGCATATTTAACAGTGACACAGCTGGAATCACAATTGCTTTGCAGGTACAAGTCAGGGGCAAGGGAATGCATTCAAGTCTTTGAGGAACAGATCATTTGTCTGCTAACAAACATGAGAGTTCCAGAAGATACAGGAGGAGCACAGGATTTATGCAGGAGGTGGGAAAATGTCTGTGTCTGACAAGGACAGAGTACACTGGCCTTTACTTTCAGGTTCTCCAAAAGGGAGCAGTGAGCTGCCAGAGCTCCAAGCTGGCATTTCCAAAAGGAGAATAAGAAGAAGGTGGTCAGTATTTTGAAAATCCTTCTTTTTGATACATAAACGCCAGTCAAGGCTGATAATACACACAAGATGGAACAGAAGGGTTTTTGTTTCCCTGTGTGGGCCCCTGTAATTAGACACACTCAGAACAGTACCTTAATAGCAAGTTCAATTATGCTTTTAACAAGCTAAAGCATACATAGGATTCTTTGCTCTGCCTAATAAGATCTGCACATGTAGCTGAACAGCTGATTCTCCCAAGAATGGGGCAACATCCTGGCCCAGCACACCGGAGGTGAGCTGAGGAATGTTCATGCTAATAAGAAAGGCCTGTACAATGGTCTGTGCATTAGTCATGATGATTCCAATTACTGTTGTATTGACCAGCAGGCACAGAGCCACAGAATCAATTTTTCCTTTAAAAATACAAAAGGCTCTTTCCTACTTCAATTTCTTCAGCAGTCAAGAAGTTTAGCATTTTTTTCCTGGGAAATGGTTTTGATGTGGTGACCAAGTTAGAGACTGATTAATGTTTAGCTGGGGGTGGGTGAGTTGAAATGACTTTGCTGTCAATTCAGTGCTTTATCTTGTAGCTGTGATGCTCAGTAAGTAACACAGAGCAATGGAAAACATCGTTATTGCATGTGTTAATGACATTATCTAGTGGGAGAGGAGTTAATGACCTGCAAGTTTGTGTTACCTGCAGATAGGAAAAGGAGCCACTTGCTAATTGTGGTGGGATTAGTTCAGTTCATTCATGAAAAGAACTCTTTATTCATAAAGAGGTCTGGGTAGGCCAGTGCTGAAAGCCTGAGAAATCTGTTCCACATGGAATGGGTGCAGTTCAAAAACAGTAGTGCCACCATTGCTGAGAGCCCAGCTAATTGCCTGAGCCCTAATTTACAAGGACAGCTCTGTGTGTGCATGAATTATTGCTGCTGATGTCTGAGTCTGAATTGTTTCATTACCCTGGGCAGTGTGGATTTATCAGATTTGCTGTGTTAAAAGCCTTAAATTTCTGCATGGCTATTCTCTGACAGAAATCCATCAGCCTTGTCCACAGAGAGATCCCCCAGGAATATTTGTCTGGGTTTAAAATAGTTCATATTTTGTTTTTATAATCAGGAGGGCAAGCAGGGGACTTAGAAACTTGCCAGGTTAAAAAATATTTCTTATGGTGCTGCAGATGGTTCCTTTATTGTTAGAACCCTGGGATCTTATTTGGCCCTATGTGAACATGATTGGAAAGATGCTGTTAGAAAACAAGGATTAAATTAGGGGAATGGCACGTGCAGAAGAATTGAAGAAATGGGTAAGGGCTTTGTCTGAGTTTTAGGTAACCAGCTGGCTGTGTAGCAGAATATACAGGACAGAAGAATTGAAGTGCCCTGTTTTGTGGGAAAGCAGATGAGGGATGGAATATTTCATGTTGTTAAAATAGAATATAAGCTGTAAGTGTGCCCAGTGGAGCATTTTTCAACAAGGAATAAGAGAATGCTGTATGGATACAAGTCAAGTGGAAATAAAGGAACTAAGAGGAGTTAGAGGGGGCCCAGGGATCCCTGTGTTACTCAGATATCCATAATCCCTATCAAAATCCATATTCAGAACTCTTCTTGGATAATAAAATACAGCTTGAAAGCCAACCAGCACAAGCCCTCACGCTGGATCTCATCAGAGGGACATGTGAAAACAGATGTTCTGTGGCTAAATTAATCCTTAGTATGTTAATTACCTCATTCTCTTTTTACTTTTTTTTTTTTTTCCCATCTTGTGCTTTAGTTGTTCTCTTTACCTTGCAAGTTTTCACTCCCAGATCCACTGTTTTCATGGAGTACTTGTACTTCTTTTACTTGCAGACAGGAATTAGATTTTAACAGAGCCCAGGAATATGGTCCATGAAGCTGTACATAAGCTGTGACATAAAAATTAAGCAGAAGCAAGTGATGGCATATGTTCTTTTCTTTTAATATTTTGTCCCTACCAGCTCAGAGAAGTATCCTCCCAATTCCTAATCATGTGGGGGGGGGGGAGAAGAATGCTTTATGATTAGATTTCCTAAGCCTGGCTTAATTTACACACTCTGAGAATTCCTCTGAAACCATTAGATTTGCATTACCAAATATGTGCAGTTAAACTATTTACAGCTATTTAAAAGTGAGGCTTTAGAAACCCTTTAGTATCAGTTTCTGGCAAGGTTTTGGTATTTTTCTGCTTTGATTCTAAAATAAATAATTGGTGTAATATTGTGGTTATTAATGTAAATTGCTTCATGGCTCAAATCAATGATGGAATCATCCAGTGGAAATAAGGTCTGGTAGATGAATCTTGATTAAAACATTTATGGATCAGAACAGTTTCAGAGGCTCATTGCAGTGGGACAAACCTTGACTTCATTTTTATAGCTGTTTTTTTAATTGAAAATCCTACCTAAATTGCAATTCAAAAACTTACTTTTTAAGTTTACTAAACCTTATATTAAGAAAAATATGCTTCTTTTACATGGCTGTGAAAGTACTGAATTAAATCTAGGTGAGCCTTTAGTGAAGGTGGGGACATGAGGGTTCTGGGAGGCTGCTCTGCAGTTTAGCTTTGCTGTTGCTCAGAAGCTCCTGATGAAGGAACCCAGCTGGGCATTCCTGCTGAAACAGGGCCAGGAATGATCTTTCTGCAGCAGGGGAGGTGGGGGCAGAGCCCTGGCCCAAACCAGGCCAGTGTCCATTCCCCCTGTCTAAGAAACACACCAGAAATGCAGATAACCCAGCTGGGGGCAGTGCTCCGTGCCTGCCATTGCAGAAGAGAGGGAATAACAACATCTCTAGTCCCTGGCCCGTTAAACAAAAATATGCAGAGTTCAGGAGAAAGAGGCTGGAATTTCCTTCCCAGCCCGGCATATAATTAGTACCTTGACAGGGATTGGGATTGCCTGCAACTGTGTATAACCCACTGGAGCACTAGCTGGTGTTTCCCTTCCTTATGTCTGCTTCTCTTGGAAGTGTTGCTGAGTGTTGCTGGTAATTGCCTGAAGACACAAAGCACTGTGGAAAGTAAACATTCATTTCAATTTGCATTCTTTCTGGGAGTTCACCTCTTGAAATATCCCAGTCCTCTCCCAGCTGGTTCTTCCTGTGCCAGTCTCTTGGGTCTGCCCTAACCAATTTATTCCCCATCTCTGTTATCTTTCCTGTTTTGACAGCTATGTGCCCACAGCCTGGTGTAGCGCAAGTGAAGTAGAAAACAGCTCAGGCAGACATGGAAAATCAAATTCTGTTCCTGACATATGGCCAGAAGTGAGCTCAGTTATCACCAAGAGCAGCCACAATGAATAGTTTCTGTTCTGTTACTGATACAAACAAATGTTCCCTTGGCTCACAGACAGAGCTCTGAGCAGGGGCTCCTTACCTTTTGGTGATTCAGTGGGTTTGAATGTCTTTGTATGCATGTGAAGGGTTTATGCTGCTTTTCCCTTGGGTTATAAATTAATTTCCTGCAGCTGCCATCATGTGAAATCTATTGGTGTCTTTTCTAGGTGGGCTTTTAGAGCTTCCATTTGTGTCTTCCCCCGGCCCCTTTTTCCCCCTGTTCTGTTGTTAAATCTGGAAATGTTTCTCTCTCTGTGGTGACTCAGGGACACCAGAGGAGCTGTGACAGTTCCATTTCTCACCCGCTTTGGCAGTGGTTTCTGCAGGGATCCAGGTGAGGCACTTGGGGCAGATGAGCATTTTTTGCACCCTCTGGCAGAGCTGCAGAGCTGCATTGCTCCTTTGAGGTGAAGGTTGTCACAGAGCAGTCACAGACGTGTCACAGCTCCCTGCACTGGGTGGGAGGGGATCTGCGACACCAGAGGAGCTGTGACAGTTCCGTTTCTCACCTGCTTTGGCAGTGGTTTCTGCAGGGATCCAGGTGAGGCACTTGGGGCAGATGAGCATTTTTTGCACCCTCTGGCAGCGCTGCAGAGCTGCATTGCTCCTTTGAGGTGAAAGTTGTCACAGAGCAGTCACAGACGTGTCACAGCTCCCTGCACTGGGTGGGAGGGGATCTGCAGCACCAGAGCCGATGCAGGCCAGTTCCTGCACTTTCTGGCTGGAATTGAGTTAGGATTGTCAGCATCCTCTTCATCTCCACTGTCCCTGGGGAGCTGCACAAAAAACGGTGCAGTGGGAGATGAGGACACAAACAAGAGCCCGTGCTGTTGTCAGGTTAGATGTGAGTAGATCCCATTAACTCAGTGGAGCTGCAGTGGTTTCCTTCATCTGTAACAAATGTGAAATGCCAGGAAACTTGTTTTTCAACAGTAGCAAAATATTTTGAGGAGCTTTTTGTTCTTTCTGAAAATGAAGAATGCTTAGTGGCATTAGTTAAACACGGTGTTAGAGGGTAGTTGCAATTACTTGAGAACTGTCAGGTGAGGTGGTGAGATCTGGCTGGTGTGGCAGAAGCACAGGTGGAACCATGTACAGATTTGGAGGATGATGCAGAATTTAAAGTGGAAGGGCAAGGAGAGAGTAAATAAGAGGTCATGTACTTTCAGTAAAAAGATATCCAACCAGAAGCAAAGCGAACTGTAGAGAAAAGAAAATATTTGTAAGTACATTTCCAAAGCTTTCAGAGCTTCTTCATTTTGTGAATATCCATGGTGCTTTCCATGTCCAGCAGAGAAAGTTCTGGAAAGCAAAGTGCACGTTCCCCTGAGTGGCAGTGCTGCTAAGCCCTGGTGACAGCCTGGATTGTGCAGGTGAGGAGTGAAGGGTGCAGCTCTGCAGCATTCCCATTTTCTCTGAGGAGACTGATCATGCCCCCTGAAATGCCAAAGATGAACCAATCACTTGTGGGAGGGGTTATCCAGTGCCATAATGTCCAGCAAAGGAGCAAACCTCTGGCAGCTCTGGGATCACTGCTGCTGGGAGCCCCAGAGGAGAGAAAGCAAGGTTTGTCACATGCCACGGACTGAACCTTCTGGCCATTGGAAAAAGCTTTCACTCCAAAGCAGCACCTTCCATCTCCAGCACAGGGAGCTGTGGTAACACAGGACTTGGTGACATACACAGAAGAGACTTCACCTGCTTTATGAGCTGTATAAAAATATGATTAAATGAGCTGTCCACTGAATGGGAACAGCATCGGGATTCCAGCCAAAGAGTAATAGGATTAATCTGAGGAACATAAAATGTGATATTTCAGTGAAATGTGAATCCTCCCTCTCAAACAATTGCAACAGGGGTGCAGCTTTTGCTTGTTTCCATCATATCTGCTTAGGCTACTCTGGCAAACGTTTGATTTATTCCTATATAATCTAAAATAAATTAGTATATTTATTTCTGCAAATCGATTGGCAAGGCACGCTTTCCAGGGATCTGCTTGAGCAGGCATATCACTGACTCCAGCATTTTATCAGGATTCTTGACTTCCATAAGCAAAAAGAGCAAGGGGGAAACTGGGAAATAAAAAAACTGCAGCAGAGAGGTAGAAAGCTCTGAGATTAAATGGAAGTTAATTTCCTGTTAAATGTGACCAGGTGTTTCAATTATTAATTGCCATCTATTGTTACTTCAGTCTTGGGTGCCCATGGAACATGATGAAGGAGAGCATGAATGATAAAAGGGTTTGTGACAGAAATTAGATGGAGGTGATTTCTTGCTTCATTTTTCCCCAAAATATGTCTGGGGAAAGTCCACGAATCCAAGGAAGACTTTGACCCACTGAGGGAATGGGAATCAGCCTGGAGAATTCAGAAAAATCCAAAGAATTGGCATAAAAAGCTACTTCATAGTTGGTGTGACAAAGCTAAAAAGACCAATGCCTTGCTGAATTCCACTTCTTAGCACATAGATTCCAGTTGTCCAAAATCCAAATAGATTTTTTAAATATAAAGCAACAGTGCTGCTAATCTAGTCATTACTGGAGTTAAAGGAATTAAGATACAATTAATAGTGTTATTTCCTGTAATGATATACTACCTGAAGTAGCTTGGTTTTGTCTTCATTACAAGTCTGTCCCTTTTTAGGGAAAAATTGTTCTCCTTTTTGGTTTTTCCTGAAATTGTGAGTTGATAATAGTAATATTGATAGTATTTAATGGTACTGTCAAGTGCTGCTGCTTCACTTACAAAGAAGACCTGAAGTAATTAATTTTAATGTGCACTATGATGTTTTATTTGTGTTTAGCTGTGTCCAGGTTATTCCTAAATGTGTCAGAATTTCATTTAAACATGGAATTATAAATGAGGGGGTGTGTTCACTTCTTCTATTCAGTAAATTTCTTGCAAAGAAACAAATATGTCTGTGCCAAGTTGGGCAGCAAAAGCATTACCAGGAAGTAGTCCTGGGCCAGCTTTTTCTTCTTCATTTAAAATCAGATCCATTGGGTCTGTCTTGCTGGAATGCCTTCCCCAAATAGGGCGTGTGCTTGCACTTCCTAAGCTTGGGACAGAAATTCTCTTGTTGTGTGTAAGATTCATTGAAATATTCCACATTAAAAATAGAATTTCAGCCTAGCTCAGGACAGCAAACTAGAGAAAGCAAGGCTGATGGTTTGCATTCCTAGGTGACTTCCTCTGGGTGTACAGACACTCCTCTTAGCCATGTGAAGAGGGAAAAGCAGATGTTCCTGCTCAGCTCAGACCCACGTGAGACCTTTTACCCCATGCCCACCATAAAGCACATCTGCTGCAGTGTTCCTGCAGGGCTGCAGGGAATGGACTGGAGAAACACTCTGTCGGTCCAGCGGGGCTCTTGGAAGAGGTTGCTGAAGCAGACAACGATGTCGCCCCTGGGATCAATTTTTACAGTGATATTCAATAAGTCATTAACAAGATTAATGAGCTCTAATAAAAATTGCAGGCTCCTATGCCACATTTTACTCAGCTCACTGTAGCTTAAAATTGTATGTCATGATTTTATTAGACATATTACTTAATTTTTCTCAAACTGGCCATTTTATTTAGGTTAAAACTTATTAAACAGGTTGTTGTTTTTTTTCCCCATGCTGAAATAGGATGTTTTTTCAATGGCTTTGTATAGTGAAGTACCTTCCTCAGGTAAATAGGTTTGTGATCAATGGGCTCAAGGCTGCTTTGCTGCAGAAGGAGGCTCAGATGAGCTCTGCCCGTGGGATGGGGCAAAATTACACTGCCTTGGAAAAGTGCCAGGAGTGTGAGCAGTGTTACATCCCAGCCCTCCATCACCTAGGGAAGATGATTTCTTTGGGGACTTAGACATTGGGGGAGCCCTGGTGAAGCTCTGTGCAGTGCTCCTGCTGAGGAGCACGGAGTGGCTGTCACAGGACACCACAGGAACACAGCCCAGTGAGCTCCAGCACGGAGTGGCTGTCACAGGACACCACAGGAACACAGCCCAGTGAGCTCCAGCACGGAGTGGCTGTCACAGGACACCCACAGGGACACAGCCCAGTGAGCTCCAGCACAGAGGCTCAGCCTCCCAGGGAAGGCAAACCCAGGTGAGGAGCCCCTGACACAGCTTGTCTGGGTCACAGGGTGTCCCTGTGTCCCAGGGAGAGGCACATTTCCTGCTCTTGGGAACACTTGTGAGATTTCTAAATTAATGAATGGGAAGTGGCTCAAGAGAAGTCCAAGCCAGAATACACAAACAAGGTGTTCTTTGCCAGTGATCCAGAGTGAAAGAGGCTTAATAACCATGTTCTTGCATCTGTATCATCTCTGACCTTCTTACTTCTCATCTAATCCATTTCTGTGAGTGTTTTGTCTGGTGTAAATAATTCCAGCTTTGTGCAGCATCTGAGAAGCTGCTGCTCTTTCACATCCTACTGCTTAGGGCCCTTCCACAGGAAATTTCTCCTCAGGATTTATTGTAGGGCTACTCCTTTCACACACCTTTGTAGTCTGCTCTCTCTGAAGACTTTCATTCTTCTAAAATAAACCCCAAGGCAATTAAAGAAGTCCAGGCAGGAGTAAGAAAAGTTTAGTGATACAGTGGCCAGTCTTTCCAAATGCAGTTTCCAATCAGTCAATGTGCTGGGAGTTTGTGATGCATCCTTTTGTGCTCCACTGATTCTTCTGAGCAAACTTGATGGAGAGAAAGTGGCCTGTGTCAAAACACAGTTGGTCACCATTTATTTTTCCTTCTGTGCAAGTTTTACTTAAAAACTACCTCTTGTCTTTCACACAGCTGTGTTCTGGAAACCAGATTCAAGATAGGACACTTCTGTGATTCAAAAGTTAATTTAAAGGCCATACAGGCTGTTGCAATGCGCAGGAGCAGTGCTTGGTTTTGATTCATAGAAGTCCTGGTTCCTGGATTGATTGTTTTAATAACCTTTGTTAATAAAGCAAACTGAATGCAGCTTATTCCTCTGGGCTCGGGGGGTAGAGTTTCAGTCTCTCAATAACTCGTTAGCTTTGACTTCACAGAGATATCAGAGTGCTGCGCTCTGCAATGATTGCTTTATGCACACACCTCTTGTTTGAAAAGACACCTCTGCTGTATTTGCAAATGCATATTTCACAGGATAGAAGTGAGCTTTCAAACTTGGCTCTCAAGCTGAGTATTTATTTGAATGATCCATTTGGAGCAGTTCTTTTGCACTTGCAGTGTTTTGTCTCAGGGATTTGTGGTTCTGAGGCAGTACTTCAGGAAAGCAATCTCACCAGGAGAAGATGATTAATAGCACACTTCAGCAGGGTCCCCAGCTATGAGTCAAGTTAAATGTTTGTTTCTTGGTAAAATCTCACAATAAAAATTTCAATGTATATCTAGATTCTTCATCCTATTCCATTCAACTGTTTTCCCTTCTGAGGGGAAAGAGAGGCTTGCTGCAATGATGTAAATATTGTGGTGAGCCATCTGGGAAGCTGCTGACTTGAACCAAGTTTTAATTCACTCTGTTCTTCTCAGAAAACATCCAGAAAAGCTTTTTTTTGATGCATTCTGGGAAGGCCTTTCAGAGGTGATGAATGTGGGCAGTGACCTTCAAACTAGAACTGGCTTGGGATCTTAAACCTCATTCATTTTCAGCAGAGCATATGCTTCCAAATGTGATGAGGAAAATCCAAATGAGAAGATCTCCTGTCTGCCTGAAGTCTGGACATGACAGAGAGGAGTATTTCACCTTACTGAGAAACTCCAAACCAAGTTTCTCATTTAGGAACCTAAAAAGCATTAGACAGCATTTGTTAAGTGTAAAGGGATGGCTGTGTCTCATTTTCTGGGGTTCATACTTGTACACACTTGTATGTAGTGTTCATACAGTGTATAATACACACTTGTATGTAGTGTTCATACAGTGTATAATACACTTGTATGTAGTGTTCATACACTGTATAATACACACTTGTATGTAGTGTTCATACCCTGTATAATACACACTTGTATGTAGTGTTCATGCACTGTATAATACACACTTTTAGCATGTAGTGTTCATACTTCTTGTGTACCAGAGGATCCAGGGAGGCAGGAGACAATCCTATGAACTCGTGAATGAATGTGCTCCTTTATGACTTTTCTATGCAGAATTCTGTTGAATTCTCTAGTTCCAAGATTGAGGGGAATTTACTTGATGTTGTACTGAGCATCAGTGAAGGTGACATGTAGGCAAGGTAACCCAGTTTTGGTTGATCCCATGTATTTAGGAAGAAAAGGTTCTGTTGTTTACAAACAAAATTGTTCTCCACTGGTGCTAAGGTTTGGGAACAGAGATCGTTAAGACCCTTCTGTCGTTTAGAGAAAGGAAATTCAGCTTTAGCTTTCTTGGTATCCTCTGGAAAGCCTTTGGAGAATTCAGATAAAAGCTAAAATGTGAAAATTCCGAATGCAGAGGGAAAGAAGTAAACAAAAAGGGGCAAAGCAAAATGAAAACTCAGGTTGAAAATCCTATGTATTGAAAAGTTCTGTTGTAAAAAAAAAATCCTATGTATCCTTGTTCTTTTTCATTTGCACTGTGCAAAAAGCTGAGTACACAGGGGCACATGGGAGCAGCAGGGTAATGCCACCAGCCTTGGAAGGATGGCTGTTTCCTTGTAATTTATTTACCAGAAAGGTCAGCTCCAGACACGACACCCGTTTTCACTGTGATCCCTAGTTCACCCCAGAGTTCTGTACGCTGCTGAAATGTTCAGGGAAAAAATGTGAGATGAATTAGCTGTTTCAGTGGACTTGCAAAAATATTCTGAAATACTATTGGGGCACATAGCCTTGTTCTGGATGAGATTCAGGGAGAAGCTTGGGAAGAGATACCCGTAGGGGAGAAAAGAGCTGTGTGAAAGGAGAGCCATGATGGGGCAGGATGTGTACAGTTACTGTGTTGGAGAATAAATCCTTCAGGAAGAGAGGGATGCAAAGTGAGTTTAATGCCTGAAATGTGTTAGTTAATATTTATAATGTGCATCCATCTTTCTCTGTTTCTTGGCTGTGCACTGGGTCCTGGCTGGTCTCGTATCAAGTTCAAATGATGATATTAAACACAGTGATTAAAGTCTGTTTGAGACAATTGGAATGTTATTTCCAGCTTTTACAGAGCACACGAGCACAGCATACGAGGTACTTGGCTAGCAACCCAGAGAGGTGTTTTATTGATCTTCTCTGTTCCACTGCACTAATTCTGCCAATTTTCAGCCAGGCACAGCACCAGAATAATCAGGTCAGCATCCACTGCAACTGTCTGGGCCAGCTAGGTCTGGTGAAATCAAAGAAATTCTAAAATTATGATGAGGGGAAGAAGAAGGGGGAAATCCCCACTTCTGAGGTAGTGGGGTTAAAGGGATTTAAAGCTGATTGGAGGCCTAAAAACAGGAGCTGTCATTTAAAATGCAAATGTGAATTGTACTCTGAAATGAAAACCCAGATTTTGATGAGAGTTGTATGTTCTAAGCCATATATATATATATATATATATATATATATATATATATATATATATATGTATGTATATCCTTGAAAGTGCTCATTAAACCAACAAATTTTATGCAGTGCAAAAATGAAGAGAGAATTATTGAGTAGAATGGTGAGTAATATTAGGATTTTGTGTGTATACATTTTCAACATTTCTAGCTACTGGAAAAAATTATTTCTATATTAAAATGTCACTTCTTGGTAAATATTGAGAGAACATTAATGCCTGAGCTGGCTGGAAACACAAAAAACTGTGATTAATATCTGATTAACTATTAAATAACAACTTGAGTAATGCATTTTCCCTGTAGACACAGTCATAGTTGGTATAACACATATTAAGATAATTCAGAAAAGCATGTCTATGTACAAGAAATATACATATTATCCAAATGGATTCAATTAAACCCACATCAGCAGTCAGTGCCTCAAAAATTAGGAAATAGCTGATATTAGCAGTTCAGGGGCTTGTATAATTTATTCCCACTTGGATTTTGGCAATATTAATTTATTCTGTAAAAATATCTTAAGTGTACAGTAATTTTACAGTGGTTTGCAATGCACAAAAGGGAACGAAGCCAATTAAGCGAGCAACAGAATGAAACAAAAGCAACAAGGAACGCTTGACTCAAGAAGTGGCCACATTCTGGTACCTCAGGATCAACTCCTAGATCTTGTATTTATAGTTTTCTTAGCAATCCTGTGAAAAGGCAAAGGGAATATTAATTAAATTATTAATTAAATCCAGAGTTCATATGGTATTGTGAAGCACTAGGATAACAGTGAAAAAAGAAATAAATCCATTAAATGGGACTCAATAAAATGAACAATACTGAAATGAAATGCATTCTAATCCATGATTTCCCTTATTATCCTCACATCATGGAAACCACTTCTGTAAATGTGCCTCATGTACCTGATGAGCTGAGAGCAGAACAGTCCTGGGAAGCATTTTTACCCCCTTTGACAGAAGGTGTGCCAAAGACATGGAGATACAAAGTTATCAGCCTTTTTTTGAGTACTGGAGAAGCAATTTCTTCAATAGAGTGCATGTTTTGATAAGAATAAGCCAAATTTACTCTAAAACTTCTGTTCTGATAAAGCCTCTCTTAGAATAATGTATGATATTCAACACCCAATTCAATACTTCCAAGATTCAAATATTCCTCTCCTGTAAATGAGATAAAATTAGAAATTTAAGGTCTTATCCATGTTAATGAGGAGTAGAGCTTCGGCATAGATGGTCTGTGCAGATCACAGATTTACTTTCATGCCTGTCAGAACCCTTACATTTAAGGAGAAACAGGACAAACTTGTCCTTGTTTGTTGAGGCTGATTTGGTTTGCATTTTTTTTGTTTTCAAAAGGTGCTGCTGCTCTGTGCTGGTTCCCAGTGACCCATTCCTCATGGCTGCTAATATCCATGGATACAAGATGTGGCTCGTGGCCACGTGTCTGTGCTGTCTGCAGCTTCTGTGGTTTGGGGTTGGAGGATTGTAATTGATAGCAGCCTCTGTCAGGAGCACTGCAAATCCCTTTGGTTTCGTGTAACTCTTGTCCATTTTGAGAGAGAACATTGTCAGGCACTTCTACCACCAGGCTGCCTTAACTGCATTTTTTATCCACTGCACAGTTCATAGGTTGCGATGGTTTCCAGCCAGGTGCAGATTTTTTTGAGATGTGTGTAATCTGCATTTTTTTCATGTTGCGTAAATACTCAATTTACTATTTAGTTAATAATGGTTAAAAAAGCTGCTTAAATAAAGGTGCTGGTTTAGTATAATTAGCACAGCTGTTTGTGGCTGTGTTTCAGATACCAGTGGTGTTTATTTCATGGCAAAGATAAGACAAAATGGAGCTGGGATTAGCTTGAGAATTCCACCCAAAGGAACTGCCTCAACAGCAGTTTCTTGGCAGAAGTCAGGCAGGAAGGAGGAATTCTTAAATAATCAAAGCAGCCCATTGCAGCATCCAAAGGTGCTTTTTAATTACTAGGAACAACAGGCCTGTATTTATTTTTTTTTTTCTTTCTTTTTTGGTCTGGGAAAAGCAGATTTCATTTGTGATTGGAACCCCTGGCTCGAGTTTGAAGTTTAACAGATGAGGCTTGTCTGTCTGCAACACCCTGCAGATAAAAGGCACCTCTCAGCAGCCCAGCCTCCAATAATTAGTGCCTGAGCTCCATGAACACCTCATTTCAGCAGTGCTTCTGTCACCATCCACATGTGAAGTCATGAGCTGCTCTGGGTGTAGGCCATAAATGAACTGATAACATGAACTGAATGGGATGTAAATCAGGGCCCTATAAAGCTCATCAGTGAGCAGGAATCAATAGGAAGGAAACAGTAAAATTTCAGTTGTTTTTTGCTCTGATAAATAAATTGATCACTCTGGGCTCTTCTGGGAGGAAGCACAGCACTGGAGTGGGAACCTGGATCTCTGCTTTTCACCTTACCCTGCTGTAACACAGTCACAACGCCTGTGACTTACATTTGACTGGAGCTTCATCTATAAACACAGCCCTTGTGGTTTTCTATCCTTACAACTAATTTCAGTTATGTTCATCATTTACAGGCATATAAATATATCCTGGAGATACATCCTACAGATAATGAACGAATACAAATATTTACAGTTAATAGTTTGGGGATTAGAATAGCTCCACTTCTAAATCTGTATTTCTGTTTCACACTTGTCCAGGTACCCAGATTTTTCACCATTCCAGTCAATGCAACAGAGCATTTTGTCTTTGAGAAAAGAGCCAATCATTTGTGTTTGGGAAAGCTCCCAAATGAGCACATCCTCTTGCCCCCAAGGCCAGGATGATCCCCACTGTCAGTGACCCAGGGGCTCAGACACACTCCTGGTTCTAGCTATAAGGATGTAATCTTCTGTTGCCACCATTGCTGTGGTTTTGCCCTCTGTTACAGCATCCCAGTGCAGGGTGCACCTCTGCTGCCTCTGGAACAGCCACATTTGGTGAACACCTTTAGCGAGGTTGTGGTCCTGGTGGGACCCTCCAACAACAGACTGGGATTTAAAAACAACTCTCCAGCAGCACCAGGCTGTGCCTGAGGATCCAGCGGTCCTGAAACCTTTCCTGGGCACTGGGAAAAGAGAAAACTTGTTTGCCATGTTAAAGTAATGTCTGAAAGAACCTGCATTGTGTCAGGGCTTCTTTTCTTCCTCCGTCTGCCCTTCTCTTTTCTACCTACCTGTTTTGGGGTTTTTCCAATTTGAATTCAAGTTCTGATTCTTACAAAGTTTTCTGAAAGGCTCTGGAGAAAACATATGTGTTGATTAAAGTTAAGGAAACAGTTTTTAAAGTAAAAGTGGGTTTTCAGTCAGTTTTTAAAGAAATGCAGGAAAAAAAAAAAAAGACAATAAAGGAATCCCAAAATACAAAGACATTGTTTTAAGGGCAATTTTGATTTCTTTAAGGAAATTCTTGAGACTTAGTAATTTCTTTTGAAAACAAAAAAAAAAGATTTTCTGTTTAGAATAATTATATAAAAAGGTGGTTGAATATACATTTAAAGCACTGTTATATATTACTTTTAAGACATGAAGACTTTTAAAATTCATTTATTGAAATAGCCTGTCCTTTTTTTTCAGGACCTGACCTAAACTTAATTACAGTCAAAGGTGGAACTCCAGCAGTTGATAAAATATGCTAATCTACAAACTTCAGTTAAAATGAGCATTGGAAGGAAAGAAGATTTCAGACAGAAAAAAAAATTAAAAAAGAGTAAATTTCAGCTAAGAAGAAATTTTGGAACTTTGAGGTTCAGAAATGTCTGCATACCAGCACTTTATTATTGCTGGCAACATTGGCACAGCTTAGGGGTACGAGCCCCTTTTTAAAAGCATATTCCTTTAACAGTGGATCTGAAAGCCTGTCAGAAAAATCAGCCCTTTTAGCAGTGTTTACATCTGCACTCAGCCTTCAGTGTTGCTGAATCTCTGTGGGACTGAAAGGTATCTAAATGCTGCCCTTAGAGACATTTTCCTGAGGAACTAATTTTCTGAAACACGGCCTCTAAATGCGTGGAAAATCAGCAAAGCGTCTTTGTCTTCCCATTTCCTGAACTTCAGCTCAATTATAAAAACACTGATTTTGAAAAGTTCTTCCAAAGGAGCTCTTTTCTTGTCACCGTGTGTCATCTGTCAGTCACATTTCAAGCCATGGATTTGAAAAAAACAGAAACAGAAGCAGCTGCCTTTGTCATGAATTGAACTTGACAGCTTCTCTGGGGGACTTTCAATTAGGATTTTTTTTTTTAAGGAAAAAACCAGGAAGAACACTGCAAGTGTCAGTCCAAACACAGTGAGCAAATGCTGGTATATGGGAGACCTACACATACTGCCTTCTACTTCAGACTCCAGGATGATCAGGAACATATAATGCCAAGTTTTGGAGAAAAAGAACTTTTAAAAACTTGTTCCAGGGACACAGAAAGAGCCGGTTCAGCTGTTTGAGGGGCTGGGCGGCTCTGAGGCCTGATGGGCGTCGCTGAGGGCTCAGCCAGCAGGCAGAGAGCTGGCTCCGTGGCACTGCTTAGAATCTCGTGTTTTCCACTTAAAACTTGGGAGTCTCGATGGAGGAAGTTTAAAAACCCCAGCACATTCCAGTGCTGGTTGCTGAAAGCTTGGATTCGGAGGCGGTGGGAGCTGCTGTGGCTGCAAAGAGCCGAGCCTGGGGCCGGCTCGGAGCCGCCTCAGCCTCGAGGGCAGGAGCCCCTCCCGGTGTCCGTGTGAAAATGGGATCGAGGTGCGGAGCTGCCGTCCCTGGCAGCTCTGCTCCCGGGCTGCCTCCCTGGAAAGCTCATTGCTGGGGCTGTGGGCAGTCCCGGGCTCCTGTGAAACCCTGGCTGCCGCTCAAAGCGCACGGAGCCCGTCCGGCCCTGCCTCGGCATCGCCGCCATGGCCGCGGCCCCGTCAGCTGCGGGGAATGGCACAGCCCCGCTCCAGAGCGGAAATTTCCTCGTCAAGTGTGGAGAAAAAATATACGTGATTGAGTTCATAGCTTGAAAAGTGGTAAAACAGCCCTTGAAGATGTCATTAAATGTGAATGGACTCAATGATTTCTGCCTGAATCATCAGCAAGCTTTAAAGACATGCCAGGTGTGCGTGAGGGGAAGGCAGGCGCCCCGGCCGAGGAGTGTTCCTGAAATCCCACTGACTTTGTATTTTTTGTTATTTTGTTTGTATTTGTCACTGAAACGTGACTGGAAAACTGATACAAATGCTTTGGAGAGACACAAGGGGTGAAGGTGCAAAGGACCAGTGATATCCCACACCAGCCTTCCTCATCCGCCGCCTCTGCCTTCTGCTGAAGCCGGGACTGTGGCACCGTGACCGGGTATGTGCTGCGTTTTTAAAGATACTTTGTTTTTCTAGCTGCTAATTATAGATGGGCAACAACTGAGAAAGGCAGCAATTGTAAATATGCACAAACTTCAAAAGTTCGTTGGAATTTTTCTGGTCTGTAATAATTCTGATGTTTTTGTGTGATCTATATGATGACTGTTTTGCAGTAGGAGAAAAGCTTTTATGAAAGTGTTTCAGTTCATGTCTCCATTCGGTATGGGAGGGTTTGGGGGGCTGTAGTTGGTGGTAACTTGCACCTATCAGATGCTCTGAGCAACTATTCCTCTAAGTTTTTTTCTAATTCATGAAATGTGAACTTCAGATCCTGGGTAGCTAGAAAATATCTTGGGCTTTGTCTCCCAGCCCTAAATCTCCAACAAACAGCCAGTGTATCTACAATTTAAACAAGGCTGACTAAGAAATAACATTCCCCTTTCAAAAATAGCAAGAGATCTTTTTTAGAACTGATGTTAATCTTTAAACCAACTGTTTCCATATAATATTTATACTTTGAGAAGGGAAGATTTTAAATTAAGCTTTATTGTGTAAAATCTTGCTCTGCCCTCAGTCTGTCACTGTTCTGAAAACAGTGGTCCCTGCTGAGAGCCAGTGATTGGGAGCCACCATCTCTCGTGGCAAGGCTGAGAGCCACAGGCTGGAAAAACAGGTCATTCACTTCTGGAAATGATTGGTATTTAGGGGTTGTTCTGAGAACATGATAAGAAGGTAGAAAAAAGGAGAGATCATTTTTCCCTGAAGAACTTACACATGTAGAGTGAAATGTTACCCTCTGGGATTTAAGGCTGTATACAGTGGGTGTATATGGTGTGTTAGTACCAGTGCCAGCTAATGGTTGGCAAAAAGAGGTGACCACAGGTAAGCAGTTCTATTTAAAATTAACTGGAAACCTGTCAAAGAATCCAGCTATGAGGGAGGACTTTGGAAAGGAGGAAGGCACCTGATTCGTGACTCTGCACATCTTTTAGTTAAGAAATTCAATGTTTTGATGTCCTCAGAAGAACCTTTGTTGGCTTTTTTTATACAGTTGAAATGAAAATAACTAGCAAAAATATTAGGTTTTATTTTCTTTTGCTGCTGCATTTCTTGACTTTGTGTTACATGTCTTTACGAAAGACATTTAGAGACATTCAGCTAATTGCTGCTTTTCTGTTTGTCTGTAAAACTGTGAAAAATGTGAAGTGGCAGAGCTGGGATTCCTGAGTTACAGAATTCCAGTTTCACTTGTTGATACAGAGGAGTTTGTGGCATTTTCTCACAATGAGGGCAAAGGAGAAGTTTGGGCCGTAGTTCTGGGCGCTGTTAGCGGAGCCGTGGGACACAGCCGGGTCTGGAAGTGTCTGCAGGAGCAGGAGCCAGTAGCCCCCGGTGTCGCGGCTCTGCCATTCCTCAGAGGCCGGGCTGGCAGGAGCTGCTGGGAGAAAGGAGAGAAAGGGATGGGGCAGGGAGTAGTTCCTCAGGGGCTCTGTGAGGCGTTTCCCGGCCCCTGGAGCAGCTGGGAAGGTGTTCCTAAAACTCAGGGAGGACGGAGGGCCCCGGGCAGGTGCCCTGAGCTGGCACAGCAGAGGCAGGGAAGAATATTCCCGGTCATTGTGGAAATGCATTTGTCAGCTCTGCCCTGTCCCACACGTGTAGGGGCTGCTCCTTCCCACCATCCCGGCCGTGCTCTTCCCTTCTGACTGCCTCCAGGCCTCAGGCCAGGCGAGGGTGCCTTGGAAAGCTCCCTGGAGCTGCTCTGGAGCAAAGCCGGTTCCAGAGTGTTCTGGGTGCCGAGCCTCCGCCGGCTGTGTCCAGGGCAGCAGGAGGGAGCTCCACGAGCCTCCACCGCTGTCGCTGCCAGCGGGATTGTCGCCTGTCCCCGGCAGAGCTGTCGCCGTGCCCTGCGGCTCTGAGGTCTGCAGAGGGACAGGAGCAGGGGAGAAGCGGCTGCGGGGCCTGGCGCTCGCCAGCGGGGCTGTGCCAGCCCCACACCCATGTTCTCCCGCCTCTCTGCCGGGTGAGGCTGGGAGAGCGCGGTCCCGCTGCTGCCAGGCGGCGCTTTCGGATTCTGCAGCTGTGTTAAAGGTTTGCTGCTGCTGCGCACCTCATCCTCAGCCCTTCCCTGCAATCCCCGCCTCTCAGACCTGTCAGTGGAGCTGCGTTCGGAGCCTCTCCGCGGGCCGGCTGAGCTGAGCTGAGCTGTGCCGGAAAACCCCCGTGACGAGAAGGGTTTGAGCTGTTGGAATGGTTTAGGCAGAGCTGGGTTGGGAGCAGTTACTGAGCCTTTATTTGGCAGCTCTCAGTCCACATCCTTTTTGTCTTCGCTGGGGCACAGAGTGGGGCAACCTCTCCCCTCCTGACTGAGACAGGAGCTGTGGAGGGTGAGTTGGCATTGAGCATGGGAAGGAAAGGAACTGCTCCTGCCACATGGGAGACTTTCACACAGGCTGAGAGATAAATATAAACCAAAAGCTAATTAGGTAGGCGCAGGCACTTGGAAGCATATCAGCATGTTCATGTTTACTTAGACTCATGCCTAATTAGTTTAGTTGCTGTAAACTTCTCTCGAGGGAATAAATTACTGAAAAACGTCCTTTCTCAAATATTGTATTTAGTGAGGGAAGCCAGCAGATCTTAAAAGAACTGCGGTAATCCAGGAAAAAATTGGCATGTTCCCATGTCAAGGGTCATAGCATTTTTTTTTCCAACAGGAAAGTGGTTTTATGATGGGAGGAAGGGAGCAGAACTCACGTGTCATTTCTCTGCATTGGTGGTGCAAGAACTGTTCCTGGGGCTGACAGCAGTGGTGGGACACAAAGGACAAGGGAGCTGTTTGTGGGATTGCTGAGCTTCGCTTTCACTTCTGTGTGTTGCGCTTCGTGGCTGTGTCCGAGTCACATAAACAGATTTTTTTTAAAGCTGAACAAACAAACGTGAGAGTTCTGGAGCCCCTGGGCTGGGGAGCAGAGGGGTGGTCATCTGTTGGAGCCTTCAGTCGCAGTTTCCCTGTAATTAGCTGTCTAATTGCTTGTCCAGAGCTGTTGCTAATCTATTTACACATGTAATTAATTCTAGCTTAAAAATAATCAACCTTTTTAGGTTGTTTGTCCTTTTTTCTTCATTTGAGGAGTGTCAGACTATCAGGCCGGTGAACTATGCTGTCGGAACTCAGAATGTCCCACAGACATTCTCGGACGTTCCAGACCCAGGTCAAAAGCATCTGAGGCCCTGGCATGCAGCCAGAAACCCCTGTGGCTTTGAATCTGGCCCATGGAACAGTTTACCAACTTTGCAGGAAGAACAAGAAGTCACAAAAGTTTAGATATTGTAGTAGAAGTAGTCACGAAGTAAAGGGTAGGATTTCTGAGTGCTGTACAGGGGGGGTTTTAAGCCTTGTACGCAGGGGTCCAAGTTTTGTACATGGGGGTCAGGAGATCTAAGATGGAGGGACTTGGGTGTGCCCTGTCCTCTTTCTTTCTCCTTCCTAACCTCCATGTCTTTGGTGATGTTGGCACTCACAGATTGGTTTAGAGTAGAAAGTCACCATTCAATATAGATAGTAGGTATTGGAGAAAAAGTATAAACATGTAGTACGTAATATATGATATAAAAGATGGCACCAGCCCCTGGGAAGGCAGTGTGCCTTTGTCTGAGCTGCTGAACGGGCCACAGCAGTTCAGGGAGAAGAATCTTGTAGATAACCAACAATAAACAACCTTGAGAACAGACAACAGAAGACTACTGAGTCTTTCTTCGAAGGCACGGGTTGGAGGAGGGACTTTTCCATCTTTCGGGGTCATCCCAATCCGGAGGTGAAACCCCCACACTATGCTGTGTTTATTTATGGACTGCATTATGACCCCGTTCTGGATGTGCCCATGGAAGGATGTATGGTAGCTAATTATTCCTCAGGCTAAAGAAGGAAATAATGGATATCAATTGCAGCTCCCTTCAGCATGGCAGCCATGGCAGGAAACCTCAGGAGTTCCAAGGCTCATGCTGGCTAACCAGGATTTTTATTCTGTTTGTTAAATTAAGAAATGGGGACCCCACTGATGTGGCACATGACGTTCAACTTCCTGAAAGCTGGATTTGGGGAGGGAAACAGGGCTTACTAGTTTTGTAAGACACTTGACAAGCTGTGGGAGTGGGTAAAATGTTTGTATTCGCTGTGAGAGAGCTCTGCTGTGCTGGGGGGCCCGAAGCAGAGCTTTGCAGGCCTGTGTGTGGTGCCTGGTGCTGTCACAGCCTCAGTGACACTGAGCCATGGGACAGGGCAGCTGCGTGTCCCTGATCCCCAGGAGCACGCCCTGCTCCTGCAGCCGGGGCTGCTCGGGGCTGTGTCTGAGCTGTTGCTTTTTCTCCTCTCAGGTTGTCTCCTCTCATCCATGTTTAAAGCTCTTTGTGCTTTCATGTTTGCTCAGCCCCAGGGTCCCTGTGGCCGTGCCCTTTCCCCCTTCCTAGCCTGCTGGAACATGGATATCACTCACTGCTCATTCCTCCCACATCTCCTTCTATTTCCTCTTCTGTCAGGGATCTGTGGAGCCACCACAAATCCCAGATTTCCCTCCCTTTGTTGGGATATCACCTAGGATATTGCCCAGGGTGTCATCCTGGAGCCAGTACCTGTAACTCCAAATTTGAAAAGTGATCCAGCAAAAGGAAATACGTGAGCAGGAAGATGGCTTTGGGCTGCAAGGTCACTGGTGGTGAGCAATTCGATTGTTTGGGAAGAGCTGCAGAAATCCTGCAGTGGGCAATTACAGATCCACCTTTGAGGAGGATGAATCTCTTTCAAACCCGTGTTACCCAGAGGCTCCAGCTCTGCAGTAGGCAGTTTTGTGTTCTTTCTCAGGCTGTTTAAAGCTTGTTAAGAGTTAACACTGGAGGCTCTCGTTATCTACAGGTGTAGAGCCCATTCATCCTTGCAGCCCACTCAGCCACAGCTTCAGTAACACTCTGCAGTGCTTAGATGAAAACTGCCTTAAGAATGGGAGCAAAAGGGAGAACCTTTAGCAAGTTAAAGGACTTGGGATTGATTTTGGTGCGTACTTAACTCACAGTGACACTGGCAAATAACATTTCATTAGAGAAAATATAACGAGGCTGACACACCAAAAAAGCTCACCACCCTTGCAGTGATTGCTGTGGGCTTTGGATCAGGAATTAAAAGAGGAAACAACAGAATGAGATGGCTAAAAAAATATATTGGCTGAAATAGCTTCCAGATAACAGGTGAGGTGATAAGAAAGGTGCTAGACAGTAGCTTCAGTGGTGTGGAAAAGATGGAGAATGGATTATTGTGCCCAAATCCAGGCACCAGGGGTGATGCTCTGCAGTTCAGCAGTGGGCTGCTGCCAGGAGATGGTGGGCTATGGACACCCTCAGGGCTGTCCAGGAGATGCTGGACTGTGGATCCCCTCAGGGCTGTCCAGGACATGGTGGGCTATGGATCCCCTCAGGGCTGTCCAGGACCTGGTGGGCTATGGATCCCCTCAGGGCTGTCCAGGAGATGATGGAGAGTGGATCCCCTCAGGGCTGTCCAGGAGATGGTGGAGAATGGACACCCTCAGGGCTGTCCAGGAGATGGTGGAGAATGGACACCCTCAGGGCTGTCCAGGAGATGGTGGGCTATGGACACCCTCAGGGCTGTGCCTGCACAGAGCTGGTGGCCACCTCCTGACCCTGGTGGAGCCAGAAGAAATGAACCCAGATAATCTCCTGTAAATATCAGGTTAATGGCCAGTATTAGGTGATACTAAAGCAGCATTTCCACTGCAGTGAGTGCCTGGGATTCCCATAGGAATCCTGCATGGATGAGTACTCCACAGAAATGTCCTGATTGTTTTAAGCTGTTTACAGAGTCAGATGAAAAATCCAAGCACGGGAAGTTATTTCTGTGCTGAGCTGTTCACATGAAGCCGTTTGGTGATGATAGCTCATGCCCATAGCTCAGGGTGAATCTCAGTGCATTGCTTCATTTCTGCCATTTCCATCAACCACTGCTTTGCTTCCAGTCTGAAGTGTGGCATGAGCTTATCTTCTTTCCATCAGATTTTCCTCTGGATGCAACTGCTTCCTTATGCCATTAACCACTGCGCTAAATGTATTATTTTTTATTTTTTTCCTAAATTAATTAATGTGATCCACCTGGTTTATCAGAAATGACCTTTACAATGTTCATCAATCTCCTTTTAAGCTTCTTTCATGTGGCAGCTCAGGGTGTGGTGCAATAGCACCTTGTGTTAAAATGGGGCTGGCGCTTGTTAGTGTAGCAATCTGCTGGCATGGCAGAATAAATCAGAAGAGATTGCTAAGGTAAAACCTCCTTCTTCCATCCCATTTCCAGCTGTAGGCTTTCAAAATGCTTTTGGCTCTGGCTGCTTTCATATGGCTCTCCAGGCCTCCCTATTCCAGACTCTCAGGTAGGGCAGCTGAGGGGAGAGGGGAATTGACTGGAGCCATGGAGAAAGTCTGCCAAAACCCAGTGCAGGTTTTTGGGGTTTTACCAGTGACCAGTCCCATCCTCAGCTAAAGGCAGTGGTCTGGGGGCTGGCAGGGGGGGCACAGGGACAGGGCAGGTATGCACAGGGATTTGTGGGTGTGTGGGTGTTGAATGCTGGAAAGCCTCAATTCTGGAACCCAGACTTGGGAAGACACATTTTGTGTACCTAAAGCTCGTGACAGTGCCAAAAGTCTTCACATTCATTAAAAAAGAAGCTACAGCTTCTGGAAACTGGGATTCTGTAGAGTTGCAGCTTCCAGAGGTTTAAGTGGAGGAAATGGGGGGGATCTGGGGGCCTAGGGCAGTCAGCCATGACCTTAAGCATGTGTTCCTTGGCAGATGTAGTCCCCACTTTGTGTCTGCTTAACACAGTTCACAGTGGCAGCATGGACACTTTGCCTGTGCCATGGCAGCTTTTCCAAAGCCAGGCACCTTGGGCTGTCCTTGATTGTTTTTATTTTACAATTAATCACTGGCTGATGCCCTTTATGAAACAAAAACCAGGCCCAGCGGCTGGGGTATTTGCCTTTGAAAAGCTGTCACTGTGCACTCAGCACTCTTCCTCTTGTCATTAATAATGTCACAAGGCACTAGGAGGGACAGTGCTGCACTGACATTGTGTCATGTCCAGTGCACATGGAAGTGCCTAAACATTGGAAACCCCAGGAACAGGAAGAGCTCCATTGGCAGATGCTTCCCCTGGGCCTTCAGGAGGGATGATGCCTGATGTGTGGTTGGTGTGCACAGAGAGACGTTCAGGAAATCTTCCTGTGGGACTGTCCAGCTATTTTTTGAAATTCTCTTTGCAAGTCACCCACTTGCCTCAATATTTTCCTCTTTTTCTTCCTCAAAGAGCAGTGGGAAGAGAGGTGGAATGCACTGGTGGGTGCAGTTCTGCGGCAGGGTCTGCGCCTCCAGCAGCTCTGTCCCAGTGGTGTCAGTGCCCCCTTTGGCACAGTGAAGGTGTGGAAACCAGAGAGGAGGAGAATAATTGAGAGTTCTGCCTCAGGGAGCTCTGTGTTTGCAGGCTGCCTGTGTCCTTCCTGCCTGCCTGATCCTTGGGGCATTAAAAATTGCTCCTCTCAGCTGTTTGCTTTAGATGTGTGTGACACACAGAGGAGAGTTTGTGTTAGACAGAGAGGCAGAGAAAACTCAGCACGTTACTGGCAGTCCATCTGTGCACACACAAAGTCCTAGAAGTGTGTAATCTATTTTTAAAGCAGCCTAGTTTATCTCTCTGAATATTTCCTGTGTTGTTAAATAAATTTAAAGTGTGATTGATGATCTCCAGATCCAAATCTGGGTTTCTAAACAATCCAGCTGCATCTACAGCGCTGTGGTGAGAGCCCCTGTCACCAAATGCCAGATCTTTTCAAGGCAGCTCACGCATTTCCAGAGCTCTCCTTAGCAGTTCAATGACTTTGTCACTATTAGAACAAGTGTCACTCCTTTGGTTAATGACAGCATTAGGCCGGTGTTTCAGCTGAGAGCTTAGCAGGCAATGCAGGTATGTTTTTGGAATCTCAGTTTTAATTTTTTTCCTCTCTTTCATTGGAAGCCTGAGTTGGACATAGAACATGGAATGTGCAGGTTTTACATCGTTGCTGAGCATTTGAATATTTCTTTGCTTTCCCTGCATTGGCCTTTTCACACCTGTGCTCAGCACATTCAGTGCAAACGTCAGGAACACACTAAAGAGATGGTCAAGGGATGTGGAACATTCCTGTGTGGTGCTGGTGGAAGCTTGACAACTGTCAGCTTTGCCTGTGTGCGTTCACCTCATCCTCTGCGTTATTGATTCATCTGAAACACTTCTGCAAATGAAGCAGATGAGAGGGAACCTGAGGTAAATGAAGCCAGTTTAGGGCAACTGGAGATGAGAGGGAGCTCAAGCACCAGCAGGAGCAGAGCACCTGGGTGTTGGTGGCTGATGCCATTCCTGAGGTGCTCCCCTTAAAAAACATGGCTTGAATTATTCAAGAGTTACCAGCATCTCTAGCCCCAGAGCATCTTTACTCTTCTGAATGTGCACATAATAAATATTTTATAGTTTACACTCTGAGTCTTCAAATGATTAAAGGCGGCAAGAGGAGAAGAAAGTGAGCAAAGAAGCCTTTGTCTAAAGAGAAGGAAAGGTGAAAGGTGCATCCAATCTGTGCATTTGGGCACCAGCCCCACGTTAGGAGAGCAGAAAATGCAGTGCAGTCCTTGTGCTGTGTCCTGGTACCACATAACTGGGGACAGATGGTGACAAGGCATTCCTGCAGATCTTTTCAGGCTGAGTTAAACCCCAAAGTGAAACTCTTGGAGTTTCAGATCTTCTCATCTCCTGGCTGTTTGAATTGGGTTTCACCTAGCTTAGCTCAGGGCAGTGGAATTGTTTGGGGTTTCTGTGTTTTTCAGCTGTAGCTGGGAGTGGAGCTGATGTGTTGCCACTGCTGTGAGATGTTGCATGAAGGGTGAGGAGTTGACCTCTGTCTGCAAAGCTCTGTGCTGTAAAGGGTTCTCACCTCTGTGATTTGCATTCCCTTGCTCAGTTTTATCCCTGCTCCGTGGTAATAAATGGCCTGGGAAAGCTGGGTAGAGTTGTATTAATCACAACAGGGTTCTGGCCTGACAAATCAACATTAGTCCATCAAGCTGGATTTCTTTCTAAATGGCTGGTTCACTGAGCCACTTAAGAGCTCCTCTACTTACTGTTTTGCTGGTTCATTCATTTGGGCAGCAGGATTTCAGGCACTCTGTGTCATACAAGCAGTGCCAGTTTGATTTGGTCCCATCTTTTCTGTCCCCTCCTGCCACATTAGGCCCCCGTTGCTCTTCACAGCTCCATGTTGTCTTAGGAATTCATTTGCAAGCTGGAGATAATCGGTAACTCCTGACTCTCCAGGGCTGGTTTGATTATTGATTGGTGAAATCAACCTGAATATTGCATGGTCACAAACCCCAGGACATCAATCAGCTTTTTTAATGCCTGGGGGTTTTCTGATGGAAATCAAGCAAGCCTTTGCTGACACATTGCTGACTGCAGGTAATAATGGCATTTCTGGAGCTCAAAAGTTTACACTCAGAGCTCTCTCTCAGGATATGGGTGCACAGTTGTGTCTTTTGTCCTTCAGCTTTTGTTGCTCTCAGCACCTCTGGAGGTGGGGAACCCTGTCAGAAATGCGTAGGTAGGTTTCCAGAGGGTTGTTGGGCTCTGTTTGCAGTGAGTGCACCCCAGGTTGTGTAAAATATGTGAATATTTGTTAGGACAGTGGGAATGAATGCTGCAGTCAGAGAGATCTCTGAGACAAGGACAGATCTGGACTCCAGCTGCCACTTCAGTTAATGCTTCACTTTATTGTACAGCAGGAATGCTGCTGCATTTCTTTCAGCTGGGTTATCAGAGACCACGTTCCTGCCGTGCCGTGCCCCCTCCTTGCTGAGTGTGTGGAGGGAGTGTTTGTGTGCAGTGCTGGCTCACAGGAGCAGCCTTGGCTGGCTGCACGCTCGAGTTACACATCAGCAGCTGAGTCCAGCTGGCAAAGGTTGTTTCTGGAATCTGGGCGCTCATGGGACAGGGCAGTTTTTAAGGGTCTGATCAGGAGAATTCTGTGCTGACATTCACTGTGTCCTCCTTGGAGGCCAGGAACTCACTGGACTTGATGAATTTTGAGTAAGTGTACCTTTTTTAGCTCTTCAGAAGGGAATGGTTTCTGCATTTCAGTCCTAGAGAGGCCAGAATTCTTCAGGCTGTTCAATACGGGAAAAATGTATTTTGTCATAAGCTTAATTTGTTTTGCTGTGCTGCCAGCTCACATCTCTTTAACTGCTGTTTGAAGTACAAACAGAAATGGAGATATTCAAAGCATGCATCACCATTGCTGCTGTCTGGGGATGCATGAAGGCTCCTACTGTCCTTTTACCACATTTCTGTAACTCACATGTTTTTATGGAATTTCAGATGAGACCTTTTTTCAAAGAGACTTCCATCTCTGTGGCCTTTTTTTAAATGTGTAATAAATACATCTGGAGAGCTGTATCTGCTTTTTGTTCAGTTGAAGAGTTGCAACATTCAGTGGCCATAATTTAGTTTCTAAATGGCCTGGAGGTTTTCTAGCATGGCCCTGAAGTAGCCACTTGATAGAGCAGAAAGGCTTTTCCTGTCCTTTCGTGTTGTGATGGCCCTGATGTGGTTTTTGGGTTTGGCGTTGGTCCTGTGATTCTCTTTCTGGCTGGAATTGCCACCAAGGGCTTGAGACTTTCAGAATATCTGAATTATTGGTTAGTAATTGCAGAGTCTTAGCTTTGTGGACATTTTGCTTTCAACACTAAATGTCAATTTTTGTTTTTCTTCTTTTTAAATCTGATTGCATTTTGGTTCGATAGAGAGCTAAAAGGATGGTGGTTTAGGGATTTATTTGTCGGAATGTAAAGGAAACGGGTTAAGTGATGCTGAAGGTGAGGCTTGTAGCAGCAGAGCTGGAAGTGGCACCAGCACAGACTGAGCAGCCGTCATGCACTGACTCGAGGACACATTTGTCATGCCTCTTGATCAAGCTGATGTAAATGTACCCCCAGCACTGTTTGCTGCATGGTTTCAGGAGTTGAGTTTGAGATAGGAGCAGTGCAAATCTGTGCAATGTTATCCTGAAGAGCAGATCAGTGCACGCTGGGAAATTGGCAGACTCCCCTGGTGCTCCAGAGCAAATTAAGGCAACGCTGGTAATGCTCTTGCCTTTCAGAGAGTGCCACCCATCCTTCATCAGCAATTCCAGGGTGCAAGGTGGATGCCATTTCAGTGATTGTGTTGGCTTTGTCATTTGTCTGTGCATTGAGCAGATCCATCAGCCAGTTTGCTCACAGGAACAGGCTGGGGATTTCCCTTTGCAGGGTGCACTCACAGTGAAGCGTGAGAGATGCTGCTCTCTTTTGTTTATTAGCTCCTCACTCTGCACTTCTTGGGGCAGTTTTTGTTCCCTCCCAAGCCCTGCAGCGCACAGAGGTGAATAGTTGAGGACATTACATGTTTTAAGCTGCCCACACAAGGTTCATGTATCTTCACTGAAGCTCGGCCCAATTCTGAACCTCTTTGGCATGAGCCTAACAATTGATAATTGCTCACCTTGCTTTGCAGTTTCTGTGCCTGTCAGGTGAGGGTGATGAAATGCCCTCCTTGCCCTCTCCCCAAGGTGCTGTGCACGGGGCAGCTGGAAGGTGAAATGCACTAAGGACACGCTGGTTGCTGTTGCTTCAAGTCAACACAGGGGTGAAACTGAGGTAAATGAGGAGAGGTGTCCCAGGTATCTGATATGTACACCCCATGTAAAGCTGAATATCCTTTGGATGCTCCAGAAATCAGAGCTCAGGAGTTCAAAAAGTTCCAGCTCTTTGTTTGATTTTTATCCCCACTCTCTAGAAAGTGACAACAAACTGAAGCATTATTCCAATAATCTTCTTGTTTATTGTTGTTCAGCAAAGGGCTTCTGGCTAAATGTTCATTTCCATTTTTTTCACATCCCAGCCAATATAAATCATGACTTTATGAGTGCACTTTATAAAATGACCCATTAGAAACTTTTTGAAGGCTATTCAAAAAGCCCTCCCATATGTTGGAAAATTGTATCAACTCCGTTTGCAGAAATGCAAATCTCCTCTTGGTTTTTTTCCTTTGAAGGAGAATGGCAAAGTGATGAGTTGTGACTGGTGGCATTTTCCTGTGCTGCCATCTGTCTGTAATGCCCCAAAGGCTGCGCTGGCCGCATCCATTCCTCTTTTCTCGTGGGTCAGTTCTGCTGTTTGCATCCAAATCAGTCCCTTAGCCAAGCCCGTGGGTAATTGCAGCAGTGCAGGGCAGATTTGATCACAGGAGTGTAACGAGGGCGCTTTGTTCCAGTGCAGCCCAGTCTGACGCTGCCCTGCCCCGAGGCACCATTTATGCACGGGTGGGGTTTGTTTCCCTCGGCAGCGCTTCCAGGCGCGGGCGTGCTCCGGTCTCAGGGATGGGGTTGGATGGGCAGCGCTACCGCCTGAGGGGTGGGGTGTTTATTTCTGTTTGTGCCAGGTTTTAAGAAAGCATTTTTAATAACTATCTTTTGTTTAATATGCTGTGAAATTCTAAGTGAAAGATGCTTAGAACTGTGCTTGACTAAAGGAAACCCCAAACCCGCCCGGCTCTGGCCAAGGTGCTGATCTGCAGCTGTGATTCGGGCTCTGGGAGCGGGGGCAGGGGGAGCCGCAGAGCCCCCACGGCTTTGCCGCCCGTGCCTCTCCCAGTTCCCGTGGCAGGGTGTGTCCGTGGGGCCGGCTGGCGCCGGGGGCTGGGGCCGGGCTCAGGGCTGTGCCCAGGCAGCGAGGAGGAAGGTGCCTTCCTCCCAGTCCCGTTTACCGAGAGCAGTGACTGTCGCCTCCAGGCTGTGCACGCAGCTGATGCTGAAGCAGCTTCACCTTTGTGATGTTCACCTTTTCCCCTCTCCTCTGCTGGACCGGGGCTGCTTAAGCAGGACTTTGGCTTAGCTGGATCCTCTGCCAGTTACCGAGGCGCGAGCACCATTAGCCGGGAAATTCTGGGTTCCTGTCAAGGAGTTCAGCAGTGTCCTTCAGTAGTTCAGCTGATGGCATTCTGTGCCTGGGTCCCTCCGTGTCCTCTCAGAATTCTCCCCCTGCAGCCTAAATACTGAGCACTGTGCACGAAGTTGTCCCTAATTAAACCCATCATTGTGGATAGCTGCTGTTCTGGGAGAGAAAAGCTTTCCCTGTAGAAAAGCAAGTAGCGCAGTTCTCCACAGAGAACACAGCTCCTCAAAACGTCCTGTGCAACGTCAGAGCTTTAATGAATGTGGTGAAGCCGTGGTTACAGGTGCACATTCTAAAGAAATGAACACGGAAACAATTTATTTCTGATGATTCAGTTTATTAGCACACAGTTCCCTGTGCAGCCAAGCCGAAAATAAAGCTGTTTTGGGGCTTTTATCCATCACTTAGTGAGGGTTCTTTGAGCTGCCATTCAGCTCAGCAATGTTCCCAAAATGCCTCTGTTCCAATTTCACTTTGTATTTCCATTCACAAGGCTTCACCCTCCCTCCCCCTGCCCTGTACTCTCTGCAGATCCTAAACAACCTACAAATATTCCATTTTATTGCCCAGGTAATGGTGTTATTTGAGGATTCAGATTGTTTAGGTGCATCCCAAGTAAGATATTTGGCAAGTGCTGGAGCTCTGAAATTGTAGGGAGATGAAAGGCAGGGCCCTTGCTGCTGCTGTTCCAGACTGGAGCTGAAATTCCGATGGCTGCTGACTTTGCTGATGCTTCTCTGGGTTTAGATTGGTACGAGCAGCCCAAGTTTAAACCAGTTCCAGGTCAGAGAGACAAGCAGGGTCTCTGCTGGTCCAGCTCGAGTGAAGGATGTGGTTAAACACTGTTGGCACGTTCCTTCATGGGAGATGCAGCAAAACCACTTTCCCTTGGTGGCCTTTTATGACAATTATGGCACTGAGTGGAAAACCTGGATATTGATGTGACAACTGGGCTGGGCTTTTTTAATCAGTTGGGACAACTCAGGAATGTCTTAGTGACAGGGTTTGGTTTTTTTTTCTGTTTGTGTGTGTGTTTGTAACCAAGTCAGGAGCAATGTCTGTGTTACCAACACTTAACTCCCACTTGTTTGTTTGTAAGAGTTTCTGGTTTTGAGATTTCTGGGCAGAAAAACTCACTGGGAATCCTGAGTTCCTGCTGGTGGTCAGGATTTCGTAATGCCAGTTTGTAATGTGTTTGCGGATACCACATGGAAGGAGCTGCTCCTTTCAGATCTCCCTGGGCTGGTGTGGAGCAGCCAGCCCTGCTGGAATCAGTGTTCCTCACCTTGCACAGCTGGTTTTCCATAGGGAAACCCCTTTGTGTTTGCCTGCGGTCCTGGCTCCCTTTCCATGGCTGGCAGGGTGTTGCAGTACTGCTCAGTAAATGTTAACTACCACAAATAATTCATATCAGGCACGCTGGAGAGCACCTAGGGAAGTGAACTCTGAAACAGGATGGAATGATCCTGCAGCGTGGTAGGGAAAGGCCTCCCCTGGGTAAGGAGCAGGAGAAGAGCAATTTCTGCTGCAGCATCCGTGGGTCATTCTTCCTTTAGAGAAGAGCAGGTTCCCATGTCTTTGAGGTAACTCGAGTGGCCTTGGTGGTTTTTAATGTAGCAGGCAAATCTTCCAGGAAAGCTCACTGTTTACTGGGTCTTTTGTCTGCAGAAAAGATAACCTAACATATTCAAGCGGAGTAACCCAATTTCAAACATTTTCCACGATAATCTAGTATTAGGAGTATTTCTAGGAAGTGCTGACAAATGCAGAGCAATAGCTGGGTAGTCTCTAAAGTAAAATTAATTAGTGTTAGGTATGTAACTGTTCACTTCAGAGGCCAGAAGTGTGTTCCAAAGCTGGATTTACTGTGCTGGGACAGCCCTGAGACAGCAAGGCAGGAGATAGGTATTTCCAGTGTAGAGGGGCTGTTCTTCCCAGCTGGGCCAAGGAAACGGCCCCTTTTTCTGAGCAGGATTTCTGTGGCTAACACTGGGAGGGGCTGAGGCTGTTAGCAGCTCAGGGAGCTGGAGCTGGGTGTGGAGCAGGCACGAATCCATCTGTCCAGGCAAGCTGCAAACATAACTCTTGCACTGGCTCCTTTGCTCCTCTTTCCTGGGCTGTCCATGGTGGCAGAGGGGCTCAAGGCCTGGCTGAGCACAGCCCCTGCAGCCTCAGGCCCTTCTGCAGGCACAGGGGACAATGGATGGGAGGGGACCATGGATGGAAGCTGTAACTGCTGTAGGGAAACAGAATTCCAGGTGTGGGACGTGACTGGGACACTTGGCAGGGACCAGGGGCAGCTTTATCTCCATGTCCTCACTCAGTAAATGAGGCCCTGGCAGTCTGGGCTCCAGCTCCCTGCTCGATGGAGCCGTGATCCACTGGCACTGTGGGAAGGAGCTGTGGGGACTCCTGAGCCCAGGAGAGATCCCAGAATTTATTTAGTGGGAGCCTCATGTGCCCCGTAAATGCACAAATATCCGGGCACAGACACTGGCTCGGCTCTGGAGAGCTTTGAATGCGTTCAGATGAAAAGGGAGTGAGAGTTCAGGGCACACTGAGAGTGCTCTACCTTGCACAGCACTGTCCATTTATTCTGCAGCTGTGGGGTGATTTGGGGGCTTTGTAGCCCACGGCCTAAACCCCAGCGTTGCTGCAGGTTGTGGTTCTCAGGATTAGATCTCTGAAGGTCTTAGCCAAGAAACACCAGCCAGGAGAGCTCTGCACTAGACATTTGGGCTCCTTCTAGCTCTGGACTAGACATTTGGGTTCCTTCTGGGGGCACCAAACCTGGGTCTGATTCTTTCACCACTCAGCAGAGACCCCCCTTTAAATGGGAGCCCTCTGGCAGGGAGGTGCTGGGGCCCTCCTCTCCATCCCAAAGCTGCAGAGGTTCAGTGTCACAAGGGGCCTCAGGAGAGAGAGCAGCTTCCTGCTCGCTCTGTTCCCAGTTCTCCAAAGTCCTTGGCAGCTCTGTAGCCAGGGATCACTGCTATAGCAAAAGAGAGTGGCTGGTCCTTGGGGGTGTTGGAAACCACAAAGCCTTGGCACTTCTCTTTCCAACAAGCCCATTATCCTGAGGGGTCCTGAAGGGTAAAAGATGGGAGGATGCAAAATGGTGCAGATGGGGTTTCTTTTGAGACTAGTTTAACATGAAAATTAAGAATTTTTCCTTTTAAGAGTGCCAGTGGCTTCATCCCAAGGGAAACTCAGTGTTCCCAAGGAACAGTTATTTCTCCTTTCCTCCCACATGTGCAGCACTGATGGGCACAGCTGGACATCCACCTGCAGCAGCAGTGCTGGGAAGTTCCAGTGGAACAAACACAGAGGAGCCGCTGACCTCTCTCCTCTCAGAGCTTGGGAAAAACGAGCTGGCACAGTCAGTCCATAGGCAGCTGCTAGGGAAGCCTGGCACTGACACTGTGGGGATGGGCTCTTGCTTAGTGTGAATCTTTGCTCCTACAGATGCTGGGATGATTGCAGTAGGTGTGTTTCCATACAGGGTAAATGCTATGAATCCCTCTTTTGATTACAATTGGGAATATGTAGGCTTGAATGCAGCCAGTCATGCTCTGAAAACGCATGTTCTGGAAGGTTTTATTGAAGTGCCCATTTTTGCTGTCAATATTTCATTGGGATGAAGCAGCCCAAGGAAGCCCGTGGCCACTGGTGTGTGCTGTGGCCAGCAGTGGATTTGTTCCCTGCTGGTTTTGCTCTCTGGTTCCCCGAGGCAGCTGCCAGTGGGGTCTGAAAGCAGCTGGGACCCGCTGCCCTCGCTTGGCTGCAGCAGCTGGAGCCATGGCAGAGCCTGACTCCATCCCCTGGGGGTTTGGCAGAGGCAGCAGGACAGCAGGCAGGGAGCCAGGGACAGAAGGAAGGAGCAGCTGGTGGCATTTGGGTAGGTGGTGCTGTTGGATTTCTCTTTAAAGGTGTGGGCACGTGTGGAGTTTGGGAAAGGGAGGAAAAGTGACCAGAGCTCCTGTTGGTGCATCCACTGGAGTCAGTCCTCCACTCCCAGTCTCAGTTTATGCCCGGAAAAGTCCCCTGGCTGCTGAATTTCTCTGGAGCAGCAGTGACACCTCGTGGGGCAATTTTAATCGTGTTCCACGTGGAAATGCCTGTTCCCACCCCCTCCCCCTCTGCCTGTGTGGAAACCAGCAGCCGGCATCCAGGCAGCATCCTTGGCATCTGCTGGGCACATCCCCGGACCTGGCAGCACCAGAGCTGATGGGTGGCAGAGCTGCTCGTGGCCCGGGGTGCCAGGGGCTGCACGGGAATTCAGTTAGCAGGATCACATTATTGGGAAATAGGGTTTGAATTGGCACTGATTGGTGACTGGGTGTTGCACATATTTCATCAGGGAACACAGAGAAAGCTGGGCTCTGCATGGACAGCAGAAGGCTGAGGCACTTGGTTCCGGGCAGGAGTTTAGGGATGGCAGTGTCCTTGTTTTAATTTGGGAGAATGCAATTAATTAATGTGGTTCAGGTCTCCATTCCCACCGTGGTAACCCCCTCCCCTTTTTATTTTGGTTTCCATTTCTGAGCATAGCTTTTGCTGCTGTTTGCCAGTCTGCTTGCAAGACTTTATTCAATTCAGATCTATTTTTTTCCTTGGCATATTGAATTTGTTGCTCCAGAGGATTTTTCGTTCCAGCTGGGCTCCAGTTATTCTCACGTTCCCCCAGGCTCCCTTCTGAGTCCTACTGTGATTTGCATTTGTAGCCTTTCCATGAGTAAACATCAGAGCTCCTCGAGCTCTTTGCTGGCACATCCTCTGCATGGCACTCAGCTCCTGCTGGACTCAGGAAGAAGCTGGGTGCTTTGCATAATGTTTTGTGTGACATTCAGTTATGGAGATCCTCACATTTAAAAACCACGGGACTGGGAGAAGAGTGATCTGCTATTAATGAGCTGTCTGATGCCCTGGACTCATGTGGATAATGATGGTTCCCCTTGGCCATGGTTTTAGTAATCCTAGGAAAACATGCCATTAGAGATATTAAAAATTCATTTCTGAATTTACACTGGCAGTTTGAAAAGTGGCATTCAGTCTTTTAATTTACTGTTCTTTAACAGAGCAGTTTTAAAATGAAAACTCCAGCTTTGAAGTACTTCTTTCCAGCAAACTTGAAGAGAACATCTTTGTGTTAGCACATGCTTTGTACACAAGCCCTGCAATGTCTGCTTGAAAGAGCTTTGAGATCTCTGTTACTGACCCTGCTGGAGCAAGCCATGGGCACGGGTGAGCTTTCTAAAGATGAAGCACCCGGGCTGGTGGTTTAGGTCCGTTCCACCTGTTCTTCCTAATCCACAAAGCCATGCCCAGACATTTTGGAAATGAATGTCAGTGGCACACATGTGTTCATCCTCTCTCCTTCCTTGTCTCCCTGCACCATCCCCATGGTCAATCCAGCCCCTGCCTTGCCATAAATGCAGTGCGTTGGTCTGGATTTAGGACTGTCCAGCATCTTCTGCTGGCATTGCTTCTCCCAAGGTTTCCCTGCAGGCTGCCAAAATACTCCTGGTGTGCCCATGCCTGGAGAGAGAGAGCCATGATTGTCAGTATCACCACACATCACCTTTCTTGTAAAAGCACCAACATCTCCAAGGATTTTCTTCTTGGAATCATGGCTTTAGAAGTGAAGAAGTAGAAAATAGAGCCCACAGCCTAATAATCTCCTAATCTTGGGAAGTGGTAATTGATCCCAGTGCCGTTGTTTAGAAACATTCTCAATCAAATGCCTTCCCTCTGCCTAAAGGGTGTCTGCAGCAGATTGGTGGGGTTTGATTTATGGAAGAGAAATGAAGGGAGAAACAATCCAGCAATCTGTCAGTTCCAAAACTACATTCTGTTGGGCATTAAGCATTAGTTAATAACATTATGCAGGTGCAGTTTGTCATTTATACATTTTTTAGTGCAATTGGTGTTTCCATTTTATAAATTTGTAAGGGTTGTGAATTCTGTTTTTTTGCCATATGTGCACGTTGTCAGGGCAAGGGGATCCCTGTCAGAGCAAGATGTATTGCTGCATCATCCCTTGGAATTTATTCTGCTGCCTTTGAAGGAACATTAGTTTTACCCACAGTGCAACTGTTGGGTTTTCTACCAGGTTCTTCTGGCCTTATTTGTGTTCATCCATTTCCCTTCCTGCACTTTTGCATGTTTAATAAATGCCACGTGTTTCTTAGCTGTAGGAGCACCCTGAACCTGTGAGATGTTGTCCCTGGGAAGGGAGTCACTGATCTGCAGCAGAAAGTGCTTCCATTCCCTGATGCTCATTTCCGCTCCTCTGTGTGGGCTGTAAAGGCAGCAGCAGGTTCTGAGGGTTTTTCTCCAAGCGTGTTTAGGTCTCACACCTTCTTTCCTCAAATGGTTTAAAAATGTGACTGAGGAGAACTTTCTTCCAGAGGAGACCAAAGGCAGCTCCTTCCTGCAGGAACGCTGCTGCATGGCCCCTGCTGTGTCCACAGCTCTGAGCAGCAGCAGGTCTGGAACCAGGCCTGGCTCTGGCATGAGGATCCAGCTTCTGGAAGGTTCCTTCCTTTAGGCTGTGCTCTACGAGGTGTCTTCAATTAAAATCCCTCAAAAGGATGAGGGGAGATACTGCCCAAGTGCTTGCAGTTTATCCTCAAGGTCTGTCCAGCTGGCAAATTTTCCATATGTTTGGAATTACTAAAGCATCAAACTGTGCCTTTTTTAATATTATTTTTAATGACTTGAAAGCTAACTGGAAAATTCAAATGTAAATTTTTCCAAACATGAGAGTTTCCGGTTGCACTGCAGTGATTGGAGCCAATCTCAGTATCTGTATTTTTTTCAATGAGCCTCACACTCTCACCTTCCCATATCCTGGACTTTATGATATGTGGTGCTGAGCACTTTTCACACAATTTACCCTGCAGTTCAGGGAAGTTTGGGATTTTGCCTGGTGTTGCTGAGAAGAAAGCTGCCACCTACATGGGAAATGCAGTGAATTAAAACAGCTCCTGATATTTAAAAGGAAAAAAGAGACTGACAGGTACGTGCTGGAGACCTTGCTAAGGCTCCTTAATAATTTGCCTGGCTTTCAAAAAATGCCAGGTGCTTGGCAGGCGGTGAGGAGCGGCATTTACCGCAGCAATGGGAAGTGGTGGAGAACCTGGGAGTTCTGAAACACAAATGGGGATTGTTCTGACTGCACCCTTTCCTCATGTCATCTTCTTAAATGTGTCATCAACTGAAAAATTAGATACAAAACTGAGTGACAGCATCTTCTTACTGCAAGCTCTAAGCCACTTGGTGGCATTTTGATGAAAGGCGATCCTGAGCTGGTTTTGTAGCCAAAGGGCAGCTCTGCCGAGGGGGCGGCAGCAGGGACATTTCCAGGCTCAGAGAGGTGGCTGAGAAGCTGAGGAGGCCTCGTGCACAGAGATGGGCTAAAAAAGGGAGAGTAGCTCCTGCTTCCCAGAGGAATTCTTGTGGACATAAAAGCTGGAAAGTTGGAAAGTGTCTTCAGCAGTAATAGCCATGAACTTCTCAGAGGGAAGGTGCAATGGTTTGGTGTGTTTGAAAGATGTCTGGATGTAACATCCTGGGGATGAGGCTGGTGGGTGTTTCCTCTTTCAATAAAGCTGTGGCATTTGAGGAGCGGCATGCAGGAGGCATTGCTGGGTTCTTGCCGCGGGTGCCAGCTGGTGCCTGTTCCAGGAGCAGAGAGGGAAGGGCGTTCCCTCGGCCTGGCGCTGCCGGCGGTGCTGTGCCCCGGGAGCAGCGGGACTGGCTCTGGCCGGGAGGGGAAGCAGACGGGGCTGGGCCTGGGAAGGGCGGGCGGCCCCTGAGCAGCACCAGCCAGGGCAGCGTTTCACAGCTGCCTCTTCTTCTCTGCGAGGGCTTCCCTGGGAAAGGCAGAGGGAAAAGCAGCCCGGGCTGATGCATCTTTGGCATTTACAAGAGAGAGCATTTTCCTCCTTGTGAATTATTCCTCTGCAGCTTGGCCATGCATGGAGAAAAGGCAGGATGTGTCTGGAGTGTCACCAGAGACGCTGTCATTGCCCTTTGGGTGGTGGGACCACAGCAGTGGGATGGGATGCTGGCTAGAGAGGCTAGAAGAGGATCACAGCTTGGAAGGTCTGCAAGGAATTGTGCAGGTGTTGGTGGCATGGTGCAGGATGGGGCAGAAACTCAGAAAAGGCTTTGAAGAGACGTGACAGTCAGTGTTGATGCTGAAATAGCTGTTACTCGTTTTTGCATGTTTTCTAGAAGGTTTCTGGATTCAAATGCAGGCTACATAAGCTGGAAAATGAGGAGGAGAAATTGTGGCTAAAAGTGAGAAATGGAGGGATTTGTGAGAAAGACAAAGATTGTGGCATGTTTCAGTTTTTTGTTTGTTTTGTTTATGAGGAAGGGCTGATTGGCTTTTGGAGAGAAACTGTGAAGCACAACCAGGGTGAGCTTTATGGCCTGTGAGCTGAATACACAGAAACATGAACAGCACCCTGTGGATTGTCAGACATGTGACATTTTTGACACGGTGCTCCTGGTTTGAAGGCACAGAAGAAGCCAGGAGGGGTATTGAGACAGCTGGTCCTTGTTCACCTGGAGATGGAAAACTCTGCTGGGATGTGTTCACATCCTTCATCGAGAGATTATGAACAGCTAGCAAGATTTCTGATGCTTGCAGTAACTTGTAGGAGATGCCTAGATTTTTTCTTGTTCTTTGTATGTCAGGATTCCAATGTGTTTAATGTATGTGGCACTAAGTGTAGTGTAGTAATTGATTTCCCCCTCACCACTCCGTGTGGACATTTCAGGGCAGGAACACATATTTCATCAGGCAGTTTGGATTTTGATGAGAATTTGAAAAGTGTACAGATAATCCAAAAGTCACTCATTTTAGTAAACCTTGCATTAAGAAAACTTCCTGTGTTTTAAAAATCTATTGAAGCTGAAGGGTTATGCTAAAGTTAGCCTTACAGCAAGAGCTGTAGTAGGAACTAAAATCTTAACAACTGAAATATTTATAGCTAAATTCACATCCAACACATTTCCCTTTGTGGAGAGGTGAGGGAAAGGATATTCGTGAAGCCAAAGACTTCTTGGGCCATATTTTTCTGTTAAGTCAGCGTGAAATCAAAATGCTTGGTCTGGACACAGCAAATCTGCTGTTCTGAGTGCAGATGCTTTTGACAGGAGTGCTGGTGTTGGCTGGGGAAGAGTTCACTTTCTCCACAGCAGCTGGCACTGTGGTTTGGGTCTGTGCTGAAATCAGTGTTGCCAACTCAGTGACTTTGTCATCGCTGAGCAGCACACTCACTTTCACTTTTCTAATTCTTTCCCCACCCCACTGAGGGGGAGTGAAGGAGGGGCTGTGTGAGCCTCGGTTGCTGCCTGGGTTTAGACAGGATGTGTTTAAGGTCTCTTTCTGTGCTTGCGAGAGGTTGATTTGTTTATTTGGTACAACGTTATGATTTCTGAAGAACTCTCTGGCCTTTCCTTGCCCGACCCCAGCTGCAGCAGTGCCTTAATACCCTGTGCATCCCGCACAGTGCTCTGACCAAGCCCCTTTCCCCCCTGTCCAAAGCTCCTCCTGAGCCTCCAGGCTCCTTCAGCAGAAGGAAGCTCCAGGCCTCCTCCTTCCTTCCCAGCCTCTCAGTGGATCCAGTGGAGCCTTGAGCATGGACAGAGAGCAGAGCTGTGCCATGGAAATCCTCGTGGGAATTCCATGTGCAGATTGGAGGCACTCATCAGCATGATGGTAAATGAAAAATAAGAATGCACAAAACCCCAAGGAGCTCAAGATGCCTGGTGTTTTCCTCAGGCTCATTTCTGATTCCTTTTGGTAACTGCTGGAGTTACTCTCTGGCACCTGGGCAGAGATCATCGCTGACTCCAGCTCCATTTATTCATTTCCCATCGTGTTGCCTGTGGATTGCGGCGGCTGCAGAGTTCAGAGCTGCCTCTGTTGGCTGTGATTTGTCTGCAGCGTCACTGAGGGATGTGTTTTCAGAGGCTGAGCTGGGCTAACGGGGCCACTGAGTGCTGTCAAGCTGCATTTAGACACAGGGAAAGGGACTTTTTTTTTTTTTTTGGTGAATACTGAGGAGCTGCTGAACACACAGATGCACACAGGCTGCTGGTGGGAGGGATCCTTTCTGTGCTGTCTGTGGTTTGCAAACCCCTCCCGCCCACTCAGATCAGCAGCTTGACTCACGCAGTGAATGGCCCCAGACAGAATTTGGTGTTGGCCTAAAGCAGTTGTTGCCATCCAGCTGCTGGTTAAACGTGTAATTTTCAATTCCATTCAGTTCTTTCCTTCCTGCTGGTCCCAGCCTGGTGCCACTGCAGTGATTTCCCCTCCGTTTGCTCTGTGAGCTCCAGTCCCAGAAGTCGGCCAGGGCTGCATCAGGCACTGAGTTCAGATGCCATAACTTCTCCTGAGAAGGGCCAGAGGCAGTTCAGGAGCTGTGGGCACCACTCTGGAGCAGCACCTTCCTCCTCTCCTCTGCTCCCTCCGAGCCACAGCAGCGCCGCTGTCGGTGCTGGCGGGCAGAGGGGCAGGGCTGCCGTGCTCGGTGATGGGCCAGGAAATGCTGCTTTTCCCCTTCCAGGAGGGAACGTTTCCCAGACAGGAACAGGAATTCTGCCCTGCTCCCCAGGGGCTGTTGGAGGCTGGAGATGCAATGGCCACGTGCCGTGGCTTGGGTCTGCAGGAATATTCACCACTCCGGACGGGATCACTGTTCAGCAGGCACGGCTGGGCTCAGTGAGGTGCGGGTGTTTCAAAGGGCCATTGAGCACCAGCACTGACTGGGCTGCCTCGCCTGCACACATTCCACCTGCACCCTGGAGGGACACTGCAGGGAATACTGCAGCAGCGCTGGCAGCAGCACCGCTGAACTGGGCCACGGGGAGAAATCTGAATAGGGTGGGGCATCAGCGAGTGGGGTTTGTTCCTCTTGGAGCGCCAGGCTTTGCTTTTCTTCCTTCAAATTCACTTTCGTTATTGGTCTCCCCATTTTTGGGTTTGTGTTGGACAGTGCCAGCCTGTTTGTGCAGCACCTGTACCTCATCCTCCTCTGGGCTCCTGCCCTCTGCCACCCCAACATCTGCCCTGCTCCCCAGCTCTGCCACCCCAACATCTGCCCTGCTCCCCAGCCCTCTGCCACCCCAACATCTGCACTGCTCCCCAGCTCTGCCACCCCAACATCTGCACTGCTCCCCAGCCCTGCCGTCCCAACACCTGCACTGCTCCCCAGTTCCCAGCCCGCTCAGTGCCCTGGGCCCGGGGAGGGCAGTGAGTTGTAGGATCCCCAGGGATCCCCAAGGAACCCCTGTGGAATGGCTGCTCCCAGCAGCGCAGGGCCCGACATCCCAGCGTGCTCCCAGTGCCAGCAGGGCGGTTTGCCTGTGGAAGCTGTCAGGCAGAATTTGCTGGGTTTGTCACAGCTCTGATTTCTGCATCCCCCAGAGTGGCCTTGCTAAGAGGAAGCATTGATTGCTGCCAGCCAGCACACACACCTGGGAATGGGATTCATTCCAGTCCAGTCCTCAGAATAACTTCTGGGAGCTGTTATCCCTGCTGACATGAGCCTTTCACAGTTCTGTATTTCCGCCTAGCACACGCACAGTAAAATTGCCAGAGGGGAGCTAAACTTCCCTTGGCTTGGGAAGGAATTTTATGTTGTTGTAGGGGACTCTTTCTGAAGAGTAACAGTTCTCTTTATACCACATTTATTTATATGTGCACCCAGCACCGTGTTTATTTGGTGTCAATACAGGGTCAGCAGAAACCAGCACAGGCAGCTGGAAATACAGGTCCTCTCGTCCCATTTCACAATATTAGTGTTAAAGATGTAAACTAAAGGCCAGATTGCACCCCAGTGATCTGGCTAAGAGAATAAGGGCTTATTCATTAGTAAAATGCTGCACTCAAAATGTTTCTTTGCATTAGGATTTTCCCAAGTATCGTATTTAGCTTTTGTTAACAGATTAAAGAAAGGGTGTTACATTTTGGTAACCGTTTTCAAGTGTACATATTTTCTGTGTTAAATGGGGGAACAGGAGTGCAAACCCCTATGGACTAGGGCTGCTGGAGAAATCCTATGGAATTGATTATGTCCTAGAGATCTGAGTCATCATTTTGTCCTATTGCAGCATCTCTTATTCTTTCAGTTCAGTTAAACCTGCAAACAATTCAACTTTCAGAGCTGTAATATTTTTAAAGAGACATTCAAGTCCAGAAGGTGTCTCAAGGTGTTTGTTCCATCAGGCTGGGTTTGATATCCCTATTAAAAATATATATGGCTCACTTGATGGGAAAATCTTCTTCAGAGAGAGGGATTTTTCTTCAGCTTGAAATCCAAAATACAAAATTGAGTATAATAAAGTGAAGAGGCAAGTCATGATGCAAGGGATAGAAAAGAAAAACGACTGTGAACATGTTCTACTGAACCTGTTTGGATGTATTAGGAAAAGCGCAGCTAAACCCTCAGGTTGTGAGCCAATTAAAATTATTTATTATATTGAGGGAGTTTGTGCCAAATCTGAAGAAATAATTTGAAGAAAGAGACTTATTTGAAAACTGCAATCATGAATGTTTTTTTGGCTGAGTAAAGAGGAGGGGACAGAGAGGGGTGCGATGGCTTTGGGCCTCGCGTGGTACCCGAGAGCAGGACGTGCTCGGCACGGGAGAGAGGAACCGGAGGCTCAGGCTTTGGTCCGTGCCTGGGCCCGCTCAGCCCGATGGGGTTTGCTGCTGCAGGCCCCGGGGCACCGAGCCGGGGGCCGGGAGCCCCGGGCAGGGCAGGAGGGAGCCGAGGAGCGGTGCCGGCGGTGCCCGGGGCAGGCTCGAACGGGATCGCGCCGGGGCCGCTCTCTGCCCTCTGCCGAGGAAGCGCCGCAAATCCCGGCCCTGCGGCAGCCGGGAGCTCCGGCTGGGAGCCGGCATTGGGCAGCGCTGCCGCGGATCCTCTCTGCACCGCTGGGAGCAGGGATGTGTTCCGTAGCATGGCATCAGCCAGGGCAGAAGTGTCAAGGGTGAGCTTGGAGAGGTTTGTCTTAAAAAATCTTGGTGCTCGTTTTCCTTCCGTTGTCACAACTGTGCCCTTAACTCCAGTGGCTGCTGGGTCGGTGTTCTTGTCTGGTGCCTCTGCTTCCTACAGAAGAAATATTTTGTAGCTGCAGGTTTGGAAGGAGAACAATCAGTGTTCTAATTTATTTTTGAGAAAGCTGCAGTTAGCAAAGATTCAAACAGCCCGGGCCTAGGACCCTGCTGTTGCAGGGGCTCGTGAGAGGATCCAGGTAGGCGGGAAATGGGCAGGCTGCTCTTGCAGCTCCTGTGAGCTCTGGTGCCAGGTTTGAGCAAGCAGGGGTGGGAGTGGTGCTGTGCCCGAGGCAGTCTGAGCAGGCAGAGGTGACTGTCTCTGTGCAAGTGCCACGGTGCTGCAGTGGTGATCTCCGTCTCACCACTCTGACACACTGAGGATGCAGGGACATCCTCTGGCCTTTCCCGCTCAGAAAGCTCCATCCTGCATCTTCTGTGCTTCGCCCAGGGTCAGAGCAGGCCCAGCAGGCAGAGAAATGGGGGTGGTTGTGCACGTTTGGGATACAGCGTCCACTAAGAACCACAACCACCAGAAGCTGAAACTATTTGTCAGTAGCTCAGGCCTTCCCAAGAGCCATGGAGTTGGGTGTGGGTGAAAACCAGTGCCTGTGGTTTTGTGTTCCTCACAGGAATTCACAGCCAGCCCCGGGCTGAGAGCTGACCCTCTCCAGGACTGGGGCTCCTGTTTTATTCCTGGGTGGAGGATTGGCTTGGGGGCGGGTTTGCTTGGATGAGGAGGTGTGTGATTGGTGTCTTTGGGACACCTCTTCAGCTTTCAGATTTGACATTGAATTTCCCTGTGATCCCTGAACCAGTGCTGTGTGAGCTTTATCAGTAAAATGCTTGATCATCCAAAGTAGGAAACAGGAAATGATCATTTAGCAAATTTGGAAGATGGGTGCAGTTAGTCAGATAGACAAAGCCAGGACTTCGACCATTCCATTTGATCATGGTGGGTGATACGAGATAAAACCTCACCCCTGGGATTTCAGTCCCTCAGAATTGTGTCCTGTGGACAGATTGTGTCCTCAGGAACCTAAGGGTGTCTGGAACTCGGTGATACCTGAGCAAGCAGAGCTTCTCCCTGTCAGTTCCTGTAACTTGCCTTACAAACTGCCCAAGGCACACAGCAGTCCTCAGGGCCAAGGCTGGAATCTTCCAGGGCTGAGGTGACAGAGCTGCAGGAGGTCAGGTCCCTTTGCCAGGGGAGAGCTTTGTCTGCAGCACTCATTGTTTTATTGCCCCCCTCCTCGCAAGCACAGTGAAGTTCACCAAGGTACATTTGGGTAAAGCAGGGATTTCTCAGTGTTTCCCACTGCTGGGTCTAAAGAACGGGGTCCTCTGGGGGCATGGGAGTGATCTCTCTCCAGTCTTGGAAACGCTGTCTCACAGCTGGTTGGAGTTTCTGACTCATTTTGACAGCACCTGACACATTCCTGCATTAAAGGTCAGAGCTGCTCCTTGCCAGCCCCATGTGACAATTGAGAATATCCGTGATGGGTTGATCTGCTCTTCATCAGCTGAGCCTGAGAGGCTGCTCTTGGACAGGGACTGGGGACATTCACACAGGCCCTTGTGAGACTGTCAAAAGCTGGGCCTGAGCTTTGCTGAGAGAGACCAGAACTGATCGATGCCATGGCTGAGAAACAGTGGGGGATCAAGGCGGATGCCAAGTTTTCCCTGTCACTTAGGATTCTCTGTCAGTGAACCTGACTGCATAACTAGATCTGCACAGGTGCCCTCCGGACAGAGCAGGTTTTGCAGGACCTCACTGGCAAAAGGGCTCCAAAAAAGGTACTTGGTGTTGTTCTAATCTGTGTTTCTGGAGCTGAAAACCAGAATTTTAAAATTTTTTTAAAAAACCCTGAACCAACTCAGTTTATTCCATGTATGTCCACAGTGGCACTGCAGGTTTAGCTGGAGTGTTTGGCATAGTAAAATTAGCATGGATACAGAGATTGGGAGCAAGGTTGATTGGGATAAGGAACAGGAAGAATAAATGGCCCACAACTCTTGATGAGGAGCATCTCCAGGAGCGATGGTTCCCTGTTCCCCTCAGTTCAAGGGCTTGGGTCAGCGGCTGAAGTCACCATGTGACAGTTTGGAAAATGAGAGGTCCTGAACCCACTGAAGGTGGCACCACAGAGTGCTGCTGATGCAGGAAGCTCTCAGGAATTCAAAAACCAAATCAATCAGGCATTCATGGGCAGGGGAGAAAAAGCAATCAGTACTTGCTAAACAGGATTTTCTGCCATGGCCCAGTAAATTCCCAATAAAGAGGGAGCTGTAGCCTGGGAGGGAGCAGGCCAGGCCTCACAGCTGGGTGATTCTACCTTAAACTCTCCACATCTCTCTTAGGAGCCAGTTCTGGACTCATCCTGGCTTGGGCAGAGGCAGTGGTGAGGCTGGCTGGTTTTCCATGCTTCTTGTGGCTGCATCTTGCTGCTCTGGTGCAGGATGGCAGAAGATGTCAGGTGAATTTCAGCTTTTGGGTAGGAGCACACATGCCTTTTATACTGAGCAGAAAATAGTCCATCTGTTGGGGGGAAAATAATTGTAATTTACATAAACACCCTTAAAAGGTACTTTCTCCACGTGATACCTGTTTGTCTGGATTCCTCTGAGTTTGGGAATATGGAATCGTAGAATGATTTAGGTTGGAAAAAGCCCCTTATAGATCACTGGGTCCAGTGGTGAAATACTAAATGGGCTTTGGGCTGCCTCCGAAGAAATGATTGCCTCGGGTCTGGCAGCGCCGTGCACTTGAGGCTGCTCAGAGTTGAGCCCAGCTCAGGAGTGATGTGGCACATCATCCTGTACAAAAAAGGAATCGAACTCTGTCAAGGTTCAATCTAAAGCTGAGACACGGAACAACCTAACTGGGCCGCTTGACAGATAACGCTAAAGCAAAGGAGCCATCCATTGAATTCCTTCCTGTACCAGAGCGTTCCGAAGGAGTTCGGTCAGAGCCGTGCCCCGGTGCCAAAAGCCCTCAGGCAGAGGCTCTGGCAGTGCTGGATGGGCTCCACAGAGTCCCTCTGCTGACGAGGTGACACCCACACAGTCCCGTGACAATGAATTCCAGCAGCGTCAGAGCCGCCTGGGGCCGGGCTCCTGTCCCCTGGCAGCAGAGCTGTGCTGGAGCTGCAGGGACACCCGAGCGGGTCATTCCCCCCGTGCCACTCCCGCCCCGCCCCTGGGATGCGACATTCTAGCGGGGGAACGGGGACTCCAGGGGGAGCGAGGCCTCGGCTCTGCTGGCTCACAGCAACAGGCAGAGCCCTGAGGGAGCAGCAGGGGCTTCTCTGGGAGAGGAGATGCATGGAAAATAGGGAAGGGCATCTTCTCAGCAACGCCACAAAGCTTCCCTTCAAAGGAGCGAGCTCAGTGAGGCCCAGCAGCCCCTCGGCCATGCCCACTGAGCGCCAGAGGCGCCAGGGGTGGCACTGCAAGCCACCCTCGAGTACCTGGGCAGCGCTGACACTCCAGAGGGAATTCCTGTCCTTGTCCAAGCCAATGCAGTTGATTTGGATGGGGGAATGAATTCCTCCTCCGAGTCCTGCTCTGTGCAGTCTGTCACAGTTGCCCACAGTTTCGTGTTGCTCACACAAGTGCCAAAGGTAAAACCTTGAGGAACAGACCTTAATCTGACTCTATAAATAGTTTTAATAATCTCATCCTTTTTCTTTTTTTTTTTTTTTTTTAAATCCTAATTGACTTTGGAATCCAAAATCTGTCTCTTCAGGCCACTTTCTGGCCTTGCATAAATCATAACACAGTTTTTTAATGTTTCTGCTTGCTGGTAAGGAAGTGAAAGGAGTGGGAGATGATGTGAGAGGAGCTCACTGAAGGGCAGTTGCCAAGTTCCTCGCTCTCACTTGGAAATGAGGAGGGGAGCATTGCCCAGCAGGCAGACGATGGAACTGGTGGAGATGCCTTGTGAGGAAGGCATAAGGAATTCATGTCTGTGGAAGCCAAGCGAGTGCTGAGGGTGTAGCTGGGAGATGCACAGCAGGCATTGCATTCTCCCAGCAAAGGGAAGAGGCAGTTTCTCGTGTTCCTGGGGGATACCGGGGTGGCTGCTGCTGCTGCTACCATTGCAACTCTCAGCCCAGGGCTCAGGCCATCACCAGCAATAATTTCTGCCAGGTTTTGGGGATTGCTGAATGTCTCCTTTGCTGCTCAGTGATGCTCAGCAGTCTGAGTTCTGGTCAAAATCATTTCAGTGGGAACTGAGGCACAAAAATACTGGGACCGATTTTCACAGTGACACCTTTCCCTCGTGGGTGCAGGTGCAATCCCAGCAGAGCAGGGGCAGCTCTCCCTGGCTGTGCTTTCCCTCAGACCTGAAGGAGCCTCAGTGTTTGGCTGGAAAGGGCTCCAGTGAACTGCCTCCTTTCTCCTCTTATTGGAGTCCCAGCTGTGGAAAGAACTAAGCACTGGGGTGAAATCATTGTTTGAAATTACTGAGAATGAATCTCGATCACAGCCTCAAAACCGAGAGCCACGGTCATTGCATTTGCGTTCTCCTGAACGCGCTGGAGTTCCTGCTGTGCCCAGAGCAGGTATTTGTGTGCCAGCCTTAGCAGGCTGAAGTGTTGGAGCTCTCTTGGTGGGCAGGAAATGAGCTGCCTTGGCTGCACCTGCTCCTAACAGCTGGATCCAACATCCACGGGTGACTTGGCAGTCCCCGCATGTGTCAGTCCCGATCCTTAGGACAGGCTCCTGGCTCCCAGCTCTGCCCTGGGAGTGATCTGGGAGCTCTGGAACACCAAGGGTTTGCAGCAGCCCCCTGACCCTTGGCAATGTGTGCAGGCGTGGAGGCTTCCCTGGGCCAGGGTAGGGAATCCCGGCCTGTTCACAGGTGGGAATTCCCGGGCTGGAGCAGTTGGGAGGTGTGGCCGGTGGAAAGGGACACGAGCTGAAGGCAAACAGCTCAGGTGAAAGCAGCAGCTGCCGAGGGAGCTGAGCTAGAGGCAGCCCGGGCAGGGCAGAGGATGGGAATCCTGAAAGGTGAACGTGCTGAGACTGGCAAAGGGCAGAAAGCAAAAGCCCAAGCAAGCAAAGGACAAGACGAACCATGAAGATAAAAAGACTTTGATTTGCCTTTCAGCAATGAAATAAATGCAGTTGGAACAACAGAAATAAAACCAGTTGCAAGGATCACAGCAACAGGTGGGGTTTTGCTCTCCTCTGCTTGCTTTGCTTTGATTCCACTACAAAAGATCAAGACTTATCAGGAAGATCTAAATTAGCACATAGGTTGATCCAAGAGCAGTGAAGAGTGGGAATGAGACACTTTGAGCCCCATGAATGGCTCTGCCCTTGTGTGCCAAGAGAGCTTCAGCAGCAATACCTGCTCTGGTGACATTTTACAACAATGTGCATTTTCTACAGGGGAAGACTTGAAAAAAGCAGCTCCACGTTTAGATCATGTTGAGAGCTGCTCGTGAGTTTCACAGCTCCAGCTCCCCAAAAGCTGAACTATTTATTGCAGGAAGAACGAGATGCAATTTGTTTTGCCATTTTCTGTGTGAGAACAACGTGTGCCATGCAAAGGTCACGAGCAGAGATGGCAGCAGGCTTTGGTCTGAGAAGCAGAATGGGTTGGATTTGGATTTAGGGCATCCTGATGGGATGAGAGTAAGACATAATCTAAGATAATAGGAGCAGAGGAGCACGTGGATCCATCCAGGAATTTCTGTAATGGAAAGTTAAATGTGTAAAGATCAGGCATGGGGTTTAATTTATGGCTGTCATCCTTCTGCTTTGGAAACCTGGCCAGAGTTTTAAACAGACAATGGCATCAGGTGTTCTTGATCTTACCTATGTGTAATGGCATGAAGAAGGAAAGGAGAACAGCGTTGTTTATCTTTGCTCTGAAGCCTGCAGACGTGGTGGCTGTTGTGCATGATGCACATTGGTATCGGTTGGTGTGTGAGAGTCTATAAAATGAACATTAAAGCTTCTGGCCATCCCTTAATCCCACTCCAGGAACCCAGAACAGGTTCTCCCCTCGGGACCAGCCCTGCCGGTGCCAGGCTCCACCCGGGCGCTCCCATCTGCCTGCTCCTCCCGGCGGAGCCCGAGTAGAGGCCCCGCGTCCCCGAGTCCCCGTGCGGGACGCGAGTCCCGGGCTCGGGCACGTCCCTCTGCTCCCGCTCGGTGCCGGGGCTCGCCGGCTGCTGCCGGGCCCCGCTGCTGGGGCTGCAGCTCCTCTTGCGAAGCGCACGGAGCTGTCCCTGAGAGAGGCGGGGCGGCTGCCGCGGCACGGGAGCGCGGCCATCCCTGGGGAGCTGCTCCTTCCCGGCAGCGGCAGGTGGGAGCTCCCTCAGCCTGGGCTCAGGACCCGGGGAGGAGCACCCGGATCGTCACCTGCTGCTGCCGCCCCGGCCCGGGCACCCGGCACCCCTTCAGTGCCTCGGGCCGAGCGGATCCGTGGCTGTTCCCTGCGCCGCGGGAGCGCCTGGAGCCACGAGCGGCATCGCCCAGCGAGCTGGAGGCGGCGCATGAACCCGGTGTGGGGAGAATAGGATATCCCATTGCCGGGATAACAGGGTCTGGCAGACAGGCTACAGTGTATGGCTGCACTTCAGGGGAGGCTTCCTACCTTCTTATCGCACCTGTGGTTTTTGCTACTCTGAAGCAGTTCTCCCAACAGAATCAAACGTGTGAGAGGTCCCTTGCCTGTCACCACCTGTGGGGATGGCCGCAGTCAATCCACGACCCTGTGAACTGAGACTCATAAACTGGGCATTTTTCTGGTCTCAGAATCAGAAGTCCTGTGGTGGTTTTTGTTTGGTTTTTTTTTTTCGTTTTTTGGGTTTTGTTTGTTTGTTTGTTTTTTGGCGGGGGTGAAGGTGAGGAGGGCTGAGGGACAAAGTCCTCTGCTGTTTTGGCGCTTGGACCCAGTCCCATCGGGCCAGGCCCAGGGCTGTGAAACGGGGACTGGAGCCCTGTGTTTTGGGAGTGCAGAGCGAGGCTCTCCCAGGCCTCGAGCTCAGAGGCCAAGTGCTGCATTTTGGGGCCCAGGGACAGACCCCAAATGCTGCGTGCGAGCGCTCGGAACACGGAGCCCCGGCCCGGCCTCACGGGGGCGGCTTCGGGGCGGAGAGCAGCGCTCAGGCGCTCGCTCGTGGGGCTCCGCAGCGGAGCCCGAGCTCCGGCCGAGGCTCTTCCCAGGCCGGGACACTCGTGGGGCCTCTCCTCGCTGCTGCTGGGGCGGTGGGTGACGAGCCGGGAGTGCGGCGTTGCGGGGCTCGTGGGGCCGGCGTTTGGGGGCTCGGCCCCGGCCCCGCCGCGGTCTCGGGTGCCGGAGGCGCCGGGGCCGATCCCGGGGCGGGCGGGGAGGAGCCGGGGGCAGGAGGCGCTGCGGGAGCCGCGGTGTCTCCGTGCTCGGGGACCGCGGTGCGGGCGCGGTGGGCCGGGGCGCACGGTGCGGGGGCGACCCCGGCCGGGGCTTTCCAGCCTTGCCGCGGTGCAGCGCGGAGCCGCCGCGCCCGTTCGGAGGCCCCGGGCCCGACGGAGCGGGACGGGACGGCGGGGCCGGGACACGGAGGGTGACACCGGGACGGGGAGGGTAACACCGGGACGGGGCTCCGCGGGCTCAGAAGAGGCCGGGACAGGGCACGACAGAGCCCCGGGACCCGCGGCAAGAAGCGGCACCGGCCGCGCCCCTGAGCCAGCCCCGGGCCGGGAGCGGCCCCGCCTCAGGGCCGGGCGGGCGGGCGGGGCCGGCTCAGGTGCGCGGGGCGGGGCCGGGCAGGTGCGCGGGGCCCCAGCGCGGCTGCGCGGGGCGGGCCCGAGGCGATTTAAACCCCGGAAGTCACCGCCGGCGCCATTTGCTCTGCGGTGCGCGGGGGTCTGGCAGCGGCCGGTCCGGGCTCCCCGGCGGGGCCCAGGTGAGGCGCGGGAGCCTCGGCTTCCCACTCCTGCTTCTCTCTTCTCCTTTTTCCTCCCCTCCTTTCTCCGCCTTAGTTCTCTCTCCTCCCTGCCGGCCGCAAAGCCCCCGTTTCTCTCCTCTCTTGCTTTCTCGCACCTGGTCTTGCCCTGTCCCTCCCCTCCCTGCACACCTCGACCCTCCGCTCTATCTCTTCTTCTCCCTCCTCCTTACCGCGCTCCCTCCTGAACACCCCCTTCCCTCCTCTCCCTGTCCCGTCCCACGTACCCCAACCCCTCCCAGCCCTTCTTCCTCCCCTGTCCTTGCCCCGGGCACCCGGCCCGACCGCCCCCCATTCCCCCTCTGCCCTTCCTACCTGCACCTCCCTCCTCCGCTCCCCTGCAAACGCCGACCCCGCTTCTGTTCCTCTTTTTCATTGCCCTTGCACCTTCTCTGCCTCTCCTGACCCGGCCTCCTGACTTCTCCTCTTGCTGTCTTCTGCCTCCCTCTGCCCTCTCTATTCCCCCATTCCCTGTGTCCCCTCCTGACCTCCGCTTTTGCTGCCCTCTGCCTCCCTGTTTTCTCTCTCTCTGTCCCTCTGTCCCCTCGCTGTTTCCCCGCAGCCGCGGGGTTCGGGGCGCCGCATAATAAAGCCCAGAGGGCCGGAGCCGGCGCCCCTTGGTTCAAAAGGGTCGCGGCCTGCTCTGCAGGTGCCCCCTTGCAGATGCCAACACCGCCCCACACTGCCGGGCTGCCGGCTGTCCCTGCATCACACCGGGGCCAGGGCGGGCCCTCCTCAGGAGGGGTCCCGGGCTGGGGCGGGTTAGCGAGGGTTGGGGGTCCCGGGGGGTTGAGGATGGGCCCCCTCATTAGGAGGGGGTCCTGGGGGGGGGGGGGGTTAGGAGGGGGGGGGCGGGTAGGAGGGGGGGCCCCCTCCGGAGGAGGGGGTCCCGAGGAGGGGGCCGGGGCTGATCCCGTCCGGAGGAGAGGGTCCGGGATGGGAGGGGCTAAGGGGGGCCGACCCCCCCAGCCCCTCCCATCCCGGACCCCCTTTTCCGGAGGGGGCCCGCTCCAACCCCCTCCTCCGGACAGGGGCCCCCGGGGGGGGGGGGAGTTAGGAAGGAGGGGGACTGCTGCTGTATGACACAAATGTGTAATAACGGTTCAGAGAGACGTGACCCCCTCTGCTCTCCCTTGTCCTGCCCTTCTCCCGTCCCTGTCCCGCTGTCCCGGGGCCATCACTCGGGACCGTCGCTCTGCGCCCTTCGGGCCCCGACCCGCGGGGAGCGCTCCGAGCCCGGGGTGCTGCGGCGGGGCCGGGCCGGGAGCCGGAGATTCGCGCCCGGTGCTGCCGCTGTCGGCCGGGGTCCCGAGCGGAGCCGCCTCTCCCCCGCGGGCGGGGCGCGGGTCCGGGACCGGAGGACCGAGACCAGATTTGGGTTGGGATCGGCACCGGGAGCGCCACGTGCAGGAGGAGCTGCTCCGGACGGGCGCCGGAGCCGAGTCCGGCGCTGCCGCTCCCGCTGCGGCCGCGGGGAGCCGGGGCTCTGCCGGTGCCGCCCCCGGGCTCCCGTGCCGAGCCTGAGGCGCGGGGCTGGGCTCTGCCCGCGGCCCCGAACGCGGGGTTCGGGCTCGGCTCTGAGCCCTGAAACCGTCCCGGGCCGAGCCCCAAACGCGGCACCGGGGCCCCGCCGCCAGCCCCAGAGGCAGGGCCGGGTCGCCGGTTCCGAGCTCTGCACGGGGCCGGGTGAGCCCAGCGCTGGGCTGTGCCCAAGGCAGCCCCAGAGCTGAGCGGCTGCGGCTGACGCTGGGCCGAGTGAGCCCGGTTCGTGCACCAAAGCACGGGATCCGGGTTTGACCGAAGCCCTCCGAACGCAGCCCTCGGCCTCTCTTGGTGACGCCCGAGAACCGATCGAGGGAGCCTGGTTCTGAGCTCCCAAAGCACAGCCCAGCCTCTCCGTGAGCCCGAAGCCGCAGGGCTCGGTCTCAGTCTCGAGCCCCCAGGGGCAGCGCTGGGTCTCTCCGTGAGCCCCAGAGCTGACCCGGTGTGCCTGAGCCCCAGCCGGCGGCTCCGCCCCAGCAGCGGGACCGGGAGGGCGCCCAGAGCCGTTTCCCGGCTCCTGAGGCAAAGCGTAGGCAGCAGGAGGATCTGAACACCGATCACAACTTGGTTTTACGTCAGCTTCAGTCGGGACTTCTCATTTCTTCCAATTTCAACTTGGTTACTTCATCAGAAGTGGCTCAGGAACGGCTTCTCCCTGTGCTGCACGGCTCTGGGGCTGTCCGTGGCACAGGGAACCCCAAGCCAGAGTGCTGCTTCCTGGGCAATCTGGGCTTGGCCCGTTCCATAAAACACCACCATCAAACTTAGCAATGCCACGCAACCTTTTTTCCATTAAACACGGCGCCAGAGAGCCCCAAGCCTCGAACTTAGGAAGGAGCACATCCCGTAGAGCAGTCGGCTCCCCGGCAGCAGCACCAGCCAGGAGGGGCCTGCAGCCCCGGCTGTGCAGCTGCCCCAGCTGCTCCTGGTCAGGAGAAGCAAAAGATAGGGAAGCAAGAAAAACTAAAAACAGACAGGAAAGCAGTGAGGGTGAGAGAAGGGAAAACCCCCACAGCAGAAAAGAAGTGTTTTAGAAAGGGGAAAGAAAGGGGAGAACAAACAGTAAAAAGGGAAAGAGAAAAGAGAGAAAAAGTGAAATAAATGAATAACATCAATGAGCCGCTGCCACGGAACGGCTCCCGGCGCTCCCAGCCGCAGGCAGGCAGCGCCTCCGTGCCAGCTCTGCTCTGGAGACGGCTCCTGTGCTCCTGGGGCCAGCTCTCCTTTCCTCTGCAGACACTGCAGCATCCCGACCAGCTCTTCACTGAACTGCCAGCTCCAGCTCCACCCTGGGGGAAACAGAGGGGAAAAGGGTCTCTGCCAAGGCTGCGGAGCGGCAGGAAAGCAGAGCCTGCAGCCCAGGGATCTGCTCTGAGGGAACAGCTGCTCTCCAGGGGCTCAGCGCAGCGCTTGGATCTTCACCGCTCCAGATCCGCTCAGCAGGACTCTCCCCAGGCACGCTGCTGAGCTCCTCAAAGCCAATTAGTGCCTCAGCAATTAGCAATTCCAACAGAGCGGACACGTAATCCCCTGGAAGGGGCAGCCCCCAGTCTGGGCCCCGCTCAGGTTCTTTTCCGGCTGTTTTCCAAGGAATATGCACACTGCAGGATGAAAGCAGGACTCCCGAGGGAGATGGGTCACCCTGGCGCTCCAGGTCTGGCTGCACAGCACCCATGGCACTCGCTGAAAAGGATCCAGCTTTCCATTTGTCAAGCACTTGGTAAATGTTCTCCAGGTATTTGTGGCTGTCTCTCCTCAAATATATTCCTGAAGACGACTGTGCTTTGGGGCTTCTGTAACTGCGTTCAGTAGAGTTACCAACACACCCACCCACCTGTCCTCCTGCCTCTTCTTTTCCTTGGAAATGATCTCGAGCGTGTGATTTTTCCATCTCAGTATCCCGGTGAGATCAGGATCTGCTTTGGCTCTTTGATTTGATGTCTTGGGAATGAGCTTCCACCTCCAGTCGGTCACACGGGATCTGCTTTCTCAGCAGGGCTGTTCAGGGCCATTTCTCTTGGATTGTGTGTATCGCTTTTCCTTGTCCATCCCAGAAATTTTCATGCTCGCCCTGAATAAAAAGTGACAGGAAGCGCTGGGATGTGTTGTGAGCGCCCCTTTGGGAGACGCCCCATTCCAGCAGTATTTCTCTGTGACCCTCAGCCATCCTGGGGGGACCCTTACGGGGAGGAGGTGACAGTGCCCACCATGTGGCACCTTCAGTTCTCCTTAGCAGCTCACGGAAGGGGCCCAAGCGTTCTGCATGAGCAAACACCTCCGGGAGGCTCGGGGCAGAGCCGGGTGCTCTGTGCCCTGCGGCTGTAGGAGGCTGCGGCTGGGGTCAGGATTGCTCTCTGCCCAAGGAACGAGCTCGGATGGCTCCAGGATCAAGGAGGCCTTGGCGCTGCTCTGCCTTGCTCTGCAGCTGCACCGCTGAGGAAGCCAGGCAGAACCAAACCTCAGCCCGAGGTAAAAGCCCTCAAGAAGGGCAGAGTCACCTTTGCTGCTTCAGGGCAGCATTTGCAGTAAACTGAACCAATGAGGGTTGGCATAATTTTGGGAGCTGCTGGCTGCAGGGTGTGTGACAGCTCTGCTTTCTGCGTTAATTCAGCTGCCTTCAGAGTGCAGAAGGACTGAAGGCATGACTGCCTCAAGATTACTGGGTCTGTCTCATTTCTGCCAAAGGCTACTAAGGTTGTTGTGGGGCTTTTCAAAATCTTAAATGTCTTTATGACCAACAATGCAGCAGAAAACATCTTTCTCCTACAGGTTTATCCGTTTTTTAAGCTATTCAATCTGATATTTCATCTTGTTCTTCTTTGCCCCTTCCATGAGTGGGAGGCAAAACAGAGAATTCCTTTCTTTAGGGTTCTTTGGGAACACGCTAACACACGGGTACAACCAGCAGAGATAAATCCAAAAGTCAGCCTGGGGCTCACCTGCTTTTTCAAGGATCCATGACAAATGCCCAAGTGTCATTTGTTTCCTGCTCTGCTATCATAAGCTTTCTTTCATCATCTTTATGGCCTGTGCCAGCAGAATTGAGCCTGTCCAGAAAATAAACGCAGTGCAGCACAAGAAACGCTCCAGAGGTGGTGAAGTTAAACAGAATGTGGAATGCTGGAGGTTCAGTTCTGTAGAACCAGCATGAACAGGAACAGCAGTTTGCCCGAGTGCTCTTGGTGCAGCACCAGCTTTTCTGCAGGGAGGCGGAAGGGCTGGGAATGCCCTCGTGTCTCAGGTGTGAATCTGGGCACGTTCCCTGGCAAGCACCACTAAGCCCAGCTCCTGTATTCTGGCCAGGGCACACACGAGCAGTCAGTGTCTGTTCTGTGTCTCCTCACAGTCACTGGGAAATGTCTCTTCTTATTTAAAGCCAAAATGTTCTCACCTGGCCACCGCAAGTTTCGTCCCGGCACGGAAATGCAGTGAAATCCAAGTGTAAGCAGTGCCCAAGCCCCTTGCAGGGAATGTACGTGGCAGCTTTAGGATTGCACAAGGAGAGGGAGAGGGCATTTGCATCTCGGGTGGAAGGGATCCTCAGGTGGCTCTTTGATGGCTGCTGTCATCCCAGCACAGAGAACTGATCGGAGCAGCTTTAATGCCGGCAGTACCTCTGAACAGCCCCTGCATGTGCACATTAAAATGCTCTCCCTTTAGGGCAGTCTGGCCCCCGACCAACCTTCCAGTGGCTGTGAGGATAAACTGCGATGCAAACTGTGCTACACAACACAAAGGCTGAGAGCAACACTCCCGTCTGCAGAATTCCTGATTTGTGCTTGCGGCCATCTGGTGTTGCTGTCCCTGGCAGCAGTGACCTTCCTCTGCTCCCTCTTGGGGTTTCATTCCCTTACCTCTTTGGTGGCCACACTGGCATTTCAGTGCTGCCTTCTGGCTCTTCCCTCCTTTTCCTTTTTTCCTCTTTATTTCTCTCCGTATGGAAGTGTGCTGGAACAGAAATGTCCATCCAGCAGCGTACCTGCTCCTGGAGACATAACACAGTCTCACTCACCCACCTCTCTCAGCGTGGGCGAGCAGCCTCTGCTCCAAGGAGCTGTGGAGAACGAGCGCTTGGTCCCTTAGGAAGCACGGAGTGATCAGCTCCAGGGACAGGAAATACAGACAAAGGCCATGGTCAGCCCTGAGCAGGAGGATTCAGAGCCAGTGGCCTAGAGCCTGCCGCAATTCCATCTGTAATTGCAATGTAACTGTGGTGTGACAGTGCAGGGCTGGAGTTCAGAGAACTCAGCCACGCCGCCGGGGCTGGGGACGTTACTGAGGGGCTTTTGTGCCAGTCTGATGTGCCTGAGCAGCATCAGGAACTCAAAGGAAATTTTACAGAAATGTTTTCAGATGGATAGCTCCAAAAGGGAGACAAAAGATTGAAAAAGAGCTCTGTTGAATTCCTCTCAGAAAGTCCAGACCCACCGGTTCAGCTGTGGAAGGGATGGATATGATGCACCATGGAAAGAGACAAAAGCAGAAAGGTAAAAAGGTCTGTCTCCCATCCTTCCCTGAACACGCTCCGAGGAAGAAGTTTCAGACAATGAAATAACGAAGGACTGGTTCCTACCTCTGCAGTTCAGTCCCACATTTTGTCCAAGTGCTGAGTGGGATGAGTGGCAGTGCTGTGCAGTCCTCATCACAGGAGACTCCCCGTGGAAAGCTGCCACGCATCAGGTGGCACTGGCCACACCATCTTCAGAAGCCAGGTCCGGCACAGAGCTGCTCTGGAAAAGGAATCACCCCTGAGCCCAGGAGACGGGAGCTGCCTGAGCAGTCCTGCCGTGCGTGGGCTCCTGCCTCGGTGGGTGCATTCCCGGCCTCGTGCTGCAGGGGACTGGGCAGCTCTCCGTTTGGATGGGTGCCACTGCAGACACTGGGGTAACTGTGTCACGCGCTCATCAATATGTGGTACCGCATCCAGATCCCTGGAATGCAAGCACTGGCATAGATATTCTGTTTTACAGGAGGGGAACTATGTCCTGAAGTCAGACAAACACCTAAAAATGAGACTGTGAGCAAAAAAAAAGAGGAAGCACTGCCGTTACTGTCAGTAATACAGAACACGAGGATATGCACCTCACCTGTCAGCATCTAAAGGTCAGAGCATTTCCATCCTGGAAGTGCTTCCAAGATGGATCCTCTGAGGATTTATAGAAGCATGCTGAAGCAAAATACAAGCTAAACATATTTGGGGTGAAAGGACAAAAGAAGGAACTAAGACAATTATTCAAGTTGAGCCTCATCTCATGTCAGTTCTGGGTCTTAGGCAGATCTGGAGAAGCCCCATTTCTGTTGCAGTCGCAGCAGAGACTCATCCTCAGACTTCTGAGTTATTCCTGTTCTGCTGGAAGCTGACATTCCTCTGACAATCATCTCCTACCTGCTCTATGCTCACAGCTTTTCAGTTTCCCATCTTAGGGACACAGACCAGAGCAATGCTCTTTTTTTTCCTGGCTTGTGTTCTTTGTTGATTTGTGAAAACATCTCTCGGGATGGTTGATAACTTTTGGCTTTGTATTGCAGGCACAGTTTTTCTCCTGGTATCAGCTCCTTCAAAGCCTGAAAGATTCACTTTTGTTTTCCCCTCACTTGCCAACTTAATGGAGGTCGCCTTCCTGCTACTCAGATTTCTGCCATGTTGGATAGACAGGAATAAAAAGGAAAGAAAGCAGAAAGAGCCCCCAAAACTGCCACCATTTCCCATTTTTGGCACTTCATGTTGCAATGTAATCATTACCCATAGCTCCCATTGTGGGAACACCTAAAATCTGAGGTTCATCTAAGCTCCACTGAATGACAATTAGAAACAGGGAATTTAATTTTAATGTAATTTTTGGATTGAGACATAGGCTAAACTTACATGAATCTGATTGTTTTGAAGTTCCCTGATGCATGAGCCTTGACTTTTCACGTGACATGAAGAGCTGTCATTGATCTTTACTTCTTTATTTTGCCCTTCAGCCAGTTAGGCACTATTCCAGCTCCAAATTCCACAACTGCAGCTTTTTGCCTTAGTTTCAGGTCAACAAAATTACACTGCAGCCTCTGACTGTTTAGTAGAGGTTATTACATGAAATGAATGACACAAGTGCACAGGCAGAGTGAGATAAAGGCCAATCAAAGCGTTTCAGCTACAACTTTTCCCCTTTTACAAATCATCTTGGAAGAATGCAATCACCCTGCACAGCAGCTCACTTGTCTCTCAGCTTCTGCCCCATCAAACAGCGTCGTGTCCCTTGAAGTCTCTTCCAGTTTCTTCCACTTTTCACTCTTCCTTCCTTCCCCCTTTGTCTGTTAGATCAGCACCCTTCTTGCTCCCTCACTCTCCCTGACAGACTCCTGCCTGCAGCTGTGGCAGAGCCTGCTTTGTGCTGTAGCTCCTGTGATCTGTTTTGGTGCCCAGGGTGTCAGCCTGTTTCTGACGAGACACATCTGATGAAAGCGAAGATCTCGGCTCACTGAATTCCGCATGTGCGCGACTCAAACTCCATGCACAGGGAGGGAAAAAAAGAGAGGAAGGTCTGGCTCCCAGTCCCTCCAGAGACAAAGGGATGTGGGTGCTGACTCCCAGAGATGGGGAGAGAGGGAAGGTTTACAGCAAAACAAAGAAAAGTAAGGTGGGAGGAGGAGACTTTTCCTGTCCCACCATGGCTGGACCCTGTAGAGAGCGCTTGCTGTCAAAGCATTTCCATCTCCCATGAGTCTGAAAATACACAACCCAGAAAAGTGCCTGTGATTTACCTCTAAATGTGGCAAAATATTTTACATACAGGGCAAAAGCGCGTCTGCTCCTTTTATTGCAAAGAAAAAAGCAGTGTGACCAGATGAAATGCTCAGGCACCAGATGAGAGCAGACAGAGGCAATAAAAAGAGAAATGAAGAAGGTGTTTGACTGTGCTCTGAGGAGGGGTGAATGGTGTCTCTGGAATCTCTCCCCACCTCCCCGTGCCCAGGCTGGTGCCAAGCAGCCCTGTCTGTAATCGCTGCCTCGCGCTTGCTGAGCAGCTCCAGACAGAGCAGCAGGGAAGCGGCCTCTGTGAAACCCCTCCGGTGGCCGAGCAAGGCCCAGGGCTGAGGTCTCCAACAGGGCTTCAACCGCTGCAGAAGGAATCACAGCGCATTAAGGCTGATCCCAGGACAGGCAGCACACACCCATAAGATCAGCCACGTGCCAGCCTCTCCCGAGTGCAGCCAGATGAGAGGCACAGGAAAAGGTCACGGGCATTGTGCGGAGTAAGAGATTTTCTGGGCCCAAGATCATGGGATGGTTCAGACTCAGCCCCTGCACAGCGCATGGTCAGTGACCCCACCCTGTGGCCCTGGAGTCCATCCAGGGACCTCGAGTTGAATGGATGCCACGGGGCACCGAGCCCTGCTCTGGAGTGCCTCAGAAATGGGCAGTCAGACTCTGCCTTTAGAGAGGTGTTTTGGGGATAGAATGGGGATAGAATGGGTATTGTTACCTCCTGCTGAATCAATCCAGAAAGTTTTGAAGATCCCCTTGTCTGTCTTGAGACAGCCAAATACTGCAGGGAACGTGCAGGAGTGACTTGACGTGTTCAGGCCTTGCTGAAAAGGAAGAGCCCTGGGAACCAGGAGTGCTGATTGTTCACAGGAGCACCAGGACTCACTGCAGAATTGATCTGTCCTTCCTGAGATCAGTCTGTGAGTGGTGACACATCATCCTCAGGAGGACATCCTGCCCAAGGAGAGGGAAAAGGAAAAGGGATTTTCCTGAATGGTTACTCCAAGTTTCAACAAAAGCATGATCATATGAAAGGAGTGATGCCAAGAGAGGAGGGAATGTTCCGGGGGGGAAAAAGAAGAGATGGTGCATTCCAGGCCAGACTGTCAGAACGGACTTGGCCACCAAGCTCAGCTGCCCCTGCAGCAGTTGAATTTGCTGGATAAAATCTTCTGTGCAGGAAAAAGCTCTTCACACAGACTTCTGACAGAGCTTGTCTTTTGCTGAGGAAAATCCCCCAGAGCTTGCCATAGGAACTGCACATACATTATACACGTATTCCCTAAACCTATTTCAGACCAACACGGGAGAGCAGTGAGTTTGGAACCTGAAGTATCAAAAGAGAGCAATCTGCACAGGCAGCCTGCTGCACGGTGACACTGCACAGCCCGGGGATGGCCCAGCTGCAAGTGCCCCGACGCTGCTGAATCTGGGTGTGAACTCAAACCCAACCCAACAGTCAGGACTTGCCTTTTGAATTCCTCCTCTCAGGAATGCATCCATTCATCACATCTAGGTTGTGACAACGGATTTTCATATTAAGGAAGCGCTTGCTTCCTTACAGGGGTTATAGTAAAAAGATTAATTTGGGGTACTTTTAAAATATTTGTATTATCACACAGTGATTTATTATCCCATACATTCATTACTGATGCCAAAAGACAGAGAAGAGATTGATGAAGAATTAGATGGGTCCAGCAGAATCCAGTGACTGCATTTCCAAGTCCCACTTGAAGGTTATGCCTGCTGACATTAGTCCACCTGATTTGATCTAGCATGGAATTTTGGCTCTGTGCAGCAGCAAAGCCCTCGGCAGGTGCAGGTTTTACCCCGTTGTGCAGCAGCACCCCAGGTGAGACGAGGTTGTTGTAACAGGAGCTCGTGTTTGCTGCTGCCTGTGAGAGCCCAACCCTCATCCCAAGGCTCCAGGGACACACAGGAGCTGGATTTGCCTGGGCAGCTCTTCTGGAACAGCACTGTGCCAAAGGCAGGGGCTTGCCAGAGCTCTGGAATGCACTTCCATGGGTCAGCAAGAAGAAAGGAGGGCTTTACAGACCAGGTGCCCAAAAGGGCTCCTGATTGTGGGGAACTAATGCGAGGTAACCACGCGGGAGCTTCACAGAACGTGTTTGTCCCAGCCTGGGGCTGAGCGCTCCCTCATCCTCTGGGCTCCTGCCGTGACTCATTCCTGTTCCAAGAGCCAGGGCAGCAGACAGTGCCTCAGTGACCCTGCAGTGACCCGCTGGCTGGGCAAGGGAGCAGCAGCCCCAAGAGGAGCTGCCCCTCCTGACACTGGCCAGGGCTGCACCAAGCACAGACACGGCCTCAGACAGAGCTCCCCAGGACAGGCCAGGAGCTGTGGCAGGAGCCACCTCTTGACTCAGGCACTGGGTACCAGTGCTGGGAGGAAACAGCAATTAACGCAATGCATTATTTATCACCCAGGGAGAATTTGTACTGACAGACGCTAACCTAGCTCATACTGCACTGCTTTTTTCCTTTTCCACAAGGACTGAGGCAAATCTAAATCTGGTTCCGCTGCCAGATGTGAAGAGAAGCTCCGAAATGCTGGCTTTGTGCACGGGCTTGCTCACAGGCTGCAGGCTGTGCATGGGCTCTGAGCTCACTTCAGGGCTCTGCTCACTGCTTCCCTACAAACATCCCAGCTTCTCAAAGTGTCACTGCAGCAGTCAGAACGTCTCAGTCAATCAGTAAACGCAAGCTGAGAAATAAACATCCGTACTCACGATTGCAGAAGGGGCTCGGGGCATGTTCTGATTGCCTGAGGAACTTAGAAACTCTTGGTACATCTCCCGTTCCTGGCAGGGATCTCAGAAATGAGGAATCGCTCTTCACAAGTCATTGACAGGAGCAGGGCTTTCCTTTGGCAGGTCTCTGAAGTAAAGCAGAAGTCAGGTTTGGTGGGAAGCAGTTTCTGTGATTTAGAAAGCAACATTTAATATTGAAGCAGAACATGAAACTCCTTGTGTTTGTTGAGCTGTCAGACGGAAAAACTCTGACTGAGCCCTGCTGAAGCAGATTTTGACCATTCAGTAGCACCTTTGATGCTTCTAGAGGAGAACGTATCTTGAAACCACAGCTTAGATGTTCTACATCTAATATTCAGGAACATTTTTATATAAAAAGATGTAAAAATCAAAGATCCCTTAGTAACCACTGAAAGCATTTGACATTTTTCATTAATTCTCCATTTTTTTTTTAAATACCTCAACTCAACCATTCATGAATTCTACCAAGAAGGAATGTTTTCTGGTGTCTGTAAATAGCACTTCAGTGCACAGCAGCGCTTAAGAGTTTCCAGCAGCCTTGGAACATGGTAATCTTTTTTCCCCAGATATTAACATAAATATATACTGAAGTATTTATCAGTATATTCGTGTGCGCGCTGCTGTGCCAGATTTAACAGGCATTCAGCAGCCAGACACAGCTCATTTTGTGACTTCACACCTCCACTTAAAGCAGGGAATCTCATTTGACCTCACTCCTGTCTGACACAGTTATATCCTAATGGTGTCAAAATGTGAAGCAAAGCTTGGACAAGTAGGAGAGGAAAACAAAGGAAGACGTTCTTTGAAATGCCCCTGTAGGACGAGGGCAGCAGCTCAGCTCCCTGAGAGTTCCTTGCCGTGGCAGACATTATGAGGGAGGCATTTGTTGGGCTGTGTCTCACCTGGAGCTCTGTGAGCAATCTGTAACTCAGAACAAAACCCCCCAGCCCAGGAAGGTGATTGCAGTGACCTGTGCTGGTAAGAGGATGGTTTCACATCAGCATCCAGTTTCGTGCCACAAGCCAGGAGGACACGCCACACCAATCCCAAAACTGAAAATCTCCACTGGCAGGAAAAGGTGCTCCGTGCTGCAAAAAAATTCCCTTGTCAAATGGCTCCTGCTGAAAGGATGCCAGGAAGATTCAATGCAGTGTAAACAGAGCATGAACTGGGAGCCCCTCACTGCGGGTTTGATTCACCTGGATGGGTTCCAGGGAAAAATAACAGCACACAACACAGTGCATGGATACATCAGCCTGCTGCCCTTAGCACATCTCGCATGGAGTAATTAAAAATTAACCCCTTGTAAATGATGCAGCAGGAGTTTTGTACTGGAGGAGTTCAAGTGCAGTTTCACACACTTTTATAACCCTTGCTGTCCCAGTAGCTACAATCTGACAGCACTAAGCCAAATGAAGATGAGGAGAATTTGAGTCCTTGTTTGGTTTCCAAGGTGGGCCTTCTGTGTGCAGAGTTGTCGGGAACTGGGCTGCTGCTGCTTAGTGGGGAGCTGATGTGACCAGAGCAGACAAAAAATATCTTCCAAAAATAACTTTTCCTGTCTGTTTCTAGCACCTGCCACCCGGGGATGCTCAGCCTTGGTGGCTCGTTGTGGTCAGACACAGAAAGCGTCTCCTGCCCCCCTCCCCTCTCTTTCATCAGTGTGGCTGCACTGACTTTGTGATTTCTGAGCTGGACAGAGAGGAGTGAGGGAAGAGCCATTCCCGGGAGTACAATTCCAGTTTAAGTGTGGGCTCCTGTCCAGCCGCTTACCCACGAGAGCTCTGTGAGAGACACGGATATTCCGGGTGGGAATCCAGGTGGAACCGCGCCGCCCCTCTGTGAATGTGCCTCCTGAGAGGAGAGAAAACAAACCCAAAGCCCTGAGAGCCTTAGAAAAGCATTCCCACCGTGACATCATCTTCTAGATAAGATAAATCATAGCCTATCTTTGTGCAAATTGACCTGTAAGTTCCTGGCAGCAAATCAATAGCATACAAATGAAAAATAACAAGGCAATAACACCGCTGTGTATGATCCAGGCCCCTGATGAAAGCCTGGGGAAGGATCAATGTGATAAAGATTCAGCACTGCTGCTCTCTCACAAAGGAATGGCAGAGTAACAGACTGATTTCAGGAGGCAGCTGTAAAACACACCAAACCCACCTGCCACGAGATGGAAGGAAAATCCCAAATATAGAACACTTCCTTGTTGGTTTGTCTGTTTCCTCTCCCCCAGACTTCCATTTATTTGAACTGGAATTCAAGGGAGCAATTTTTTTGTCATCGTTTGGAGGAAAAGCAAGGAAGGGAGAGAATCATCCATTTATGCTTAGCCCAAGAAGCTCAAAGACAAAAACTCACTTGCACTCCACAGGAACGTGAAAAGGGGAGGTTTTCCCCCAGCATCTCCGTGCACTTTGTTTATCTTTGATTTTGGTATCAGTTTTAATTGACGGGGGCACACAGCACACGAGAGACAGCCGTGCTTAGGGGGATGGCCCACGGGTGGCGCCTCCCCGCAGGCTCACAGGGAATCATTTTCAGTGCCAGCTGCGGGGCTGGCTGGTGCACGGGGCAGCAGAGTCACCCCGAGGCCAAGCACTGCCAGGTGACTGACTGAGCAATCGGTGCCAGTGGTGTTTATTCCTCCCTGCCCGTTTGCAACCCGCTCTGTGCACAAGCAGCACAGCAGAGACTTCCCAAGGCAGGCAGTTCAAGGAGAGGGGATGAAGGCAGAGCTGAGGGAGAAGAGGCAAACCCACTGAGGACACCAGCTCTGCAAACAGCCCTGCCCATCCAGCCTGTGCTCCTGCCAGAACAAGCTGAGCGGCTGCCCCAGGCATTGCTCTCAGGATCTACCCACACCCCCTTACTGGGCAAGATTTCATAAATGAGAGCATGAAAAGATGATGGCAGCTTGTGCCAGAATTCCCAGAACTATGTGAAATGACTTCCACAACCAGTGCAATGTGGCACACAGCAGCCACCCTTCGATCCCTCTTAGATTTTCATTCTGGATTACCAAGGGCAGGGTGAAAGTAAAAAGCCTTTCCTGAAAGGCAACCAAAAGCCAAGGTGTTCGAATCCCAGTTAATGTTCAGAGCTTTATCACAATTTCATATGAATAACAATTTCACACAAATAAGTACCTAGCACAGAAACTTCCACAAGTGCTTCAGGGTGCATTTCAAGTCATTTACCTCCATATGGGCACATTGCTCTAAGAACTTTAAGATTTACCTCAATATTAATCCAGTTTGTGGTTACAAGGACAGAGCAGAGATCCTCAGGCAGCTTCAGCCCCAAGACAGGCCACCACCTATGGGGTGACGGGGGACAGTCCCTCCTGATCCCATAAAACCAGAGCACTGAAGTTACTGTGGCCTTCCGAGTAAAGGGTGGAAGTCTCACTGGATGCGATGGCTTCCAGCTCCTGTGGCACATCAGCCGAGGGAGCTGTTGGAAAGTGCTGCTGGAAGGCTCTCTCTGTCAGGGTGTGGTCCCATCTTAACTCTGGGCATTTTTAGCAAACTCTGCTTGCATGGAGTTTCTTACCCTTCACAGTGTCTATCTCTGTCTTTTAAACAGCATTTGTTGCAAATCAGAACCACCTCAGAACTGAAAAATCTCACTTTGGGGATTATCTAAAAAAAACAATCAAAATTCTTTCTAGAAATAAGATGAAGTTTTTCAGACAGCTGCAGCTCCCACCTGTTCGCAGCATTTAGGGAAAGAAACTCAGAGGCGTTTTTCCCAGATGTGCCAAAGTGATTTCTGCATTATTCAGTCCTTCTGTTCTCCCTTAGCATGTGTCACTGTCAAACCTGAAGGGATAAGTCTAAGGAGATGCTCTCCTGAGCCCACAGACCGGTTCCTTCTCCATGCAGGCTGGGAAACCGAGCCCATGGCACTGTCAGGAATACACTGAGACCCCCGGGGAGCAGCAGCAGCAGCAGCAGCAGCAGCAGCAGCAGCAGCTTGTTCCCATCCCCTGCTGTGCAGCAATGCACCCATCACAGCGCCAGCAGCAGCCTCTGCTGAGGCCTGTGCCAGCCCCTGCTGTCCCTCAGGGCCCCCTTCCCGCAGGGACATCTGCCCCAGCGCCTCTGGAAGCAGGCTGGGCTCGGAGGAATCCGCCGGCACCGGCTTCGGGCAGCAACGCGTGGCTGGAGCTCGGCCTGTGGAGCAGAGGGATCGGTGCCTTTGCTCTGCTGCAAACGTGGGGAGGGAACGGGCATTGGTGTCCCTTTGCCTTCCTCCTGCTGGCAGCCCCTCCCGGCACAGACACGGATGCAGCACCACTGCTTCCTGCCCCTGGACTGGAAACAGGGTAAGAAGAGAGGCTGCAGGCTAGATAAGGAAAAGCCTTCCAGTGGTAGTGGCTCGGTTTCCATTGTAAAAAGGCAGGAAAAGATATCCTGCAAATACTCTCTTCTACAGCCAGGGCTGCTTATTACCTTGAATGCTAAATCAGAGCCATATATATTTTCAAAGGCCAAAACCCAACTCTCTTCCTGTGCCATAAAGCTAAACAGAATCCTGCTTTCTGTTTCCAAGCTGGCTGGTAAATCACACAAAGTGTTTTTTTACTGGTTTTTAGCTGCTGTCCCTTGTTTCGTATGACTTGTGGGCCCTACGAGCAGCCTCAGCTCAATGACACAGGCAGTAAAACATACACAGCCCTCGCTGAGAAGAAACACAATTAATTTTGAAATTTCCTATAGGATTTGTAATTATCAGAACCTGATTTCTACAGCTGAGGTATCCCAGACCTCAAGTATCCCATTTCAGGAGCCACAATGCTTTAATTCAAGCGGAACAGTTTCTTAATCTTGATTTTTTGTGCTCAGGTGTTTATATTAAGAGCCTACTTAGTCATAATGTGAAGCAAAACAGGGATAATTCCAATCAAACATCTGAACCCAAGGGAAGTCAGAGGGGAGGAAAAAAAAAGACATGCCAAAGCCAACAGGGAGTGAAACATTTGTAGTCAGTCCTCAGCCTTCCTGGTTTTAGGAGAGGACACAAAAACACAAGGGTAAAAATACACCACAGGTAAGCAAACAGCTGCCTGCTCTCGTTAAACACCGTGGAAGGAAACATTTCCTTGCTTCACAGTGTGCCTTCCTTTCCACTGATAGTCTGGAGCTCTGGAAACACCACTGCTGGTCAAAGTGCTTTCAAAGTAGAACCCACACTATGGTCCTAAAATTAAATACAACTTCTTCTTGCCAGGATCCATTCAACCTTTTGTGTAAGAAAAATGGGAATATGTTGGTTGGCTCTTCAGACCGCTACCCTTAGAAAGGAACGGTCACACCCTGAACACAGAACTGACAGTTACCCTGTGGAATATTTTCCCGAGGTGGGAGGGGACCATCCTGGGCTGCAGCCATCAGTCACCGAGTGCTGCCCGAATCAGGAGTCTCACCAGAGCAGAAGTGCTGGATCTGTGGAGAGCTGGCAGCCCCAGGGTGAGCCAAAGGCAGCCAGCTCCATGTGGAATAGCACTCGTCAGCCTCACCGTTCTGAGGAGCTGAAAGGAAAAAAGGTCATGTTTAGATTAAGAAAATGGAGAAGGGAAGGGCAAGGGAAGATGTTTTCTGAAACCATTTTCTATTTTGTCCTCAAGCACAGGTGAAACAAAAGTGCTGTGTAAAAGCTGCCGTGTGAAACGAAGCCCCAGAAAGAGCTGAAGGCTGTGCCTCCCTTCCTTCAGTTTATTGCCAGAGTTATTCCGAGGGCAGACACTTAATCCCCAATGTAAACCTGCAGGCAGCATTATTTATCTTTAGCAAGACCCAAAGGCTAATGCAATTCAAACTGGGATTTTCATTGTGCGGGGTGGGAAGGAAAGATGGATTCAATTGCATTCTGCAGATATCAATAAGGAGTTTAAGGAGGGGCTGGGATTCCTTGGAATTACTCAAGTGCACATTTGCTGTCTCCAGTGAAAGGAAGCTTGGAGTTTACAATGGAAAATGACAGAAATGCGACCCCATCGTGTTGGGTCTGTGGCATTTGGACTTGTTTCTGTGAGACACCTAAAGGAGGCATTTCTTCACAGCAGGATGTGAAGCTACAGCTGAAAGAACCAGGTGTACGTGAGCAGAGCAGAGGCCTTTCCTGCCTAAGGGGGATTTTATGCCACAAACAAATGTTCATGGTCATAATGACAATGACTCTGCATTCCTTCTCAGTTGTCACATTTGATAGTTTTCATCCTTCTTAATGAAAAAACTATTAATGAGAATGAAACTGGCCTCTAGAGCATTTCATCACTGCTTTCAGGAAAATGGATCAAGGGCTGCTTCTCATTATTTCTCCAAACTGAGAAGAACACATTTTAATGAGGCTGTTTTAAGCTTTACTCCCTGTCCTTCTTCTGTCTGGCTCCTGCCATTCCATCTCATGGCATTTCTGTGCTGAGGTCACAGCTGCCTTAGCAATATTAAAATATGTGATGCCTGTAGGCCTGAAACGCACGTGCTCCTCCCTTAGAACAAGTTTAAATTTTAAACTTGTCGGAATGCGTGGTCCGGGTACCTGGAACAGCTTCTTCAATAACCTTTCCACAGGAAAATGGAATTAAAAACACCCACTGGGAACAATTCCACCTCCAACCAATTTGCTTCTGGTCACGAAGCTTGACACTGTGTGACTGGGGCAGGCACCTGGAGCTCCCCAGGGCGAGCAGCCTCCGAAGCCACGAGTCCCCCGGCCTCTGCCAGGGCTTCATCCACATCCCAGAGAGACACGGGGCCAGTCCCAGGCAAACGGGGCCCTGGTGTGACAGCTGACTGTGAGCACAAGGCCACCTGCAGCCACAGCACCTGCAGCCCCAGGCACCTGCTCCTCCAGCTGCTCCTGAGGCTAAACGAGAGCATTCTCCCTGTCATAGTCCCAAAATGCAAAATGCAGCCTTTCCTAGAGGGAAAGGAGGAAAGGGTGGGCTTAGGCTCACACCCTCCACTTGCAGTGCCTGCTGCACCCAGGCCTGGAAACCAATGATCTTTCCCTCTGCTCACCATGCAGTGTCCTGCCAGTGCCACTTTCCATGGCACTCGCTTCTTCTCTTCTCCCTTTGCCAGCTCCAGCTTCTCTGCTGTGTTAGGTAAAAGATTTCTATCCTCACTTCAGGGTGCTTTGTCATTCACTCCCCACTCATTATCTCTCACAAGGATCCAGGGAAGGACCCGGGCACCCCTGCAGCACCCTGGGACAGCAGCCGACCATTTATTTCCTGTGCTTTGGCACAGGGGAATGCACAGATGGCCCTGGAGCCAGGGCTGAGGCACTGAACCCCTTGGAGGGGACACAATCTCCTGTCATAGGCCTGAGAAGTGATCTGCACAAAGCGCCCCCAGCCCTTCCAGGCTAAATAACAGAAGGAAATAAATAACAGGGAAATAAAGGAGAAGAGTGGACAAGCAATAGGCAGATATCTCCTGATTTCTGCAGAAAATGCTACCCCAGTGCCACTGGGCTCTGATGGATGAGGGAAGTAGGGCAAAGCAGGAGGTTTTTTCCAAACCTTTGGCAGCCATCCGTTGTCCAGAGCTCGGAATGACACACTTGGGGCAGCTCCTGAGGCTGGGGCTTTCTGAGCCACCCACACAGAAGATGGATCCTCAAACAGCAGGCGCAGGTGACAAGGTGACAAGCACATCATGCCTGAGGAATAAATGGATCCATCTGGCAGCAGCTCCTTTACACGTGAATTGCTCCCAGTTATGCTAGGAACAGCTTCTAATGAAACATGGATTTAAAGGACCACAGAGAGGAAGAAAATGTGCAAAGGAAATTCCTGCTAGAATGGAAATTTGAAAGGAGCGCTGGATTCTGCTGTTTCAATTGCAAAGAGAAGGGAGGGTTTTGATGCAGGTGACAGTGGAACAGCTTTTGGGGTGTTATTTGGCTGGGACAGCAATCTTCCCATCACATGTCCAGCCTGTCCCAGAGGTCGTTTCCAAGGTTCAGATGAGAAATAGCAGTGGTATGTGACAATCTCCTGCTGGCTGCAGAGAAATATGCATTGTGCTGCCTTCCTGCCACAGAAGGGGCCAGGCACGTGTCAGATGGTGGGGAGGGTGTCAGTGAAAAACTGGGGTTTAGGTACTCTGAACTTGAATCCCTCACACAGCCACACTCAGCCCTTTCTCAGTGACAGGAAGTCAATGAACCCGTATCAAGAGCAGGCAAATATTCCCCCCCAGTTTCTTCTGGGTTTTGGCGTGAGAGAGACGTGGATGGCACAGGTGGCCCCAGAGCTGCTGCACACAGACCCGAGGGAGTGTGACACCTTGCTTCGGGCAGTCTCTTGGAGCTCTCCCCACAGCCTGGCTGCTGGAACACACCACGCTTGTCTGGCAGGCACCAGTGCTGTGCTCAGAGGGGGTTCAATAATGCTGAATTTAAAGAGATTGGAAACACCATTGCTTTCACAAGGACACAAATACTGAATTACTGCATCTCTTTGAATGGGCTGAACTCCGAGTAGTGCTTCACTGACTGACTGATGCTGGAAATCCACAGTTACAAATTACATTCACCAATAAACTCGGCTCAGGTGTGGCACAGAAGTTGTTGCCGTTACTGGGGAAATGTTCTCTGCTTTGGCTCTTGTTCCTGGGTGTGCTGCACACCAAACAGTGAACTTCCCACATCGAGCAGCTTCCCTGAAACATCTGCTGCCAGAAAGTTTGTCTGGAACTTGCACTGATGGATGAATTTTTGACAGGTAATTGCAATTCAGATCAGCTGCAGACAGATTTAGTACCCAGAAGCTCCCAGTTTATTAAGATCACCACTGATTTATTCAAGCACCCCCTCTATTTTCACCACCACTCAGAAATGAATCACTTGGCTGTGGTGCTCAGGGCTCATCCAGCTGCTCACAACGTGAAATGCATCAGCTCAGCCCAGCTTTATCTGCCTCTCAGCACTTCTGAAGGAGCCATCGCCACAGCACCCAGACACCACCAAACCCGATGTCTGCAATTAGTGTACAGCAAAGGAATCCTGCCCCTTGGATCAGTTACGTGCTTCAGACTCCTCAGGTTTCCAAAGCAATCGGTGCACTGTTCATCACACCCACGAAAGTGATGTTTCTGACACGGAAATACAATCCCAGTGCAGCTGCTCTGGGCTGTGCCAGCCGTAGACAAAGGAAACTTGCATTAACCTCCTTAGGTTCCAGACAGAAAGGGCTGACCACACCCAGACATCTGATTTGAAATCCAGGTGGATTTGAATCATGTTACTGGCACATGGCACTTCACCAGTCCTCAGGGAGGTAAGCAAAGATTCACTGCAGGTACTGTGCTCAGCTCTGGCTGCTCCCAGACACATTTCCAGCAAACCTTTTGGAAAGTCAGACATTCACTTTCTTTGCAACTCCCATCTGTTCCCATAAAGAATTAGTTATGCAGGGACAGCAGCCATGTGACCTCCAGCTAATTTTCTTACACCTTTCCCAGACTAAACAGAGCCAGGGAAGTGTGGGCCATGCTTGGAAAAGAGCCACAGAAGGTCAAGGTGAAATGAGCAGGGCAAATGCAGACACTTAAAGCACTTCTACTGGATTTAACCCAGAACTGGCACTGCAGTTGTTTCAGAATGGCCACTGCAGCAGCTCAAGGAGAAGGGCAGAAGGTAACAGATGATCGCATGCCTTGAAAATAACCTCAAACCCCACACCTGCCAGCAGCACCTGCTCTGAGATCCTAGCATTCTCTCCTGCTGTGGGCACAGGCAGACATGCAAAGCCAGGTGGGAGAGAGCAATGGTGCTCCTTTGAGTCCTGTTCCACCTGCCAGGTACTTCCAGCCCCAGGGACTTTCTCAGCCAGATGCAATTCTGTGCATTTACTGTCAAAGCTAAGTGCCATTTGGCTCACGTGGATACAAGTGTCTGCTCCAATTGTTTGTCATTTAAAGTCTGTTTGGGATGCTGCTCTTGCCCTAAGCCATCGAGTGTTCCTTTTATCATTCCATACGCCAGTAAGTGGAATAACTTAAGACAGGAACCCGAAGGCTCCTTTGTCTTCTTTGGAGCAGGCAGCACGGCCTCTTGCTGCAAACATCAATCAGACTTGTTTTAGCAGTGACTCTCAAACTGGTTTAGCTCTTGGCTGGAGGAGCAGTGGCCACACCAACGCTCTCCGTGTGCGTGCCCCGGTGAACGACAGACACATTGATGCCCACAGAAAATCCACGTCACTCCTGCCACCACAGAGCTTTGGGTGCTGCCTTTCCCATGCTGCCTGCCTCCCTCCTGCTGTCCCCACCGTGGATTGAGGTGGCTGGAATTACTCCATCCCAGCACCCATTCCTGGGCCGACTGTGACTCTCACAGGCTCCGTATCCCGGGACTTGGTGTGGCTGTTTGAGCCCCTGGCTCTGGTTCCTTGTGCCTGACCCACCTGCCTGTGCCAGCCCCGTCAGGGGAACACAGCTCTGCAGACTGCGATCACTCCTTACTCTCCTGCACTGAGTAGGAGAGCAGAACAGGGATGTGATGTCTTTACCAATGTCCATCCTCTCTTGAATTACATGGGCTGCTGCAAAGGAATCATTCTTCTGCCAGGGTTTCCCAGCTATGAACGCTCGTCTTACCTTCAATGATTTTAGATAGAAGATGTGGATTCCCTCTCTCTCTCTTGCTTATAAATGGTGGTTGAAATCTTTAGTAAGCCAATATTTTAAGGAAAGAGGGCCCACAGTGCCTCTGACAAAGCTGATTATAGAACATCAGAATGAGGCTACACCTCTATTAAAAAAGTTTTATGTGGAGTGAAGATTTAGAGTGGTGTTCTGCTGATTCATGAGGAGCAGCTGTGGAAATGCATCTCTGGCAGCCACTCAGGGGTGAAATATGTAGCACATAATGCATTTGTCTGTAAGACAAATACGTGTGTTGGCTGATTAAAAAAGATATACGAACTTCTGCAAATAAAGAAGAGGAAATCATTCTCAGGAGCAAACCAGCTAATTGTAAAACCAACAGGGAACAGAAGGTGTCTGTTGAGTAACTGCAGTTTTTGCTAAACAGGAAACTTTCAGTATTAATTTCCAATGTACTTCATATGCAACTTCAGTATGTAATGACCAGTGTGACCTCGGAATATTTGAAATGCACCACCCTGCTGGTTCTAGGCCACCTTCAGGGTGTGTGTGGCACAGCAGGCACAGACAGCTGGGTCAGGGGTTTTGGATGACTTTTTTTTAAGTTACTGTCAGAATACGTCAATCTAAGAAACAATTTCTTCAGCAAGAGCAGTTCAGCTTCAGGCATTCAACAAGTGACAAATTAAGCTTTTCAAAACCAGAAGTGCCTCCATGTGTTGATCAGACAGTGAATGCTGATGGATCAATGTCATCTGCCTGAGAATGCCAGATTTCAGCTTGCCCTCACATGGAAATTATTGCACTTGTACAGATGTGCTGATGTTACACGCCTGTTGGAGAAGGAAGTAGAAATGCTAAAAACAGCTTCTCCCTATTTATGTTTAAAAATAAAGGACTCTGTTGCTCTGTCAGGTTCAGCAACTAGAAGCAATCAATGCTGTTGTAGAAGAAAATATCAGGATATAAATCATCAAGCTGTAATCTAAAATTCCTGAGGTCCTTCTGCAAAAACAAGACCAAATTGTGTCATGGGTTCAGGCCCAAACTCCTGAGAGATGAGGGCTTTGAAGTCTGTAGATTTCCCTGAGACTTGGTGGTTCCAAACACATTCTCCCAAGTTTCAGCTCTGCTAAAAGGAGACGGTAGATCTGGATATGTCTTTTAATTCAAAAAGGAAAATGGGGTGATACCTCAGGACTGAAAATATTTTGGATTTTTTCCCTGGTTCTGCTGGGTTTAATGGAATGCACAATGTTCAAAGGATGTTCTGCTTTTCATAAATCTTTTTTTTGCATTTTCTCTTCTGTCCCTTTAGAAAAAGGAAGGAGAAGATAAATGGCAAGAGGGAGAGGGAGCATTTGTTGCTTTGTGGTGTACAAAAGAGGGGGGAAAAAGAAGCTGAAAATAGTTGTTACAAATTTCTGTGAAGTAGAAGCAACTAATTTTAACAACTGCTATCTAAAACCCTCTATGTTGTTCTCTTTGCTCATCCATACCTCTTTTATCCTGTTAGGATGGGATATAAAACCATGTGGTGCTAACCAAAACTACAGAGCAGCAAAGCTGCTGCATTACATCGCAGTCCCTTTCCAGTGAGGAATTCAGAGGGAATTGCAGCCTTCCAGGAACATTCCCATGGCAAAGCTGCTAGCAGAGCCTGTCCTCCTGTGCTGGGGGGTCAGTGGGTACTGACCACAAGGAGGTACAGGATGGGACTGTTGGCTGTCCCTCGCCTCTTACACTGCAGGGGACAATGCTCAGCCTGGAGCCAGCCTGGGAAGCTGTGTGAGCACCAGCCCTGCAGCGGGGCAGAGCAATCCCAGGTCAGTGCCAGCTTCTCCCAAGAGCTGCACCAAATCCACGCTCTGAATATCCACGGCCGTGGGACCAGGCACCGTTCTTTCAGCACAGGCAGCCATGAACTGAAGCTGTGCATTATTCTGACCTTTCTCATCCTCTGACATCACACTGTCCCCCTCCACTTGCTCAGCCACGGGCCAGGGTCACCCTTTGAGCTGCACTGCCCTTGGCAGCTCCCCTTAATCTGACCCCCCGTGTCCCTTGTGTAGAGTCCAGACCCAACAATCCTGTTTTCATCCAAAACCACAGCAGAGTCCCCCTGCGCAGCTGCTCACCCATGACTTCATTCAGGGCTGGAACTCGCCTCTCCCTGGCTCTTGGGCCTGAAGGACCCTGAGGATCAAATCCCCTCGGGCAGCGTTCCAGTGGCAGCTGCTACACTGAGGACAGGACAGGACAGGACAGGGGAGAGGAAAGGGCAGGGCAGGGGAGCACAGAGCAGGACCAAACCCTTCCATGCATGCTGGTTCCTGCAGCTGGTAAGAGAGGTCACAGGAGCAGGCTGCAAATACACAAAGCCCAGGATCTCTCTCGTACTGAGGATTTGCTGTTCCCCTGGTAATTCTGCCACAGCTTCTCAGCAGTGGGGATTAGAGGCTGGGGCTGCCCAACTGCACAAAACTAGCTTTGTTATACAAAATATTTTAGGTCCTTCATTTAATAAAGTTTCACTCTCTTGGTTCACCTACTCTGAGAACACTGCATCTGTTCCATGTCCCTTGCTGGCTCCCTCTGGATAATATGAAAATTCAGCAGCAGCAATTCCCTGTGTCCCACTTCGGGTCTCCTTTCAATAAAAACATTAAAGCTGTGCCAAAACCCTACAGAAACCTGGAATAAGATTTCAGTGGCGTGCTTCATTTTCTGCTACCGTGGGCCCTTGAATCCTGCCAAGCTCCTGGAGCCATCCACAGGCACTGCCCAGGATGGACAGCCTTGCTCAGTAACTGCATCCTCTTTCCTTCTTCTTCAGCCCTGCAGCAACTGGATGGAATCACCCAGCCCAATTACTGTCCTGCAGGAATCCCATCAGATAAAGAAATTGTTTTACCACCATAAAACATTAATACAGCCCAAAATATCTGAGCCCAGGGCAGAGGTACCTGCCACAGCCGTGCCTACACAGAGCCAGAGGGCTTTGGTGACTCTGCTCTGCTGAGGAATAAACACATTTTCAGTTGTATCAGCTGAAAGAGGGAACTGAGGGGAGGAGGTACTGATGCCATGGCCAATATGGATCAAAGCTGAGCTCACCATTTGCATGATTCTCCTTACACAGACAACAAGAACAATTAAAAGAATGAAATACCAAGCTGTGAGGCATTGAGAGAAGGGGGTGGTGTATGAACGTTTCTGTGTAATTCCAAATATTCCTTGTAATCAGGGCCTAGTAAATAGCTGATTGAAAGCAACAGCTAAAACCCCCCAAACCTTTTGTTATTTACACCAGAACTAAGCCTGAGGGATCTGCTGTGCAGGTGGAAGATCAGCTCTCAACCTGTTCCACTTCTCTTCCAGAGCTGACAATGTACAGAACACAGCTCTGCAAATCGATGGGGCTGATCCTGTTGCAGGGCTCTCATTAAACTGCAGATTAATATAATAAAAAGATGCTGCACCTTTGGTAAAACACAGTGTGCTTTTTATGTGACACTTTCATGTGTAATGCCAGCATTATTTGGAGAACAGTAAATTTTATTTTTTTTTAGGGTAGAGATAGGCTGAGAACAAATCCCTGTGATGTCACTCTCTTAGAAGCTGTCCCTCTGTCAGGTATGGGTAATGCTGCTTAATTTGAGCAGAACAGTTCACAGAGCTCTGATGCTGCCCAGAAAGGACCAGAAAACACAGGTTTAGGGAAGCATTTGTCCAGGCAGAACAAAAATAGGCAAAAGTATTCCATGTAACACTCCCAACCCCAATGAGAAATCCAGTGACCTAAACTGCAGAATCATAGGAAGATGCAAAGGAATTCAGAGACAATCAGAGGCAGCTAAACCCATCAGCCCCAGAGACAGAATCCTCACCAGTGGACTTTGCCATCAAGTCCTAAATGGGAAAGATTTAGGAACAGGTTCAAGTTCAACAGTTTGTATCACAAGGAAGAAACCTAACCAAGGTTTGCAAGGAACATTTTTAAATCCATAATTCTGTTTTAAAGATCACTTCCCTTCCAACTCTTACTTTACTGCAAAGTGCATTTTTTCCAAGTGGAAATAAATAATTAAACAGAACTATTCTCACTGAGAAGATGGTTTGCTATCTGTTGAGAAATCTGGGCTATAATTTACAGAAAATAGGCTACCTAATAAAAACTCATTACAAAATAACAGGATTGGAAAGGACCGGGACGGGTCATTTCTCACAAGGAAATGATCCATTACTGATTCTAATGATGGTAAAAAAATCAATAGTTTTCTTATTTTTGCCTTTCCTAGGCTGACAGATTGAGAACACTTTTCTCTCCCACCTGTGCTTGCAGTCCCCGGCTGATGCTGAGGGAGTTTCCGCATGTCCCTTGGAATTGTTCCCCCTCTGGTGCCAGCAGGCAGCGGTGACGGATGCAGGGACAGCCTGTGCCTGTCCCCAGCTGTCCCCCACAGTCTGAGTGCAGCGCCCACCCAGAGCCATGGAGGCAGCTCAGCGCTCCCCCCTTGGCATTGTCTCTGTGCTCGGTCTCATTGTACACCCGGCAGGAGCAAAGACCTGCCCGGCTACCCACAGCCCACACGCTGCCAGCATTCCTCACTGCCACAGCCAAAAGGCCTCTCCAAACTCCAGAAAGGGTCAGCAGCTGTGGGAAAAGCAAAGGACTCTACCACAGCTGAGAGCATTTCCCGCAGCACTTTAGGCACAGGCAGGGAGGGAGGTGTTTCAGGCTGTTGCCCCTGTTTGCCATGCTGCCAGCTGTGGGAAGGAGTACAACAGGTGACCATGAAGTGCTGTTGGTAGCAGGGACAAACAGAACCAAAGGAGTTCATGTGGTTTTACGTGAAATCTAATAAAAAACCTCAAAGCACAACAAAGCCCAGGTAAATTTACTGCAATTGGAAAGGTTAGAAATATTAGAAGAATTATCTCAAAGGCTAATAGAATCCAATGATGTCATTTTAGGTGCCTCTCGCAGCTTGTCCTTTAAAACTCAGCAGCACCACAGATTTGGAAGGGCAGGAGGAAGAAAAAGGCCACCTGTGAACCATCTCCTGCTTGTTTCCCATCTCACTGCTCCCTGTTTTCTCTGCAGTGACCTGGTAAGAGCCATCAGCCTGAAAAGTGAACTCCAGCTTCAGAGTCAGGATTGCACCGGGACGGAATCACAGCTTGGGATTTCAGTTTGCGTGGCAGCCAAGAATGAAGCTTTACAGTCATGGAAAATAAGAAGGAAAAGGACACAAGATCATGACGAGACAATGAGCACTTCCTTCTCACTATCCACTTGTTCATCAGGCAAGTATTTCTCCTCTAGTAGAAATTAATTCCTGCTAAATCTGCAGGGAGTGCAGTTACACATCACAGATTACAAATAATGCACCACCCCCACTCCACAATGTCACTGAAACCAAGCTGCAACATTTCACATTAATGCCACTTACACAAGCAATCAACAGCGTATGGCAATGTTAAATCAACGTGAGTCACCAGAAAAAAGATGATTTTGTTTCCACCCAGAGGAAAGACTAAGCACATCTTTAGCAGCAGAATCATGAGAATACCTTGACCACCCAGTTTAAATGCAGCCCAAACACCTTTGAGATGCACGGCTGGGCAGGCCAGGGCCAGTGGGAGCAGAACTGCCTGCAGGGGCCTGGGTCACCCCCTGCACACAGGGGAGAGTGAGGGGCTGCACAGCCTCACTGTCTGCAGGAGCTGCTGGACACACTGGGGGTACAGCCACACAAAGGCTCCTGGCACAGCCCAAACACTTCCTGTTCCAATCAGCGTGCCAAACGATCAGTGAACATCTGCAGCATCCCCTTCCTAAGCACTGGCTTGGGGTGGGATCAAGAGGGGACTTTTCTCCCCTGTGCTCCTTTCACTCAGACAAGATGTGCTGCAGCTACCAAAATGAGGAAGGGAGAAAGATCCTCATGGGCAAAATGCCCAGAGCTCATGAATTACAAAGAATTACATTGGCTTTTGAAGCAGTTAGAGAAGGATAGAAGGAGAAAGATCTTCATATTGAGGGAGTTTAAAATACAAAAATAACCCTGTTCTTCATCATTAGTAACTATTCCCACAGCAGTTTGTGGGGGGCAGGAGAGGGGAGGGAAGCAGAAGGCCCCAGCAGAAGCTGAATGGAGGGTAAGAACTATCAGCTCCTGACCAACTGAGGGATTTGAGGTGAAGCAAGCGTCACTTGCTTCCCTTTCTTGGGCCATTCCACCACTGCTCCAGGTGTTCCTTGTCTTCTCTTCTGTCCTGTCCACAACCACACTGTGATAATACAAAGAGCACCTCGTGCACAAGCATGGTACAGTCCTTATTTCTTCAGATTTTGTTGCATTTATGTTCTGAGAAATAGCCACACATTGCTTCCATGTCTTTTATTCTGACAGCTCCTGATTAAAGACAATTAAAACAATTCAAAGACAAAATTTAAAGAAAATTAAAGACAATTCAAACTTTTCCAGGTTGCTCCACAGAGTTTTCTCCCTCATTTTCTCCCATGGATTCTGCTGTGGAGTAACAGTGTAAATATGGCACCTCATTTGTAAGAGTCTCCAGCCTGTTCATTCTTCATCTCTTTCTCCTGGGCTTTTAAAGAAAGCGATCACTAGAACATCAAAACACTTGACAAGTGACCAGATACTAAAACATGCCAAGTCCTGATCCAGTTATAATCAGCATAATCCCACAGAAATATTCCCAAAGCTTTTATAACAGTGCCTGAGTTCAAGGTGGAAAGACTTAAACAAAATCCACTGTCTTCAGATGCTAAAACCTACACTATTTGATAAACAGGGATTTAGTTCCAATTAAACAGGCGATTAAAGAAGAAAAAGCTCAGAGAATAATCAGCACTAATTATACCACTGCTGCCAGTGTAATTAATCAGTTTTGTGACCTGCAGAATTGAGATAAGGAGCTACAAGATGTGGAGATGAAAACTCCTGTGCAGAAATTAAGGATCATCGTTATCCAAACTAACACATGAACACTCATTGCTCCTGGGGATGGCTTGTGTTTGGCCCCTTTCTCCTGCCTGCTCTGCTCTCCCACAACCCCTGGCCCAGGGAGCTGTGGCCGCTTCAAATATCTGCAGTGACCTAAAAGGACAAGGAATATTGACCTACCACTTCCATTCACAGCCCCATCTGTGCCTCAGAGAACTCCTACTCCAGCCTATTGCTGTTTATGAAGCTGCTTTTCCAGAGCATATAAAGTTCTCTCACATCACACACTGGTAAAGTAAACAATAAAAACAACTTTACAGTGACATGGAAGCCATAAATCACAAGGACAGAAATTCATGGATGCACCTCTATCTAAGGTGCTGCCCTTGAGCCCTCCTGGGAAGCATTTCCTGTAAGGACACAGCACACAATAATCTGTGATTTCACATGTTAGCTGCAAAGGGAAGGAATAATGAATCAGTAAATGCTGTTCATCTCAACTGGGTTTCTACATCAGTTTTAAGTTGTCCTGGCCCCGGGTTTAGAAAGTACCCTTAGCACCACTTCAAAGTAGTTTTTGTGATTTAATTTCACATTTATGCCTTTACTCAGCTGCAAGAGCTGTTTCCAATACATAAAGAGAGCAGCCATGAATCTCCCATCCCAGCTGTAAATTCCTGCAGCAGATACATTTTCAGGGATGCCAAGGCTGGTGCTCGCGGGCTCTTTCTCAATAAATACATCAATGTCTGTCCGAAGCCCCTGCTGGAAATATGGCTTCAATTTTTTTCTTAAAAACATGGATCAATCATTGTTGCCCTTGCTTATTCTTTTCTGTCAAATGCTTCAGATGTGCTGGAGGATGTGCAAAAAGTTTGAGAAGCACTTTGGATACGTGCATTACCATCCTATTGTGTAACACAATTTAACTCGGGTGCAGCTCTTGCTGTCTTTGAGCTGCACAAGGAGCTGGCTCCCACTCGGAGATCAGGGTGAGTGACGGCAACCCAACAGGTTCAGCAGATTCCATCGAGCAGTGGAAGGCCTTTCCTGCCTGCAGAACACCCTGAGACCAGGATCTAAGAGCTCCTTGGGCACCAGGCTACCTATTCTGTATCCAGGGAAGAAAGCACAGAGTGTCCTACCAGCAGACACAGAGCAGGGGAGATTTACACGTTAAATCAGCTTTCTAATTTGGTAACATTTAGAATTTTCCATGAAGTGAATAAATTAGAATTAAATAAATTACCAATCTACTTCAGTAAAATTTACAAAGTAAAATTTCCTGGCCTACTGCACTGGCTAAAAATGTTGAGGCAATTTATTCTTTTTTTTTGTTAATAAGTAACCCTTACAAAAAAACAAAAGCAATTCCAGTCCAAGGAGATTACTGGCGAGCCAGTCAGAATTCAACACCTAATTGTTTAACAGGGTATTTGGGTCTTGCTCCCTAGCAATGCAGGAGAGCCAACATCTCTTCTGATGTCCAAGCCTTTCCTCAGAGCTATATCAGCCCTTGCAGTTGGATTAAAATGTAACTCCTTTGAAACTCCAGAAGTTTGTGACTCACGGGAAGGAAATGTAAAGGATAGATGGGTGGGAGGAGCGAGCTTCCCCTCCTGTGAAGTTTGCTACTTGAGCTTTTCTGCCGGTGCCACACTCACGTCCACCTGAAATGTACCATGGGGAAGTGGCTTTGATCCTTTCTCCCTAATGATCTGCTCAGGCAGAGCCCTGTCATGAAAATGTGACACTACCATCTTGTTAATGCTCACCCTCTGGAAGAGCTGTTCTTTGAATGGGAGTATCAAAGATCCTCCCTAATCTGCTTTATGGGAAAGTCTCTATTTTATGGCCATATGCAGTAAAAAATACCAAACCCCTCAGTATTTCAAGTTCCAGCATTGCACAGCTGAAGCCAGCCCAGTATAACCCCTCAGCGACTGCTTGAACATGTTCAAAGATCACAGAAACTGACAAAAACAGATTGCAAAGCATTGTTAGCAACACTGCCTTTTCCTCAAGGAAAAACCCAGACTGATTTTTTTACTGGCATTTCTTTGGACTCATGAAAAAGCCAACCCCAGCACTGTGAGCAGGAGCCAAGAGCCCGGGTAACAACAAGGCGCCCAAAAAGGCCTCTCTGCCCTGCAGTGGAGCCCCTTCTGAAGGAGACGCCCTCCCCAAGGCAAAAAGCACATCACAGGGAGCCTGAGGGAACCCCCGCCTGCCTGCCTGGGACAAACAGCCTCTGGGAAGAGACCAGCGCCCACACGTACCAGGATCTGGGACAGCTGATGGCCTCACACGCTGCTGGCAGGGCCGCAGCACGCTTCAGTGCGAGGGAGCAGGGCCTGGCTCCAGAATTCAACAGGAGAGGCCGGGAGCTGGGCCCAGCAGGAGAGCTGTTACCCCATCAGACCCCGCAAAAACACCATTTGTTCCCAAGCCACAGGCTCCAGACACGTTCAAGGATCTCCACCCAGCGACAGGAAAGTAACTGTGACTTCTCTTGGGCAATTCTGCACAGCGCTACAGTCACTCACCTTCCCTGTGGGAATGAGAGAGCCCCTTCTGTGTCCCTGCCCCGCAGCAACACGAGCGTCCCAGGCACCCTCCTCGCTCCTGGCTCAGTGGCGGATGCGCTGATGTAAAATGTCCCACGGTTCCAGCAGCATTCTGCAGAAGGCAGGTACAAGCTGGAGCCTCTGAGGGTTTTCAACGTGCCAGCAGAGGTGAAGCTCTGGAAAGGAAAGGCAAAATTGCGGGGCCTTGCCTGGTCTGAGCCAGCCTCCCACAGCCCGAGCTGCCTCACTCCCTGCTGCAGGGACACAGGGCAACATCCACGGCAGGTGCTCGGCATTTCTAATGTCAAATCAGCCATGGGTGGCCGTGCTCTTCAGCACCCAGGGCAGCCAGAGCCAGCATGGACAGCGGGGACGTTTGGCCAGGCAGGCAGATCTCACCTTTGCACTCAGTGCTGCAGCTGGGACGATGGGATCTGTGCTGCAACAAAACCGGACTCAGATCAGGAGGAGGAAATTGCGAGGTTTTAGTGGAGTTCTGCCATATTTCTGTTTTACAAGGCATCAGTTCTAAATATGCCAATACTACACTGGTTAAACAGAAGAACTTGAAAAATGTAACAGAAGCATAGAAGTGCTCAGAATTCCAGATCCAGGCTGATCTTCTTTCCTCCCCCCTAATCTCCCCAATTATCTGATCTTACCCATTATCCACAGCTCAGCGTGGAGGGTACGAGTCCCCAGTGCCCACACATCCCTGTGCAGGGTGCAGGTTATGGACCTCACTTCGGTTTCTCGGCACACCGTTCATGTGCCTGGATTCAAGTCCAAAAGTGACAGGAACTGCAGAACAACGTGCTTGTAAATAATGTTATCACTTGGGAAGCAAAGACATGGCGGGCGTGTGCCAAAGGAAACCGGAGAAGCAGCTGTAGGATGTTGTAACTCTTATGAGACACCTCAGCCCTTGAGGCTTACTCAGCCTCTGCCCACACAAGAAATGATGGAGTAACCCACGGCCTGACACAAAATGGCAGAGTGCCTCACAGCCTGATACAAAATGGCGGAATGCCCCACAGCCTGATACAAAATGGCGGAATGCCCCTGCCTCATGCCCCGGCACAAAATGGCAGAGTGCCCCACAGCCTGATACAAAATGGCAGAGTGCCCCACAGCCTGACACAGAACGGCGGCATTACCCAGGGCCTGACTCAAAGTGGGGCAGAGCCCCATGGCCACTCCAAAGCAGGGCCCATTTCTGGCAGTGGGTGACTGGAAGGCAGGGATTTGTGCCAGGAGCTGCTCCCTGGCAGCCGCTCCCGGCCGATGGCACCTTTGTCCCGGGAGCAGGGACAGCCATGAGCGGCCCCGGCAGCTGCGGCGTTCCCCAGGCAGCAGCTGCCCTGCAGCCCGGGTGGGAGTGGCACAGCCAGGGAAGCCGGGGCGCTTTGGAAATGCACACAGAGGTGCCTTCTCTTGTGCAAGGGAGAAAACAAACACTGACAACTCAACTGGGAAATCAGGCAAATGTTCAGCTGCTCTGTACTTCTGAATCCAGTAATACAAAAATGGAAGATAATATTCTTTATTAATCCATCTCCTGTGTTGTTATTTCACACAGGTGCTTCTTCTCACACAGAGCCTCACATCACTCCCCAGCCCATTTCCAAGGACCGATGGCCAGGCTCCAGGACAGCAGGATTACCAGACAGCCTGAGAGCCCACTGGTTTTGGAAATGAAGCTAATTTGGGGTGGGGAGCTCAGGGAAGGGAGCACGTGAGCATCTGCCTGCAGATGTTTTCAGTGCCCAGCTGCAGAAGCGCCAGTGGCACGTGCCTTGTTCTGATATCCAAAACACCCCCGATAACAAACAGGCACCTTCCTCCAAAACCTCATTTCTCACCAGACAGAATCTGCCTGCATTTAGGAGCTGTTCAGTGATCCACACACACACAGAGAAAAACTTTAATTAAAGAAAGATGCTGCAAAGAATGTAACTACTGCTTTACTAAAACTGCAGGAAATGGAAAAAGAGATGCCAGTTGATGTGCTTGTTGACTTAAAATCTGTCCTCAGTTACACCTGGAAGGAGCACAGCTGCTGTAGGGGTGCAGTGAGGGCAGATCTTGGATCACATAAATTTAGCTTTTTTCCTCTTAGCAACTTAATGCTCATGAAATTATATAACAAATCTGCAAACCAATTACCAAATGTCAGAAGGTGCCCTGGTTAAAATGCACACATCCCCTGGAACGTGCCATATTCACAAATTAGCCATGTGTTATTTATAGCTCCTCGAGGCACAATAATGAAGAAAGTGGTAATGAAATCTGAAAGGCTGAATATCTCCCGTATGTCAGAAAGCAAATCCCACGAGACCCATCTGTAGCCCAAACTGGGGAAAAGAAAATATCCTTTCTAAAGCAAACAAACCCCCTACAAACAACCTCCCCCGCCTCTGTGGTTTTGTATTTGTTGTTTCATTTTTAAATTAAGCAGCAATTAAAACCCTACCATACTACTTCCATTCAGTTAATCAGAATGATACTTGAAATTCCTTATTTTTATTCTCCAGCACCACAGGGTGCATCCCAAATGCTTCAAAGAGACAGTGTCCTCTTTGTTCCCCCGTCCATGGAAGGCTGAACTCATAGGCACACCACCTCCTGCCCAGCTTGGAGGGTGAGACTGAGCTTTAACTCCAACCTCTGATTGCTCCACATCCAAAACCTGCATAGTTACACCTTCCCTGGTTTATTTCTTCACTGGTTCAGTTTGCAGCATCCACACGTCAGTGTCTGTGAGGCCTTTGCTCGGCTGTCTCTGCCTCTCTCACTGGCCAAAACTGACTTTCTCCTGAATTCTTTTGTCCCACATTTTCTCTGTCCACTGTTGATCAGAACTGTTACTCTGCTTCCCATGTGTGTTTTCCTTCCTTAAAAATAATGTATTAATATTTTAAAAAACCTTCTGGAACAAAGCTGTGCTAATTACTGCACTGCAATATTTTACACTCAGCCAGTTTGGTGCAGCCAGGTTGTAGCACACTAAGACACAATGAATTCCCCACACTGGAAGGTGAGTTCCAAGCAGCGCAGAACAAGGATGAATGAAGGACACTGCCTCTTCTTTTGGCACATGGAGCAGTTATGAGGAACGAGTGGGGCTTTTCATGGCAGCTGCAAACACCACAGAACTGCCCAAAACATTTGAAGGTCCATCAGAATATCTGCATGGCTCCATGTGCATATTGGTACAACAATCACTATCACTGCCTTTCCACCCCCAGCTCACTAACATCCTGGCCTTTCCACCAGAGCCTCCATCCATCCATCCATCCATCCATCCATCCATCCATCCATCCATCCATCCATCCATCCATCCATCCCAAACTATTTGCTTTTCCCCTCCTTTTTTTAATCTGCCTCTCTGCCCCCCTGCATTCATTGCCCATTTTCTCATATTGTTAGAAAACTTTTGGGCAGTTGAAAAATTCTTGGAGGCGTCTGAAGGGGCACAACAATCAGGCCAGAACAGGAGCTGCATCTTTGTGTTCCTTGTGCAGCCCTGACTCTCGGGCAGAGGGTGAGCAGATGGGCCTGTGCTGTCAGAACAGGCTCTGAATTGGAACAGAATCCCACTGGCTCTTGCTGGCTGCTGCAGTAGCACAGTGACCTCCGGAGCCACCTCTGCCTCTGCCCTGTGCTCACAGGTGAACTCTGGTAAGGGTTCATTTGCTTGATTTAAAACTTCAGTGTATGCAAGAGATGTGGATCATAAAAACAAGTCTAAAAACAAATATATTATTTTTTTTCTCATCTTCCCTAAACCTCCTTTTCTGCAATTCTGTTTTTTATTACTCTGGACTTTGAAGAGCTCAGAGACACACATTTAGAAAATATTTCTAATGAACACAACCCTCTGACCTTTGCTTTTGAAGACAAACGTGGAGCTGTAAATGGTAAAAACACAAGAAGCTCCCCTCCAAAATAAATACTTTTGTCTCAGCTGGTTTCAGCCTCAGATACAAGCAGGAGACTTCCACGGGAAGAAGTCTCCAGCATACAGTTCCTATGGAGATGCAGCAGTTGAACACAAAACCTCTGGGGTGTGATTTTAGAGATCCATGGATATCTCAGGCTGAAGGCAGACTTCATGCCCCACTCCATTTTGGACCGAGTAGCTTTGGGAGGGCTTTGGGCCTGTGCCTTTTGTCCCTTAGGGATGGGAAGTGTCTCACAAACCCAGCCTCGCCAGGGCCAGCTGCTGCAGGATCCCAGGCTCCCTAAAGGGGAGTCTTCCCAGGAAATCCCTTCCTGCCTTCCTGCAGACAGTCCCATCCTGCTGGCTCACCGGGCCACAGGCAGCCAGGCGTCCTTCAGCACTGGGATGCTGGCACAGACTGGAAGCCTCTCTTTATGGAGAGGTCAGAGTTCAAGTTCCTTGACTTCAAGTCTCAAATTCCCATTGTAAACCCAAACTTTTCCTATTTTGCTCATTCCAGGCTTTTCAGACTGAATGCAGATGCTGGGTGCTGAAGATTGCCTTTGTCAGCAGAAGCAGACTATAAGCTGTGGTGCTGTTAATTTTTCCAGTTATCTTGGCTTCCTTAATATCATTCAGCTATTTCTTTTCCTTATGGGTACCTTACTCTGCTTGATTCTGTTTCACTTTGAACCTCCACTGAGGTTTCACACATTTTTTAAAACACTGTGCAAAATGCTGCTGGAATCTTTGTGCAGACTCTCTGGTGACAGAAGGGGTCATTGTTACCATCCCCCTTGGATCGTGTCTCCAGAAATCCGTGCACATGCTTTGTAGCCACCCATTGTGCACTGGAACATGAAGAAATCATTTTGTTGTACTCGCTCCAAGAGCACTTTCTACAAGAGGTGTCTTTCTAATGGTCCATTTTTAGAGCTGGTGCAAGCACAATGCAGAGCTTCCAGGAGGGTTTGCAGGGATTTGCTCCAGCTAGCTGTGCCTCACCCCTGGGACTGCTGCCTGGCACAGAGGTGAAACCATCCGGGCTGAAAGAAAAAGGCTCTGTCAGGTTGGAATGCAGAGAGCAAAGAATTTCCTTCACAGAGGGCAGGGATGGAAGAGCTGCATCCACACTCTGTTCAGTCACCCAATTACTCTGCTCCTGCTGTTCTCAAGGATCCTAAACCCACATGGAGCTTTTGTGACCCCAATCCTCCATCTGCAGAGGCAGAGGAGAAGGAGTGAGCTTGCTTTCCTCCCCTCGGAACAGTTTCCTTACTTCCATTCATTCCATCTGCTTTCTCTCTGCTATCCCACCTTCTCAACAATCTGTGCCAAGGATCAGCAATGCCCAGATTAAATGGCCACTGACTGCTGTTACTCAGAAATAGTTCTGCGTGAGCAGCAGGTTCACCCAGGGCACTCCAGCCAGCCCTGCAGCCATTCCCCATGGCACAAAGAGCAGCTGGATATTAAGACATAGCTGTGATATCCACATACTGCCCATATGCTCGCTTTGGAGAAGCTGGGAGACTCATGCCATAGGAACAGGGTTAAATGGAAATGATTAAATAAACCAGAAAAAGAAAAAAAGCCATCTAGTGAGTCTGTTGGCTTGTTGTGCTCCATATTCCTAAAAATTCACTTTGCAGTCAGGAATGACACAGGGGGTTTGAATCATTTTCTGCCTTTACACCTTCCCTGCCACCAGAAGGAACATGGGGATGTTCTTCAACAAACAGATCTGCTCTTTTCTCTCAAGGTTTGTGTACGCTCCGAGTGCATTGGTGACATCAGATTTTTCACCAGGGAAATGAAAGAAACCAACAAAAGCTACAGCCCCCGTGGCTGAAAACCCAAGAGGCGAAGCTGGCCAGGTCTCTGAAATATGGCATGAGGGAAAAGAGAAATACAATAAAAATCCCATCCAGCACAAACTGGGAAGTGATGGAACGAGGGCTTTCTACTGAGGCTGCCTCCAGCTGCCATCCTTCTGAGGCACTGTCCATTCTGCACTGAGACCAAAGTTTAAAAGGTGTCTGACAAACACAGGAGGCCAGAATGAAGCAGAAGAATCACAAGGAGAGCCTATGGAAGAAGCCTTCTGTAAAGCATGAGGAACCCCTGAGCCACATTAGATTATTTTCCTCTTTTTTTCCTCTTTAATTCTCTTGTATAGTAGACAATATTCCCTATCCCCCTTCTGAATCTCTGCAAGGTGCAAGCTCTGTGTTTGGATGCAGGCAGGCTGAGAAGTGCAACTGTGCAGTAGAGCTGCTGAAGCTGGGAGGCACATTTTCACTGAGTGAAATCCACACCTCCAGAAATGACACACAAAAACCACATTTCCAAATGTCACAACACGTGAAACACATCCCTGGATCAGTTCCATCACCAGCCCTGCCCATTGCTGCGCAGGGCTGCTTGGCAGCAGAGCTCTGGCAGCTCAGCTGGGACACAAGGGACACTATTCCCATGTCCTCACACAGGCCCCAGGGATGCAGGCTCACATGTTTGTCACATTCTGCACAAGCCTGTGGAAAACCTCGAGTCCATTACCTTCACTTTCCAGATGCTGTTAGGTGGCTGGAGAAGGGCAATGCCTCCTTCCTCCTGCAGCCTGCAGGAACAGCCAGATCTCTTTGGGAGAACAATCCCCTCCACACAGGCAGCTCCTGCCTCTCAATTCCGTGTATCCTTCCTTCCAGCAGGGAAACATCTGTAAGGGACACAAACAGCAGTTACCTCTTCTGCAGGAAAAGCCCACCCTGCCCCTCCAAACCAAACTGTCCCTTGCTCACCCATGGTGCACGCTCATGGTTTAACTACTGGTACTATCTCCATAGTTTCCAGTATTTTGGAATATTGGAAACTATGGAAATAGTCACAGAAATATTTGAAAATATTACTGTTTTCCAATATTTTCAATAAAGATGGGTTGGAGACAAACCAGGATCTAATTATTAATTACATTTGGACCTGCATGCCCACATGGGTAGGAAAAAATGTTCACTCAAGAGGAGTTTTTCCTTAATACCAGCAGATCCTGGATTTTCCACTGAATGTTTTCATTTTCAGCTGCAATCACCAGAAATAACATTAATGACTTTCAGTGCAGGGCAGAAATAATTAGAGGCAGAGCAAGAGTCCAGCTTACATGCTTATGCTAAGAAAGGAGTGAGAAAAATGCAAAGCCTGATAACCTGAGGGGGGAAAAAGCAAACGAGCGCAGGGGTGAGGCCTAAATCAAACATGAAGCAATCTGTATTTCCCATTAAAGCCATTGAGGAACTGGGCATTTGCCAAGGTCTTGCCTGAAAACCACGGCAGAGTTAATGGCTTTGACGCAAATGATCCCCAGCACTTCAATAAGGAACAAGGAGAAAGGAGGCCCACGAAAGCAGAACTTGAAAAGAAACATTAGTGCAAAACCATACAACAGAAAAGAATGCTTCCAGAGCATTTCAATTGCTCTAGGAAGGAGTATAAATTGCCTTGCTCTCAAACTAGAGAGAGATTCAAGAGTGCAGAATCTCATTACAATTTCAGCACTGGACTTTTTTATAAACAGCATATCAGTAAGATTTACCAATATTGTCTCAGTATACTGAAAGCTTTATTATTTATTCTTTGACAAGTGGTACTTTTCTAATTCTTTACTTTTAATAAAAACCAGGAGAGATGTGTACTGCATTGAAAGCTAATTAGCACATTTATATCTGCCAAAAAATTCAATAACTTTTGTACTCATATTTTTGGGTTCTTCTGTGGTCATTTTAATTAAATTTGTTGATAAAATAAAGGAGGATATAAAAAATTAATAGTTTAGGCTAGGTTTTGAAAGGCAATTAGCAGTTAGAGCCCATTAAACTAAGGAGGGAATCAGAGCAATAATTTCTAGGGCTTTTTTAATGTTACCCTTGAAATGTTAGTATAATCAGGAAAGAACAAGGAGCAGTCACGATCCAAAAGAGTTTCCTGGGATCCAGGGACAAAAATATTGATGAGGTGCTGAGAAACAGGAGTTCAGAGCTGCAGAGGCTGCTGGCAGCCTCTCAGGGTGGGTGCTCCCTTTCAGAAGCTGTGATTTCAAGAGGTGGCAAAGTGGGTCACAAATGCTATTGAGAGCTGAAAATTAGGAGATGAAAACCACTTCAGAGCACTGGAGTGTGGTAGGTCTGATTACAGCAATCAAAATGCTGTCCCCATTTTGCTACAGTTTCTCTTGAACAGCAAGGTTAAGGGAAAAAATCCCAAAAAAGCCCTCCATATGATCCTGAACTGCAGCATGCACAAATGTGACAGCCCTGGCAGGGACTGCACAGGCAGCTGACCCCAAAGGTAACATGGCATTTATCTGGTTTTGTGCTGGCAGCCAAAACCACTGCTGCTGCTTCACCAGGCGTGTCACTCCTCCCCGTGGGCTGAATCCCTGTGGGTTTGGTACTGAGGACTGACTGTTTCCCCCCAAATATCTGCACAACCAGTTCCACCCACCCCTCACCCTGAGGTGCCCGTGTGTGCACTGGCCCGCCGTGCCTGGTATGTGGCCAGTGGAACAGCAAAGGGACATTTGTCCCCTCGTGACCATGGGCAGCAGAGTGTGCTCAGAGCACCTGGGCACAGCCTCCTGTGGGAAAACCTTCTCCTGGCTGAAGACATCTCCAAGGATCACTGCACAAACCTCTGCACCTGCCCACAAAGGGCAAAGCAGACCCATCAACACACAGTGACAGTGACAATAACAGCTCCCATCAACCAGCCCCCGCTGGGTCTCTGGAGCAGCAGAGGACAGGAGAACAAAGAGCAGATGACAAATGTGGGGTCATGCCCACCTTAAGCCACAGTGACTGCGTGCTGCTCCGGACACGAGTCCTCTCCTCCTGCTGCCAGCTGACTCAGCAAGCTCATCCCAGTTCATCTGGGAGCTGTGCTGTGCCAATGAACTCTGGAGGGCTTCAACAATGTATCAGTGGGAGATATTAAAGGCACTGGAGAACAAACAAACAAACCCACACAGAAAAGAAACAACCCTGAGTGCCAACAGCAGTGCCCGGTGCAGTTAAAAACACAAACAAACAAAATAACTTCATGTGGTTTAAATCCTGATCCTCAGGGATGAGTTGAGCACCAATGTGCACAGGCCTTGTTGATTATCCTGGGAGCTGAGAACCAGAATAAAGTCTTACAGCAAATAATTAAGACAAGATTTAGTGATATGGAGTGTTCACTGCCACCTTTCAAAAACTGATCTGCCTGCCTGCCTTGCTGAGGAGGTTTGTGCAATAGCCAGGTTCCACAGCTCTTTCTTCAGCAGAGGAAGCCACTGCTGTTCCACCCCAGCTTGTTATTAAACTCTTCTGTTTCTTTAGGCAGGATCATATAAAGCCTATTTTCAAGAGTGAAAGAAATAACGGGAATGAGATGAACTCTGTGCAAGGGGAGGTTCTGGGCAGTGCTTCTGAGTGCCACGGTCTGGGAGAATCCATGGAGACATTTCCAGTCACATTCCCAGAAAGCACAGAGTGCATCAGCAGTTGCTGTAATCACCTCTCCCACAATAACCATCACTGCTGTCCTCTGTGCTCTCCCCTGCTCACACTGCCTCCCCTCCCTTCCCTTCCTGGCTGGAAATGTTCCATCCCACAGCTCCCTTAGGTGCACACCAAGCAGTGATGTTCTCCATTTCATACTTTAGGAATTTCTGCAGGTTTAACAGTTTTAAAACAGACATTAAGCTGCTCCTTCTTGCGTTTTTTCTTCAGCTGTGACAAAGTCTTTAAATCTCCACACGTGCACCATCTGACCCACTGAGCTCAGTCCTTTAGTGGCAATAAGCCCTGAAATATGAACCCAACAGACACTTTAGAGGAGGTGTCAACAGTGCATAGGCAACAAGCTGACAGAAATCCTGAGGAATTCAACTTCAAAAAAACCTTAATTCCTTCTTTACTCCAGAAAGATCTCTTGAACCTTCTTCACTGCTTTACATGGCTCTTTAAGCTACACCAGCAGGATGTGCAGCAGTTTATAGATCAGCAATTAAGTCACAAGCAAATGTATGTAAAACCACAGTGTAAGAACATTTCAAACAATGGACTTTTCAGAAAATCAATACATTTTCTCTGGGGTGCATCACCCAGCAGCACCATCAAATGTATCGTACTAAACCAGCTGTAGCAAAGGAATCAAACCCAAGCACCACCAGGGAAAGCAATTCTATTCATCCTGAACCCACAGGCCCATTTCAAACAGCTCTTCCCAGACAGCTTCCACACTCCCTGGAGTCCCATTTGGATCTTGCTCTGTCACTCTGCACTTCCATCTCTGTATACTCAAAATAATAATAAGAAAATTATAATTGCTGGGGGAAAAGGGGTTTTTTGTTTTACCCAGGCTGTAGGTAGCATTATCCCAACCTCAATGAATCAGCATTTCCTCAACTCACTTCACTGTAATCCTGGTATTGCACTGACCCCTGAGGAAGGGAACCTTTTTCACTGGCTTCAGCAGCAGCAGCACAGGAGCAGCTCTTGGTGTCTCCCATGAAGTTCAGAGAGACTTCCTGCAGGTTTTCAAGCAGAGAGTTGAGGTCTCCCTTTAAGAGCAACAATTACAGATGAGTATTTCTTTCTGAGGCACACAGCATTTTACAATGGAACTTAATGAAGTAGCTCTAAGTATTTCCTGCAACATATTTCAATAGAAGAAAATATAAGCCACTAAAGTGTCTCATGTAAGCATTGAGGATTTAAGGAATTACTCAAACAATGAATGCATGAAGCTATTAACCTTCCCGGAGAATTAAAATGTGCCCCTACGTCAGGAACCAAAAGCAGCAAGTCGTTTCAAGTCTGCAGGATTGATTTTATACATGTGACTGAAATATAATTACAGAAACATCAAACTGTGCTGTATCTAGAGAAACCCAGACCAGACTTCTAGACCATGAGCACCCCTTTGCAGCAGCTTTTATTTGGTCCATTTGTTACCTCCTGGCAATGGTTCAGGGCCAGGGCAGGTACAATGTGGTAGTCACCCCTAGGCAGAGGCACAGCATAGTGAAATCAGCCATTTTTTAGTTGTATTTCATTGCAATATTCTGCTGTGCTGGAATGTTAGGAGGATCAGCATGACTAGATAACATTTTGCTCAAGCACAGCTTATTGCATCAAAGCGGTAGCAAGCAAAGGGCCCTGATACCAGACTAAAATGGGTGCAGGTTCTCTCTGTGTGTCAGGTATTTAACAGGAAAAGTTATCATGGGAAAGGCTCAGAAAATTTAAACCACTTTCTCTCTGGAACAGGTCACAGCAATGTTCTCTGCCTAAAGTAGCTGCAACTCTGATACTGTGAGATTAAATAAAACACAAAAGGCATAAAAGAATTACCATATCTTTAAAAAACACACAAAACCAAAACCCAAAGAGCAGAAATGAGAACAATGAGAGGCATTTTTTCCACTCACTGAAGGGTCCTATTACTCAAGGCAGCCCTTCCTGGTGTCCTTTTGCATGTCCCTGGCTTTGTGTGTTCCCACCACTTCATCGTCCATTGGCATCATCATTGTCTTATTGGCACCAAGATGTCACTGTCAGTTAGCAGCTGAGACCTTTGGGATCTCTGACAGCACACTTGGCCATCAGGTAATACCAAAACATCATTACCATCACATTTACCAGCTTGAATTTTGGTTGGGTTTTTTTTTAGTTTTTACCACTCGTTCAGCTCCTGAGACACGTTCATTTTACTGCTAATGGCATCACACGCTGCCTGTGCACTCCCTACACAGTTAATACCATTTTGTGTCTGCATGGAGAGGGCCAAGAGCTCCCACAGACACGGCAATTAAACACCATGGTAAGGAGATGTGCAGCTGCTCGGGGCTGTCTGCAAACAGCAGTTCACTGGCAGCTTCTAGGAGATGAACCATTTCAGGCTGAACTTTAAAGTAAACTGAGATGTATTTTGCCTCTTGGTGGAAGATCTTTCTGAATGACCAGACGAAGTATTTTTCAACCCCTTCTACTGAACACAAGACAGATGAACCTGCACAGGTGAAAACCTGGGCAACCTCAGGAATTTAATGAGCATCTCTGTGTCCCCAATGCCCCTGAAAGCTCTGTAGGGATGGAGACAAATTGTTATCTGGAATTAGCCCTGAGCTGTGTCCTGTCTCTCAGAGCACTGACACAAGCGGCTTTAGCCCAAATCCACACCTGAGCAGACCAGAGCCACATTGTGCTCACTGAGCAATGTGACACCAGCACAGATCAAGCTACTGATGCACATCAGCACCCACGGGCACAGGACAGAGCTGTGACCTGGTGTGAGCCCTTGGAAACCTTCCCCTGGTGAAAGGAGTGAGTGGGCTGGACTCTCAGTGTGACTCAGACAGAGCTGACTGTCAGCTCCCTTACACCACCTGATTTCTCATGGATTTTACAGCCAAGTCTCACCAACACAGGATCTCAGGGCTTACACAGCTCACTACCAACGAGCAGACTGCACCAGGAGAGGATCAGGCCTGGGACATCAGGACCTGGCTCCAAGTTCTCAGTTTCTGTCCAGAGAGGCCAAGCTTCAGGGGTGTGAATGTGCATGTGAAAAAGCACAAGGTGCAAAGTGAGGCAGCTGCTGTAGCAAAGGCTTCAAACATTTCTATCTGAGATAGCACAGCCTTACATCCCATTTCATTAATTCTGGTTTTAACACATCTGCCTAGCTCAAGCTGAGACATTTTGAACTGAATCTACCTCTGAGTCCCTTCCTCTGTCTATCAGACAGAAAGAGGAACAATCACAATTACAAATACAAGTTTGCAATAATATCAACACCAATCTGTTGTGAGGTTTTACTGTTGGCCGGTACATCAGGACACGGGGTTTGACTGCAACAGCTCAGGATGGCCACAGTGAACAGCAGAGTAAAGGGTGACTTAAACTCCTCTACTAACAGTTTGTCTGACACCAGAGTGAACAAGGGCTGGTGAAACAAACACTTAACTCAGCACATGAGGAAGATCCATGTCCTGCAGTGAACAGGACTGGGCTCTGCCTAGGAGGCAGCAAAGAATAAAAGGCACCCCAGAATGGGAGCCAGGCATTCGGCCTGAGAAAAGAAATTCTGCATGACAAAGGAAATATAAGGGAAAATAAGGATGGAAAGAAAGCACAGAAAAACAATCTTTTCTTAGCATGGAACATTTCAGTATTAGTGCATATTTTATAAGCACACAGCAGCATTTGTTTCTCAACTTCCACTCTTACAGTTGTCCACAGTTAGCTACACCTATAAACAAAATCCCTGAGGAGCAAACAGTGTAAGAAGACAGATAAATTAACACTTGCCCCCTGAAATCACACACCCTCAGCTGGAAGGGAAGATTTCAGCACGCCCACGTGCTGCTGAGAGCAAGCCCTTTTGCTGCCTGGTAACACATCCCCAAACCCAACCCCTCTGCCGTGGAGGGCTGCAATGGGAGCAGGAAGCTCCCTGAAGTCACAGGCTGTGATCACCTGGCACGCAGCAGCTCTTTTCACACTCTGTGAACGAGGGCTCCTGGCTATGTGGCACAAACCTTCCTCCAGGCCTCTTCTGCACGGAGCACTGAGTGCATTGTAATGCCAGTGTTCCCATTCCCTGGTAACAGAATGTCACTGCTTATGCATGTCAGGGGTTGGGCCAACACGTTCTTGAAGCTTTAGCCTGCAGAAACAGGTAACACACAAACCCAGCTCTTGGCCAAATCTTCCACACTGAGCAGATCTGACAGGGGAACCACTGGAGCAGAATGAATGCAAATCAGGCTGCCAGTTTATTTCCCAGTCAGTTCTGCACGTAACTAGAATCTAATCCAGTTATGGTAAATAGTGAAAATCTTCATGTAAGGGTAAAACATATGTACATTGCCATCGTGATTTCTTAAACTAAACTGGAATCCAGCAAACGCATCTCACTTCATTATTGTCTGCAGCAGAAAATTCAGCTGCCGAGAGAAAATGAAAAATAATAATACCAGGAACACACATTCCTCAAATGCATTCTGCATCTTGGAAAATAAGGTCCCTGGATGCCAGAGAAGCAGCGAGCGGGGCCGGGCCGCGGCTGCGCCGGGAGGGCGCTTGCGGGGCGCGGTGCCCGCAGCTCCTCGCTCCTCCTGCACGGCCTCGCACCAGCGGCGCCAAATGACGGCACCGGGTGTGCCCTCAGATGGAAACGCAGCCCGTGCGCTCCATGGAAACACGGCAAGGTTTCGCCAAACCGGGGCTGGTTTTCTGCACTGTTTACTCCAACTGGTTCTAAACAAAAATATTATGCAGCTAAGTAAGACCAAACCCAGAGGTTTGCTCTCAAAGTACCCCACAGAAACTGTACACAATATTCTACGCTGACATAAGTTAGGAGCCGTTTGGTTCCAGAAAGAAAGCCAAGGCTGTTTAACCGCAAGACACAAATTTAAAATCCTCTCAAAGGTCGGTTGTTTTTGTTTTGTTTTTTAAATTTCACAGCACTTTAACAGCAATTCAGTGTTTTGTTTTGTGAGAGAAAATGAGATGATGCCTAGAAATAGAAAGGATTCCAAAAGCATAGCGAGGACAATACAGTGCAGCTCCTGAGCCTCTTCTTGCAGAACAGAAACTTGTTTTTCTATTGTAACCCTGTTACACAGAAAACAAAAACAGATTTGTGAAACCCTCGCTAATGTGTATGCCTGCTGAGCCACTGCCTTTGTCTGATGTATTCTTCTGTATTGCCCTCATTTCACACTTCCTCGGTTCTTTGCCCAAAACCTGCAGAAGCCAAAACACAGATTCTCAACAGTTCCACCTGTGCCCCCCTCAGGCTCCTCCTGGCTTCATCTGATTCAGGATCCTACACCAGACACTGCTACGCAAAGCAAATTATGAACATATGAGTTAAAACTCAAGAAACTGAGAAATGACTCTGACCATGACAATGCAGGATATGCAGAACAAACACCACCACTCACCTTCTGTGGCTGTGGTCCATCAGCAGCAGCACACACGTTCATGAGAAGCACACCCCCCCAGCACAATATTTGTGACCATCGCCTTGTGGATGGCAGGAATGCCTCCCTGTTTGTGCAGCAATCCTCATTGGCTTCCAACAGGCACAAATTGAAAGGTCACAGGGCTTAAAGCATATCCCAGTTATGATACATCTGTCAGGCAGCACCAGCTGGGCAATAACTTTTAGCCATGAACGCTCCTGAGAGCGGGAAGTTCACGGCCAAAGCCACAACCACGTGACATCAATGGATGTCCCAAATGCAATCTGGGCACGTCGCTCCCTCGAACCCCCAGAGTACCTTACACTGCAAGGTGCTCACCAGCAGCCTCCAGGGTAAATAACACCTGCTGAGGCCAGCTGGGATGGCTCCCAAAGGCTCCCTGCAGTCAGACAGAGATTTGTGGCCTCCTCTGAGCCTCCAGCGCTCCCTGATTCCATCCCCGTTCCATCGAACACTCAATATCACTTTAGACTGGATACTGAAATCACTTAGCAGCAATAAAAAAGAAAAGTGCCACAGAATTGAATCCCATTTTGCTCAGCACATGTCTCTAAACTATTACCAGTGTGAAATGAAATCTAATGTCTCCCTCAGCGATCCCATCTTCTTTGTCCTTTTGTTTCTCTAGGAGCGTTATGATACACTAAATCCATTTGGACATGCAGTAGCACATGGGTCAGACCACACATTTCAAGAAGAGTTTTCCAGATGGACGCGGCCACTGCAGCAGGCTGCTTTCCAGCCATCACACTCTCACATAAACATCCATTAACAAAAGCAGAAGGAGACAATGCAAACACCTCAGTGTGCTGCTTTGGGCTGGGGCACTTCCCCTGCCTTCCCCAGCAGCTGGTATGGGGCTGTGGTTTGGATTTGTGCTGGAAACAGTGCTGAGGATTTGGGGATGTTTTCATTGCTGCTGGGCAGTGCTCACACAGAGCCATGGCCTTGTCTGCCCTCCTGTAACTCACCTCCTCCTTAGGTTGATTCTCGTGCTGGTACAAAACAGAAAATGGGATTGAATCACTGCAGTTTCACCTGATGCCCTCTTCAGGGACAGGAACTCTGCAGTGGCACAAGCCCTGGACAGAAAACGGGACCTGCTGGGATCCAAATGCCTTGACTTGCATGGAAGAACAGGGAGCTGCTGTGGGCCTGTGCTACCAGAGGCGCATCCTCTAAGCCCTGCCAAACGCTCCCTGAAACTCAGCCTTCCTTTCCCGCTGCTGGTGATGCCACCTCTTTCTCCCAAAGCACATCTCCTCTTCCCCAGCACTGGAAGGTTTGCTGGAACAGGGCATACGAGGCAGGCGACTGGTGTGCAGAGCCCAGGAAGCAATGGATATGCAGGGCAAGTGAGGATCCAGCATGCCCCAAGGAGGAGTTCTGGGGAGGATTTCTGCACTGCCAATTACTGAGAACAGATGCAGCTTACAGAGCTTGGGAGGAAAGCTCAGCTGATTGCTCTTGGCCAAGTTTACATGATGGCCATCAACAAAATGCATTGCCCAAGAGACTGTGAAACTAAACCCTCTGGAAACATGTCCAAAGAATAAACCAAGCGTAAGCAACACTGCACTAATAAATCAGCAGAGCCCCTCAGCAGTAACAGAGTCAGATTTGCGCATAACGAGGCTGTTGGAGCCCTCTGAGTGGCTTGTCAAAGCTCTTCTGTCACAATAACACACGTAACCACTGGCACGAAACACAGTACAGTCAGCTGCTAGTTTTTCTCAAGTTTAATAAAGGCTATTACTTCCTGCAGTCTCTCTAGGTAGCTGCCTGGTGCAGTGTCTCGTTGGATTGCATTTTTAACTCCTCACTATTATTTCTGGAGTTCCAAAAACGTCACAAAGACAGGATCTGGCACCAGGAGCCTTTGACGCAGCTCATCAGAATTACAGACTGAGTGGTTACAAACTAAAAACTCCTCAACAAAAATAAAACCCTGTTGGAAGGCAAGCTTGCTAAATATCTGCACTGCTGATCTTGCTCAGTCAATAAGAAAGGCGTACAAAACATAGAAGTAATAAAAAATTAGCAAAACAAAAGCTAAGGGTGAATGCTACTTAAAACACATCTCTATTCTACAGAGAACAAGAGGGAATATATTACTGGTTACAGGGCAGTTACTATTCCATGGAAGGATATGTGCACAGGTTTTCTCCATCTGCCTTTCAGACAGAGCATGTCCATCAGTGCTGGACCAGAACAGGAAGCTTCTGCTGGCATTAAATAGCCTCTTATGGTGTGGAGCAAGGTAACATTTAGCAGGAATAACATTATCCCAATTTGTCCTCTCATTCACATTCCAAGTTCAGCAGAATCCTGCAGGAAATTGTACTTCCACCATTTTGTTTTGCATCTGTAACATAAAACTGCTGCTTGAATGAAAGCACTGAACCCCGCCGCCCAAAACCAGTTTGGATGGGAAATGAATAACTTCAAAACTGTCCATTGAGTTTCTCCCAGTTCTACAATCAACTGGCAAAAGGCAGGATTCAAGCCAAGAGAATTCCCACTCTAATGCAGGCACTGGAACAGACTGGCCCATTTGGCACTGAACATCCAGGAGCACGAGCGGTCGGGGTGCAGCTCTGCCCACGAGGGGAACTCCCAGCTCCAGGCCTGAGAAAGCAACAGCCCACACCACACTCACACCTGCAGAGGCTCCCTCTCAGGCAGGGGAGCTCCCTCTGCCCATTTCTCACCCTGGACTTCACCTTTCATTCTCCATATCCCAGGTGACAAGAGAGCTTTTCTCTTTCCTGAGATGGATTTCCTTTTCCCATTATTTTCTTTAAACAAACAACAAAATCAAGAAAATCAAAGCAGTACCAAAAAGAGAGAAAGAGTTCTTGTTTTCTAGCCCAAACACAGATTGGAGGATGCAAAGTAAAGGTCTGCTCCTAATTTTCCCTGATTAGACTTGAGATCCTAGTATTAATAACCACTGATATCTGCAGCTAGTTCCCTGGAAGGAAATTTCACATGCAAGTCATTCATCTTTGTTCAGTTTTTGTTTCCACAGGCACTGAAAGCAGCACAAAAAGGACTCCTTGGGTGAGGAACAGATGGGTGGAAGGACAGGTGGAAGGTGCCTTTCTGCAGTGCAGGTGTGAGGTTCATTTCTGCACAGGTTCTCTCCCTTTCCTGGCCACAGTTCCAGGAGACAGATGTTCCAGCTTCATGCATGGATTTCTGCACATGTATAATCTGGGGGAAAACCTCTTGTCATCATTTATATATTAATAATATCCCTACTGCAAACAAAGGTGAGAAGCTCCTAGATGGAAGAATATTGTTCCTCTGGGTACAAAAAGTCAGCCCAGCACTAAAAGCCCTGGGTTTTGATGCTTTCCCCCAAGTCAAGGCTGTGTTTGTGTCTCTCAGTGGAGGTGTACGGCAGACAACCATTTCCTGTCATCTGCAGGCTGTGTATGTTATAACAGCATCCTAATGTCAAAATCAAATTTCTTTTGTGAGACACTGCCTCCTAAAGTGCCTTTTACACATCAGTGTGAAGGGAGACTGTCAGCATGGCTGGTAGGCCATAATAAAGGACGTTCATGACTTGTCTCTCCATTATGCTTTTCCCTCTCATCCTGGGGCAGTACAGTTCCCTTTTCAACCACAAGCCATGCTCATGACATACATATAGTGCAGTGAAACTGATGCACGTAAGAGGAATGGATCACACTCGTCTGTGCAATTGGATCAGAAGACAATGCAACTGCAGAGAATTTCTAATTCAGGGAGCCTCAGAAGACTTTGAAAGGTCCTGTTGCTGCAGATAACTATGGCTGTTGGGTTTATAATTTACAGCAGACACGTCTTCTATCAAACTTGCAAACATGAGACAAAATTTAGTTGTTTGGCTCGGTTTTTTTCCCTAAATAACTCCTTAACCTTATCATTAGGAAGTCTCTTCTCTCACCATCATTTACCATATCATATTGACCTACAGCTGTTGAAATGGGGACACAAATCAAGATCTTGTGTTGGCTGTGTTTTGTACTTCCATGACATTGCTTAGGTAAGACAGAATTTGGGACTGAATTCAGAAACATTAATAATTTTTCTTACAAAAGAAATTACTCTTCTGGACCAGAGAACACTCTCTTAAATCTGGAAATGTTGGGGGAAAAATTAGAATGACAACGTGTTCCATGCTGTTGGAATTTGCCTTGTCCCACACTTATAATTGCAATGCAGTATTTTGTTCTGCACACAAATGTTGACAACTTTGTTTTTCTCTAATCTGAATAATTCCACATCGATCTGAAGCAGTAATATCCTTGTGGGAACTGGCTTAAAGCAATGAAGGGAGCTTTTACCAGATGTTCTCCAAGAAAAGCTGATGTTTTGAGTGTAACTGGGAGACAGGCACAGCACTGAACCAGATATTCCGGGTTCCACACGGTGCAGTCTGCAGAGACAAAGCAGATGTTTAGCACTACTGCTGATACCCCTGTGCCCATGGGGAATTCTGCCATTTATTTGGAAAACAGTTTATTAAAAAAGTCAAAAACCCCAGCACATCAGCAGCATGTGGGGTTTGACAGTAAATATATAACCTCAAGTGTGTAATATCAGATTTCTCTTTTAAAAGGAAGGGCTTAAGAAGCATTCAAACAGTTCAGCTTTAAAATCCACAGTCTTTGTTATCTGACTGGGCTGCTGCAGCTCAGCTCTTTCTGAATAAAAGCAGGTCATTATTCAAAAGAGGAGATTTGTACCAGCAGCCACATTACAAAAGAGACTGTCAGATACCAGCATCCATAGGAATAATGTGTGGGGTCTTGCATGATCAAGAATAACTCCCACAGGATAAGGTGAGGAATATGGGGTTGGACTTTTTATGCCTTTATGCTTTTTGTTCTGTGTGAAGACAATAGCTCTGAATTTTGAAACTATGAACTTCTTTTCAACAGGCTAAAGATACCTACAGTTTTAAAAGGTCACTGGAATTGGGTGTTCTTGAGTCTTCAGCCATCTTTTAACCAGGCCAAAGCAAATGACTGGCACTGCAAATGGGTCTCCAGTGCCACCAGAACATAAAGACAAAAGCAGTGGCTCTGGCACTGGCTGGCCACCATGCAGCAGTGACACTGGTTCCAGTGCCACCAGCCCAAGCCATGTTCTGTACACACCTCCCACCTGCTGCCTCTCTCTCCTTGGTCTGGAAGCTCACCACTGCTGGCTCTAATCCCTTAGCCCAGCCCCCCTCCACGGAACACCAGGCTGAGAGGGAAGCTCAGAGAATTACCCCTGTGGAAGAGAGGAGGAGCCAGGACTTTGCTGCTGTTCACCGTTGCGCTGCTCTGAGCACAAACTGACCTGCCCTGGGTACCTGTGGTGCCTCTCAGCCCCTGACAACCTCAACAGCCCTGGGAGTTGTGGCTGGCACACATCCCTGCACGGGGCTGGACACCACACCATTGCTTTAACCGTGATATACTGGAAAATGGAGCAGGGATCAACAATGGCCTTTGGCTGCTAACCCCAGAAAGCAGCTTTAAAAATATTATTATTGCAGTTGTTAACAGTTTACAAAAGGATGACTCCCAGGGCTGCAAGAGCTCATTGACTTCACACACACACATCCTTCTCCAAGGTTAAATGGGAATGGTTTGTGAGCACACAGTTGAGAGCAGAATTACCTAATGAAGCGCACTTGCCTGAGCACAGCCAGCTCACACAGAGCTTTCCTGCAAACAGAAAAAGGTGCTTTTAATGGGAGAACCTGCCTTTGTTCCCAGCTTGGGAACGTTGATGGGAAATTGTGCTTCTAGGCTCTGGAACACGTGTATGCATAAATGCACAGAGCTCTGTTAGCATTTGCATCGTGGTGGTCTCAAGGGCGAAAAGGTCTGAAAAACAAACCTGTTTTTGCACAAGGGCAGAAATGAAATTATCCAAGTTTGAGCAGGTTACTAACAGTGACAGCCAAAGGGACTTACCAAGGTAAACCCACTCTGCTGAGAGGCTCCCCGTGACACAAGGCACAAAGGCCAGAAGGAGGCACCTCAAGGCAATGCTGCAGAGCTGGGCACTGAACCTCTCCCCCAGTGATGAGAAAAGAGGGCATTAGGCTGCAGCATGTCAGGGAGAACTGGAGAGAAAAGACGATGATGAAGCGATGGACAGAGTAACGTCTGGGGTAGCTAATGTGATGAGAAATCCATTTATTCTCACACCATCACTCCACGTCATATGAAGACATTTAATAAGGATTCCTCTGAAAATCTCAACTGAAATTCCAGATGCGACTCTCTTGACTTAGCCAGTCATTTTTCAAACCACCTCTAAGAGCAAGGCAGACAGTATTTTTATGCTCTCATTAGATCTATGGAGGATCTTTTTGTGTACAGGGCAAGCTCCCTTTACTCTCTTCCTTTCTCTTCTCCTCATGGGTGGCACTTGACTGGAATATCAGTCATGGATAGAAGTGAATCCCCTTCCTAAGAACCACTGTTAGCTCAATGTGCTCACCTCTCCTACAAAAGAGCTCCCAAGTGCATAGAAGAAAAAACTGAAGAGGGACACCACAGCTGCCCTGGAGAATAGGATTCAGGGTCTGCAACAGATCTTTCACGTGATGCTCAATTGCACATTAGGAGAAGAAAGAATAAAAAAAGATAAATAGTTGTGTGCTTCTCATCCTCTGGGAGCCTGACTCCCAGCCTGACTGACAGTTCCCCAAAAAAGCATCTCAAGAGCTTAGTGAACCCCTAAGACCTGCTCTCCTGCCTTCCTGTGTAACATGAGCCATGGAATCTCACCCAGGCATTGCTGTCTCCAAACAGAACATGGTCTGAGTGACAAAACCCAGCATGTCTGACTGGATAACTGCCAGCCCCCACCTTGGAAATGCAATCAGATTGGATTGCCTACCAACACCCAGAATATTAGCTAGCAAAGATCCTGCTAAGCAATGCTTACCCTTTTGGATTTGTGTTTCTGGAGGTTTTCCATCTCTTATTGAGCTCTTGAGAACGCGTAAGACACCAGCATTATCTTCTGCATCTTTTCCCACTATGCCACAAGAAAAAAATGGTATTAGCAGCACTCTAATGAACTGGTACAAAACAGAAGATTCGTACATGACTGTCTATTCTCAAAGCACGAGGCAGTGAAATACAAAGACAAAAGAGACATCAAGTCAGTATTATTACTGGTTAAAAAAAAAAAAGCAAGCAAACCCTTCAAAGCTGTTTGTTAAGCAATGCTGTTTGGGAATACTCTCCTTGCTGTTCTAATTGCTTCCCCAGTGGGAGGAAGGTGGAATGCATGTGTTGATGAGACCAACATTTCCTTCTAGAAGGGCTGTTTGACTTCTAAGTAACACTGAAACACAAATAACCTCACTTGATTTACATACAAACTACTCTGATGAGCCAAACGCCTTCCCCTGGCAAGAGCTGAAGCAGCACAGGCTGTGACTGAAGCTCCTCAGCTGTCCTGCTCCTTCCCCTGCTCAAACACTTCACATCCTGCAGGGACTGTGGGAATGGTTACTCACCACCAAACTGGGCAGAAAATTCAGTAACTTTTAAGTCTTTAAATGTCCAGTCCCAGCTTCTTGACATTTTGCTTCAGCAAAGTACTTCAGTGTTGATGACAGTGAGGGGAACTGGTGGTGTTTGTTCTCTGCCTTCTTTCAGCTACTCTATGAAGTTAGTAAAGGAAAAATGTTTATTTGTACAGTCAGTTTCCATGTAAAAGCTGAATCTGATTGCATTTTGGTTTCACTTGGGATAGATCTCTGACAGAAAATGCGTCTTTGTTTTTAATTAATCCATTCAGGGACCCTAACTCTGCACAGAAGCTCACACTTTTTATGTAATTACTTCTAAAGGCCTTTTTCAGCACAGCATGGCTATCTCTTCAGATTACTGATTATGTTTCTTTTCCTTTCTCAGTCTCTGTTGATGGAACATCAGCTTTAAGTAGTGAATTCTGTAGGCAAGGCTGCCTGTTCCTGGGAGCCCCCTCTGCAGAGGGAACTCAACAGCTTCCCTCTCTCCTCAGAGTGGATCTGTCCAGCCCAGAAAGGGTTACCAGCTCGGTGCACGGGCACAGAGCCTCTCCATCCTTCCTCCTGCTGCTGAGAGCTCTGTGCTTGCAGGCACGAGAGGCAAAGCTGTGCCAAGAGCATTCCCTCAACACCACAAGTGTAAAAAGAACCTGCACAGCTCTCTGCTGCATCAGCTGTGACACTCACTCAGGAAACACTCTGTTCAATATTTAATCCTAAGGCTCCTTTAGCAGCTTGGTCAATTATGGGATGAAAGAAAGAAAGAGGAAAAAAGGAAGGGAAAAAAAAAAAGAGATAAAATTAGCCCAGAGCTTCCATCACCACCACCATTCATCTCCAGCCTTGAGAAATCAAAGCTCTTTATTCTCTCCCACTCATTGCACTCATGTTTAGCAGTTTTATGTCAAACACAGCAGATTCAACAGGAGTGACTGAGAAAAACTTTTCCTCGAGTAGCCCAACAATTCGAGTGCTATTGTGAATGGAAGGAGCTCTCTCTGCCTGAGCTAAGCTACACACAAGTACTAAAGCAACACACTCAGCGAGGCAGGGAAAAGCCTCCCTCATTCTCTGCAGATTAGGACACAAAAGGTACAAGGAAAGGGCTCAGCTCCACACTCCAGGAAAGGCTGTTGATGCCACGAAAGCAGGAGGGGACCTGTTTGTGCTGCTCTCAGGGAGACCCTGACACTTGCAGCCCTTCCCTTTCTGCAGTGCAGGCTCTGGAAAACCTGAGTTAACAGGTGTAAGGTGTGTGTGTGTGGTGGCACCGAGGTGTTTGTCACCCACAGGCTGGATCAGCCCTGGAGCTGGAAATGATGCACCTGAGAAGGAACACACAGGCACCGTTCCCTCAGCAGCGCCGTGGAAAGGAGCAGCTCCAGTGCTCAGTGCCCATCACCCGCTGGAACAGATACAAGGGAACCACTGCCAGGATGAATCCCTCTCCTGCCTGCTGGAACACGCACAGGGAGCTGCTCCTTGGAAGCTTTCGCTACTTCTCTCCATCTTTTGCCACAGAAGCCAAGGCTGCCAGAGTGAACGGGCTCTGATTAGTGCAGATCACATCCCACAGCCTTTCCCAGCTCCTTCTGAGCCAGCCCCATTAGTCTCCAAATGTCACAGAAAGGGATTGAATTCAACACTGAGGAGAGCAGGGATGAGCAGGCAGGGAAACACACGGCTACCAGAGCAGCCACTGCCACCATGGCACACACAGCACACTGTGTGTCTCCACTGGCTCTCCCCTAACAGTGTGCATGGACTCCATGCCATTTGGGATGGGAGCTGGAGATGCCAGCTGAACCTGCCCTGCCCACTCCGGACAGCTTTGAAGCTTTTGACACCCACAGGACCTTGAGGCCTCAGCTCCAAGGCCACCGGTACAGCCTCTGCACCCACAGGCTCAGGATGGAATTGCACACGCTGGGACAAACCAGCCTCGAAGCTCTTCCCATTCCCTGGTCGCTCTTTATACCTCTGCCACATCCTCCCTGGCCCTGGATGCCCCCTCAGGGATATCTGTACCTGATCCTGCTGGGGCTGCTTCAGCTCACTGGCTCGACAGAAAAGCACCACAGCAACACACAACTCAAACTGCACACCCTGCCTGCCCACCTCTCCTCCCTCAGAAGCCAGCAGGACTCCCCCAGCTCGCCCTCCAAAGCTGAGCCTGTGTGGCTCTGGGCTCTGGCCCTCCGTGGGTGGCAGCCCTGGAGTCTGCACGGGGCAGCTGCTGATTCCAGGCTGTTCCTGGGGGATGCAATGTGGGTCCCTGCTTGTGCTTTCACTTCTGCTGTCACAGAGCTCTGCTGCTCTCCCTCGTTCCTGCACCAATCCCCACTGCTGGCTGCATCACCATCTCAGCCCAATGCTCTCTTCCACTTTTGCAATATTAAAAAAAAGCTTTTCCA